>NW_027269280.1:855000-2237500 GCF_023055355.1 Agelaius tricolor
AAACTCTGGCACCAATCCTTGGCTGTTTCATGTTTTAGATTATTTTGCTCCTAAGCACTGGAAAAGTCTGCAACAGTAATTCAAATGATTTTGTTGCTTCTTGTTTTACATCTCCACAAATTCTGCAGAACACAATGTTTCTTTTATGAACAGAGTGAGAGTTGTAAATTATTAAGCACAGAAATAAGAGATAGAGACATATTTTGTAGCGCTTTTCTTTTGGAATTGTCCAAGAGAAGTTTGATTCATTCATGTTACTGCATGTTTTTACCATGAAAAAAGAGTTATTCCTTCACCTTGCTTCAGTTTTGGAGCTTCTGCTGTTCATTGTGTGTCCTAGGATGCTCTGATACAGAAAACACCCGTATTGCATTTTAAATTTCCATTAGCTGTGCTCAGTCAGAGGCAGCCCTCCAGACACTGGGTGTGCTCTGTGTGAGCAGTGAGCACAAATGCACAGATGCCATTTGTTGCTGAGTGCAGCGTGGTGGTGGTGGTGCCTTTGCTGTGCCCCTGGTGCTGCCAGCCTGTCTGGGAGCAGGAGCCAGGCCGTGCTCTCCATTCTGAGACTGCAGGGTCATTTCCATGCAGCGCTGGGCGAGGGGCAGGAGTCACTCTCTCAGTATAAAATGGGTGAATTTACTGAGCTGAAGTGCAGATTTTGCTGATAAACGAGAGCCCAGCTCAGCAGGCCATTGAGGTTCGTGGCTGTTTGGCAGAGCACTCCCCATGAGCCTGGCTGAGCAGGTGAGTCCCAGGGAGTGGCAGAGCTGCTCTGGCTCTGAGCAGGGCCAGCGAGGAGCTGGGGTCCGAGGAAGGGCAGCGAGCCATGAGATGGGAGCAGTGGGGCCCCTCTGCCTGTGCTGCTCAGGAATGGGGCACTCGGGGCGTGCCCTGCATCCCTCCTCACACAGGCAGCGCTCCCTCCCTTCTGCTTCCAAGATTTCATCATTCTTCACCTCTGCTCTTCTCTCTAATTTTGTTGAAATGGGTCTAATGTACTGGGGGGAATGACAAGGACTCAGATGGACTGATTGCATAATCCTCTCTTTATTAAGGAGCTTGGAAGAAGAAAAACAACTCCCCAACCAGCTTGTTACAGCCATCTATGCCACTGCAGAAATGATTTCTTTCTAAGCATTTTATCCTCTCTACTTTTAAACCTTCCCAGATATCGTGTTTTCCAGTTCTTTCTGAGGCTCTTCCACTGTCCTTTTGCTTTGAATTTGCTCCATGTTTCCTGTTGTTTCTAATTATACTCTCCTGCCTATCTGCTCTAGCAATTTTCTCCCCTTGACAGATAAATCCTTGAAATATTTGTGGAAAGTGAGCACTTTCTGCTTCTTGTGCCTTTTAAGCCTCACCTACTGATTTTTTTTAGAAAAATCTCCAACCTACCTCCTGCTCTACTTGATGTTCCTTTAAGTACTGCTCATTCAGGCCCTCTGGAAATCTGGCAGATTATTTCTTCTACCGTTTTTCTAAAAACCCTGCCCATTTCCTGCAGTCCTCATGGCTCTTGTTTGTACCTTATCCTGCTGTGCAATGACAGCAGAACTAAAGTCAAGCAGCTTGAGCAAAGCAAATGGAAAACCATGCCCAAAAACCCATTTATATTCACAGACTGTAGTGATAATTCTGGCAGGGCTGTGTTTTAATTCCTCACATCGTTTGGCTGCTTTTAATACCCATAACAGCTGCCCGTTGGATTTCTCCACACAAATTCCAAGAACCATGGTAGTTTGGAGGTTTGGAGTAAGTTCCCCATCCAAATTTTCCATGTTGCTCGCTTGGAGCAGATACTCTAAGCCCACATTTTTGGTGATTTTGTGTCCCAGCTCATACCCCCTCGAGGATTTTCATTGCAGGGAAGGAAGAGCAGTGTCTATATTTGCAAAGGTTACATGTTAGCCTTGCAAAGAAAGAGAGTTTACATTCAATTAAGTCATTAAAGACTCATAATTGGCCTAAGAAAGTCTGGGGCAGTAGCAGTAAGAGTGAAAACTAAATAAGAGTAGTTGAAGCAGTGCAGTGTTTAGGTGTGTGCTGTGACATGTTACTGGAGCAGACATTGATCTTCACTTACTGCTTCTCCCCCTTACATGAATGATTGATGAACCTGTTGAAGCTGTTAATGATTACTAACATTACTGAATTCATAATTATAACAATTAGGGTGTCTCTTCCCCTGCCTCCAGCTCAATAAAATCAATGTGTCTTTTTCAAGGGCTGGATGTGCGTCTTTCCACAGTCAGTGGCAAAGATTGCTGAGTTCAGGCTGAGGTTCCCCAGGTGGGAGCAGGGCTGTGCTGAAGCTCAGCAGTGAATCTGCTGTTGAGCTCCAGGTGAGTCCCTGCAGGCTGAGCTGAGAGTGCAGCCCAAATTCCAGCAGCTGAACTGTGCCACGCAAGGAAGGTTGGGTGATGTGTTCTGGCCTCCTCAGGCTCCTCACCCCGGCTAGGGGACATTTCCTATTCTCAGGGGCACATTCCTGGGGATTCCAGGGAGCATTTCATGCCATGGCTGTTTTCCTGTCTCCTCCACTTCTCTAGTTATTAGTCTGATCATGTTGTTATTTTTACTGAAAGAGTGATTTCCTTTTGGAAATGACAAACAAGTGCAGCCCCGTTCTGCCAGAGTGCATTGAGGTGAGGTGGTGGGAGCCCACCATTCTCATCTGCCTCCTTAGATCAGGGAATATTTAAAGTCCATTTAAGTCTATCTGCAGTAATGGGTTTGTTTACAGCTGTTTGGCTGCAGGTGATTTGAGGACACAGAAACTGGGAAGGAATAACTCTGGAGGAGGGAGCTGTTACCAGCCATGGCACGTTCCAGAAGCTCCGTGTTCCACTGAGAGCCCTGGCAGGAGGAGGAGCTGCACTGGCCATTATCCCTGGCATGTCTGGAGTGGGATGGGCTCCTGGAATTCTGACTTCAGCTCCAGCCAGGGTGGCTCCTCTGGCTGCTTCAGCCATTAGAATAATCAGCTTCTGCTGAAGCCTTTCAGGGAATAGGCATTTCAAATCCCTAAGTGCTGTTAGATGGAGCTGGGTGAGTTTATGGAGAGATGATTTGGTGTGGTGGTGTCCTGGCAGGGAGCAGCCCAGCTCAGGGTGCAGCTCTGCTTTCTGCAGCCTTGGATTCCTTCTGCAGGGGAGGATCTGCCTGCCACAGGGGTCTCTGCCCTTGGGGTTTGCTGCTGCAGCTCCTGCACCGCTGGCTGCAGTGACACTGGGCTGCTGCTGCTGCTGCTGCTGCTGCTGCTGCTGCTGGGGGACACAGAGCCACCCGAGAGTGGGACTGGGAGCCCCCAGGGGCACAGACCCCAGCAGGGACAGCCAGGAACACAAACCAGTGCTGCTGATTCCTGCACTGATTCCTGCACCGATTCCTGCACTGCTCCCTGCCCTGGGGGCTTTGCTGTCTCTGGGCACCTCCCCCGGGGTAATTCCCTGCGGTGTAACTGCAATCATCACTTGCCACTGCTATTATTGTGTTATATTTTTATTGTTTTTATTCTTCCCATCGCTCCTGAGAGCGCACCCAAGGATTGCCGGACCCTTGTGTCCCCGTGCACCTGAGCTCGGGTGCTGCACAGCCTCGGGCTCCAGGGAGCTGCAGGTGCACCAGCAAAGCCCCAAGGGATTGACTGCAGCAGCTCATGCTGATAACAACAGGGCTTCTGGAGCTTTGGAACTCTCACAGTCTGTAATGTCACCAGTAGATCAAAAGCAGGGATTGGGTTTGACAGGCCCTGGGACTGGCTGCAGACCTGTCCCACCATCCTGTCTGAATGATTTCCTCGTGGCTGTCACATCATCCCAAGGTGTGTGGAGGGGAAACATCTGCTCTAGAAAATGTACCACAGCTGGAGCAGGGACAGGGTCTCGTCCTGATTGGTACAGACAGAACAATTTACTGAGAAATAATCTACCTTGAGAAAGGTGCTAGACCAGGTGGATTTCAAAGATCTCTCCCAACCAAGATTGCCCTGTAATTCTGTGATTTAAAATCTATTTCAGCCTAAAGCTCTTCCAGAAAGCTGGGTTTGGAGGGAGGCAAGGTGTATCTTCTCTCTTCGGTTTATTTTTCATATTATTGCTTAAAAATAAGAAACAGGATTCTGGAAACTTCTGTTTTAATATTAAGAAAGGTGGAAAGTATTTCCTCTTTTAATTCTAGATTTGGCAAACACTGAACAATTGTGTAAAGAAAAGTCTTTCTAGAAATTTTTATTTTAATTGAAAAGGACTTTGCAGTTTTGGAAGATGTATGAGTTCAGCAGAAATACTTGCTGAATAGTTCACAGCAGAGGAAATTCCTGTAGCTGAGGGTACTAATCTCATATATTGGATGTGCCTTGGCAGGTATCTCCAAATAAGTCACTAATTTTGAAATATATTGAAAGCTTGAGTCTTGTGGAATGTAATGCTGCTTTTATATATAATTGCATTTGTGGAACCAGTGTGGACACTAATAAACAAAGCATAAAAAAATGTGTTACAGATCTCACCATGGAGAGCTGCAGCTAAATGCTAAAGCACCAGATCTGCCCCTCTGGATTCAATGCCACAATTAGATTTTTTAAAAATTAGTAGGTGGCATAACTTCAAAACCATTCTGAATTCCAAAGTCTAACCCCACACATATTAATGCACAAGTGTAAATTTGCTGGTCCTGTGTGAGAGGGGCTTTTAGGTGGATAAATGTTTGTAGGATGAGGAGTGCATTGTGCTGAGCACAGTGCTTGATCCCAGTTTGGTGTGCTGGGGTTACTCAACAGTAAATCCAACAGTAAATAATGGCAGTGCTGCCTCTGGAGGGTTTTGGCATGAAGATCCTGGGTCTGGTTCCCCCGAGCAGTGCAGGGTTTGTGCAACTCCTGCCATTCAGAAAAGGTTCCTTCATTTCCAGGAGGCTGTGAGGGTGTTAGCAGGCTGCCAAATTGCACGTGAATGCAACATGGAAAGCTCTATTTCGGATGCTCAGGAGTGTCACTGATCAGAGGCTCAGGTCTGGGGTGTGCTGTGGATTCTCACTGGCAGACACCTCCCTGCCCCTGTGCTGAGCTGTTCCTGGCTGCAGCCTTCATACCTGGCTTTCCTGCCCAAAGCACAGCAGCTGTGGTTCCTTTTTCCAATGTCCCCCTGGTTCAGCCAGCCATGACCCCATTCCCTGGTTACCTGGAGCATGTGAGCCTGGGCTGGCTCCTGCAGACCCTTCCCCAGGGAACTGGGAGCACTCGCGGCTCTGTGCTCCCCTCCTCTGCAGTTCTACCACACTTGCAAGTGAGTTATCCCCCATTTATTGTTATTTTTGTACGAGGACAGTAAAGCAGCAGGTGGAGAGAGCTGGATTGAGGGTATTTGCAGGGTTTTACTGGACTTTGCACTGTCAGTAAAACCATGTTTGTAGCCTTCAGCTCTGCCTCCTGCACAGGAGCTGGGGCTGTGCTGCTCGTGTGGGGCTGCTGCAGAGGGACCTGGAGTCCCTGACTGCTGGGGATCATTTATTGAGTGAGTATCAGATGGCATGGAATAAAGTCAGCATGATTTACCCTTCCTTGGCACCATGTGGGAAATGAGCTCCATGTTTGCCACGCCAGGGGATGCTCAGAACCCTGGTTCTGAACTGAACTGCTGGCTCTCTGGGTAATTATGTTTTAAATTGATATTATATTAAGAGCTTTGCTAATTTTTGCTCACTTCTGAATTGAGTTATTTGGGAAAAGTGCTATCAACAGCTGGAAAATCATGTAGTGAATAATTTATTTGACAATAGCAAAAAAATAAAAGTCAAATAAATAATTCAGCAAATATTTCTCAACCAACACTACTGATGTCAAGCTCCAGAGAGATGGATCGATTTTTAAAAATCACTCCATTACATGATTAGCAGACTCATTTTTTGGTGATTTTTCTTGCTAGTTGGTTCACTTCATATGGTGATTCCCACAGAAAAATGACTTTTCAGTCTACCTATGCTGAATTTTTAATAGTAAGATGACACTGAATAAAGTTAAATTTTAATGTAGTGCTGTCTGTACCACCTTCTCCTGATACCTCAGTGGTGAGTAATGATCTTTGCTGTAGCACAGTGCTCCAGGTTCTACAGACCTTGGGTTAGAGTGCCCTCTCTGACCTTGGGATGGGCTGAGCCCCAGGTCTCGCCTTCTCGTCTGAAATATTTTAGTTTGTGTTATTTGTGGATGTGTGGAGGATGAGCTGTGCTGACAGCACGTGGGGCAGTGCTGCTCCACGCTCTGGGCTTGGGTTAATGGAATTCCAGCTTTTTGGGTGAGCTCTGACACGTTCCTTGTGAGTGCCAGGGAGGGCTGGGGGCCCTGCTGGCCTGGCCAGGCAGATCCCAGCCCTGGCTGGGTGAGCTGAGCTCCCATTCTGGAGCTGAGCCAGCCCCTCAGTGCTGGCAGGCACTGCCTTGCTTGTTTTAACTCCTGCTTCAGGGCACTTCCTGCAGCATTTGGTTTTTTACCTTAAGTACCAGTTGTGGGACCAAATAGTCCACGGAAAACCTGCAGTTGTTATTGCAGGTTTAAAAGCTTTCTCCAAAAACAAGCTGAAAAATATTCATGATTGCACTCTAGCTTGGAAAGCAGAGGGAGAAGTCAATTGGATTGGATTCATTAAATAAGGAATGTCTGTCTGTAAGAGTATTGTGGGGGTTTTACCTGGTGGTACCTGGGAGAGGCAGAAGGACCCAGAGAAGCTGCCCCAGAGGGGTCCTGGAGGAGTCAGGGATTTGTCCTTGCAAACAAATCTGGGTCTGCTGGTGGACAGAACTGGCACTGAGAGACACAAGAGACAGGGGAAGGATTCCCTGATGGGTGAAGGGAATGAGAGAGGTTGGTCTTTACAAACAGCTCTGGGTCTGCTGAGACGGGAAGTTGGATACACACAGATGAGAAACACTGGAAGAAGCACAGATTCCATAGGAAAATCACTGACTGGCACAAGGAGAGGAAAAGGGGGTCATGCATGAAAAGGGGCATTAGGGGTTTTGGGAGGTCTGCACCTCTCAAGCACCTCAGGCAGTGGGGACAGAGAGAGGGAAATGTGGCTGGGATAAAATTGGGATAAGAAGGAGGCTCCGTCCCCCAAAATTTGGAGAGGCCCGTGGGAGATGCCCCGAGGGCTCTCCCTGTGCTCAGGCAGGGTCGCAGGGCTGCCCTGACTCCTGTCTGCACAGCAGCCCCGGGTGGGTTCCTGTCCCAGGGTCTGTGGGTTCCTGTTCCAGGGTCTGTGGGTTCCTGTTCCAGGGTCTGTGGGTTCCTGTTCCAGGGTCTGTGGGTTCCTGTTCCGGTGTCTGTGGGTTCCTGTTCCAGCCCTCGCCGCTGGTGCCCGCAGGAGCCGCAGCACAGGGGCTGTCAGGACAGCAGCAGAGGGTTCAGGGCAGCACGAGTGCCTGTTTATTCAGCAGAGATGTGATCTCTGGCTCCCCAGCAAATGTGGACACGAATGCAAATGTCCCTCCTGCCACAACAGTTTGACTCAGATGCAGAGGCTTCTTAAAACAAACAAAAAACCCTCACAAATAAAAGGATTCTCTCTCCTGAGACCAGAGCTGTGGATATTTTTTAAGAATTCAGCAAAGACTAGACAGACAATCTTTTCTTGGTGAAAATAAACTAAAAGATTATCGGGATTCTCTCCTGGCTACTTTAAATATAGATGGGATATATATATAAAAATGTATTCCTTCTGGTACAGGAGATTTTTCACTCAGTGATTTCTTTTCTCTTAATATCTTCTGGTTTTCTCCTCCTTTTTTCCCCCACCCAAAATCTGTTTAGGTGTGAAGACAGTTTGTTACTGGGCTGCATGTTCCCAGGAGCACTGCAAAAATATGGATAAAATCCACTTTATTTAAAGACTTTGGCACTGGGGATCTGCTGCTCTAGGGAGGGGAAATGCAATGCCCAGGAGCTCCAGGGGAGCTCCAGGGCTGGGGAGAGAAGAGAAGGAGGTACCAAAAAGCAAATATTCTGAAGCAAGGGCTGATTCTGTACTGATCCTTTGATTTCCTTTCCACCTCCTCATTCTTAGTTAGGAAACAAGTCCTGTTCAGTGATGGTATCAGGAGTAATGGCTTAAAATTCCAGCAGAGAGGAGCAGAGAAGGTTTGTGAAATCCTTTTAGTGAAATTGTTTACATTCTGGGGAAAATGCCACAGAAAAAGGTTTCTTTTTCATTTTAACAGAATCTGTATCAGAAATGAAATGTTTTTTAAAAAATACAGAGCTTTGTTCCAGCGTGGCAGTGCTTTGGCTTTTTAGGCATTTCTCCTGCATCTGCTGTGGGTTGATGTTGTTTCCTCCCACACAGGGAAGGAAACTTGGGGGTTTTTCCTGAATTCCAACACAGCACATGACCTTACTTTTACCCAAAAAATTAACTTCTGTCTGAAATGTCACCTTTTTTCCACTTTGTGGTGCATAAATCATCTTATCTCCTCTTTTTAGGAGAAAATAATTTTCAGTTTAATTTTCTCTCCCCTGTAATGGTTTTCACAAACCCCTTCAGGCCTGCTGGGGTCAGCTGTGCTGCTGCCACCCTTCTCTCTGCTGGAAGTTTTCCCAGTTATCCCAGGGAACATTTCTCCCTGTGCTGAGCTCTGCTGTGGCCCCTTGCCCTGGCTGTGCAGTGTTTCAGGCCACAGATTGCTGTGGTGCCCTGCAGGAGATGTGCTGTGCACGTTTGTGGGGCTGGAGGAGAATACAATTCCCTTTGCTCTGCTCTGCTCTGCCCCAGGCTCTGTGTTCGCTTTGCTGTGGCACATCCTGGTTTGCATATCCATGGCCTCAGGCTGCTCCTGTCCCTCCCAGCCTGCTGCAGCCAGGGCTGGAGCTGGGTTCAGTTTGTGGTGGGACCATGGCAGGGCTGTGCTGGGAGGTGCACAGGGAGCACAGGGAGCGCAGGGAGCACAGGGAGCACAGGGAGCACAGGGAGCACAGGGAGCACAGGGAGCACAGGGAGCGCAGCTGGTGAGGGCAGCGTGGCATCCTTGACCTGAGAGCGCTGCCCACATCCAGGGCTGCTCCTGGGGGTTTACAGGGTGTCCCCTTCAGGGCAGGAGTGGCCATCATCCACATCCATCCTCAAAGCAGGTGTGAGATCCCTCTGAGCAGTGCTCACTGCAGAAACGTGGTGCCAGCACATTTGTGTTTTGCTGTGGCCAGGTGTAGCCATGGTATTTTCTGAACAATCCTTTCCTTAGGATCTTTCCTCCTGAGAAGCTGAGAGGCCTCAGGAACAAAATGCAACCAATGGTTCTCTGCTGCTGTGGAATGCAACAGGTGCAGCTGGGATTGGGCTCATGTGGTTGTTTCTAATTAATGACCAATCACAGCCCAGCTGGCTCGGACACTCTGTCCAACACACAAACCTTTGTTATCATTCTTGTTTTTCTATTCTTAGCCAGCCTTCTGATGAAATCCTTTCTTCTATTCTTTTACTATAGTTTTAATATAACATATATCATGAAATAATCAATCAGCCTTGTGAACCATGGAGTCAGCTCCTGGTCTCTCCCCTCACCCTGGGACCCCTGTGAGCACGGCCACAGCCAAGGGGCTCGGGCACAGCCCCTCTCAGAGCCAGAGGCAGCAGAGGACATTGAGCACTCCATGAGCTCCTCAGGCACAGAACTGAGTGGGACACCCTGCACAAACCAGGCTCTTTGCCAGGGACTGCCATGCACTGCCCATCCCTGCTCACACAGTTCAGGTAACTGAGATTCAGTGGTCACAGCTGCAGAAAGCAGCTTCTGATCCCACCTAGGGCAGCATGAAATGAGACTGCATTCAGGGCTAGTTTAGAAATCCTGCTCTTTTTTCCATGACATGAAGAAATGAGAAATTGAACACAATGTGTTCCATTTTGGCTCGCTTTAAATTCCATCCAGGAGAGAAAGGACACAGTGCATCCACTGAAATACAAACCTTAAAGATGATCAGAGCAGCCTCTTCAAGAGGCATTGCATAGAGCTCTGAATTCAGTCAGCACAGTGGAAATCTCTGAGGATCTTGGGAATAGTCCCAATCTGGGGCTGTTGTCATAAATGGTTTTCATAAAAGTGTATCCTTATTTTCTGCTCTTTTCCCACATCAGCTGGGAGGCCTGCTGGGGTTTGGGTGCATTTTGGGATTCTCTAATCAGTTGCTGAAATGTTCCTTTTTTCCTGGTTGCACTCACTCTCCAGCAGAAATGCCTTGTGACACCTCAGTGCTGTGCCAGTCTGCCTCTCCTTGAGGATTATCCCACAGAAGGAAATTCTGCTCTTTCCCCTCCACACAGACACTGAAGCTGGTTCAGCATCCAGTACTTCAGGAGTAAAACCATTCTCAGTGTCCCCTGGATTTGTGCACTGCTAAGAAATCCCACATTGCTCTGCAGCTTTACAGGAAATTGAGTTTTTTCTTGTCTCTCTCAATGCCACTGGCCTAAGGAGCTCGCCTCAACAATGCAATCTTCACTGCCTTTCCATGCAGTAGCTGGTTTTATAACAAACTTTACAGGAATTGCATCAATTCCCTTTCCAATCTTCCCTCTTTGCATTTCTGCTGTATGGAGTCCTCTGAGACAAACCTGGAACCCAGGGAAGGAGAGCTCCCAGAGTATGGAATCCTCTGAGACAAACCTGGAACCCAAGGAAGGGCAGCTCCCAGAGTATGGAATCCTCTGAGACAAACCTGGAACCCAGGGAAGGAGAGCTCCCAGAGTATGGAATCCTCTGAGACAAACCTGGAACCCAAGGAAGGAGAGCAAAGTATGGAATCCTCTGAGACAATCCTGGAACCCAAGGAAGGGCAGCTCCCAGAGTATGGAATCCTCTGAGACAATCCTGGACCCCAAGGAAGGGCAGCTCCCAAAGTATGGAATCCTCTGAGACAAACCTGGACCCCAAGGAGGGAGAGCTCCCAGAGTATGGAATCCTCTGACACAAACCTGGAACCCAAGGAAGGGCAGCTCCCAAAGTATGGAATCCTCTGAGACAATCCTGGAACCCAAGGAAGGAGAGCTCCCAAAGTATGGAATCCTCTGAGACAAACCTGGACCCCAAGGAAGGGCAGCTCCCAGAGTATGGAATCCTCTGAGACAAACCTGGACCCCAAGGAAGGGCAGCTCCCAAAGTATGGAATCCTCTGAGACAAACCTGGAACCCAAGGAAGGGCAGCTCCCAAAGTATGGAATCCTCTGAGACAAACCTGGAACCCAAGGCAGGAGAGCTCCCAAAGTATGGAATCCTCTGAGACAAACCTGGAACCCAAGGAAGGGCAGCTCCCAAAGCCCCCAGTGCCCCCACCATGCCACACCCAGCAGGGCTTTGCTCTTCTCTGGGGCTTTGCACTCAGGGATCCTGGCAGGACTGGCTGATGTTAAACAACCCAGTTCTGTAACTCTCTCACAACAAGCTCCATTATCTGTAATTCCTGGTTTAGCAAAGGACAAAAGGAGCTTCCCACTGACACTCACAGCAAGGCAGCAGTATAGCCAAAAATTAATTCAGAGTTTTGCAGCCCTCTGCTCCCTGCTGCCCTTGTTCATGGACCCCATCCCGAGCTTTGACCTTTCTTCTATGACTGTATTTTCAATAAACAGAAAATACTTTTGGTGCAGTGGTTTCCTCTTTGAGGAAGGATTCCCTTTATGTTTGTTCACGTGCTGCTTTAGCAGGGAGGAAGTGCAATGTGCTCACTGAAGGGGGGTCTGGGATCACTTTGGGCTGTTCTTCCAGCCTCTGTTTGCCTTTGATCTGGTTGTGTTTCTCCCCCTGTGGAATGGAGCAGTGCACAGTGATCCAGCCACAAAGTGTTACTGAGCCACTTGAATTGCTGGGAAATAACCTGAAATCTTAAGACAAGTGCAAATTATTAATTCATTGTTAAATCCATCATCCCACCAAATCCTCTCTTTGAAGGAGCCTTAATCCAAGGTATTATTAATATAAAAGCAATTATATTCCTGGCTTATCAGTGATGTGAGTGAACATTTCATTCCTTTTTCCTGCAGTGCGGAGGGCCCTGCCTCTGAAATCATGCAGATTGATTTTGAAATAGAAGAGCTGACTGACCTGCCTGAGACCCAGCTCATCACCTGGCAGGTGGAATATCCTGGAGACACCACATCAGACCTGGGCATCTCCAAGATCTACGTGAGCCAGAAGGACCTGGTAGGAGTTCTCCCTTTGGCTATGGTAAGGAACTGTTTGGCTTCTGCAGGGCTTTAGCACTCATAGCTGGGAGGGACAGGGGGAACACCTGGGGAGTCAGATCTGCCTTAGGAGGGGACAGCACAGCTCCCTTGGAAGGCCAGCTCCTGCCTGGGCTGGTGCTGTGGGTCTGGGGACAGAGGCTGAGCTGATGATGGCATTGCCCTGCTCAGAAGGTTTTGGGGGGCAGGAGCTGAGCTGATGATGGCATTGCCCTGCTGAGAAGGATTTTGGGGGGCAGAGGCTGAGCTGATGATGGCATTGCCCTGCTCAGAAGGATTGGGGGGGCAGGAGCTGAGCTGATGATGGCATTGCCCTGCTGAGAAGGTTTTGGGGGGCAGAGGCTGAGCTGATGATGGCATTGCCCTGCTCAGAAGGATTGGGGGGGCAGGAGCTGAGCTGATGATGGCATTGCCCTGCTGAGAAGGTTTTGGGGGCAGGAGCTGAGCTGATGATGGCATTGCCCTGCTCAGAAGGATTGGGGGGTGCAGGAGCTGAGCTGATGATGGCATTGCCCTGCTCAGAAGGTTTTGGGGTGCAGGAGCTGAGTGAGCTGATGGCATTGCCCTGCTCAGAAGGTTTTTGGGGGGTGCAGGAGCTGAGCTGATGATGGCATTGCCCTGCTCAGAAGGTTTTGGGGGGCAGAGGCTGAGCTGATGATGGCATTGCCCTGCTCAGAAGGATTTGGGGGCAGGAGCTGAGCTGATGATGGCATTGCCCTGCTCAGAAGGATTTTGGGGTGCAGGAGCTGAGCTGATGATGGCATTGCCCTGCTCAGAAGGATTGGGGGGGCAGGAGCTGAGCTGATGATGGCATTGCCCTGCTCAGAGCTGCTGTGGGTGCAGCACAAGGTGTGCTCAGGCACTCCTCCATCGTGGGGCATCTCTGAGCCAAGAGTGCTCTTACCTTGGCCTGGGACACAGTAATCCTGAGAGACAGGATTGCCACATCCTGAGAACTGACTCCATGTCCGTTTGAGAGTGAGAAAAGAAATCAAAGGAGTGGCATGAGCTCTGATTAATTTGAATTAGTGGGGAGCACAAAATGCAGCATGTAGCCAGCTGTCTGTTCTACAGAGGTGCAATCAAGCAGGTACCCCATGGTCACAGTCTAAACCAGAGCACTTGAAAATGGCCTGATCCTTCAGCCTTGTTTTTACCTAAAAAATGCCTGTTAGGTACCCCAGTTTCTACAGTCTGAAATTTGTGCATTTCCTCTTCTGTCCCTCTCACATTTCTGTGTTGTTGGAGATGAAGCACACTTGTGTAAGCTCTGGCTGTGCCTCATTTCTGTTCTTAGGCAATCTGTTAGAAAATATTGACACATTATTATTTAGTGCTGAAAGAAAAACAAAAATCAATCTCAAAGCATTTAAAAAAATGTAACCTGGATGTTTGCCTGGTGATAGCAAGTTAATTGTGCCATTACTGAAGACTGGAGGTGTTCTCTGCACTTTGAGACTCCCAGAACTGGCTGCTCTTGTTATTTGTATTTACCAACTTCTGAACCACTCAGGTGCTGGGGTTCTTTATGTTACCAAGCCCACATTTTCTCCCTGCTGGCTGGGGCTGGCTCCCAGATGAGAGCTGTGTCACCCTTTGCACGGCTGCATCTTCCTGCTGGGCCCTGGGAGCCTCTGCTGCTGTGCTGGAGGGAAGGGGCTCCCACAGAACACCCTGGGCAGCTCTGCTGTGAGCTGGGCCCTGCCGTGCAGCCACACCAGTTCTGGGTGAGCTTAGGGCTGTGGAACCATCACTGACGTCATGGGAGATGCTGGGGTTTCTGTTCTCTCCATACATAATTGAAAAGATAAAAGGTTTCCTCCCCAGTGGTCCCAGTGGTGGCAGGAAAGCAGAGTTCTCCTCAGGTGTGCCCACGAGCCGTGAGTGCTTTATTGTCAGGTGATATAGTGGCAAAATATAGCTCTGAGAACAAAAATAGCTGCTGCTGGCAGCTGCTACAAATCAGCTCACTCTCCTAATTTCCATTAAGGATGAAGAAAAGCCCATTTTGCAGCAGCCCAGAGCCGTGTGCTCAAAGGTCACACGCAGCCTGTAAAGCTGTCGGGAGGTGGCATTTGCAAGGCACCAGGTGTGGGCATGGTGGGGAGGAGAGGGGCAAAGACAAATGGCAGCAGTGCCTGGATCCCTGACAGGCTGGGAATGGAAAACCTGCTCTGCACTGGAGTGCCAGGGAAGGAGCTCAGGGGATTCCAACCTCCAGATCTTTGTCCTGCTTCTCTTTGTGCTGAGGAAATGGTGATTCATGTGCAGCCCTTTGGGTGTCCAACTTTGATTAGTTTGATACTTCAGTTTTCCCTGTGCTCCTTGCAAAGATGGCTTGGCATTTGCAAATTAAAGTGAAATTTAAAAATAATTTCTCCTCTTCCATTTAGAAAGAAGCACAATGAAAATAATGTGTTACGTTATTTTGCTGGTTTTGGAGACAGGAATAATTTGAGTTGTTTTTTTACTGGTCTTTATAGCAGAACATGTAATTTCATGTATGCCATTGTTTCAACCTGCTCCTGATGTTCTTTTTAAACCTTTAATGAATATGTTAACAGCAATAAACTGTTCTACTTACCATCAGCTTGAGAAGTTGGATAAGCAGACCAGGTAAATAAATAAAATCAGTGGTGGCAGTAAAGAGCCTATTAATTATAAAGGAAACTTTATTTGTACCACAATTATTTCTAATAATTGCAGGGATCAGCTGTCATGGCAGGGCTGGCTCTGATGGATTCCATAAATAGCCAGGGTATTCATGCCCCTATAAATGCATGTACCTGACCCATCTCATTGGTCACTCATTGGTCACTAGTGCTGCTCACGTTCTGCTGGACACTGGGGCTGCACTCAGGCTTGGCCACCCCAGCTCCCAGTGGGCTGCTGCAGTGGGATTCTGGGGCTGTTCAGCCTCCTCCTCCTCCCACCCTCTGAGCTGACAGTCAGGGTGCTTTGGGGTGAAATCTGAGCTGTTCTGGAAGCTGAGTCTCCCCTTGGCAGGGATGTGGAGGAACAGATTGATTTGGGGGATCTGCTGGGCTGGGAGCAGCCTGAGCTCTGCCTGGCAGCTGAGCAGTGCAGGATCTGTCAGCCAAACCCTCTGTCCTACTCAAATTCAATGAGGGAGTATTCCTAAAGACTTCACTGACAGCTTTATGAAAAAGAAAGAGATGTCTAGAGAGTAGATAAAAGCTTTTACCTTCCTAATTCATAGCTTTTAAATTGCAATTACAGTATTCGGCAAGTTTTCAAATATTTAATTAAAATGTTACCCAGTGCTGAAAAGGAGCCTTTTTAAATCAAAATGATTAGTGAATCACAGATGAAATCTACTCCTAAGAAAGGGAGGAACCGTTGGATCACTGTGATATTGCCAGCAACCATTTTCTTTTCAGAGATATATTCTATTGCTTCCTGAAATAAGACAGGTCAAGGACTTCAGTTTTCACCCCATAAACCAGACTTGCCATTCTCCCAGTAATGCAAGACTTGCAATTCTCCCAGACCAGCTCAGCACCACCAGTTCTGGTTTAGAGTCGCCTTTCTTGGAAACAGGCATCCCAGATGATGTCAGAATACCAGACAGTGTCTCCTGCCGTTGTTGTCCAAGTGTTTGTGTCCTGGAAATGTTTTGTTCTGTCTCAGAAGATGCATGCCAGGGTTTGGTTCTGTTTCCTGGGGTTTTGGAGGGTTGGTCATGGCTTTTCTTTGCAATGGTTGTCCTGTGGCTCAGTCACATCCAGATCTTTCTGCTGCTCTCTTCTTCCAGACTGGAGAGCTCTCCCCTGATGGCTGAAATTCTGCCTGTCAGTCCCCATGATGGAACTTCTCACTGTGGCAGCATTTCATTCCATTTCTGTTTTCTGAATCCTTGGGTTCATCTCTTGCTTCTGTTTAATAGTTCAAACTTGTGTACTGACAATGCCCTCCCAACTGATACTGCCTGCAAATTTGAGCAGTGGTCTGTTCCAGGGTCATTACTGACAGCAGTAAAACCACAGATTTTCCTGGGTTATTTCTGGGCTATTGGATCAGTCCAGCTCTGGAATATTTCTGTGGCAGTCCAGAGGAACAGATTGTCTCACTGGCTGTGGCTCTCCCAGCTTTGCCTGATCCAGAAACCTCCCTAATGGATTGGTTCTCGTGCTCAGGCACCTTCCCCTGCAAGGACTTTGTACTGCAGGGCTTGTTCATCAATCTCTGTGCAGTGTGGGAGGCAGATCAGGTTCTGTTTCACATCCTGGTAACTGCAGTCAGCCCGTGCAGCTGATGGGGGAAAGTGTTTCATTAGCATGGGACAGTCTGTGGTGCTTCAGGAATTAACTGAACCACAGATCTGAAACCACAGGACATTTTTCCTGTATGTAGATGTTAAATATTCAGGCTTTTTGAGCTTGTGGCCCTGGCACCTCTCTGTGCCCCAGTGATGGGCCAGGCCCTGGGCAGTGCCCTGGGGTGTGGCAGCTCTGCAGACTGTGTTCAACAATGAGCATCCCTGCAGTGGGGCTGATCTCAGGGTTCATTTTCCTTGCAGTGGGGCTGATTTCAGGGTTCATTTTCCTGCAGTGGGGCTGATTTCAGGGCTCATTTCCAGGTGGAGCTATCTGAAATAAGGCTTGGTTTGGGGTTCAGCTCCTGCTCTGGCTGCTGTTCCCCAAAGCCTGGCCTTGCTGTGGCAGGGCCAGCTGTGCCCACCAGCCCTGGCTTTGGTTGGTGTGCAGGGTGGAATGAGGAATGCAGGCACTTGGCAGTGGAGCACACCCATCTCCAGTCCAACAAATGCCACCTTCTTTGGTGTCTCCCTGCAGATTAATGACCACCCTGGGCTCCTCAGCATCTGAAAGATCAGGCAGCAGCTCTCTCCCTGCACAGCCAGGCCTGGTGCTGATGTGTGGAGCGTGCACTGGAGGAATCACTGCTCCTGCAGCCCCACACTCCCTCAGGCTCCTCACACCCTCAGGCAGTGACAGCCATGGGGCACATCTCCTTCAGCCCAGTCCTTCCTCTGCCACCCTCAGCACAGGTGATGGAAAGGGATCCTGATGAAGCTGTTGCTGAGGACAGGAGGTTGGAAATGTCAGGTTTGTCCCTGGAGCTGCAGTGGGGCTGAGTAATGCTGTGATCACCTGGAACAGCAGCAGCCTGGCCCTGTCAGAGGGCAGGGAGTGATGAGGGCTGGGGCTGCTGCTGGCACAGCTGCTGACAGCCACACTTTGATGTGGGCCCTGGGAATGGGGCTCTCAGAGAGGCAGGAACAAGCACGAGGGTATTTTCCTTAGGAATTAAAGCCTAAGAAAAATGGCTTTGCATAAGAGCTGCTCTTTCTGAAGTGTGAGTTACATGTGTTTTCTTTGATTAGACTGAACAGGGTTTGAGACAAGCCCAATCCTTCACCCTGACAATCTCTGTGTTGCTCTGGAGCTGTGAAATGTAGAAGGACCAGGAAAAGACAGCAGATGTGAATTTAGAGCAGGTTTCACCAGAGCCTGTCCCTCCTTTGGACACAAGATGTAGAAGTGCTGGCCTGTTTTCACACTGCTGTAAAACCACTGTTATTACAAATGTTCTGAGTTTAAAACAGAAATAATTTGGTGGTGAATTGAGTTTTCAGAACGATGGTCTTGTAATTATTTTGTAATTTGATCATTTTTGTGGAGCCAATTTCAGCCAGCTGAAAGGGACCTCATTTTGAGTAGAAAAGTGCTCCAGCTGTGGGGGGCAGCTGTGGGGAGCAGCAGGGATCCAGCTGTGGGCTCCAGCTGTGGGTTCCAGCTGTGGGCTCCAGCTGTGGGGTTCCAGCTGTGGGGTTCCAGCTGTGGGGAGCAGCAGGGTTCCAGCTGTGGGTTCCAGCTGTGGGTTCCAGCTGTGGGCTCCAGCTGTGGGTTCCAGCTGTGGGCTCCAGCTGTGGGTTCCAGCTGTGGGTTCCAGCTGTGGGCTCCAGCTGTGGGGTTCCAGCTGTGGGTTCCAGCTGTGGGTTCCAGCTGTGGGCTCCAGCTGTGGGTTCCAGCTGTGGGCTCCAGCTGTGGGGTTCCAGCTGTGGGTTCCAGCTGTGGGTTCCAGCTGTGGGCTCCAGCTGTGGGTTCCAGCTGTGGGTTCCAGCTGTGGGGCTCAGCCCCAGCCCACCTGGCTCTCAGGCCATTCGTGCCCAGCCTGGTGGCCCTGGGCTGGTGCAGAGCTGCGCTGTCCTTGGCTGGGCTCTGCTCTCCCTTGGCCCCCAGCCCTTCACTGCATGCTTATGGACAGATTGTTCCCTTTTGGCACAATGAGGGGATGCTGCCTTAATTGCTTCCCTCCAGATTAGTGATTTGAACACAGCATTGCTGAGGAGAAGCAGAGCATTTCTCCCTGCTGAAACAGATCATCACCTCTGTGGTGCTGCTGGAGCAGACCAGGCTGGGATCTTTCTTGACATCATTTTTAGATGTTCTTCCTAATTTGGGGGCTGGGGGCTTCTCTCTCTTTTTTTTTTTTTTTTTTTTCTCTCTTTCTTTTCTTTTTTTTTTTTTTCCTCCTGGGGATTTAAGGTTTTGAAATTATTTATTTATGAGCCATGAAAATCTCCCCAAAATGGATTTTAACAAGTGTGTAATTGGATAATTTGACAACTGGTAAGCTGAAGCCCCAGAGATCAGGAATTACACTTCACCACAGAATAGTGGTTCTTCATGTAGAATTAATTAGATTTCCTCTAGATTACAAGTAGTAAGAAGAGTGGTCAATTAAGAGAATTATTCCCTGACTTTTCCATCCTTCTTCAAGCCAGCGGTTTTAAGAATTCCTTTTCCTCTGTGAGGTGTTCTCAGAGGCAGGATGGCAGTCAGAGGACAAGGGCCAGTGGACTGAGCAGGAGTTCAGGGTGTGCACTGAGCACAGGAATTCAGGCTGAGCACAGGAGTTCAGGCTGTGCACAGGGTGTTTTAGGGGCTCGCAGGTGTGTTCAGGAGCAGCAGCACAAGCACAGGAATTGAGGCTGTGCACAGAGCACAGGAATTCAGGCTCTGCACAGGGTGTTTTAGGTGCTCCCAGGTGTTCTCAGGAGCAGCAGCACAAGCACAGGAATTGAGGCTGTGCACAGGGTGTTTTAGGTGCTCCCAGGTGTTCTCAGGAGCAGCAGCACAAGCACAGGAATTGAGGCTGTGCACAGGGTGTTTTCAGGGCTCCCAGATGTGTTCAGGAGCAGCAGCACAAGCACAGGCCCTCCAGAGCCTGGTGCTGCTCCCCTTGCAGAAGGAGCAGTAGAAATGACAGAGATGTGCCCAGAGGGAGAGGACATGGACCCGAAGCACCCAGGGCGAAGATCTCAGAATTTAACATTTCCTGAATGCAGAGAAGATAGATTTTGTAACAGCACATCTGTTTCACTTCCATTGTGACCTTCAGAGAAGGGAGGAGGAAAGAGTGAAACAGGAAATCTGTGCAGCTGAGAT
This sequence comes from Agelaius tricolor, assembly GCF_023055355.1. NCBI lineage: Eukaryota > Metazoa > Chordata > Aves > Passeriformes > Icteridae > Agelaius > Agelaius tricolor. The sequence continues at coordinate 874,664 of NW_027269280.1, forward strand.
TTTGGAATACCTAATGTTGTTTTATAATCCCTGATGTCATTTCTAATTGTGAGGAGAATACCAAAAAACCCAACAACATCAAAATGTGGGAAGTGCTCATTTAAAAAAGCTTGACATTTAAAGAGACTAAATTATAGGCATATAAGAAATGTAAATGTTAAATTTAAAAAGTCTGGTTCTTTTTCATACCACTTACTAGTAGTTCTATCATAAAATAACAGAATCACTACCCTGGAGTGGGATTCTGCAAAATTACTCCCCTGGAGACACAGCAGTTACAGTTCAAAGTGACTTTGCCTGCAATGCTAAACTTCTATTTCCTCCACCCATCAGCTCCAAACAGAGGGAACATCAATATTGAAACCACTCCACACCTGGCCTGAAAATCAGTCCTGAAAGTTTCAAAATAACTTGCTGGACTTCCAAATGTTCCAACTGGCTGTAAAACCCAGTAATTGTTATGTTATATAGAAATATGAAACCTAATAGTTCGATAAAGAAAGATAATGCACTGTAGTAATGAGACTTTCCATTGTAATTCAGGGTAAAAATTCCAAATTCTGGTTGTAGTATTTGTGAGGCAAACCAGCTTTGAATTTAAAAATAATTCTCCCTGTTTCAGTGAAATGAAGGTATGTTGTTTTCACATGTGTATTTTCTCTTTGATCTTAAAAAGATGTCAGAAAATGGAATTAAGTTTCCTTGTCAGAAGTGGGTGCAATCTAATATATGTATATAGCTCTTTGCTGATAAGGTGATAACAGGAACCACTAAAAAAAGTGAAAAGCTTAGACATGAGGGGAAAACAAAGCATTTCAACATTTAAAACAGAGAGGAAAAAAGCTGAACATATGTAAAAATATGTAAAAGTATACATCTAATTTAGTCCTAAAGAGGAGCAGAAAAGAACAGATCTGCACTGCAGCTGGCATCCAAGGAACCACAGCTCTCCTGCTCTGGGGGCTTGGTTGGGCAGATGCTGGAACAGCCAGTGTCAGATTTTACAGGTTATGTTTAGGTTATAAGGTTAGGTTTATAGGCTTTTTTATAGGAATGTGTTTTCTGTTCTGTGCTGTCAAATGAGTTATGAATTTCTTATTGTGAAAAACTTAAATGTTTGAGACTTGGCTTTCTGAAGTGATTCTGAGCTGTGTCTCTCAGCTTTTACAGCATGGGGGGAAAGTCTTCAGGAGCAGGCAAAGTCCAGTTCCAGTTATCTTCATTTCTGGTTTCCCTTTTCCATATTGAAGTGGGAAGGATATAAAGAATGAGAGAGGGGTGTTGGTGTTTGGCCAGAACAAACAGGAGTGGACTGTTCTGTGGGTTTGAAGATGGGTCCTTGCCTTGCTGTGCTTTCCCTTCCCTCTGTGTCCAGAGCCCCGTTAGACCCTGTGAGGAGAGGCTGCTTTAGATGTGGCTGGTGTGCAGTGGCCACAGCAGCAGGGTCTGCTTTGGGCTGCACAGTGATGCTGACAGTCAGACAGGAGCAGGCAGGGGAGATGCTCAGTTTGCAAGGGGGCTGGAAGCAGCAGCCAGGGCTCTGTGATTATGAGACTGCTGGACAGGATTCTGGGCAATAACTCACACGAGGGGGGCAAAAGCCAAAGCCTTCAGTAGCTGGCAGTAGTTCAGCTGCCCCTCAGTGTCTGCCATGGCAGCTTTCTGTGCCTGCTGTTGGAAATGCCTGTGCTCAGAGGGGCTGGTGGCCTGCCCTGCCCCAGAGCTGCTCTGTGCCCTGCTGCTGGCCTGGCTGGGCAGGGACAGGGACAGGGACAGGGACAGGGACAGGGACAGGGACCTCACTCTTCAGGGGAGCATCTGCCACCCTCGCCTCTTCTGGTGGCATTTCTGCTTCAAAAGAGAAAGAGGTGGAAAGAGAAAGGGATTCCAGGTGGAGGAAGCGATTCTTCTTCCAGGGTAAACTCAGCCCAGTTAATTACCTGAAGCAGAGGAAGGCAGTGGTTCTGGATCAGAATTCTCATTTCAGGCATCCCAGAGCTGAGAATAAGGTTCAATCTCAGGGATAGGGAGGGTTTGTGCATATTTGGGACTGAAAATCATAAAGAACTTGGTTAATGACTAGAAAAGATTGGGAACTTCCTGCTCAAAATATTTTCCTTTGATTTCCACACATCCCAATAATCCAGATTAACAGTCTAGAAGGAAGCATTGTCAGGGATCTTTTAGGAGATTGAGGAGGAAGGTTTTACTGCCTTGTCCTTGTTTCTAATGGTTTCTCATAGTCCAAGAGACTACAGAAATTGAGGTGAGAGGATGTGCTTTTCTGTTTCTCCTGATAACATTGCCTGGGGATATCAGTGAAGAACACAGTCTGTGGAGAAACTCAGAAAATTCTCTAGTAAAGGAAGAACAGCAATTGGTTTTGCTGCCTTTGCCATTTATCAGGGGGGCTGAGCTCCCTCTCTGGAGCTCTCTCACCTTCCCTGCCCTGTCCCAGGCAGAGGCTGAATGAAGCAGAAGGCAGCATCTGACCTTGGGAGCTGAGCTGATTGCATCCCTGGCCATCCCCTCTGGGCACTGCCCAGCCTCACAGCCAGGTCCTTCTGCACCCCGTGGTGTGCTCTGCCCCAGGGTCCTGTGTTCTCTGTGTTCTCTCTGTGTTCTCTGTGTTCTCTGTGTTCTCTCTGTGTTCCCTCTGTGTTCTCTGTGTTCTCTGTGTTCTCTCTGTGTTCTCTGTGTTCTCTCTATGTTCTCTCAGTGTTCTCTCTATGTTCTCTCTGTGTTCTCTGTGTTCTCTCTGTGTTCTCTCTGTGTTCTCTCTGTGTTCTGCACCCCGTGGTGTGCTCTGCCCCAGGGTCCTGTGTGCTCTGTGTGTTCTCTCTGTGTTCTCTCTGTGTTCTCTGTGTTCTCTCTGTGTTCTCTGTGTTCTCTCTCTGTTCTGCACCCCGTGGTGTGCTCTGCCCCAGGGTCCTGTGTGCCCTCCACAGCTGGCAGTGCCACCCCTGCACCTGGGCTGGCCGCCTGTCCCTGCTGGGAGCCAGGGGCCTCAAGAACCAGGTCCCCCCCTTGGCAGAGCTCTGCTCCTGTGCTTGGTTTCTCTTGCTGTCCTTTCCAGATTCACACAATTTCTTGTTGCTTTCTGGAGTGGCCAGCAAGGAGGCACTTTAAACTTCAGTGACCTTTTAATAATGGTTTGGTTCTCCTTCCTGAAAGAACTTTGTTATCCACATCTTAATTGCAAGAATTGCTGCTGCCTGCAAGCAGTTAGCAAACATGAATCTTGTGGGGAAAAAAGCACTTAGCAACCAGCCAAGCTATCAGTAATGCACATTGTGGTACATGTGTGGGGCTGCTGGTGCCTGTAGGCTGTAGATTAACCAGGTGAAGCTGCTTGTGCTGTTCCCCAGCTGAGGAGGCAGCTGGGCTGTACAAACACAGAGCTCTGCTGGGGTCTCTCTGTTGTTTTTCTGCTGCTGAGCAGGGTGTGTGGCTGAAGGCTCTTGTGCAGGTCTCCACACCCTCACCCCCACTCTGGGCAGTCTTGGAGTAACAACAAATTTATTCTTAGAACTCCCAGGGTATTGATATGTAGTCACAGCAATGCTGTGGCATTCAAAACCCAGGTTGCAAGTGGGGATTTAATGGTGTCAAAGAAGCATTTGCTGCCTCTGAGAAACCACCTGACACTTTGGTTGTCACAGGTTCTGGACAGACCAATTACATAACTGAAACCAAGGCAGAGAAAGGCACTGATAGGGAAACACATCTTGGGAACATTAGGTACAGACTCAGAAGAAGGTTCTTGTAATTCCTGCTCTCTGCTGCCTCTCTGCATGTGCCTGAGTGGTTCTGGCCCAGCACAGGGATTTCCAAGCCCAGCTGACCCCCTGTTCATCCATCCCCTCCTCCCTTGTGCCAGGGCACTCTGGGGGCTGGCTCCTCTCTTCGGGAGCAGCACAGGCTTTACTCAAATAACCTTTGTCAAACGGTTTGAACCCCTCCAGCAGAAATTTCCCAAAGGCTGAGAATGGAAGGAGAATTTGGATGCTCTGATAAACGGAAGCCACCGATTATCTCACCTTCATACCTGTCTTCCCAGTGCCCTCTGCTGGGAAGTTCACCCAGCCTTCCCCTGGCTGGAACTGGATCACGCTTCAGGCTGTGCCTCCACCTGTGAACATCTGCCTGGCAACCCTTCTGTGCTTTGCACATCCCTGGCACAGGAGAGGATGCCCAGCCATGCCCTTTCAAGAGTCACTATTTGCACTGGAAAATGTGCATTTGTAACACGCTTTAGCAGTGCTGATTGGTGCACAGGGAGGACGTGGGGTGGGAGGAGGGAAAAGGAGGCTGGGAGTGCAGCAGCAGCTGCAGTGTGTTCTGCTAGCAGGGTGACATTTAGAAATACCTGCCACTGGACTCTTATCTCCTCTCAGTCTTTCTTTTTTATCTTAAATGGATCCAATCAAGAGTTGCTTCATGGACAAATAGCTGGAAGAAAACATTCAACTTATTTCCTGGTTTTAAAAGTCTTTATGCTAAGAAGCACTGGAGAACAGTGTGTAAGTGCTGAGAGTACTTACAGACTAATGGGAAATTTATTTCCTACCCAAGCAAGAGCCCAGCCTGGGACTGGTCCCCCTCCCTCCAAACCCCACTGCGGGAGGGCCTGCAGTGAGTTCCACGTTCCCCTTTCCTATCAGGGCCAAACATCACTTCCAGAATGTCTGCTTGCTCTGTTGGTGGATGGAAGGAGCTTTCTGTGATTCTGGGGAACATCTGGGCCTTGGTTGGACCGGGCTGGTGACCCCCAAAGCCACGGGAGGGGTCACAGCAGCAGTTTTGCTCTGGGCTGCAGTTTGATGTTTCACTGCAGGCATTTGACAAATAACTTCAAATGTCAACCTGTGAAAACCCCTGTGGGAAACAAGAGTTAGTCCAGCTGCCCCTGAAGGGAGCATTTTACCTGTCAGTGAGGCATGAAGGCAGTGAGAGAACGCTCTGTTAATGGGCTCTGATTGGTTTGATTTAGAGAAAAACTGATCTCTCTGTGGCCAAGGAGCAGCTTTGGGTTTGTTGTTTCTTTTAGGTCTGATTCTCTTTCCACATCCATTCTCTGCCTTTTGGCTGGAACTCAGGAGGGAAAGGCAAAGTGAACCTTTCCCACCTTGCTTGCATAAACAGTTCATATTTGTTGGAGAAGTCCTCAGCACTGAGCAAATGGGATTATTTCTGGCAGAAGAGGAGCACAGGAATATGTGACCACACTTCTTTATGGCTGCAGAAATTACCTGCAGCTGCCCTCATGTACACTGGTTACAGGGCAGTTGACAAAAGGATTGATTTTCAGAATCCACTGGAAAGAAAGGAAAATAAGCTTATTAATAAAGGTATGAGTGCAAGAGCTCTGAGTCACAGGCTCATTGCTTGTTCTTCCTGAGCAGGCTCCCAGCACACCAGCAGCTCCCTTTTGGAGGCACTCGAGACAGAATCACTCCTGTTCCACAAGTGTTCATGTGGAGAGGTTGATGCCCTACTTCTGCCCTGGATATCAGTGCAGAAGTGTATGAAAAGATCATCAGGTGATAGCAAGGTGATTTTAAAGGATTGAAGTTGTTATTTTTGTTCATGTGGGAGTGTCATTTGTATTGTTTCTGGCTGGAGGCTTTCCATAGGAAAACATGAACTGAGCTTCAAAGGTGTCTGGATATTTGCTGGTTTATTTACTATTTCTAGGCCTAAAACCAGTAGGATTTAATATTTTCCTGGATGTCTGCAAAGCAAAAAAACCTTTAATGCAGCCTTGGTTTGTGAAAGATTTCCTTCTGAATCACATCTAAAGGGGAAAGGGAGCGTGAGGAGGGGAAAGGGAGGGCCAGGGAAAAAAAGGCATTTGTCAGCTATTAGTTAAATGCAGGTTTATTTAGAGAAAAGGGAATGAAGAGAACCTCATCCATGTGCACATATGAGCTCTGCCTTGGTGGCTGTGTGTGTAACTGCTCAGCAGAGCAGGGCTGGGGCTTTGTTGTTAATGCAGATTCTCTGCTCACAGGGCAGGCTTTGATACAGCCTCAGGAGATGGGGTTTTACTGCTGCTGCCTCAGCAAAGGGGCAAGCTGAACACCTCAGCTTGTGGATATTGCTATTGATTTGTAGACTATTTCTCCTCATTTTCCTAAAACTGTGGATTTTCAGGTGTGTTTCCAGTTACCAAGCAGATGCAGTGCACGTGTGATTTCTGTGCTCAGCCTTAGGGGTGATGCAGAGCTGGGTGTTCTGCCTGCTTCCCTGAGCAATACCTTTGGCATGGAATGAGTATTTCTGTGTCCACCTGCTTTGCAGAGTGTTCATGTTGCAATGGAAGCTAAGTCCCATTGATACAGGCTCTTTCTATCAGAGCATTGAGAAAGAAGATTGTTTAAGTGTGTCAATTATGATGAGTCAATTAAAAAAATCCATGCTGTACAGCCAGTATGGAAACAGCTCATTTGTTTGCTGAAGTCAGGTATTCAGGGGATACCAACACTGCCATCATTACAAAGCCTCTGCTGGGAATAATCAGAGTATCTCACTCTCCATGACAGTTTTTTGGAAAGCAGCTTGTGACAGACTATTTAATGAAGCAGAAAGTGGAGTTGGGTTTGCATTATAGAATACTGACATGAAATCCCATTCTCAAAGAAAAAAAAAAACCCTAACTTTCTAGCTCCTCTTCTTCAGATGTCTTCATTTAAATGCAAATAGCAGCTTCATCCACAATGAAATAAAAAAAGCCTTTTTTCCCTGGGAAACAATAATGAGGGTAAATTTAAGTAATGTCATTTTTGTAATAAGATAATCCTTTTCAATGCTCATGGTAATATTATGATAAAGGTTGATTTTTAAATTAATATTTTTGAGTAAGGGAATGTATTTTTGGCTTTAGTAGAAGCAGGAATTCTGAATTCACTGTAACTGCCCAGATGCTGCTCCTGGGGTCAGGAAGTTCAAGGGTCTGATCTGGATTCCACTGAGCCCAGTGGGCAGATAATCCATAATATTATCTGCAACTAAATCTTGTTCCACCTGCACTTGATTTGCTGATGAAAATGATGGTTTGGTTCTGGTGGGGTTTCCTTGTGCTGGTTTTGCACAAGCAGCTTTCAGCAGCCCCGGTCTGGGGCACTCCCTCATTTACTGACCCTGGGGACAGGACAGGGAGGTGACAAAGTGACTGTGGGCCCCTTGAGCAGCTGGTTTGTCACACACTGTGCCCAGCATCTCCCAGCAAGGCCCAGACTGTGCCAAGGGGGTGGGTCAGAGAATATCGTGGTGTGCTGTGCTTGGTGGCACTGAAACCCTGTGGCTGGTGAGTTCTGTGTTCCCTGAGAGGCAGAGATTGCAGCTGGATAAACTGCAGAGCCTGTGATAGCTCCATCTGCACCTCCAGTGATTGCAGCTGGATAAACTGCAGAGCCTGTGATAGCTGGATAGACTTCACCAGCCTGTGACAGCTCCATCTGCACCCCCAGTGACTGCAGCTGGATAAACTGCAGTGCTTGTGACAGCTGGATAGACTTCACCAGCCTGTGATAGCTCCATCTGCACCTCCAGTGATTGCAGCTGGATAAACTGCAGTGCTTCCACCAGCCTGTGATAGCTCCATCTGCACCTCCAGTGATTCCTGATCAGCTGCAGTGCCTGCACCAGTCTGTGATAGCTCCATCTGCACCTCCAGTGATTGCAGCTGGATAAACTGCAGTGCTTGTGACAGCTGGATAAACTCCACCAGCCTGTGATAGCTCCATCTGCACCTTTCCTCCACAGTTACTCCAACTTTCCTGCATCTTGCCCAACTCCAGCAGCTCCAAAGCTCTTCTCTTAGAGAATCCTAGACAGAAATGGTTCCTCTCAATGGAGTGAGGTCCAAGGTAGATAACAGGCATGCAGAAAAGGAGCTAGAGCCTGTAGGTAAGAGGAATAAGAATTTTCTATAGCAGTTTAATATCCAGAACTGAAAATCTTGCCATTTAGCCGTGGAAGGTCCAAAGGCAATAGGATATCATGGAATACAGATAAACAGCAAGGTGTTTCCAGCAGTCCAGAGAGCAAAATACACTTCTGTTATTGTATCCTCTGTTTCCCAAAGCTCAAATTATGAATGCAGCTGCTACAGATGTCAGAGCACTTATTGATAGAGGTCCTGAAGAACAATGTGCTCCCTGGTTTCCAGGGATTGCTCAGATCTACCCAGATGCCTTCTGGGGGGATTTTCTGTCTAAGATAACCAAATGCCATTTCTTCAGCCATGTACAGATCTAATAGAAATGAGTGGGAAGATTTTAAATCAGCAAGAACCATTTTCTGCAGCTGTTATTTATGAGTAGTATTAGTTCTAATAGCACTGTCAGCAGCATGCAGGGTGTTTGCTGGGTTCAGTCAAGACTTTCAGGATGTTTCATGTTCATGTCAGTAGCTCCTGGCTGATTCTTCAGATAACTGGGTTCTGTCGTGCATTTTGAAGTCTCTCTCAGCTCAGCAAGAGGGCAATAACACAGATTATGTCCAAGATGGTCACTGCAATATAATATAGATATACATTACCTGCATTTGGGTTCTCTTTCTATTGCGGATTTTTCCATTGTTAGACTTTAATTTGCACATTAAACACATAGTTTCCCTTTATGAAGCCAGAAGGGTTTTCTTTGCAGTGCAAATGAGTGGCTCAATTACCCTCCTACTAATGGATAAAATGTAATTAACATTGTCTTGGGGCTAATTTTCATTTATGCTGCCATTCTGCGTAAGCTGAACATCATTCTCTGGGAAAAGTCAATGTGTCACTTTTATTAGCCCAGTTTGCACTTTAACACCAAGAAAATTAATTCCAGATAGATTAAAATACTTAACTTGAAATCCAGTGAAACGATCTGAGGGCAGCAGATAACTCTGACATGCCTTTATGAAGTCCTGCAGTGGGGTGCCTGGTACATGGGGTGCCCCTGGTAGGAAGGGCAGGTGCAGGAGCAGCTCCCAGCCAGTGCTGCTCTGAGCCCACCACGATTTGCACACCTGAACAGCCAGAAAACCTTCTTTGGGTGGGATTTCTTCCCATCAGCTTGTCTTCAAGGGCTGAAGCTGTGTGGTTGTGGTTCAGTTTCCAGGCCTGAGGAATATTGCTGACACGTGTTGCATCCCTGTAGCACAATGCAGAATGTTTAACAATACATTTTGGGGCATATTTCAGTGTCTTAGAAGCCTGTAAGGAAAACCACTTCAGAAAAGCAGGCTGTGGTCAGAGCCTCCAGTGATTTTTTGTATTCTGTGTGTTTTTAAACATCTGCTCCATGCTGACATGAGTGAGACCATGGGGAGGTTTGTGCTCTCACTGGCATTTTACAGTCAGCTCTTTGTTAGGAGACATTTCTCCATGTTTAGTTTGTATTTTCCTTTGCCCACTTGAATCCCAAAGCTCCTGCTTGTGGTCCTCTCTGAGCCCCTCAACACCACCCCCGTTCCTGCTTTCGTTTGGCTGAGCCTCATTCCCTGCTCTGGGGGATGCTGTAAATGCAGAGCTCCTCTCTCCTGAATCACTGCCCCAGACTCCTCCTGGCAATTGCTCTGCTGCTGCTGCTGCTGCCCAGTGCAGCTCCCCTGAGCCGGTGCTGGGCTGTTCATCACCACCAGTGCTGCACAGGGAGAGCTGGAGCCTCTCCTTGCCCTCGGTGAACCCAGCCCAAGAGCCCTCTCCCAAACCAGAGGGGCCCAGCAGACCCCTGAAATCTCCCTCTCTCCCAAAGTGGCTCCTCGATGGCTGATGTTTTGTTCTGGTTGCAAAAGCAGCAACCTGACTCTCAAATGTGTGTGGAAGTCAAGTGTGCTGCTCTTGTTTTCCAGTGCTTATGCATCCCCCACAGACAGGCATTCAGCACCTGCAAAATTGAAACAATAATAACCCCAGTGGTGAGGAGAGACTGTGTTGTGATTATAGTTTTGCTTTGCTCTCTATTGGGAGCACCTTTTTACAGCAGCAGCCTCTGTGTGGAGCACTGTGAAATAAGAGGGATGTGATGAAGGCAGGCCAGGGGTGCAGAGGGAGATAAACTCACACAGCTCTGTGTTGTGACAGAACAGACTGTTGGAGCAAAACATGTCTTTGGAAGGGGCTGGACATTTCCACAGTGGAAAGCTCAGCAGTTCTACCTGGGAGGAGGGCAGGCAGTGTCCTGAGAGCTCTCCTTGCCCAGGGCTGGCTCTGCACAGAGCACCCCCAAAGCAGTGACTCTTGCCCCATGCAGAAAAGGCATTTTGGGGCTTTGCCATCTTTTAGGTACCCAGGAGCAGAGTTTGCATCAGATTGTGCAGGATATGGGCAATAGCAGTATTCAGAGTGAACTCCCAGCATGTCTTTGAGCTCAGGAGTAGCTCTCCATCCATCACCTGTCTCTAGGGCAAGAAAACCAGTAACAATCACAAATACATCCTGGATGCAAAACTAGCCATGATTGATACACTTTTCCTTCTCTGCCTGTTCCCAGGTGCAGGACAGGGCCCCAGCCCTGTGCTCTGCAGGGCCAGGGCAGTGCAGGAGATGAAATCTCCCTGGCTGCTCTCAGTGTGTGCCAGGAAAGCTTCCCAGGCACTGCTGTGCCTGCACCTGCCTCCCTGCCCAGCCTCTCCAAGTGGCACCTGCACGTCCTGGTGGCTTTTTGGGAGCTGTGGGGAGGAACCCAGAGCCTTGCTGCCATCCCAGTCAGTGAGCCAGGAACTGGAACCTGTTAATTGCATTTTGGCAAAGGGCACGGGAGCCACCAGGTACATGGCACAGGATGAAGCTTTAGCACAGCTGCCTCATTTCTGCACATTTGCAGCATTTCTAGCTCTTTAGGCTGAGCATGTGTTTTAATGATTTGGGTCCAAGTGCATCAAATATAGGAAGAGAAAGAGCATAAGCACTAAATCCAGAGATCAGACATGGTTTGCACCAAAGCAACAGATTTCTTCCTCTTTTCTGGATTTGAATGTAGTTAGAAAAGGAATATGTTCCAGAAGAAATCCAATTGCTCTGGCATTAAATATAAATATATATCCGTGTGTGTGTGTTAGTGACAAGGCTGTAAAAGGCCTGGCTGACAAAGGGAACATGAAAAGACACTTTCTGTTGTAATTCCCAGCCTGGTCCTGTGTACAGATTATGTTAAGAAGCAGCTTCAAAGGGCAGGTTTTGTGCCAGGATCTGATCCTGGCAGGAGCCCTCAGCCCACCTGCCCCTTATTGTGCTCATTAAATCCCTGAGCCCCATCTCAGCTCGTTTCAGGTCTGTCAGCATTTCCATTTCATACCCAGCTCATGGAATGCACTGGCCCCTTCCTTTGTGCTGCTCAGGGGTTATCAGTATGCTGTGGACACTATTGTATTTTACAATATATTTAAGAAGCAACAGGATTTTAAATTTGCTGGAGCAGTTTTGTCTGAGGTGGTGGATTAGCATTTCAAATATTTCTTTTGTGCTAACCTCTTGGGTAAACCCTAATTATTTAAAAGTAAAAAGCTTTCAGAAATAGATGACGTTGCTAATTGAAACAGTCACAAACGAAAAACTAATGTAAATGCTTTAAGTTAACCCAAACAATTTGTCTGTCTATAGGGACCATTACAGCAATCAGGGGTAGATTAACTATGGGGAGGAGCAGAGGGAAACAGGGAGTCTGTAGCAACATTTACTAACTGGGAGCCAAAACTCATTTGTTACAAAAGCTGCATAGCCTCAGTCTTTGTGTTTCTGATGGTGTGAATTATTAGTGTACATCATGGGTATCTTGCATAATTTCAGAATAGTATTCCTAGAAAATGGCATTTTACTTTCCTAGTAGGAAAGAGCAAAACAAAATCCAGGAGAGAATAGGAATCCAAAGAAATGTATTACCTTTGGACACCAAAATTCTGCCTAGTACTTTTGAGAAGATTAATTATTTTCAAGCAGTCCTTCAAGCTGAAGTTTTAAATTTTTTTTTCCAGTAAACATGCAGGGTCACAGTGGTTTTAGACAGCTCATTTAATCTGCAGCTTGAATGCAAAACCCAATTCCTGCATTACTTGGCAGCCAGAGCCAGGAGGGATCCATCTCAGCACTGTTTGAGGTGTGCTGCCACAGGAGCTGGGAGGGTTCTCCTTCTTTACAGGGCTGGGGATAATTAAGAATTGTTCAGAGAAAAGAGAAAGAAATGTAAGGGCTGTACTATGGAGTTCTATCCTTCCACCCTAATGCAGTTTCAGAGTAAATCCCTCCATGTCATGTAAGCAGAGCATTAAAGCAAACAGCACTCAAGATGATGCTGTAAAATGTGCTTTAATACCACAATCATTTATTATGCTCCTGTTGTATCTTTCATAATAATAATAAATCTGAAAGCAAGTGTTTATGCAACATAAACCTAGCTTAAGGCAGACTGCAGAGTTTAGAAAGCTCCAAAAGCTGTTCAAAATCTCTCACAGGCTCTTAAAAAACTTAAATTCTCAGTGTAGGATTTTTCCACTGAAAGCTGTTCCTTTTGCTCCCAAGGACAGTCCTTCCCTCAGTGAAAGCAGATCTGTTGGTATTGGATGAGAGGGATATTTTTATGTCCTGGAGCTTTGCTCTTTGATCTGTGTGAAAGCCTTAGGAGTGCCCAGAGCCTCAGTGCCAGTCTCAGAGCCCCTGAGAGGAGCTGGGCTGGGCTGGGCTGGGCTGGCTCTCTCAGGCTGTGTCTGCTGAGGGCTCTGGCTGTGCTCTGTGAGCCCCTGATAAACCACACTGCATTTGGCCAGGAGGACAGAAACACCCCAGGGGCCCCTGCTATCCCTGTAGGGATGTGTCCTTCTCGTTTTGGGTTCTCCTTCTTCCTGTGTGCCGAGCCATTTGTGTTTGTGTGCTCCCATAGCTGCCAGCAGGGCCCTGTCACTGTCCTGGCTGGCAGCAGTGGCTGTGCCTGCTCTCACAGGACGGGGGTGTGGGTTTGGGGGAGCCCATTCTGCAGGGTGGCAGCTGCTCTTTGTCCCTGCAGTGACCCTCACTGCTCCTCTGCCAGTTTGGGGAACAACTGACAGCAAAGCTGATCCCATGGGAGAGGAGGGGATGGGAAATTCTCTGTGCACCAGCCATTTGTTGTACTTATGACACTTGTATTTATGACACTTGTATTTATGATACTTGTATTTATGGTCCTTGTTCTGGCAAGGCAGCCTGGCCAGGAACTCCTGGCTGGTGGGACCTCACCTGGAAATGCCCTCTGAGACCTGCACTGCAATCTGGGAACACTTGAGGTTTGAAAGGAGCTGTGTACATCCCAAAATTCTTGTGCATCTCAAAACTGGTGTGCATCCCAAAACTGGTGTGCATCTCAAAACTGGTGTACATCCCAAAATTGGTGTGCATCCCAAAACTGGTGTGCATCCCAAAATTGGTGTGCATCTCAAAACTGGTGTGCATCCCAAAACTGGTGTACATCCCAAAACTGGTGTACATTTCTAAATTGGTGTACATTTCTAAACTGGTGTACATTTCTAAATTGGTGTACATCCCAAAATTGGTGTACATCTCAGAATTGGTGTACATTTCTAAATTGGTGTACATTTCTAAACTGGTGTACATCTCAAAACTGGTGCACATTTGAAATTCGTCGTGCTGCTTGCATTTCCCTGCTGCCGTGCTGCCGCTCCAGCAGATGGCTGTGGTGCTGGAGGGGAGTGCGTGCAGCCAGGCAATGTCCGTGTCACACCCTGGAGCTGCGGGTCCCTGTCCCCCCAGGGCTGTGCTGACACCCAGCAAAGCCCCCGCCTCTCCCACGCCGGGTCCTGCTCAGCTGCCTGCGGCTGGATTATATTCTGCATAACGAGGCACGATCCAGCCCAAGTGTTTAGCATAATGGAAGAACAATAAAGCATTCTGGAGCTGTCAGCAGAAGACTTGGATGCTTTACATGAGGTAAATAAACAGTGCCTCATTAGAGCAGGAGCCTGTGTGAAATCAGGAGGCAGGAATTGTATTACTTTGTTTCCAATGGGTGATAATTGTTTTAAACTCTCGGAGTGATGAGGTTGTAATTCATTTGTACCTCCCTTTTGTGTGCTGCTGAAGAAGACTTGAGAAATTGCCGTGCTTGTAAGCAGTGCTGTGTGTCTGGCACTGATAAATGTATCAAACTCCAGCACGACTTTATCTGGGAAACAGATTTTGATAGCTTGCTAGGATTTAGGTCATTGGATAATTCAGTGCAAACTGCAAATCTTAATGCTATTGACAGAAGACAGAGCACAAAGAGGCAGCACTTTCTATAAATCCCAGACCTGTAAGTAGCTCTCCTTCCACAGATTTATGGTAAATGTCCTTGAAAGCTGTTCAGGAAAATGAGCACGCTGGCTCTGGATTGACAGGTTGCCTTCTCAGATTCATGGCACCCACGTTTGCCCCACAGGATGTTGTAAAAGATCTGGAACGTGGATCTGTGCAGAATGCAAACTTTGTAGGATTTACAAACTTTGTAGGGTGCAGGTCTGACATCCTGCAGTGCACAGGGAGAACTCTGAAATTACTGGGGCCATATGGCTGCCAGCCTGATTTATCTGGGACTGGAGAAACTTCCTCCTGCTCAGCTTTTTGAATGCTAAAATTCTAAACCAAGAGGCTGAGATACACTCAGACACCCGGGAGCGTGGTTTGTGTGGAGGAAAGAAGTCAAAGAAATTTTGAGCATCAAAAGGAAGGGTGACATTAGGTGAAAAGATTGATGACTTTCTGGTACATTATTTGGTTTTATTTAGCTTTAATTAAAACAAACCCCCCAAAGAACAACAAACTTCCCTTCAAGCACAGAATAAGCCAGGTGTGTCCATCTCCTGCACAATGGCTTTTTGAGTCTTTCTTTCAGAGGCTGGCCATCTCCTGCATGCCAGGAATAAATCTGACATGACATGTATGATTGCAAAGTTGCTTTTATTATTTTCCAAAACTTCACATCTAGCCTAGCATGAAACACTCTGTGACAATGGTGAAGTGACATATGTCACACCTCAAGGAGAGTGCAGACTGTGTGACAGACACTGCTGGGCTCAGGCTGATCTAAGCCCTGCCTTTGACGTGCTGCACTTGACACTGCTTTAACTCAGCTGTGCAACACGGGGGAAAAGCCTCTGCCAGCCTCAGCACCTTCTCCAGCAGCTGTAAAAACTCCCAACACGGCTGCGGTGTGTTCTGTCACTAAAACACATCCCCGGGGCTCAGTGTCATTGCAGTGAAAATCCCATTGTTTGTTCTTCAGGAGCCGTGGGTTGGCAGAGCAAGCTGTGCCCATCAGTCCCTTCCCTCACAGAGGAGGAGGTTTGGGCACACGAGTCAAACACCCCTGGTGGGCATTAGCACAGCACTGCTCTCTGCAGCGCTCATGGAACTCTGAGCAGGAACTTTGTGCCCAGGCCCAGCAGTTACACCTCTGTACCTGCTGGAATTGCTGTAAGATTTTGACAGATGGAGAAATCTGGGGGAGGAAGTATTGGTATTAATCATTTTGTCAGATTTAAAATCAATTAATGCCTGCTTTCTGCTTGTTCTGTGATCATGGAAGTTTCCTGATTTGAGATGCATGTTTCAGAGCTGCTCATTTCCCAGGAAAAATCAGAATAAGATTAGTAGGCGTGCAGTGTGTACATTCTCTGTAATGGCTGTGCTCCCTGTGATCAAAGGCAGAGCTTTTCAATATGCAGTTGCACAGTATCATGATCAAGAGCTGGCAAGAATAATCTCATCAGATCCGTGTAGGCAGGGTGATAACAAGTTGTTTATAGAAATTAATAGTGTGAGCTTAAATTTTTAAGATTTTCCCATGAGTGTGCTTGACCTTTTCTTCTTCAAACACTGTCAGTTCATTTTCTGAGATTCTTTGGTTCTTCCTCACTTACTTAGAGCCTGAAGACAGAGTTCAGGTGTCACCTCTTGGTCAGGTGTAACTATGGTAACAAGGCAAGAAGCAAGGTTTGTGGGCTTCCAATGCATATTTTGCCTGGGGTTAATAATGACCCCAATATTGGCAGCACTTAATATCCCCAAGCAATTACAGAAGGAATTGAAAGAAAATGAATGAGGATATTCATACTGATAATTCTGGACATTAGAGACCAGCTGGGAAGGAAATGAAGTTTTGTGCTAGGTGGGGAAAGCAGAAGCTCAGGTTCCACTCTGTGCTTTTCTGAAGATCAGACACGGACAGGACGTGGCCTGGCCCCTTTTCCCTGCAGGGTCCTGGATCAGCCCTGAGAGCCCTCAGCTGGAGCCTCTGTGGAGGAGCCACGAGCTGCTGGCACCTGAGAGCAGCTCAGCTCCCAGAGCTGAGGGTTCAGAGCAGCCTGGGCAGGAGCCTCCCTCCATCCCATCTGCCTGGGGCTCAGAGCTCAGCTCAGCCCAGCTCAGCTGCCCTGGCAGGGACTGCCCAGGAGTGCCCTTCCCTCTGAGAGAAACCAGCTCAGCTGCCCTGGCAGGGACTGCCCAGGAGTGCCCTTCCCTCTGAGAGAAACAGCTCAGCTGCCCCGGCACAGACTGCCCAGGAGTGCTCCTCACTCTGAGAGAAACCAGCTCAGCTGCCCCAGCACAGACTGCCCAGGAGTGCCCTTCCCTCTGAGAGAAACCAGCTCAGCTGCCCTGGCAGGGACTGCCCAGGAGTGCTCCTCACTCTGAGAGAAACCAGCTCAGCTGCCCTGGCAGGGACTGCCCAGGAGTGCCCTTCCCTCTGAGAGAAACCAGCTCAGCTGCCCCGGCAGGGACTGCCCAGGAGTGCTCTTCACTCTGAGAGAAACCAGCTCAGCTGCCCTGGCAGGGACTGCCCAGGAGTGCTCCTCACTCTGAGAGAAACCAGCTCAGCTGCCCTGGCAGGGACTGCCCAGGAGTGCTCCTCACTCTGAGAGAAACCAGCTCAGCTGCCCCGGCAGGGACTGCCCAGGAGTGCTCTTCACTCTGAGAGAAACCAGCTCAGCTGCCCTGGCACAGACTGCCCAGGAGTGCTCTTCACTCTGAGAGAAACCAGCTCAGCTGCCCTGGCACACACTGCCCAGGAGTGCTCTTCACTCTGAGAGAAACCAGCTCAGCTGCCCTGGCAGAAACTGCCCAGGAGTGCTGTTCCCTCTGAGAGAAACCAGCTCAGCTGCCCCAGCAGAAACTGCCCAGGAGTGCTGTTCCCTCAGAGCAGAGTTCAGGCTGATCCATCTCACCTGCCCCAGCACAGACTGCCCCAGAGTGCTGTTCCCTCTGAGCACAGTTCAGGCTGATCCATCTCACCTGCCCCAGCAGAGACTGCCCAGTGCTGTTCCCTCAGAGCAGAGTTCAGGCTGATCCATCTCACCTGCCCCAACATAGACTGTCCAGGAGTGCTGTTCCCTCAGAGCAGAGTTCAGGCTGATCCATCCCAGCTGCCCCAGCACAGACTGCCCCAGAGTGCTGTTCCCTCTGAGCACAGTTCAGGCTGATCCATCTCAGCTGCCCCAGCAGAGACTGCCCAGTGCTGTTCCCTCAGAGCAGAGCCCAGGGCTGCAGGGCAGCAGCACAAGGGCAGCACGTGGCAGCCTGGCTGCTTCCTCAGGGGAGCTCTGCTGTTTAATTAGGGGTGGATGGTGTCAGTTGATGGCAGATGCTGACACCTCTCTCTGCATTGCTGTGGCCAGGGTGGGTTCCTGAGCTGACCCTGGGGTGAAGCTGTGCTGTACCCACCTGCAGCCTCAGCAGCCAGAACTGCCTGTTCCTGTTCTTGCTGCTCACCTGTTCTTATTGCTGCTGCTCACCACCACCTGTGGCCTGGGATGAATATGGATTAAACTGTGCTTTAAGTGTTACTTCTCCAATTGCAATTTCTGGTCCTCCTCCTGAAATGGTTCCTCTGGTTGGTTTGTGTTATCAATGGGAATGCTTTGAAAATTGCTTTGGTGCTAAGGAGGAAAACATGGCTTCATGGTGAGCATTTTGAAAGAGAGTTTATATCCAGAACATCAAATTAATTTCCCCAAAGAACAGTTTGAGCTGATCAAAACCAAAAATGATCATTGGTTTTGCACATATTTGAATACAAATAATTTAATTTCAAGAAGTCTGTTAAATGCAGCAGCTCGTGGTCATTTCCATATTTCCTCAAGCACAACAGAATTATTTTCTTAGACTCCATTTTCTTGGTTTTAGCCATGGAATGAGCTGTAGCAGCCTTTGGTCTGGCATGCAGGCAGGTGTAACTCAGTGGCTGGGCAGAGTCAGGGCACAGCCTGAGCCCTGATGTTCCTGATCTCAGTCCTTGGGGTGCCAGCCAGGGGAGGTGGAGCAGCAGCACATCATTCCTGTGTTTGCATTTTTCATGTTTCTCTGCAAAGCTTCTGATCCTCAGTTGAACTCCTCTAGGAATCCTAATGGAAAATAGTTGAAAGCTTTAAAAGATCTAAAAATTTTGCCAGATCTTTGTAGGTTCTCAGAAATCCTTTAGCATTTGTCAGAATTGACAATCAGCAGCACTCCCATACCGAGTTTTTAATACATGATATATATATTTATATTTTTTCTATCTGCCCATCACAGTGGTGAGTGAGTTGCATTACAGTTGCCCCATGCCCTGCAGGCTGGGGGATTATGATCCTTCCTAAGCCCAGAGGAGCTTAGTCAGAGCTCAGAAGTGTTCTCCAGCCCTTTCAGGGTGTTTGTGGCTGGAGCAGGAGTCAGCGTCGAGGTCAGCTCTCCTTCCTCTGAGTCCTTTGGTCCCACACTTGGTAATTGCTGCCCAATTCCTTAAACTTGTTCTGAACCTCATCTCTGCGAGGGCAGGGGTCACAAACAGCAAAATAGACTGAAAAATGCCAGGACATGACTTGGGTTACAACAGTCTGAATTTGTCCTCCCGAAAAGCAAAGTTATTTAACATAAGAAGGGCAAAAAGCCTTCAGTGTAAGGCTGCTCCTCTGCAGGGCTGAACAATCAGGATGGAAAAGCTCCCAAATGAAGGAGACCTGCTCCAGCACACACAGGGATGAGGCTGCACTCGGGTGATTTGCTCTGCACAGTTGCATTTCGCTAGCAGGTCAAACAGGAGAGTGCCCAATATTCTAAGAATAACCTTTGTACAAATGTTAGATAGTGAAAAAGCAAAGCATTTAATTTGATTATAGGGAGCTTTACCAGTCATTTCCATTAAGCCATACACGACCAGGGGCTGTGTCTCTGAGTCCAAGCAGGTGTGGGACCTGCCAGCACCTTTGAGAGGCTGACACAGACCTCTCTCCATGGGTAAATGTGAATCTAATTCCAGGGAGTTAAAGCAGAAACCCTGGCATTTTCAAAGCAAGGACCAGATTCTGATGTGAATGGTTCAAGTGTGACACCCAAACTCAGATCCAGACTCTGAATTTCAAGGAGCCTGATCACTGAGGTTGCTCAGCAGGCAGTTCCCAGGCAGCTCACTTTTATTGAACTTTAATGGACTAAATTCACTTAATTACACCTGTAAAGAGGAATTTAGGTGAGTAAAGGCACACAGGTTTGAAAATGCTGTGCTCTGACTTTCTGTGCAAGCTGGGACCGTGGAAGGTGTCCCTGGCCATGGCAGGGGCTGGTCTGAGGCCCCTTCAGATCCCCTCCAGTCTGGGCTCCTGTGTGAGCTGGCATGAGGGGCACAGAGCAGTGCTGCTCACAGAAAGGCAGACAGCAGTGCTCAGGATACCAGAAACAACATTTTCCTAGATAATTATGTAGGATAAATAAGCCTGGCACGGAATCTGTTCACACAGTTGAGGAAAAGCAGATTTTAATTTCTCAGCATACAGTTTAATGTGAGCAGAATCTCTAAACAGAGACTTGACATTGTTAACAAAGGTAATATTAGATTTGAATGAGAAACTTTGTATGGTTAATTAAAAATCAAAGGCACAGTTATAACAGAAGTAATTATCCAGGAGTATTAAATCAGTTGCAAGTCTGAGCCCATAAAAGAATTAATCAGGAATAATTTAATATTTGATATTGAGGGCTTATATTTTCCACTAATGCCAAAATCCATTCCATTAACCAGCACAATTCTTCAAGTCTCTCTGCAAACAGGGTCCCCAAAGCAGGACAGGAGAGGAGCAATCCAATGGGAAGAAGCTTTAATTCTTCTTTTACAGTGCAGTTCCAGTAAATAGAGGGGTGTACTGTTGAGAATCCCTCGGCTGAGGCCAGGGCTTGCTCTGCTCCATTTCTGCAGCAGTGGCTGGGAGCAAAGGAATGGTGTGAGAGCAAAGGGAGCTGTGCAGCTCAGCATGGTTGTGATCCAGGGTGTGATCCAGTTTTCTTCCAGTAATTAGTTTGATTTCCCTTCAAATTGCATAGGAACATCCCTGTTTTCTGCAGCCATGGATTTCCTGATGCAGCTGCATTATTTTCAAAAGCACAGTCTTTGTTTTGAGCCTGAAAACTGTTGAAAAATGAAGCTGTTACTCCTGCACTAACCCCAGAAGAATTGTCAGGTGCAGATCCCTGTGTACACCAGATTAGGAAAGTTCTTCAGATGTCCTGGGTACAAAATATGTAATTTGACGTCAAGTCCAGATTTATTTCCTTGAGGACATTGGGCTGATACCAACACAAGGTCTCTACCAATCCTTCTGGAAGGATTAGATGTTAAACAAGAGTCACAGAATATGCAATATGGTCTTAAAGGCAGTGAATCTGAAGCAGGCATGTTCCCCAGGATATTATTACAAGATTCTTCATGTCTTTTTTCTAATGGCTTTTTGGATTCCCTGCTTTCAGCCTGCCACAACCAGCTTTACAAGTGTCTGACCTCTCTTTTTCTCTGTTATTAATGTTTTTTTCCTATTGTAAAGCATTCTTCTGTCTGTCTAACTGCTGCTTAAGTTTATTGCTTTTCTGTGGTGCTGTTAGGGATGTTATTTCCCAATTGGTATTACTTTTTAACTACTCATGTAAATCTGTATCAGTTCAGATTCATGCAGAAAAAGCAATTTGTCACAAATCTGTAAGGGCTAAATGATCAAAGCAGAGCTTGCAGGCTCACTGCTTTCTTTCTCAGCCTACTTCTAGACCTAGAAATGTTTTATCTTCATTCAGATTCTGATACTGCCCTTTACCATGGCCTTTATCTGTGGCAGGAGGTAAATGTCCGGGTCACCTCCTTGGCATGGGTGTGAAATCAGCAGAGTTGCTCCCATTCACATCCTGGCAGTTGTCACTGCCTGATCACAGAGGAGTTCTAAGTGAGTAGTGCCACTGAGGTCACAAAACCACCACTGTGGGCACAGAATTTGTAACGAGGGAGATTGTTGGAAGTAAATCTTTGGTTGTTGTGTTCTATTAAAAAAACATAAGAATAATCATTTTCTTCCCAAGACCAAGCGCAAAGAGCTGAAGGTTTGGCTCCTCAGCTGCAGGGCTGGCAGTGTTAGAAACAAAGTGCATGGGGGTAAATGGGGTTTGTGCCTAGAAACAGGGTGTGAGGGCCCCTCTCAGCACCAGGCTGCAGGAGGTGCAGCCTCTGCAGGCAGGGTCAGTGTCCTTGTCCCCTCAGTGCCATGGGTTTGTGCTGAGGACGTGCTGTGACCCAGATTCTGTGCTGGCCACCGTGGTGTCCTCACCAAGGGCATGGTCACATGTCTCAGAGCAGACTTTGGCCCCATTTGCCATATGGGAGCTGGAACAGCATCTTTTTCTGAATGTCCCCTTTGTTTATTTTTGTGTTTCTGTTTAAAGCTCAGCTGAGGAGCTAATTAGGAAGGCAGCAGAGCCCGCTGGCTGCAGGCTGCCCCCTGCTCTGCCCTGAGCCTGCTCATGAATGAATTGTTGGGTTGCAGGCGGCTTTCCAAGGCCCTGTGATGGTCCCAATTTAGCTCAGGCTGCTTCTTGCCTGACATTCCTAAATGTGAATGTGCTACTCAAACTGCCAGGCCAGTCTGGAAGGGAGTTTTGGAGCAGGCAGTTTGGTCACTTCTCCTCTGCACGGTGACCTGCAGAACACGAGTTCTCTGCTCCTTGTAACCTTCTGCTTCTCTTTAGAAAAGTGAAAAACTGCTTTGGTCCTTGCTCTGTGGCTCTGCCAAGGGAGTTTACAGTGATTGCCACATTGGGGCAGATTCCATCCCTGCAAAGCTTCTGTCTCCTCTGGTCACTGCATCATTTTCTCCTGTCTCTCCACCCCATTTGGTCCCTGGTCACTGCTGCTGTCAGGATTTCCCTGTGCAGCAGGGGATGGCAGAGCTGCAGGCATGGCCCCTGGCTTTGCCACTGGAGCTTGGGCAGCTCCTGACCTCCCTGCCTCTCAGCTTCCCCTCTGGAAAGCTGCAAGAGCAGCAGCAGAACTGCTAAAAGCCTGGGAGAATCAGCTCAGAGAGGATAAATGTGCTGATAAATCCATTTCTTGATCTGAGAGGGCTCTTTCACCTCTCTGGTTCTGGGTGCACCTTCATTTGCCAGCTTTACCAATGGGTCTTGCTTAACCCCAGAGAGTTAAAGCAAAGCTGTGGGAGATGGGAGGGGAGAAAAACGGGTCTGCTGGAGATGTGGAGCATCCTGTAATGATGGGTGCTGGAAATCCCAACATCCTGTCCTACAGTCCACCCTCTGCAGCTCCAAAACCCCTGCAGCACCGAGCCTCTGCAGGAGCCTTCCTGCTGGCACTGGGACAGTGACCCTTGCTGCTGGCACTGGGACAGTGACACCACTGGCACAGGGACACTGACCCTTCCTGCTGGCACTGGGACAGTGACCCTTGCTGCTGGCACTGGGACAGTGACCCTTGCTGCTGGCACAGGGACACTGACACCACTGGCACTGGGACAGTGACCCTTCCTGCTGGCACAGGGACACTGAGCCTGCTGGCACAGGGACACTGACCCCTCCTGCTGGCACAGGGACAGTGACCCTTCCTGCTGGCACAGGGACAGTGACCACTGACCCTGCTGGCACTGGGACAGTGACCCTTGCTGCTGGCACAGGGACACTGACCACTGACCCTGCTGGCACAGGGACACTGACACCACTGGCACAGGGACAGTGACCCTTCCTGCTGGCACAGGGACACTGACACCACTGGCACAGGGACACTGACCCTGCTGGCACAGGGACAGTGACACCACTGGCACAGGGACACTGACCACTGACCCTGCTGGCACTGGGACACTGACCCCTCCTGCTGGCACTGGGACAGTGACCCTTGCTGCTGGCACAGGGACAGTGACACCACTGGCACAGGGACAGTGACCCTTGCTGCTGGCACAGGGACAGTGACCCTTCCTGCTGGCACAGGGACAGTGACCCTTGCTGCTGGCACAGGGACAGTGACCCTTCCTGCTGGCACAGGGACAGTGACACTGCTGGCACAGGGACAGTGACACCACTGGCACAGGGACACTGACCCTGCTGGCACAGGGACAGTGACCCCATGTGTGAAACCCTGATTCCCTTTGGCTCATTGGGCACGGCGTGGCCCTGCCAGGGTCCCCAGCCCTGAGTGGCAGCAGGCACAGGGATCTCCTGTCCCCTGGGGCAGGTTCCCAGCTCTGCTGCTCTGAGGGTCCCCAAGCCTGTCCCTGCTCTGGGGGTGCCTGGCCGCCTGCTGGGGCAGAGCCAAGAAGAAATCCTCCCCAAACAAACACGTTTGTTTGTTTGTTTGTTTGTTTGTTTTTCCTTTCAAGAGCAAGCTGTGCTGATGAGCAGCTACAGCAGCCTGTCTAGAGACTGAAATCAAGTATGCACACACAGCTTTGTGGAGTTACACTTTGGGGCCTGTGAATTAATTAGCAATTCCTCTGAAGAACCACAGCCTGACAGCTCTGAGGCTGCCTGGGTGAGACTTTGATAAGCAGGGAAGGTGCATGACAGCTCCCTGGGATGGTGGCAGCCTAGTTAGCACTGCAAACCACCCAAACAGCAAAGGACAGCTCCCCAGGAGGATGCTAGCACAGCTCCTGAGTGCTACACATCAAAGGGACTTTGTCCTCTTAAACCTGAGGCAATTGAATCGACCTTGCCTCTAGAGCCAGGAGAAGTGACCTCCATGGAGGGTTTGGCTCCCCAGCTGTCAGGGTGACAGACTCAGACCCAGTGCAGCCTGGTGCCTTTGCTGGGCTGTCCCAGCCTGTCCCAGCAGCTCATTCCCTCTCCAATCTGCCCCCAGAGACACAGAAAGCCCAGGCTGAACATTCCCTTCTGCTCAGTCCCTGTGGGAGCCCTGGGGTCCCAGCAGCAGAGCTGGCAGGAGCAGGGAGCCCCCCAGCACTCTGCATTTGTTGTGTTTGCCTTGTTGGACCTGCCAGGGAGCTGTTCCTGCTCTTGGCTGCTCCAGACCTGGGTCTGAGCAGGGCTGGACGCTGCACAGACACAAACCAAACCCAAAATCCCGTTTAGAACCACTGCAGCTGGGCCAGCGAGGCGGGCAGAGGTAAGGAGAAGGGACACACCAGGCAGATGTGGTTTTCTCTCCCTGGGAGTGAGATGATTTATTTCCTGGCTCTTTTCATCACTCAGAGCTGTGGAATTGCATCCTGCAATCACAGGCAGTGTCCACATTGCCTGTCTTTGCTGCACACCCTGGGAAACAAGGGAATTACCAGCCTCTCCATGGGGCACTACAGCAGCACCTGCCTCTGCCTGCTGCGATGCATTTCTGGCCTTCTTGAGCTTTTTCCTGAGCATCACAGGCTGTGGAATGACAAACCCCTCACTGCTGGTCATCTTCTACTGATGCCCCTGTTCCCTTGTCCCCCCTGCCTCTCCTTTTGCTCCTTGTCCCCTCTTTGCTGCTCTCAGCACTGTGGGACATCTTGAGCTTTTCTTCCCCACCCCTCCTCCAGCCTCAGGGATAGATTCCATCTACAGCCAGATGAAAGTTCCTTAATAAGAATATAGAATAGCTGGAAGGCTTTGCAGAAGTTAAGTCTGAGATTAAATATAATTAGGTGCTTTTCCTGGTGCCTTGTGTGTGACAGTAGGAGGGGCAGACAGGCTCTCTGATTGTGCCATGTTGCTTTTTCCCTACAGCACAATCCAGCCATTGGCTGTTCTCTGTTTTTTAACTGGAAAATTGTGGTTGCTGGGCTTGGTGTGTATTTGGGGTTTCGTTTCACCACTCGTCCTTTCCCCATCTGCTCCCTCCAGTGATTCTGCCCCAGTGAGGAGGAGTGACAGCGTGGCTGGAGGTGCCACCCCCATCACATGGAGTCAAAATTATCCCAGGAATCACAGGCTGAGGGAGAAAGAGTGAAAAATACATCCTAGTATTGATTCTGCCACCCACTCCTTTCTAAGCAATGGTTTGCAATCACATTCTGCCATTCAAAGAATCTCTTTTGCCCTCTCTAGCAGCTGTGTGGGAGCAGCAGGCAGATCTGTCCAAAGCTGCATTTGGGCTCCTGGGCTGCTCCTTTCTGCCCTGTGTCAGCACATCTGCCCCTGGAGCTCTCCTGCCTGCAGCAGGAAAAAGGGGAACTGATTAAGCAGCAAGTGCTTGAATGAAATGTGATTAATTTGCTTATATTCCCCTCCTCTCTCGCATTCCCAGGGAGTTCAGATTTCATTCTGCATGATGAAAGGTGCCCACATTAAACCAAACATTTAACCTTGGAGTTCATGTCAGTCTTTTCACATTTTCTCATTCAGCTTTCACCATGATTTCTCATACTTGCAGTATTTCAGCTTGTACTTTGAACTCTTCTGTTTATATTAAAGGTCTCACAAATTAATTTGGGTTATTTCTGGCCACTGCTCCTTTATTCCCTGGGACACAGAAGAACTGCAGCTGATTTTTCAATAATTTTACCAGGGCATCCTAAAGAATCTGGAAACAACAGGGGAAATAAGGAAATCAGAATTATATTTTCTATATTTCAAGCTGTTTGCCAGCTCAGAGCTGACAATAATGCACTACAGGCGAGGAAATCTGCTTTGGAGCAATTTTGGTTTCTCTGCACCACCTTGTATCTAGCCCCACCAGCTGCTTCTAAAACTTGCACTTCAGCTGCCATAATCTCATCATTAAAGGTGGATTTAGGGTTTAAGAGGCGATGAAGAAACCCTTTTTCCTTGCAGCCAGGGGCTGGGAGATGACTCTGCATTTCAGGTGCAAGCTCAGCTCTGCTCCAGCTCAGGGCTAATCCTGGCTCAGGGAGGGTTGGTGCCACCACCCTCAGCAGCTCCTGCTTTTCTCTTCAGCTGCTGCCTCCTGACTCCTCAAATCCCTTCTCTCTCGCTGGTTTTGTTTCCTACCCTTGCAGTGGAACAGGGGGAAAAAGCTGAGTTTGACCACATCCATGAGAATGTCAAGCATTTAGACTTTATTGGTTTAGAAGCTTACTAAATTTAAACAGAAGCATTAACATGGCCTTAGGCTCTCTTGACAGTTATAAACTCTTCCTTGGGGAGATTTCTGTAATGCTTTCTAATCAGCTTAAGGAGTTAATTAAACAGCTGTCACTTAGCTGCTTAATTCTGAGACTTGATGCTAAATAAGATTTGAAATTAGTTATGCACGACTGAAGCATGGATCCTCTGATATGGGCAAGATGGCTGCTGGTTGAGCAGGAGGCAAATCCAGGTCTTTGTACCTAAATAGTGAAAAGATTCAAGGTGGGACCCTGGATTAGTGCTCTACATGCTGATGAATAGAAAATACATTGAAAATGGAGAACTTAAGGAATGTCAGAGGGGAGGGATTTTCAGGCAGCTATTCAGAGCAGTCTGTGCCTGCTCTGGACTGCAGGAGGTTTCAGGGGTCAGTTTGTTCTCTCCCTGATTGCACTCTGTACATAACCCAGGGGCCAAAGTACATACTGGAACCCGAGAGGAGCATCCTTGAGTTTGGAAATGAGATTTTTAGCCTGCAGATACATTGCACTGCTCTAATGAGGAATGTCTCTGGAGAGCTGCTGTGCCTCCAGAGCAGGAGTCACAGTGTCCTGGGCAGTTTTTAACCTCCTTTTCCCTGTGGCTGGCAGCAGGACAAGCCCTTCTCCTGCTGAAGGCTGTGAGTGTGGTGGTGGCAGGATGCACTTCACTGCAAGAGAGAGGCAGCAGTGCATGTATGGGTGATGAATGCAGTGGGGTAAGCCCAGGGCTCAGTGTGGCTGGCCAGATGAGCATTTCCAGCCAGCCCAGAGCAAACTGCCAGGGAGAGGCAGAAAGGAGCCCCTCGAGTCCCAGGCTGGGAGGGGAGCTCAGGTGCAGCTGGACCAAAGCTAAGCATGAGCCAGTCATGCACTGATTTCTTTCAAAAGTTATATATATATATACACATACACACACAAACTGTATACACAGACAACAGAAACAGACATTGGGAAAGATTTATAAAGATATTGTAAAGTCCTTTTTTTCACCCCAGGAAAGATAAGGCAAAAGATGTCTGAAGGGAAATTAAATTTCAGGCAAGCTACCTATTAAAATTGAAAAAACCTAATAGGTATTCACTTCTGCATTTCAACTTAAATTGATGCTCACTGTGTACATCTTCTGAATATGTTTCTGCTGGAGGGCTTAATATGCTCAGTTATTTAATATGAATCTCTTCAGTAAGCAAAGAACACTCACTCTGGCATCTTCTTTAAAGTATTACTGTTTATTTACCGTGGTAGCAATTTCAGAATAAAGATTACCTGGTCTTCCATTTCTATTACATGCAGAGACATGTTTTTCTCTGATTATTTCATTTTATTATTGGAGGGGCTCGGTGTAAGTGAATTATAGAGCTATGCTGTGTTAATAGTTAGAGAAGGTTCAGCACCTTTTTAATAGCTGCTGAGAGAATCAACTTTTACCAGCGAGACTGTGGCTGTAGCTTTGCAAAAGTGTAACTATTCCCATCCCGAGGTGCCCTGACACCTTATCTCCTGTAATCTGGGTTAGTTATAGATAAAGAACATCATATTTCTTCAGGAGATTCCTTTTCCACTCAAGCAGCAAAAAGCAACAGTTATAAATTAGTAACTATTTAGATTTATAGCTTTTACATGCTGAGGCTCTGAACTATAAATCTCAGTGTGGCTGAGTAAGTATCGTGTTTGTTTCCTCAGAATGAAGCAGTTTTCACAAGCCTTCAGCAGGGGATGTCCAGCCCTTCCTGGCTGTTCAACAGGGGCCTGCAGGGGCATTTATTTCCCTGTGCCCTCCATGGTGAGCTGGGGTCAGTGCTGGTGTTGGTGTTGCTCTGTGCCCTCCATGGTGAGCTGGGTAAATGTTGGTATTTCCCTGTGCCCTCCATGGTGAGCTGGGGTCAGTGCTGATGTTGGTGTTGCTCTGTGCCCTCCATGGTGAGCTGGGTAAATGTTGGTATTTCCCTGTGCCCTCCATGGTGAGCTGGGGTCAGTGCTGGTGTTGCTGTGCCTGGGGGATGCAAAGCAGTGCCTGGAGAAGCCATCCTCGAGTCCTTCCCTGGGGAGGAGCAGAAATGTCTGCAGGCAGAGCACCCAGCTCAGTGACTGCAGGGCAGGACAGCCCAGTGTCACCCAGAGCCACCCAGTGCCAGCTCAGTGACTGCAGGGCAGGACAGCCCAGTGTCACCCAGTGCCAGCCCAGTGTCACCCAATGCCATCTAGAGCCAGCTGGGCTGGCACAGCGCTGCCAGGTGCAGCCTCCCCAGGGGCTCTGGGCAGCAGCTCCTGGCTCAGAGGTGCTGCAGGGCAGGGCAGTGGGGCAGGGCAGTGAGCAGGGCAGGGCAGTAGCAGCAGCCATCCCTGCCCCTGGGATGCTCTCTGTGTTCAGAGCATCCAAAGGCAGCCCTGCAAAACTCAGAGACTCAGAAGAAATTCATGGAGCTTCCGAGGCTCGTTCTCAGTTAGTGGCTCCTACCAGGGGAAATTCCATTTGCCTTTGGTAAGCAGAGCTCATTAATCACGCCGCTTCAAAGGCTCGGTTATTAGAGCTCCCTGTGCTTTATGAAATAATTGTGAGGGTCACACTAATGGATGCAGGGGAGGCAGGAGCTGTGGCTGCCCGGGGGAGCAGCTCCTGGCAGCTCAGCACGAGGTGTGAGCAGCAGCAGCAGCTCTCAGGTGCTGTGGCCTCCAGCAGCCCCAGAGAAATGAGGTTGGTGCCCCAGTGCTGAGAGCAGGGCCTGCCCCTGCTGCTGTGACCCAGTACCTGCTAACGGTGCTTGTGCTGCCAGCTGCCCCTGCCTGCAGCTCTGCAGAGCCCATGGCAGCAGCAAAAGGTGCTGGGGAACCTGGGTGCAGAGCCCAGACATGGGAAAAGCCACAGAACATGGAAAGTTCATTGCAGACCTGAGAACTCAGTGCCTGAGCAGTGCAATCTGCACTGAGAGCCACAGACCTGAGTGTGCAGGCAGAAATTCTCACCCTTGGATGGATTGCAATTTAAAAATATCTGAAGGGCTTTTGTGCTGAGGGAGGGGGAGGATTTTCTTCTCAAGTTCTCTTTTTGTGAAATCCTCTTTCTCCCTTCCCTAAAGATCACAGTGAGGATGGGGCAACCTTAGCAAAGCAGCTATCAAGTGACCAGGAGGGGTTTTTCTTTCTTTAAATATTGCTTTGAGTCTGAATAAAGTGTGTCTGTTTCTTTAAGTAAGAGGAAAAGGTCTTTTTGATGTGAATACTTTAGAGGAGAAAAATCCCAGCTTCTCCCCTTTAGCCCAAGAGGCAGTAGGAGCAGTCATCATCTTCTGGTAGCTGGGTTCCAATCCCCACTCTTGTCTTCCAGGAGTAAAATCAGGTCAGTCTCAGAGCTCAGAGTGGGAGCTATTTAGATAATGAGAATTTAGCACCTGGGGGGCTTTGGGAGCCTTTATTGCACAAGAGCCAGCTGAAATCAAGAGCCTCTTGTTGTACAGGATGGTCCCAGCTTCGCAGGCACAGCTCTGAAAGGCCCAGAGACCCTTCCAGAAATGAGCAGGATGCTGCAGTTAGGGGTGGGAGGACTTGGGCAGCAGTTTGTGCTCAGAGTGTCCTGGCACAGATCAGCCAGTCTGTGACACAGGTGACACCCAGGTGACAGAGGGCTCTGGTTGGTCTGATGCTCCTCAGGTAACCAGAACTCAGCACTTTTAAATAAGAACTGTAAATCAAACGGGAGGAATGTGCTTTGCAAAGGCACTGGTCACCACAGAGCTGGTTTTGTTTGGTGAGCCCAGACCCTCCCAGCATCCCCCTCTGTCTGAAGGGGCTGGGTTTGCACAAACCTCTTGAACAGGTAAAGGAAGAGCTGTGGGGAGGCGCTTGCCCAGCAGGAGTCAGGGTACACCCCAGAAAGCTGAGGAGGGTGTGATCCCACACTGTCCTGTGGGGCACAGTCACTTACCCAGGACCTGAGTCTGCCTCTGGCTCCCCTGGAGGCAGGGCAGGGAAGCCAGGGTGCCTGCCAGAAGAGGCAGTGGCTCCACAGGCTCTGGGTTCTGGCCTGGCCACGATTGCATCCCCAAGGGCAGCTCAGCCCTGCCCTGAGCTGTGCCCGTGTGCCAGCCTGGGTGTGCAGGCAGAGAGAGGGGCACTCCCAGCACAGAGTGCCCGTGTTTGTGGGAAACCTTCCAGAAAAGGGGAAAAGCAGCAAGGCTTGAGACATGTTTAAGTGATAATCAAGATGAGCTCAGGCTGGAGGAGTCCCTGCTGCCACATCCAGGTGTGTTTGTCCCTTTGGGGCAGGGTCACTCCAGGTGCTGGCTGCTCTGGCCCTCAGGGAACATGGATGAGACAGAAGTTAGGGCAGGACAGAAATTGGGGCACCACAGACATCTCAGCAGCCCTGAGTCACAGCTGGAACCGTGGTCAGGGCTGCAGGGAGGAAATCTGCCTGTCCTGCTGGCTGCCCTGGGAACAGTCCTTGCCATGGCCATGAGGAATTGAGGCTGAATGCAGGTGCTGCTAATCAATTCATAGCACTATATATATATATATAATATACTAAGTGGCCTTTTGTTTTCTTTTCTCTCAGGAAGCAGAGATCCTGAACACAGCCATTCTCACTGGGAAAACAGTGGCTGTCCCTGTCAAGGTGGTTTCTGTGGAAGATGATGGGACTGTGACAGATCTTGTGGACTCTGTGGAGTGCAGCTCATCAGATGAAGACGTCATTAAGGTAGGATCAGGCTGCTCCTTCCAGGGAGGCAGAGGCCCTGCAGAGCAGTGCTGTTCTCTAATGGAACAAGTCCTTTCATTTTCTGACTGCTCTGCTGCTGGAACACCAAGATTTATTATCGCTGTTATTGCTGTGTGGCTCGCTCCAGTGAAGCAGCAAACCCAACACCAAATCCCAATTTTCCATGTGTGACACCCCCGCCTGGGGAGCATTTCCAGGGCTGACTGTCCCCGTGCCTCTGCAGCCGTGGGCTGTGGGTGCAGAGCCCTGGCAGTGCTGCTGCCCCTTGGGGTGCCTCAGGGCTGCTTTATGGCCAGAGCCAGGGCACAGCTCACAGGAGCCCCTGAGGCTCCTTTTGGGCTGAATTGGGGGGGGTCACACTGGAGCCTCGGGGCAATCCCTGCTTCTTGGAGGCTTTCAGCAAGTGCCAGCATTGCCACTGGAATCCTGTGAGGAATCAGTCCTGCACTCCTCTGTCCGCTTGGTGAGTGGTGAACAGGAAGGAGCAGGGGCAGTGATGGGGGCAGATAAGGCACGGAGGGTTCCAGAGGTGACACAAAAGGTGCCCTGTCTGCAGCAGCTTTGATCTTCTCACAAACTCTCTGTGGCTGTCACTCAGAAAGAGGAAACAAGAGTTGCAGCTGCTAATGAAAGTTAATATTGAATTATTTTATATTATTTTTATAACCAGCATGTCCCAAAGCAATCACAAACCCTCTAGGCCCCCTCCTAATGGAGGAAATGGAATTCCCAGTGGTGTACATGGTTTGTCCTGAGCTATCTCTTTTGACAAAAAAAAAATTGCAATTTCTATGTGCATTGGACTTGTTTTAAATAATTTTGTCATGGTAATTTCTTATACATGAGATGAACCCCAGCAATTTCAAAGTTTAGTATTTGTTATGCTTCCCTTTTAGAATCTTCTCAGTGTTCCTGTTTACCTGATTAGCCACCATGTTGGTATTTTCTGATTAAATGTGTCTTTCTGGCTGTATTATTAGGAACCTTTGGGGTTTGGGGTTTTTTCCTCTTCTGTGAAGCCTTTTTGGATCTGGTAAATGTGCCAAATATAGCAAGTTGTTGGACTTAATTTAGATTTGGAAACAGAAGGAAATTATTTGTCCTTATGTTGTGGGAGTTAATGGACCAAGTCCTTACTAACTCACTCATCTTCTATTTCATTTTCTTAGTGAATTGGAAAAAGCAGATTTTAAAGCAAACACATAATTTGGAGGAGGTAAAACAGCAGTTTTGCTTTGTGGTGTTTGAGCGGTTGCCGTAGGAACATGAGTGTCCCAGGCAGTGCTGGTGTGCGGCGCATTCCCGTCCCCAGCCCGTGAGCAGTGTGTCAGTGCCAGCCCTGGCCCACAGCAGGCTGGCACCAGGGATCAGGGCACTGTGCACCCCTCCTCAGCAGCACAGAGCGTTCTGCACTGCTGAAATGAGGCCCCAGTTCAAAGGGAGTCTTCATTGAAAATGTGTCTGGAGTTTGCAGTTTACCTGCTCTGGTTCAGAGCGAGCCTTGTTCCCAGGCACCTAATGAAGATAAAGATATATAATTACTGGCCAGCCTTCAGCATGCAGCAGTAATTAGAGTTCCTGTTCTCTGGGCAGCAGAGTGGGGAATAGAAAATGGAAGAAAAACCTGCTTAAGATGCCCATTGAAATATAAAGATTAAGATTACATTTCTTTGGGTCTTTACTGTTGCTGTTTTTCAATGCAGCTGTCAAGTAGCATCTAACAGATTGATTATGTCTTCGTGGCTTAGCTTTTATTCCTGGTTTTTTGGTGTTGATTAATGATGAGGTTAAGCTCATTTTCCTTGCAGAACGAGGGTACCTCATTCTTCTTTTCGTTTCAGGGTCCACATTTATTACTCACTTCTTTCATCTGAAACTTCAAAGAACTTTAAAGAGCTGGTCCAAACTCTGCACTGACTCTTTTTGTGCCAAACTGCACCGACCTGAACCTGGTTGAATATGTCAGAGCAGAATTTAGTCCACTGAAACAATATTTTTGTTGACAAATGATTGTCAGAAATTACTTGGTCCAGCCTGACAGAATAATCAAAAAATGGAGGTGTGTTATAGACTGTGTTTCACTAATGAGGACTGAGACACAGAAAAGCTAAGGTGTGAATTTCAGAGTGCTGTCAAGTACTGACCATTTGTGGATAGTAAAACTCCTACTGAACTAATGGGAAAAAAGAGAGATTTTTGAGCAGACTTTTATTTTTGCTGAGTTTTTAGTAAAGAATAAACTCTCAAGATGATTTTAATCAAGAATAAGGAGAGAAGAAATATCAGCTTCTTTTAATCTTTCATTTTGAAAAGACATTTTTGTTTCCAAATGCCCATTTTCTTGAAGGCTCAACAAAGCCTGGAAGTTTCCAAAGCAACACTTTCCAGTGCTCTGGCTTTTCAGTTCGACGAGTTAATGGAAAAATCTGCATTTGGTTACCCTGAAACGAAAACTGCTTTTTGTTAATTTTGTTTGATCAGACACCTGAAAGTTGCCAGAAGTCACCAGTGCTGGAGGCAGCCCTGGGAGCAGGATTCAGCTGCTGTGCCCCTTTTTTGGGCTGTGCTGTGCATTTCCTAGAGGGCTCCTTTTGAAATCGGCGTCACCCAACGCTGTGTGCAGAAGCCCTGCAGCTGATTGACTTCCCCCTGCAGCTGATGGATTTGATTTCCCCCTGCACTGATGGATTTGATTTCCCCCTGCGCTGATGGATTTGATTTCCCCCTGCACTGATGGATTTGATTTCCCCCTGCAGGCTGGGCTTTGCCAGGGGGCAGGGAGCTGCTGGGCCCAGGGGCTGGAAGGGCTCGGTGTTGCTGCTGGGATCCTTGGCACAGCCTGGGCACTACCCCAGAGCCCTGCAGGGTGCCCAGAGCGGCCCCAGATTCTGGGATTTCCCTCTCCCAGAATCACTGAAACACTGAATCACACACAGTCACAATCACACACAATCACAGAATCACACTGAATCACACACAATCACACACAATCACACACAATCACACACAATCACACACAATCACACACAGTCACACACAATCACACACAGTCACAATCACACACAATCACAGAATCACACTGAATCACACACAATCACACACACAATCACAATCACATGCAATCACACTGAATCACGCACAATCGCACACAATCACAGAATCACACGCAATCACACGCAATCGCACACAATCGCACACACTCACACGCAATCACACGCAATCACACGCAATCACATGCAATCACACAATCGCACACAATCACACAATCACACACAATCACTATCACACTGAATCACACTGAATCACACTGAATCACACACAATCACACACAATCACACGCAATCACACAATCACACGCAATTACACAATCACACGATCACACACGATCACACACAATCACACACAATCACACGCAATCAGAATTCACAGAATCACAGAATCCCCAGGTTGGGAGAGACCTTTCAAGACGATTGAGCCCAGCCCAGCCCCAACCCCTCAGCCAAACCCTGGCCCCCAGTGCCACATCCAGGCTTTGTTAAACACCCCCAGGGATGGGGACTCCACCATTCCAGTTCTTTTCACCCTTTAAATCACCTTTTCCTGTACCCAAGCTGTATTTCTCTCCCTGGGCCAGCTTCCCCAGCACTGTGCAGCCTGTGTGGGGCTGGCCTGGCTCTGTGCTGGCCCTCTGCAGGCTCTGGTGTCCCTGGCTGTCCCTGGCTGTGCTGTGCAGGGATGCTGGTCCCCCCTGCTCCCCAGGACGCTGCTGCAGCCACAGCTCCATCGTGGGCACTCATCTCTGGTCCAGGGAAGGGTTGGCAGCTGCTCTGCTCTGACACTTTGGAGTGTATTAGAGGGGAGAGCAGCACACTTGGCAATTTGTAAAATATTACTGCAGGCTAATAAATCTTTCACTAACACTTAGTGTGGCTTTATCAGTGGCAAAGTAACATCTTTTAACCATGTGACAGACTTTACAGAAGCTGAAGTGTCAGAGCATGTGAAGTAGCCTGAAGCAGACAGTGTTTTAAAGCATGAAACTTTTAACAGCTGTTCCTTTTCTCCCTGACTCTGGTGCACTTCAGGGAGAAGTTGAGCTCTTCTAAAGTCACTGGTGTGACAGAGTAAAAGATCAAAGGGAGCAGAGAATGGAGTCGGGATGCTCTGTGCTCCTGGCTCACCTGGCAGCTGCAGTGCTGCAGATCTCAGAGCTCCTGATGGTGCTGGGTCACTGAGGTCTCAGTGTCCAGCTGGAAAGGGCCAGGGCAGGCTCCCATGGGGGCACTGACACACAGAACCCTCCAGGCAGGGCTGCACGAGTCACCCCAGGGCTCCCTGTGCCTTGAGAGATCTGCAGTGAAGATCCAGGTTGTGCCATGATTTTCCATAATAGAAAGGGATTTCTCTTGCCAGCTGAACTGCCTTATTCCGACCCCAAAAAACTTTGATCCATCTTGGAAACAACCTTGATTTAAGTCAGCAAATGTATGTTTTTATTTTCTGCAATGTCTAAACATTTCGTTTTGATAGAAAATGATGAAATCATGTCCTGTCATTTCAACTCAGTTTCAATATTCCTGACATCAGAATCCATCTGACCTTTTCACCTTAGGATGGAGCAGCTTTAAAAATGAAAATGCTTTTTCTGCCCTGCTCTAGGAATACAGGACACAGAAAAATGCACTGTCAAAACAAAGAGTTGTAATAAGAACTGTAGAGTTCAGTTCATGCGCTGCTGGTGCTGCTTATAAAGGGAGAAGGCACAATTTTAATCTCTCCCTGGTATGAAAAACAGACGTGGCAAAGATGAATTCTGAATGTGGAACCAATACAACAGCCTTGCACCTCCCAGGAATTGTCTGGAACTCACCTAAAGCTGTTGGAGTTACTGGATTTGTCTCTTTCATATTCTGCCAATTCATCATTCTGATGTGAGCCTTGGGAAGGAACGAGGTTTCTGTGGTGTTGTTTGCCTTTTTGTAATCATAATCATCCATGCTGAAAACCCCAGTGGGGCTGCCACAGTCACTGTTGCCTGCACCTCCTTTATGTTTTTGAAAGACTATGAGCTTATAAGATAAAAAAACTTCTCTGTAATGGAGAAAAAAAAAACCCCAAATAATTTCTGAGTTGAGGCTTCTTCAGAATTCTCCAGAAGATACCCAGGAATCTGGGGTTTTGTGCTTCATGGGAAAAAATGTGAGTGGAAGGGGCTGGTGTTGCTAAAATAAAAATACATGTGACATCTTTACAACCAGAAACACACATGACATCTTTACAACTAGAAACACACGTGACATCTTTACAACCAGAAACACACATGACATCTTTACAACTAGAAACACACGTGACATCTTTACAACTAGAAACACACATGACATCTTTTCAGCTGATTCAGATGTGCTCAAATCCAAGGACTGTGTCAGTATTTGCTGAGGGTGGGGCTCATCTTCTGGAGTTAGAGAGAAATGCTGGTCAGAGCTGGGGTGCCCTGAAGATCAGCTATGGGATCCTTGCAGGGTTCCCAGGGCTCCCCAAGGCAGCTGGGTGATTCTGGACATTTATCTGTGCAGGAGAAGGGGAGGCTGGGGTTGATAGGCTGTAATGAACCTGAATTTTTCATGCTGTCCTGCCCTGCCTTTGCTCTAATGAAGGAAGGAAGGAATCATGCTCTAATGGTTCAAGCTGGGATGGGATTTTAGGCGTTGCAGGTTCTAATAAGGGCTCAGCCTGCACACAGCCTGTGACACTTGATCTTCATTTCTCCTTAATAAGAGTGCACAACAATTGGATGTCCTGGGTGGTTTCTGAGGTGCTGCACTGAAGGGTGACAGTGTGGGCTCTGGCATTCAGCTGGGCCATGGCTGGGCCATTGTGGGCCTGGTTGATCTGAGCTGTCTCAGCAGACACACAAAAGGTGTCATGGGGCTGAATTACCCTGGCAGACAAGGAGCATTAATGCTAAATCCCCCAAGAGTGCTTTGGGATGTAAAATGTAACGTATGAGCATCCTCATTAGGGCTGTTAATAACATCCATAACCCTAACTAGGACAGAGCACAGGCTCTCTAGAAATCTCCTGTTCGATTTCGCTTAATCACAGCCCATCACAAATTCTGTCATGATAAAACATCAGTGGCTGAGTAAGGAAGGATTCAGAAATATTTTCAGATTTCTTATGTAACAGACTCTGTGCAGGTCAGTTGACTGAAGGTTTCTTCTCTTTTATTCACTGTCTGGACCATTTTGCATTTCTTTTAGGATGGTGACTTTTGGTTACCCATGCACTTTTTCTCTTTGCAGTTATATAAACAATTATGCAGTACTTAAGGATTTCAAGAGAAAAGGAAGTAAACCAGTCAAACACATCTGAGAAGTGCTGGAGGTGCCAGGAGCTCCCTGGGTGCAGTTTGTTAGCAGAGATGATTGTGTGTAGCAGTTCTCACTGTGCTTTACCTGTGTGACCTGGGGCTGGATTTCTTTGTGGGACACTCCAGAGCCCTTGGTTTCCCCATCAGCTGCCCACAGAAATGCTGGACAGCTCTCCTGTTTCAGCCTTGGTTTGCAGCATCCTGTTGAACTGGTCGTTGGATGACAAGCCTGATTTCTGAATCAATTTAGGTATTCAAATCCAATTAATTTAATTGCAAATTAGAAACCTAAGCACCTACAAAAAGTGGCTTTAATGGCTCTTCAATTTTGACTAAAAGTGTAACTGTGTATTTAGAGCAGGTGGGTATTATACAAAGCTGATATTTTCTCCCAACTTAAATAATCTGTTCCTTATAATAACTATTAAAATAATGTGATTATTTGCAAGCAGGTAATTGTTTTGTAGCTGTAAAGGGGTTTTGTTTGAGTAAATTTAGGGCATCTTCTTTAGACTTGGGGATTTGAGTGCTCTCAGCAATTTCTTGGAGCATTTGTGAGCGTGTGAAAAGCTGCTGCAGTGTTTGAGACTTTGTGAGACCTGGAGCTGCTAGCAGAATGGAATCTGTGAATGTGACGTTCCATTACATGCTCCATTTCATTCCACTGAGAGGCAGAGAGGGAGAAGTGAAACTTCAGTGATGAAGGGAAGTATCCTTGGCCCTGGTGAGGAGCCTTCTAGAGGCACAGCGGATGGTACTAAATGATATTTTATGCATTGTCTGTGAGCATTATACTAATTGCACTTGGCTGTCAGTAAAAGAAGTCAGTCTCACATGCACCCACACATACAACTTGTGTTAATGACTGGATCTCATTGCTGCCACTGCAAATCCCAGTGTAACCCGGTGTGGTTAATGGGATTGCTGTGCCCTTATGGGATGAGGAGAGGAGGAGTTCCTGCCTGGACTGTTTGTGTCTGAGCAGGCTCTGCTGGCTCTGCTCAGCTGGGAGCCAGCAGCAGCCACAGCCAATTGCACTCGTTCAGTGCCCCCACTGTGTCTGCCCGTGTTCCTTGAGAGCTCTCCACACTCTCTGGTGATGCTGAGCTGAGCTTCAGGCCTGTACCAGATCTTGAAAGGCAGCGTTTCCCCAGGGCTCAGAATCCCATCCCAGGAGTTCACAGGGGCTGCAGAGGAGCAGCACAGCCCCTCTGGCAGGGCAGTGCCTGCACTCTGCTAATTTCTGAAGACACCTTGACAAGTGGCTCTGCTGCAAATGGTGCCCTTTGTTCCCAGGTTGAACAATGTGTGTGCCTGATCTCACCTGGAGCTCCCTGAGCAGACTGGGCTGGGCACATTCCCCGATCCTTTCTGTGAGCTGGGTGCAGTGTGGTTAATAACCTC
Organism: Agelaius tricolor; assembly: GCF_023055355.1. NCBI lineage: Eukaryota > Metazoa > Chordata > Aves > Passeriformes > Icteridae > Agelaius > Agelaius tricolor. The sequence continues at coordinate 913,465 of NW_027269280.1, forward strand.
CTCCTGGACTCTGCAGCTCCTGAGCTCACAGCTATCATCTGATCTCCAGCAAGGCTCAGTGCTGACAGGATTTCCTTCGCAGGCTGCTTGGTTGTTTTGTTGCTGTTGAGTGGATAAAACGAGACACTGAATATCATAAGGTGTGCTCAACACACGAAAACTGCAGGAAAGACATTTCTGAGAAAGGGAAAGGAATGGGGTGGCCCCAGTGTGTCATTGTCTGAGGGAGGATTCCTTCCCTGAGCAGCACAGGCAGCAGTGAGGGAAGAGCCTGGTCCAGGCTGGTGGGGCCAGCGTGTCCTGGAGCCAGTCCCAGTCTGGCCAGTGTGTGCTGGCAGACCTGAGGGCACTGCAGCTGCCCTGGGTTCTGGTGCTTTTAGCCCCAGCAGCAGAATGAGGCCACCCCTGAGCCAGGCTTCCCTGGAGCTGGGTTTCCCTGAGCCCAGCCTGGCCCTGTGCTCAGGAGCTGCCCCTGCAGTGACCAGGGCAGGGACCTGGAGCAGCTCCTGTGGCTCCTGGGCCTTCAGAGCAGGATGGGGTGGGCAGAGCAGGGCCAGCCTGAGCAGAGTCTCTGAGGTGGAGCTCTGACATATTCCATGTGCTGAAGGAAGAAAACAAGGAAAAGCCTTGCTGAAAGGAACCTGACTGTGTCCATGGGTGTCAGGGCAGAACAGAGGCCAACTGCAGGGGCAGGATTTTCTTGCACAGGTATCAAATGAGTGCCAGCCTCCCGTGGAACAGACCCAGCTCCAGGATCTCCCACTTAGGAATGCTCTGCTCCACTGAAACCTACCTAGCCTGGGGCTCCTGGGGCTTTCCATTTGTTAGAGGCATATTTTACCCTTTCACGTGCAATGTAGCCTGAAATACAGAGAAGAGCAGTTCCTAATTAAACTCCTGCCTAAATCCATTGTAGCTTTGGAAGCCATTGAGACAGGGAGATGAAAAGAACCTTAATGATCCCAATATGTAAATAGAGATGTAAAAGTTTGTTTGGAGGAATGAAGGTTGGAGGCCAGATAGGAAACCAAACATTAAGCCTCTTGGTAGAAATTGAATCACTGCATTAGTTATCATGGATTTTCATAAAAATAAAGTAATAATGCACATCCAAGTTTCAGTTCGTAAATACGAAGTGACAGCATCTGAGTAAGGCACTGAAATTATATTATAGACCTAAAAAAGAATAATAGAGGAAATTGAGGAAGCATAAGAGGGAGTTGTAGTAGAATTGGGCATTGGTATAAATACAAATCATGAAAGGGAGATTGATTTAGTGAATGATGAAACTCAGGAACTCGAGGTGTTAAAAAGATCATCTGCTCATGTGGTAAAGAATGCCTAAGGCTGCACAACTTTTAGCTGAAACAGCCAGATTTGCTTAAGGTAGATAAACTTTGAAATTGTGTGAGGAATAATGTATTGCCAGGGAGCTTGCTTCTGCAGGGCACAGCTGCTGTATTAAGGAAATTACCTTTTCTCATCAATTTAGTCAGAAATTTTACAAGGAGTTCTGGGAATGGGAATTGCTGTTTCCAAGGAGCCTCCACAGGGACATTCCTTGGCAGGCAGCAGTGGGGCCTGCAGGGAGCCCTGGTGGTGAGTGTGTGTCCAGGCTGTTCTCTGGTGGCTTTGTGGCCTGGCAGGAGGAAGGAGAGCCCGGATCCTGTGTGTGGTGGCTCCCCCGAGGGCCTGTGCTCAGCTGGTGGAAGCCTTGAGGAGTGAAACCCACCCAGCTCTGCCTGCAGAGGGATGGAAACCCCCCTGCCTGCCCCTGGCTCAGGGAAAGGCTCAGAGATCCAGGGGGATCCTCCTCTGTAACCTCCTCTCCACATCTGAGGGGACAGAACAACTCTTTTGGGGTTTGGAAGCCAGCAAATTGGAACTGCAGCTTTGTCCTGAAGGGATGAGTATCTCCACACTGAGATTTGCAGCAGTCGTAGTTCTCTTGCAAATATCACATCTCCATTTCCTTCTCCTTCCTTTATATGGAATCCTGCCTTCCAAACAAATGGCAAGAAAAGGATGAAGGACCCTGTTCTTGCCCTCTGTACCTCAGTCCACTGGATTTTGGATTTTGCACATCCACACACAGAGGTTGGGTGGGACAGCAGAGAGGAGTCTGGGGAAGAGCTCTGCACATCCTGTAATCAGCTTTTCTCTGCTTTCCATGCTGGGGATCACCCCTGCTTCTGAAAAAAAAACATCTGAATAATCTTAGGGAGTCCAGAGCATCCTCCTGAGGCAGACAGCCCTCGTCCACCCCTGGGGATTGATCAGCCATGAGACTTTGTCATTGCCATCATCAGTTGCCAAGGCCAGAATGTGCAGGGTGTGTCAGCACAACATGCACTTTGTGTTCAGATGGAGCCTCTTTTAGAGGCTGGCTGTTCTTTCCTCCTGCTTGTTTGCAGATAGTTCAGATACCAAGCTTCAGGACTCAGCTCAATTTCCCAGTAAATAGATCCGTGCTATGAGTGCTTGTCAGGATGGAAGGAGTGTGAAAGCATTTGAAAGATCAAAGCAGCACGACTCCCATCAGAGTCAATGGGAACAAGCAGCTAAAATCTTACAAAATGCTTTCAAATTATCCTCCACCTTCAATTCCCTAGCCTCCCTGAAACCAGCTCCTGAAATCTTTTATTGAATGTGCTCTCTTGTCATTTCTTTGCAATAAAAGGAGGCTTGGAGGAGCTGTGGGCTCAGGTTGGCAGAGATCCTCTGCCTGCCCTGCTGTGCCACCCTGGGCTGCTCTGGCAGCTGGGGCACAGCTGGGCTCTGTTACCTGGTTTGGGAGAAAAGCTGATGTTCCTGTCCTCTGCAGGGGCCTTGGGCATGTTCTGAGAGCTCTGGGGTGCCAGAGCAAGCCCGGAGCCCCAGGGCTGTGTCTGAGCAGGGGCCTTGGGCATGTTCTGAGAGCTCTGGGGTGCCAGAGCCAAGCCCTGAGCCCCAGGGCTGTGTCTGAGCTGTTCTGTGCCCTGGCCAGGCCTGGCACTGCCCCTTTGGGCACATTTGAATTGGGAGAGCTCCTGCAGCATCTCCCAGCAGCCCTGAGCCTCGGTGCAGGAGCTGCAGGGCCCGTCAGAGCCGCCCTGTGACATGAGCAGCCATGAATAAAACACTGATGAATAAACAGAGCACACAAACTCCTTCTCTGAGGTCAAATGGCAGAGATGAAATAGAAACTGCATCTCTGCAGTCCTCACCTGGACTTCTACCCATTCCACAAGTGTGGCTTGCTGATAAGTTTTTCTGGACTGTGTGAGAGGAGATGTTTCTGGCCTGGCTTTCCTATTTATGCTAAATGTAGCTGTTTTCATTGTTTGTTTGATTATTCTCCAACATCACAGTAATGAGACTTCATTTCTCATCCCAGATAGCACTTGCAGATAACATTGCCCAGCACTTTGTGGCCATGGGAGAGCTTTGTAAACAGTTAATTCCTTCACTCCCACAATGAGGATAATGCTGTCTGTGCTAGAGAAATAGGTGTTTCTGTGAAAAATGCACACAGGGACACACATTTATGTCATGAGCACTGAGCCCTCACTCTGATGTGCTTTACAAAGTGTTGTCAGGAGGTTTTTTTGCAAAATGCTGAAATGCTGTTAGATAATGGGAGTAGTTCAAATATAAAATGTTCATCAGCAGCACCATTGTTGTTATTATTTTACTTGACTCTGCAAAAGAGACACAGAAATGAAACTATTGATCCATAGTAATTGCACTGTCCTAAACCAGGCTTTTGTTTAGCTGTCTGAGGAAAACAGGATGCCTTTTCTTCCATCTTCTTAATATGTTCTTTCCTTGAATCTTCTTGATTTAATGCAGTGTGATAAATTTTCAGGCAGTGGTTTGTCTTGCACGTCAGGATGCTTCACAACTAATGCTATAAATACAGGTGGGAACGATATCTTTAGCATTTTCTCACATCTAAGAAGGGAAGAAGGAAGTTTGAAGTAATATTTACTTGGTGCACTGCAAACTTGTTTACCTGCATGCCAGCCCCATAAATTGGCAAACTCCAGTGTCCTGGTGTGATCAGGAGGGTGCTGAGCACACTCTGCTCTGCCCTCCCTGGAAGTTCAGCCAGCTGGGAGGGGAGGATGCCACAGGCTCTGCAGCCTCTGGTACTGTGCAAAGCACATCTCCCACTGCATGCAGCAGGGCCTTGTGCTTTTGTGATCAATATTGAATCTGAGGAACAAAGATGAAATACTTGTGTCCTTTTTTACCCAGGAAAACTGCATTTCTTGTAGATGGCATGCATGGACTACAGACAGGAAAAGTTGTGCATCCCTTATCTCACTATAAGGTATAAAAATCACTGGAATTTTCCAACTGAAAGAGCATGAAAAAGAGATTAAAAGAGCGACATCCTGACAACTTCCAGCTATGGAAAACATTCTCGAAAGTCATTTGTGTGAGCAGTTAGAAATGTTACTGCAGTTGTTAATTATCATCTCAGCCCTCAGTGGTCCCTGGAGTCTTTAGTCAGATCCTGTCTAGTTCAAATTCTTTTCTGCACTGATGTCACCAGGCCAATCTTCCCCATCCTGCACTTAATTGTTTCTATCCAGCTTTGTACTTCGCCCTTACCTTTCTTCAATCTCATCTATTTATTTCAGATAGTTTTCCACACTACAAAGATCGTTTTGAATTCTAAGCTTGTTCTCCAGAGAACTTCTAACCCCTCCCAGCTTGGCATCATCTGCAAATTTAATGAAATTAATTAAATGAAAATTAAATGAAAGGCTCGCATTGACTTCAAGGGGCACTGGAGTGAACCCAACCTGTCTTACATCTTTCACAAGTGGTTCAAGTGAAATACACTTATTGCTTCACAGGCCGTTTCTGTAAGGGAGGAAGACGGATGCATGTTGAATAATTCAGGGTCCTCGTTGCTGACTGAGAGAGATTTAACTAATTTGTCAAAATAATGACCCCTGTTCACGGCAGGGAGCAAGGGCTTTGGATGCTGCTGTGCCCAGAGAGGGGCTGGAGCAGCCTGGCTCAGCTCAGCCCCTCGGGATTGGGGGATCCCAAGGGCAGGGCAGGGCAGGGCAGGCAGAGGAGCTGCTGCCAGGGCGGGCAGGCTGCACACGGGGTGGCACTGAGCCCCAGGGGTGCCATGGGACCCTGTGGCACAGCTCAGAGCCCTCCCTGCCCTCAGGGCACCCACACATGGCACAGAGGGAGGGGAGCTGCTGTGGTGGCTCAGGGGAGCGCAGGAATGCCCTCCCTGCTCAGTGTCCCCTCCCTGCTCGGTGTCCCCTCCTCTCCCTGCTCGGTATCCCCTCTGTGCTCGGTGTCCCCTCCCTGCTCAGTGTCCTTTCCATGCTCAGTGTCCCCTCTGTGCTCAGTGTCCCCTCTGTGCTCGGTGTCCCCTCCCTGCTCGGTGTCCCCTCCTTTCCCTGCTCGGTGTCCCCTCCCTGCTCGGTGTCCCCTCTGTGCCCGGTGTCCCCTCTGTGCCCGGTGTCCCCTCCCTGCTCACTGTGGTGCAGGGTCTCTCTCTCTCTCACTCCAGTGCAGACTCTGGAGTCCCTTCCACAGCAGGGGAGGCTTGGGAGCATCCTCTGGCTCTGCAGCCTGTCCGTGCTGGCAGCTTTCATCTGGCACTTGTGTGTTGTGGCTGCTGTTGGAGCACAGCCCTGCTTATTTATGCTTCTCTGCAAGTGATTCTTGGCTTAAAAAGGCGTAGGGCTCTCAGAAATTTTTCATGCTTTGCTGTTGCGTTATTTTCCCCCTGTCACTTCAAAGTGTTGGCCAACTTTCCAGAGCCTGCCGTGTGTGCATGAGTATATGTATATTGCAACAGATTTTTCCTTTTTTTCCTAAGTTGTGATGTTGGATATCTGAACACTTGCCAGAGGAGTAGAACCAGACTTTTCCTGGGCAAACTCTGTGGCAGAAAGAGAACTGGATCCTTAACTCTTTGAAGTCCTCCTGTTACCAAGATGGAAATCTCTTTGTCCTTGCAGCTCTGAAGTCTGCCATTGCTGAGACATTTCATCTCCTTTAGGCTGTGCTGAAGTGGCTGAAGGGCAGTGCCCTTGCTGGGGTGGTGTCTGAGTTCCACAGGTGATGCCAGCAGTGTTTGGCCATTGTTCTGTTCCACAGCTGATGCCAGCAGTGTTTGACCATTGTTCTGTTCCACAGCTGATGCCAGCAGTGTTTGACCATTGTTCTGTTCCACAGGTGATGCCAGCAGTGTTTGGCCATTGTTCTGTTCCACAGCTGATGCCAGCAGTGTTTGGCCATTGTTCTGTTCCGTGCCAGCTCAGAGTTCCCCAGCTCAGGTTGGTGCCTGCAGCTCTGGGCACTACAGTTCAGACTCCTCCTCTCCTTTCATCCTGGCATTCTCTTCTCTCTGCAGGGGCTTTTCAGTCACTTCTGTGCAGCTCTCATCTGCTTTAAGCCTGTGGAGGTCTGGTCTCGTGCTTGGCTTGGGCCACATCAGTCCCCAGTGCTGTCCCTAATTAAAACTGATTAATGACCCAGTACCGTTTGGACAGAAGTTAAAATCTCAGGACGTTCCTGTTTGAGGCTGTTTGGGGTAGGATCAAAGCTTTCCAGAGCCAAAGGGACATTGCCCCTGCTGGGTGGGATTTGGCTCTCCTAAAGGCTGGATCCTGGAGCCTCCACTCCAGTTATTGGTGCAGGGCTGGGGCCGTGCCCTGCCCGTGCTTTGTGTCTGCCATGGCACAGAGGTGCCCAGGCTGGTGATTCTGCCCGTGCTGTGGTGTCTGCAGGGAGATGTGCAGCTGAGTTATGTGGGCACAGCTCCACAGCCCCCAGCTCTGAGCTCTCAGTGCTCAGCTGTAAATCTCCCCAGATTGCTCAGCCTGAGCATCCCTGTGCCCACAGCCAGCCCAGGTGCCTGTTCCAGGCTCTGTGTATGAATTACCTTCCTGTCCTCGCTGGTGTCTTGGGAGCCAGGGGGCCCCCTTGCCCAGGGGTCACATCTCCCTGTCCCCCTGTCCCACCTGTGCCTGCCCTCCCCTGCTGCCTGCCCTGGTGTGCAGCCCTGCAGGGCCTGGGCCAGGCTCTGCCATCCCTCTGCAAAGGGTGAATGCTGTTCTGAGCCCTGCCTAACCACCTGTTGCTGCAGCACGGGCTGCATAATCAGAACTGACAGTCCCTGTCTAGAGATTTCTTGGAAGCTGGAAAAATGAGAATGTTGTCAAAAAAATACCAACGCTTCCAGTCTGCAATGCAGTGATGGAGATGAAAGATGAGTGAATGCAAGGAGGCAGGGAATATATCAGCCCAGTGCTTTTTTCTGACTAATTTAGGAGTCCAGAATGGTCTGGAAGAATTTACATTTCTCTTACAGCCTTAAAGAAAAAGCATTTTAAGCCAGTTTCTGTATTTCTTTTTCTTTACAAAGAAATCCAACAGCTGTTGGTTTGTCAGACCAAAGTTTAATAGCAGTCATGCATAAAACTACAATAAGAGTGGTAATTTCTTTTTTCATCAGTTGATGCAGAAGAATTTTTATATTTTACTTGGTTTGAAGCAATTTTCCGTAAAGTTATGAAAACCCTTTAAAGGAGGATCTTATTTTTTTCTAACAGAGCAAACATAAATTTCACTGAGAATGAGCAGAGGGTGTGTGGAGGAGCTGCAGTCCATGGGGAGGAGCAGAGGAGCTCACACACAGGGTGGCAGCCCCTGGAGCTGGCTGTTCCAGGCTCTGTGTATTAATTACCTTCCTGTCCTCATGGTGCCTCACTGGCTGCATCTTACCAGTCTGGGACCCTGACTGGCCCCTTTGGAGCCTGGCTTTGGTGTTCAGCCCATTGGGTTTGTCACACTGTTCATCAGCTCTACTTCCTTGGACATCAGGTATTTATTGCCCAGAGACAAGTGAGCAGCCTCCCTTTCGGGAGTGAGAAGCAAAGTTTGTTCTGTTGTCATTCCTGCTCTTTTAGCTTTGCAGAAATGCCATTCTCAGTTCAGAGATGAGAGGCTCTGGGTGCTGGCTGTGCTGGGATGGCTGCAGTGGGTGATGCAGGGAGAGAGAGGGAGATGGAACTTCATTAACAGGAGCAGGAAAGCGTTGTCACGTTCATTACAAACAATCGTGGTTCCTCAAACGTGAAGCGCGAGGTGGGCTGAGGCCAGCAGGCTGCTGGCAGCTCCTCAGGCAGTGCCAGCCTGTGCTGCCATCCTGTCCCTGGCTGCCAGGAGCGGACACTGAGCTGTGCCAGTGCCACTGAGCATCCCGGGCAGCAGGTGGCCAGGGAGCCTCCTGGGCCAGCTGGGAGCAGGAGGTGGAGCAGCCAACAGCAAATCAGGGGAGCTGCAGGAGGGAAGGACTGGATTGTCTGTGTGTGTGTGCCCTGGACAGAGCTGCACCCCCAGAGCTGCCCCTGCCCCAGGAGCCCAGGAGGTGAAGGGCTGGCCCAGAACTGCCCAGAAATGTTATCAGAAATGTTATCAGCAGGAAGGTGCAGCTGGGTGACTCCAGCACCTGAGCTCTTCTTGTTCCTGACAGATCAGGCTCTGCAGAACCCCTGTAAAACAAGGGAGAGGAGCCTGATTGTACACATACATCAAAAGGAGATTAAAGGCCGGATTCTCAGAGAGCTTTAACACCAAACTCCCCTGGAGTTCAGCGGGAGTTTAACACTTTAGCATCCTTCAGAGAATTGATCTCAATAAATTACACACAGCCAGCCAGGAGGGGTGTGAGGGAGCAGGGAATTAAAGCCAGGCTTGTGTAAAGTGCTTCTGTGCCTTTCTGTCCCCTCCTGCCCATGGGAATAGCACATTCACTGTGCCAAAGGCAGCACGGGTTCCATGAGATTGCATTTTAATTGAGCAGGTTTCATCGTGATGATTTTGTTTTGATTTGTGGCCCCAGTTGATTAAGGCTTATTGGGGAAAATTTGGCAGGGTTTATTCAGTCAGAATTTGTACTCCTGTAAAGCAGCTTCGTGAAATGATGCTAATTTCCTTGGAATTTCATCTCTGACAGAAGAAAAAAAGAAGAAAAGGATGTTACCAGGTTCTTGTTGTGTCAAGGAAACAACTTGTTTTGACATTTCCAAAATGAAATGTTTTGATTTTTTTCATTTTAAAATAACTTTTTCCTTGACATTGTGGTATTTTTACATAATTTTAATCATTTGAAATTGAAATGAAACTGAATTTCGTGACCCAAAAATGAAAGCAAATGTAGGTGTCTTGCAAGCCCTGGTGAATGCAGCATTCATCATCTGGAGTGGCAGTGCCATGGGAGAGGGGACACAGCAGCAGGGACACAGCAGGGGATGCTCTGGGCTCAGAGGGGACAGGCTCCCAACAGGCAGCCCATGGGCAGGAATAAATCACAGCTGAGCACAGAGCGTGCACAGACTCCAAAATGTGCTCACGAGGGGCTGGGCAGAAGCTGCTCTGCTCACCCCCAAAAAATTGTGAAATCTGTGCAAATCCACTGCACAGAGAAACTTGTGGTTCACAGGGGTCCGAGGGTGAGGGGAGAGACGAGGATCTGACTCCATGTTTCAGAAGGCTGATTCATTATTTTATGATATATATTACATTAAAACTATAGTAAAAGAATAGAAGAAAGGATTTCATCAGAAGGCTGGCTAAGAATAGAAAAAGAAAGAATGATACCAAAGGCTTGTGACTCGTACAGACAGTCCGAGCCAGCTGGGCTGTGATTGGCCATTAATCAGAAACAACCACATGAGCCCAATCCCAGCTGCACCTGTTGCATTGCACAGCAGCAGATAACCATTGTTTGCATTTTGTTCCTGAGGCCTCTCGGCTTCTCAGGAGGAAAAATCCAAAGCAAAGGCTTTTTCAGAAAATATCATGGCTACAGAAATTGACTGTTCGTAGTAGTGGAAACGGAGGCAAAAGAAGCATGGAAGGGAAAAACCCACTGAAGCTTTATCTGCCAAGTCTGGGTTTTACAAAGCAGAAGGTGATTCCTGAGGAGAGGCTGTTAGCGAGGGGATTTTTCAGGTGGGTGCAGTGGCCCAGCAGAGGCTGTGTCAGACCACAAAGGAGCTGTTCCACGTGCAGCTCCAGCTGGGTGTGTGCCCAGCATTGTGAGTCCTCTGACATGTCCCATGGTGTGGTGCTTCACCCGGGTATGTTCACTGAGGATAATACACTGGTGTTTGCCACAAAGCTGCAGAGCAACCAAAATACTTCCTAGAAATAATTTGGTATCAGAGTTCTCCTAATCAATATGCTCTACGAGACGCTTCAGGTGGATTAGGGCAGTAAAAACCATTTTTCATGTGCACGGGTCTCTGCTAATATCTGTTTATAGCAGGGCTGGGCGGGCTTGCATCGTGTCCCTGTGCAAAGGCTGGCAGCAAGCAAGGCCCTTAGAAACTGAGGGAGGTGTTTGGGTACAAAATCCTGGAGTTCCTGATCCCTTGGGCTGGGCTCAGCCATGCCTGGAGTTCTGATCCCTGCCCTGCAGCTTTGGGCTGGGCTCAGCTATTCCTGCCCTGCCGCTTTAGGCTGGGCTCAGCATCCCCGGGGCTCCTGCTTTAGGCTGGGCTCAGCCATACCCGTAGTTCTGATCCCTGCCCTGCCGCTTTAGGCTGGGCTCAGCATCCCCGGGGCTCCTGCTTTAGGCTGGGCTCAGCCATGCCCGGGTTAAGCGCGGCTCAGTAAAGGTGACTCCGCCTCTCCCGAGTCGTTCATTAGTGACTTATAGAGCTAATAATGGCCTCATCCTTTTGTACCTTGGTACACAGCTTGTGTTCTGGAGTCTTTTATAGCTCAAATGAGCTGCTTTTGCTTATTTATTTCCCCGCTCATTCATTTTTAATGGTTAGCAGAGCCTCCCCCATTCTTCTCCTGGCAGCAGTGATTTAGGCAGGGCTCATTATCATAACTTACCTTACTAAATATCCCCATTTGTGCTGCTAGGCCAAGGAAATGTGTGCAGTGCTAAATCACAAGAGGTCCCAGGAGCTTGCCTGGGTGGCAGGGCCGTGTTTGAAGTGTGTATCATACCCAGGGAGCCCTTCGAGGGGGAAGATCATTTACAGGGCCAGGGATGGGACAGAGTCATTCCCAAATACTCATTTTTATGGGAAATAGCAGAGGCTTACCTTCCCACCTGGCCACCCTTGAGATGCACTGACCCAAACTGCTCAAGATATATTTTATTTTCAAAGATATATTTTATTTTCAAAAGACTTATTAGCTGTGACTTCCTAAGAGTTCCAACAGAATTACTGTAGCAGGAAAGCAGTTTCCTGTGAGGGCTTTACTGTTATCCCATGGGAATTTAATAATGATAACGAGGTGGGGAAAGCCTGTTCCAGTTATTTCTGAGCTGGCAGTGAGGTTCTGGGTGCCTCCTCTGGGAGTTAGGATGTGCATTCCCCTTTCCTCCCTCCCTTTAGAGCTTTGCATCCTGTTCAGCCAGAAGTTGCCACCGGGTTTGTGGGAGCAAAGGAATCTCAGCCCAAATTCAGGTGTCCCACAGACAGCCTGCACACAGGGGAGAGGGAAAAGCAGGGAAAGGCTTTTAGGAGAGGGCTGGGAACAGTGCTCACGGGAGAGGCAGGAGGTTGGTGTGGCAGGGACTGTGTGGGGCTTGTGCAGGGCCTCAGTGCTGCTCCCCACGTTCCCCAGGCTGGGGAAGCCACAGATAATGTGAACCAAAAGGGGGGAAATTAATAAAAACCAATTGCTCTGTTTGTGATCACACCCCAAGAGCATTCAGAAGGGAGGAGTTTCAGAGGACAGAGGTGAGCCCTTGTCAAACAGCACAATCAGGCCTTTCAGGTGAATGTAGAACTGCCTTGGAGCAGCAGAGCCCCTGGTTGTGTTTGTGTGTGCAGGAGGGGCACAGCAGCAGCCCCTGCATCCCCTGCTGGCACTGGGTGTGAGTTCAGTCACTGCCACAAAATGTGCAGAGTCGATATTCCAGGTGTGCCCAGCACTGCACTGAGCCCAGTGCCAGCAGGGTGTGCTTGCCTTGGGCACAGGGGGATGTCCTCGCTAACTCTGAGCTGTGGACATGTGGAAATGTCATTTCTGGGGCTGTGCTGTGCTGGCAGTGTGGGACAGACAGAGCTCTGCCCCCAGAGCCAGCACCCGTGCTCAGGTCTGTGTGTCACTCACAGGAAGCTGCCTCAGCTCTCCACTGGTGCAAGAAAAAGAGGGGGACCTGCAGGAGCCCAAAGAAGCCCACAGCACTTCTATAACCTGCCAAGTCCATGCCCCAAAAAGCCATTCAGTCCCTCAAGAGATGAAAGCCCCCTGTACTGAGAGAATTTCTGGGCATCTTGTGAACACTAAGTACAGTCTCCCCTAATGAATGGAGCCAGCTCAGTGCAGGTGTGTGAAAAGCTCCAGTGACACAAAGCCTGGAAAAGCTTCAGCAAGGGAGCACAGCACCAGAAGGGTTTAATGGCATTATAATGTCCTTGGATTGCAGTGGCCACAACACAGAGATGTATTCCAGCAGTACATTAGCAGGAAAGGAAAATCTGCTCTTTGTCTCTTGATGCCTTGTCACCTTTGCTGAAAGCTGGAGTTGGCATCTCTGGGATAGCAGAACCCAAAGGCAGGAGGAGGGGACATGAGAGATGGGGCAGTCCCTGGGTTTTGGGAAGGAAAGAGATCAGCTTTCCCCACAGATCACCCACCTGTCCCCAGCCCCTTTGAGCTCTGCTGCATTTCCAAGGTGCTCAGTGGCTTTCTGGAGTGGCTGTGTGTGCCCAGGCTGCTGCAGGCCGCCCCTGATGTGCCCAGGAGCTGAGCTGGGCCAGGCCAGAGCCCTCTTGCCCTGTTCACAGCTCTGAGAACACAATCTCAGGAGATATTTTGGTTCTCTGCTCCCCCTGTGTGTTTTTGGCCCTTCCCTCGTGCTGGAGATGAAGGCTCAGATGTGGCTGCAGGAGCAGGGCCTGGCTGATCTCTCTGCCCACTGGGACCTGCTTCTGCCTGTGCTGGCTGATTTATGAGCATGTTCTGGACCTTGCCCCGTGTTTTGGTGTTGCTCTGCTGGGTCTGCATGCGAGCTGCAGCAGGGCAGTGCTGCCCATTGGTCTGGGCAGGGAGGGCTGCCTCAGTGAGCTCATTGTGCTGCTGGCTTCACCCACAGCCAGGGAACCAGGCACCAGCAGGAATCCCAGTGCAGGCACTTCTTCCTGACCATCAGTTTGTTCTGTAAATCATAATCTTGAAGGCACAAGGTCATGGTATTTATTTAATCATTCATACAGTAGTCTTTTAGGGATGGATTCTTTTTATAGCTCTCTTTGTGCAGTGAACCCTCATAAAGTTGGAATCCAGGTCTGTTTGCCTGCCAAATTTTCTCTCTCTTGTTATTGCTCGAGCATTAATGAGTTTAGAATCTGAGAGTCTGATTGCCATCTCTGCCCAGCACAGTTCAGCATTTGTGTCTGTGGCCTGGGAGAGTCTGTGCTGAGTTCCAGCCCCTGTGGCTGAGCTGCTCTTCACAAGCTCACAGACCAGTAAAACCAGCAGCAAAATCCCACCAAAAGTCACTGTTCAGGCACTGACACCTGGCCCAGCTGCCCTGGTGAAGTGCAGGGCAGGGGACACCAGGGGACATGCAGGGCACCCAGGGGATACATGGGGACACCAGGGACAAGCAGGGCACACCCAGGGGACGTGCAGGGCACACCCAGGGGACGTGCAGGACCCAGCAGCTGCCATGGCAGTGCAGGAGCTCAGCTTGAAAGCAGGCTCACCTGAGACACAAACCCCATAAATCTGCCTGTAAACAAACTCCTTACTCTGCTGCTGAAACCAAGAGCAACTCAAGAGTTTGACCTTAAAGCAGAGGTGGCTTGGAAGGGAGGCACTGCAAGAGCCATGATAACCTTTTCTTGGTGTGTCACCTGGGCTCAGACAAGCCAGGATGGAAATGCATTTGCTATGGGTCTGTCTGTGAGGGGGTTGTTGTTATTTAAAGATAATAATGTTATCCCACAATTATCCTACAAAAGCTGGTGATATTTAAATGTGATTTAAATTCATTCAGCATTTAAACAGAAAAGTAGAAAATGGCATTAAACTCAGACAAGGACGAGACTATAGATTGCAGAGTGAGAAGTATGAAATACATTGATGGAATGGAATAGAAGGTCTGGCTGGTAATGGATTGTGAAAAGAGCTCAGGGTTCTAATAGATCATTCCTTCAGATCATCAGCACGGTAAAGTGGTAGTTAATAAATTATTTGACGTGTACATTCACTCATATATTTTAACTAACTGTAATGAACAGGTCCTGTCAGCTCACCTAGATCCTCGCAGTTACTGCTAAATTGCTTGAGTGAGATTTAGGAAGTCTCTGCAATATTGATGTCCCGAGCTGCAGGTGATAAATGCAGGGACAGCGGGGCTGGCTCCTGTTGCAGAGCCCTGCCAGGCTGGCAGCAGGGCTGGAGCTGTGCCCTGGGCACCCCAGAGCCCTTCCTGGGAGGAGCTGTGGTTGGGAGCACCCCCTCATGGCCCCAGTCCTGTGGCAGGACTCCTGAAGAGCTCTGTCCCGTTCTGGGGTGGATTAGAGAGATTGTCCCTTCTCAGGGCTGAGTGCAGCCCTCACCTGCTCCTCCCCAGCTGAGGGGGCTCTGTGGGCTCTCAGGGAGAGCAGGAGGGCTGGGCAGTCTGGGCTGTGGGGAGAGGAGAGGAGCCTTCTCTGGAGTGGGAATTAAGGACCAAGAAAAAGCTCTTCCCTTATCTAAGATTATACCAGAATGTTTACAGCAGGAAAAATCAGCCTCTTAAAGTGATGCTGAATTACACAGGCTATTAAGGGCACACCAGGCACCTTTCTCATTATTCCATGTTGTCCTCTGAACCTGGAGCTAGTTTAAACCTAGATCCCTTCTCTTCCTCCCACTCACTTACCCAGCATGTGGTGAACTTTATAATTAGTGAAGAGACTCATTAATTTTTTTTCCTTCTCCTTTTTATTTTCAGGTTTCTGACAGGTGTGACTATGTCTTTGTCAACGGGAAGGAAATGAAAGGCAAAGTGAATGTCGTGGTTAATTTCACTTACCAGCACCTGAGTGCCCCTTTGGAGATGACAGTGTGGATTCCTCGTCTCCCGCTGCAGATAGAGGTCTCTGACACAGAACTCAATCAGATCAAGGGCTGGAGAGTCCCCATCATCTCTAATAAGAGGTAAGTTTCATTAGAGGATGTTCACTTGCCAGGGACCTGTCAGGGCCTCTGGATCTGAACATGCTCATTTGGCCTTAATGCAATTCTGCTGTAAATTTGAAGGTCACCAGACATTTATTCAATAGGTTCCTGCTCTGGACTTGTAAGGGAAATGGAAGCTGCAGATGCATGAACCTGGATTGGAAATCAATTACCTTTTGTAGCACTAATGACTGAGATGGGAAGAGCCAATTGGTCAGGTTAGGCAGGATCAGGCACGAGGCAGAAAGGAGACATCAGCAGGAGGCAGCTCTGGCAGGGCTGGCCGGTCTCCAGCCTGTTCACAGGATCCACTGCCAGTGTCACAGTTAGCACAGAGCTGCTTCACAGCCCCGTGGGGTGCAGTGGCACTGATCAGTGCCCCACAGTCAGGACACAGAGCTCCCAGACACTGTCAGTGCCCACAGGACGCAGCGTGGATGAAGCAGGTCAGAACCGGCTGCATCTCTTGTCAGTGTTATTAAGAACAAGAGGAACAAGTTGATAAAGGAGGTGCTTGGTATTCCCACCTGCAAATGAAGCCATTTATTACAGGTTTCTGTTAGCATCAGAGCAAAGACATTTTGGTGGAGATGCGATTTCAAATTGTGCTGTACAGAGAGGGATGTGTGTGTAGGTGCAGAGGAGATTTCCATGGCAACACCAAGATGTTTATGGGAAGATCCAGAGAGAAAAGAAGTGTGAAGGTCCTGAAAGCAAGGACTTGACATGGAAAACAATGGAAGATGCTTGGGGAGGACAGTGTGGTGGCAAAGCTGGGAGGCAGAGATGGTCTCAAGTGCTGTTTCTGAGTTATGAACACGGGAAACAGGATAAAAGTGGGAGAAGCTGAAGGAAGCAGCTGCAGGAGCAGGCTGCAGGCTGGGGTCAGCAGCAGCTCTCAGCACAGCTGACCCTGTCCCCTTGCTGTCCCCAGGCCCACGCGGGACAGCGATGACGAGGACGAGGACGAGCGCAGGGGCAGGGGCTGCACCCTGCAGTACCAGCACGCCATGGTCAGGGTGCTCACCCAGTTCGTGGCCGAGCCCCCCGAGCCCGGGGCCCAGCTCAGCTTCCTGCTGGGCTCAGACTGGCAGCTGGACATCACCCACCTGGTCAGGGACTTCATGCAGGTGGAGGAGCCCAGGATCGCCCAGCTGCACGAGGGACAGGTCCTGGTGGGGCTGGAGCTGGGCATGACCACCATCCAGGTAGGGAGATCACTGATGTGCTCTGTTTGTGCCTTAATTCCCCTAAACCATCCAGGTAGGGAGATCACTGGTGTGTTCTGTGCCTTAATTCCCCTAAACCATCCAGGTAGGGAGATCACTGGTGTGTTCTGTGCCTTAATTCCCCTAAACCATCCAGGTAGGGAGATCACTGATGTGCTCTGTTCCTGCCTTAATTCCCCTAAACCATCCAGGTAGGGAGATCACTGATGTGCTCTGTGCCTTAATTCCCCTAAACCATCCAGGTAGGGAGATCACTGATGTGCTCTGTGCCTTAATTCCCCTAAACCATCCAGGTAGGGAGATCACTGATGTGTTCTGTGCCTTAATTCCCCTAAACCATCCAGGTAGGGAGATCACTGATGTGTTCTGTTCCTGCCTTAATTCCCCTAAACCATCCAGGTAGGGAGATCACTGATGTGTTCTGTTTGTGCCTTAATTCCCCTACACCATCCAGGTAGGGAGATCACTGATGTGCTCTGTTTGTGCCCTAATTCCCCTGCACAATCCAGGTAGGGAGATCACTGATGTGTTCTGTTCATGCTTTAATTCCCCTAAACAATCCAGGTAGGGAGATCACTGATGTGTTCTGTCCCTCCCTCAACTCCCCTCCCTGCCCATGGGTGGTCCAGCATTAACAACAGAAACTGGAGCCATGAGCTTCTGAATGGAACAGAATTGGAGCAAGAACTAGAAGACATGGCAGAGATGGTTTTCTCTCCTTATCTGCTGTCCCAAAGTGTAGTAGATCACAGTTTCATTTAATTTAATCCAGGTTGTCTATTGGGAGGCTTTTTCTGATTATTTTTGTCTAAGGCTGCTTCTGAACGTGGAGCCAGATTTGATCACAAGGCATGCAGCTGCTGGAACAGCTCAGTGTTCTCCCAGCCTGCCCTACAGAGCAAAGGGTAAAGTGAAAATTATCCAGGTTAAGGAACTAAGACTGGAATACTAATCCAAATATTAATTAAAGAAAAGGAAAAGGAGATGGGGAGAGAGATTATTTCAGTGATACTGAAGTAGAATACGTGTTAACAAACACTAGAACAGGAAGAAAATCTCTTTCCAAACATGCTTATCATCCCAAGCTGTCAAAGCAGAAAACAAGCAGCACACCTGTCGATAACGAGGTTGTCAAGGCTGGAGAAATGGGATTTGAGATTTTTGACTTTGTGCAAAATCTGCAGAGATTTTCTGACTGCCTTTCTAAAGCTCTGGAATTTACAGTGCTCTAGCCAATGTACATAAAACTGTGGAAAGAAAAATCCAAGGGTAAAATCTGAGAGCAAGTTATATTTAAAGAATACCTCTTGTGAGCTGCTTCAGAAATGCTCTGTATGGATCATTAAATCCAGCTCTCTGCTAATGAGCACCGTGGATGTCATGTATCACTGCACTGACCTCTCTGTGTATTTTCTTAACCAAAACAAATTCTCTCTGTCAATTTTGCATTCAGTACCATGAGAGGTTGTTGTAGCAATACATTACCCTTCCTTTCCACAGGACAGAAATAAATACCATTTATTCAGTGGATTTTATAAAAATCTACAGCCTACATTATATTTATGCCACCTCAAAACATGAGGATTAATCAAATACTTAAATTTTACATGAAGGTTACATTTACAGCTAGTTACTACATGTGAGGCAGATGTGGTAATTACATTTACAGACAGCACATCTGAAGCAGATGTTGGCACATTGCAGAGGGGAGAGGCACAGCTGATCACAGTTGCACAGGTAAAAGGTGTTAGAAGGCCCCTGTTATTGCAGAAGAGTTACAAAATGTGAGTAGCCCTTTTGAATCATATTTTAATAGTGTCTGCTGAGAGAAATCCCATTCCCATAAACATCCCTGATGTGTGTCACATGAATCCTGTGCAGTTATTTCACGTGGTGCTGTACAAAGTGGCTGTTGGTAACTGCAGTTCTCCTTTCCAGATCCTGTCCCCCCTTTCAGATGCCATCTTGGCTGAGAAGACAGTGACAGTCCTGGACGAGAAGGTGACAATAACTGACCTGGGAGTGCAGCTGGTGACAGGACTGTCCCTCTCTCTGCAGCTCAGCCCGGGCAGCAACAGGGCCATCTTTGCCACGGCAGTGGCACAGGAGCTGCTGCAGTCCCCAAAGCAGGTCTGTGCCCAGCTGGGCTGCTCTGAGGCCCTGCCTCTGACACCTGCTGGAACTGAGCAGGGCTGTACTCACAGTGTGCTAATGAAGCATTCTGTGCATGGGACTTTCCTGAAGGCCACCAAGGGTCCTGAACAGCAGCACAAAGAGGGCACAAAAAGGGCACTGTGTTTTAACAGCCCCTCCTGCCATGGCTGATCCATAAATAACGGGCAGTGATGTGTCAGAATTGAGCACCACAGTGCCCTTGCACACACACACACACACACACACACATGTGCCTTTTCTGTCCCATCCAGCACCCTCTGGATCCCAGCATATCCTGCCATGTTCAGCCTCCCACCACAGGTACCCAAATCATCCCTTTCATTCCACCTGTACACGGGAAAGTGCTCGTGTTGTGCCAGACTCTTCCTCCTTTAGTCACTTCCTGGGAGCACTTTAAGAAGTCAGGGAGCATCCCTTTCATTCTGATCCATTACTAGAATATGAATCAGCATCACTGACTCATTTCCTGATTCATGATTTCATAAACCATTTTTTCCCTTATTACTCTTAGTTCCTTTATTAGGGAACCAACAGTTACCAAGGGCTTTTGGACTTTGCCATGTCCTCATCAGTCCCTGCTTGGCATTTGTCCTTGTGCTTCTGCACGCATTTGAAATGTAAACTTGTTTTTCCAAACCAAATCCATCAGTCTGGGACTTTCATCAAGGATGCACTGGGCTCTTAACACTTAAGCACGTTCTGAGCTTTAAAGGCAAATGGCATCCCCATTTGAAGTTTGGCCAACTGCTGGGGTGCTTTAATTCATCATGGAGTGAATTAAAATCCCCATTTTCCTTGGGATGCAGGATGAGAAATAATGCAGAGCTGCTGTCTGTATAGGGTGATAAAGTTGTGTGGTGTTCCAGGAGTGAAGGAATCGATGGCAGGCAGGTGGAGGGAAGGCCAGTGAGCTCATCCATGGCACAGGGGGCTGGACAAAGTGCCCTGAGGCCAGCCCAGGGCAGGGTTGGTGCCAGTCAGCCCCAATGTGTGCCAGCCCAGGGCTTGGTGCCAGTCAGCCCCAATGTGTGCCAGCCCAGGGCAGGGTTGGTGCCAGTCAGCCCCACTGTGTGCCCAGCTCAGGGGTTGGTGCCAGTCAGCCCCAATGTGTGCTCAGCTCAGGGCAGGGTTGGTGCCACTCAGCCCCACTGTGCCCAGCTCAGGGGCAGGGCTTGGTACCAGTCAGCCCCAATGTTCCCAGCCCAGGGCTTGGTACCAGTCAGCCCCAATGTTCCCAGCCCAGGGGCAGGGTTGGTGCCAGTCAGCCCCACTGTGTGCCCAGCTCAGGGCAGGGTTGGTGCCAGTCAGCCCCAATGTGTGCCCAGCCCAGGGCTTGGTGCCAGTCAGCCCCACTGTGTGCCCAGCTCAGGGGCAGGGTTGGTGCCAGTCAGCCCCACTGTGTGCCCAGCTCAGGGGCAGGGCTTGGTGCCACTCAGCCCCAATGTTCCCAGCCCAGGGCAGGGTTGGTGCCACTCAGCCCCAATGTTCCCAGCCCAGGGCAGGGTTGGTGCCAGTCAGCCCCAATGTGTGCCCAGCCCAGGGCAGGGTTGGTGCCAGTCAGCCCCACTGTGTGCCCAGCCCAGGGGCAGGGCTTGGTGCCAGTCAGCCCCAATGTGTGCCCAGCCCAGGGCTTGGTGCCACTCAGCCCCAATGTGTGCCCAGCCCAGGGCTTGGTGCCACTCAGCCCCAATGTTCCCAGCCCAGGGCAGGGTTGGTGCCAGTCAGCCCCAATGTGTGCCCAGCCCAGGGCAGGGTTGGTGCCAGTCAGCCCCAATGTGTGCCCAGCTCAGGGGTTGGTGCCAGTCAGCCCCAATGTGTGCCCAGCTCAGGCATTTCAGCCCCCAGAAATGGAGTCGGGACAGATCCTTCTCTGCATGCAGGGCTGCAGTCAGGGATCCACAAAAACCAGAGAGGAAACTGTGTGCCCCCAGTCTGGCAGGGCTGGCTCTGCTTTCAAAGGCAGCTGAGTCCCTCCAATGCTCAGGACAGGATTTTCAGAGCAGTCCCTATAAGCAAAGCAATGCAAAATTATTAAATGATTATGCAGGTTTAAGCAACACAGTGGGAGGATGAGAGTTGATGTCATAAATTCTATGCAGCCTTCAAGAAACAGCCAAAGATTAATAAACACAAAGCTGGGATTTATGACAGTGTCAGCAAAGTCTTAGGGCTCTGGCCTGAAATAGAGACAGAAGCAAATCTCCCATTGAAGCAGGGGAGCTTTGTGGCTCTGAGGATTTCAGAATCAGGCCAGTAGAATCAGCACCCTGCAATCCCAAAGGACTGGAAGCTTGTTCTCCATGCTCTGAACAGGTGAATGACTTTGTGCTGTGAGCAGTTTAAAGGATGATGTGTTTGTTCTCTGTACATATGTGGAGTTAGAATGTAAATGCTGTCTTGTATGAAAATCTGCTTATTTAAAGGAACAGGACTTTGATATTCACGGTTTTCACAAGTTGATTTGTTGGTTGGGTGTCTGTCTGTCAGTCTGACTCTCACAGCAGGGTGATCCCAGCTCTGGCCCTAGAAAAGCTCATTTTAGAGAGTGGAGAATCACTGATGGAGCCAGGTCTGTCTGGTGGGGACACTCCAGTGCAGATAGCCCAACCAGGGCAGCTCACACCATCAGAAGCAGGAATGAGATTCCAGGAGAATTTTATCTGTAAATGATCAATGTAGGAATACAAAGATGTTTTTCAGGTGGCACAACAATTTTCAATGGCCATTTGAGAGTCCTTAGAGGACCTGATTTTCAGAAATGGGTGAGCACATGTTTTCTGAAATTCAAAAATACTTTCAAATGTTTCAAGATAGAAGCCAAAAGTCAAGGATCCCAGGAAAGCTGCAGCATGAGGCATGTTCTTAGTACCCAGGTCAGATTCATTGGCATTCAGTGAAAGCCTCCGTGCACACTGGAGTACACAATCTGCATTGCTGTGACACAAGATTAAACTTTATTATTGTCTTGCTTTTAATTGCTAACAAGCAGAAAAATTGCCCTGGCCGTTTTCTAAAGAAGAAATTGATTGGTTTCCTCTGCTTATACGATCTGCTAATTTAATTTGAGAGACAGGAATTCAAGGAGTGAAGGTGTGGAGTCACGTGTGGACCTGTTTGCTGTATTAGCCATCTTTTAACATGTGCTTTGTGTAATAAGAGGAGACTTTGTATTTTAAGCAGTTTAGAAATAATGTTGGGGTTTTTTAATGTAAATACACAACAGTAAATGATCTCAGTCACTAGTAATGCTTCCTGACATGCAATTTATTATGGTGCTGAAGTGGATTCTGCAGAGCCCAGGGGATACAGCTCCTTTAAGCACCTTTGTGGAAACCAATCTTATTATCAACGAGTGTTTGAGCCCAGTATTTCTCTTCACGCCTTGGCAAGATATTAATTTCACTGCTCTCCCTATTTATTTCTGTTCTGATCCCTCATGGTGTGTGGATCCTGTGAGGAGGTGGGAGCAGACCAGAGCAGAGCACATTTCCCTCGAGGATCACTCTGAGTGGGTCTGTGTTTGTTTTATGTATTACAGGAAGCAGCCATCAGCTGCTGGATCCAGTTCAGTGATGGATCTGTCATGCCCCTGGATATTTATGACTCCAAAGACTTCTCCTTGTCAGCCACCTCTCTGGATGAGAAGGTGGTGTCCATCCACCACGACCCCAAATTCAAGTGGCCTGTGATTGCTGCTGAGACCGAGGGCCAGGGCACGCTGGTCAAGGTGGAGATGGTGATCAGCGAGTCCTGCCAGAAATCCAAAAGGAAGAGCATCCTGGCCGTCGGAAGCGGCAGCATTAAGGTCAAGTTTGGGCAGGGTGATGCCAACCCCAACGCCAGTGACAGCAAGCACAGGGGTGTCCAGCTGGAGAACCACGGCAGCGAGCGGCGCCAGAAAAGCCCCTGGCAGGAGAGAGGGGACGGGCACTACTACAGCTCCTCCATGGGCCACGAGCAGGGCAGGGCCACCACCACCCACAGGTCTGTTCTGAGCAGGAAGGAGGACAGAGAGAGCCTCCTGGACGACGCCAGCCAGAACGTGCCCC
Organism: Agelaius tricolor; assembly: GCF_023055355.1. Taxonomy (NCBI): domain Eukaryota; kingdom Metazoa; phylum Chordata; class Aves; order Passeriformes; family Icteridae; genus Agelaius; species Agelaius tricolor. The sequence goes on from NW_027269280.1 coordinate 936,089, forward strand.
TGGACTTCACCAGCTTCCCTGCCCAGGTGGATCTGCCCAGGGCTGCTGGGGACGCGGAGGACAGCGAGCTGGTGCCGTCCCCCCGCGGCCTCAGCGACCTGGAGATCGGCATGTACGCCCTGCTGGGCGTCTTCTGCCTCGCCATCCTGGTGTTCCTCATCAACTGCATCACCTTCGCTCTCAAGTACAGGAACAAGCAGGTGCCCTTTGAGGAGCAGGAGGGCATGAGCCACTCTCATGACTGGGTTGGGCTGAGCAACAGGACAGAGCTGCTGGAGAATCACATCAACTTCTCATCCCAGCAGGATGAGAGAATCACAGCCATCGACAGGGGAGCGGACTACGAGGAGAGCAAATACCTCCTCAGCACAACTGCCACCAAAAACATCAATGGACAGTCCTTCAGGTCTCCTGAGTCCACATTCAGTGAAGGGAAAGAACAGAAAAGTGAGCCAGCCACTTCTCCTACCTCCAAGAGGAAACGGGTGAAATTCACCACCTTCACCACCATCTCCTCTGACGATGGCTGCCCAACTGTCAACTCAATCTTGATGAGTAATGAGGATGACATTAAATGGGTCTGCCAGGACATGGACCTGGGGGAGTGCAAAGAGCTTAAAAACTACATGGAGAGGTTACACGAAAATGCGTAATGAGACACAAAAGACTCTTTTGGTTTGGTTTGTTCGTTTGTTTGTTTTTCACTCACCTTCTGCCTTTAATTTTGGGTAGTGGGGCAAAATGTTGTATTCTAGCAGGAATCAGCTGGTGGATAATTACTCACTGGAGCCCCAAGAAGCCACCCAAAAGCAGCTGGGAGAGCAGAGATCCTGGACAGCTGTTAAAATTCAAGTCTTCTCTGTGCTCAGAGATGGAAGTGAGAGATGTGTGTGGTTTTTTGATACACGATAACATGAAAAAAAACTTAGAAAAATAATGCAGTCTCATTCTCTGTGCTTTCCCAGGAAATCAATAAATATAACAAACTCCAGTGCAGTTTGGATATTACAAAGCTCACACAGCTCTGCTGTTCGATATTGCAAGCTTTGGTTAAAAGCAAAAGATTGGTCTCAGAATAAATAGATCCATGAGAAGAGCATGTCGTTCAGGCCACGTGCAGAGAATATCCATCCAGGAACATTCATTTAAAGCTGACAAAAACCAACAGTGAACGAAGCAGCTCCCAGAGCTGAGGAGTCATGAGTTCCAAAGAGTCTGGAGGGGATAAAGGCGTAACTGGGCTGTTTACAAACCAGCATGTTTGCCTCCCAAGCACTGACAATGGATACACAGATACAGTTCAAACTGAAACTCTCTTTTTAAGTAGATGCCAAGGTAATAAACTTTGCCAGCCAATTTTGGGTATTTCTTAATTTGTAAAATAGGAGAAGATATGATCTATACTCAGACTATCACTCATCCTAAGGAAGGTCTTTTGGAAAGTTTGAGAGAATGAGCTATTTTTAAAAGCCCGCTTTGTTTGATTGTCCTGTTTTGGATTTGTATTCTCAGCCCTTTCCCTGGAGCTCCCCATCTGGTATCCTGAGGGCACTTCCCAGATCAGTCAGCCTTGGAGCTGTGGTCCCTTCCCTTCCCTTCCCTTCCCTTCCCTTCCCTTCCCTTCCCTTCCCTTCCCTTCCCTTCCCTTCCCTTCCCTTCCCTTCCCTTCCCTTCCCTTCCCTTCCCTTCCCTTCCCTTCCCTTCCCTTCCCTTCCCTTCCCTTCCCTCCTGAGCCCATCACTCCAAGGCTGCTCCTGCCGAGCACGGCCCTGCTGGTCCCACGCTGTCCTGGCCTTCCCTGCTGTCCCTTCCCAAGCTGGCCCTGTCCCTGGGCTCAATGCCCCGTGTGCTGAACTGGCCACCACCGCCAGCAGCTGCCTCTGGGTCCATCCCCTGCCCTGGGGGAGCTGGGGGTCTTCAGTTCCTTGTGCCCCCCTCTCCTTAGCCCAGCACGTTTAGAGGGCGCTGGGAGGTCGCAGGGGAGAGCTGCACGCTCAACATTGAACCCTGCACAGCTAAACTCAGCAGATAACATTTGTTTCTCCCAGGGGTGATGATTATCTTCTGTTTTCTTGATAAGGATGTACATACAGTAGGATTTCAGTGATTACCCTTCCGACCCGACGTGCCCTCCAGCCTCAAACCAGGACATTTCTTGTGAGGTCCAACAGCAGCCTCCAATGGCCAGTGGCAAAGTGCCAAAGCACTAACTAAAATCCAGGTAATGGATTTGATATAGAAAAATATTTCAAGCTCCCCTTTATTTTCTGGAGCCAGTCCTTGCCCCCTTTTTGTTAAGTCTTCCAAGATTGAATCTAGGTTGCTCAGTTTAATACACACCCGCCCTCCCACAAACACTTAGATTGAATCCCTCTATATTTAGAATGTACTGTAGATTGTAAGAATGTAATATATATATTTATAAACATGCCAACTGTGAATAAAATTTGCATTTTAGTGGCTTCATCTTTTTTCCCTACTCGGCACGCCTCTTTCCTTTGGCTGTCAGGAGGTTCGCCCTGAGAAGCCTGGCAGCAGTACAGGCAGGAGGGCTTGGATGGATGCAGGAGGCACAATCCACTCACAGAATTGCACTGGCAGTGCTGGGGGACAACGTGCAGCCCCAACAACCTGTCATGCTACAAATGTATGTGCACCAAGTCACCCTAACAAGATTTGGAACTATTTGCAAATAAATCCACGTGCTTTATTTCTAGCCTGAAAGCCCAATATGTGAGTTTGTGGGTTTAGGGTCTGCTTTTCTCCTCTGGGTAGATCCACCTTTGCCTATACACCTTCTAAGGGAGTAAGTGAGTAAACAGAGCAAATGTGCCCAAAACTTTGGAGATCAGATGGTCTTTGCTTTCTTACAGCACCTCTGCTCAAGGCTTGGATGACCCAGGGCAGGACGGGTGCAGCAGTGACAGCACAGGACCAGGTGCAGCAGTGCAGGACCAGGTGCAGCAGTGCAGGACCAGGTGCAGCAGTGCAGGAGCAGGTGCAGCAGTGCAGGAGCAGGTGAGGTGTGAGGACAGGACAGTGCAGGCTCCAGACAGGGCCTGGCTGAGCTCCCAGGTGAGGTGAGCAGCCTTGCTGCTGCAGCACGGCCTGGCAGCCTCCCCGCGGGTCCAGCCCAGCCTTGCCCCCAGCTCTGGGGCTGTTCTTGGTGCTTTTTGCACATCAGGACATGGTGTCTGCAGGGAGGCAGGCAGGCTGACAGTGCCCAGGTGTCTCTGGAGCCCAGCAGAGCCCAGGTGTGAGTGCAGGTTTGCCTTCCCCTGGGAGGAGCAGGTACAGACAGTGCTGGGAGCAGCCTGACACCCTGCTCTGCCCAGAGCTGCCCTGCTCCATCAGATTCCTGCTCCATCAGATTCCTTCCCCATCAGATTCCTGCCCCATCACACTGCTGCTCTGTCAGATTGCTGCCTCAGCTGCCTCTGGGGAACAGGAGCCACTCACAGCAAGTTCCTCTGGTAGCACAAACCACAGAGATGTTCTCTGAGCACAAACAGCCTCCAGCTGCAGCACTGGGGATCCTGGCAGCAGATCTGTGCCTGTCTGCTTGCTCAGAGCTGCCTGTGTGTGCAGCAGCTGGAACTGGCCACTGTCACAGGGCAATGCTATAAATAATGCAGTTTATTTATAGTGCTCTTTCCATGGACCTCACCGTGCTCTGAGCAAGGTGTGTTCCTTACTGAGCTGGGGAGCCCAGGGTGAGGTGATGTGCCCAGAGTCACTGCAAATCCGTGGCAAAACCCCCCCCGTGCAGGATCTGAGGGTGACCTGTGGTCACCTGTATGCAAGCAAACACCCTAATTAATCTGCTAATTAGCAGAATACATCAAGTTCCTGTAGGGATTCTGCATGTGTGTATCTTTGGGAGGGGGTGTTGTGTACATTCCCTTTTTGTACTGCACAGAGCCCACACTGCTGAGCAAAGCCCCCTGAGCATCCCAGGAGGAATTCCGTGTTTCAGGCAATCAGCTGAGACCCCAGCTGGCAAACAGGGGGCCTGAATCCTATTCCCCATCACTACAGCAGTGCTGCTGTTGATGTGCTGCACACACACAACGTTCTGCAGCTGTGGCTCCCACTGGCAATCTCTTGAACCTGATAAAGAGCCCTGCTGACAGCAAGCACTCTCCTGTGAGAGTTATTAATTACCTTATTGTTTTCTTCTGTGCAGTTGCCTCTTATTTTCATGTTTGAGTCTCTCTTCCTGTGAGTAGACTGATTGAGGCATGTTTTTTTTTTAAAAAAAAAAGAAGATTTATCTGATACAGTTTGGTTCTTTTTAGAGACTTTATGCATGAATACAATCAGGAGCAGAAACTCAATGGTCCTATAAATCAGGTAAGCTGGTTCTTTACTCTCTTCTTTCATTTTAAAAGCTTCCCCTTCAGCAGTCTTAAATATATGGTGGTTTAGACCCAGCTGCATTAAACACCAGAGAGTTCAAAGTCTGAGCAATGCAGCTAAATAATTGGTTTGAAACAAGACTTCTCTGGAGTTGCCTTTAAAAACCAGAATAGGAATTAAATCTCTGTGCAGCCTGCACCAAGTAGCTCTAGAAGCCACTTTCACACCTCGTTTCGGTAATGAATGGGATGTAAATGAAAGGAGCCCCCTGGAGAGGCTCTGGCTCAGCTCAGTGTGTGCTGGGTTTCTCCAGGACTGGCAGCTCTCAGTTGTGCTGCGGTGAGGGCTGAGGGACCCGGGCAGCGCAGCCTGGCAGCGCCTCTCACCCGTGGCACTGAGTGACAGAGAGAGGCTGGCTGGGCTCCCTGTATTGATCAGAGTCCAGCCAGCATCACTGAGGAGTTCGCTCGGGGAAGGAGCTGCCGCTGCCAAATGGTGCGTTTAGAAACTGCCTCCAGCATTAAAAAAACTCCCAGAGATGAATTTATTTAGTCCTGAAAGCCCAGGACCTCTGTCACACATTTCTACATGTTCATTGTGGTGCCAGAGCCCATCCCTGGGCCCTGCAGCCGCACATCAGTGCCAGCAGAGCAGTGCCAGCAGCACTCGGAGCTGTCCTGCTGTCCTGTGTCCTGCTGTCCTGTGTCCTGCTGTCCTGTGTCCTGCTGGCAGCCCTCCCCAGCACAGGGGCTCAGCTCAGGGGCTGGCAGGGGGGACAGGGGTGTCCTGAGCACAGGTGTGAGCACAGGGGTGCCCTGAGCACAGGGGTGCCCTGCAGGACAGGGGTGTCCTGAGCACAGGTGTGTCCTGCACACAGGTGTGTCCTGAGCACAGGTGTGAGCACAGGTGTGTCCTGAGCACAGGTGGGAGCACAGGGGTGTCCTGCACACAGGGGTGTCCTGCACACAGGGGTGTCCTGAGCACAGGGGTGAGCACAGGTGTGTCCTGCAGGACAGGTACAAGGTGCCAGCCTAAGCTCCCCAGGCAGCACCAGCCATCCCTCCCTGCCCTGTCTGGCTGCAGCTCAAGCTGTCCCCTGAGCACAGGAGAGCTCTGAACCAAGGTTGGCTATCACTGCAAAGTGCTGAGGGGACAGGATTTGTGTTCTGCTTCCAGTTCATTTCTGTTTGAGAGCTCCCAGGTGGGCCCTGCCTGTGCCCTTACCCAGCCATCTGCTTAAGCACCTTTCTGAGCAGCGTTTGGCTGCCAACACCCATCACCTTCCTCATGCAGCAATAATGCTCCTGCCAGTGCAATCAGGGATGTGCTCTTTGGAAGCTGAAACAGGTGAAGTTCCAGGCTGGCAGCACTAATGGCCTGAGAAGAGAGAGCACCCGGGCCCTGCTCATCCTCAGCAGCATCACAAGGGCCAAGGTCACTCGAGTCAAGCACGTGTGCCTGCAACAGGATCATTTGCTCCCTTCTTGCTGATGTGATATGAAGACCTCTGTCAACAAATGCTTCATTATGCAGGCTCCCTGCTCCAGCTCCGTGAGGAGCAGCAAATTAAGCAGCCCATGGATGTAATATTAATGGCTGGAGAAGCAGCAGTGCTCCTGTGCCTGTGTGTACTGCCAGTGCTCATTAGGAGATCCCCACCACATGGCCAAGGTGGCTGCTGGATGCACAGGACAGGTCCTGCCCTGGGAGCCTGCAGGGACACCAGTGTCACGTTGGCCTGCACAGCCCCATGGCTCCCTGCTGAACTGCTCTGGGTGCTCATGGGGGCTCCTGCCAGGCTCCTGTGCAGCCACAGACCCTGCTCCAGCTCTGCCTGGATTCCCCAGCTCCCTGTGCCTGGATTCCCCAGCTCCCTGTGCCTGGATTCCCCAGCCTGTCCATGCTGGTTCCAGCTCTCTCTGCCTGAATTCCCTAGCTCTGTTCTGTCCATGCTGGTTCCAGCTCCCTGTGCCTGGATTCCCCAGCCCTGTCCATGCTGGTTCCAGCTCTTTGTGCCTGGATTCCCCAGCTCTCTGTGCCTGGATTCCCCAGCCCTGTCCATGCTGGGTTCCAGCTCCCCGTGCCTGGATTCCCCAGCCCTGTCCATGCTGGTTCCAGCTCCCTGTGCCTGGATTCCCCAGCCCTGTCCATGCTGGTTCCAGCTCTTTGTGCCTGGATTCCCCCAGCTCTCTGTGCCTGGATTCCCCCAGCTCTCTGTGCCTGGATTCCCCAGCTCTTTGTGCCTGGATTCCCCAGCCTGTCCTCGCTGCCTGGCCCTGCCTGGGTGCCTCCATCTCCCTGTGGCAGCTGGCAGAGCCCAGGTCAGTGTCTCCAGCAGCAGGAGGCTGCAGCTCTGAAGTGTAACAGGACCGTGCTTGTTCATGTTCAGGCCTGTGTTCCTAGGAATTCAATTAGAGCTTCCTACAGTGAGTTAATGCACTAATGGCAGAAGAAGCAATCCAGGGAGCTTCACTGCTCAGCCCTGGTAGTATGAGAGGGCAGAGATGACTGAGTCCCATTGGCAGCATTTCCCTGAGCTCAGTAAGGGCAGAGTGGAGCAGAAATAGGGACAGAAGGAAGGGGGCTGTGCTTGCACCCTCCCTGAGCCCTGCCTGGGTCCAGCCCAGCCTCCTCTGTATCCATGCAGAGCTCACCCCCCTGTTCAGTTGTACCTCATGCCTCCCTGTGGACACACATTTTCCATGCTGCTACCATCGAGCCAAACCCTGAATCACTGTGCTCCTCTTGGCCATGAATAACTTTTTACAACTTTCTTGCATCACTCCCCTCTCCCAGGCCTAATCAATAGCTCTGCTTTTAGAGTTTGGCATTCCCTCCTGTGCTGCCCAGCAGGACACCAAGGTCAAACCAGTCCCTCTTGTGTTCCTGCCTTAAATAAGTGCTGCCAGCCTGCAAAGTATTCTGCAACAGTGGAAAATCCTGTCTATCGATCAGGTCTGTGCCAAGCTCTCCACACAGCCTTGACTTTAACACAGCACTCAGGAATTGTCTTTGCAAGAGCAGCTGATGCAGCTGGAGGGGCATTTTTGGCAGGCTGCAAGTGCAGGCTCAGGAGGATTTTTCCATTGCACTGCACAGTCCTTGCACAATCACCCCAGCCCCTGAAGAACCATAGCATTTTAATCATCTCTTCTCATGGTTTTGTCCCCTCATCCTCTGCAGAGCTGGTGTCCCCCCTCCCACGTGTGAGGAGGGGCTTTGATTGCAGGGCTGCTCTTTACCCCGGCTGTAATATCATCTGTGGGACTGCTGGGAATGATTGCTGCAAGGAAGAGGGAGGACAGACAGACAGGCTGAGCATCACCACACAAATCAGCCTCAAACCAGGGGAAATTTCCAGGTTTAGAGCAAGAGTCAGGCCACGCTACTGAGAAATGTGCAAACAGCTACATTTTGCCACTGTGATGCTCCTAAAGAAAATAACATCATCTCCTCCTTCAGAGTCACAGCGTTACATCTTGGGAGGCTGGCTCAGCTTCTCAGCCTCCCCTGCAGTGCCCTGGGCTATAAACAGCCTCTCCTCCCCTGGCTGGGCAGCTCTGGAGGGGAGGCACAAAGGGAGAGCAGCAGAGAGGGGCAGAAAAGAGCCAAAGGGGACAGGGATGGCTCAGCTGGGACCCGAGGGCATTTTGTAGCCTCCCTGTTGGGAAGGGAGCAGCAGGACACACAGAAATCCCTGGGACTGGGAAGGTGAGCCCAGCCCAGCCCTGGGACCAGCCCAAACCGGGGGCGCTGGTGCCACCTCCAGCAGGAGCTCTGGTGAGCCCAGAGCCCCCAGGCCAGCCTGGCAGGTCTGGGCTGTGCCCTCCCTGTGCCCTTGCCCAGAGCCCATGGCCTGGTGGGAGGGTGCTGGGTTAGCCAGGAGCTCCCAGCTCCCCTCCAAGGGGCCCTGGGTGAATGCAAAGCCCCAATCCCCGAGGGAGATGCCCCAATCCCCAGGGGAGATGCCCCAATCCCCAAGGGAGATGCCCCAGTCCCCAGGGGAGATGCCCCAATCCCCAAGGGAGATGCCCCAGTCCCTGAGGGAGATGCCCCAATCCCTGAGGGAGATGCCCCAATCCCCAAGGAGATGCCCCAGTCCCCAAGGAGATGCCCCTGTCCCCAAGGGAGATGCTCTCCTCTCACACCCATTCGTGCCTCTCACACCCATTAGTGCCTCTCACACTCAGTCCTATCAGCTGCTCTGGCTTTGGATGCAGCAAGGGCTGGGAGATGGTGATTTTCTGTTCCAAGGCAGCAGGAGGCCTTAAACAACTCACACTCCTGTATTTCTGTGGCTCTGAATTCACATCTGGGTGCCTCAGGTACATCCAGCACTGCCTGCCCTCGTTTCTGCCTCTAATTCATCCTTTGCTTACTACAGCTTCCCCACCCCCACTTTAATATTTTCACTTACTGTCCTTTAAAGACCAGAAATAGCTTGTCAGATTGAGACAGCTCTTGAGAAGTTTAATTTTCCTAATGCTTGTTGGAAATCCCCTTTCTGAATCTGCAGGAATATTAAGGTTCTTAGCATGAGCTGGGCACAGAGGGAATTTGCAAGTAAAGCTGGCAGGGAATTGCAGCTGGATTGGGAGAGCCTGGATGGAGCAGGATGGGTCAGGACTGTCCCCAGGGAGGGGAGGATGCCCTGGAGCTGGGGGTGGCACAGCTGGAGGGGGTGGGTCAGTGCCAACCATTTGATTTCTCCCTGCCAGACCCGGGGGGCTGAGAATCAGACAGAATGAGAGCAGAGGCACACAGGGTGTGTACAGGCAAGGTAAGAGCTCTGAAGGTTCCTGCTGCTGGTCCCCACCTGGGTTTGTGCTGGCACTGTTCTGGCACAGCTGGAGCAGCATGAGCTGAGTGCTCAGTGCTGTCCCCAAAGGCAGTGCCACTCCTGGGTGAGGGTTCCTCGTGCAGAGACAGGAATCCAGAGGTGTTCTACACCTTTATCACTGTTCTTCATGAAGAGAGGAATCCAGAGGTGTTCTACACCTTTGTGAGTGTTCCCCATGCAGAGAGAGGAATCCAGAGGTGTTTCACACCTTTATCACTGTTCTTCATGAAGAGAGGAATCCAGAGGTGTTTTACTCCTCATGCAGAGAGAGGAATCCAGAGGTGTTCTACACCTTTGTGAGTGTTCCCCAGGCAGAGAGAGGACCCAGAGGTGTTTCACACCTTTGTGAGTGTTCCCCACCTTTGTGAGTGTTCCCCATGCAGAGAGAGGCCCCAGAGGTGTTTTACAGAGAGCCAGGGAATTGTGATGTCCCCAGGTGCTGGCAGGGCCAGGAGGCACAGCCATGGGGAGCCGGCAGTGCCGGGGTCTCTGTGCTCTGCTCTGTGTCCCTGTGGCACCAGGATGGATCTGAGGGGACATTTCTAAGGACAGGCAGGGGTGGCAGTGGCAGCCCCAGGGTGTCCCCAGGAGCTCTGAGATGCAGGGCTGGGATCAGCCCCTTTTCCTCCAGCCCAAGCAGAAGCAAATGGTTGGGATCAGAAAGGCTGACGCTTCTCCTCCTCCCCCTGCTCCCCTCTTGCTGGCCTCAGGGAGCTGCTGCAGGGCAGTGGGGCCCCTGAGTGCCCATTGTCCTGCTCTGCCATGTGCCACAGTGGCACCTTTGTGCTCCCCAGCCATCCCAGCCCTGGCCCTGCTGCTCACACAATGGTCTCTGTCTGAAGGGACCTGGAACGAGCTCCTGCATTATTCACTGCATTTATTGGGATACAATATTTGCAGGCACTTCATTAAATTCTCTTACAATGTCCTGTCATTTTCCCCTGTCTCCTTGCCAATGCCTGGCTCGTACAGATAATGCAGCAGCGACAATGTGGGGTGTGGGGAGGTGGGAAATGGATTTGTTTTCTATAAAAGAGGATAGCTGTGAATGATTTCACTCACTGATCTGGGGATTCTCTCTCTCTCTTCCCCTTTTCCCCTCCAAAAAAAAAGAAAGAAAAAAGAGACTGAGCTTGGAACACATCATTTTTGGGTAATAGATACAGGCAGTGAATACTCAGGGCAATTTAGTCTGGAGCAAAGAGAAAAGCCTCCAGCTTTACAGCCCAGAGGGGTGTGCAGAGAACAGGATACACAAACAGTTATTTCCTACACTGAGAAATGAACCCCTGCCCCCCTCAGCTTCCAGTGTGTTCATAATGCAGCAGATCAGTCTCATTAATTGGTTATTTTTCCTTTTAACGCTCCAAACACTGCGGTGTGAGGAGGGACTGATGGAGCTCAGGCTCTGCTGGCTCAGGCCCTGCTGCTGGCCTGGCACTGCAGGACAGTGCCAGGGATGGCAGGAGCTTTCCTCCAGGTGTGCCTGCACATTGCCAGAAGGGAGACTTTGGCTCAGCACTCCAGACTCTCCAGTGAGCAGGAGGGATGTGGAAGAATAAATGCAGTTTTATGCAGTGCAGTTCAGAAAATCAACACTCTGCAATTCCTGCCAGGTTAGATGGGGTTTTGGGGTTTCTATCCTATTTAAGGTTAAAGGGTGGTTAAAGGGTGTTTAAGGTGAAAGGGTTGCATTTGAGCCCCTTGGCTGCATTTGAAGCAGCTTCACAAGATCTGCTCTGCTCCAGGCTCTCCCCATCCCTTTGGGCTGTGTCAGGAGGGATCTGTGTGTGCAGGTGAGGCTCCTGCTCTGCTCCCATCCCTTGGGGCTGTGTCAGGAGGGATCTGTGTGTGCAGGTGAGGCTCCTGCTCTGCTCCCATCCCTTGGGGCTGTGTCAGGAGGGATCTGTGTGTGCAGGTGAGGCTCCTGCTCTGCTCCCATCCCTTGGGGCAGTGCTGGCACACTCAGGAGGGATCTGTGTCTCCAGGTGAGGCTCTGCAGCCACACCTGCTTTGCATGAACACAGAATCAATGGATTGCAGTGACAGAGGCAGCCCTCAGTGACTGTGTGCAAACCAGGTTTCACCTCTTTGCCCGTGCATTTGTCTCTCCCTTCATCATCCAAAGGCCAAACACCCGAGGAAAGGTCACTCCTGCCTTGGAGAGGAAAGCAAAGAGTGGGGATGGCTCTGGGCCCAGCTCAGAGCTGTGATTCCACTGCTGGCTGGGAGGAGATCCCTGCTGGGGCCATCCTGGGAGCCACAGAGGGGGAGCCTTGGCCCAGGGCAGGGGGAGCTGCTCACACAGCCCAGTGCCAGACTGTGAGCAGGGCACAAAGAACAGTTCTGGGGTGCAATGGTAAATGAGGAGCTGCTCACACAGCCCAGTGCCAGACTGTGAGCAGGGGACACAAAGAACAGTTCTGGGGTCAATGGTAAATGAGGAGCTGCTCACACAGCCCAGTGCCAGACTGTGAGCAGGGGACACAAAGAACAGTTCTGGGGTGCAATGGTAAATGAGGAGCTGCTCACACAGTGCCAGACTGTGAGCAGGGGCACAAAGAACAGTTCTGGGGTCAATGGTAAATGAGGAGCTGCTCACACAGTGCCAGACTGTGAGCAGGGGCACAAAGAACAGTTCTGGGATGGATGGTAAATACCTGAGTGTTTGCTGTCTCCTGTGGCAGTAGCATTAACAGAAGCTGGCGACTGCCATGTGCTTTTAATGGGAGTCAAGCAGTGGCGATGGAGCCGTGTTTGCAATAATTCTGTGTTTTCTCAGGAGAATGCTGAGCCTCAGCCTTAACCTTCCCAGCAGTTCATGGCACTTGCAGCTGAGTTATTTGATTAAAATATTATTTTTACCAGCTCCTTGAGAGTGCTGCAGCAATGTGATTTGTGCTCATTGTCAGGGTGTTTGTTGAGGCTCTCAGACAGGATGAACTCTCCATTCATTGGCACTGATGCCAAGGGAACTGTTCTATCCCAGAATAATGGGGCAGAATGTGCAGAAAACCTTCTGCTCGTGCAGCTGCATGCAATGGGAATTACTTGGTGGTTTAGGGAGTTAATCTGCATCCTCTGGCAGTGGGATTGCAGCCCACAGTGATGCCCAGTCCCTGGAGGAGCGCAGGGTGCATTTACATCAAGGGTCTCTCTGTTCTCCTCCCTCCCAGCACATGCAGCAGCAAGGTTTCATTTCAAATATGTTCTTCTTGCTCAGCCCTTGATGGCTCAAAGTTTTATTATTTTATATATATATATATATATATATATAATATTTAAAAAATATTTTTAAAATGATTTTATTTCCTGAGGAATAATCTGACTTACTTTCTCTAACTTTCTAAAGCAGAGCTGCTGCACAAATCCTTCCCACCAGTACAGCCAGATTCCCCAGTCTTCCCCTGAAACTCTTGTGCTACAATTTGCTTTTAAAGCCTCCCCAGCACTCAGGAGGCAGTGGGGAGCTGGAGGAGGGCAGTGCAAGCTGCCAAGGCTGGGACAAACAGGACTGATGGAATTTTTAAAGTGATTTCAGGTGAATTCTTACCTAAACCTGTTTTTAAAAGCAAAAATAAAAATAAAATAAAAAAACCGAGCTGGGAAGAAGCTGGGAGCTGTAAGGGATGGCCAAGGGCACCCTCAGGCTGTGAGCTTTTGCTGTATGGCCCAGGTCAAACTGGAGTTCTGCTAACTCAGTTCACTTTGGGAAAGGCACTGAAACAACAGTGGCAATTTCTGTGGCAGGGATTCATTCTGAAGCACCAGAGGAGCATTTAGCTTCAATGAGTGATGAAACTTGACTGAATCAGACAAATGAAATAAGTGACCTCTATTGGGCAAGGTTATACTTGTGGCTGGACTTCTTTCTTAAGCAGGTTTGAAGTGCACAGAAATAGGAATTGTGTGTAAGAAGCACATTAAAATACCATAAAAGAGGGGCCCTTGCTCTGGAGCAGGAAGGGTTAAAGGGTGCTCAGGGGGCTGAATGCTCTCTCAGGTCAGGTGCCCACAACTTTGATTTCTCAGTGCCCAGATGTTCTCTGCTGGTCTAATTAAAATGTAGTGTTTAATTCCAAACACATGTTTTAAATTAGCTTAATGGCAGTGCTCTAGGGGAAATAAATTTCCAGAGTCATTTTTTCAGGCACTGGACAAAAATGCTGGCCTGCATTATTTGGAAAGGATGTGAGATTTGAAGTGCCCTCCATATTTGCTACCTAAAAGAGGTGTCACAGCAATGTCATGGAGTAATTACTTGATGAAAATATGCTTCATTTAGAAAGAATTAAATTGCAGATGATTACCCACCCCTTTGGAAAATGTAAACTGTTTCTTAACAAATGAGGAGTCCTGGTTTTTACTACAGTTTGCTCTTCCATTGGTGACTGTGAAACTTTTCATTTTACTAAATGAGACAATTGAAATAATTCTCAGTGCAATGAAGGCCCTGGAAGGGGAGGGTTTTGCTTGGTCTGTGTCAGAATTAAGGGCCCTGAGGAGCTCTGGGACAGGACAGGGCAGCAGGGACCTGCTCTTACACAAGGTTTGAGTTTCAAACATTAAAGGAACTGGGCTGGGACTGAGCAGGCAAGGGAGGGTGGGAGTGAAATAAATTCTGGAGTGATGAAATTACTTTGGACAACTTAATGAAAAAAACCCGCTCAGATCCCACTGAGCCATTAAATGACTGAATTCCACATGGAAGCACCCATCTCCTCTGACAAGCCTTTGACAAAACTGTTTCTTTATTTTCATGGGGAGTGATTCCTGACCTGAAGATTAAAAAGACTGAGGGGAGAAAGGGGCAGAAGGAGTTATGAGCCCAAGAGACAGGAGAAAATGCATTGAAAATGAACACTGAGGTGCCTGTGCATTTATTAATCCTAAAGGTAGCATTTGGGTAATACTGTAATTGATGCTAAATGATTTGCAGAACAGGCACAAATACTTTTACATCTCCCAATATACATTTTAACGTTTTTCTTTCACATTTAAGCCCTGGTATGATTATAGCAACCCTTCAAAGCAACTGCCTGTTGCCAGGCTGAGCTCTGGGGCTCTGGAAATGGAAACCCCAATGGTCAGCACCCCAAATCTGGGCAAGCTCAGCCCAGCATGGGAGTCCTTGGGGCAGGGTGCTTGGGAAGGTATGGGGGCTAACCCTGAGAACTGGGGTGTGGATGCTGTAGGATAATCCCAGTGAAATCCTAATTCCATGGCTGGGGGCTGTCCAGGGAGGGAGCAGCATCGTGGTGACCTTGTCCAGGCCCATGGATTCCATGGCAGAGGCGACTGCAGAATAAAATGCATGCCATGGGATTCATTAACTAACAGTGCCATGGGATTCATTCATTAACTGTGCCATGGGATTCATTAACTGTGCCATGGGATTCATGAACAGTGCCATGGGATTCATTAAAACAGTGCCATGGGATTCATGAACAACAGTGCCATGGGATTCATGAACAGTGCCATGGGATTCATGAACAGTGCCATGGGATTCATTAAAACAGTGCCATGGGATTCATTAACAGTGCCATGGGATTCATTAACTGTGCCATGGGATTCATGAACAGTGCCATGGGATTCATGAACAACAGTGCCATGGGATTCATTCATTAACTGTGCCATGGGATTCATGAACAGTGCCATGGGATTCATGAACAGTGCCATGGGATTCATTCATTAACTGTGCCATGGGATTCATGAACAGTGCCATGGGATTCATGAACAACAGTGCCATGGGATTCATTAACTGTGCCATGGGATTCATTAACTGTGCCATGGGATTCATTCATTAACAGTGCCATGGGATTCATGAACAGTGCCATGGGATTCATGAACTGTGCCATGGGATTCATTAACTAACAGTGCCATGGGATTCATTAACTGTGCCATGGGATTCATGAACAGTGCCATGGGATTCATTCATTAACTGTGCCATGGGATTCATTAACTAACAGTGCCATGGGATTCATGAACAGTGCCATGGGATTCATTAACTGTGCCATGGGATTCATGAACAGTGCCATGGGATTCATTCATTAACTGTGCCATGGGATTCATTCATTAACTGTGCCATGGGATTCATTAACTGTGCCATGGGATTCATTAAAACAGTGCCATGGGATTCATGAACAGTGCCATGGGATTCATGAACAGTGCCATGGGATTCATCAACAGTTAATCCAGGTGAGGCTCCTACTCTGCTCCCATCCCTTTGGGCTGTGCTGGCACACTCAGGAGGGATCTGTGTGGTCTGAGGGATCTTTCAAGGTCCTGGGACGCAGAAGCAGCCGTGGGGTGGGTGCACAATGGAGGTTTGGCCCTGCAAACAGAACAAGTGCTATTTTTGCAGCTGTAGCTGCATCTCATCAAGGTGTGCTTTGCTTCAAAAGCTGCCTGGGTAGGAGTGGGGCTTTGAAGGGGAAGATAAATACTGTAATTAGGGCTGCAGGACAACAAAAGGATTATTCTTACCTATAAAATCATTTGAGTGAAGTTGCTGCAAAGATAATTACACCCAAAACTGCTTGCATGGGTCTCATATTTTCCTTACAAGGACTTACAAGACTCATTGAATATTTATAGGCCTGGAACATGAGACTGGGTGAAATGCAAACCATAAATCCAGTGGCAGTTTATGAAGATGGAATTGCTGCAGTCGCTGGCCAGGCTTGGTGGGAGAGCAGAGCTGTGCTGGGTGTGCCAGAGCTCAGAGCCTGCCTGGGCAGTGCTGAGGCCTCACAACTCCTGGGGCTCCCAAACCACACCTTGGGCTGCCTCCTTTATTCCCTCCATGCCTCCCTTGTGCCACTGTTCCCACATGCAAATGAGCATGCTGCTTCCCAGATGCAGATCTCATATTTATAGATTAAATACAGCCTGAAAAATCATATGTTAATTACATTCTGAGGGTGTAGCAGAATTTCTCACTTGAACATATTTTGTTTTGCTGGGAATAGCACAAATTCCAGATCAATATATTTATAGTTGAAGCTTAGTAATAAATGTATCAGGCTGCAGAAAAAGCCTTCTGATCATTACTATTACTAATCACTTACCATCAGCTCAGTGCTTAGGCTCCTATCCCACATTGTGGATTTGTTTATTTGCTTTTAAAAACCTGCTTTCCTCAGAAGGCAACCTATTGGAAGGGGAGGGGGCATGGCTGAGGAGCAAAGCCAGTCAAGCAGGGCATCAGAAATGGGCTGGCAGAGACCTCTGGGAGGTTGTGAGGACCAGGACACCCTGAGGTTGGCCCAGCTGGTTGGAAAACTCCTTTTGTATTCCCTGTGCAGGTGCCCTGCCCTGTGTGATGCTGGAGATCCACCTTGTGAGCACAGGCAGGGCCCTGGGGCTCCCAGCCCTCCTGGAACTCCCAGCTGCAGCCTCAGCCCATGGCAGGGCCCCCCAGCAATGCCTGGGGCAAATAAATGTGCTCAGAGGGGAGGGCAGCAGGGCTGGGGTTAAATCTGGCTTTGTTTGCCCTGGGGATGTTACTGAGGGGCTGAGCAGCCCCAGCACAAAACAAGGAGGGAACTGGGGAGAAATCAATACACAGCATTCAAACTGCTTTCTTGTTTATTGTACCAGAACCTTGCAAAACATCAAAAATAGAGAAGAAAGCTTAAAATACACTGTGAACTTCATTATTACAAAGAAAATCTGACACAACAGCCACTGGATCAACAGAACAGGCTCTCCTTGGGGCAGGTTTGAGAGCACACAAAGGTTCCTAAGAACAAATCATTACAAACATGCCCCTCTTTTTTTTTTGTTTTTTGTTTTTTTCTCTAGCTGCAAGTCCTTGGATGAACAATTAGAGCCTCAGAGCTGTGTCCATAATCCCTGGGCTGGCAGGGATGAGCAGTGTGCACTTTAGGCAGAGATCAGGCTCACTTTCAGACAAGGCTGCTGCATTCTATTGAAATGCATCCTGGAAAGCCACAAATAAGAACAAACAGTACAAAACACACAGCAAACTGAAAATACCTCCAGCCCCCATCCCTTCATAAATCTTTCAATAAATAAGCAAATCCCAGAGGTACCAAAGGAGCTGGCAAAGCAAGAGGTAGTTTGTGTAACCAAGCATCTCTGGCATGCTCTGGCAGCTGGGCCAGGGCAGGATGCAGGCTCAGCAGAGCTGGGCTGCTCTGAGGGGCTGCCCAGAGCCCCCTGTGCCCTCCCTGTGCCCTCCCTGTGCCCAGGCTGGCTGTGATGCCTGGGCTGCCCCTAATTCATGCTCTGTGTGTGCACCTGGGCTGCAGCAGGTGTGAGAGTGGCTGGGGCTGGCAGGGCTGGGATGCAGCATGGGCAGAGCCTTTCCTGGGAGCTCTGTGTGCCAGCAGTGCCCTGGGAGGGCTCAGAGCAGCCATCCTGGCACTGCCCAGGGCTGCCCCAAGCTGGGCCTGGCAGGGCCTGAGGCAGCTCTGCCCACGGGCTGCTCAATGCAGTAACAATGGCTGGCTGCTGGTCTAGAGAGAGCCCAGGAAAGCCCAACCCTGGCCACATTCCCACCACCAAAGGGCTCTGCTGGCTCCTGCCAGCTCATCCCTGCAGTCTCTGCACAAGGCTCTGGTAGGTTTTCCTTTCCCCCTCCCAGGAATGATGCTTCTCCACGTACTCCTTGGCCCTGCTCACAATCTCCTTCTCCAGAATGGGGTCATTCATTAAACCCTTGGACAGTGCAACAAACTCCTAAAAAAGATGAAAAGAAGAATCAGTTAAAATGTCTTTGAAAAGGTCCTGATGATACTGCAATAGCTGGTACTGCCCAGCTGTGAGGCAATAAATGGAGCTGTCCTGAGTCCCTTCTCAAGGTCAAGTACCATACTTTATGTACAAAAAATGATCAATAAATAACAAAATTATTACTTTACACAGCCCTCCAACTAAGACTTTAAAAATCAAAGACAATTCACATTTCATGACACAAAAATTGTCTGCCTACCCAATGGCTGGGAAGTCAGGCTGGTTATAAGTGAATTGCCTGTTCTGCAAGGAGGACAACTGGCATCAGAGGTTTGAGCTCAGCTCAGCTAAACTTTCACCTCATTGTGAATGTCATGGTAAGACTGAGGAAGTGCCAAGACAAACACAGGGTAAGGTAGGAGCAGCATGCAGCACCTGGGCAGGGACAGATACAGCAGGGTCAGCCCAACAAACACCACAAAAACCCCACATATTCCCTTTAACTTCACTGGGCAAAACACCCAGAGAGCTCAGAGCTCACAACTGTCCTCTGCCTGCTCCTCTGCCTCCCATTGACTTCAGGCAAGAGAAATTGTGAACTTCAAACACTTGAAGGGAGATCTGATGGCTGAACTAATGTGTTCTGAGCAGCTGCTCTGATTTTCCATCAAGAGACGGCTTCCAATGCTTCAGCTTGATTGCAAATATGCTCAGATGTGTGCAAAGCAGGGCTGGGTGCAGCTCAGAGAGCAGCTCTGGTGTCCCTGGGAAATGAGGATGATGTATTAGCACAGGATGGGCAGGGCATGGGGGGACACAGAGCATGGGAGGAGGAGATCCACTATTTAACACACAAATAATGCCAGCTGTGGAGGGAGATAGCCCAGCTAAGAGCAGAGTTCACATCAGCATCAGGTCGGGGAGACAGCTGTCCTTGAAAAGCCAAGCACCCAGAGTGCCCAAATGCCCCCAGAGCTGTGAACTCTGTGGTTGAACTCTGGGTTTCTGGGTGAGCTTTGCTGCTGCAGAGCACAGGGCACAGGGACCCTGGGCCACACTGATGGGGAAAATCAAACACCCAGAGCCACAGAGCACTGCAGTGCAGCCAGGTAAGAGAATGGGGAGATTTCATCACACACCTGAGCAAGGAGCTCTCATTCTCCCAGCTGGTGCTGAGCTGGGCTCTGGGGAGCTGTGCCCACCTGCCCAGGGCTGCTCTGACTGGGATTTCAGCCCCTGCCCTGCCAGGTTGTGTCTGCCAGAGCTGACCCAGCCCCACACACACCACAGGAGGGGGGGAAAGTCTCACCTGACCTCTGCTGCCTTCATCCAGTTGCCTGGAAAGTCACAGTGATAAATACTGGTCCCACTGAACCACATCCCCAGCTTTAATTTTATGCCTCTGTGGAGGATTTTATTTAAAGTAATGTTTAAAAGTAATTTATGTAAATTACCTAAGAGCAGAAGCAGCAATGTAACATTTCTTGACAGGTAGTCCTATTAGCATTCTTTTAAGTTGTGGATATGGAGGACAAAAACTTGGAAACATGTAAATGATAGAAGAAATGAGATCCTTATTCACAGTTACAATACTTAGGGCTGAGGATAATTTCAGGAAAAAATGCCAAACTGAGTCCAAAGTCTTAAATTTGAGAAAATGCAGAAGAGAGAAAAAGCAAATGGAAAAATCCCAGGAGGTGGCAAGTAAGGACTTCCCAGCTTCATCCTCCTCCTCCTCCTCCTCCTTGTGAGCCCCCACAGGCCACTGCCATCCCTGGAGCCAGTGGAGCATCCCTGGGGCTCATGTGGGTGTGAGCCCTTGGGTCAGGTGTGGATGCTGAGCTCCAGGGAGCAGGGAGTTCATGTCCCAGGTGTCCCCCTAAGCACAGGGCCTTGCACTGCAGCTGGGCTTTGTGCTCAGTCTGGATCTGCTGCAAGGATCAGACCTGCACAGCCCTGAGCCCTGCAGGAAACCCAGCACTGCCCCTTGCTTCTCCAGGGGCCTGTGACACAGGGAATGAGCAATGACAGGGAGGCAGCACCTCTCCAGCAGCTCTCCAGCAGCTCTTCTAATGGGTTTGGGATATTTGCACAAATATTTATGCACGCCCATATTTTGTTGTAGCTTCAGTTTTGGTGAAAGAGGGGTCAAAGCCACAATGTCATTTCAGTAAGAAAAGCCAGGGCATGGCTTGCAGCAGCCCAAGTGAAGGAGGTGATCTCCAGCCTAGCCTGCTACCTGGGGCCATCCATGCCTCCAAGAGAGCTTTGTTCCCACCCAGGAGTGGGGATGATGGATGTGCAGGTGCCAGCAGAGCACAGTGCAAGAGCTGAGGCTCAGCTGTGAGCCACAACCCAGAGAAATGGAGCAAATCATCTCCTGGACCTCAGCAGCTCCCACTCTGCCCTTTCCATGGGCAGGCTCAGCACAGACACAGCCTTTGCCAACAGCAACATCCTTAATGCAGCTTTGTCCTGTAAATTGACCAATCATCCCCAAAGAAAATGTCAACTCCTCTGTGTAGTAGCTCAGATAAATCCTGTCTGATATCCTGCAGACACACACAGGTACCCAGGACACAGCTGGGAGATGAGTGCAAAAGGGTGAAGAATTCCTCAATTACCACCAGAGCTCACACATAATGCAAATAGGATGCATGGTTAATATATGAATTATATCACGAAAGTAAGTCTGCAGTTAAAGCAGTGCAGAGCAGCTGGAGCAGCCAGAAGAAGGTGATTCCCAAAGAGCAGCCCCAGGGAGGCAGAGGCCAGGTGGGCAGGCAGTGCCACAGGTACCTGGGGGCAGGGAAGCTCTGGAAGACTCAGGAAAGCTCTGGAGGGCACAGGGAAGCTCTGGAGGGCACAGGGAAGCTCTGGGTGGCACAGGGAAGCTCTGGAGGGCACAGGAAAGCTCTGGATGGTACAGGAAAGCTCTGGAAGACTCAGGAAAGCTCTGGAGGGCACAGGGAAGCTCTCGAGGGCACAGGGAAGCTCTGGAAGGCTCAGGAAAGCTCTGGGTGGCACAGGAAAGCTCTGGATGGTACAGGAAAGCTCTGGAGGGCACAGGAAAGCTCTGGGTGGCACAGGAAAGCTCTGGAGGGCACAGGAAAGCTCTGGAGGGCACAGGGAAGCTCTGGATGGTACAGGAAAGCTCTGGAAGACTCAGGAAAGCTCTGGAGGGCACAGGAAAGCTCCATGGCACAGCAGAGCTGCTGCTCCCAGCCCTCCAAACCCTCACAGGGGCTGCCCAGGTCCCTTCTGTCCCTCCTTAGTGCCTTGGAGGTTTATTTGCCTCTTTCTCTTTATTTAGGTCCTTCTGTGAGCTCTCACAGACATGGGAGATGTAATTCTGAAACCCAGCCTGCTGAATAACTTCTTGTGCCTTCCCTTTTAACACAGCTTTGCATTATTTATTGCCCCATTCTTATCTCTTACTTTTTTTTGCTTCAGGTCCCATTAACTCAGTGTCAAATATTCCATAAACTTGCAAATTCAAGCAGCAGCAGGATCAGCCCATGATTTCAAAGTGATGTGCACAGTAATGTGCACAAATGATGGAGTGTCAGGAGCAAAACGTTGCAGGTTTCCCTTCCACATTAACTGTTTGCACCTGAGTGCTGGCTCCAGGCACTGCCAGGGCCTTTGCTATTTTCAGCCAAATCCAAATGGTTCAGGATGGCTACAACATTTCCTGCTTTCCTGGAAGCCACAGGAGCTCACTTCCAGCACGAAGAAAGCCAGCAGCACTCACCATTTACAACAATTCTCATTGCATAATGGTCAATTAACATCCCTCTAATTTGGCTCTCAGGAGACAGCAGGCACCACTGCTCCTATCCCAGGGACTGCAAAGCTTTCCCTCCTCACATCAGGAACAGCTGAAAGTAAGGAATGCTTATAGAACCATTCTTGAATTGGGAGAGTTTTGCTGTTAAAATCTTCTTCAAAGCCAACCAAGGGGATTCACCTTCCAAAAACACAACTTAATAGGATGCACTAATCCCACAGTCCACAAAGTAAATAAATAAGATGCATTCTCTACTTTGCAAAATCATGAAATGGTGAATTCTAGTATGGTTTTTTAGTCTTGAGTTGGATAAAACTCTGAGGGAATCTTTTTCTGGGAGTCATTTTCCATGACATACATGAATATGTAACAGCAGAGCCCTAATGCAGGAAAATAGGCTGAAATGAAAATTTCCAGCATTTAAATATGGGTAGTGTTCCCTCTCTTCCCACTCTTACTTAACTTCCCTGAGACTTCATCCTAACACTTGGCTTAATTTTATCATTAATTTCTCTGACTGAGCAATATCTTGCCTCTAAAAATACTTTACATTAACACTGCCTGCTAGAAATTACAGAAAATGTGTCATCTGAAACTCCAGCTCATTCTCCTGGTGAGCTCCTGGTGTCTGACACAAGCTCCTGCTGCAGATATGACTGAAGGGGAGTCTGGCACAGGCAGAGCATCTCCTGCAGGGTTTGCAGCTCCAAACCCGGAGCCTCAAGGGGCTGGGGCAGCTCAGAAACCTTCCCAAGGCTGACACCTAGGCCGGGCTCCCTGAACTGCAGAGGCAGCTGCAGAGAGCAGAACCTGAGCCAACTGCCCAGGAGGCACCGGGTGAGCACGCAGACAGGCCTGGCACACCAAAGGAACCCAAAGGTCTGTGCTGCTCTTACCTGGGGAGTTGAAAACAGCAGCCCTGTTTCCTTGTGCTTTACTATTGCTGCATTCCCGGGAATGTTCCTGGCCAGCACTGGGATTTCTAAATCCATTGCCTGCAGGAATATAGAAAAAGGAAGCAGTTTCTAAGGATTTGTGGATTTTCTGGAGCTAACAATGACAATTTTAAAAAGGAAAGCACAAACAACCAACAACCCAAACATCTTTCCCACCTCTCCAGATTTTCAGCTGAAAAATCCCCTTCCCCAGAGAGCCCTGCCAAGAACAGAGCCCTTACAGAGCCCAGCTGCAGCTCTGAGCTGTGCAAGCCCTGGCCCTCAGCTCTGCTGCTCTGGGTCTGAGCCTTCAGTCACTATTGATGAATTGGGCACTCTGGAGATGCACTGGCTGTAAAAGCAGAAATGTTCATTTTGTGCAATTATCACAGCATCAAATGGGGAAGAAACTCCCTCCCCCAAATCTTCACTGTGTTTCACACTGATTCCCTGTCACTCCAGAGTCAATGCAGTTTTAATTGCTGTCATTACAGTCCTGCATGAGGAGAAATTTTGCTTCAGTCCACACAGCAAGGAAACAAAACTCCAAGGAGAAAACCATGATTTTTTATAGTTTGGACAAAACTGAAGAGACAAACACCCAGGCTGATAAGGTGTAGGAAGGGACTGCTAGGACTTAGCAACGTATTTTAATAATTTAAAATCCCCAAGAAAAGCACTGTTTAAATCACCACTGCAGGTGTATTGGTCTGACCATAGCATTTCCATAGCCCTGGCACAAACATCTGCTTTGCAGCAGTTAGTGCTAAAAATAACAGCCCTTAATGATAAAACCTGTTCTACACTTGCTATCAGAAACTACCAGAATTTCTGGGGTCACTCACACACATTAATGAAGCCACAGAGATGGTGACTGATTGAAGCTGAGCACCAAGTTTCTATTTCATTTTCTGTCATTTCCAAACTCTAAAGGGAAAGACATTTGCTCTGTCTCAGACTTGGAGGGCAGGAATTGCCACACAAGAAAAGCTTCAGGTCCCCAAATGCACAGGTACCAGTGAATTACAGCCACTAAAGGCAGAACAGATGGCCAAAGACTTCAGAGGCAGGGCTGCCTTTATGCCACTGGCCTTAACCAAACGGACTGGGCTGTAAATAATTACTGTAAGAAGTGGCTTCAAATTTAATTTAGATACTTAGACTATTTCCAAGCAGTAAAAAGAACCATTTGCATTGTTGAAAAGATGCATAATTTACTGCCCTAGCTTCCAGGAATAATAGCATCAAACAACATTTCAGTCCACTGGCCATCTGTTTTGTTGCATTATTTTGAGTGCAAATGTGTTTTGCTGCTCCTGCAGGAGAATTCAGGGTGTAAATTGAAGCTGTAGGGACGTTCCCCTGTAAGGGCCTCCAGCCAGCAACACAGGGCTGATAGAGCAAAGGCAGGGTTTATTTAGCACTCTGTCTGTGCACTGTCCCTCATTTCCTTCCTTCTAGCCCATGCATCTTCTTGGTGGCTCTGCAATTTTACTGCTTTACAGATCCCTTCATCTCTGCTGTTTTATCATTTGCTCTGGCTGTTATTCCAGACTTAGTGCTGCACATGCTGGCCAAGAGTGGATTGTCCTCCCAGCACAGCAGAACCTGTCCAGTTTCCTTTTCTACCATTTCAAATTGGTTTCTTTTTGGTAAAAGCATGAGAATGCAATGATTTTTCCAGCATCCTGAGAGCACAGGGAAAGGCTCCAGTGCAATGGTGC
Organism: Agelaius tricolor; assembly: GCF_023055355.1. Taxonomy (NCBI): domain Eukaryota; kingdom Metazoa; phylum Chordata; class Aves; order Passeriformes; family Icteridae; genus Agelaius; species Agelaius tricolor. The sequence continues at coordinate 960,437 of NW_027269280.1, forward strand.
TGGAGTTGTTCCTGGTGTTAGCAGGAGCAGAGGGAACTCAGAAACCTCTCAGCAGTGGAGCCTTTCCCACCATCCCGTGCCCAGGAACGTGCACAGCTCCTGGGCTCTCAGAGGATGAGATGCATTTTTAATGCCTGCTCTAATGTTTTGTTTTCTCTTCTTCAAATGCCAAAGGCAAACAGATCAGTTCCAGTCAGATCTCTGAGATCTCAGACCCAGCTGACAGAGCCATTAGTGATGGCTCCTGGCTCTCCATACCTCCAGGCAGGTGCAACTAGGTGGGATTATACATTTATCTCATTTGTCTATTATATATTTATCTCACTCTGAAATACTGTTTACAGATTCATGACCTTGTTAAGTGTTGAACTTTGAGGACAATGAGAGCTGCATTTCCAAACTCCAGCCTGTTTCCTCCAGCCTAGGACCAGAAGATTTCTATGCAGAGTTTTCTGCCTTATTATCCAACAAGCTCTCAGCAGATGGCCCTTGCTGCTGCTGGCCCTCCCAGGAAAGAACTTCAGTGTCCTGGGCTGCCACTTCTGGGAGAGGGAGTGTTCCCAGCAGGGTGTTTTATTAGCATGTCTCAGATGCCACTGAACAAACACACAAACCCCAAACCCTTTGGGATGTGCAGCAGCGTCCTGCCAGCCCTGAGCCTGCACAGTTTGTACCAGACTGAGCTCACAGGCACTGCTGGGTCTCCCCAGAGCCCTTCTGGTGTGCCTGGCTGCTGCCTCTCAGCCCTGGCGCTCTGCAGAAATAAAGAAATAAAATAAATAAATCAGCTTGAGTTTTGCTCAAGTGTTCTGTGAGTTCTGTGAGAGGGGAGCATTGAGCAGGTGAGGAGGAGGTAACAGAGACTGAGCTTCCCTGGGTCAGGGCTCTGCAGCTCCACCCCAGCCTGCCTGGCCTGGCACAGCCCAGCTTTGGAAATGTGAGAGCCTGGAAGTGCTGCAGGGAGCTGGGCTGCTGTGCAGGAGCAGCTGCCACCCCTGAGCAGGGCATTTGGGGTGGAAATGCACCCCTGAGCAGGGCATTTGGGGTGGAAATGCATCCCTGAGCAGGGGCATTGCATTTGGGGTGGAAATGCACCCCTGAGCAGGGGTGTTTGGGATGGAAATGCACCCCTGAGCAGGGGCATTTGGGGTGGAAATGCACCCCTGAGCAGGGCATTTGGGATGGAAATTCACCTCTGAGCAGGGCATTTGGGGTGGAAATGCACCCCTGAGCAGGGCATTTGGGGTGGAAATGCACCCCTGAGCAGGGCATTTGGGGTGGAAATGCACCCCTGAGCAGGGCATTTGGGGTGGAAATGCACCCCTGAGCAGGGCATTTGGGATGGAAATGCACCCCTGAGCAGGGAATTTGGGATGGAAATGCACCCCTGAGCAGGGGCATTTGGGATGGAAATGCACCCCTGAGCAGGGCATTTGGGGTGGAAATGCATCCCTGAGCAGGGGTGTTTGGGGTGGAAATGCACCCCTGAGCAGGGGAATTTGGGGTGGAAATGCACCCCTGAGCAGGGAATTTGGGATGGAAATGCACCCCTGAGCAGGGGTGTTTGGGATGGAAATGCACCCCTGAGCAGGGCATTTGGGGTGGAAATGCACCCCTGAGCAGGGCATTTGGGGTGGAAATGCACCCCTGAGCAGGGGCATTTGGGGTGGAAATGCACCCCTGAGCAGGGGAATTTGGGGTGGAAATGCACCCCTGAGCAGGGGTGTTTGGGGTGGAAATGCACCCCTGAGCAGGGCATTTGGGGTGGAAATGCACCCCTGAGCAGGGCATTTGGGGTGGAAATGCACCCCTGAGCAGGGCATTTGGGATGGAAATGCACCCCTGAGCAGGGAATTTGGGATGGAAATGCACCCCTGAGCAGGGCATTTGGGGTGGAAATGCACTTGTGCTGTCCCACCAGCACCTGCCCTGCCTCATTCCTGGGATGCTCCCTTGGTTCTTACTCGTGAGGACTCTCAGATGCTGGAAATGCAGCTCATTACAAACACAAATGGGAGGCTCATTTGTATTACATAACCACATACAAATGGTGGGGTAATTTCTGTGCTCATGATGAACCAACCAAACAAATGGAATAATGAAAGGCATTTGCCCACAGAACTTCACTTCAAGTACACTTATTTTTTCCTGAGAAAGCACTTGATACTAAGCAGTGCCCTACTTTGACAGGTATGAAATAAAACTGGTTATTAATTTTCAATACTGATGGCAAAAGGATTAACTGAGCGTGTCATTCATTCATTAATCATTTCAGAATTAAATAACCAAATACAGTTCTTAGATTGCTTTCTGAAGGGATGTAAAAATAAATGAAAGTCCATTCTAGCAGCATTATAAGGAAGTGGGTGTTGAATCAAGCCTAGTGACAACCCCAGGAAATCAGAGTGATTTCTGCATCTCAGGTCTGCATTGTTAATTTAGCAGGATTGATAAAATTACCTTCTATCCTTTAAAAATAAATAGAGAAAACATAACAAACTGTCAGTTCAAGGGAAGAAAACCTTAATTGCTAACACTTGGAAAAAGAAATGCTTTAGAGTTTTGCCCTCAGTAGCTTTGAAAGGTGTCCATGGAACACTGACAGCCATTCCCAGCGACAGGAGGTGCTGTGAAGGGAAGCTCTCAGGATAAGCCCCAGGAAGGTGCCTCACCTCCAGGATGGCAGCAGACATGCCCTCGGAGATGGAGCTGTTCACCAGGGCCAGGCAGCTCCTGAGGGCAGCGTGCAGCTCCTGCTGGGGCAGCTCCTGCAGCACGTGCACGCCGGGGGCCCTGCAAGGACACGGCCACAGAGAAACAGCCCGCAGGGACCCCGGGAGGGAGGGAGGGAGGGAGGGAGCCCCGCCGGGAGTGAGGGAACTGGAACCGCCCGCAGGGACCCCGGGAGTGAGGGAGGGAGCCCCTCCGGGAGTGAGGGGCACTGGAACCGCCCGAAGGGACCCCGGAGTGAGGGAGCCCCTCCGGGAGTGAGGGAACTGGGCAGGGACCCCGGGAGGGAGGGAGGGAGCCCCTCCGGGAGTGAGGGCACTGGAACCGCCCGCAGGGACCCCGGGAGTGAGGGAGCCCCTCCGGGAGTGAGGGAACTGGGCAGGGTCCCCGGGAGGGAGGGCACTGGCAGGGACCCCGGGAGTGAGGGAGGGAGCCCCTCCGGGAGTGAGGGGCACTGGAACCGCCCGCAGGGACCCCGGAGTGAGGGAGCCCCTCCGGGAGTGAGGGAGCCCCTCCGGGAGTGAGGGAGCCCCTCCGGGAGTGAGGGCACTGGAACTGCCTGCAGGGACCCAGGGAGTGAGGGAGCCCCTCCGGGAGTGAGGGCACTGGGCAGGGACCCCGGGAGGGAGGGAGCCCCTCCGGGAGTGAGGGCACTGGAACCGCCCGCAGGGACCCCGGGAGTGAGGAAGCCCCTCCGGGAGTGAGGGAACTGGAACCACCTGCCCAGGGCCCCTTGGGGCCTCCCATCCCTGCCTGAGCTCAAGGACAGCGCCTGGGGCTTGGCTGCCCCTGCCCGTGGGAGGGTGCAGCTGGGGGAACTTCAGCCACCACAAACCCTCCCATGGTTCTGTCAGGAACAGATCTAAGTCAGACTCAATCACAGGTGATTTAACCTAAAACATCAACATACTGCTTATTCTAGAATGTTCAATGGCTGGAATTCCTGGTCTGAGATTGTTCCATGCCAAAGGATCCCAACAGCTTTGTCAGTCCCACAGAGCTGTGCATGGACACCCATTGGTATTTACACCCATTTGTATTTACCTGTGCATGGACAGTTATTTGTATTTACACCCATTGGTATTTACCTGTGCATGGACAGTTATTTGTATTTACACCCATTGGTATTTACCTGTGCATGGACAGTTATTTGTATTTACCTGTGCATGGACAGTTATTTGTATTTACACCCATTGGTATTTACCTGTGCATGGACAGTTATTTGTATTTACCTGTGCATGGACAGTTATTTGTATTTACCTGTGCATGGACACCCATTGGTATTTACACCCATTGGTATTAACCCGTGCATGGACACCCATTTTTATGTACAGGGTTTAAAAAGGGGCAGCCAGCTGCCTGCCTTCAGCACAGAGCAGCTTTAACATGAACTCCTTACCTTTTAACTCTCTCCTTAACTTCACTGGTAAAAAGTGGATCAACCTGGACAGGAGCACACACAGAGGTCAGTGGCACTGCAGCTCATGTTTGAAACACCCAGAGAAATAAACAAAGTTTAGCACATTTCTAATCTAAAATACTTTAAATGGTGAGCTTTAAAATCATGCCACAGATGTGTTCCTCATTTGTGTCAAAGGCCTGGTGTGACACCTCCTGTGTGAGGGAGGGGCAGGGCACTGATATGCCCAGGGACTGTCCCTGTGCTCCCTGGGTAAAAATGGGCTCAGGAGGCTCAGGAGGCAGCCTGGCTGCAATGAGACACTCACAGGGATGCTACTCACGTGCTCTGGCAGAAAGACTTCTTGGAAATCTAATGAACACAAAATTCTAACCCCAGTAAATAACAAACACAAAATTCTAACCCCTAGTAAATAATAAATACATAATTCTAACCCCAGTAAATGATAAACACAAAATTCTAACCCCAGTAAATAATACACACAAAATTCTAACCCCTAGTAAATAAACAGTCATGGGCAAAAAACCCAAAAAGAGCTCTGAGAGGAAGCTGAATACTTTAAACAAAGTATTTGTTTAATACTTTAAACAAAACTTTAAAGCTTTTTGGCCTTAACTCTTTTTTTTTTTCAAAGTTTCATAAGCTCCTATTCTTGGAATATGGAACTGCTGAAAATTAGCTGCTGTTCCAAATTTCATTATAGGAATGAACAAAAGGAAAGCTGGAAGTGGAGACAAATGGTGAAAGTTTTACATAACACAGGCCTCAATCCTGCAACGTTACCTCAGCTGCACCACCTGAGCCAATGCATAGAAAACCCAGGGAATAGAATACAATCTTATGGCAGCAAACAGATCATCTCATGGAAGTAAAGCAGAAAATAGAGTGGGGGCCTTTGTTCTTTCTCTTCTTAATTAATATACTCTTACTGGATGGGCTTTTATATTCACAATAAAAATTACATGCTTCATAGATGGTGGCACTGATTTTCTTAAGATTTTTGTGGTTTGAGAAGCAATGTGAATAAGAAGAGTATAGCTAAATACCAATAAAGCTGAGATGCATTTTTTCCTTTAGAAATATTTTAGTTCCATGAGAGAAATATACTCTAAAATGTTTTAAGGAGGTTCAGCCCTTGATCCAGCCTGTGCACTGCCACTGGGTTATTTCTGGTCTGTAAAGACATTAGCTTGTGAAAAAGTGAAGCAGATTTAGAAAGATGACTGAAATGTTTATAAAATCCTCACTGGAGGCAGCAAGTGCATCTTTTGACTCTGGAGCACAGCTTCATTACACCTGCTCTAGATCTGCCTTCCACACCACTCACTTCCACATCATTTTGTGTATTAGCGTGGAAAAAAGCCCAGATAAAATAAAAATGTAAAAACAGCTTTGAACAATAAAATCCTATGTCCTCAAATTTGCAAAGAATAAAACTGGATGAGAAAATAGAGAAATTGTTCTTATTTGCCTATTGAGTGCCTATTTGTTTTTTATAAAGCAAATTGCCTGCAAGTTTTCAGGCTCACGTGGAGATGAATCAGAGATGAGACTGATACAGAGGGAACACCCAGATGAGCCAGGGAAGCTTTCAAGCAGCAGAGAGAGTTTGTTTCACATGGCACAGCTGCCTCCTCAGACCTTCCCCCTGCTTGAACCAGGGCTTCAGGCTGCCTTTTCCAGCCCTGTGCTGCAGGATCCCTGATTTCCTTCTCAAAAGCCCTGCAATTACTTGTGTAACTTCAGCACAAAGTTCCACAGGCGGCACACAGAGGCAGAAGAATCAGGACAGGGGAGAACTTTAAGATTGTTCTGAGATGGGGATGTATAAACCCCCTCAGTTTATGCCAGGCTCTGAGGTTCTGAATGGCAAAGGAGCTGGGCTGGGTTTGTGAGCTCCAGCCCTGCCCTTGCTGCTGGTGCCACACAGAGGCTGAGCCTCATTTTAATTGTGTTAATTGTGTCTGAGCCAGCAACGGCAGCAAAGCCCAGCTGGAATGGAACAAGGACCCAGTGCTGCACGTGAGCAGAGGGGAGAACAGGGATAACAGCACTGAAACACCTTCACAGCACCAAAATCCTCATTAGCCAGGCCTGGGGGAAAACATCTCCTAGATGGCAGCTGCTGCCTTTCAAAACATTTGATAGGCTCATTTCTAAGCTGTTCCTGCTGAAATGGCCATTGCTAGTATTTGATTTGCAAAAGTACACATTTTAGCAGGTTGTGAGTGTCTAAAACCCCACAGGGGTAACACCAGCAGCCAAGAGTCCAACCCAAATATTTTGCTGGTTTTTCTGTTCAGAACTCCTCCCTGGGATGGAGTGAAGCAGTGAGGAACAGGCTGGGCTGCCTCAGCTCCTGGAACAGCCTGGGAGCTGCTGCCCCTGCAGTGCAGGAGCCCCTTCATGGGCAGTCCTGGACTGTGGGACTCTGGCCCTTCATGGGCAGTCCTGGACTGTGGAATTCTGTCCCTTCATGGGCAGTCCTGGACTGTGGGACTCTGGCCCTTCATGGGCAGTCCTGGACTGTGGGACTCTGGCCCTTCATGGGCAGTCCTGAATTGTGGGACTCTGGCCCTTCATGGGCAGTCCTGCACTGTGGGACTCTGGCCCTTCATGGGCAGTCCTGGACTGTGGAATTCTGGCCCTTCATGGGCAGTCCTGGACTGTGGAATTCTGGCCCTTCATGGGCAGTCCTGGACTGTGGGACTCTGGCCCTTCATGGGCAGTGCTGAATTGTGGGACTCTGGCCCTTCATGGGCAGTTCTGAATTGTGGGACTCTGGCCCTTCATGGGCAGTCCTGGACTGTGGGACTCTGGCCCCTTCATGGGCAGTCCTGGACTGTGGCATTCTGGCCCTTCATGGGCAGTCCTGGACTGTGGGACTCTGGCCCTTCATGGGCAGTCCTGGACTGTGGAATTCTGGCCCTTCAGGGGCAGTTCTGAACTGTGGGACTCTGGCCCCTTCATGGGCAGTCCTGGACTGTGGGACTCTGGCCACTGGAGCCGCTGCCAAGCTCAGACCTGGTGGGAACAGCCTTGACAAGGTCTGGGCTCGGAGCTTCTCATCTCTAACAGAAATCCTCTGAGCCAGGTTCAGTTTGGAGGAGAGCTGAGGCATCTCAGATGAGTTAAATGGAAATATATAGAAATAAAAATTACAGCAGCAACTTACTGCAGGTCCAATAATGCCCAGATGGACACTGGGATCCTTTCTGTGCCACTCTGAAACAGAAGAGAAGCAACTGTTTTATTAATAAAAATTATTACTTTTTTAATCAGTATAAATAGCTCCATGGTTAAAGAAGAATTAGACAAATATTGTATTGCTACTTAAAAGACTGAATCTGCACCGGATTCACACTCAGCCCTCACATTACTCCTCAGAATTCAAATATTAGCATATCTGAAAGTTAGTATTTAGCCTTTCTGCTTCATGCAATCTCTTCTGACTCAGGGGTTATTTAACTAACTCAGATATTAATTCTGAATCACTCAGGAGAACAATGCTCTGTATAATGCAGTGGTTCTGGCCACGAAGCCAAAATTGCTTGAATATTTTCCTGTGTCAAGGAACATGTGGAAGTAACTGCAGCCATTACAATCATTACTCAGGAATATGCACAAGAGACATCTGCTGCTTTTTATACCCAGAATAGACCAGGGCACCTCACTGCAAACTGCATTTGTTCCTCAGCATCACAAGGCTCCAAGGGTTATAAAAGTCACTTGAATAGTGCAGGCTGAATTTCCAGCTCAGAATACCTGAATCTCTTACAGACACAAACAGAGCCTGACAAAATATTCCCTTTTGTGCTACCAGGGAACTTCACCCTAGTCTGAGCACTGAGCCACAACAATGGGTGGTAAAATTTGTTTGCAGCTTCAGTGGCATTAATTAGCACACATGCAAATCAATGTAGCAGCCACGGGACAGCAAGATAAAAAAGTTATTTTGAAGTAGACGATCTTTTCTTTTGTCTTCCATCAATATTGCATGTAACAGCAAAACAGTTTTCTCAGCAAGCAAAATCATCAAATATTGCTTTGATTTGAATGCTCTGTTATTCCCAGCAGGATGGAAAAGACATGGCACAGAAATAATGTGTTGGACAGATCAATGGTTACATAAGAATTTCTTTTTTCAAATGTAAATATATGATGATGTTTCCTGCAATGAACAAAACAGCCCATGCCAAACTTATCAACATCAGAAGAATGTTCTGAGTGACAAACAGGAATGTTCAAATATCCAGAACTTACCTGAGAAAGCTTCCACCAAGTACAGAGGGTCCTTGACTCTGCGCAGCCCACACACCAAGAGGAACAGATGGACAGGGCCTGAGTCTGCAGGAATGCCTGGGACAAATGATTGTAGAAATCAGCCACTGGGGCAGGGGGCAGAGCTGAACACTCCAAACTGTTCCATCAGTGAGCACAAACAATGGTAAAAGCAGTAAAGAGTAGATCATGAACAATTATCATTATTCCCCCTGTTTCCTGCTCTGCATCAGTCCTACACTGAGGATGTACATCACCTTCTAGGGCACAGGGGTTTATTTCCAGAGACAGGCAATGGGCAGGACTTGGAGAAAGCTCTGGTGCTGCTCTTGGACCCCAGAACCAGCTCTGGGCCCTGAGCTGAACAGCTCCTGGTGGTTCTCAACGGTTTTAGCCCTTAGGCTGAAGAAGTTTTCCTGATCCCCAATCTAATCCTGCCCAGCACAACCTGAGCCCGTCTCCTCCTGAGCCCATCACCTCCATCATCTCCTGACCCCATCACCTCCATCTGCTCCTGAGCCCATCACCTCCATCATCTCCTGAGCCCATCATCTCCATCATCTCCTGAGCCCATCATCTCCATCATCTCCTGAGCCCATCATCTCCATCATCTCCTGAGCCCATCATCTCCATCATCTCCTGAGCCCATCATCTCCATCATCTCCTGACCCCATCACCTCCATCATCTCCTGAGCCCATCATCTCCATCATCTCCTGAGCCCATCACCTCCATCTGCTCCTGAGCCCATCACCTCCATCTCCTGAGCCCATCACCTCCATCTGCTCCTGAGCCCATCACCTCCATCTGCTCCTGAGCCCATCACCTCCATCTCCTGAGCCCATCACCTCCATCTGCTCCTGAGCCCATCACCTCCATCTCCTGAGCCCATCACCTCCATCTGCTCCTGAGCCCATCACCTCCATCTCCTGAGCCCATCATCTCCATCTGCTCCTGAGCCCATCACCTCCATCTGCTCCTGAGCCCATCACCTCCATCTGCTCCTGAGCCCATCACCTGCATCTGCTCCTGAGCCCATCACCTCCATCTGCTCCTGAGCCCATCACCTCCATCTGCTCCTGAGCCCATCACCTCCATCTCCTGAGCCCATCACCTCCATCATCTCCTGAGCCCATCACCTCCATCTCCTGACCCCATCACCTCCATCTCCTCCTGAGCCCATCACCTCCATCATCTCCTGAGCCCATCACCTCCATCATCTCCTGACCCCATCACCTCCATCTCCTGACCCCATCACCTCCATCTCCTCCTGAGCCCATCATCTCCATCTGCTCCTGAGCCCATCATCTCCATCATCTCCTGAGCCCATCACCTCCATCTGCTCCCTTGTTTCTCATTATTTCTAACAGATCAGACAACAAAAAGCTCTGCATTTTCAGTTTACTTTGGGAACTCAGTCTATTGCTGCTGTCATACAGTTTTTACTACACTCAAACTTTTACTGTTCAGTTTTTCTTATGTGGGTCTCTCTTTCCAGCACAGCTCCAGGAAAATCTAATGCCTCTGTAAAACCCTGCCTGTGCCATGACAGGTTATGTAAACTTCTCAAGCTCAGAGAACAGCCCTGCACCAAGCAGAAATTACAGGAGAGTTGAAAAATCAAACTACAAAAGCATATAAATAAAACACTTTGCATGTTTTATTTGCTGCTGCAATAAGCATGTGATGACCCTGAGGTTCCACACCACCGTGGGAGCAGCTTTAAGCCCTGGCTGTTGGCTAAACAAAGATTTCTCAGTCTGTTAGTGCAGGCTTTGTTGGTTATCTGCATCCTCTCATCACATGATGTTTACAGGGTCTGTATCTCAGCCCCACTGAAAATCAAAAGCAGTTTTCATCCTGCAGTGATGACTTCAGGCCTGGCTGACCAGAGCTGCTCTGCCCCAGCCTTGAGCTGCTGGAGATCAGTCTCAGGTTTCTCCTTTGCTTAAACTGCCTTGTCATTTTCTGTCAGTCTGCAGCACAAGGCTGAACTTCCCCTGACTCTCCCAAGTCTATAGATAGGGCTTCTGAAATTGCTAAACCCAAACAGACTGTGCTGCATGGAGATCCCTGCAACGCAAGGTCAGAGGAAGCAGTCTGATCATCTGCTCTGGTCTCCAGGCTGACACAGGCAGCAAAACCTCCTGAAGCAGGCTGAGCTCCCCCAGAGGCTGCAGGTGCTGAGCTCCTGAGGCTGCAGCCTCACTGGGTTCAGCTTTTTGCTTTGGCTGCTGCTGCTCACAGTCTCTCAGCCACACAAACAAACTGTGAAGCTGACTGTTAACCACAATGCAAATTTACTCTAAAAGCCCTTTTTTTTTGGTAGGTTTATCCAGTGAATGCTGACTAGCCAGTCCCTGGAGATTCTGCAGCCAGGAGACAGCAATAACCCCACACCATCACCTCTGCAGCTCCCAGAGACTATGAAAAAACACCAATTCTGTGATATTTGTACTGAGATTGTACTGCACCCATCATAATAATAACAACAGCAGCAAAAACCCTTCACAGCACTGCTTCCATTTGTGTCAGGCAATTGCAATTTACATTGGCACCCAAACTATCAAATGGAGTGCACACAAAGCTGGGATTCCTCAGAGTTCCGTTTGGCACCATTCAGATCTGGGGGCTGCACTTCTCCCACCATAAAGTGCATTTGGTGCATTCTGCCACTCACTTTAAAGCCACCACTAAATTCCTTTTGAAGCCATTACATTGATGTAAAGAGGCTGTTTGGGTATTGGTGTCATATTTAAAGAGAGCAAATGTTTCCTCTGACTGACAGAAACATCAGCACAAAGAATATTCACAGGAAGCCTGTTCTGTGCAGGGCAGCCTGGAAGCATTCTGAAGAGCCTGTTCCATTAGAGAGAGCAGCCTGGCACCCTGAACAGCCAGGGAGTTTCACAGAGATGCCTCAGATGAAATAAAACCTGCACTGCAGGGTGTGAGCTGTGCTTTGCATTCTGTCCTGGGAGTCCTGAGTGCGACCAAGGCTCAAGGGTTCTGCTAAAGAGGCAGGCAAGGGTCACCTGGAGAAATGTTTCTCCCCAAAAAATCATCAAGTGCCTTCAGACATGGAATAGAATTCATGAAAAATTTTTTTAAAACAGAAAAGCTCACAAATGCCATGAGCTGAAGGAGACTGGGCAGCTTCATCTGCATTAAAGCTCAGGGTCTTTTCACATTGAGAACATTGTGCAAGTGCACACTGCCAAAATCACATCCTCCTGAGCAAAACTGCCTCCTGCTGTTGAGGGTTTGCTCCAAGTTCAGTGGAATTTTAAACACTTTGGAACTGCAAATGCCCAGAAAAAACCAATTCACTGAGAGCTCCTAATTAGTCCCTGGAAAGCCAAAGGTACAGCCAGAAAGCCTGAGCCCATGTGCAGTATTAAAAGAAGTGGAAATTGTAGGCTGCCACCAGAGATGGACACAGGCACCAGGCAGAGACGATAAATGAGATGAAACAGTCATAAAAACAATACTGAATAATCTGATGCCAGTTTCCAAGTTATTATTTAATAAGGCACAGATGTTAGAGTCACATTTTAGTTTGCTTTTCATGTACATTATGAATTATTTTGCACTTTTGCATAAGCACACATTAGGCAAAAAACTGTCTCTAATACATTAGAAATTCACTTTAGGGGGAGCTTCCCTCTCCTCAATCTGTTGACAGCTCATTTAATCACAAAATGGTTGGACAAGAGATCAAATCAACACTAAGGCTGTGCTAGCAAGTGACAAATCATTTCACTTCAGACAATTATTAATCTTGGTGGCACTGTGATTTACTGAGAACAAAATAACCTCACAATGCTCAGTTCCAAACTGCCCCTGGCTCTGACTAATGGCTCACATCTCCTGAGGGGATAAAGCCACTGGGGAGGATTCACTTGCAGCAGAGGGAACAGCTGAGATCAGGCTGAGGGATGTAAAACTGAAAGGTTTCCACCAGGCTGAAATGCCTATAAATCCCCCTTTTGGGGAGGGATGGAGTGAGTAAAGATTGGTGACTCAGAATTAGGGCACTGCCTCACCCGGGCCTGCTCAGGTGAGAGCAGGGCAGAGGCAGCTCCAGCCCAAACAACCAAACACCAGCATTTATGTCTCCCTGCAGGCAGCCCAGGCTGTGACAGAATAGAGGCTGTGACAGAATAAAGGCTGTGACAGAATAAAGGCTGTGACAGAATAAAGGCTGTGACAGAATAAAGCTCAGGGATTTGTGCTGTGCTCCCCATGGCCCTGCAGGGCCCCTGCCCCAGCCTGGAGCTCTCCTGGTGCAGCCCAGCCCTGCCCGGAGCACAGACCCAGAGCATTTCTGGCTGCTGGGTGGCCCAGACTCATCTGATGGATGTTCTGCCATTTCCCACAGAGTTAAGGCACTTTGTTACATAATTAGTTAAGCTGATTCTAAGTTTCTTTCATCCTTGACATCTATTAGGAATAAACACAGAAAACAAAGGGAAAAATGGGTTTTACCTGCATTTTGTAGAAATCTGTACCAGTCAAATGTTTCACTGGGTGTAGTATTAATTCCTGTGTAAAAAAGGAGACTCCCATGTTAAATGTGCCCTGAGCTGTGGCTCCTGAAGGCTTTGGGAAGTCCAGAAAAGCAATATTTCTGCCAGGCACCCTGAACTGCTCTGCAGCTGCCCTCACCAGCAATGCCAGTGCAGCCCTTCCACAGGCTGGAATTCAATGGGAAATGCTGAACAATCCCCCAGTGCTTCAACTTCTCCAGCAACACAGCCCTGCTAAACCTGCCCTCTAAAACTACACCTGGGATAGCATCACCTGAGGGGGAACACTATTCCAGAACAGATCCAGGGCAGCTGGGACACAGAGCCCTCAACACAAAGGGACGTAAATGAAATTTATGCACAAATCAAATATTAATCTGTCCTGAATACTAATGCATTCGTTTTTCCTTATGTTAAAGATTAATTATTTTAATGATGAAACTATTTTATTAATTTATTTAAACACTTATTTAACTATTACCTCCCAAGGAACATAAATATAAACTAAAGATGGGCTAAACAGACTTCACAATGAGTTATTTCAACAGCACAGCCTGGAAAAGGATGTTACCTTCTTTGAAAGTGAAATACACAAGATGGAATGAGTTTTGGAATCCACAGAGAGTTATTTTTAATTAAATAAATTGGGAAATGAAGCCATCACACTAAAACACTGAGTTGTGCTCCCTGGATTATCAGTGATGGACTTGGCTCTCACTGGGCTGGGAACTCACCCTGGAGCATTTTAAGGAACTTGGGGCTCCAGGATAGAATTGCCCACCCTCAAACCTTCTGCAGCCTTTGGAGAAATCCCAGAGCTGCCCCAGTGCCAGCTGACCTTGGAAGGCAGCTGGGAAAAGCTCCACAGAGCGCCCAGTGCGGGGAAACTGAGGCAGAGAGGCTGAAATTCCGCCTCAGTTAAGGGCAGAGGCAAAAAGCCCAACTCAGGGAGCAGCTCAGCCCAGCCCAGCCGGAAGCACAGACATGGAATCCCTCATCAGGATCTCAAAGCTCTCACCTTGGCTTTGGACATAAATTTTCTTCCTAGCATCTGGCTTTAAAGAGAAGAGAAGAAAAAACTTTCAGAGTTCAACATAAGAATATCTGTTCAATCTTAAAAACAAAAACACAATAAAGAGCAACAAAACACACGTCAATGTGATTTTCTTCTGACTATTGAAAATCAAAATTATGAGATACATTAAGGAACTCCAAAAGCCAATAACGTAATTTATATTTACTATGTCCATTTACAGTATCAATGAATCAATTTTGCAATAAACACAATTACCAAGTTAGTACAAATATATATATATATTTTTAGTTTGTCTCTGTATCCTTTCTTATGACCATTACCCTGATTTTCTGGAATAAAACAAATTTCAACTGTCTAGCTGGAAATCAGCACTAGTTCCCAAAAAGCTGTTGGTCTTGGAAGACTGGTTTTGAAAATCCAGTTTATATTTATCTATAATACAATTTAGAAACATATCAGTTTCAGAAACTGCTGTCAAATATTAAGACTTGCCAAGACTGGAAAACCGGTGCCTGGCGGTTATTGCAGAACATTCACAAATAAAAATTACAAAATAAATTACCTTAAAATAGCTGTAGTAAAAGAGGCAATTACTACACTTCCAAAATCCCTCCTGAAGCGCTGTTATTTAATTTAGGTGATTAAAGAAGCAATTTCCTATTTCAATATCTTTCTATAACTCAAACTGTGGATTTGTGGAATTTTTTTTTTTTTTTTTTTTAATGAAGAGAAAATCAATTCAGAAACAAACTTCAATTCTTGAACCAGTCACCTCAGGAAATAGGAAGCCACAGAAGTGATTTTTTTCTTTTAATTGCAGAGATTTTGGTTTTCCCTGTTGTTCCTCTGTGGCTGCCCCTCCGTCCCCTGCCCAGGCTCTGCAGTTACTAAAAATGAACTGGGAAAAGAAACTGGAAGAAAAGAGGTCACTAAAAAAGTCATCTCCAAGCAGCTCACAGATGGGGAGGAGGTGGTTTCTGAGAATCAGGGTGAGCAATGTCACCAAAATTACACAAAAAAGCAGCAAATCCACATGGGAATGAAGTGGGGGAGAAAGAAACAGCTCTGTGCTACAGTGGGAGCCTGGGGATACTCCATGGACTTCATCCTCCTTGAGCTTTTGTGTTCAAAGGATTGAAAATAATAAAAATAGTTGAACACATCATTTTATTATCTAACAGTGGACCTTCTCTGACTAACATTTTGAATTTCCCAGCAGGATAAAAATGATAAAAATGATAAAACCCCCCTGCAAGCAATGGGACAGCACTGCCAACTCCAGAATTGAACTCTGCAGAAAAAGGGAGCAAAACAGAGAAAAACAGGAAAAAGGAGGTGGGAAAAGCAGGGGGGCAGCAGCCCCAGCCCTGCCTCCCCCTGCTGGGTCAGACCCCTGAAAACACCAAGTTTCAGAGAGAATTTCAAGTTCAGCATCTTCGTTCCTGCCCTACAGAACCCCAGAGGGCTCAGGGGGTAAAAACAGCCCTGGAGGGCCTGAGAGCACTGGGACAGGGCTCAGGGATCTGCTCACACTTTAGAGATCGATTTCCTCCTATGTTCCTATTTTAAATGGGCTTGAGGAGAATGGAAAATGGAATGGAATGCTAATAAAAGTGGCTTAGGTAATTCTTCTGCACCAGTTTTATGCTCCTGAAATAAAACGCTGACCATGAGCACGAGATCTTTTCCAGTATTTCAAGCTCACCTGGAATGCAGATGATTACAGGGCTGGGTTACACGTCAGAATTCAGGGTAGTTTATCCAGTGAAACAGAAGGGGATTTGTTGGAAGGGCAGCCTCTGAGCACAGTGCAATTGCTGACGTGTTTGGGATGTGCATTCAGGGTGACTCCCAGCTAAGGAAGCCCCACTGGAGGAGCAGGGCAGCTCAGAGCAGTGAGAGCTCACATGTAAATGCCATGAACACCATGAACAGCATGAACAGGAGCTGTGGGGGAAGGATGTGCTCGTGCTCCTCACTGCCTGGAAGCAGCAGATCTGAGCCTTTTGCTCCCAGCCTTCCCACAGAGAGCAGGAGCCCAAACCTCAGCATTCAAGGCACAGCCAGGAGCTGGAATTCAGTTCAGGATGGGACAGAGCTGCCTCCAGCTCCCTGCCTGCCACAGGCCCCAGACACTGCATCACTCTCACAGCCCCCCAGTACAGAATGTTTAGGTGAAACCAAAGCCTGCTACCTAAAAACACTCGAGGTGCTGATTCTGGAACTATTTCAAAGCTCAGTTTTGTTTCTTCTCCTTACACTCTTACTTTTGTCCTTTTCTTGCTTAATATCTCTGACAGAAGCTGTGCCCTTTCCCTTTTACCCATCAGGAAGTTCATTGTAGTAACTACTAAAACCAAATTACATTTGCAAAATAAAATACCAAATCCCATGTCTGCTCATGTATCCTTTTAATGCAAACAGATTTTAAAAATCAATTAATGCTGAAAGAAGGTATTGTATATCCTCCTGCTGTCTGTGCAAGCTCTGCTCTCAGTGATTATTTTTGAGGCAAGAGTGCATTAATGGTTATCCTGTGATGCAAATTAGAACTGAAGAGGTGCCAAGCACTTTGTTTGAGCTCCTTGCATTAATTGTTCAGCTTCAGCTGGTGTTTCCCAGGGTGAGGTGAGTGAGCCAACACCTCCCTGCAGCAGGGAGCTCCTGCCTTGCTGCTTCCACCCCAAATGGCTCCTCCTCACCCCTCACTGGGCCTGCTGATCTGCACACAGAAAAATCAAATCTAATTTACCTCTGCAGCTCACCTGAAGGAGTTCATTCTATTTCCAGAGTTGACCAAACAAGTATTTTCAAATTATATTTCCAAATTCTCTGTTGTAACTAATGCTGTCTGGAGGAATTTTGTCAACATAAAGTTTAGTAAATGATGCCAAAAGAAACAATTTGGCATCAGGAGAGACTGGGTAACAACAAATTATTTGTTTTAAATGTTACAGAGAAACCCTTCCTCAACTGCTCCACACTCTCTTCTAATCCTAAAGGGCTTTTAATGCCAGACCTCCCTGACTGTACATCAACATGAAATGCTCTCTCTGAAAGGACAAGCAGGGCTGGGAACAATGCAGATCATTGCAATTCCTGCACTATTTAGGGCACATTTAGGAGCATGCATATCTGCTAATTCAGTAAGCATTGCCATCACACAAACATACCCACTCTGCTGCTGCCAGCTCCTTCATTTCCACGGTGAAAGCCACTGCAAACCTGGTTAAGGGGACAAAAATAGTTGGGATCATCTGCTTAAAGTGTTTAAACATAAAAAAAGTACTTCAAAAAAAAACCTTGGTAAGAACTAAGATCAGAGGCTTACAAAGCTGATCCCAGCTGAAAGACAAAAGCAGGCTTTGCACTTGTTCCAGCAGAAAACCATGGTTAAACCAGCAGAAAATCGTGGTTAAACCAGCAGCAAACCGTGGTTAAACCAGCAGAAAATCGTGGTTAAACCAGCAGAAAACCGTGGTTAAACCAGCAGAAAACCGTGGTTAAACCAGCAGAAAACCGTGGTTAAACCAGCAGAAAACCATGGTTAAACCAGCAGCAGTTCCTCAGGCTTTGCACTTGTTCCAGCAGCAAACCATGGTTAAACCAGCAGAAAACCGTGGTTAAACCAGCAGAAAATCGTGGTTAAACCAGCAGAAAACCGTGGTTAAACCAGCAGAAAACCATGGTTAAACCAGCAGCAAACCA
The DNA here is from genome assembly GCF_023055355.1 of Agelaius tricolor. Classification (NCBI taxonomy): domain Eukaryota; kingdom Metazoa; phylum Chordata; class Aves; order Passeriformes; family Icteridae; genus Agelaius; species Agelaius tricolor. The sequence continues at coordinate 978,139 of NW_027269280.1, forward strand.
TGGTTAAACCAGCAGAAAATCATGGTTAAACCAGCAGCAAACCATGGTTAAACCAGCAGCAAACCATGGTTAAACCAGCAGCAAACCATGGTTAAACCAGCAGCAAACCATGGTTAAACCAGCAGCAAACCGTGGTTAAACCATCCACAGCTCCTCAGGCTTTCTCACCCAGAGCTCCTGGGAAGGTAAAGTGGGGATTCCTCAAAGGGAACCCCCAAACAAGGGGACAGCTGCCAGTTTACCCAAATTAACGCACAGAGCTGCAGCAGGATTCCCACAAATGCTGGATCAGAACTCCTACTTTTGCTTGTTTGTTGAAACAAACCTTATTCCCCTGCATGTGCTCTGTGGGATCTGCTTTATGGCCCTGCAATGAATTTCCCACCACAACCTGACAGCTTGGAGGTTATTAAAGCCCCTGCAAACGCTGCCTTTGTCAAGTGGCACACGCTCCCTCCCCAGATTGTGCAATTATCCTTTCAATACATCACATTAACAAGCATAAAAAGATGTCACTTCTAAGTCTACAAAATACTGTTCAATAGGAAAAAAAATACCCCAGAGGGGTACAAGCACCATTTAGAGGGATTTGATTAAAAATGAAACACTCATAATGGCAGACAGTGTTCAATAGTTTGTTTTATGGAATGTGCTGGGATATTGTACTGGACAAGTAATCTACAATTCATGATGCTTTCTGCTTAGAACCCTGCAATCAATAAAGAAAAAAAAATCAATGTTTCTTTTAATAACTATGCAATGAATAACAGCAGTGATGCCACTGGAGAAGAGGTACATTCAGAATAACTTCTAGAAAATTGAGAGGATTTTCCTGTAGTACAGAAAATATTGTAAACTACACAGGGATGTCATAATACATTTTGAAAGATCATAGATAATTCATACTATTAAGGTATACTTCAGGTTCCCAACTCAATACCATTAAAAAACATTCAGTAAAGCAGATTTTGTATTAGCTGTATTTGTGACAGATGATATTTTAAACAGAGATGGATCAAATGGACACACTCAGAGATTGTTTTTATGTATTTCTCATTTTGCACAGTGCTGAAATCCCTCTGACACATTAGATATCTTTTTCTTTTCCTTCAGACCTGTTTAAAGAACAACTTCTGATTACTTGATAACAAAGGTAAACAAGTACATAAATCTTTTCCTGAGTGGAACCTTAAGTTGCTCTCAGCTCCAAGCCACACTGAGACACAGGAACATGCCCTAACGATTTTTCAATGAGTGTGATTAAGCGCCGTCTTTAAAATCTGTTTACTTACCACATTTTATAGGGGATTACAGCCAGAGCAGCACATCTCTGCCAGTGCTAAGTGAGCCAATAACAGCTGGGAATAGTGAGGCAGCAGCAAGGATGAAGCAGGAGAGAGGAGCCTGGGGCAGATCCTGCCCGACCCAAACTCCATCCTGCTCTGGGTCTGCAGCCACAAAAAGGTTTCCTCCCCCACCAGAGCCATGAGCAAACACTGCTGAAGTCAACAAACCTTTGGATCAGCCAGGAGAAAACTTCTTTCCTGGGGATGTTGAAACTATCAAACGTGCTCAAAAGTGTTCTTAGTAATTTCCTCTGGTTTAGGATCAGTTCTGGATCTACATTTGATGACTACACTGGCATGGCACTAGAGCTTTCCAGACTTTAAAACACCTGAAAACACCCCCTTGTCATCTCCCCTAAAAACTGAGGGAATTTGCTTAAAGACTTTTTCAGTCCCTGCTGCTTTGCTCAGGGGCCCAGGGAAAGGATCACATTAGCAGGAGGAAAAATAAATTCAAAAAAACCCCTGCTTGTACCAGAGGGATCCACTTTCCAACAGGCATGCTGTGAACAAGCTGTGTGTGAGGAGCAGGGAATACCAAACAAACAGGCTGCACACAGGCTGCATGTTCTGCTCAAACTGTTCCCCCTCCAGCACTGAACCACAAATAACAGGCAAAGGGCACCAGGATTTCGAGCAGCCCAGTGTTTTCTGCTGGCCTCCACATCTTCTGTGCTTCCAAGTGTGTGTGGAGAACTTCCTAAAGATCTGCCACACAAAAATGCAATTTCCTGTCAGAAATCTTCCACCCCTGCTCTTACCTGGCTCTCTCCAGCACTGCTCCCATCACCTGGCGTTTCTCTTTACATTTGATGTCTTCATTGACATCTGTCCCACCAAAGATGATTCCAAAGGGAATTCTGCTCCCTGCAAAGCAGTGAGAAGTTGGCCAATACGTTCATGTAATCACCAGGAGTGAAAAAGTGCACTGATAACTCTGAATCACCTATCTGAGCAAAAATCTGGGAAAAGGAAACTTGAATTTTGATTTTTTTAGCACTGTAACCCCACACACAATAACTTTGCACTTTCACAGGACATCAAACCAAATGGGAAACAAAGTTTGTTGATAAAGACAGGAAATGTACCACAGATTTCCATTTGTATTTGAAAGTTGAGTGAGCTGTAAGATCAGGATTTATTAGCATTGCTAATTTCCTCATTACTAAATGAGAGAGCAAGCAAAAAGAAGGAAAGACTAATTACCATTCTGGCTACTTGGAGAATTTCCTTGGCATTTGTTGATATGATACTCTAATGTTTGCAGGAGGAGGGAGTTGATGTGCACTATCAAAGCACCACTGCCTCTAATCTTCCAGAGACAGCCTGTCTGTAATACCACATAAAATATGCACTGCCTCGGTAAAGAATGAAAAAAGGGAATAATTATGATGCCATCTATTAGGTGTGCTGATCCTGTAAACAGAATTTCCAGGATGAGGCCCAGCAGATCAATAGTATGGCAGCAATGGTAGTGCAATCACTAAATTTCTAAATGTTCCAGGAGCCAGGAACGTTCCCTGCATCCCTTTTCTGTCCCAGAAATCTGCAATAACCTTTACACTTTGACTATGATCATCTCAGCAACCTTGCTGTTACTGTCCTGCCTTGCAGAGATTTTTGGTGTATTTTTCTTTCAGCCACTGCAGATACCTTTTAGAACAGTGTAACTGATTTATGGAAACTCCTGAGCTTTTGTAAGGTATGAGGCTTTTCAGGTCACTTGGGACTTTGAAAAGGTAACAGCAGCAGCATTTGGGCATTGCCATGCAAGTTAAACTCCAGTAAAATTGTACTCCAAAAAACAGTTAAAATTCACCTTTATCTTTTGTTCTTCAGCAAACATCCCCAAAAAACCCAAAAAAGATGGGTTTAAGCCTCCTCCAAAACAATTCAAGGTCTTGCCAAAAAACCAATCATCTCTATGTTCCAACAAGCCTTAATTCAAATGTGAGCACAGCTCATTTTACATTATTTCACTTTTTTTTTTATTTGTATTTTTTGTGTTTGTATTTCAGGTCCCTGCTGAAATCAGAGCCCCTCTGGAGCAGAAGCAGCCCAGGCACAGCAGACACAGTAACTGAGGCTGTCTGCAAAGCCCCAGAACCAACTGGGGGCACTGCTGAAGTCCAAACCAACCCCAGAACTGCCCTGAGATCAGTGGAAGGTGCAGTTCTGTGCCTTTGAACAGATTTCTGTAAGGTGCTCTCAGCTGAGGATGCACAAACTGCAGTTTCAGCAGGTGAAATAACTGTCTGTAATTCTCAGAGTGCTCCTAGTGTATCATTAGTGGCAGGCTAAAATTTTGTTCTCTGTGGCTAAAGACAATAGAAAATTTTATTATTTGTCTGATAACATCCTGTGTCCTGCAGTCTGCCTGACAGGAATGTTATTTCCCATTGAAAAACCCTGACTCGTTTTTGAGCAGAAAAATCAAATTAGCCTCCCTGCTTCCTTGCATTGGAGCCCAGCTCTCCCTGGCCAAGCCACTGTCCTCTGAAAGAACACATGTCCTGAAAGGATCCTGATGTTCATGTAATGCTCTCATCCTGGGGTAGCTAAAGTACTTAATTACCAAAAGCACCATGTGGTTTAGAAGTACATTTATTTAGCTCTCTCTCGATCAGATCTCCCACTGAGAGGGATTTTTAGCATTTCTGAACGTTTGCTGAAATGGATAAACAGAGTGAGGGTATTCTGTGTGGGTTTAGACATTTCTGGCCATTTGTAGCAGTTAGGATTCATTCTCTTCCCTTGCAGGATTTCCTGGGAGGTATTTTTATTGCAAAGCAGAAGGGGGATTACCTTGCAGCAGTCTGCCTCCTTTATAGAGGTGAATGGCCAGGGCTGCATCAAACTTGTCTGAGGAGGTCAGGTTTGCTATTTCAGCTGCACTTTCATACATGAAAGCATCTTTAAGAACACAGATGTGACCTGCAGCATGTAGATGATTCCTTCATTATGGGAACAAAGAGAAAGAGAATAAAGAAGTCACTATTAATGTTACAGGCACACCAGCATATGAAGCAAACTTTATCAAAATGTTTTTCCTCAAACTTTGCTCTTTCAACTTTATGCCTGTTTTGTTCAAGCAGCCAAGAGCTGTTCACAAGGCTGGTTTTTTTTCTGGAAGATATTTGTTATCTTCACCACTGTGATCCACAGGCACCTTCCAAGCAAGGTAACACTGCATGGGCCAAGCCTGATCCACACAAAAATCAGAAAAAGTGAAATATGCCCAGGAGCCTTCCTGACTCAAGTTGTCATTCTGAAATAACCCCTCCTTTTGAAGGGAGGTGTCAGAATTCTTGTGTCAGAGTTTTTGTTCAGACCTTGCTCTCAGAGATTCTCAGCCCCTTGTTCTGGAGAAGGGACACCAAGTGAAGAAAGCACAACATGTCCAGCCATTCAATGCTACTAAAACTACAGAACATCCAAAATGAATGCATCAAGAAAGCCAGAGAGCTGAATTGTGTTCCCCTTCTGTTTGAGGGTGGGTTTAATTGCTCCTTGTCTCAGCTCAACCATTTACAAACCAGGCAAAGAATTATTGAAATAGAAGCAAAAAAACTACACAAAAGTAATGACACAAATACTTTCACAACCTGCTTAAAAAATCTCAGTTCCAAAAAGAAAAACCAACCAGCAAGCCGCTGGCAGTGAGCTTAGGCATGCCCCTTTCCATGCAGTGGTTCTCAGATGGAAGCATTGCTGCAGGGGCTGCCAGAGCAGGACTGACTGATTGCAGACAGCCCCAGTCCTGCCCCAAACCAGGCAGGTATCGATGCTGCCAGAACATCAGCAAACACACAGAGCAGCAAGGCTCACCTGACACGGCTGTTTGCACTGTCAGGATCACACAAACACCACAAGAACGTTCTGTGCTTGTCCCATCTCATGGCACTTGATTGATTGATTGATTGATTGATTGATTTCTCGTCAGGTATTAATGGTTCTGGCATTACAACCCTGCTGGCTCATTGACTGCCTGGACCGTGGCAGCTTCCATCTCCTGATCATTGCACAGCCTCCCAAGAAATGGGATTTCTGTCCTGCAGAAGTTACTCATTCCTGCAGAAACTGGTGCTAAGAGTGCTGTAAATGTCTGGAAGGAATGTGCCAGCAGTGCCAGACAGAATGGAATGGCAGGAGTGCCAGACAGAATGGCACTGGAAGGAATGGGCCAGCTCCACTGGCACAGCACAGGGGCTGCATTGCTTCCTCAGCCCCCAGGGAAACTCCTTTTAACTCCACTGTTCCAAACCAGACCAATAAATGATGATAACTGCTAATAAATAATGAAACACGGCCACATTTTAAGCTCCTTATTTACACTGCTGAGCAATTCTTGAGGCCAGTTGCTCCATGAGCTGGTTCCAAGTGCCTGCCCTGCCCTTGCAAGAGGCTCTCCATTTCTATCCCAATAATGATGCCCAAATCTCCCAGCTGGGGAGGGAAAATCTCCCAGGCATTCCTTGGGATGCTGCTGCATGCATTCCATAATTTCACAGGTGCTCATTAAATGGTCCAAAAGGGTTTTTTCCCATCAGCATTCCAATTACCATAAATCACTATCCTGTACAAGCAATATGTTTGCATATTACAATTAATTTGAAAATAACTCTCTCAGGACATCAGGAATCAAGAAACTCAGCCAGGAATTCCAATCAAAAGTGGTTTTTTTTTAAACATACTAGGGATGATTACTTCTCCACACATTGCACAGCTCCACATCTCCCTGGGGAATGGCAGCTGCTTCTGCAGTAAATACAGAGGGACTCCCTCAAGTGTTCCAAGCCTCAGAGATTGTGCGTTATCTCTACAAATCCAATTTTTTTTTTTACACACTTTTATTCTACTCAGGAGCACGTAAAAAATTTGCATACATCTTTAGAAGGAAAAATAAGCAAATATTCCCAGAATAATTGAAATTCCCAGATTTAAACAGGCCTTGATCCCCTGAACATTCCATCGAGCTTGATCTCATTAATCACAAGCTTCAAACGATGCATCTCTGGAAATACCTGTGTGTGGAAGCTGAGTTATTGGGTAGTATATAAGTGCTGGAATTTACAGCGTTATTTTCATATTTTCTAAATGGCTTTTCATCTTCATAACCAAAAAAAGCAGAGTGATTTTCACACATATGCTGTTACCAAGGAACACGATTAGGGAGTGCTGCAGTTATCGCAGGGATTTTTTTGGAAGCCTGATCTGTGTGTGAAGTCCCAGATGTCCCTGAATGAAGCCCAGGCACAGGAGACACATCATCCATATCTCTTCTCCCCCTGGCAAATGTCTATTCACATTATTTTGCCATTTCATAAACAAATACTCTGTGAATGAGAAACAAAAATTAACCCAGCTCCTGCTGTCTGGGGATCAAAGACAACACTGGAAATGCCAACTCTCAAGGCTACATTTTCTCTCTATCATAGTTCTTAACACAGGAGATAAATTCCCAAGTGTTTTTAAAAACCCCGAATGTTGCTTGGAGCTAGAAATTGCCCTGCCACCTTCTCCCCTTCTACTGACACTCTCATGGAAGCCAATGCCATGACTTGGAGAAATACTATTTCCAAAATGGAGTTGAGCTGGCAGATCCCAGATTTTGGGTGTTTTTCTAAGAAGAATGCATCAGGGAGGGCTCCAGCCATTCAGTAAATGTGACAGAGCAGTTTTAGGAGTACGTTACCCTGGCCACTGCTTACTCTGCACTATTTATACACACCTGAGTAGTGGACAAAGCATTTGTCCCTCATTTTAGCATTCAGAAAATTAATTTCTCTTTGTTTGGTGCATTTTTAACAGTCTTTGGAAATTACAAAGCTTGTAAGTGCAACTTTCAATGTGTTCTCTGCATCTACACTGAATGCAGAGATCCTGCTAAAAGCTACAAGCTTTTTCTGACACATTTGCACTTTGAGATTTCTATACAAAAAACATTTTTCTCTAACGCATCTGTGAAATACCAAGCGATATTTTACAATGTTTAATTTTTTATTCCCTACATAATTGATCTTCTCCTGGCTAGCAGTTTCCCCTCCTCCAGCATGAATCTGCAGTTCACAGGTTTGCATTTAAAAAAACAGTTTCAGAGTTCCAAACACAGCCTGGCTGATGAGAAGGCACAGGAGTTAAAAGTGTGCTTATTTCTAAGGTATTATGGTTGTGAAACTTGCTCTGTTTTCTGTGATGCCTTCCTTTCAACTTCTAAATTTCAACTGATACTGATTTAATGGCATTACTTACAGACAAAGAATGTTTGATTTCCAAAAAGTTCCTGGTAGGTGGATACACTGACACTTTTTGAATGGCACAAAATAGGCTTCATCCAAAAATATTAATTATCTCTTTCCCTCAGCTGCCTGCTCTGCACAGCAGCTGTGCACCAACTACTGTTAAATGTATATGGCACAATTCAGAGCTTGTTAAGGGAGCAGAGTCATTTCACTGCCTCTCAGAAACTTGGCCAGACCTGAACACTCACAATTCCCACTGAAGCTCATCAAATTACACGAGCTGAAACCCTGCCTGATCTCCTGTTTTCTTTGTAAATGATCTTATTTTTCAGAGTTGTTAAAACAGCATGTCCTTCACTCCATTTCCCTCTCAAACTTCTCCTTGAAGCAACATAGACAAATTGCACTGGCATGAGTGAACTATGAATAAAGTTCACTGTGAATCACAGAAATTAAAAATGCGAGTGAGGATGGGGACCAGCTCCTCCTGTCTCTGTGCTCTGAACTCAGTAACTGAGCTTTGCAAGGACCAAAGAACTCTGCAAAGCTTGAACCCGTGTTACAAACAGCTCCTGCAGTGCAAACCATGGTGGGGAGCAGCAGCACTGAGGGCAGCCCCTGAAAATGGTGGAACTCATGCCAGGGTGCAGATGAACACCTGTCCTAAAGATGAGCACCTGTCCTAAAGATGAGCACCTGTCCTAAAGATGAGCACCTGTCCTGAAAGATGAACACCTGTCCTGAAAGATGAACACCTGTCCTGAAAGATGAACACCTGTCCTGAAGGTTCCTGCTCTGGGAATGGCCACGCAGGGCCAGCAGGGATGTCCCAGCAGGGATGTCCCAGCCCCTGAGCAGGGCCAGCAGGGATGTCCCAGCCCCTGGGCAGGGATGTCCCAGCCCCTGGGCAGTTCCAGCAGGGAGGTGCAGGAGCTCCCAGAGCTGCCCTGAGGACAGGAGGATCTCCTGCCCTGGGAGTGTTCCCCTGTGGGATTCCAACCCTGGCACACAGGGTAAAATGAAATAGTAGAAATGTTTGGATTATTGAATTACTCCAATAAATGTCTAAGCTCAAAACCAATTGTCCAGAGGAATGATAAGCACCGTTGGATTTGTGGTTTTAATTCTCTTGCAGCTGATTACCTGGGGATTTACAGAATGGCTCTCTTAAATGGCCAGTTAATGAGAGCCAAAACAATTTCTCCCTCTCCAGAAAACATTTACATATTGGCAAAACAGTTAATCTAAATCTTTCTAATTAACCTATTAATTCCAGATTTCTATTCCTCCTTACTACTAAGTAATAAAAGATGAACAAGACATTTCAAGGGGCAGGGAAGAATAATTTCTTTTCTTCCTTGACACCCTCTTTGATCTCATTTCTAAGGCTGAACAATGGCAGCCTAAGCAAAGACTTTTGCTTAGTGCTGTATTTATTCATTGCTCATATTTTTTAAGGTGATTAAAGATTATGCACACCAATAGGAAGAAAGCCCACAGCACATTCATTATACCACTTGTTTTAGCAAGTTGATTTTTAGCCAAATTAAATTCTGGTACCTTTGTCACCACTTACTTTAAACTCAGGAAATGAATATCTTATTTATGAAAAGATGAAGCAGTTATTGGAAGAGCTGTAACACCTTAAACAGAGTATACATTGTGATATTAAGCCATAAAATTAATCTATGCTGGCAAGCGTTCAACCCAGAGACAACGTCATTGTTTCATTTATATTTAACCAAAAGTTCAAAATTTAAAAAAAATTCAGGTAAAGGCACCTTGCTAAGCCACTGTACCTCAGGACAGTGTGCCCACATATTCACTATCAATATCTGTAATTAAAAGACTTTGATATAATATGTGAACCCTTGCTTTTCTGGCTTATTCAGACTTATTTTAACTAGAAACAATGCAGAACCTGCTTTCTACTCTATTAGCTCTGAACAGCTCCAGCCTAAACATATGTCTGACTTCCCTCAAAGTGGAATTGAAGAAGACGGTAAGTAAATATTTGATTTGTAAAGGTAAATAACCTCCTAGAGGAAAATTGAGCAGTGATGTGCCCAACGATAACTAGTCTTGTACTATCCAGTGAGAGCAAAGGGTAAGATATGAAAGGCAATGCAGAATGCCACAGGAACTCTGCTGGAAAGCACAGGCATAAAAAGAAGTGTATATATATATATACACATAAAGAATTTACTTGTCTCAAAATTTTAGTAACAAGTATTGTTTTAAAATAGCAACCCTTCAGCTTTCTCTAGAGTTTCTATCCTCAGTGCCTGGGTGACAGGACCAGCAGATATGTCCTACCAGCACCTCATACAACAGAGCAGCCCTGCAGAAGGCTCAGGCTGCACTTGGTATGGCACAAGCAGCATGAAAACCTAATGTCTGAGGATGCTGCTATGCATAACCTCACATGTGAGACAATGCACAGATCAAGGTCAGGGAAAACTTGTAATAGCAGAATATCCCAAGAGATTCATCCGAAGAGAAACAACTAAACAATGAACAACTCAGTTAAGATTAACTCAAATCGTTAATGTGAGCCTCAAGAGGACAAAACCATTGGGAAATTGTTTATTTTTTATAGAGACTTATTTTTTTTATAGCTGACATGCACAGTGAAGCCCCAGCAGCAACGCTCTCAGCCACATCCCGTTTCCACGTCACAGAAGAAGCCAAACGGGGACATGTGGGATATTTCTGCGCTTCTGTTTGCTCGTGCCATTTCCCAGCACTGCAGCGCCGTGTCCGTCATCCATCCATCCATCCATCCATCCAGCCATCCATCCATCCAGCCATCCATCCCGAGAGCCGCAGCCCGCAGCGAGGGCAGCACCGGAGCGGCTCCCGCACGGCTGCAGCCGGGGCTGTGCGGCACTGCCGGCCTGTCCGTCTGTGCCATCCCCGCACGGCTGCAGCCGGGGCTGGCTCCGGCACTGCCGGCCTGTCCGTCTGTGCCATCCCCGCACGGCTGCAGCCGGGGCTGTGCGGCACTGCCGGCCTGTCCGTCTGTGCCATCCCCGCACGGCTGCAGCCGGGGCTGTGCGGCACTGCCGGCCTGTCCGTCTGTGCCATCCCCGCACGGCTGCAGCCGGGGCTGTGCGGCACTGCCGGCCTGTCCGTCTGTGCCATCCCCGCACGGCTGCAGCCGGGGCTGTGCGGCACTGCCGGCCTGTCCGTCTGTGCCATCCCCGCACGGCTGCAGCCGGGGCTGTGCGGCACTGCCGGCCTGTCCGTCTGTGCCATCCCCGCACGGCTGCAGCCGGGGCCGGCTCCGGCACTGCCCCGGTGTCCGTCACACTGACTGTGCCAGCCGGGGCTGGCTCCGGCACTGCCCTGCCGCCCGTCTGTGCCACCCCCGCAGCCGGGGCTGTGCGGGACCCGGCCACGCTGCGGGGCGAGAGCGGCCCGGGCTCCGCCGGCCGTGCCCGCTCTGGGCACGCACGGAGCGGGCAGCGCCGCAGCGGGGGCGGCCCCGCGGTGTCCTCGGCCCCGGCCACCGCCCCCCGCACGCTGCCAGGGCCGGCGGAGCCACCGCCCCCCGCACACCCCAATCCCGCTACGCTCTGCCGCCGCCCCCCGTACACCATGGGCCGCCGGAGCCGCCGCCTCCCGCACACCCCGGCCGGCAGAGCCCCCGCACACCCCGCACACCCCAATCCCGCTACGCTCTGCCGCCGCTCCCCGCACGCTGCCAGGGCCGCCGGAGCCGCCGCCCCCCGCACACCCCGGCCGGCAGAGCCCCCGCACACCCCCGGAGCCGCCGCCCCCCGCACACCCCAATCCCGCTACGCTCTGCCGCCGCTCCCCGCACGCTGCCAGGGCCGCCGGAGCCGCCGCCCCCCGCACACCCCGGCCGGCAGAGCCCCCGCACAGCCCGGGCCGCTGGAGCCCCCGCACACCCCCGGAGCCGCCGCCCCCCGCACACCCCGGCCGGCAGAGCCCCCGCACAGCCCGGGCCGCTGGAGCCGCCGCACACCCGGGCCGGCGGAGCCGCCACCGTGCGCCGGCGCGGGCCGCGCATGGCGGGCTCGGAGGGCAGCGCATCCTCCCCATCGCGGCACTCGCTCGCTCACTCATTCACTCACTCACCGGATCCTGGCGGCCGTGGTGGCGTTGCCGGTCTGTGCCCGCAGGCACGCCAGCAGCAGCAGCCTCATCGCGGCCGCTCCGCTCCGATCCGCTCCGCCCGCCGCCGCCTCACCTGCCCGCGGCCCCGGAAACGGCGCTGCGGAGCGGGGCCGGAGCGGCCGCGGCCCCGAGCCCTGCGCGACCAACCCGTGCGGGGATGGGCCGGCCTTGGCAGGTGCTCCCGGGCAGAGGGCACCTGCATACCTGGCAGAGGTCTGGGTGCCTGCCCACGCCTCTAGACAGCGCCGCGTGCCCTCGTTAGTCCGGCACAGAGATGACACGCTCGGACCGTGGCCGGGGAACGGCAATTCAAACCCTCCTGAGGACAGCATCTCTGCCTCTGCCTCCTGCTGCCACCCAGGAGGTGCCTCATGCTCGGGGCAGGGACAGCGTTGGGAAAAAACCGAAAGGAGGGTAAGATGCCAAGCGCCAGAACAGCCAGAGGAATGTGCCAGTCCGAAGAGTAAGGAATGGGATGCTCAAAGACCACTCCCGGCATCAGGAAGGCCACAAAATGCAGCAGAACCAAAGGTGTGTGAGACCAGGGAAAAGGCAAGAAACCACAGCAACAGGCAGAACCCAAAGATACAACAAACAGGGAAGAAAAGAGAACAAACCTGAACTCCAGATGAAGAAAACAATATCCCAAAGCAGCCAGCCAGTCTTCAGGATAAAAGTGTCCACCCCAATTACAGCCAGGAACACAGAAGGGCTGAGCGGGGCAGCAGGCAGGAAGGTGAGAGGCCAGCTCAGGGAGTCTGTTGGGAGATTAATAGGAAACAGGTGGCTGATTGTAGATACCCCCCTGAACGTGTTCCAACATCTTGTAACAATATTGAGACCAGGTGCAGGACATTGGTGGTGATGAGAAAGGGGCTGATTGGACAGAAAAGTCACTTCTTTGCTTATAACCTGGTCAGGTTGCCTGATGTAATTCACAACAGGGTCACACAGATGCCAGCTTCCCCAAAGCTGGAGAAGACAGGGAAAAGTGGTCTTCAAAAACCTGTACTGCCTTGTTATTCATATTTCACTGTCAGGGAGACAGAGAAAAAACAGGCCACATGCAGAGAAATATTGAATTAATAATTTTTGAAATAGTACTTCTTCCAATAATTTGTGTGGATTTCTGAGGCTAACAGGTGTTCTGAAATTGAGGATTTAAACGTCATAAAAACACACAATGGAGTGGGTTCTGGAAAACTGTAAACATTTTGGTAGACAGACTCATGTTTTGCTAACGAAACTTAATGCTGCAGAGCTGTGTTAACTGCATCTCACTGAGTTATCCCTTAGATTCAGCACAACATTCTTTAGACCACTTCAAACTCCACTGGAACTAAAAATTTTGGCTGCAACCTAGAAGAGGAACAAATCCTGCAGAAATGCTAAAAATAGGGTAAGTGCTAATCTAAGGGTAGGCAGAACCAAACCATTGGGTCTAGAAGGGTTTTGTCACCATTCTAGAAAGTGTTTCTGGCATGAAATCCCACTCCTGCTGAGATGTGGAGGGCTTTTGTCAGTGGGGCCAGGATTCCAGCCTGGAAGTGGCTCCTGTGAAGCACATTTGGGCTTCTCAGGTGTCCCACAGTCTGAGTGAAGCTCCACAGGTGCCTTTCAGCCCCTCCTGGTACCACGATGTCCCCACAGCCCCTCCAGGTGTGTCACACCTGGCAGCTCTGGCAGTGTGTGCCCCAAAAATGGAGATTCTGCAGCTGTACCCTGGATCTGGCTGTGAAAGCTCAGAAAGCCACGTTTTGGGTTAGCAAAAGCTGTCCAACACATTTAGTGTGCAACACAAAGAAGAAAAAACACAAACATTAAAGTGAGACAAAGCCTGCTCCGTGAGAAATGAGAAAACTCAACCAGTCACCTGAGAAATAAAGAGGAAATAAAGGAAACATTCAAAGAGATCTCAACATGTTATCACTATTTATGGTAACTCTGGCTTTATGCTATATAGGCTTTGACTGAAAAAATAATCAGGAAATGTGCATTGCATCTTGAAAACATGGAAATGCATGAATGTATTCCTGTATAGCCACAGCTGCACTCACTGTGTGCATAGGAGGAGTCGTGGATGAATCAGAAGGAAGTTTTAAACACACTGTAGCTAAGTATTGTTTGGAGGGAAATTAAAACCTCCTTCCTGCTGTACTTCCAGAGAGAACAGTAACTTGTGAATTTAGTGAGAGTACCTGCATCTCTATTCCTGAAGGCTTAGGTAACATTTTAAGGTACATTGCAACTGCTGCTCAGCATTGTTAGGTGTTTGTACCAGTTGTGGGACAGGTCACTATAGAAATCTCACCTCACTCACCAAGGTAAATTATGAAGGGTCTAAAACATGAAATTAAGACACAGTAATACAAAGTGTGCTTTATTACTTTGAGTCTCCAGAAAATACTACCAAACTCCTCAGAAAGTGCAATCCCAGTTAAAATGACAGTACTGTATTAAGATAGGAAAAGATGAAATGTAATTTTGTTACAGAATCAGTCATGTTACAGTAGTTCACAAAGAAATGCCTGTACAGCTGGTTGCTTTTTCCTCATTGTCCTTTGTCATGAAATTTCTTAACTAGTTAAGAAAGCAAATGTATGTAATCAGTCATTTTTATGGCATATGTTATTTACAGAGGCCCATTATTGAATGACTGTATTTACTTTTACAAGCATCACTTGCTCCAAAGTAAGTCATGCCTAAATGATTGGTATGTAACTACATGATGCCAATAAACTTAACTTTTTCCACTGAAAACATACAACCGGCAGTGTCTTACCCACTTTGTTCTGGCCAAAAATAAGACTTTTAGATCTGCTGCTGAAGACAATTTCATGCATTCACAACCTGTACCTCAACACATGTGGTGCTGGAACTGCAGCACATCTCAGGGTTGTAATCTTGCTGATTGATGTTTTCCCATTTTAATCACATGCTTTGTCCCACTGAAATCAGAGTGTTCACTCTCCATGTGTACCTGGATAATTCCTGCATGCCCTCACACCCAGCTGCTGCTCCCACCCCTGAGTCACCAGGCACATCCTGGGTGCTGAGCTGGCCTCAAATACGTATAAAAACACGTATAAAAACATATGTGAAAACAGCCTTTTGCACCACACATGCATCACCTTTTCCTGCTGAAAGGCCTTGTTGTGAGACAGTCTTTAACTATAGCATTAAATAACGCTAAAAAAGATGATTTGGGGTCTGGAGCATCTCTTTTGAGAGAACATGGGAATTGGGACTGTTCAGTCTCAAGAAGGCTGAGAAGGGATCTCATTAATGCAAACAAATATCTCAGAGGTGGGTGCCAAGAAATTGGTGCCGGGCTCTTTTCAGTGGTGCCCAGCCACAGGATGAGGAACAATGCCCACAAACTAAACCACAAGTTCCACCTGTCCGTGAAGAACTCTTTTCCTTCATCGAAGGATGGCAGAGCAGCTGCCCAGGGAGGCGGCGGATCCTGCCTCCCGGCAGACATTCCACACCCACCTGGGCGCCTTCCCGTGCCAGGTGACCCTGCCGGGGAAGGAGCAGGAGCAGGCAGAGCTCCTTCCTCTGGGACGGTTCGGGGATTCTGTGCATTTCCATTTCCCCGTGCAGCCCCTGAGCGGCAGCCGGGTCACAGCGGGGAGAGGCGCCGCACACCCCGGGCTGCCCAGCTCCGGCTGGCGCTGCCGGCCGCCCTGACGGGCACCCTGAGGGACCTCCCGGCCGCTCTGATGGGCACCCTGAGGGACCTCCCCGCTGCCGGCCGGCCGCTCTGACGGGCACCCTGAGGGACCTTCCCAACCACTCGCCGGGGCTCCCTCATGGCCAGGCCACTTCCGCCCCGCCGCGCCCCACTCGGCCATATGACGGCGCGACGGGCGGAGTGACAGCGCCCCCGACCAATGGCACCGCGCCGCTGCCGGGGGCGGGGCCGGGCACCGCCGGAGTGACAGCGCCTTCGACCAATGGCGCCGCGGCGCTGCCCGGGAGGCGGGGCTGGGCCGGCGGCGGGCGCGGGTCCCGGCGGGCGGGCCGGGAGCGCGGCGGGGCCGCGGCGGGGCCGGGGGGACGCGGGGCCATGGACGAGGCCGAGCCGAGCGAGCGCAGCCCTCTGCTGAGCAGCGGCGAGCGCGGGCGGGCGGCCAGCAGCGCCTTCCAGGGCCGGCGGCTGGCCTGCGCCGCCGTGCTGCTGGCCGAGCTGCTGGAGCGAGTGGCCTTCTACGGCATCACCTCCAACCTGGTGCTGTTCCTCAACGGGCCGCCCTACGGCTGGGAGGGCGCGCAGGCCAGCCAGGCGCTGCTGCTCTTCATGGGCATCACGTACCTGGTGTCGCCGTTCGGGGGCTGGCTGGCCGACGCCCTGCTGGGCAAGTTCGGCACCATCCTGCTCAGCATGGCGCTGTACCTGCTGGGCATGCTGGCCTTCCCCGTCATCGCCGCGCCGCACACCCGCCAGGGCCTGTGCGGGGACATCCCCCTGTTCCCCGTGGAGAACTGCTCCTCGCCGGCCGCCAACGCCACCCTGGCGCCCTGCTCGCAGGCCGGAGCCACCCGCTACTGCGCCACCGCCACCTTCGTGGGACTGGTCCTCGTGGGGCTGGGCGTCGGCTCGGTCAAGGCCAACATCACCCCGTTCGGGGCCGACCAGGTCGGGTATCGTGTGGCAGCTGCTGCGCTCGGGGTGCCCAGGGTGGCAGAGGGGCTTGCCGTGCTGGGGTGGGCAGTGCCCGGCCGGCTGAGCTCTGTGCAGCTGCTCAGCCTGGCAGGGAATGGCATCGCCCTGTGCAGGGCGGCTTGTTCAGCCGGGCCATGTTTGGTGTCATTTCGGTGCCTCTGGGGTGTCCGATCCCTTTGCTCTCCAGGTTACCCTGCCTCAGATGTGGGGTATGAGTTGGCTGAGCCATCACCAGCTCGAGGACTTGGGTTGAATACTTAATGGCCATTAAGGGGACTGTTAATTGTCCTCGCTGGTGAGTTTGTACCCAGTTAACGTGACCTCAGAGCTCATCAGATGAAGTACAAGAGACACATTTGAGCTGGGACCAGGATGACATGGGCCTCCTAAGGCAGTGTCAGAGGCCTTTACCATCCTGAAATAAAGGATCTAACAGTGCAGAGCGAACAGTTTTTATGCTTTAGGTATTTGTGCACTGCCTTGCCCCAGAGTGGCGTTTCTGTGCAGGCTGGTGCTGCATCACATGATGGGGGAAGCTGCTCTGGCCGTGGTAAACATCACCTGGGCTGTTCCTAAGGACACATCCTGTCAAATGACCTTGTGGGGACCCGCCACAGTGATCTCATTCCTTGGGTCAACCCTGCAGAACCCAGGGGCTGCGCAGAAAACCTTTGAGAGGCAGCCTGCAGCTCAGTAGCAGCTGGAATGCTCTGTTACATGTAGGTTTTTTCCAGAATTTCAGCATGCTCAGGTACTGCCGAGCAGCTTTTCTAACTACACTGAAAGTCCAGTGGCATGTCTCTCTGCTGGCTCACTGAGTTCTGGTTAGAGCAGGTATCAGAAGTGCCATGCATTCTTTGAAAGAGGGAGAATCCACCACAGAATCATTGCCAAACATACCTCTGTTCTCTGTTGTGCAGTTTGCATTTGTCATTCCTTGGCATTTCATGTGTTCTGAATTCTGGGTGAAAGGCAGTATATAAATGTAAAACATGATTATAGCCCAGTTTGTGTGTCCCCAGTGCATTAGCTCTGCTTGAGCCAGCCTAAGCCCATCAAGTGAAATAGCTTTAATATGACTTTATCTTGTAAGGTGTTTTTCAAAACTGACTGCTTATCCCCAGAACGCTTTATGAAAGTTAAATATGGGAGATAAATAATGGCAAGGACAGAGCAAAAGAAGGGCCATTGCCAATGGAAGTGTAGCTGTTGTAGCTGGATTTTGTAAAGGCTTTTCCCCCAGGATTTCAAGGAAAGCAGGTTTTGGCTGGGTTTGCAGATAATTCACAGTGATTTATGTAGGGCGAAGCAAAAGAAATACTCCTTTCTGGGCCATAATAATCAGTGGAGCTCTGCCGAGGTCTGAATTTTTCCCCCTCTCTCTTTTTCTGGCTTATCTCTTGTTAAATATATTACAGCATGCCACTTACCTTGGAGTGCAGTTTGGGGCCCTCTTGGGTGCCTTTTCCCTGCACAGGAATGTAGAAAACTGCTGGGGAGATGAGTATATATCTATATAGCTGTATATATCAATCTATATCTCTATCTACCTATCTATACCTGAGAATAAAGTCAATCCCAGAGCCACGTTCTTGGGAGGCCAGAGCACATTGCCAACGTGTTTTGGCTGGATGTGTGCTGAAAGGACTTGTCCTCTTTCCCAAAGGAAAGGATGAATTGTGTATCATGTACATCAGTTGGCAAAATCACCTTTCAGAACGTTAATTGCATTTCATTGCAGATCTCTTAGAAATTACCACGTGAATTTTTTAGCTTGAATATGTGTTTAGAATTTGGGTGGAGGGCTCTTGTAGAATGAGAGGTTTCTTTATTTAGCAGAATCACTTTGTGGAAGATCAGAAACTGAACTGCAATACTTACTTTTCTCAGGTTCCTAACTCTCTGTTGAGTGCTTGCTTTTAGAAGTGCTGTTAGAGTAGTTAGGATCGAGTAACTTCCACCAGTCAGCTCAGCAAAGAGAGTTCCTGCAAAGCTGGGACAGAGCAGCTTCTCTCAACTGTGTTTACAGATGTTTTTCTAGAAGTGTCAGCCTGGTCCGTGGTGCTGTGTCAGTCTGAGGGGATGGTTCTCAGAATGGTGTTTCTAATCATGTGATCCCATAACCTGGCCCTTTCCAGTTCCCCTTTCGAGCCAGGGTTTGCTGTCACTTCCTGCTCATGGAGCAGCCTGTGACTTTCTGCAGTTGGGAAACAATGGGACTGCTGGTCATTATTGTGAAAGCTGCTTCAGCACGGAGGCCAGAATAGCAGCAGACTCCTGATCTGGTCTCAGCCATAATCACTCTAATTATAGCTGGGTCTCTTTCAGGGTCACAGCGACTGGGGAGCCAGGTTTCACCCACGCAGGGCTGCCCTCTGAACTGCCTTCACAGCCACTAAATCTGTCAGCCTACAACTGCCACACATCTTCCAGCTCTGCTAGAATTGCTGGTTTACAGTTATTTTTTCCAGCTATTGTAAATTGCTGCTGTAAAGATGGCTTTGGAGTGATTTTCAGCCTTTATTTATTTGTAGAGCATAGATTTTCCAGCCTCTGGATGAGAATGGGGAGCCACGGATAAAGATTTGAAGGTCCCTGACTGCAGCTTGTTTTGTTGTTGCTGCTGTCAGGCTTCTTATGAGCCTGTGGACCTCGAAGGCTCTGCAGAGAACAAGTTTGGAACAAGTTGTGGCATTCACAAGGCCAGTAATAACAGATGGGAGAGGAACAGGCTTTATATGTGGACTTGCTGAATTTCAGTTTAAAACTTGGAAATTATGTAGCAGCTGAGTAATACTGTGGAGCTCAGCTACCCAGCTCTCAGATGATCTCAGAGAGTAAGTGGTTGTGTGCAGTGATGGATTAGAGGGTCAGGATTCTCTAAGTTTGATGGCACAGAACTCGTCATTGTACCTTCTTTGGTAGGCTGAGGATGAGGACAGGGTTCTCTGTTCCATCCCTGCTCTGCTGGGTGGCTGCTCTCAGGGTTGACTGGGATGAGTTTGGGGGTGTTTGTTACATTTGTCACTTGTGGCTGTCAGTTGACTGCAGGAACAAATGAAAGCCACAACTGTCAGGGACTTTTGAGTGATCATGTTGCTTTCATGCAGAGTTTTGACAAGACATCTTCATAGTTCTTTGTCTTTGAGAAGATATTCCACCAGGTAGTTCAGTGGGACCTTTATTCAGTTATTAATGTTTGCCAGTTAAAGGCTGTAGTGACATTTCAGACGTGGCTGTGATGTGATTTTTAGTGCAAGCAGATGCTTTGATAAAGAAGGAAGAAATGGATTATTTGCATTGTAAGTCTGTCATGTGTCTGTCCTTTGAGCACTTCCTTCATTTTGGTCACTCTGTCACAAAAAGGACACTGGAGATGGGGAAGGACGTTTCCAGGAAGGGCCACAGACATGGTCAGTAGTTTCCAGGTGAGGAATCACAAATCAGTCTAAATTTCCTACCTCTGAAAAGGCAGCAAAAAGGAAGATGTGACAGTGGTTTGTGCCAGCAGTGGGCAGGGGAGAGAGGCAGCAGTGGAGCAGGAATGGGATGGAAATGGGATGGAGCTGGGCTGTCTGTGGAGCAGGAATGGGATGGAAATGGGATGGAAATGGGATGGAGCTGGGCTGTCTGTGGAGCAGGAATGGGATGGAAATGGGATGGAGCTGGAGCAGGAATGGGATGGAAATGGGATGGAGCTGGGCTGTCTGTGGAGCAGGAATGGGATGGAGCTGAGCTCTCTGGAGCAGGAATGGGATGGAGCTGGGCTGTCACTGCAGCAGGAATGGGATGGGATGGATGGAGCTGGGCTGTCACTGCAGCAGGAGTGGGATGGGATGGATGGAGCTGGGCTGTCACTGCAGCAGGAGTGGGATGGAATGGAATGGATGGAGCTGGGCTGTCTGTGCTGTTTCCTGGAACAAGGTGAAAAGGGGCAGGCTCAGACAGGCTGGGTTCAAAGCAGGCACTGGGGCAGCCCTTCCCACTGTGCCATTACCTGTGGAGCTCTTTGCCATGGGATGCTGTGCACTCTAAAGCTGACCTGGGTTCAGAGGCAGGTTACACAAGCTGGTGGAGAGGAGAGCTGCTGCATTGATTAAGCACACAGAAGCCATCCCTGGCTCAGGAAGTTCTCAGGAGCTAATGGTAGGAGGCTGGGATAATGCTTGTCAGAAGGCTCACGGTGTTCTTACCTGCATCAAAGTTGGCTTTCTTCTCCCAGCTTTGCTTTGTAGAGATGTCAGCCAGGTCATGTGCAGGAGGGAGGATGAGAAGTCATCTGCCTTGCAGAAATAAGAGAACTGAGACTTTGTGATGAAGAAATGGAAACTTCATCAAACGGATTGCTAACACTTACACAAGTTGGAGCACCGTGTTCCATTAATTGTTTGCTAATATCCTGCTGCTCATTGGGCTTTAGAAGGAATTCCTGGATTGAGCCACTGCTGCAGTTGATGAAAGTTAGGAATTGAGTACCAAGTTGAAGCTGGAGAGGGAGAATTTCTTGGGTTTAGCCCCCAGGATTGCATTGGACATTCTAACAGATGCACTGAATGCCTGGCAGTGCTAGTAACAGGAATAGATTCTTTCATATTTCCTCTGTGGGGCTTGGCTAAATGGTACAGATGGGTTTGTGCACCACTGGGAAACCTGAAGCTGTTAATCAGAACTGGCAGTGCTAAAAACTCATTGTAAGACACAGCTTGCTTTTCATACTGCAAACTAAATATGGGTCTGTTTGAGATCTGGCAAATGAGGAGGGGAAATTTGCAGTTACAAATGAAAAATAACTGACTCAGCCAGGCTGGTGCATGGCACTGGCTTGCTAGTCACTGTTAATGGCCTTTCAGTCATCAACCACTGACAAATACAGTATTATGGATTCTTCTGCAGACTGCTTGATCTTTTTAATGTGTTTCAGATTTTAATTTGCATCATTTCTCTTACATCACCTCTTATGAGTGATGCTGGATTCCTGGGAGTGAATTACAAAATGTGGGGTAACTTACAGTAGGCAGTAATGAAGAGGGATGGTAAAACTGTACAGATAGTTCTATAAACAGGGATTTCTTTACTTTCACTGGAGAGACACTGAGAGCTTCAAGCAGAAAAAATAACACTATGACCAGCACTGACTTACAGGGATAAATATTTACTGGAGCCTTGTGATCCTCAGGCAGCCCAAATTTAATTAATTTTTTTAAAGGTCAGAAGGACAAGTGCTCAATTTGTGTTCTGATGAGAGGCATTAAGACTGTGTTAAAAATTAAATTTGTTGTTTAATTACCAAGCATTCATTTGAGGCTTAGAAATGGAATAGTGTTAACTGTTATGTAAATACAGTTAGAAGAGGCAATTGTGGCAATACGTGAATTTTTATGTAACTTTACCTTTCGTTACTAAAAAATAGTTACTTAAACTACTGTGGACTATGGGATGTTAATGTGAGGGAGCTTTTTGTGGAGCAATGACCCAGTGAGAGTCAGTGCAGTAGAAATAATAATGGCCTCTCTGGGGGAGCTGTGTCTCAGCAGTGGGGCTTTTTCATCCCTGT
Organism: Agelaius tricolor; assembly: GCF_023055355.1. Classification (NCBI taxonomy): domain Eukaryota; kingdom Metazoa; phylum Chordata; class Aves; order Passeriformes; family Icteridae; genus Agelaius; species Agelaius tricolor. The sequence goes on from NW_027269280.1 coordinate 1,000,093, forward strand.
GCTGAGCTTCTGGAAGGTTACTCACAGAATGCTGCAGCTCTCACTGAGGGGGCATTTCATCAAATACCACATGAAGCCCAAAACACTCAAATCATTCCAGTGTGACTCTAAATGAAACCTGAGCTCTTCAGGGTATTGTTAGAATTGTTCTTGCTAGAATTCTAATTCAAAGATTCTAATTCTGTTTAGCCTTCTTTTCTTCAGAATCTGAAGGGTTTGCTTTCAACCTTCTCCAGGTCAAAGACCGGGGTCCCGAAGCCACCAGAAGGTTTTTTAATTGGTTTTATTGGAGCATTAATTTGGGAGCTATCCTGTCTCTGGGAGGCATTGCCTACATCCAGCAGAACGTGAGCTTTGTCATCGGGTACAGCATCCCCACGGTCTGCATCGGGATTTCCTTCATGGTTTTCTTATGTGGGCAGAGCTTCTTCATCACCAAACCTCCTGATGGCAGTGCCTTCACAGACATGTTCAGAATCCTCACATACTCCTGCTGCTCGAAGAAGGCCCACGGGGAGCCCTCAGCAAACAGGTTTGTCACGAGCTCTCCTGTACGGCCCCATTCAGAATCACCCAGGACTGAACTCCTCAGCTCACACTGCCTGCCAGGCACTCCCACCACAGGCTGCAGCACCTTGAGCAGCTTTGCTCTGACAGCTGCAGAGCTGCAGGCCTGGAGCTGCTTTCTGGGAGCTCAGGGGTGGAGGAGGCACAGTGGGGGCACTGTGCAGCCAGACCATGGCATGGAGGAGGCACAATGAGGGCACTGAGTGTCCCTGCAGCCAGACCATGGCATGGAGGAGGCACAGTGAGGGCACTGGGGGTGCCTGCAGCCACACCATGGCATGGAGGAGGCACAGTGAGGTCCCTGCAGCCAGACCATGGCATGGAGGAGGCACAGTGAGGGCACTGGGGGTCCCTGCAGCCACACCATGGCATGGAGCAGGCACAGTGAGGGCACTGGGGGTCCCTGCAGCCAGACCACGGTGTCAGTGAGCCCTGGGTCCTGCCAGCTCAGAGCTCCTGAGGGTGCACTGTACCCTGACTGGGCTGCTCTCAGCATTAGTTAACTTTCTGCTCTGGCACATATGTTTGTGGATGCCTTCTGGTTTGAAAAGCACTGTCATCTGCATTTAGTGCTCTAAGGAGCTCGATGGGGAGCCAGCATTTTTCCACTCTGAAGGGCTGCCCATGGAGTACTGGTGGTTGAGTTGAAGCACTGGTAAGAGGAGTCGGGTGCCTGCTCTGCAGTGGGGTTTCATGTGCTCAGATTGCCAAACAGTTCAGTGACTTAACAAGCAATGTCACAAAACACAGGTTACTCCAAGTTCTGCCAGTTACTTAGGGCTGAGCTGTGTGGGGAGGATGGGAAATGAGGAAACTCCATGGCAGGAAGTTTCCTCTGGTGTTTCCACCTGCTGGGGATCCACTCTGGCCTGGCTGCGTTGCTGTAACTTACATGAATTACTCATTATGGAAATGCATTAGCTTTCTATAAGGAGGAGAAGATTGATTGCCAGTTGTGTTGAACTAAACATGTCAAATCCTTTTCCAAAGTGAAGGCCCTGGAGTGCTGCACCCTCCTCGCAGGCAGAGCCTCTTCGAGACGGCCAAGCTGTCTCGGGGGGGGCCCTTCAGAGAAGACAAGGTAGAGGATGTGAAAGCTCTTGTCAAGATTATCCCTGTCTTTCTGGCTTTAATTCCTTACTGGACAGTGTATTTTCAAGTGAGTACTTCCATATGGTTACAGTTATATTTTATATTATTTCTAATTTAACATTTTGGGGGTGTTCTCTTATAAATGGGAAACTTACCTTGAAGTTGAGAGATGAAAAGTGACTACTAAGGAATGCTCTCAAACAATATTTTGACCTAATAATAGAAAATAAAAAAGCATTACAATTGTAGTTAAGAGTTGCAGTTGTACAAATTCACAAATCTTAAATACTGTGCTGTGTTTCATCTTGCAGCTGTTTCATATAGGTCAGGCTTAGTGATCTAGACCTCATTTTAATTTTCAGGTTCTGCCTTATGGAGATGATTCAGGATATCAGATACATTTGGGGCAAAACAAACAATGCAGAAATTGTTTTCAAAGACACAGAAATGATTCTTGGTGTTTTTAGTTAAAATAGCTACAAGGTTAAAAAAACCTTGGAATGTTCTGACTGTAATTGTTTTCAGTTTGCTGTCTTAACATTTCCCCTCTGGTGCAATCTTTGTTAATGGTTACAAAATGAAAAATATCTTGCTCTCAGCACTCCTTGTCCAAGTAATCTCAACTCCTCTTTCCTAATGCTAGATGCAGACAACGTATGTGCTGCAGAGCCTCCATCTGAAAATTCCCGAGATATCCAATGACACCAACTCCATCCATACGGTGAGCAGAGCTAAACAAGAGCCAGGGCCTTTCTTTAGTGGAAATGCAGGTTGGGGCAGTATTGTACAACAGTTCCAGGGGATCAGGGGGCCCAGCCTTTGGGGGTTTAGGAGCACGATGCACATCCCAGATTTGGTTATTCCAGCAAGTGCCTGGAGTTCACACCAGCCTGCTCTGGATGCATTCAGTAACTCTCACTGCTTTCATCCAGAGTTGCTTTATCCTTCCTTGGCCAAAGTCTGACCTTTGGAGAAAGCTGATCAATCTCCCTGCCCTGAGTTTCCAGAGCAGGCCAGAAGCATTTCTGCAAGCCCAGAAGGAATAAATACCCATCCTTAAGTGATCCATTAGCATTTGGAATTTGAGACACATTTGTTACTCTAGACTGCCTAATCAATAATCACTTTACCTTCAGCATATTGAAAGAAGCTGTTCAATCGATACTTTTCAAGAAAGGCTGGCATCATGTGATGCAGAAATGGCACAGAGAAGTAAAACACAGGATTTACAGGGTTTACATGTGTTACACCACCCTCTCTGGTCATTTGACAAGTGTAACTTGATTTTAATTGAACTTTGCATTTACATTAGGAAGAGTCTGTTTCTGCTCTTCTGTGGCATATTTCTGATAGTTCTAAACTTAATAGGAGACAGACAGAGTTTGGCTGTTAAATGCTTTTCATGACTGAATTAGGTAAAAAGTGCAATTCTGTCAGATGAGAAACTGAGCTCACCATGTATCAGCAGCCTGATTCAATGAAAACCTGAATGGCTGAGTACTTCCTTCAGCTTTTAAACACTCCTATTTATAAACACTTATGACTTTTCACAATGTTTGTCAGTGCATTGTTGTTCATTTTGGATCAAAGGGTTCAATTAAAACCTTTTTTGTAAAATAATAGTAAAAATTACCTCTTAAGTATGAAATTGCCAACTCATCTCCCCTTTCAGTTCCCAGCAGCCTGGCTGACCATGTTTGATGCAGTGCTTATCCTGATCCTGATCCCCCTAAAGGACAAACTGGTGGACCCCATTTTGAAGAGGAATGGCTTGCTGCCATCCTCCCTCAAGAGGATTGCAGTTGGGATGTTCTTTGTGATGTGCTCTGCCTTTGCTGCAGGTAAGAAAATGACTTGGGCATCTCCTGACACAGTCAATTGTCCAGCTCACTGCTACAGCATTTTTTAAAGAGCTGTGTGAATATTTAATTCAGCATTATTCAGATCTTTTTTAGCAGGATAGTTGGTATGTGCCTTCATGGATGCATTTTCCTCAATAAAGAGGATTGTATCCAACAATTTACTAAACTGTTTTGAACACTTGCAATAAAATTGGAGCATTTTTCCTGCCTGAAGTAGACTTTGCATATACCCTTCAAAAATGTTTCTTCATACCTTCTGACTCACAAGTATAAGAAAGCTGAAATTTTACCCAAAGTCCTTTCCCCTGCTCTGAAATAATAAAGTTAGGTCATGGCTGAACAAGAGTTTCCTCCCACTTTGGGTTTTCTCCCCCCTGTCTTTCTGTTCCCTAATGTTTGGGAATTAGTGTAGTGTAAAATAGCTCAGCTGTTGCATGAAAGGGAAAAGATGGCAACTCTGCTGGCCCCATAAATCAGCTGCTTTTGAGATGATTTCAAGTTGTTAAGTGCTGCTGATGTGGAACTGAGCATCTCTGAGCAATGCTTCACAGAATCTATAGCCCTCACCAGCATCACTGTAATGAACATCCTGATAAAGCATTATAGCATTCCATAAATTCATTGCAGCACTTGGGATCCCCTATATTTTAGGGAGAGGGACACTTTGTATGGTTATTAAGATTTCTTTCAATAAGAGAGGTAATTATTAGGCCAAGGTCACTTTGTGGGCAAGGAAAAGTTCTTCAAGCAAAGTCATTTAAAGTTAAAATAGAAGTGTTTCTCTTATTCCATGTTTCTTAGGACGCTGCTGCTGCAGAAGAGGATGATGTAAAACACTTAAATGTCAGCTCTTTAAATAGAACCTGTGGGCTCACATATGAGGGAATTCAAAACCAGCAATATCTGTCTTTATTTGGACTGGGGAAGAGCACATCAAGCTGTGATAGCTGAGCTGGGGAATGGGCTCATACAGCAGAATTCCTTAAAGTTGCTGATGCTTTTTCCAATTCACCTGCAAATGTAACACATGCTTTTGTTGGTTTGCTCCTCCCCAAGTCTGCCCCAGTAGAAGCTGAAAAGGTGAATTCTTTGGGTGATTATTTGCAATCTGTTTGGAAAGTTTTAACCTTTTGGAGTAACTTGACATCTCTTCATCATAACAGGAATTTAAGAGCTTCAGTCGTGACAAATTTGGGGTTTAGGAAAATGTTTCTTTCTAGCAAGGTGGTGGTTTCTGTGTTCCATTCAATTTTTATGTTCTCATTAAGTGATATTTATAGCTGCCATATTTTAACATTTTAAAATACACTATTAACACCAACCACTGCTGCCTTCAAGAGGGACACTGAATGAAATCTTAAACATATGAAAATGTCAAGAATTTGCAATCATTGCAATATCTTAATGATTTGTTTGTGCCATATTTCCATTTTGACTTGCTTATCTAACAGCCATTAGTGGTGGACACTACTCAGGCTGCCTATTAGATTGGTTAGATTATTTAAAATATTTTACAAGCTGTGTTAGAATACAACTGATTAGATTTAATGAACATCTGCTGTGCTTCATGCATCTTATGGTGAATTCTGAGCAGCAATGTTCAGGGTTATTCAGCTGGAAAATCTACTTCATGTATAGAGTTTAAACCATTATAGCAAGAAGTTCAGATTATTTTAACTACTAAGTGTAAAATTAAATATGAAACTTGTCTATCAAAGTCTTAAGGGAAGAATCACTAGATTCCAGATACTGAAGGACTTTGAAGATGAATTTATGGCAAAGTTTGGGATATTGTAGTTGTGCTCCTAGGTGGCTCAATGGTTATTTTGTAAGAGTATAAGCACATTATACTTATACTTACACATTATACATCCCTTGATGTTTTGAGGTGCAACAATTCTGTGCTGAGTGTAAATAAAGGAAATTATGTCTGAGCACTTAGATGACTCTACTGCTTTGTTTACACTTGAATTAAGTTCCACTCTAAAATGTTGGGCAGCTATATTAAAATTAAAACATCAAGAACTCCAGTTTTATTTTAATTACAGCAGCTCTTCATAGTTCAGAGGGCACTGAGGTAGGTGAAGAGCTAAAGAAAGATAAGATGGGTCACCTAAAAAGAAGTGAGGAATACAGAGACAATGTGGTGGCTGGCCTGACATGAAGAGTAATGAATTCAGAGCAGTCTTTACCTAAACCCAGATGTTTGTGAGAACTTTGGCTCAGAGGGGTTCAGCAGCTCATGGGATGTGTCCATGGCACCCCTGGGTGCCTCCAGGAAAGGGAAGTTGGCACTGAGGAAGCAGATGGAGTCCCTGCACATGCTGTGATAGCCAGGAGCAGCCCAGCTGAGCCCTGCACGTGCTTTTGGGGACACATTTTGTGTCCCAGGTGAGGGCAGGTCCTGGTTTTGGGGACACATTTTGTGTCTCAGATAAGGACAGGTCCTGCTTTTGGGGACACATTTTGTGTCTCAGATAAGGACAGGTCCTGGTTTTGGGGACACATTTTGTGTCCCAGATGAGGGCAGGTCCTGGTTTTGGGGACATGACACATTTTGTGTCCCAGATAAGGACAGGTCCTGGTTTTGGGGACACATTTTGTGTCCCAGGTGAGGGCAGGTCCTGGTTTTGGGGACACATTTTGTGTCTCAGATAAGGACAGGTCCTGGTTTTGGGGACACATTTTGTGTCTCAGATAAGGACAGGTCCTGGTTTTGGGGACACATTTTGTGTCCCAGGTGAGGGCAGGTCCTGGTTTTGGGGACACATTTTGTGTCCCAGATGAGGGCAGGTCCTGGCTCAGGACAGAAGGAGCCCCGGGCTGACAGCACTGATGGAGGCTGGAGTGGCAGTGGCTCAGGCCTGCTCTGGATGGTGATGAATAAATTCACCTTATTTCCAAGGATAAGGGATGAGAGTTCCTTTGTGCAGGTCTCTTTGGCTGCAGCAGGGAGTTTCATTAACTATTAACTGTTCTCTGTATTTTATGGAACTGTGAGCCAATCGTTTAATCTGGGCAACTTCAACAAAACCCCACAGCATTATTTGATATTCACTTTCTACCCTAAACTGTTGTGCTGAGCAAGCTACAAATGCTTATATTTTACACTATCCTGTCTCTTTTTCATTCCAGATGAAGTACTTTCTATGCAATGTATTGCTTGTAAATCAAGCTCTAATGAGCTCTTGGATATCTTTGGATGAAAAGTGTCATATAAATGTCATAATCATATTCATAGAGGGTTTTCATAGCTCTACAGGACTGGTGTAGCCATTTCCATAAGCAAAAGGGTTTCTAATTTATGAATACTATGGTGGCAGTTGAAATGGTTCAACAGTGCACACTAGTAGTTTGTGAAAATGAGATTGTCTTTAAAAAAAGCCCAGCACAGTGTCCATGAGAGCTCTGAGCTGATCCATCCAGAAATGGGCCAAGTGTTTGTATAATTATTGCTACTGAATGAGAATATAATCAGTAATTCTATGGCAGAACAACCATGTCTTCAAATAACACCAGCAGAAGTAGTCTGAAATGCTTTATGTCAGGAAATAAATACATATTCCTATTGGATAGTTCCTAATTGCAATGGAGGGCTGAATCCTAATTTAATTCTTAATGTGGAGAAACAATGTTTGCATCTTAGCTCAATCTTTTTTCCCTCCCCTTTCACATAGGAATTCTGGAAAGCAACAGACTGAAAATTGTGAAGGTTAAAACAATTAACCAGACAATTGGGAATGTTACATACCACGCTGCAGATTTGCCAATCTGGTGGCAGATTCCTCAATATGTGCTGATTGGATTCAGTGAAATATTTGCAAGTATAGCAGGTAAGAGTCTGTGTGTGCTTAAATCTGCTTTGGGATCTATTGTAAATGATGGAATCTTAGAAAAGAAATACTTCTCAAATCATTACCAGTAAGCTCTGATGTTCCCAAATGCATTTTCATACAGCATTGCTCAGTTTAAGTGGCAAAGCTCACCCCTGGCTTGCACATTTGAAGCCTGGCAATGTAAGACTGTGCTTTCAAAATCGAATTTCAAGCAGAGTGACACCTGAAATACTTGTGTGACATCTAGTTAGTGCTGGATATTTGCAAGCCTTAATGGAAAACAATCTACTCTTTCAATATTGTATTTTAATGCAGTTTTGTGTCCTCTGTATATTCCTCTGTGTTGGAAATACAATTTGTGCTTTGTGATGTTTTTTGGTCTTATAAACTGAGCTCAGAGCTTAGAAAGTCAATTAGTGAGTGGAAACACCATTCTGAGGGCAAAGGGAAGAAATAAACCACATTTAGAAAGACTTACCAGTTTAATTCATGTTACTTGAGTTTTTCCATCTATGAAATTAGAAAAGTTTTTGTGAATATTAATACTGAAGTAGGTATTTTCTATCATTTTATCTACTTCATTTCTAGATCAGTTTTTCTGTAGCTGTTGCAGTACTTCAACATGACTTTAATGAAACTGAGACCCTGATCCCATTTTGTGTGTCTTGAACAAGAGATCTGGAATTCCCCAGCAGTGCCCTGGTGCTGTAGCACAGCTGTGTGCTCCGGGTTCTGCAGCTGAAAGTGAAGTGGGAGGAGAGCAGCATAAAATCAGATTTCCTGCTTTGTTTCCTGTGTCAGGCTCATGGCAGGAGGAGAGCTCAGGCCATCCTACCATCCTGCCTGTGCTTTCCAGCCCTGTTTCCTGGGCTGGCCCAGGTGAATGCTCCTGGAATGCTCCAGGAGGAGAGCTCAGGCCATCCTGCCATCCTGCCTGTGCTTTCCAGCCCTGTTTCCTGGGCTGGCTCAGGTGAATGCTCCTGGAATGTCTCAGCACAGATTGCTCCTGTGCTGCCAGGACAGAAACAGCTCTGAGAGCCAGGTTTGGCCTGCCCCAGCAGGACTGTGGAGCTCCCTGCTGCAATCCTCCAAAACTCCTCCAAAACTCCTCCAGGGGCTCCTGTAAAGCTCATTTTAACCTGCCTGCAGTTCTGCTGGACTCCAGCCCCTGATATTAAAGTGTTGAATTCTCTTTGCAAGTGCTGGGCTCTGGGCTCATCCCCTCAGGCTGGCAGCACCCCCAGCTCCTTTCCTTCGACTGCTGTGGCTGAGCTCCTGTTTCACTTCCCCTGGGCAGGCCACTTTCATTCTTGGGCAAGCACAGCAGCCTGAAGTGAGACCTCAGCTCTGGGACACCCTGCTGGCCCTGGCCCATTTGTTCCCTCTGAGTGCAGCACAGAACTTCTGCTCCAACAGGCTCTGGTTACTCGTGGGCTGCTGTCATCACAGTTGTTAGGAAATAAAATAAGGTGCTTGCATGGCTTGGCAAGGAGAATAAAAGTGGGGTTTGTTATTTTTTCCTATCTACTCGTTTGCTGTCCATTTTGTTATGTGTGTATGGTGCCTGTCACAAATGCCAGCACACAAAAATCTGAAGATAAAATCTTGCCTGATTTAGTTAGTTACTCCAACTAAGGCTGTATTTAGCTTTTTTATCCAAAGAGTAAAATGAATTACTTGTAGCAGTTTTGTTACAGTTCCACTTCAGTCCTTACTCAGATAAACAGATGACTTATCAGAAACACAAGTGTTCATGGAAAATTAAACCAATTTCTTCCCTCTTACACAACCTTGTTTCTCTATCAGGTACTATTAATAGTTCATAGGTGTTTGCAAGGGAAAAACAGCAAACCTGTGTGCAGGCTGTGGAAAGGTCTCTGTTTGCTGAACTCCAAGCTGAGAGGACTTTGCTGGAGTTCTCTGGAGAAGTCTTTAAGGCTTGCACAATTCTCATGTGGATATTCTGCTCCTTCTCATGGGAATATTTTGCTGTTCTGCACTGCTGGGTCTGTACCAACAGCATTAGAACTTCAAAAACTCCTGGTCAGTGATTGAAAGAAATGCACCAGAAATTCTATGCAGAGCTTAATTGCTTTGTGTCGTGCACTTTCACTGGATTTGTTTTACAAAGGTTCTTTCTGCCTTCTGATTGTTACCTGAACATAATTCTTAATATTTTTAAGAAGGCCTCTCAAGACTCAGAGTGTACTTTACCAATTCAATATTAAACTTGATAAAGGCATCTACTCTGCTATGAAATTCAGGCTTAAAACAAGCAAAGTGTTATTGGTTACAAAACCATAATGATGAGGAAATGTTTGTTGTGAGCAAAAAGGGAATAAATAGCCCAAGAGCTGAAACATACCTCTGTTTTTCTGTTTACTGTAAAACTAAGCATATTCTTATTAAGCCACATTAGTTACACTTGAGGTACCTTTAAAAAGATGACACACATTGCATTAATCTTTGTATTATTCTGTCAATCCTCCTAAAGCACCCTTGTCTAACTGGGAATTGTAATCTCACATGACAACACCAGCGAGGGGCTTTAATTTCAGAAGTGCTTGTTTGCAGGAGCATGAAATCATTATCAAGGGCTGCCAGCAGCCAAAGGAGCTCTGAAGGCAAAGAAAACATTTTATATTCTTTATGCCAGATTAAATAGTAGTGTTGCTGCAAAAGTCACTCAAATTTAGAAATGTACCTTATTTTGTTGCAAAAAGTGCAGGGTTACAGTCATTTTGGTATTTGTTCTGAGTCTTAAGGTCTTTTTCCAGCTGGAACAGTCAGATCCAGTGTATCTGTAAAATAAACAAGAAAAGAAGGAGTTCAGATGCTTTCATGTGTTATACCTGAGCTTAACTGGTGCAGAACCTTGAGAAGCCTGGTGCCCAGGCTGTGGCAGCTCTGATCACTTAACCAGAGCTCCCAGACAAGCTGCTGTGTGCCCAGGGCAGTCTGCTTGCTTTTCCTTAAAGTGCAGGTGGCCAGGTAAATGCTCCTTGGGAAAGCTGAATTGTTACATGGGTCACAGAGCCTAGGGAACACAGGCAGGGTTAATTCTGGCAGTGAATGCCACTGTGGGCAGCTGTGTGTGTGTCTGTGCTGCTCTCTGGCTGTGCTCTGAGCTCAGGGAAGCCCCACACTGAGCAGGGGGAGAGTTTCAGTTCCTGCTGGCCCCAGGGGGATGGAGCAGCAGGGTGGTGGCCACCAGCCACAGCTCAGCTTCATATTAAAGGAATTGGCTGGGTGGGTAATCACACAGATTTTGGTAAGTGTGTTTTTCAGTCTGCTCATGGCCTGGATAGTAGAAGTTTCAGTTAAGCATCAAGGACATGGCACTGTTGAGTTTTAACACAGTTTTTTAGCACAGTTATTCTTTTCAAAATAGGAATTTGTCTACTGCTCTGTTATAGTTTCATTTTGCATCTAAGCATGAAATAATGTGAGGAGGCTGCTGCTGGAGCACTGAGAGCACCCAGCTCTGCTGCTCTCCCAGAACAAAGCTCCTCCCTCACAGCACGAGGGTGCCTTGAATTGTTCATCCTTTGCTCCCAAAGAAATGCCCCTGGATTCCTGTTCGAGCTGCCTGGAGCACTCAGACAGCAGTGGTGCTGTAAATAAAGCATGCCTTCATTATGCCAGACATGAGAGTTATGCAATTGCAGGTCTGTAATGCTCTCCTTGCAAAGAAAAATGTTAGATGAGGTAGCATTAATTCCCAGTATGAGCAGAGTGTTTTGAAACAAGCATTTCACCTGTCAGAAAGAGCTCTGCAAGGAATGCATTTGATTGTCTCTTGTGAATAATCCCATTTGATTTTTGACAGGAATATTATTCTAAAAAGGAGAGTTAATCATGGGCATTAATCTTTGTGTGGCAGAGCCTAACCCAGTGAGTGCTCTTGGTACACAAATGCAGTAGCACAGATTTGCAGATGGATGGTCACTGCTACCTTTTTCTTGGGTTTGTTGGTTGAAATTTGAGCAAAGACAGCTGAAAGTTCAAGCCCTTTATCTACAAATCTTAAAAAGAATTGGTTGCTAGCAAGCAATAAACTCAGAGAATTCTAGATCAAAAGTAAATTAAATTAAAATAATTACTGCCTTTCCAGTTCCAGTTAATTTCTCTGTCTGCACATTCAGAGACAGAGACACTGAGGCTGTAAGAAATCAATGTTCATGGCTAATGCAAGAGTGACTTCTTTCCTTCTTTCCTCTTTTCCTTGTCCTGCCCAGCAGCCAGGGAAACAAGGGAGGTGGGAAACGTGGAACTGCCAGGTTTGAGCTGGTTTCATTCATTTCCTTGAGGATAATTTTAGACAGAAAAACGAATATGTTGGTTCAGAAGATTCCTTGATTTTACACATGGAACATAAATAAGATCAAAGTCTGTGTCTCAACACTGGGTTGATGCATTGCTGACCTTTAAGAGAATTCATAAAGCAATTAAAATGAGCTGGGACTGCTAAGGATTCACTACACACCTGTGCCTTCTGGAACACTTCTAGAAAAATCTACTCTCATTTCTTACATATTCTAATAGCATTTTTTCATCTTTGCACACAGGTCTAGAATTTGCATATTCAGCTGCTCCCAAGTCCATGCAGAGTGCCATTATGGGGCTGTTCTTTTTCTTCTCGGGGATTGGCTCCTTTGTTGGCTCTGGATTGTTGGCACTGGTGTCCATTAAAGAAATTGGCTGGATGAGTAATCACACAGATTTTGGTAAGTGTGTTTTTCAGTCTGCTCATGGCCTGGAAAGTAGAAGTTTCAGTTAAGCATCAAGGACATGGCACTGTTGAGTTTTAACACAGTTTTTTAGCACAGTTATTATTTTCAAAATAGGAATTTGTCTACTGCTCTGTTATAGTTTCATTTTGCATCTAAGCATGAAATAATGTGACTGTGCAAAATAATTCACTGCCCTCATGAGAGCTTGAGGAACACCTCTGCAGAGCCTCAGTTACTTGCTCAGCTGTTACTGTATTTCATCTCTAGAAATTACAAATATTTTCATTTCAGTAAAAAATATTTAAATTATGTGCAGCAGAAGAATATATTTGGTATAAAGTACTGAAATTGCTTTCTGTGGTTATGAGAAGTAAAATGTACCCATTTCTCTCCAAGTGATTATTCAGCTTCCTCATTTCAAGTGACTTCATTGAAATTACCATGAGTTAATTCTGCACTTCTGTCTGCCAGCTATTTATACTCCTAAAGTTCAACAAATCGCCTGCTTTGAGTTGCCAGTGGAGGTTAAAAATAATTACTGGCACCAGTAGGTGGCACCTTGGGAATTTCAGAAAACCCTCCCATCCTCAGTGGGCTAATTAGTTCAACCAGGGGGAGTGTGAACAGTTCTGCAAATGTCTGCTAGACATGGCTTAAAACTGCAGCCTAAACTTTCACTTTGGTCCAAGAGAATTTGCCATTTCAACTGGATGTGCATTTACCAAAAAGCAGTGGTGTCTGATCCCTGCATGTGCCACAAGTTGGCATCTGTGGCTTGTGAGTTGTTCTTTAACAGCTGCAAGAGATAATGAGCAGCCTGCCCTTATGGAAGTGTGCTCCCCAAAGGAATATTTCATCCCATTGAGGCTTCTTGTCCCCAGTCAGGTTCAGAATTGGAAAAGGAACCTTTTCTGCAGTGCAGAGGTCATTCAGCTGGTAATGGCTCAGTAGGGGATAGGAATTCCACACAAATAATGATGGTGCTTCTTCAGCCCCTTGCCTTCTTCTCTGCAGCAGCTGGGAGAGCACACTGCCAGATCTTCCCTCTGTGAAATACTTGGGCTGTGCTAAATCTACCCAGAGGTGGCCAGCACTGGAGGGGGCTGTCTGTCCTGGGCCATGGGCATCATTCTGAGCAGCTCAGAGGCCTTTGGGCACTGTCAGCACTGGAAGGGGCTGTCTGTCCTGGGCCATGGGCATCATTCTGAGCAGCTCAGAGGCCTCTGGGCACTGTCAGCACTGGGTGTTGGTGCCTTTCCTGGGCCATGGGCATCATTCTGGGCAGCTCAGAGGCCTTTGGGCACTGTCAGCACTGGGTGTTGGTGCCTTTCCTGGGCCATGGGCATCATTCTGAGCAGCTCAGAGGCCTTTGGGCACTGTCAGCACTGGGTGTTGGTGCCTTTCCCCAGCAGGGACACACCTGGCTCAGGTGTGTAACTCTCTGTAGCTCCATAAATCCATTTTCATTGCTGTAACATCATTGGAAGTTACCAGAGCCACAGCTGAACTTTACCTGGGTTTTCCAGGGTAGGAATGACATCCATGACATCACTGACATCCCATCTCATGGCATCATGGGGGTGTCTGACTGCCTCCAAGATCTCCTGAGGAGGTTCCCTCTCTGCCAGCACTTCATGGCTGGTTGCTGCCATTGAATTGACTTGTTTCTTCCACCAAAACTAAGATTTCATGGGTTTAATATCCCATCTCATAAAGGATAATTACTACTCTTTAAACACATCTGCTCTTGAAATGGAGATTCACATCTATATTGTGTTTTAAATGTCAAGGAAAGGCTCAGTTTAATTTTATTGCATTTTATGATAAGTTCATTTAATTGAATCTTAAGTTTCAGTAATTAAAGTAATTGAGTCTGAACGTTTATAGGCAGCTGGTTAGGGTCCATGTACACGTCACTGTTTCAGTCTCTGCAACACATCTGATAATTGTAATGGTCCAGTTGGCTGTGCTGTGCTGGAAATGAGCCACAATATATTGTTCTTGGAAATCCAGCAGGAGCTGGGCATGCTTCCTAACAGAGGAATGATGTTTTAGCAATGAGCTTCCTTCATTTGACATTGTTCAGTGTCCAAAGCAGTAATTTGTGACAACTTATGGGGGCATCACAGGTGGACTGAACCACAAAGAAGTCACCTCTGTTTTCATGAACTCCAAACTTTGTTGCCAAAAAAGTCTGAGAAACAATTTCAATAATGGCTTTTTTATATCTATGGAGTTGCCAACTTCTTCCTTTACAGCATTCATTTTTTGGGGTTTTTTTTAATTTTCTTTTGACTTGGTCTAAGGCATTGGAGAACAAAAGAGAACACTGCTTATCCTGTGCACACCTTCCTCAGCAGTGCCAGCCTTTGCTGTGGATAATTAAAATGAACTTTGCTGTGGGATGGAAACATGGTTCAGTTTGGTTCTGCACAAAAGCCTTCACCACTCACACCTGACCAGATTCACGTTTTCCTTTGTATCATCTCACTTAATGCTTTTTTCCTCCCCGATTCTTCCTAGGCAATATCAATGGCTGCCAATTGAACTATTACTTCTTCCTGCTGGCTGCTATCCAAGGAGCCACCCTGCTGCTGTTCCTGATTGTGTCTGTCAAGTACGAGCACCACAAGGCCAAGGCGGGCGAGGCGGCTGCCAACGGGAGGCTGTGAGCGTGTGGGCACCTGTGCCAGCAGCACCAGGGAGGGCAGTGCCAGCAGGAGCCCTGCTGCCTGCCCAGGGACCCTGCAGCCCTGCCCTGTGCCCCTGGGCAAGTGCCTTAGGGCAGGGGCTGCTTCTTGCACTACGGCCTGGCAGGGACAGCAGAGCTGGGCACGAATCACTGCAGGCCCTGGAGCTGCTCTGTGCCCATGGGGAGCTGAATCCATCCCCTGCAGCTGCTCTGTGCCCACGGGAGCTGAATCCATCCCCTGGAGCTGCTCTGTGCCCCTGGGAGCTGAATCCATCCCTGCAGCTGCTCTGTGCCCCTGGGAGCTGAATCCATCCCCTGGAGCTGCTCTGTGCCCACGGGAGCTGAATCCATCCCTGCAGCTGCTCTGTGCCCCTGGGAGCTGAATCCATCCCCTGGAGCTGCTCTGTGCCCACGGGAGCTGAATCCATCCCTGCAGCTGCTCTGTGCCCCTGGGAGCTGAATCCATCCCCTGGAGCTGCTCTGTGCCCATGGGGAGCTGAATCCATCCCCTGCAGCTGCTCTGTGCCCACGGGAGCTGAATCCATCCCCTGGAGCTGCTCTGTGCCCACGGGAGCTGAATCCATCCCCTGCAGCTGCTCTGTGCCCATGGGAGCTGAATCCATCCCTGGAGCTGCTCTGTGCCCACGGGAGCTGAATCCATCCCCTGCAGGCCCTGGAGCTGCTCTGTGCCCATGGGGAGATGTTTCCTGGGCTCCTGAGGCTGGCACACCTGGAGGGCACTGCAGGGACTCACAGAGGCTGTTCTGACCCAGGCTGAACCCTACAGAAACTCTGCAGGCCAAGCCTTCCCTGAGGAGGGAAACCCTGACAGGAGCCTCAAGCAGTGCATGGGAGTCATTTTGGGCTGAGAAACAGGGACAAATTAAATTACAAATCAGCACAGCTTAGATTTTATAATTGACCTGTTACTGAGGGTGTATCAAGGGTTCCAGTCCAGACTTGCAGTCAGGAGGATCCAGGACTGAGTCCTAAATCCCAGTAGCTGCTCAGCAGCCACTGCACAGTTAACACTTGTTGGGATTGCAGCTGCTTGACTGCAGCAATGGTTTTATTTTTGAGCCTGCATCAGATGTGTTAGGGCAACAGCCACCTCTGGGCAAGGCCCTGTTCAGTCTGACACTGTTCTCCCCTAAGGACTATTCCAGGTATTTGCAGGAAGCAAAGCAAGCTGGAATTCTGAGCAGATCAATGCACAGTAACCACTTAGCAGCCTTTAGCCAGGTCCTTCAGCCTTGTCTTACTTTTAGTTAACGTGCTCCAGGGTTTGGATCTTTCAGCAACACATTCCTCCAGCAGAGCAAATGGCTTCATGTTCAGCCTCTTGAATTTTAATGATTTTAACAACTGTACTTCAGAGTGTGTGCACACTGGTATGGAAGGTGCAAGGAATTATGCAGAAAGAAAATAAAACCTTTTTATTAATGCATTGAATTTTTATAGTTTCCTTTGTCTGCAGTTCTGTTGTTTAAAATGTCCTTATTTTGTACATGGACATCTTTTTAATGAGTTTACAAAATAAAATGAACCTCCATGCTGTGACTTCCGACCCTTTGTTTCTAGGTGAATAAAATGATGCTATAACTGCTTTGTTCTTTAGCCTTTATTTCCTGAAGACACAGAGGAATGGTGTTGGATTTCTGAGTGTCCACAGGCACCCCATTAATTCTGGCAGACACTACAGCAGTGTCCTCTCCCTGCCCAGATAAATCAGCAAAAATGCTTCAGCCATTGCATTCCTTAGCATGATTTAAAACTGCAATGACTGAAGAATAATGTCTCTATGAGGAAAAACTAATTTCCTTTCCTAACTCTGTTTCAGAAGCTCCATATGTTGTGTTTGTGGAATATCCCATTCATAACCAGCTAAAAAAGCCAAATATTAGGAGAGTGGAAGCTGCATAAGAGACAGAACAGGGACCAAGTAACTTTTCCCCTTTTTTAGCTGCTGTTCCCAAACAAGAACCAGCCTGTGGTGTTTCACCCCTGCATCACTGCCTGCAAAGCTCCCCAGGCCAGGGGAGAGCTGGGCTGGGCCTCCTCAGTGGTGCCAAGCTAGAACTTGGCAAACTTGGCTGGATTTCTCCAGACTAAAGCTGCCAGCAGCTGGGACTGTGCAAATATTTAGAGCCCCGAACACCACCTTTAATCTGATCCCCAGACCCTGGGGAATGACTTCTCCTTCCCATGGAAAATGTTACCCCTTTGGGGTCTCTCAGACTGGCAATATTAGGGTGCCAGGCAGAACATTATCAAACTTTTCTGCATTTCTCAAAAACGGAGGTGTGGCTCTCTGAGGTGTTCCTGCTCTGCAGGGCTGGCCCCAGGGCCAGAGCTCCCAGGGCAGCTCTGATCTGCCCCTTTCTGAGCACTGATAAAAATTGATAAATTGATAAATTGATAAATGGATGCATTTCCCATCTGCTGAGGGGTGGTTGAAGCTGAGTTTGAGGCCAGGAGAGTGATCTGCAGGTTCCCCAGGCAGGCAGGGGCCTGGCAGAGGCTGTGCAGGCAAGAGTCAGTGATGCTCTGGGGCCAGCACAGCTCAGGGCCAGCTCTGGGCACCCTGGCAGCCTGAACCAGCACTGCCCCCTGTAATTCAATTTGCATTTGGGATGCCTTGGCTCAGCCCCAGGCACAGGGAATTATGAGCATTTCTCAATGCTAATCTGACACCTCTCATCAGGGGTTGAGGCCTCTGAGTGACTGCAAGGCTCAGCTGATTCCTCCTCCCCATCTCATCTTGCACTGGTTCCACCCCAGCACAGAAATGGGAACCAACCAATTAACTTCATGACTGAGCACTGCTCCTCATTAATGGAGTACCTTGAAGGTTCAGGGTGTGAGTTTTGCATTCACTCCTTAGGTTGTCCAGAGCAGGGGGAAGATCTGACAGGAGTTCCCCTAATGGATGCCTTTAAGCCTTTGTCTTTCCAGGTGCCTTAAATTCAAAGCACAACACAGAAAAGCCCTTGTTCAACATGAGAGGAGGTCTCTCAGTAAATTGACTTGTAGAGAATTGCAGAAATAATTAGCATTGCAGGCTAATTACAGCCTCCCCAGGCTCCCACCAGGGCTGAAGGAGGGGGCCTGGTTTTATTTGAGATTACAGGGTGGGTGCATTGCTCATAGAATGGTGGATATTTCCAGAATACAGCAAAACCTGGTTTTTCCTGCCTTTGCATCCATACTGAATATCCCTCCTCAAAAAAGGAAACTTTTTTTCATTTATTCTGCTTATGTAAACCTCCAGCATGAGTTCAATTACAGCAGTTTAGACATCCATCACTATTTCCCTCAAAAGTCTGTAGTCACCCCTGAGTTGGTTTTATTTGTGTATTTTTGGTGTTAACAGAAGTTGCTCAGGGCTGACATGAGACAAGGTTGCTCAGCTTGACAATAAACTGGTGTTAGAAGCTGCACAGAGTTCTTAATTTCCAAAAAGCAATTTCAAACTCCAAATCCTATCCCAGTGATTTTGTTTCTATGCAGAGCAAGTCTGGCACTGCAGCAAAGCCCTCTGGGGAAGGAGATTAGAACAGCTCCCATCTGAGCAGGCAGTGCCTTGAGACAGGTGCATTTCTGAGCCAGCAGGGCTGGTGAGAGTGAGCTGAGAGCCTGGAGCTGCCTGCAGGGACAGAGAGCAGGTGGGACCCAGGGCCAGGGCACTGAACCCAAAATGCCATTCTTGGTTCTTTACTTCCTTACACCCATTCTTCATTGAACCCAAAATGCCATTCTTGGTTATTTGCTTCCTTACACCCATTCTTCATTGAACCCAAAATGCCATTCTTGGTTCTTTTCCTACTTCCTTATACCCATTTTTCATTGAAGCTGCTCCCTCTGTCAGGACACTCTGCAGAGCTCTGTTCCAAATAGGCACAGACGGCTCAGGGATGTCCCTGAGTGGAGGGGATTCTGTGCCCAGCTGAGCTGGGACCTGGCAGTGTCCCCAGCACTGGCTGTCTGTCCCCAGCAGTGTCTGTCTGTCCCCAGCACTGTCCCAGCACTGTCTGTCTGTCCCCAGCACTGTCTGTCTGTCCCCAGCAGTGTCTGTCTGTCCCCCAGCAGTGTCTGTCTGTCCCCAGCACTGTCCCAGCACTGTCTGTCTGTCCCCAGCACTGTCTGTTTGTCCCCAGCACTGTCTGTCTGTCCCCCAGCAGTGTCTGTCTGTCCCCAGCACTGTCCCAGCAGTGTCTGTCTGTCCCCAGCACTGTCCCAGCAGTGTCTGTCTGTCCCCAGTGCTGTCTGTCTGTCCCCAGCACTGTCTGTCTGTCCCCAGCAGTGTCCCAGCAGTGTCTGTCTGTCCTCAGCACTGTCTGTCTGTCCCCAGCACTGTCCCAGCAGTGTCTGTCTGTCCCCAGTGCTGTCCCAGCAGTGTCTGTCTGTCCCAGCACTGTCTGTCTGTCCCCAGCGCTGTCTGTCTGTCCCCAGTGCTGTCCCAGCACTGTCTGTCTGTCCCCAGCCTGCAGCTCCCAGGGCCAGCACAGACACTCAGCAGCCACCCCAGGGCACCCTGTGGGAGCTGCTGCTCCCCGAGGCAGGAGGGGCAGCCCGTGCCGAGGTGTGACAGGAGCCCTCCAGTCCCTCCTGCAGGGAGCAGAGCACGGCCATGGCCAGGGGAGGCAAGGGGAGCCCTGCTCAGGCTCTGCAGGCGGAGCTGCAGGCAGGTGAAGCGCCTTGGGAAAGCTCAGAGGCCCCTGTGGCTGCCCTGGTGCCACCCTGGCACAGTTTGGAGCACCCAGGGCCTGCTCTGACCTGGTTGGGGCTGCAGAGCCCCCGTGCCCCATCCCATCCCATCCCCTCTGAGCAGTTTTCTCCTGGCTGCTGCAGCCATGGAAACCCGTGAATGCTCTGTGCCACACGCACTGAGGGTGGCACTTTTGACTTTAATCACTGATGAATAACCTGGCCCTAATGACAAATGGCTTCCCTGGCAGGCAGGACGCTGCAGGGCAGCCCTGCCAGCCGAGCACCTGTGAGGAGCAGGGCTCTGCTCAGCTCGAGGAAGGGGCTCCAGGCAGGAGATGCTCAGGGCTGGGCTCACCCGGGCCCAGGAGACACTGAATTAATTAAAACGTGGGAGAGGGTTCCTGTTAATTGACTGCACATTTCAGAACTCTGTCAAACACTGCAGGTCCAGAGATGCCCTAACTCCAACAGACCTGAATCCCTCTGGTTCAGCTTTACCTTCCTCCTTCCCTGTCCCACTCACCAGGCACAGCCACAAACCCACCCTGGCAAAGCCTGGCAGTGATGCCTTTGCAGGCTGTCAGGAGTTTAATGATTCCAAAAATCACATTACACATGTGCACAATGCTCATCATTTCGCAATTCCAGCTCATCAAATGGATGAGCTTTAACGTGAGGAAATTGTTCTGTGTGATACAAAACTGCCCAAATTCAAGCCCTTATAAAAGCACCAAACACTACCATCATTTAAAGTGGGCTTTTCAAAGCACTCTCATGTTGCTGGAACACTTCAAATATTTTTACAAGGATGTCAAAGCAGAATATGGTCAAATAGCCTTTTGAAGTAAAAGCAGCAGACATCAAAACATAAATCCCCAGGCTGAGAAAAACACTTGGAGAGTCTTGAAAAGCAACAATCCCAGCTCATCTGCAGCTTGCAGCTTCCCGGAGCAGCAGTGTGTTTGCTGATGGGGTTAAAAGCAGCTTTGGCCCCTGTGGGGGCAGGAGCAGCTCCAGTAAATACCAATGTACACACTGCAGAGCAGCTCCAGTAAATACCAATATCCACAGTGCAGAGCAGCTCCAGTAAATACCAATGTACACACTGCAGAGCAGCTCCAGTAAATACCAATGTACACACTGCAGAGCAGCTCCAGTAAATACCAATACCCACACTGCAGAGCAGCTCCAGTAAATACCAATGTACACACTGCAGAGCAGCTCCTGGAAATACCAATATCCACACTGCAGAGCAGCTCCAGTAAATATCAATGTACACACTGCAGAGCAGCTCCAGTAAATACCAATATCCACACTGCAGAGCAGCTCCAGTAAATATCAATGTACACACTGCAGAGCAGCTCCAGTAAATATCAATGTACACACTGCAGAGCAGCTCCAGTAAATACCAATACCCACACTGCAGAGCAGCTCCAGTAAATATCAATACCCACAGTGCAGAGCAGCTCCAGTAAATACCAATGTACACACTGCAGAGCAGCTCCAGTAAATACCAATGTACACACTGCAGAGCAGCTCCAGTAAATACCAATGTACACACTGCAGAGCAGCTCCAGTAAATATCAATGTACACACTGCAGAGCAGCTCCAGTAAATACCAATGTACACACTGCAGAGCAGCTCCAGTAAATACCAATGTACACACTGCAGAGCAGCTCCAGTAAATACCAATGTACACACTGCAGAGCAGCTCCTGTACATATCAATACTCACACTGCAGAGCAGCTCCAGTAAATATCAATGTACACACTGCAGAGCAGCTCCAGTAAATACCAATACCCACACTGCAGAGCAGCTCCAGTAAATATCAATACCCACACTGCAGAGCAGCTCCAGTAAATACCAATACCCACAGTGCAGAGCAGCTCCAGTACATATCAATGTACACACTGCAGAGCAGCTCCAGTAAATATCAATGTACACACTGCAGAGCAGCTCCTGTACATATCAACACCCACAGTGCAGAGATCCAGCTGCTGCCAGGGGTTCCTGCTCCCCATTCCCAGCCCTGCTCTGGTGCCGGTGCCCCCGTGGCTGTGCCAGCCTGGCAGAGCAGGGAGCTCTGGGACACTGCCAGGATTTCCAGGAGTGAGGAAAGGCTGATCCAGCAGCCTGGTGTGCATGGATTTGGAGAAGATGGCTGATTTGGGGTACAAATTCATTTTGTTTGGTTTTGCAGACACCAGTGAGATCTGACAGGAGCTGCTTGCAGTGCTCCAGAGCTGCAGAATGCAGCAGGGAGACATGGCACGATAACATCCCCCTCCAATTTCCTCTTTCATTTCTGTACAATAGCTGGATTTCCTCCTGCCTTCTGCAGAGGAGACTAATGCATCCCTGAAGTTAATAAAATGATATGGGGTCATTTTTATTGAAAGAAAGTTAAACATCTGCTGTGTCTATTGCAGTATATTAAACAATATTTTATTATTCTCACTTCCCTGACATGATTCACGTCCCTGGCAGGCACAGAGCCCCATTGTTTGCTTTTCATATACATGTAGCACTTTAAAATGTGAGACAGAAGCAGGAGATGAAGCCCAGCTGCAGGCACAGAGCGGTCAGGGCAGGGCTGAGCTCATCCCTCCCCTGCCAGCCTGGCTGAGACCTGCACAGAGGGCTCTGCCCTGCCCTGCCAGCAGCTCCCTGGGTTATCCCAACAGGGGAGACTGCAATGAGGCACTGGAACAATGACTGGTGCTGCTGCAATGCCCTCGGGATCACACAGAGAACAAAGATTCAGCTGGAGGGCTGAAAATTCTTTAAAAAAAATTCTTAAAAAAAGAAAGGCATCACTCTGAGAGTGTGAGATTGTCCACAGGTGGTGTGGAAGCAGGAGGGAACACCTGGCACAGGCTGGGCCAGAGGGGAGAGAAAGGGAAAAGGGAAAAGGCAAAGTTCAGCTGTGAAACTGGAAGTGGAGCTTGGGCATTCGCAGCCTGGGCTGGGAGCACTCCTGGGGCACTGGGGGGCTCAGGGCTGTCCCCAGGGCTGTCCCCAGGCTTTGTCTCGGGTTAGGAGATGGGCACAGGGCTGGGCTCAGCCCCTGCCCCCTCTGGGGCTGTGCCAGGGCTGGAAGGAGCTGGAGCAGGGTCAGGGGAGCCAGGGCAGAGCCAGGGCTGGGCTCAGCTGGGCCTGGGGAGCCTTGGGCAGCTGGGGCTGGCAGGGGTGGCAGCTCCAGACACTGCAGGGTGTGACAGGGACACCCCTGGCACCCTCAGACACTGCAGGGTGTGACAGGGACACCCCTGGCACCTCCAGACACTGCAGGGTGTGACAGGGACACCCCTGGCACCCTCAGACACTGCAGGGTGTGACAGGGACACCCCTGGCACCCTCAGACACTGCTGGGTGTGACAGGGACACCCCTGGCACCCTCAGACACTGCAGGGTGTGACAGGGACACCCCTGGCACCCTCAGACACTGCAGGGTGTGACAGGGACACCCCTGGCACCCTCAGACACTGCTGGGTGTGACAGGGACACCCCTGGCACCCTCAGACACTGCAGGGTGTGACAGGGACACCCCTGGCACCCTCAGACACTGCAGGGTGTGACAGGGACACCCCTGGCACCCTCAGACACTGCAGGGTGTGACAGGGACACCCCTGGCACCCTCAGACACTGCTGGGTGTGACAGGGACATCCCTGGCACCTCCAGACACTGCTGGGTGTGACAGGGACATCCCTGGCACCTCCAGACACTGCAGGGTGTGACAGGGACGCCCCTGGCACACTCAGACCCTCCTGGCTCTGCCCAGGGCTGTCCCTGGCACTCCCAGCCCCTGCCCAGCCCCTGCCTGTGCTGCTGGCCCCTGGGCAGCCCCAGCCCATGGGGGCTGTGCCCGAGGGCTCAGGGCACACCCGGGGATGTCCCTGTGCCCCTGGCACTGCCCTGGGGCTGTCCCAGCCCTGAGCCCTCCCTGCAGCCCCTCACAGCACAGTGGTGAAAGCACTGGCAGGGCTGGAGGTGCTGCCCATCACAGGTTATCTCAGTGAGCTGGTTTTACAGCAAACATGGATCTTGGCTGATAAAAACCCTCCTGAATGTGGGTCTCTATATCTTGGGGGGTTTTTGCCCCAATCCAGCAATTTTGATAAAGGGAAAAGAATTAATTTACCTCTGAGATAACAAATTTTATGCTAAATTTCAGCCAGATGGTACAGAAAACAGCTGAGAGATTATGGCCCCCAAACCAGGCTTTAAATAGAAATGATAAGTTGCTATAAAGCTGCCACCAGCACCATTCTAACAATGGAAGAGTTATTTCCCTCATTCACTCTCACATTCCTTATTAATCCTCCTGTTCTTCATTATCCATTTTATTGCACTTCTCCCACTGCTCGTTATGTCAGAGGGAAGGGCTGGAGCCTTGGAGAGCCTCAGAAGCAGCAGGATTTCCTGCTTTGCCTTGAAGTTTTCTTCAGAACTCCTGCTTTCCTTCACAGGAACACCCTGAGAGGAGCAGCAGCCCGGGCTCAGCAGCAGGAAAAGCTCCTTGGGAGGGGTTGGTGGCACCAGCCCTACTCAGGAGCTGCTGTAGCTCTGCCCAGGTGTCCGTGCCCCAGCCAGGCTGCCCAGCCCCTCTGGGACACCACAACGTCACTCTAGGGCTCCTTTTCCCTTTCCTTTCCCCTTTTCCTTCCCTTTCCCCTTTTCCTTCCCTTTCCTTTCCCCTTTTCCTTTTCCCTTTCCTTTCCCCTTTTCCTTCCCTTTCCTTTCCCCTTTTCCTTCCCTTTCCTTTCCCCTTTTCCTTTCCCCTCCTCTTTTCATTCCCTTTCCCCTTTTCCTTTCCTTTCCCCTTCCTTTCCCTTCCTCTTTTCATTCCCTTTCCCCTTTTCCTTTCCCTTCCCTTTCCCCTTTTCCTTTCCTTTCCCCCTTTCCCTTTCCCCTTTTCCTTTCCTTTCCCCCTTTCCCTTTCCCCTTTTCCTTTCCTTTCCCTTTCCTTTCCCCTTCCCTTTTCCCCTTTCCCTTTCCTTTCCCCTTTTCCTTCCCTTTCCCCCTTTCTCTTTCCTTTCCTCTTTTCCTTCCCTTTCCCATTTTCCTTTCCTTTCCCCCTTTCTCTTTCCTTTCCCCTTTTCCTTCCCTTTCCCCCTTTCCCTTTCCTTTCCCATTTTCCTTTCCTTTCCCCCTTTCTCTTTCTTTCCTTTCCTTTCTCCTTTCCCTTCCCAGACTTCCTGACTCATTCCACATTACCCTCATTATTTCAGTGCTCTGTGCTCCCTTGCTCCACTCTCATCTGCTCTGGGTCCAAGGTGTGCTGAAAATGTCTCTTTATTTTCCACTCTGGACTTCCATTATGCACAAAACAACACAGCTCAGTGGAGGAAGTTTGCTGGGATAATTTGTGTCTTTTTATACAAACTGATGATAAAAATTTACCTCCTTGATGTATTTTTCTCCCTTAAACCGCAGTTATGTTTCCTTGAATAGACAAATGCAAGATAAATTCAATTACAGCATAATTTCTCCTGGGGTGAATAACCTTTAGATCAGCTCTGATCTCAGAACACACTCTGAGATAATTCACTGTCCATTCCATTGCTGAAATTGGGGCCACGGCAGTGCCTGCACTTGGCACTGGGAATATCAAATTATTTCTGTTCCCCTTTGCATCCTTGAATGCCAAACAAGCTGGGGAGAGCAGGGAGCCCAGCAAGGGCTGCTTTTCATGGGGGAGGAGGAGGTGGTTTCTGAATGAAATGAAACGAAACCTCTCAGGAATTCAGGGCAATTCAGTACAGCCTGGGGCCAGGCAGTATAGAAATATATAGAAATGTTATATATATATATAATATATTGAAATATATATAAATACCATATATATACACAATATGGTCATTACATAAACGAGGTTGTATCTCACGTTCAGTGGTCTTGGATGGGGATTTTTGTTTAAGACACAACCTAGACCTGCACTAAAATGCAAACACGGCCCTGAGCCAGGGAAGCACAGAGCGGCCGTGCCCAGGGAGCCCACGGGGATTCTGTTTTCGGCTCCGACACCACGCCCTGGCCACGCCCTGGGCACAGCAGCACGGGCAGGGCAGGATTCCCGAGCCGCTCCTGGGAACGCGATAAATGGGATTTAGGAACATTTCCCAACAGGGCCGTGCTGCACACGCCAGGCTGCGAGTGCCACCTCCCGGCTCAACCCCTGCATCCCGGGCAGCAGCGGGAGCTGGCCCGGGTTAACCCCTGCATCCCCGGCACTGGCCCGGGTTAACCCCTGCAGCCCCGGCATTGGGAACTGTCCCGGGTTAACCCCTTCATCCCCTCTCTCCAGCTCAAAGCGGCTCCCATATCAGCCTGGGTTAATTCTCCTCGGGATCCCAGACAGAATTTGAATTGAATTTATTCTAAAGAGCAGGACAACCGTCTCAAATACCTCCAAAGCACAAGTAATGGCATTACACCTGCTAGCTTCCCGGTTTAGGCAAGAAATGACTCATCACTGTTGTTAAGAAGGCGCTTGATGAGAGAAGAGACGAATGGGCCAATGAGGTGATGAGTACCCTCCCTTCGAGGGACTCCCGAGCACAGGGAGGGTTTTATGGCCATGACCTCAGCCAGGAGCTGACATCAGGCCCGGCTGGGCTCCCTCCGTGTGCCTCAGAGCCTCTCAGCAGGGACACAGCCCGCAGCAATCGGGGTTGCACAGCCTGAGCTGCTGCTGGACAGCTGCAGGGCCTGTCAGACAGACAGACAGACAGACAGCCAGCCACAATCCCGGGACTGCCACATCAGGGTCACCTGGCAGCAGCTGCTACAGGAGCAGGATGATCCAGGGGCTGCTCTTGGTGACACCACGCATCCAATGGGGCTGAGCTGAGCCCACCACCATGATGGCACTCCATTAATTTAATGTGATATAGCTGCAGGGCCTCCCCATGCATTGTCTGCAGAGATTAATATTCTCCAGCAGAGGCACTTGGGCAAATCAAGGCACCATTTCCCACTGGCACTGCAGCTGTCCAGCAGCCTCACAAGCTGTACCACTGAGTTTGGGAACCAAAACCTTCCCCAGCCCCAGCAAACCCTGAATTAACAGCCCTTGCTGTGCAGACCTCACCCCCAAAGCTGGAATTTCTCTAAAATTATCACTCCAGACCAAGAGAGAGCACAGCAGCCATGGAAATGATGCAAACATTACAGAAAGCAAACTAAGAAAACAACCCACCCTTCACACAGCCGCTCTCTCATTCTTCACCTCTGCCACAAAGCCTGTCCACAGCTCTCTGCGCCTCCCCTCTCCCACAAATGCAAATAATGAACTGGTGCCAGTGGCTTTTCCCTGGCACAGGTAAATCTGCAGCCTCAGGGAGCTGGAGGGCAGCTCCAAGCTCCCAGCACTGAGGGAAACACTCAGGGTCTGGCACAGCAGCTCTGGCAATCCTCAGCCAAGGCCCCTGCGCTGGGAGGTTGTGGCAGAACCCCAAAACCCCTGCAAGGTTCCCTCCAGCTGCCCTGGCAGCCAGACAGGGGCCCAGGCCATGGCAGGGCTGCAATGTGCTCAGGAGGGGCTGCAGCCCGAGCTGCGGCCTCCAGGAACTCAGTTACTGCTCAGATTATTGCAATTCAGGCAGCAAACCTGGCCCTGGCAGCTCGGGCTCAGAGGGGCTGGGGAGCTGCTGCTCCCACCCCTCCATGGCCCAAAAACCTCCAGATCCAGTTCCGGGGGAAAACGAGGGTAAAGGAGGGAGCATCTCTGAAAACAGCTCCAGAAACGTGCAGGATGGCCTGGAGTGCCCAGAGCAGCCCCACAGCAGCCAGGGCAGGGCAGAGGATTGGTTCAGGGTGCCTGCAATTAGCACAGGTGCCTGCAATTAGCACAGGGTGGCTCTGCAACCCAGGGTTCAGCTGAACACCGGGCACTCCCCAAGACTGAGGCTGCCCTTGACACTGCTGCTTCACACCAAGAGCTTTAATTCCCTACAGAAGCATGAAAAGAATGGGTCTGAGTTTGTCCCAAATAAGTAATCAAGAGGAGATTTATCTGGTAATTTCCATCGTTATCTTTGTCTGCTGCTGCATCTCTGCTGACAGCTCTGAAATTCTGGGCTCTGAAATCTGGCCCAGGAGCATTTCAAAGCACAGCAATCCCTCACTGCCACGGCTGCCTGGGCTGGGAGCTTGGCAAGGGAAGGAGGAGTGGGAGCACTGGGGGTCACTGCCCTGCTCCCAGCACGTGGGGTGCAGCACCAGGAACTCACTGCCTGCTGCTCCCCTTTTTCAGGTCACCTCTCACATTTCATCAGTCTCAAAGTATTTCTAGAGCTGAGGGCAAGTGAGAGTGCTGGGGAGGGAATAGGGACTGCCCAGCAGCTCAGCCACAGCAGCAGGACGTGGGAGCCAGCAGGATTTGGGATGCAGCAGCAGGACCTGGGAGCCAGCAGGATTTGGGGTGCAGCAGCAGGACCTGGGAGCCAGCAGGATTTGGGGTGCAGCAGCAGGACCTGGGAGCCAGCAGGATTTGGGATGCAGGAGCAGGACCTGGGAGCCAGCACTGGCAGGGGCTCCCATGGGTATGCCCCAGGCTGGCTGCTCCTCATTCCCTTCTCAAAGCCAGGGCAGGATAAACACAGTTTCTCCTGCTGATTCCCACACTTCAACCATAAAACTTCCCCTTCCCTCCAAAGAGCTCAGTAATGAAAAAGAGTAAGAGCAGAACTCACTTTTTTCCCCCGAAGTGCCTCCTGTCCGTGGCTCAGCAGCAGAGGAGCTCCACTGACCTCCACCTGCTCTCTCCTGTGCCACAGGTGCCTCCCATCACAGCCATCCCAGCCCCACCAATCCTGACCTTCAGCCGGCTGCCTGCTCAGGTGGTTGCACTCAGTGCCCTGCTCCAGGCACCAGGGATGGTGTTCACCCAGCACTGTCCCCTGCCAGGGGACCGTGTTCACCCAGCACTGTCCCCTGCCAGGGGACCGTGTTCACCCAGCACTGTCCCCTGCCAGGGGATGGTGTTCACCCAGCACTGTCACCTGCCAGGGGACCGTGTTCACCCAGCACTGTCACCTGCCAGGGGACGGTGTTCACCCAGCACTGTCCCCTGCCAGGGGACCGTGTTCACCCAGCACTGTCACCTGCCAGGGGACCGTGTTCACCCAGCACTGTCACCTGCCAGGACACCTCAGCCCGCTCTCATCTCCACCCACCCTTCACAACTGGCAGTCACTGAGCTCCTCGGATGAAAGGCTCTCTCTCCTCCACGTGCAAATTGTGATTAATGAGTGTCTAGCCTGGCTCCTTGACAGAAGATGCACCTTGCACATGTTATCTTTCCAGGATGTTATCTCTGCAGGATGTTATCTTTGCAGGATGTTATCTCTGCACCCTGTTATCTTTGCAGCCCTGCACCCTGGCACGGGCAGGTTCCCTCTCCTGCCCAGTGGCTCCAGCAGCTCCCGTGCCCAGCTCAGTGTCTCTGCAACCAGGAGCTCCAGAGATGTAAATGCTGCCACTTGACCCCGTGTGTCTCCAATAAATGATGTTCACAGCCCAGAGCTCTCCTCCCTGCTGAGCTGAACGTTTGTGGTGGCTCACTCTGAACAGGGCTGGGACAGAATTTTTGGTTGGTGCAAGATAAACTGAAAAGTTTCAGTATTGGCCTCTGAAGCCCCATGTTCTGTAGCTTCAGACAAATTAAATGTGAAGGCAGGGCTCAGGTTTTTTCCCTTTTTTTTCTTTTTTTACTTCCCTCTGCTGTCTTTTCAAATGCAGCCTGTCCTGTGCCCAGAGCCAGGGTTTGGTCACCTTGCTCCTGTCCAGCCAGCAGCCCTGGGGTCCTGGAGGTGCCACCACCCCTCGTGGGTGCACAGGGACACCCTCCTCAAAAATGTCCCTGGAACTGGTACCTTCTGTGCCACCACACCATCGTTTCTGCTCCAGTTCTGTGTTTCTGCCTCCTCTGCTGCTGTCTGCTGCAGCTCCACGCTGTAAATGCCTTTTCCACCTCAGGGACACCTGCGTTTTCCTAGGAAGAGCCACGTAATTAATAAATAAATAAATTCATTCCAGGGGTTGCCCATGCCAGCAGCAGAGTCCTGGAGCTGCTGGTGCTGGTGGAGGCAGGCACTGAGGAAGATGGATTGTGGCACTGCCCTGCCCTGTGCCTGGCTGAGCTGCTCCTGCCATCCATCATCATCACCCGGCTCAGAGAGGAAGGCTCAGAGCAGGGAAAAGCTCCCACACGTCTCTGTCCTCCCTCCAGAAAGGGGCAGAAATCCAGGGCAGGGGATGCAGCACTGCACAGAAAGGACAGAGGAGCACCCCCTGAGCAAAGAGAGGTTAATTTGTCAAGCCGTGTAAAGCATTTTAATTACAATCCATATAACATGTATAAATAAATATTACATTCTTTCAGTCTACAATGCATACTAGGCATACCTTGTTAAAACGTCCATCTATGTTATTGGGTGGCAGGATTGACTTTGTCCAAGTGAAAAAAAAAAACAAACTACAGAGTTTAGTAATTAAAAAACCCAAACCAAGGAAATTGATGGCGAAGACAGGACGATGCAAGTGCTTCTGGCTAACATAATACTGCTTCCAAAGGCTGGCTCTGCCTCCTCCTTCCAGTGAGGAGAGGCTTGGGAGGACACCAGGTTCCTCTTTGAATGGATTCTGATCTGTGCCCTCCATGAATGTGAACTGGCACTGAGCCAGCGCAGTTCTGCCAGTTCACGCCACAAATTCAATCTCTATTTTGTATTTATTAAATCTCTATTTTGTATTTGCTTCTGATTTATTACTGCCTTGGTATTTGTTTGTTCAAAATTCAGATTTACAATCTGGTCGAAACTTTTCAGTCTTTGCTGGTCCAATGGCAAAAAAAAAAAATAAATCTATAAAACAGCTCCAGATATTTCTTGTTCTTGCTTCAGCAACATTTCCCTCCCTCCCTCCCAAGAGTGTGCCCAGAGGCCAGCTCTCCCAGAACAAGGGAATAAATGTTTGGGGCAATCAGGATCCTTCTGTCCATTGCTCTTCTTGCTTTCAGAGCTTGATGAGAGCTGGGGACACCAGAATAAACAGAAAATTGCAGCACAAAATTATGAATTCATGAACCTGGCAAAAAAACAACCCAAAACAACCCAACTCCAGGCTGTGCATATTTGGCCTGTGGTGGTCTCAGTTCCAGGAACATTTACAATGCACCAGAGGGGCAACTCCCTTTGCTTGGTACTTCTAAAAGCTACCAGAAAACAGCACCTCCTTCCCTTGGTGAAACACAGGAACTTTGGTTGTGGAAATTTAAAACGAGCAACTAAACAAACAACCCCAGCCTGAAAGGAAAATGAAAATTCTTCCAAACAGAACATCTTTCTAGCCAGGGTGAAATGGAGGCTCAGGCTTTCAGAAGAGACACCACGTGGAAATTATTAGTCAATACTTATCCCCTGAATTCTTTAAATGACAGGAGACTGCTTACAGCTACCTTAGAAACAGAATGTTCTTGTCCCACTGTGAACTTATTGAATTTTAAATTTTCCTGTTTTCAAGATATTTAAAAGAAAAAATACAAGAGGGAAAATGATTCTGTTTCAATTTACAAGACAAATGGAAAAGTAAAAATGCAAATACCAGGTAATTTCTTCCTCCTTCACATGTAATGCCAAAGACACATCTTCATTTCAAATGAAGGAATGAAAAGAAATGGCTTGAGTACCAATATAAAAATTCTCCTTGTGGGTCACATGTCCATAACTGTGATGTTTTATTGCAACCAGAACAAGTTATTGTTTGCCTCTTGCTTATTCTTTTCATGCTCTTATATTCTCTCATTTCTTTTTACAGATATTTTTGGTACTGTGAAATATTACTATCGTTATTATTTGTATGACCCATAAAATGAATTTTCACAACCTCATCTTGCCGAGTTCCTCAAATTGGTCATACCATTTCCTTGTTCCTTTCCTTTTGTATTCCACTTCCTAAATCCATGAGTAGCAGAATAACCACTGCGGGAAAAAAAAATAAACAAACAACAAAACCCCAACAAAACGAAGCGAAAAACAAAAACAAACCACGGACAGTTTGGCAAATTTCTTTCCCTGATTATAAAAACTGCCTCATTGTTTCTTCTCCTGGCGATCCCTTCCCCTCCCCTTCATCCCAATATATACTGTAGAACTGAAGGCATCAAGGTGTGGTCAAACCCAAAAAAAAACACCCCAGCAGGGAGCTACGCTTTGTCTTTGAACTTCCCCACGTAGTTTCTGATCTCTTTGGAGTCGCCCAGGTCCATGTCCTGGCACACCCACTTAATGTCATCGTCATTGCTGCCGAGGATGGAGTTGACGGTGGGGCAGCCGTCGTCGGGCGGGATGGTGGTGAACGTGGTGAACTTCACCCGCTTCCTCTTGGACGTGGGCGAGTGCAAAGGCTCCACCTTGTGCTCCTTGCCCAGCCTCCCCCCCGGGTCTGCAGCCCTGTGCAGCTGGCTCTGAGTGTTCTTCTGGGCGCTGCCGTTCAGCAGCTGGTTGCTCTCCTCGGCGCCCGAGCCCCGGTCGATGATGGTGGTGTGCTCGTCCTGCTGGGGCGACGCGTCCGCCGCGTTCTCCAGCAGCTCGGCCTCGTTGCCCAGCCACACCCAGTCGTGGGAGTGCGTCATGGTGCTCTGTCCTTCCACCAGCACCTGCTTGTGGCGGTACTTGAGTGCAAATGTTGCACAGTTGATGAGGAACACCAGGATGGCCAGGCAGAAGACGCCCAGCAGGGCGTACATGCCGATCTCCAGGTCGCTGAGCCCCCGGGGTGTCTGCACCAGGTCGTTGTCCTCCATGCCAGCACCTCCTTTGGGCAGGTCCACCTGGGCGGGGAAGTTGGTGAAGTCAATGGGGATGTTCTGCAGCTGGCTGTCGTCCGACAGCTTGCCGCCGTCCAGGCGGTTGTTTTTGATGACTTTGTTTTTGAGCACGGACTTGGCCGTGGTGCTGGCCTTCCTGAGGGGCCCCTCGGGGTCCCTGTCGGCCGAGGAGCCGCCGTGGTAGCGCCCGTCGTGCCCCGGCTCCGGGCCCTTGTGGCGCCGGTCGCTGGCGCGGTTCTCGATCTCGTCGGCGTCGTAGTCGCCGCCCGCCTCCGCGTCCGCGTCGTTCTGCCCGAACTTCACCCTGATGCTGCCGCTGCCCACGGCCAGCACGCTCTTCCTCTTGGACTTCTGGCACGCCTCAGAGATCATCATGTCCACCTTGACCAGCGCGCCCTGGCCCTCGCCCTCTGCCGCCACCACGGGCCACCTCAGGGCAGGGCTCTGGTGCACCGAGACCACGGCCTCGTCCAGAGACACCGCTGACAGCCAGAAGTCCTTGGGGTCGTAGATGTCCAGAGGAGTGACGGAGCTGTCACTGAACTGGATCCAGGTGCTCACCACGGCTTCCTGCAAGGACAGGGACATGGTTACACACAGCTTCTGACATGGTCACACACAGCCTCCTGAGGGACAGGGACATGGTCAAACACAGCTTCCTGCAGGGACAGGGACATGGTTACACACAGCTTCTGACATGGTCACACACAGCCTCCTGCAGGGACAGGGACATGGTCAAACACAGCTTCCTACAGGGACATGGTTACACACAGCTTCTGACATGGTCACACATAGCTTCCTGCAAGGACAGGGACATGGTTACACACAGCTTCCTACAGGGACATGGTTACACACAGCTTCCTGCAAGGACAGGGACATGGTCACACACAGCCTCCTGAGGGACAGGGACATGGTTAAACACAGGCCTCTGTCACAGACATATTTTATGAAAAAATCCTTTTGACGGGATTTTTTCTCCTGAGAAGCTGAGAGGCCTCAGAAACAAAATGCAAACAATAATTATCTGCTGCTGTGGAATGCAAAAGGTGCATCTTTGATTGGTCCATGTGAGTTGTTCCTACTTGATGACCAATCACAGGTCCAGCTGTGGTGGGACTCTGGTCAGTCACAAGATTTTATTATCATTCATTCCTTTCTTTGCTAGCCTTCTGAGGAAATCCTTCTATTCTTTTAGTATACTTTTAACATATCATTTTCTTTTAATATAATAGAATATATATAATAAAATAATAAATCAGCCTCCTGAAACATGGAGTCAAGATTCTCATCTCTCCCCTCATCCTGGGACCCCTGTGAACACCAGCACAAATCAGCCCAGTCTGCTGCAGCCCATCCATCTCCCAGCTGGAGGAACTGGGACTCTGCACTGTTTGAAAACAAACCAAGCCTCGACTGATGGGGCACAAAACTGGCCACATTCGTCACCAAAGGTTCCACTGTTACTCTCCCTGCAAATGTTTTGCACAAGGACGTAGAAAATAATTGATATGAGATGTCTTTATTACCCAAGTGCCCATTAGCAAGGTACAATTTTACAAGCTCTGTAAGGAAAGTCATTCCTGTGGTACAAAAGCCAAAAGAGGCAAATCACAGAAATTACCAGAGGCACTTGACAGAACACTTATTTCCCTCATGTAACACATGCACAGGTGCCATGAGGAGCTGTCAAATTAAGGCATAAGGATCTTAGCAGGAGTACGGAGCTACTGCAGGATCTTGGAAATGGCTGGAGCACAAGATTCATCTGAGAGAAAAAACCTCACAGAACAATTGCCATTTTGCTGGAGAAAGGTTTGTTTCAAGCAAAACACACTTTATCCTTGAGATAATTAAAAAGTCCACCAAATTTCTGTGTCAAGAAGAGGAGGACGGGGATTCTGGCATGATGTCTGCAATAAAAATACAAATGGCCTGGATTTAATTGGTCTGTCTTTGTGCTCTGCAGGTAGCACTGTCAGAAGTCATCATTAGAAGCAAACACAAAGCCAGAGGTCAGCTCTCTGCCCTGTGAAATCCCATCCAGATGACACAGATATTTACTTCCCATCTCAATAGCTTTCTTTGCAGGGCATTTCTTTAATTTTTCATTTGTTCTGTGCCTTGCCTGCGTAGCCAGCAGACGGCCAGGCAGATTGCCAGAGTGCAACTTCCCACAGAAGTGAAGTTCTCTCCTTCCCACACTTCAACCACAAATGGCTCTAATAACTTCACACTTGGGTACACCAGAACAACTGGGCTGGAAAACCAGCACTGGGGAAAAACATTGCCACCCTGTTAATGTCCACTCATAATACAAATCTACAACTTAATATGCTTTTCAATTGGCTGCAATTTGTTATGCTATGGTTATAAACAAAGAGAATTGCTACCCTTCCAGTTGAATTTAGAGCTTTTCAATGAGAACAGCAAGGGGCATTTAGCTGGGCAGAAGGTTGGGCCATACTGAATATTTGATTTCCAAAGCACTATCAGCAAGTACTTGAGGGACTGAAAGAAGAAAAATAAGTTGTGGCACAACAGGAAAGAAGGCAAAGTTCTTGGTGATTCAAATTTACTTCAAAGTGCTGAAACGGAGCCAGGGTAGCTCAGAAGCTGGGAAGGGTGAACTGCATAAGGAAATTAAAACATCTGATCCTTCATTAGAGAAACAACCCTGAAATGAGTGAACAAACACAAAGCTGCAGGGCACAGCTCGAATTTCCATCACAGAAATCTATAGCAGAGCAACCCCGGCCAGAGGAAAGCAAAGGGGTTTTTTAATGGATATGTGCAGAGAGAAAGGGATTCACCTCCTCAGGCAGTTCAGCATCCTGCTGCCTCCCCTCTCCCCAAAACAAAGGTCAGCCCCATGTGCCATGGGGAAGGCACACGGACTTTGCAGCAGCCCGTGCCAGGGAAAACAGCAGCATCACTTCCAGCACATCACCACTGCCTGCCTGTGTGCCCTCCTCTGGAGAGCAGGCTGAGAAAATAAATTCCTGCAGGATTTTGCTCAGGTGGGGCTGGGAATGATGGCAGCTGTGCCCCTGCCCAGCTGGGAACAGGCCCAGCTCCACAGCCCCACCACGGGACTCACCTCGCTGAACCCTCCGTGCATTCGGACAAAGTTGCCACCAACTTCAAAGCAACTTTTATTCTTTATGCCACTGCTCTACAAATCTGCATTCCTGGTTTTATGAAGCAGAGACAGAGAAAAATGGGATGGCAGTCAGCTGAAATTTGCAGGCACACTTTGTGATTTACTGTAGGTAACAGAGGCATGCACTGGCTTAGCCATTATTTTCCACCAGCATTGACATTTTTTATTTCCAGGAGAACGTTTCTTTATAGGAGGAACCAATTTTTTTCACAAAACAACATTGTCATGCCCATACTATGGACAACATTAATTAAAAGGGAAAGAAAACAAATGAGAGAAAGAGGGAGAGAGTTAAAAATCCTGCCAAAATATGTTGTATCAGACCAAATATTCTATTTGGCAAGAGATCATTTCCTCTCATTCACATCATTAAAGGAAAGCCAAAGGCAGGGCAAGGAAGTGAATTTCCCAAATGATTATAAATTCTGAGAAGCTAAAAAGAAAAGAAGAGAGAAAAAGGAAATGATTTAGTGCCATGTCCTTCAAGGAGCTGTTTCTGCAAATCCTGTGTACCACATCAATAAATCCCCTCCAAATCTCTGACAAGGTCCTCCAGTTACTCTCAGAAGATGAAGATGGATTGGAGCCTTCTCACCTGCCAAGCTGCTGCCCCTCGTCTCCTGCCCTCAACACTGAGGTGACAAATGCTTGTGCTCTTTAATTACCAAGCACAAACAAAGGGTGGGAGGGATTCTCTTGCTTTCCAGCCTTTATTTCCCTCACTTTTCCTCTCTGACACACACAGAGTGACCACAGGGACACACCAGTGCCAGTGCTCCCCCCAGAGCAGGAGGATCTCAGGGCTGACTGTGCTGTGGGGTCAGAGGATGCTCATCAGGCCATGCTAATGACAGCAAAATCCAGCCCAGAGATGATGAAACTGCTTCCCACAGCCACTGTTGATTACCACCAGGCTTTCCTTAAGCACATAAAACACTTCATCAAGACATCTTTTGTCCAGCCTTTCCCTTGTGCCTCTGCTGCTCTCTTCCCCCATCCCAGGTGTATTTTCAGCTCTTGATCTGTGGCAGTTCCACCACCATTCCTGGCCTTGAATTACACTGTGGCTTATCAGTGCAAAGATACCATTTGATAAAATCTTCTTGCATAAACTGGTTGCATTTTAGAGAATTCTGCTGCTTAGAAACACAGATCAGGATATTTGATTTTATTCCATGCTCAGAATAAAGTGGCCTTTTAATGGTCTCCATTCACTACAGCACAAATAAAAAGTATTTGTGAATAAGCCCTCAATTGCTGGGGTCAGCTGCAAGGGTCCTGGAGTGAGGCAGGACATCAGAGGGAAGAAATGGTTGGCTCTGCAGAAAACAAATACATCCCTCCCTCAATAAAGGCAAAGGAATATTGTTCTCAGCAGCTTCTGCTAGACCAGCTCTGATTGCTCTGTCTGGGGACTTCAGTGCTGGAATGGATTTCCCTGGCAATTTTATCACATGAAATATCAAAGTATTACATGTGCATTTATTTTTAAGCCTGTGTCTTGTGTAGTAAAAATTGGGCTTGATCGTAATGATGTGGAAATGAAAGCAGCCAAGACTCAGATCTTAATTCAAACCATGCCTGCCCCCACTGTGGGTTCCTCTCTCTCCTTTTTGTCCAATCTGCTCATGTGACATTCCTTTCCAGTGGGAATTTGCTCGAAGGGAAGAATTCAGATTCTTATCCAACAATGCATCCCTTCTCCCTTTCCCATGCTGCTGAATTCCTCTGTCATTCCTGTGAGCCACTCCATTGGTCTGTCAGCTTAAAGTAGATATAAACACAATTTGGGTGTAACTTCCACTGCCAGGATGGGGCAATGAGCCCACACCACAACAATACTGCTAGTATCTGTTATAAGATATAAATACAATTTGGGTGTAACTTCCACTGCCAGGATGGGGCAATGAGCCCACACCACAACAATACTGCTAGTATCTGTTATAAGATATAAACACAATTTGGGTGTAACTTCCACTGCCAGGATGGGGCAATGAACCCACACCACAACAATACTGCTAATATCTGTTATAAGATATAAATACAATTTGGGGAACACCAGACCTTGGCTCTGAGAAAGCACCAACACTGCTCTTTATCCCTGGGAAAGTGTCTGCAGCTCCCCAGCAGCACTGAGAGACACTTCAATGCACAGAACTGTTTATTAAAGGTCTTTTTCTTCTTTCTTCACTGACCCATTTCAGTTCATCAGCCCCCATGCAGTACCCTGCAGTGACAGAAAAGCTGGGTATGACTGTGAGTTCCCCTGCAGAGCCAGATGAGCTTTGAGAGTCCTTGAAGCTCACTTAGATCAGAAAACATTTAAACACTGTAGGTTTCCTTTTGTTTACATTTTGGAGAAGCCTTTAGGATGACAATGCTGATTTAACAACCATCAGCAAGCCAAATGGAGCAGCCTTCCTACCTGAGCAGATGGCCTCCAGAAATAGATTACTCACAGCTAGAGTTTCCGAATTTCCAGAAGACACTTCATCTTTGATATTCAGAAGTTGGTCAACCTGTGTCTATTTTTAGGCACCTAAATCACTGATCCACTTTTCAGTGCCAATGAGCTCCCTATTGATTAAAAAATAATACATGGGCTCAGCATCCCTCAAGGTCACCTTGTCACAGCAGGTAATTAGTTGCTCAGCTATAGATAAAGGTATCTAACTTAAAGCATCCAAGGTGAAAAAAAATTGGCTTATCCTCTTTAGAGTGCTTTGTATTTATGGAGAAACTGCCAACTTTTCAGGACTTGTGCTTTGGCTGCTTTGTGCTGTGTGTGCAGACAAGGTGTGGTCATTAGAACTGAGGTAATCCACTCCTTATGGTCACTGAAAGAAAGCCACAGCAAAAGTTCTGCATTTTGTTTTCCAGTTGCATCAGTAAGGTTGCATGAGTTATTTGGGCCTTTTTATAAATTTGCTTGAGAGGAAAAGACACACTTAAATAATGAAGTCCTCACAATGTTCAAGTACAGGCTTAGTCCTGGGCTGTCTCCTTGGAAAAAACCCTCTTTCAAAAGGGCTTGATTTTCAGAAAACACTCAGCATTTGCCTTCAGAATTCCAGCTCAGTCAGGATCTCAGCTGATGCACTCCAAATCATGAGTCACTTCTTGCAAAATTTAGCCACAAACATTCCCACATTTGCATTCATTTTTCTAAGGCAAAGTGACTTAAATGTTACATCCTTCATTCAAGCTGCAATGAAAGGAAAAGATGTCTGTGACTCTATAGGTCACTCCTACAGCATTTCCTTCCACTTATTTCCCAGTGTGAAATCTATTCCTGTCTTGCTTTTGGTGATGGAGATGCCCTGCTCAGAACCAGGGCCTGACTTGTGCATCAGAAATGAGCCACCCTCAGCAACCTGAGACAGTCCTGCAGAGCAGCAGCAGCTTAAACCACACATTTCACCAAAATTACTTCAGAACTCAGATGCTGGGAGAAATGATTTAAACCCAAACAATGTTCACATGTTTTGACTGTTCTGTATGACTTCCTAACGTGCCAGCTGCAGTGACATGCAGTGACATGTCACACCACATTGCCACGCCATAGACACAGGAGGTGGCACAGGGGGCACCCCTGGCATCATCTCCTTAACCTGATGCTGACAAATGTCTCTGCACACTCAGGACAGACCATCCATAAACCTGAGAGGCTGACAGTGGCACTGGGCAGCCTCTCCAGATCCACAGGCCCTTCTCTCTGCAATCAGAGCCTCAATTCTTCCAGGGCTGCTGCAGGACTGGTGCTGCTCTGTCCCACAGCACAGGACTGGGTCAGGAGGGCTCCAGTTTTTGTTTTCACAGTCTTTGTCTGAAGACAGTATGCCAGATATGGTTTCTAAGCCCTGAAGAAGGGTATAAATGGGTTAATTACATAAGATCCTTATGTTTACAGGATGCAACAAATGGAACAGATGGGCACTGTGTCCTTCTAGTTTGGACATTTCCCTGTCACTAAGTTATAAAACAAACTTGATTATTTTTATGTTCCAGAAAATTAGGTAGCAATAATCATGAAAATGGGCCATAAAAATTGACTTGAGATCTCTCCCTATCTATGTGAGAGGAAAAATGGAGTAGCTGTGGACAGATTTAATTGCATGGTCCCCAGTCCCAGCCCTCAAATCAACTGACCAAAGAAGCACGTTCCAGTGCTGGCCCTTGGGTTTATTCTGGGCCAAAGTGACTGTTGGCCTTGATCTGGTGGTGTTCTCCAGTCTTCTTGTCCACAGAGGTTGTGACCTGAGACAAGCTGTTTGAAAGACCCCCTTTGGAGAGATGGGAATTTGCTGGCCTAAATAAGATCAG
The DNA here is from genome assembly GCF_023055355.1 of Agelaius tricolor. Taxonomy (NCBI): domain Eukaryota; kingdom Metazoa; phylum Chordata; class Aves; order Passeriformes; family Icteridae; genus Agelaius; species Agelaius tricolor. Next base: position 1,039,901 of record NW_027269280.1, read on the forward strand.
CACATGAACTCGATGATGAATTCCCCAAAATCCACATGAAAAACAAAAGGAGAGATGAGCCTGGCAGTGTGTCATGGTTCCAGGAGGGAAAAGAAATGGATGTGGCCATCTTCTGCCTTTTACAGCTCTTGAAGATATTAAATTGTGACACACAGAGCTCTGTGCTCTCCAGAATGGGAAATCAAGCAGAGCAGGATCACTGTCCAAAGACTGCCTGTGCAGTGAAAACAACACAGGTTCATTAGGTACAGAAAGTATTGAAACTGTAAACAGCATAAACTTCAGTGCACTTAGAACTTTACTGCAGACTGAAGTCCCTATTGAAGGGAAGAAAAGGCAAGGCAGTGCCAGAGATCTGTAGGGAAAAGCCATTAACATGGACATGGATTACACCTGAAATCAAAATTCTACACTGGCCATGAATTCTCATCTGCACTTTACACTGATAAAGTCCTGCCCCATCCCAGAGGGCAAACCCAGTGAATTCAGAGGGCACTTTACCTGCTTGGGAGTGTGCAGCAGCTCCTGGGCAACGGCTGTGGCCACAATGGCCCTGCTGGTGGCTGCACTGGGCTGCAGGAAGAGAGAAAGCCCAGACACCAGCTGCACCCCAAGGTCTGTGATGGTCACTTTGTCATCCAGCACAGTCACTGTCTTCTCTGCCAGGATGGAGTCAGACAGAGGAGACAAAACCTTTGGAGAAACACAGAAGAATCAATTTAGGAAAAGGCTGATCAATTGATAAAACCTTTCTTAAGGTCATCGTCCCTTCTTGTCTCCAGAGCTTTAGCACAGAAATGAAGAGCACAGGAAAGGCAGTCTGATTTCATTAGCAGGGTCAGAAAACCTGACTGGACAGGTTATGGCTGAGAACCATCCAAGACTGGGAGCTGTCCTGTCCCAGTTGTGTTATTTGCATTATTTCACCACGAGAGCGGATTTAAAATTCTCTTCTGTTACTCTGTCTTCCCATGTGGATGAGCTCATTAAACCTCCCAACTGCTCCAAAGGGATGTTACCAGCCTAGAATTTGTCCTTCATTTCTTGGCCTGGAAATTCTGTTCCTCCAGCTTTTTTTGTTTCTGATGGAACATCAAGTCAGTGAAACATCCTTCCCTTAGCTGAAACTAAGGTCCCTGCTGCTCTCTTCAGGAACTACAGAGAAGCAGCTCATGCACATGCTGTCCTCCCCACCTTCCTCACACCCACACACATCAGCTCTGTCCCCCTTTGTGCACTGGTTTGGTCAGGATTCCCACGTGTAGCCCCAGAGATGTCTGAGCTGGGGCATGGCAGGAGGGGCACACAGCCCAGGGCTGTACCTGCATGGTGGTCATCCCCACTTCCCGGCCGACCAGGATCCTGCCCTCCTGCAGCCTGGCAATGTGCGGGTCCTCCAGCTTCATGAAGTCCCTGACCAGGTCAGTGATGTCAAAGTGCCAGTCTGAGCCCAGCAGGTAGCTCAGCTGTCCCCAGGGCCCCGAGTCCTCGGCCACAAACTGGGTGAGCACCCTGACCATGGCGTGCTGGTACTGCAGGGTGCAGCCCCTGCCCCTGCGCTCGTCCTCGTCCTCGTCATCGCTGTCCCGCGTGGGCCTGGGGGCAGGAGAGAGCACAGCATGGAGAAACGGCCTCAAAACGGTCTCAAAACATCACTGAAAATTAACACTGGAGTGCTAGTGGAGAGTGCCCCTCAAACACAGCCTGGATTTCTGGATTTCTGCACTATGGATGTCCACCTCTCGTGATGAAGGACCACACAACAGCCCTGTGCCACCTTTTCACCCGTGCTGCCACCTCCCAACACCACCTCTGCCAGGGCACCTTACCAGAGTCCCCCACTGTGTTTTGCTGCCCAAGACACACACATGCACAGAAGCAGGAGTCCCACAGCTTTACCAGCTTTATTGTATCTGCAGATGCCCAGTGCAAAGCTGTACCAGTACTGCTGCTCCTCAGGGGAAGAGGCAGCATTTTGGGAGCATTCCTTTTACAAAGCACCCAAAAATGCAGCGACTCCAACGCACCTTTTGTTGGAAACCACAGGGACTCGCCAGCCTTTGATCTGGCTGAGCTCAGTGTCGGAAATGTCGATCTGGAGGGGCAGGCGTGGCACCCACACCGTCATCTGCAGGGGGGCACTCAGGTACTGGTAGGTGAAGTTCACCAGAGCGTTCACCTTGCCTTTCATCTCCTTGCCGTTGACAAAAACGTAGTCACACCTGTCAGAAACCTGAGAGGGGGAGGAGAAAAAGTCATCACTGTGGCAGAAGGTGGAGAAAAGGTGATCACTGTGGCAAAATGAGCTGCAAGTGTCACCCGGGCGGCTCAACCCCGAACAAACAGCAGAGGCTCCCCTCTCTTCATGCATGTTCATGATGGCCTGGTACAGTGGGAGCAGCTGAACACAAACCCCTCCCTGGCTCAGGACACAACGTGCTGGAGATGCCTAAGGGCTGCATGCTGTTTATGAAGCCTGCAGCTGATTTTCTGCAGTGCAGCGAGCTCCAAACTGATGGCAGGGCTGGGGAATCCTTAATGAGCAAAGCTTTTCCCAGCTTGGTCAAGAGGAACCCAGCAAAGCCAGACTGGGCTCCACAGGGGCAAGCAGCCAGTCAAAGCTCTGCCCTGAACATGACCTCCACCAGGGGTGATGCTGCTTTCAGCACTGGCTCTGCAGTAGATTTCACCCACTGAAGAGTAACAGAAGTCATTTCCTCTGCAATAAACATTATCTGTTTGTAAATGTTTACATTTTGATTAAAGCTGTAAAGTATTTCTAAACACTACAGTAGATTTATCATTAATATGTAAATGCTGTCCTGGAATATAAGCAAGCATTATCATAGCCATGTAAGAGTTATATCAGTAATCACTTCTTTAATCAGTGTTGTAATTTACAGACCATTGAGTTTTCTCATTTATTATGTTACTGAGTACTAGTGATAAAATCACTCCTGGATATATAAATCATTAAGAGAGATGCAGATAGTATGAAGTGACTCCATGTGATAAAGTCATTGTCATTTCTATTCCTAAAGGTGTCATAAATGTCTGGGGAAATCCAGTGGCACATTAATCATACATTAAGTGGTGAGCAGTGGGAGCTGTTACATTACTAAATGAGCTGGTATGTCTGCAGAAATTAACAGCAAAGCCAGCAGATCCCAGCTCCTGCTCTTGCTCCCATCCTGTCAGAATTCTATTTCATCACCCCTAATGAGCGCTGGTAATGGTGGAAATGCATCTCCCACCTGAGCATGTATTTATGTTATCATCTGCTCCCTTCCACCCATTCCCAACCCCATTTTATTCAAATGAGGATTATCAGCTGGCAGCGCTGGTGTCCCCACACTAACCCAGCAGATGGATGTCCTCTGTGGCCACAGATGCAGGAGCTGAACTGCTCCCACTCTCACACACCACATTTGTATCCTCTCCTGGGTTTAGGCACTGCTCATATTCTGGTAAAATATTTGATGATGAGATTGCAAAAAGAAACTTCAGAGAAGACAACACAAACATTTCTGTGCCTGGCTGCCTCAGAGGGTCATGCTCCAAGAGCTCTGTTGACTGAAGCACTATCACTGCTGCAATCCCTGAGCCATCCCTCCCTTCAGGCTCCTCCCTCAGACCACCTGAGGCCGGTTTAAAACCCTGAAGGGGACAGAAGCACCTTCATTTCAGCACCATGAATGCCATGGCCTATTTTGCCATCCATCAGCTTGAATGGCAATACAGGAACAGGTTTAGTTCACACCAGGCTGTTTCAGAACGTCTGTTTGGTCCAATCTAAAAGAACTAAGGAGGAAATAACATCCCAGACAACTCAGACAACTTGGATCTGCAGTTATTCAGGGCAGGCTTGGCTACACTGCTTGGATCTGTTCTCCTGGATGGAAACACAGGGCTGGTGAGGACAGCCAAAGGCAATGGCACAGGGAGCCATGGAGGAAGGATAGAAAGCAGATTTTTTTTAAAAAATTGTGTCACATTAGAACTCAATTTATTTTTTAATTAAAAAGATACATTTGTTGAAGAGTTTTTGATAGACAGAAGTGCTTTTCTGTTTTCCTCCAGGCTTTTGCCAGCATTCTGGAAGGACAGGGAGCAGTGCAGGGACAACCTCTGAGCTCTGGGTCCTGCCCACTCCAGGCCAAGAAAGTTTCTAACAGTGGCTGGAGACTCTGTGAGCACTGATGTGTCTCTCATCTCCTGTAGTATTTATGCTTTTACTATGAAAACATCCTCCCTCTGAAAGTGCTTTTTATCTCTGCCATCAGAAGAAGTGAGCAATGATGAAGGGAAAGCCTGCTCAGCCACCACCTTTAAGTGATTGGGTTTTTTCTTTCCTGCTTAGCAGATCAGCAAGAAGTTTTGCATTTTAAAGAGTTCTCTGATGCTATTTCAGCAGTTTCTTTCATTATTAAGCTGCATTCAGCTACTTTTCCCTTTTTTCTATTTTCCTAACTTCTTTCTCCAGATTAAAACTGAAATAAAGAAGCAGACAGCAAAGCCAGGGCTAAGCACAATTCCCTGGAGGCTTCCTCTTTGTCTTTTTCCTGGCATTGTATTTTTGTGCCCCCTTGTAACAAAGGCCATTGCCTTTCCAGATGACTTGGACAGATTCTCTCTGCAACAAATCACATTTTATTGAGCTGCCAGAGAAAACTGCTGCCTGGAGATGAAGAGAGTCCCTCCTGGGTGGTACCTGTGGCACTCTGATCCGGGGAGGGAACGTCCCTCACCCCTGGCAAGCACAGATGGGCTGCAGTGAATGGAAAGGACGTTTCTGGAACTGTTACCAGGCCAGTGCAGAACCCCTGGGTCTCCCTGCACTTCCCCATTTCAGATTGAGCTTTGATCCCACCCTGACTCTGTACTGCAGACTGCAAGGAGGGAGCAGGAGCTGCTGGAGGTCACCACAAAGGATGTGACAAGGACAAACAGCCAGCCAGGGGCTGCTGGCACCTCTGGAGAACACTGGGTTTGCCAGGTTAAATCCCACTACAGACTCCTGAGAAATCTCCCTTCAGTTACAGGCAGTTTTAGAAAGACAAATGTCAAACACAAGCTAAGGCTGCCTTTCAAGGGATGGAGAACTCAAGGCACTGGTTTGTGCCTGTGGCACACAGGAGTGGAAAGAATGGCAACTGTAAAACCTAAAAATAAATGAGTGGTTGCCTCTGTGAGTCTGCTCTAGTCCAAGCTGGTTTATTCTCCCAGTGCTTTTCCCCTCTGGAGATACCAGCCCAGTTCAGAAGGACAGAAAGAGAAGTTTTCAGTGCAGTCAATCCTGTCAGGTTTATGGAGACTGATAAACTGGGAGGCATCAGTCCATTTTCCAGGTATCTGTGTGGTTTTAGGACTGAGCAGAAATGGGGAGATGAGGTTACAGTGGATGTCCTGCTTGTATTCATCAGGTTCAGAATCTTGCATTTTTGTCTGTAAACCCATTTACCCATTTCTGTTATACCAACGTAAATGTTGCTAACATATTCAAAGGTTACATAAATGTTTAAATATTTATGACAGCACTTCTGTGAGCAGAGAGCTTTTTCCAGTGCCTCTTAAAGGAATCTCAATTTCAGTGAAAAAAAAAAAAATAAATTACAGGATAATCAGCAAAGAATAGTGGTGTTCAGCACTTTTCATCCCTGTGTTCAGCTCAGTGCCATCACTCTGGCACACCAGGAAGGCACCTGGAGCTCATCAGGTCAGGCTCTGGGAGCAGCCACTCATTGCACTAAGGAGCACCAGAATCACTGATTCACCACAGACCAACACATCATTTACAGGAAATATTAGGCTGTGATAATTCCACACACTCTTTTGGATATTCATGTCCTTGCTATAGAATTTCTCCCAAGATTTCTTTTTAACAAGGTGTTCTGTAGAAAGGGAATTATCCTCTATTAAATTCTCCAGGTTTTGAAAGAGACACTCTGTGTGGCTGTCCAGCCTTGATCCCAATTAAGCACCATGGTCTCACACAAAGGAAATCCTCTGCTACAGGAACATTTGGCTTCCTAAGAAGGATTTCAATGCCTGGCTGCATAATCCTGAATAATCAGTAACCTAGTGGAAAACTGAAGCTGTCTCAAGGCCCTCAACACTCATTTTTTCAAATTAGACTGTTTAAGTCTGCTAAAAGTTAAAGCATCAGACCTGAGCTCTTCCATGCTATTATTTACAGCTTTGTGGCAACGTCAGAGCAGCCTTGAGAATGGAAACCTCCATCCCAGGAGCTGCTCAGGGGCTCAGGAGGGGCAGCCAGAGCTGCTCCAGCAGCACAGAGGCAAACACAGCCCTGCAGGCTGGCAAACCTGAGCACTGCAAAGGCTTGGTTTGCTCACATCCGTGCAGGAACAACCCCAAGAGCCCTTTCCACCAGTGATCCCCCCCAAAATGACTCAGTCTGGTGGGATAGCTGAGGAACATTCCCACTGTGGCACAGGGAGCAGGGCAGCACTGCCTGCACGAGCTGGTTTCAGCTGCACCCCTCAGAATGAGCAGCCTGCAGCTCTCAGAGGCACCCAGGGCTGGGTGCTGGTGGGGCTGGGTGCTGCTGAGAGCTCCACACCACAGACTGGAGCCAGTCCTCAGGACAGGCAACACAGGCCCATCAGTAACACAGACCAGTAACACAGATCAGTAACACAGAGGATCATGGAGTGAATCTGGTCCTCAGGACAGATAACACAGATCCATCAGATTAGTAACACAGACCAGTAACACAGACCCATCAGTAACACAGACCCATCAGTAACACAGATCCATCCAGAGTGGATCCAGTCCTCAGGACAGATAACACAGATCCATCAGATTAGTAACACAGACCAGTAACACAGACCCATCAGTAACACAGACACATCAGTAACACAGGTCCATCAGTAACACAGATCAGTAACACAGATCAGTAACACAGACCCATCAGTAACACAGATCCATCCAGAGTGGATCCAGTCCTCAGGACAGATAACACAGACCCATCAGTAACACAGATCAGTAACACAGACCCATCAGTAACACAGACCCATGCCAGAGTGGATCCAGTCCTCAGGACAGATAACACAGATCCATCAGTAACACAGATCAGTAACACAGATCTATCAGTAACACAAACCCATCCCAGAGTGGATCCAGTCCTCAGGCAAGGCTCCCAGCAATGCCAGCCCAGCACAGCTGGGAGCCCCAGCCCTGCAGAGCAGAGCTGGGTAACACCAGGGCCATGCTCTGGGTGCAATCTGGGCTCTCTCTGCTGAGCAGGGGCTGCACTTTCAGTATCAGCAGCCAGATTAGCAAAACTAAGCAGAAAGCCCCCAAAGCAAGAGAGCTTTTCTTAGGGCAAAGGCTGCACATTATCTAATCTCATTACAGAGATTTCAGAGGCAGCCTTGCAGAGCAGCAGCAGTACATTTAACTAACTGAATATCATTCACCACGACAGAACTGAGAGAGTGAAAGGGGCACAGAATGCCAGCTGGGACTGGAGGGCATCTATTTGCTCCCAAATGACCAGCTTCTGAGGCTGGGCTGTGCTGTGCTGAGCCACAGGAGCTCTCTGCAGCTCGCATTATCACAGAACCCAAAATCTGCCGTGCTCTGTGCACTCTCCAGGCAAGCAATTTCTGGAAATGGGGACAAACAGAGAGCTTGGCTCCTGCTCACTGGGGATGTGGCAGCCCATATTTGCAGCATGGCCGCAGATTTCCTGCTTGGCAAGGCAAGATCCCAGGGTGGAATCGCTTTTAATTCCATCTCACACTTTGGGCAGTGGTTGTGCATTTCCATCACAGTGTTTGTAACTCCTTAACTTAGTGTGTATGTACAATGCACAGATTCACAGTGAGTAAACTACAACCAGGGGCAGAAAAGCAAAGCAGAATCAAACCATCCTCTCTTCTGACTGCATTCATCAGGTCTGGAGCAAACTGACCATGCTCCCATCACACCCGGCACAAGACTGGTGCTGCTTCTCCCATTTCTTTTCCCAGGGTGATGGCACAGGGGAGGAAAGTCTGCAAGGATACAGTTTAGAAGCTTCTTCAGCTGCCCTTGAAACTTCTGCCTGTGATGTGATGGCAAGGTATTGACAACTTCCATTGTGAATGTATCCCAGTCCATGCCCATTGTGAGTTGCAGTTTCCACAGAGGCTGGTGCTGCCATTCCTGACAGAACAGCTCCTGTGGAAGCTCCAGCCACTGCTGCCCTGGTTGTCTGCTGGCATCTGACACAAGGCTGTGGTAAAGCTTCATTTCTGTAAAGCTCCTCTCAAGTTCTGCTGCTCTGCTGAATATATTGATCCCAGAAATGACAGCACTATGGGAAGTAGGGAGGAGGGCAAGGAGGTGGAGTTTCCATTTGTTATCCTGTTCAGAATATAACATAGCACATTTGCCAGAAGAAAAACCTTCAAAGTCACAGAGTTCAGAGCAGCAAAACAATGGCATTTCCATGCTGTGACTTTCTCCCCTGCTTTTAAGGTATTCAGTTTGACACAAGTGACTCTGTGTTCACACAGCATCAGAAGGGATGAAGGAGCCAGCAGAGAGCCAGGGAGCTGCCTTGGACACACAGAGATGGAGGAGCTGCCTTGGACTGACAGAGATGGAGCTGCTGCCTTGGACTCACAGAGATGGAGCTGCCTTGGACTCCCAGAGATGGAGGAGCTGCCTTGGACTCCCAGAGATGGAGGAGCTGCCTCTGGACTCACAGAGATGGAGCTGAGGCCTTGGACTCACAGAGATGGAGCTGAGGCCTTGGACTCCCAGAGATGGAGGAGCTGCCTTGGACACACAGAGATGGAGGAGCTGAGGCCTTGGACTCCCAGAGATGGAGGAGCTGCCTCTGCACTCACAGAGATGGAGGAGCTGCCTTGCACTCCCAGAGATGGAGGAGCTGCCTTGCACTCCCAGAGATGGAGGAGCTGCCTCTGCACTCACAGAGATGGAGGAGCTGCCTTGGACTCCCAGAGATGGAGGAGCTGCCTCTGCACTCACAGAGATGGAGGAGCTGCCTTGCACTCCCAGAGATGGAGGAGCTGCCTTGCACTCCCAGAGATGGAGGAGCTGCCTTGCACTCACAGAGATGGAGCTGCTGCCTCTGCACTCACAGAGATGGAGGAGCTGCCTCTGCACTCCCAGAGATGGAGGAGCTGCCTTGCACTCCCAGAGATGGAGGAGCTCCCTCTGCACTCACAGAGATGGAGCTGCTGCCTTGCACTCCCAGAGATGGAGGAGCTGCCTTGCACTCCCAGAGATGGAGGAGCTGCCTTGGACTCCCAGAGATGGAGCTGAGGCCTTGCACTCCCAGAGATGGAGCTGCTGCCTCTGCACTCACAGAGATGCAGCTGCTGCTGTCCCAGGGCTTTCAGGTTATTTTGGGAGTGTCAGTGGGAACTGCACTGGCAGCTCCTCAGCTACTGAACACAAACCTCAAACCTTCAGGGTAGGGAATTGTTGTGTTCCTCACAGCAGCACCACACCTGTTCTGCAGGAGCCTGAACAGGGCCTGCTCCTGAGCAAAGAGCACAGAACAGCAGCAAAAGCAGCAAAACCCACCTGAGCTGCAGCAGATGGCAAGGAGCCCCTGCATGCAACTGCAATTGCCATTAATGCATCCAGACAGATGGATCCTATTGGTAAATTCCAGCTTGGCAAAATAAAATTTGGCTTTTGCTTCCTTTTTAGTGCCATAATAAATTTTGTGTTCACTTTTAAAAGGTTGGACCACTGTGTGAAGGTCTAGAGCACTCAAAGGCATTTAAAGTTCATGAAATCAGCTGTAAATTTGGAAATAAAGACTGGGAACTGTGAGACAATAAAAGAAGTAAAAGGAGTAGCAGTCAGCACATTCAAACTGTGCCCTGAACTGCCCTGGGACCATGAGGATCACTGGGAAACTCCTACCTGCTATTTGCAGAGAGATCTTAAACTCAAATTTCCACAGGGTTCTGTTACTGAGAACAATGTAATTCAGCCCAACTGAAGTAAAAATTAATATAAATAAGCTTTGAGCTGATGGCCAATTGCTGGGCAGGAGCATTACCTATAAGCTCTTTACATGAACCATACAAAGGACATTTATTTGCTAACTAAATATTACAGGCCAAGTGCAGACAGGCACTGAGCATCTTCAGCTTCTGGTCTCACTGTCAGGTTTGGCTGAACCCAAATTACCAGAAATTCCACACAATTCAAAGCACACAAAAATATCTGCCTGAACCTCAAATGATAATATGAGAAATATTGAATAGCTCTCAATAGCTCTCACCAATAACTCCTTTTTCTTTTCCTGAGTTTGTGCTTTAAGGTAACCTACAGGCTTTACATGAGCTGTACACTCATGCACACAGCCCTGGCACCATGGGCTCTGCCCAAAAGACAAAATTTATGAAGACTGGGTTTTATTTTTCAGCAGAAAGGTTACTCCCAACAAGGTCTCTACACCAGGTTTTCACAGAGGAAGATATTTCTAAAGAATTGAACATAAAAGCTTGATGGAGAATTTCAAAATGAATTAAGGATGAAAGGCCTCTGTGCTCATTTGAAGCTTTCTGAGTGCTTTTTAAAATCTGAACCAATTGAAGATGTCAATTTGCCTTGAACCCCAAACCACTTCCCTACGTAAAGAAAGAAATTTTGTGGAAACAAGAACATTCTAGATGAAAAAAAAAATGAAAAAGCCTTTTTTCCTCTATGATGAGATGAGCAAACCTTTTTGTTCCAAGCACTTAATTGAGCTGTGTTTTTCAGCCAGCTGTATGTTTTACAGCAGTGAGCACTTGTGCCACAGCCACATCCCTCCAGAGGTTCTGCATATACTCCAAACACACAGGAGACACCTTCTCCCACCATCTGAGCAATTTCCAACCAGCCCTGAAGAGAGAGAAATTACACCTGAAAATGTCCCTGGCTGGTACCAATAAATGCTGTGTTAACCTCCAGTCATTTGTTCCACTTCAGCTTCAGAGTGCCCCAGGCAGGGGAGGCTCCTGAAGCCACTCAAAGTGTTCTGATGGTGCACACATCATTGGAAGGAACCCTTTTAGGGCATGTAAATTATTTCTGCAGGAAATAGGAGAAGAGCACAGCAAGGCCCCAGGTGCTAATCAAAGGACAGGGTCCTTCAGGAAAACAAATTCTTCCCAAACAAGTGGCTGGAGAACTGCAGCAGCCCAGGCTGTGGTTATTCCCAGGCTGTTTTCCTTTTTCCTGTGAAATGGGAAAGCCCAGGAGTCACTGGGTGGCAGGAACTTACTTTGATGACGTCCTCCCCCGAGGATTTGCACTCCACAGACTCGGAGATGTCTGTCACAGCACTGTTCTCCTCGATGGACACCACCTTGATGGGCACTGCCACCGTCCTGCCCGTCAGGATGGCCGTGTTCAGGATCTCTGTGTCCTGCACCAAACAAAGCACAGCACAGCCCACATCAGCTCTGGGTGGCCAAAGTGTCCCAGCTCACCCCCAGAGAGGGGCAGCCTGGTGAAAGGAATGGAACCCCAGCACAGCCCACATCAGCTCTGGGTGGTCAAAGTGTCCCAGCTCACCCCCAGAGAGGGGCAGCCTGGTGAAAGGCAATGGAACCCCAGCACTGCCCACATCAGCTCTGCATGGCCAAAGTGTCCCAGCTCACCCCCAGAGAGGGGCAGCCTGGTGAAAGGCAATGGAACCCCAGCACTGCTCACATCAGCTCTGGGTGCCTGAGGTGTCTCAGTTCACCCCCAGAGAAGTGCAGCCTGGTAAAAGGCAGTGAAATCCCAGCCCTGGTTAATCTGCTGGATAAACACTCAGTGCTGCACTCTGTTCAACAGCACCTTTCTCTAAACTCAGGTCAGGCACAGCCCACAGGTATCTTCTGCTTTTCAGACATGAGGGGTTATTCCCAACATTGACCTTCCAACATGTGATTTCAGAGTTTTTACTAACGTAGACTTGACTGGCAATCACTTCTCAATCCTGACTTGACCGGCAATCACTTCTCAATCCTGCTCTTCATTTATCACTTTCCAATACAAAGGCTTTTACTTCATGAGTGATACCAGCTGCAGGAGAAAGAGGGAGATGCTGTCCAGGAGTGGCACCAAAAGGGGACAGCCTGCTTCCTTCGGGTAAGGATAAAAGAGCCTCCAAAGCAGAAATGAATCCAAGCCCATTGCGGAGACGGGGCCTCTCCGTGAACTTTGTGTCTGGAACTGTTTCAAGATTATTTAATTTCCTCTGATATGGCCAATGAAGCAATGTAAGGAATCCAGAAGGAGTCAGTGATGCTGTTAACTGCAGGGGAAATAACAAGGAAATTTGAAGTCTGAGCTGGGGCTGTGCCATATAAAAGCCTTTCAATGCACCACCGGCCAGGCTAACACTTGGAACTCCTGAACTATGTCAGCATCAATGTATTCCCAAGATTCCCATGCAGGAAAAACTTCAAAGTTTTCTCCAACTGTTCAGCTTTCAATATAAAGTGAATAAAATATTCAGCAAATTCCTCAGCACTGAAGTCATGAGGACTGCAGCCACTGATGTCAACAGCAAAACGGGGCACTGACACTGCTGATACTGTTTTCAATTCAAGCTTAGTGAGTCTGAAATTTAGGTCAGATTTCCTTTTCATCTGGCAACTTGTTATTCCTCAGGTTCTCCTGCAGCTCTCTTAAGAAATCCCATCAAACTTAAAAGGAAATGCTAAAGAGGAATGTTGGCTGTTCTAGAAAGGTAAGAACCCTCAATGATTCCTACTGCAGCACGAGAGATGCCCAGCATTGGGAGGGGACTGGTGCCCACCCAGCCACAGCCCTGAGCAGAGATGGAAACCTTTTGCCTCCACCTCCCCTGAAAGCAGCCATAACTCATGGCTATTACACAGATTAAGAAATACTGATGTGTAAGCAATTAATATATTACACACCACACTAAAAGCAATTTTCAGCTCTGCCACTTCCCTTCCTCAGGCTCCAAGTGCCCTGTGATAGTTACAACAAACCAGAAAAAGAGACCAAGGAACAAAGCCTGGATTTTATTGTCATTTTTGTTTAGAACTAAAATAGAGAATTGTGTATCCTCCATCCCTGGATGTGGAACAGCCTCATGGCACAACTGCTGCCTGCTCTGTGTTCCCTTCATATTGCTGCAATAAAGCCAAAGGCAATCCAGGGACAATCACCACAAACCTGACAGAAAACTCTGCACAGCACAGGAAACATCCACAGCCCAACCTCCCCAAAGGCTGAACTGAAACAGAGCAAATGAAAGGAGTCAAGCAGACTCTGTCTGTCTGTCTGTCTGTCCGTGAGCACCCGGATTTGCTTCCCTGCATTCTCCCAGCCCCTGAACAGCCTCTGACAGGCACAAATCCCATCTTCAAGGACATGTCAAGCACCACCAGGACAATAATTGTTCTCCAGCAGCAGCAGCGTGGGGGCTTCTGGGTCTCATTTTTCAATGCAATATCCTGCCCTGATTGCAGGCTAATTCAGGAGTACACAGACAGCATTCCTAAGAAACTTTCAGAGAGACTACAGATTCATTTAAAATGAAGGCACTTTTCAAAATCACAATATCTTGGCCATTTCCACATTCTTTAATTTTTAAAATCCCCCAAGAACCAATCTACTTTCTGCGCAGGCAGCAAGTAGAGTTTTAAAATGAAATTTATTTTATGTGACAAAAAAATTGGAAGCATCTGATAGCAGTGTTTGGACTTGTTCCCCAAGAAATTCAAAGATGAGGGAAGTAGAGTAAATTGAAAAAACACACAAGGAAGATGCACAGTAAGTCAGCATCAATATCCAGGTCAGAAAGAAGTTCCTGTAAGTGAATTGCAAACTCTAAAAAGGCCAGGACTGGCACCTGCACAGCTGAAACAGAGCTACACAGATAATCCTCATGGAAACAAGGGAGACTGGAGCCCTGGCTTGGAAGCCTCCAACTGTCTTGGCAGCACAATGCCCAAATCCCAACAACATCTGACTCTGCCACTGCAGAGGCTTGGCTGCCTCTCTTGCCTCAAGAACATCTACAAAGTGTTAGGAAGGTTTTTCCTGTTACCAGGGCATCCCTTCCATGGATACAACATGTGAAGGAAATAATTACTATTTAAACGCATTTAATTAACAAATAGTATAATTAAAGAACAAATTTCCCTCTAATGATTAGAGGAAAACTCTAGTGGTTAGGCTCAAGGAGGTATCAAAGGAGATATCTGAAAGCAAATTATTGAATTTTGCGTGTAAGAAATTCCTTTAAAATGTATTGACAGAATTTAATGCAAACCCACCCCTGTGCAGGAGGTCTCCAAGCTCTCCTCCTCGAGCTGCTGTGGAGCTCAGAGCACCACAAAGCTGCTCTTGTGCTCTGGCCTGGCCTGGCTCAGGTTTATTTGGATGAAGTCCACTGGCCTCAGCCCTTCCTTCTCCAGCTGCAGCCACTGCCCTGCTCACAGCAAACTCTGCAGGACTGCTCTGCACAAACATCACCTATTTCCTAGCAAGGGGAAAGAATTCCCCAGAGCAAATGTGTTCTAGGCACCCCTAGGGCTGACTCTGCAGCAATCTCACTTTTTATTCCACCCCTTTTCAGTCAGGGAGCTTGCACTGAGGGCAGTGGGAGCTCTGCACAAAGAGCAAGAACACAAAGTGCTGCTTGGGCTTAGCTGAAGAGCAAACCTGATGCTCATCCAAGCTCTCAGTTGTAAAAAGGCAAGCATTCAGCCATGACTGATTCAGGAACTAATTCAACATTAAATTGTGGCAGAATGAGGAAGCAAAGTGACAGCTGTTTAATTAAACTCTAAATCTGATTAGATGGTGTTATCAAGAGAAATCCATGGGAGCCTGAGGTCATGAGAATGGTCCAGTGTGCAGGCTGGAAATTCTGCGAGTGGAGTCTCCCAGGATGATGTTAATTATGGCTCAGCATTCAGATCTGTCCCCCTCACAGCCACAGCACCTCAGCAGTGACAAACCTGTGGCACAGACCTGGAGGACCGACACAAAAATGCCAGTTATGCTTTGATAGGGAGAGTTGCTTGGAGGAGCATGTGGGAAAGGGCAGCTGGGCACTGTTACCCTTGAAATGAACCCAGCAGTTGTGTCACAGAGCAGCACAGGGGCAGCAAGTGCTGGCTGCTGGCAGGGCTGCATGGGGACAAAGCCCACCCAGGAGAGCTCCAGGAGCTGGGCTGTGCTTCCACTGAGGCTCCCATCCCTGGGAACACTGATGTGTGCCAGAGGAGATGGAGATGCGGGAGATGTGAGGCTGCAAACACCCAGGCAGCCCAGGAGGGGCACTGAGCTGTGCCTCAGCCCCAGAGCAGGCACAGAGCTGCTCTGCACTGCTCTGCACTGCTCTGCAGGCAGCTGTGGGGCTGCTGGGTGAGCACAGTGGGTGTGGGTTCAGTCATTCATGCTCCTGAGATTACAGCTGATTAAGGAAACGACACTGGTAGGCAGCAGACTCTGCTGATCCCCAAATCCCACGATTAACAGTAAATTATACATTGTGCTTTCTGCCAGCTGGGCCCTCTGACCCCCCCTCCACAGGCACTGGGTGCAGGAGGGAAGGAATTCTGCTCTGGAAATTCTCAGCACAGCCTGCAGGAGAGCAGGGGTTCCTACAGACCAGGGGGTGGGATGGCTGGGACCCCTGGGGCAGAGCCAGCCCCTGGCAGCAGTGGGGAAGGGCAGATTTTGTTGGTTGGATTTTGGGCTGCTCTTTCACTTGATTCAGTACCATTGGCCCACCACATCTCAGTGCTGCTCTTCACTGATCACTTTCTAATACAAGGGCTGTCACTTCATGAGGGACACCAGCTGCAGGAGAAATGGGGAGATGCTGTCCAAGAGTGACACCAAAAGGAGCAGCCTGCTGCCTTAACAGCATCCTCAGCCTCCAAACGGGGAGAATCCACGTTCTCCATGGCTGGAGCTTGAATCCAGGTTACTCCATGACTCTGAGGTCCACACAGCCATGGAAAATGTCAGCTAAGGAACAAATGAACTGTGGAGAAAAATCAGGCCATTCCAAATCTACATAAGAAACAGACTTGTGAGTAGAAGTTGCCATTGCTGCAGTCTGCTCCTGACGAGGACAGGAGAACAAAGGAACTCAAAGCTTCCTTTGGGTGGTGACTGCACTGTGAGGAGTCTCCTCTCTGCTAAAGCTTTGCTCAATACAACACCACACAGGGCACAGGAATTCAGGGCAGCACCTGCCCCAAGAACAGGCACAGCCCAAACATCTGCCCTGGGCACACCCAGAGCTGGGGCTGGCACTGCTGCCCCTGCCATGCCCAGCATCTGCCTGAAGCCCTGATCCTGGGATGGCTCTGGCTCTCCAGGAGCCCTGCACAGGGCCAGGGAGGCTCTGAGAAGGGTTTGGCTCATCCCCAGATCTGCTCAGAGCACAAGGAGCCTCAGGTGTTCACCAGGTGTGCTGGGGATGAGCTGATTTGGGTGCTCTGTCCCAGGAAGTCTGGTTTGGGTGATTTGGGTGCTCTGTCCCAGGAAGTCTGGTTTGGTGATTTGGGTGCTCTGTCCCAGGAAGTCTGGTTTGGTGATTTGGTTGATTTGGGTGCTCTGTCCCAGGAAGTCTGGTTTGGTGATTTGGTTGATTTGGGTGCTCTGTTCCAGGAAGTCTGGTTTGGGTGATTTGGGTGCTCTGTCCCAGGAAGTCTGGTTTGGTTGATTTGGGTGCTCTGTTCCAGAAGTCTGGTTTGGTGATTTGGTTGATTTGGGTGCTCTGTTCCAGAAGTCTCCCCACAGGCTCCAGGAGCCCTGCAGAGGGGCAGGGAGGGGATGGGGAGCAGGGACACCAGGCAGGAGGATTCAGCCTCATCCTCCCCACTGCCCAGCAAGGTGACTCTGGCATTTAGAGCCCATCAGGGCTGGGGCCCCTCAGCAGCTCCTCCTGGGCTGGAGCCCTGCCAGGAACACAGGGGCAGCTTCCTGGGGCCAGCAGCAGAGAAAGCAGAGCTGGGGTGGGAATTCTGTGGGCCCTGCACAATCTTCCCTGCAGCTTTTGTGGACAGTGTAATTTATGATCAAGATCTAAGTGTCTCTTCAGAATGGGAACTCAGTGTTCTGCAAATGCAATGCCCTTTTCATCAAGGATCCTGTCTCTGCTTAGTCTCCACATTAAGATAAATCTTAATTACTGGCCCCCTACATTAGCAACAAACCATTCAGTTCTCTTCCCTGCTTGCACAGTTTTCAAATACCCTGCTAGTGGAATTTTGGAGTCCTGATAAATTACACTCTGCAGACAGAGAAGGGGGATGTAGAATATATTAAGAGACAGGGATGCAGAGAAATATCTCTGGATCCTAGGATGACTAATCCCCACTTTCCTTCAGTGAATCCATCCTGTTAGCATCCAGACACGCAGGAGGGAGCATCACCCATGATTACTTTCATTCAGCAGATGCAGACTGTGTTGCTAAATGTAATTCTATCATCTGTCACAAGTGAGCATCCCTTGCAAAGGAAGAAGGGACTGGAGCACCTGAATTGCTTGGTTCTGTCTGCAGGTGGTGCCAGGCAAGGCTGGCACTGCCCAGGTCACCCTGAACCAGGGACAGAGCTCTGGGCTCTGCCCACATCATTGTGACAGCAGGAGTTTTGTAATTGTGAACAAAAAGGTAAAATCATATCAGCATTCCATGTGAAAAGGCCATAAATGGCTCTGGCCAGCAGGGAAAGGAGCAATGGGCACACCCTGGGTTAGGAGCAGGAGGGGCCTTCCCAAAGGGACAAATCCTGAGAAATTCTGCTGGAAATTCTGCTGGGAATGCCCCTCCTGCAGAGGTGATGGGAGAGGAATCATCCTGGCAGACAGGGCAGCTTTCTGCCCCTGCTGAGGGGGGACAAGCAGCCCTTCTCTGACCTCCAGCTCCAGAGCCAGGTGCAATGAAGAACCTTAACAGCCAGCAGGTCCAGAGAGGCAGGAACACAGGACCCAGAACAACAGAGACACAGAACCCAGAACCCAGAACTACAGAACCACAGAGACACAGAACCCAGAACCACAGAACCCAGAACCACAGAAACCAGAACCAGAGAGACACAGAACCACAGAGACACAGAACCCAGAACCACAGAGACACAGAACCCAGAACCACAGAACAACAGAACCCAGAACCACAGAGACACAGAACCACAGAACCCAGAACCACAGAACCCCAGAACTACAGAACCCAGAAGCAGAGAACCCAGAACCACAGAACAATGAACCCCAGAACCACAGAACCCAGAACCACAATGCCCCTGAAGCTCCCGTCACTTCTTCTACTTCTGAACAACTGAGAATCAAATTCCGATTTCTTTTAACAAATTGGTTTCAGAAGTAAATATTTACTTCACTGTATTTGTTATACTAACTTTATCATATGCAGTTCATAAAACCAATTCAAAACTTAATTTTGGAGCTGTATGAGTTTGCCACAGGCACTGAGACTAACCAGGAAATCTTATTTCCTCTCCCTTGTGAAATAAAGATCTAAGCACTTGCATTAATATTTCTACCAGTAAAGTTCCACTGCCTGGATGTGAATTTATTATTTCTCTAAAATCAGCCCCATCCTGGCTCCATGTGTCAGTGCTGAGCAGAGACTGAGGTGAGCACCCAGGAGCACCCAGATCAGCTGATCCCCAGCACACCTGGCTGAGCACCTGAGCATTCTCTGCCTTGCTGGAGCTGTGGCACCAAATCCCACCAGGAACGGCTCAAATGTTGAATAATATTAAATAAAGGAATAAAATTAAATATGGAAAACCCAAATATTACACCAAAGCTGCTTTCTGTTGGCTGAACAGCCATGCCAGGATTCCGTGGCCAATCTGCATTTGCAAAGAAAGATGGCATTTCCTGCTGTGTGGAGGAAGAGTCTGGAACTGAAAGGACTTCAAAGGAAACAATTCTGGAACCCATTAAAACTTAAAAAAAACCTTTCAGGACAACTGCAGGAGACGGGAAACAGAATCCCACATTTCATCTTTCTGTAGGCACTTAATATATAGAATAAGGACATAAAAGTGAGTGGAGAAGATGAGAAGCAGAATCCTACATTTTATTTCTCCAAGCATATACCTCAACTAAAAAAAAAACCCCAGATTTTTTTAGAAGAGGCTTATTTGTAACACAGGAAACTACCTGCTCCTCTTTGTGCCATTTCAGTCCTCACTTTCAATATTTAACTAAATTGACTCAGAAATGAAAGCACTAATATAGGAAACATTATCTAGAGAGAAAAAATTGTAGTTATGGCTGGAAATGTGAGTGATTACCTGAGATATTCCAACTGCAGCACCATAACTGGCTCTTTTTAGCACAGGAAATGGAGACAGATGAAAATGAGTGAAGTGACAGGTTAAAAGCCCTTATTCTGAGCCCAACACACTTGAGAACCATTGCTGCTGCTGCTGCTTCAGAGCACTGCTGCTCATGGATCCAAGTACACTTGCAGGTACTTCTGAGCACACTTACACTTGATAAAACAAGCAGTAAATTGTCCTAAGTTCTCTTGAAAACTTCTGGTTTTATGCAATGATGCAGTGCATAAATGATACACATTTAATTTCTGGCAGATGTATGAAAACACCTGCAATATGTAGCCATACACAGAATTTTTTATCTGATGAGCACCCTCAGACAAGGGCTTGGGAAACTGAGTGGAGGGAAACACATGAAGAGCATTAACCTGAGGCTGTGAGGGTGATCTGAACTCTGTCACTGAGCTGAAGGAATTTTAAATGCTCCATGCATGTCAAGGATGAAGTCCCAAGGACAATTCCTTGTTTTAAAGAACTGGGGTGCTGCATGATACAGGGATGGTTTTTATGGCTGCTCTGGAGGTTGTGAACTTGCTTTATTTGGGTAGATTAATATGCCATGGATTATTAATGAGCTGCTTTCTCCTTCTAATATGCAGAGCTCATGTCCTACAAGCTCCTGAATCCTCAGTTCTTGCCCGTGCACTTGGCTGAAGTCTGGGGATGTCAGAGCCCTGCTCAGACCACAGTGGAAGAGAAGCAGGCAGCTTCTGCTTCAGTATTTCAATTTCATTTAGTCTGGTTTGAAATCAGCAAGAGGAATTTTCTACTTGCTCTTTTTCTTATTTTGGCTGTACAGTTTTAATTTTTGATAAGCAAAATCTGTAACAAAACCACCACAAACTCTTGAAAAAGTGGTCCTAAAAATGCAGAAAATAGTCATTATTATTTCCTATCCTTGCACCTAGATTATTTTTCCTCTTCAAATAGTTTATTGATTTCACTGACTTCACAGCAGCTCTACATAAACAAAGTACACAGAGGGCAGGAACAAGATTATTGCATTAATGGGAGCAGATACTGTACAGACATCAGAAACTCACTGTGGTTAAAAAGATGAGAGAGTGACACAGGAAAATTAAATTATTGATCAGACACATGTCTGATAGACTGGTGGGCCTTATAGAAACCAAACCTGGCATACATCTAGAAGGAGGAAAATTAAATCTATACAGTATGTATAACCACAGATGCAATTATCTCCCCCTTCCTCAAGCAGAAACATTTTACCTGCAGGGGCTGCTTGTCCAGACCCTGCTGCAGGCTCCTGGCTGGAGAAGCATCCTTGAAAGGGGCTGCTCTGATCATTGTGTAAGTCAGGGATATGACAGGCCAAGGCACCAAACCCATTTGTTTAAAGCACCATTTTCTCTGTTAGTGTAACCTGGAGCAATCCCAGTGACCATTAACTTTATCTGAGCATCTCACAGCAACTTCCAGCTCAAAGAGGCCTGAAAAAAATCAGTGTGCTTGAGAGCTTGGCCTTTTTTCCCAGCTCTATTGGATGGCCTAATAAAAGACATCACCTCTAGCCACAAAGCTGGCTTCACTTATGGAATTACTCTGATTTTTACCCCTCAGGGCCAGAACTGCCCTGCCAGTGCTGGAGCAGGGGAGGCAGACCAGCATCCCCGTTCAAGCAGGGAGTTTTCCTTCCCCCAGAAGCAGCAGTACAGAATGATCCTGTCAGCCAAACCTTGCTCAGGAAATGCACGTCCATGTCCATTGTAAGGATGAGCCAAGTGCAGTGGGCCTGAGCCACAGAGCCACAGAGCCCAGGGCAGACAGACATGGGGCTCCCACCCCGCCAGACAATTCCTGTTTCTGCTGTCAGAGCTCCCAGGGCTTCATGAGCAGCCCATCCTTTGGATGAGGTAAGGGCAGTGAGGAGGAATGGCTGAGCCTGGAGTTTATTTATTCCCACACCAGGCTGGTTCCTGCAGCTCCCAGGCATCCTTACAGCACATGCCTGGGGATACCTGTGCCAGCTGGCACTCCCAGCCCTGCTTCTCCACGCTTCCAATTGACTTCTGGTCCCAGCTCCAGAGAGAGGCTCCTCTGCTGGCCCCACCAAGCAGCAAACTGTGTAAAACTTCCCCAAAAAAAGGCACAGAGGAGCCTGGACAAAGTGATGCTGAGGAGCCGGGGCTGAGACGGATGGCTTTGCTTTCTGCTGCTGACACCACCTGAGCAGCAGGAGGCTCCTGCCTTCTGTCAGCTCCCCAAAACCAGAGCTCAAGAGCACAGAGGTTACAGCAAGCCTGGCCCTCAGCCAGCCCAGGGCTGCTCCAGAACACAAGAGGAAGGGAATTCACCTTTAAATCACACAAAGGTGATTTCTGCCCGCACGCTTTTCCCCCGAGCTATGTCCTGGTAAAGTCTGGTTTATGCAAATGGAAATAAAAGTGTTGTGCCAGGGTAAAAAATGTCCACATTAAAGAAGGAAAGGAGCTGAAGTGGCTCTCCCTGGCATGGCACACCGAGAGTGCAGCTCAGTAATGAAGCTCAAGGCTTGAACTGCAAGCAGCAGTTTGAGGGTAGAAGGTGTAAATAAATGTGCAATTCTGCAGAGCCATGACTGTGTGAGCACATTATGGGATGCACTAACACTCTGCTGTGCCTCTCAATACTGAATTTACAGGCTAATGCTTCCCTCTGTCATTTCCTCAAACTTCCCGGTGAACTTGAATTATTTTTACACTTATTTAGTTTAAGCAAAACACTCATTCCACAGCCTCCAAAGGACACAGAGCTCTGCTCCTACAGGCCCTTGGGGAGCAGAGTACAGCACAGTCACTCCTCTGGCACTGACACTCAGCATTCAACAGTCACCTCCTGCAATTAATAAAACTGCACTGTTGCTATTTTTCACTAATAGAGGATTTCCAAAAGCAAATTACAGCCATAAATTACATCATTACAGCCTGCATTATTGTTCTGTGGGGTAACAAATCTTGCAGAAAGACAATCAGCTCTGCTAGAGGAAAAAAAAATACAGAGGACAAATCAGATGATTGGGACCTGATTAAAATTAATATCAGTGGTGGTTTTTTTCCATTTGCCTGCTGAAATTCCCTCTCTCACCAGCGTGCTGGTGGTCATGCCACAGTGCTGGAGCATTAAATATTAGGCATGATTTGTTTCTGAGGGGAAAGTCCAGTGTTTGTGTGGATTCCCTCTGCAGTTTAACTGGGGTCTAAGGACACCCCACAGCAATGGGGCCATAAGGGCTGGGCTGGGAATTCCCTCAGCACATGGGATCACACAGACAGCTGGGACATCTTTTACAGTGGTTTTTTTTTGGTGGTCCAAGCTTTGGTGAGGTTCTGGTACCCCTCTGGTTCTGGGGTTATGGGTGAATCCAATGCCATCCCCAGTGCTGCTGCCCTCCAGCAGAGGAGAGCCAGCAGCACAGCACCAGCTCTGTCCCCTGCACTGTGCTGAACCCTGCCCTGCCTCTCCTGTGCTTTATCTCCCCCAAGCAGAACCAGTGAGTTTGAAGTGCAGATTCTGAGTGAGTTCCATGACAAACATCCCCAGTGATGAGCATCTGTCTGGATAATGAACTGTAAACTGAGAGCAGGGCAAGGCAAACACGCAGCCAGAGCAAATTGAAGGTGAAAAGCGCCTGGGTTTTTAAGGTGTGGGGGCAGTTCATTAAAACACTGAGCCTTATAAAATCATGGTGGTGCTTTAACCCCATGCTCCCTCATTACATCCCATTAGAGAAAGGCCCTTTCTGTTGTCTCCATCGTTTCACTGTCCAAGCTGGAACACCTCAGACCTCATCAACTGGAGTTCAGCCTAAACAATGCACAGTTCTGCTAAGCAAACATTTCACCTGCTGCTGAAGAGTGAGGCCTCCCCCAGGAACACCAGAACTCTCTTTACAGAGATCAAAATCACCACTGGAAGCTGCCAATGAAGAGAAATCCCTTCTGCTTTTGTGTATGGGTCCCATCCATCCCACCTCAGCTCAGCTGGCTGAGACACTGCCCTGTCTGCAAACACACCTGGCCTGCCCTGGCAGCTCCTGCTCAGCTGCAGGAGGGACACATTGAGGGAGTGACACATTGAGGAGCTGCAGACCATTTACCCTCCAGGGAAAACCACAAAAAATACAATACAATACAATACAATACAATACAAAAAAATAAAATAAAATAAAAAATAAAATACAACAAAATAAAATAAAATAAAATAAAAATAAAATACAACAAAATAAAATAAAATAAAATAAAATAAAATAAAATAAAATAAAATAAAATAAAATAAAATAAAATGTTTGCTGTCTGGAGTTAGTCTGGACAGTAAATGTGTATTTACTAGTTAAGTCTACACAATCACCTGTTAGCTACAGCTAATGAGAAAACTGAGTTTATGGAGAACTGGTGCATTAATTCTAGAGGAGAAGGCATCATCCAGCCATGGAGGCTGCTGAGTGCTGTTCCCTCTCCCACACAAAGCCATGCCATGTTCTCCCAGCTCCCTGTCCTGCTCCCCAGCCCTGGCAGCAGCAGCTCTGTGCTGCAGGAGAGCAGCCAGACCAGCCCCAGCTGCAGAGCTGCCCATGGCTGAGCTCTGCAAAGCCTGAAAGGCTGCAGATGGATCACCAGTGAGGGACTCCCCTGCCTTCCAACTCCAGCTCTCTGCAAGCAGCAGCCTCGGGAGCTGCTCTGCTCCTGCTGGCAGTGCCCTCTGCCCTCCTGCATCTGCTCTGGGCTGGGCACAGTCCTGAGCTGGGCACAGTCCTGAGCTGGGCACAATCCCGAGCTGGGCACAGTCCTGAGCTGGGCACAATCCTGAGCTGGGCACAGTCCTGAGCAGCTCCAGCAGCAAGGCCAGCCCTGGAGTGCCCTCCTGAGCACAGCTCACTCTGCTGGCTCTGCTGGCACATGTGGCAGCTGGAATATTGCCTCTGTGGCTGTGTTCAACAACACGAATTTTCATCAGCTGTCACTTCAAATATTCACTGCTGTTTAAGATGTCTTCTTCTGGTGGGGCAGTACCACAAAGCTGGAGCAACACTTAAAACAACCCCCAAAATACAGCACAAGACAACACAGCCTCCAGACTTCACACATGACACAGTGCAGCACCAGGAACTGACACAAGTGTCCCCCTGCCAGCCCTGCTGTCCCTCCTTTCCCCCTCAGGGAGCTCAGCTTCTCTGAACCCTGACCCAAGCCTGACTTGGATCAGCCTGGCTCATTCACAGAATTCTCCAGAGGTTCCTGGCACTCCTCCTCCAGGGGAGCATTCTGCTATCAGCACACCCAGCAGCCAATCATTTACTTTGTGTCTCCCTGCGCATTCTTGTTGTTCTGCAATTTTTTGTTTGCTTGGCAGGATTTGCCTCCTGTCGAGACTAAGGAGCATCTATTAAGCCTCATATTAACATTTTTCAGAGATCTTTAAAAACCTGAAAGTTAGCTGGCCCCACCTCTCCTCAGCATCTTAAAAATCCCAAAGTAATCCATCCCATAGCATTGTCAGACTGGGGGATGCTCAAGAGGAAATTGCACATACTCATAGAAAATGACATTCAGCTTGAACCAATGGAAATACTCATTGCAGCCAGCTGGGACAGCCTTATTGACCCATTCTCATTTCCTGCAAAAGGTAGGGCTGAATGGGACTGTAGAAAGCAGAAATGCAGTAAATGGAGGGAAGCAGAAGCTGGAGGCAAAGTGCAAGGGCTGTAGAAATGACCTCTGGGAATTCAAAAGGCAGCGTTAAATTGAGCCATTTTGGGTTCTTTATGCTGTCTGCACCTTCTGACCAATTTGAGATCAATGAACAACGGTTTGTCCATGTTTTGCTTTTGTTTCCTGATGGCAGGCAGCACAAAAAGCCAATTCTCCCCAGATAAGGTGAATCATCCAGCACTGCAGGTCCCAGTCCCTGTGTGACATTGGTGCTTTACATGAACAGGCAGGTCCAGAGTCCTCAGCTGATACCAACAATTTATGCACAGGTAATGCAGTCACATCCCCCTAATCCTGAAGGAAGCAGGGCTGCTCTCCTCTGAGCAGCCTGCACTGGGGGAGTGGGAGGCACAGGAGCATCTCTGTGTGTCCCTTCTCTCCAGGACATTGGAACTCTGCTCTTCCACTCTCACTCTCAAATCTCCTGACTTCAGGTTCTGCTCGGGGCTGCAGAGCTGATCCAAGCTGTCCCAGTCACTACTATTAATAGAATAACTCCATTTTGCATAAAATAAATTTCCTTACCTCCCAGTATTTATTCCATGTGAGTCATAACCGAGTTATCTGAGACAATACCTGTCAGCTGAAAAGTCTGACACGTGGATGATCTGTTTGTTCATTTGTTTGTTTGTGATAAGCAAATTAGGAAATGGATTTTTCCTTCTGAAAAGCTCCTCTGTGCCTGTTGCCTCCACTTCACCAAAGACTGAAAGATGAACCAGAGTGAGAATTCTGCACTTGTGTGCCCTTGAACTAGATAGAGCTTTATGGTGTGAACTCACACACTGTGCAGGGATGAAAACTCTATTTATTCAGGTCCATATTTTAAAATGGTATTGCAGGGACTTCATTACAATGAAATACCTTAAAAAATCCTTACCTCAGGGAACAGCAGACATAAATGTGTATATAAAACAACAGTGCTTTGGGAGCTAAGGTTTTGATCACCTCTGTTTTAATGGAAAGCCAGTTAACAAGCACACATAAAACTGTCAAAAAGTGGTTTTGGCTGAGTCACAGCTCTGCAGTGGGTCCAGCCCCTGCTCCTGCAGCAGGAGCACCAACACTGTGAGTTCAGAATGCACAGAAACACAACCCAAGCACAACTGAGCAAAGAGCACACGAGGAACTACAGTGCCTGATGAGCAGCTGAGAGTCCCAGCCTCACAGTGATGCTGGCACTGCCAGGTTCCTGTGGGTGCAAACTGGAAACTGGATCAAGCAGCAGCTCACAGGGTGTTCTTTCACAGGGAAGGATTCAGTTTGCATCAGGGTGCATCAGTTCCCATCAGTTCCCTTCAGCAGATGGATCTGCTGATTTACCCTACACTTGCTCCACTGATCCAAGCCCTACAAGGCCATTTTAAAATTTCAGGTTCAGTTCTTGCTGACAATGTCAATTCTTTAATCTCTTTCAGAACGCCATAGCAACAGTTGCACTAATCTTTTGAAGACCACTTGGTTTTCATCTTACAACTCTTTTTGTAATGTAATCAGGCACAGGGCAATAAAAGATACATGATCTTCCTTGCTTCATAAGTTTGGAATGGCTCACAGGAGATGAGCTCCAGTCCATGGGTCAGAGCAGCCTTTATCTTTGTTCCACCCAAAGCAGGGAAAAGTTTGCTGAGAGACTTTCCAGGGACTTTTCCTCAGGGCAGGGCAGGGACCTGAGCAGCCCCCACAGCTGGGACACTGCAGTGTCCTTGGGCAGCTCCTTTTCCTGCTCACTCTTAAAAATGTGCAGTGACAGCTTTGGCTTTGCATGTTTGCAGTTCTACCCTGGAACGCTCCGTGCTTAAAATCAACAAAATCTCCTTTCCCCCAGAGGATTACAAACCCCACTTGCTGCTCAACACTGAGATCTCATTTGTGGACACAGCCCCGTGCTGCTGCTCTGCTGGGCAGGCAGATACAGACTGTGAGCTGCCTCCCCAGCAGGGCCAGGGTCACCCTCTGTGCTCTCAGGGACTCCTGTTCCTGAGCAGGAGAGCTGCCAGCTCATCAGCTCAGCTGGAGATTAATGCCTGCATGAAGGAAGCACCCTGGCTGGATGTGCAGGGTTAGCTGAGAGAGAAGTGAAAATTCCCTTTATCTACCAGCATCCTGCTAGTAAAGCCAATTGTGCTCTGGTGCTCCATCCAGCTGCATTCTGTTAACACAGTGTATTTTGGCTCTGGCTAAGTGTTATCACAAGGCACAGCAATGAGATAAACACAAGAAAGCTTTGTGAAGAGAAAGGTTTAATGATTTCATTGTTTGAACCCTCTGTTTGAACCCACAGTGCCTACTGGCAATCTGCTGGGAATAAAGGATCTTGCCTTACATGATTTATAAAACACTAAACTCATCCTTTTAGACCTCAGTTCTTACAGGAACCCTCGCAGGCAGATGAATTTTAATGCAGGATAGACACAAGTCTGCAAGAACCCTGAATGCAAGTGCAGAGGCATCACACCCTGACAGGAGATATCAGAACCTCCCTTCCCTCAGATATGGAACACAGAGAAGAAGCTGATGAATTCTTTCATGAAAAGAGCAAGAAGACACAAAGTCTGCCAGAAGACACATGCCTGTTGTTTGGCAGTGGAAGGCATCTATCTCAAAATAAAATCTGACCACAAAAATTCTGCTTCGTGCACGTTCTCCAGTCCTTAGAGGACAGATGCTCCAATAAATATTCCCTGCTCAAGCTGACAGGTAATGAGGACAATTATTTCCCCCTCAGATCTGGAATGCAGTGCAGGCTTTCTGCTGACTTGACAGACTGTGGATCAGGAAATTGCTGGCCATGACCTCATTTGATATGAGCAGCAGTTTCACTCTTCAAAGGGGAAGAATATATTGAAGATTGGGACTTCCAGGAAATAATACTCATCTAATTATCTGCTGAACACTGTTCAAAGAAAAGACTGCCAAAATTTTGCCACCAAGATGATGCACTGGAGGGACAACACTCACAAGAAGCATAGAGCAATGTCTAACTCTTCCAAATCCTGACCAACAGAAAATAAAATGCCTGCCTAACAACAGCACAGCTGAAATGCTGGAGAATCCAGTGAAATTCCTTGTTTTCCAAAAACACTGATCAGAGAGAGCAGATTTTAACCCAACCCATTTACTCACAGGAAAGTCTGCACTTCATGATTCTTAAATGTATTATTGAGGCTATTATTGTTTTCTATTTTTGACCTCAAACCAGAAGTTCTTACACTATTAGGTCATGAAGCAGAAGAATCAGTATCAGCCTCAGCCTACCAAGGACCAAGCAACCTGGCCTTCAGCAGAAGGTCCTTGAGGCCCTCTGGAGTTGCAAGTTCAAGGCAATCAGCAGCAGGAAGAAAAATCTACTGGGTTTTGTGGGAAAAGCCAAGAAATTGAGGGTTTAAACATGAGGGAGATGGTTGAAGAGGCAGCACCCCTTCCTCTGAGCATCCTATCCTTCTGAGCATCCCCTCCTCTGAGCATCCTATCCTTCTGAGCATCCCTTCCTCTGAGCACCCCTTCCCTCTCATCATCCCATCCTCTGAGCATCCCTTCCCTCTGAGCATCCCTTCCTCTGAGCATCCCCTCCTCTGAGCATCCTATCCTTCTGAGCATCCCTTCCTCTGAGCACCCCTTCCCTCTCATCATCCCATCCTCTGAGCATCCCTTCCCTCTGAGCATCCCTTCCTCTGAGCATCCCTTCCTCTGAGCATCCCTTCCTCTGAGCACCCCTTCCTCTGAGCACCCCTTCCTCTGAGCATCCCTTCCTCTGAGCATCCCTTCCCTCTGAGCACCCCTTCCTCTGAGCATCCCTTCCTCTGAGCATCCCTTCCCTCTGAGCACCCCTTCCTCTGAGCATCCCTTCCTCTGAGCATCCCTTCCTCTGAGCATCCCTTCCTCTGAGCATCCTTTCCCTCTCAGCATCCCTTCCCTCTGAGCACCCCTTCCTCTCAGCATCCTTTCCCTCTCAGCATCCCTTCCTTCTGAGCATCCCTTCCTCTGAGCATCCCTTCCTCTGAGCATCCCTTCCTCTGAGCATCCCTTCCTCTCAGCATCCCTTCCTCTGAGCATCCCTTCCTCTCAGCATCCCTTCCTCTGAGCATCCCTTCCTCTCAGCATCCCTTCCTCTGAGCATCCCTTCCTCCTGAGCACCCCCTCCTCTGAGCATCCCTTCCCTCTGAGTACCCCTTCCTCTGAGCAACCCTTCCTTTCAGCATCCCTTCCCTCTGAGTACCCCTTCCTCTGAGCATCCCTTCCTCTGAGCATCCCTTCCCTCTGAGCATCCCTTCCTCTCAGCATCCCTTCCTTCTGAGCAACCTTTCCTCTCAGCATCCCTTCCCCTGAGCACCCCTTCCCTCTCAGCATCCCTTCCTTCTGAGCACCCCTTCCCTCTCATCATCCCATCCTCTGAGCATCCCTTCCCTCTGAGCACCCCTTCCCTCTGAGCATCCCTCTCCTGTGGGGTCAGTGTAGCACCTGGGTGCTGTGCACAGAGTGAGGATGGTTCCAGAGGCAGTGCCAGGGCAGGGAGCTCTCCCTGCTGAGGCTGAGGCTGAGGCTGGGCTGGCCCTGCCTGGCTCAGCACGGGTGGGCACGGGCTGGGAGGGGCTCTTACCATGGCCAGGGGCACGATGCCCACCAGGTCCTTCTGGCAGATGAAGATCTCGGCCAGGGCGGGCTCGGAGGAGCCGTGCTGGGGGTACTCCACCTGCCAGCTGATGGGCTGCGTGCCCGACAGGCTGCTGAAGCTGGCGATCTCAAACTCCAGCTGCACGACCTCGTGGAACAGGCTGGTGCTCCTGGGGACAGCAAACAGAGCCATTACTGGGGCTGCTGAAGGGAACCAGCTAACACTGCCAATGCAGGTGGTTACCTGAGCATATCACACTTCTACAAGACTTTTTGCAATCTACAACTGCCTCAGAGCACACAAACTGGGATTATCCATAATTACTCCAAGCTTCTGCTATGGGCACTGTGGAGGGATGGAATCCAGCTTATTATAACACACATTCCATTCCAAGTTCTGTTTGATATTTCAAACATATTTCATACTCCGCCTTGGATCTGGACTCTGATCAACCAAAGTTAAGGCCAGTGCAGCTCATGCAGGCTGAGGAGCCCAGAATTACTGCAGCCAAAAAGAAAACCAAGGTTTTTTGTAGATGTCCACCACAAAAATCACAGAAATCCTCAGCAATGAAGGTTAGTGTGGGGAAGCCATTAAACAATTAACAGGATTAAATGAAAAAATGACAATTTTAGTCTAACCTTAGAGGTGCTCTCTGGAGATTAAAATCTCGGGCAACTGAGACCAAACAAAGAAAAAATCTGTGGCAGGTAAAATACACCACAAACTCAGTGAGTGAATTTGAAAAACAAATATGAAAAGACATGCTGGAAATGTTTCCCTCGTATTAAATTCTTTAACTACACCAGAAATAATAAGAATAGATGAAAAATATTTACTGGCCTAGCTGCTGGCTTAATTAAAAAAAAATAAAAAAAAGTTTAAATCCCCTTCATTAGAAATTATCCATTAAATTCCCTGGAACTTTCTAAATGCCTTCCCACAGTGTTAATATTCCACTGAAAATTCCTGCAATCCAACCCTAGCTGAAATGATTTGCAAATGAAGGGAATGACAGGTAACTTCCCAGCTCAGTAACCCAATCCCAGCCTCATCACACCTTTGCCTGCATTCATCACGTAACAGCTTCCATTTTTCCTCTCTTTTTTACATACAATACATGAAGGCCCATTTCTGAGAGAATCCATCAAGAACTGATCATGTACAAAGCACTTAAAATCTCAAGTGGCAGACCTTCTTTCTCCCTCTGAACTGAAATCACCGTTTTTTGCTACTTAAGACATATTCTGTGCTTTACTTTGCGTGATTCCTTTGAAAGCAAATGGTTCCCCTGATAATTATTATTTTGATTATGGGTTTTCATTTGGATGGCTCCCTCTGAAAAGTCTTAATACTACCTAATGCTTGAAATTTATTTCCTTGCTGTTTTCTTGCTGTGTCAAAAGAGAGACACTGGAGCACTTTTGTGACAGTGGCACATTTCCTGCCTGCATTTAGAGAGTGATTTTGGGCAGTAATGTGATGGATGGATGGGTTTAGCAATTCATAACTCAAGCCCAGCCTATTGCCACTTGAAGAGCTCCTACTAAATAAATCTCCCAGCCTGTAAATAGGAGGCAGCTGCAGGAGCTGGGGTTTACACTCCTCTGGGACAGCTCCCAGTGAACACACGCTGCAGGGAGCTCGGTCATTTCTGTGCAAACATCAGCACATGCAAAGGCACCTGAATCACCTGAGCTGCAGTGTTCCTTTGGCTGCTACAGGCACCATTATGCCCCAGATTAATGACACCTGAAATGACATTATTTGCACCATTTCTAGTTCTGATTCTTAGCAGCTGGCAGAGAAAAAGTTTTTCCATGTGATTGACCACCCCAGTGCTTTCACTCCCACCAAATGGAGAATAAATCTTGGCACACATCAGAGCTGCTCCAAGAGTTAGTGAACTCCAGGAAAGGTGTCCAGATGAAGAGGTTTGCATGCATTTCCCCAGGGATCTCTGAAATTGTGCAGCTCTCCAGCAGAAGCCCCACAGCTCTGCTGGCAGCTGCAGGTGGGACCCTGCAGCTGGGCAGGAGCTCATTTCCAGCCAGCCCTGACTCCCAAACCTCCTCTCCCTTTCCCTGCGTGTCCCAGCCCTGCTCCAGGACTCAGCAGGGGCTGGTGACACACCCAGGCCACGTGGAAGGCTGGCCCAGGTAAGGACCAGGGCTGGGTTTTGCCAAGTCCTTCCTAAGCACTGCCCAGAGTTCTGGTGGCACTGGCGAGCACAGCACTGGGCTCTGGAATGGCCTTCAGCATCCTAACACCATCCTGCACCTGAGGTGTGGTTTGAGGAGCCATTCTGGACAGAAATCATTGTTATCAGCTTTTCCAAAACACCTGCCAAGCTGGGATTGCCAGTTCTCCCCAGCACTGGCGTCACTGAGCTCTCCTGGCCAGGTGTCCCCTGGCCCATGACAAAGACAGGCTGCTTTAGTGGTGGAAGGCCTTCAAAATGGTACCAAAATTCATCATCAGAGAACTGATTAATGCTAAAGCATCTTTTTCTGTAAAACATGAGATACAAAAAATGTCAAAAAATGTGCATGGTGCAAGACAGAGCTTTTCTTGGTGCTCCTCCAGGCTGACCTGCATCACCATCCAGTGCCTGCATCCCTGAGTGAGGCACCCTCCACAGCACAGCAGCCTGGATGCAATGTCACACCATCATCACCTTCCTCCTTCCCTCTTCCCACAGAAGAAACAGAGAGATGAGCAACAGCTGGGAAAGCATCCACTTGAAAAAAAATCTGCCTTCAGAGATGTGTAATGGCTGAGGAAAAAATGCTCCTCCTGAAGCACATTTAATGTTCAGAGCTTGTTCACTGACTGAAACAGCAGTTCCTTAATATCCCACATTTAGGAGTGCTCAGCAGCCGGAACAGCAAGTAATTATAAAACTTTTCTAAAGTACACAGCACGCAGTGATTACAAATGAAGCTTCCTCAAGGAAGAGCTTCCAAGGAATTGCTCCAGGGTGGATAGATGAGTCTAATTTGATTGGATTGAGAGCTCCCCTGGGCCAGGTCGCTCCTTGGATTTATTTGAATTCACAGAAATGCAAATCATTCAGGGCCAGACTGGAGCAGGAGCCAGCACGGGGGAGTGGGGGCTCTTTGGATGTGCTGAGCAGCCCTGGCAGGGCAGGTGTGGGCACGGACATCAGCCAGCAGCTGAGGCACAGGGGCATGCTGAGGAGATGCTGGTGCCCACAGCTGAGCCTGCAGGTCAGGGATGGGGAGTGCACTCCTGGCAGAGGCTGGCAGCAAAGTGCTGCCCCAGGAGAACGGGCAGAGAGCCCCTGCACGCCTCTGAGCAGCACAGCTCGGAAAAGAAGGTGGAATGGAAGTGTTCTGCTAATGGAGAGATAATAAAAGATGCATAAAAAGCAAAACAGAAGTGACATCAGGAGAAAATGCCATGGAAGTTGCCAGCTGCTGCCAGCTGTGTGGGCAGCACACACCCTTGGCAGACCAGCAGTGCTAACTGCACCAGCACTCTTCATTTTAGAAGAGTTTCAAGTATGATATTAAGCATTCCTTTGCAAGTACTTATTGATCATTCAAACCTTCAGTGCCCTGAGAAACATTTACCCTTGGAAGAAGATTTTCCTTCTATTCACATGCAGGACTGGCTCTATCCAAAGCTGTACTTAATTTAATGCAGGGGATTTAAAACCTGGTACAGTGGGTGAACAACCCAGCTAAGCTCACACTGGGGTTAATGCCACAGACAATGAACACAAAACAGATTCTGGTTCCTTCAGGGGTCTGGAAAAAGGGGAGCAACGTGAAACCTGCCCAGGGCTGAGCTGAGGCCAGGGATAGTGACCACTGAGGCCAGCATTAGTGACCACTGAGCCCTGAATTAGTGACCACTGAGCCCAGCATCAGTGACCACTGAGGTCAGCATCAGTGACCACTGAGCCCTGAATTAGTGACCACTGAGGCCATCATTAGTGACCACTGAGGCCATCATTAGTGACCACTGAGGCCAGCATCAGTGACCACTGAGGCCAGCATTAGTGACCACTGAGCCCTGAATTAGTGACCACTGAGGCCAGCATTAGTGACCACTGAGCCCTGAATTAGTGACCACTGAGGCCAGCATTAGTGACCACTGAGGTCAGCATTAGTGACCACTGAGGCCATCATTAGTGACCACTGAGGCCAGCATCAGTGAGCACTGAGCCCTGCATTAGTGACCACTGAGCCCTGCATTAGTGAGCACTGAGGCCAGCATCAGTGACCAGGCCTGTTCTGCAAAGGTTTCCTGGGGCAGAGGGGCACCAAGGAAAGCACAGAGAGGATGACCAAGGAAAGCACAGAGAGCTCAGCTGCTGCCAGGGCCATCAGCAGACAGAAACCTTTGCTGCATGCCCATCTGCAGGTGTGGCCCAGCAGTCTCTGATGAGAGATTTCACAGTGCTGGGTTATTGCTCCAAGTAATAGAGCAGTTTCCACTCTGAAATGAGTGAATCTGAGCACTGCTACGGGCTAAATCAATAATTTCGATTTATTACAGTGACTCTCAAAAGAGAAATTTTAAAAAGCCTAGATTAAAAACATTTTTTAGCCATCCTTTATTTCAACAGATTTTTACTGAAAGTGCCCAGGGATCCGAGAATACTTCGACCTGCTGGAAATTCAGCAACTCCTTTCTTCTCTAATGCTCTCCAGTTCTGACAGTGACATCTTAATGCAAGATCAGCACTTACCAAATGACATAAAAAATGGAGAAGAGCACCAACCCCACCATCCCCCAGTTACAGCACACATCTGACTCTTCACTGAAGGGATGAATTGAAGCATGTGCAGGGAAAAGCCATCAGAGGCTGCTGCTGGTCAAACTGGACCCCAGAGCACTCTGTGGGGCAGCTGAGACACAGCTGAGACACCTTGGAGAAGGGCTCAGGGCTTGTGTTCCTGCTCTGCCCACCTTGGAGAAGGGTTTAGGGCTCGTGTTCCTGCTCTGCCCACCTTGGAGAAGGGTTTAGGGCTTGTGTTCCTGCTCTGCCCATCTTGGAGAAGGGTTTAGGGCTTGTGTTCCTGCTCTGCCCACCCTGGAGAAGGGTTTAGGGCTTGTGTTCCTGCTCTGCTCACCCTGGAGAAGGGTTTAGGGTTTGTGTTCCTGCTCTGCCCACCCCAGAGAAGGGTTTAGGGCTTGTGTTCCTGCTCTGCTCACCCTGGAGAAGGGTTTAGGGTTTGTGTTCCTGCTCTGCCCACCCTGGAGAAGGGTTTAGGGTTTGTGTTCCTGCTCTGCCCACCCTGGAGAAGGGCTCAGGGCTTGTGTTCCTGCCATTCTGCATCTCCTGCACCTTTTCCTGACCGTGGCTGCTGCAGGGGATTTCTGGAAGGAACACACCCTGGGACCAGGCTGAGTCACAGCAATTGAAGGAGAATTAATGGCACAGAATTGGAACTCGATCTGGGAGAGTGTGAGTGAAGGTGACTCTGAAGATCATAGAATGGTTTGGGGGGAAAGGATCCTAAAAATCACTGAGTTCCACTCCCCCTTCCACCAGACCAGGCTGCTGCACCACTGCCCACCTGAAACACTTCCTCACATGGAGCACAAATGCTTAAAAATAAGTTTCTTTCAGCAGGTCCTTACTAAAAGCTGTTACAAAGCAAACCCCCTCAACAAACTGGGGAAAGGATGTGGTAATTACAGAGTAATGCTAACTGCTGGAGACAAAATGCAGCTTAAATATCTTATTTTGCAGTATTAACCTAGCTTTTACCTTTAAACCATAAAAACCTTATCCAGCAGAGGATAAAGAAAAGGATGATCTATTTTGACATTAACAGATAGTGAGGACATAATTTCATGGAAATCCAAGACATTAAAAGTGTTATGAAGTTCTCCAAAGGAAAATACCCAAGGTATAACTGAGCAAACTCTTGATCACCATAACATAATCTCCGTGTGTATCCTCAGGAGGATGATATAATGCTGCACTTGATTTCTTTGTACAGTCCAGATCAGACTTAGATTACTTAATAAGGTTTCTTGGCTTTCTTGTCATAAACTGTGATATAAAACATTGCTTTTTGATTAAGGTATTTGGACCAGGACAGGAAATCTCATTTCACTTCCCAGCTCTTCCACAGCATCCTTGAACGACCTCAGGCAAGACACGAAGATACAGATCCTTGCAGCTGCAATAAAATCAACAGGCATTAGGCATGGGGGAGCTCCAGAAACCTCTGGTGCCTGTCTGCCCCACCTCACCACCCTGCCATGCTGCCAGGAGCCCAGGATCCAGCTGCCTTCAGCCCCAGCAGGGCTGGCAAACACCTGAAGAGCACTCCTGGTTCAGCTGCTGAGAGCTGCCATGTGGGAGGGTAACTCTCAGCTCATAAATATGCACTGCCTGCACAGAGAGAGCCTAGGGTGGGACATTTCTGGGCCTTTACTTCCCAGGGGAACAAGGTGGAGAATAATTTGTTCTTCCAGTCTCACAAAAAAACAACCCAGTGCCTGGATTCCCTGTGCAAGCCTTGCCTAGAGATGCTAATGTCAGTGATGTTACACTGAGAACAAGCAGCAAAAGTCACGTTGCTAACTGGAGTACAGCAAACCAGAAATGCTCCTCTCCTGAGAGGAACAAGGCAGGCCCTGAAGGAGGGAGAGCTGACTGGGGATCACAGTAAATCCCCAAGCCCTTCCTGCCATGCAGAGCAGGTTTCAGAGTCACTAATCACCAATAAAGGCTGCAGTGAGGACAGCAGGCTCATTAGTCTTCTCTGACACCACATCACACCAGGCACAGGGTAGATGAGATTGATTTTCCCCGTTCCCAAAGGAATCAGGTGTGCGAGCCTCTGCCTCAGACTGGAAAAGGCTGTGTGCAAACACAGCTCCTGAGCTGCCACCATCTCCCACCACCACTTCACTCCCCACTCCCCCTGCTCAAGGTACAGGCTGCTAATGTCTTCATTACAATTGCAGAGAACAAAACTCACAGGCAGATTGGTCAAGGAATCACTTTCACAGTGATCCATCACCCCCTCCTGCCTCTGAGAAGGACATTTTCTACTTGGGATTCATTCAGGGCTGGAACCTCTCCAGCAGCACCAGCAGCAAGCAGCATTTTCCTCTTTTGGGGACAGCAAATGTGCAAGCACTGAGAAGCTGCCAAGGGACAGCACTGGAAAGGAGACCCCGAGCAGGTATTTTCAGAGAGACTCACTCCTACCCCAGAGCTTTCAAAGGGAGAAGGGGAGGCAGAATCATCTCATCATCAGCCTTAGATTCCATGGCTCTTGCAGCTTGATAGATGCAGCAAGATGAGATCAAATACCCCAAAGGGGTTTTATCATTCCCATTTAATTGCTGACTTTAACAGCTTGGGAGCAGCCAGTGAAACATTTTCAGAGGCAGGAGAACACCTCTGACAAAGCAGTCCAGATAAGACATTTTTGGCCACAAATATCTTGCACACGTGTTTTACTCCACTTAGAAGCAGCAGTGCCCTGGAAATGATGTAGAACTCCAATTACCAAATCCATTTGTGAGCTGGACAGGCTCAGCCTCCACGTTCAGCCCAGTGAAGATCTGGCAGCTGCTGTTGCCATGGCCAGTTGATTTCTGTGCCAGCTGGGCCCTGGCCCTGGGGCAGAGCTCTGCCCAGGTGACACAGTGACCAAAGGCAGGGACACAGCCCCACTGCTGCCTGCTGGGCCCCTGGGCCAGTCACAGCACCAGGCACTCGCTCTGAAACAAACTGAGGATGAAGCTGCATCATGAACCAGGTGGCAAGAAAAATCCCATTTAGATGTAACTGAGTGTGCAGATCAGATGTGGGGTATGCACACCTCATTTACAAGTCAGGTGAATTCAGATTCCAGTTCCTGTAGCTCTTACTGAGTTGGGTTTTTACACCCCTGCCACTGTATCTGGTGTTTGGCTCTGTTTAAAACTCCAAAAATATTTGTGCATAAAGGTCCCCATTCCTTCTCAACAGAGAGCCTGCCTGCTGGAAAAACACCTACCAAGTCAACCATCCACAGGCATGTAAAGCTGATATAATATCTGCATTTCACAGAGGAAATGATTTTAAAGAATGCACACATTTAATGGCTTAGTAAGGAGAAAAGCAGCATTTAAGTGATGAATATTGTGGTGAAAGAACTAAGAAAGTACCACTCAGGTGAACTGAAGTAGTTTGTCACACTTGCTGGCCATGGACAAAGGGCATGGGCAAGGAGGAGTCAAGTTTGTGGGTGCCAGCCCCAGGCTCCCCCTGTGCACAGCACTGCAGCTTTCCAGGTTCCCTCTGCCAGGGCTGTTTCAGAGCAGAAGCAATGATCACAACTGCTCGATGGCAGCAGAATGAAGAGAGCTCCAGCTCAGCTGCAGAGCTTCTCTGGGTGTTTGTGAAGCTGCCTGAATAGAGGGAAAAAGACCTTGAAATGAGCTGTGTCCTCTGAGAAATAACCCAACAGCTGCAATTTCATCACACAGCAAACCCAGTTTGTGTGCAGTCCCTTGGACTGGGAGCTGCAGGGAATTGAATAATAATACTGTGTTCAGCCCAAAGCTGGAGAATACCAGTCTGGGGAAGGTGAAGAAGTAGTTTTCTTTCTAAAAAGTCAATATAGTTTTGCAAACTTCACTAAGGAGCCCTCTGCAGCATGGGTGTATTCCTCTCCCCCAATGTCAGGCTCTATCTCCTGTCTCAGACCCTATTATTCCCCTTATTTGTACTTGCAGAATGTTTGTGTTACTCCTTTAACCCTACTCTTTGGTTGTAATGTCTCTCTAATGTTGTGTGCTGCTCACATGGTCTCTCCCATGCTAAAGTCACAAGCAGAGTGAAGCAGAAACCCAAACCAGTCCTAGCCCAGAGCAGCAGCAGTGGGATAAACCCTGAGCTCATGGAACTCCCTGTAAATGGGAATGGCACCAGTGGAAACTGGGAGGAGCCAGGTCAGCAGAACTGGATGGGTTTTGAGCTCCCTTTCAACCCAAGCCATTCCATGATTCCACAATTCCCTGTCTTTTTTCCTTCTTATGAATGGTAAAACAAAAGAGAATGAGCTGGTGCTAGTGGATGTCCTGGGGAAATCAGACAAAAATGTGACCAACTTCAGGCTGCAGTTATAAACCAGCTCTTATTCAAATTTACAAAAACCACAGGCCCTGGGGCTTTCAGTAGCTGCAGTTCTGGAAGTCTGATGGACAAACCTTTATTTTACAGTTCATAAAGCAAAGCTTAACAACACTGCCTTCCTAATGCCATCCAAAGCTCTTGCTCATTGTAAATTTAAAAAGAAGCTTATTGGAAGTGGAACCAGCATAAATACTGGAGGTAGATCCATTACATTTCATGATACAGTTATCTGGTGGTAGCTCACTCCTCCTGTTCAAGGATAATAAAAGGGAAAATGTCCCCATGACATTCAGTGGCAGAAATGTCATTGCTGAAGTGCCTATGATGTGCAATTAACATTTTTAAGGATTCATTTAAACAGATACTGTCACGGCTGATAGATCTGAGATCACACCAACTATCCACGTTTGGATTTCTGCCTAATTCAGCACTCACTAGCAACTTCACCCTCTCACTCCTGGATATTTATGTTTTTCTTTCTCCTTATGTCTACTGCATTGAGGGTACTATAAAAATTGGATCATTTTACAGATTTATCATTTTATGATTTATCATTCAAGGCCAGGCTGGATGGGACCTGGAGGAATTGGTCTGATGGAAGGTGCCCCTGCCCAAGGTAAGGGGTTGGACCTGGATGATCTTTAAGGGATCTTTAAGGTCTCTTCTGACCCAAACCATTCTAGGATTCTCTGACTTCTCCCCCACTCCATCACTAATGTTGTATCACAAGCAGAGTTTTCCTTTTTTAAATGTTCTGCTTTCCACAAACAAGTCGTAATTTTCATAATGAAAAATACTTTGTTTTTCAGAGAAAAGCAAGTTGTGGGGCAAGAGCTGTTTGGTGTTAGGGTGGATTAACAAAGAAGTCACAGTGCATTGTGAATGAAGGCACTGTCAGGAGCAGGATGGAGATCCAGGTCTGGACTCTGTTCATGAGGAGAAGTCCTGGATCTTTGCTCCTTGGCATTTGAATCCAACCCTGCTGTTGAACAGAATGGAAAGGCAGGAAAATACAGAAGGAATCTGCCATAGCAGAAGATCTGTCTGTAAGCAAAGTGCCCATCAAAGTTTGCAGGGGACTGCAGCTACTCCTGGGGATTTCTCTGGACGTGTGGGTGCTTGTGCTCACAGCTGGAGGCTCCTGCTCAGAGCTGGGGGTGCTATGGCTCTCCAGGCAGGCTGCAGACACTCCACACTGGGAGAACGTGTCCCCAGTACCCCCACAGGACAGATGGAGGGACATGAGCCTGATGGTGAATGGCCTG
Source organism: Agelaius tricolor (assembly GCF_023055355.1). NCBI lineage: Eukaryota > Metazoa > Chordata > Aves > Passeriformes > Icteridae > Agelaius > Agelaius tricolor. Next base: position 1,079,942 of record NW_027269280.1, read on the forward strand.
GGAGGAAAGCAAGGGCCCCCTCACTGCCACCACACCTGCAGACAAAGAGCAGCTCTAAGTGATGCCTCTGACATCTGTGCTTCTGTCCACATCTGCCTTTCCCCCACAGCACCTCCATTAGGAAATTGCCATGTCTCATTTGTTGGGAAACCTCAGTTTCAAATGAGCTAAATCAGGCAAAGCAAGAAAACACAACGGCTGTGGATGGGGCTTTTGAGAGATGTGCTTTCTCCAGAGGTGACTTTCCATTGCTAGGAAAGCAATTTCATCTTCTCCTGACCCCCAGGAAGAGGGGCAGGAGTGCTAGGGGGAACCACAGGCTCCATGATATCAGAATTCTCTGTAAACAGCAGCAAGATTTCTATTGCAGAAAGCAATAAACAAGAGCCTAGCACAGAATCCCTCCATGCAGCACAGAATTACACATTTGCCTCACCGCCCAGAGCAAAGATTTCTAACTCTGCTGTGATTTTTTCCAAGCAATCATTGCTGCCTTTTTATGCCCTTCTTTCTATGCCTTTCTGCACTAGATGAGTCAAAACAGGTTTCTATGTAATTATACAAATGACATTTAGGGGACACTGTCCAAAAAAAAAAGGAAAAAATATTCTAAAGAACACAAGCCTTCCCTTTGTTATTGAAATCTTCAACAATATTAGTCACCACTCCTGCTCCTTGCTGACTTTGAACACTCTGTTTGATCCCAGGTAGGACTGCACGGATGGAGTCCAGCTTCCCATGGCTCTGGGGAAACACAAAGCCAAAATCAGAAGCTCCTCTGGACCTTTCAGTTGCATTTCCACCTTTGCCTGCATGGTGAGAAATTTTCTTACGCTTGTGAATTGTTCCAGCAGGAGAGCAGCAGCAGCAGCAGCAGTGAGAGCACAGCTGTGTGAATGCCACGTGAGAGACAATCCTCACAGACAAGCACTCAGTATCTGTCAGCCCAGGCTGTCCCTGCTCCCATCTCAGCTGCCAGTGCCAAACACAGCTGGAGGCACAGCAAACCAAGAACGCTCTCATGGGTCCTTGTTTGACACAGCAGCCCTGCAATATGGAGAAAAGGTTAAACAGGGGGAAGGGTGATGCCAGCCAGCCAGATGGGGTGGTCTTGGAAATCAACAGCACCAAGGTAGAGGGGTTTGCCCTCCCAGCCTCCTCCCAGCTCAGATCCTCCCACTGGGTTGGTTTTCCTGGGGTAGCAGCCCGTCAGCTGCCCTGCCTTCAGGGCCATTAGAAAAGGAGTCAACCAGGACACACTGCTGTTCCCCTCAGTGTGAAGCAAACAATCCATCCTTCCTTTAAACACAGAACCCAGAGAGTGCAGCACACAACCCATCCTTCCTTTAAATACAGAAACCTGAGTGTGCCACAAACAATCCATCCTTCCTTTAAACACAGAAACCTGAGTGTGCCACAAACAATCCATCCTTCCTTTAAACACAGAAACCTGAGTGTGCCACAAACAATCCATCCTTCCTTTAAATACAGAAACCTGAGTGTGCCACAAACAATCCACCTTTCCTTTAAACACAGCAACCTGAGTGTGCCACAAACAATCCATCCTTCCTTTAAACACAGAAACCTGAGTGTGCAGAAACAATCCATCCTTCCTTTAAACACAGAAACCTGAGTGTGCAACAAACAATCCATCCTTCCTTTAAACACAGAAACCTGAGTGTGCCACAAACAATCCATCCTTCCTTTAAACACAGAAACCTGAGTGTGCCACAAACAATCCATCCTTCCTTTAAACACAGAAACCTGAGTGTGCAGAAACAATCCATCCTTCCTTTAAACACAGAAACCTGAGTGTGCAGAAACAATCCATCCTTCCTTTAAACACAGAAACCTGAGTGTGCAGCACACAACCCATCCTTCCTTTAAACACAGAAACTTGAGTGTGCAGAAACAATCCATCCTTCCTTTAAACACAGAAACCTGAGTGTGCCACAAACAATCCATCCTTCCTTTAAACACAGAAACCTGAGTGTGCAGAAACAATCCATCCTTCCTTTAAACACAGAACCCAGAGTGTGCCCAAACAATCCATGCAGCAAAAGCTGTGTCAAGTCTCTCCAAAGTCCTGGGCTGCTCAGTGAGTGCTGCTGCCCGCTCCCCTGTGCCTGAGACAGCAGCATGGTGACAGCCCTGAGCCACACTCCTGTGACACTTGGGGCCTGACCTTACTTTGGCTGCAGTCACTGGTGGTTCTGCTTTTGATGTTGATGGCAGTGGGGCCACTGCTCCGGTGTCACCTCTCCTGCACCCCCAGGGGCTCTCTCCAGCAGCACTGTCAGCTTGGAGAAGCCAGGACAATTTGAAAGTATTTCCTAAAGCCCAAGGCAAACCAAGAGATGACCTTTTCCAGCAGCAGAGAGCTGCTCACAGGCTGCTGTTGAATATTCCAGCAGCTCAGTGCTCTGCTCCCACAGATGCCCTGGCTGCTTGGCAGGAGGGTTGGGTTCTCCTGGTTCTCCTTTTGCTGGCCCTCTCCTCAATGAACTGGGCTCCCAGTGAGGCTCTGCTCTGCTGCACACCTTTGCTGCTGCCTGCCCTGGGAGCAGCCTGGGCTGTGCCACCCTTTGTCACCTGGCAAAGGCCAGCACAGGACACAGGAACTCTCTGTCTGCTTGGGGATTGTTCCACCAGAAACAGAAATTTCAGATACTCCCAGCTGTGGCTAATGCAGAGATAAAGGCTCAGCAGGGCAATGTGGCACTGGGAGCTGAACCTCCAGGAGTGCTCAGCTCTGCTGCTCTGGGAGGGTGAGCTGGGCTAAGCCAGCAGGGTCCACACAGGGCACCAATCTCTGCAAACATCCTGCTGTGCCTGCCTCAGAATGCAGTTTGTACCAGACAGAGAGAGAGGATTCTCCCATGCTAGGTGGGAGAATCTTCACAGCCTGTTACACATCCCAAACATGCTCCTATCTACATGACATTCAATCAAAAAGCTTTTTGAAAATGGACAAATGTTTTCTTAATAATTTTTAGCACCATTGCCAACTCTTCCAAGAATTACTTTTTGCTGGGAATTTGGCTGGCTTTTTTGCAGATAGGATATCTGTGCTATCCAGTTATTTCTATAAAGAGACTTGGCCTTTAGGACTAATTTAAAGGGTTTCCCAAAGCAGATGGAGCTTTTTGAATATAGAAAAAGGGATTTACAGGATTACTCAGCTCCAAGTAGTCAAACATAAAGACAAAATTATGCCTAAGGTGAGTAAGAAATGCTACAGGCTATCAGGGATTGTCTCTTCATCCTCAGTAGATGACATCTAGTGTAAATTGACATTATTTCCGACATCAGTAGATTTTTATTCAATTATTCTTGTTGATGATGTGGTTCACAGATCACCAACAAGACACTAACTGCCTTGGTGAAGAGGACAGAGAAAGGGAAGAGAAAAACCAGAAAATGTCTAAACTGGCTGTATTAAATTACCAGAGAGTACTCCCATGTTCTACCTGTGCCAGCAGACACAAAAAAGGAGCTTCTGGAACCACTGATGTCATTTACTGGCAAGCACAAAACCTTCTGTGACAAGCCAAAGGCTGAGGACATGGACCTTGTGAATGAGTGTGCAGGGGAAGTGACACAGACACAAACAGGCTGAATTCATCCAGCTGAGGCTGTCCCTGCTCCCCTTCCCCACTCCAGTTCTCAAATCCTCCATCAGTTCCCATTACCCTCTGCCAGCCAAGCTCCTGTGGCACTGAGCACAGAACCTGGGTATTCCCTGCAGGGGGACCCTGCCACAGGGCATCCACAGCACATTTGTGTGCACTGAAAAACTGCCCCAGGGATCCTCAGCACAGCTTCTGTTTGCTGACAAACTCTGTCCCTTGCTCGCTGCCCCCTGCTCTCCCCTCCCAGGCTCTGGAACTGGGAGGAGCAGGCAGCCCCATGAGCTGCTGCCTTCTGGAATATATATATATTTATATATTTATAGATCCTGTGGTGTTCAGAGCCTGTGTCAGAGCCCTTTGTGGGGCCATGGAGGGGCTGCATGATCTCACTCCGGGCATTTGTCTTCCCTGGCCTCTATTAAGCCTGTCAGGAGAATTGGCTCAATGCAAGGAAAACAGGAGCTCCTTAAAAATGCATTGGCACATCTGAGCTGAACTTCCTTGGGTGAAGAAGTTATAAAAAATGGCTCTGCTGTGAACTTTGAAGTATCAATTTGCTAAAGAGGCAGTGATTTCCCTCTCTGAACAATGCTCTTTGTGGTGTGAAGCCTTAGAAGGCAAGTGCTGTGTGCTAGAAACATTTTCAGAGGTGTTGATGTGAAGGACTGGGTGATGCACAATGTCTCAAAACCAAATGAAGGCTGCCCAAATAGCTGCTCCCCAGCAAGCTGAAGTTACAATTTAGATCCTGCACTATATTTATCAATATTTTCATTTCCAGCAGCATTTCCTGGCATTTATGCCAAAAGAAACTTGTGCAAAAGGTCAGCACAGGACTCAGTGTTATTCAGTGTGTGATCTGACAGAGGAGCAGATGAATTTCACTCACACCTGCCTGATCATTCAGTGAACTCACAAACAACAGGTCCTGACCACTTCCCATGCCCAAAGACCATCCTGGGTGAAATCTCCCCCTGCAGGGAGTCAGCTCTTTAAACCAAACCTACTCCAAAGCAGGCAGCAGCCGTGGCTCAGACTTTGTCCAGCTGTGTTCCCTCCTTCTTTTCAATGCTGCCACAACAGAGTCCTCAGTGGTGTTTCACACTGAGATGGTTTCAGCCACCAGGACTCTGTGAGCACACTGAACAAACAAGAAGTGAGAAGGGATGTCTGTCAGCTCACTGATAAACTGAAAACTGAGATTTGCCAGATCCAAGCACCTGGAGCCAGCCCCCAGTGCTGTGCCTGGAGGGCAAGGGCAGCCCCTTCCTCCCACAGCCCCCAAAAAGGGAGCACAGAAATGCAGGGCTGAGCTGAACTCCACCTCCTCCACCCCTCTCTGGTGCCTTTGCTGCAACACTGCACTTGCACTTCCTTTTCCACGAGTACATTTCATTTTATTTTTCCCACATTGCTTCTCAGACTTTTGGGAAATTCCATAATACCACACCAAAAGCTCCCAATAGCAGCCAGAATTGCTTTTATGACTGTTTAACACAGTGCTGAATTTAAATGGCTAATGTATATGCCTCTCTCACACATGAGTACAAACTGCTGCACAGCAAAACTTTATTTTATCAAATTAAAATGCACTGTAACACGAATTTATTGTATCTTTGCTCATAAGTGGTTTTATGCATTTGATTTTTTTTTAGTCTTTTAGGGTTTTGGCAGTAGATGGAAAGCAATCAAAGTCCCATTTGAAGCAGCCATGTAAGCAATTCTCATTTACACAAGACAATGAAAAATTAATCTAAAATGAGTGTAACTAAGTTTTCATAGAAACAACAAAACCACTCAGACATTATCATTTTCAACAGCTGTTTACTGTCTTCATCTACAAAATCACCTGTCAAATTTTACTATTGCCTCCAGGGGGAATAAAAGCCAAGCCCAAGTGCCTCAGTGAGTTAATAAAATGCTCCACATGTAACACAGACATTGAGGCTCCCTTTCCTGCCATTCTAACACTTAGCAGGCACGATGGAGGTGATGTTCACCACCCCCTCTCCTGCAGGTTTGAATTCCACACAATTAACTGCAGGGAAGATAAATCAGCCATGGCTGGTGGGTGAGGCTGGGTGTTCTCCTCTCAGTCTGCCTCCTGTGCCCGCGGGCAAAGCAACATCTGGCACCCCTGGAGAGCTCCAGAACACAGCTTCTGCCCAGGAAATGCAAACACCTGAAGGACCAGGGGGATGGCAGGAACACAGGGCGCTGCTCTAGGGAACTGGGGCTCCTGTCCCAGCCCCAGTTTGTTCCAGCAGTGAGGAGTTTGTTCAGCTGGCAGGGCACGTGGAGCTGGTTCATTCCATGTGATGGGTGTGATGGAAGGGTGCCAAACAAGCACCAGAAGGAAACCAGAGGGCTGATGGCAGTCTGGTCCCCTGGCATGGACTCACCAGGGGACAGCCCAAGCTCCTGCTGGTGGCTGGGGCTGACCCAGGGCAGCAGCCAGGAGAGACAAACACACAGCAGCTGAATTCATTGTCCCTCACATGCAGATTCTCAGGCTGAACGCTCTCAAAGGCTGTCTCAAGTGCTGCTGCTGTCCCCAATTTCAGATTTAGGAGAGGGGAAGGAGTTAATTATTGAAGGGCAGCTACAGGGAGTGGGATGCAGGCGCCTATTGACTTCCTTAATGGTGGTAAAATGTGCAAATCCTGTGGACTGTAGCTGAATTTAAATTACAATGATTACAAAATATAAAGCCTAAAAAAGAGGATTTATACATGAGCAGATTTAGCTGAGACACAGACTCCCTCAAGACCTACATTTTGTTTACATGCAAAGCAGACTGCTCCTCCTGAGTGCCTAAATCCTGATGACAATTATTTATCTATCTCAGCACCCTCCTAAGGGGCTCTGACCCATCATTCCTGCTGCTAAATGCCCTGGGGAGTATCTGCTGGTTATGGGTTCATCCCTGTTCATTTTCTGGCCATTGTCCAGCAAGCCACTTTGAGTGTGCAAACAGCCCTGCTCACACGATGCCCCAGCCCATGAGGACACGTTGCTTAAACAGATCCATAACATCAACAACGACTGCAGTGCATTTCTCTTGCTGCTTTCAGCCAGGATTTCCATGCACAGCACAGAACCTATTTTAACCTATTTCATGTTATCAGACACGGGGGACAGAGAAATGAAGTGCCTTGCCCAAGGTCAGGCAGGAGTTCATGGGAGAAATGAGGACACGAACAATGCCCGTGTTTAAAATGAGTCCTGAGGAGCTTGCAGAGCTCTGCCTGCTGTGTGAGGGAGGCTTTGAGTGCTCTGACACTGGAATAAAGGGAATCAGTGAGTTATACAGCAGGAACCAAATATTTTTAAAATTATTTGCATCTACTCTCATGTTAACCAGATCCACCTCACCCAGAAAGTCCAATGATTGTTTAATTAATGTCAAAGCTAAGAAATCATGAAACTGAGGCTGTTCCACACTCCTGCTCCAGCTGCAGGAATAAACTCAAACACCAGCCATTATTCTGAATTCCTTTAGAACAATCAACACGCAGTTACTGATAATGGAATAAAAGAAAAAATGCAGCGTTATCTTTAACAAAAAGTAGCAGCAACTGCTCAGCACAAGCCTGCCCTTCCCTGCAGCCCCATGCAGAGCAGCTCCTGCATTTCCTCTCCTCCTCCATCTCAATCTGCACACAAATTTGCACCAGGAGGTCCCCATTATGTATGTCACCATTTTACACCTCACTTTTGGGCTCTATTTTAAGAAATTTATACTTTGCTGTTTAAGTCTGTTGCAAGATTCTCGTTGGGATGCAGGTGAAGTTTCCAGAAGTACCTCGCTGCCACATTCCAAAGTGCTGGGGCAGCTCTGGGGTTTTCAAGAACACAAGTTCCTTTCAGGCTGTGATTGCTTTGAAATGCCTCTGCTTTCTCCCAGGCACTGGGAATTCGAGGCCCCAGAAGTTCTGAAAATTCCAATAGGTGTTTGGCTGCTGAAATAACTGCTTTTTTAAATTTAGGTACTACAAACTATAGTCATCCAAGTATTTATGCATTGCTTCACTTGGCACTGCAAAGCCTAAGTGAAACAGATGGCCAGCTCAGGTTTCCAAAAGTGACTCAGATACTCAGGAGCCCAACTCACACAGGAAGTCAATACCAGTTAATCTTCCAAATGTCAAATGGCACTTTTGAAAATAGCACTTTCCATTACCAGCAAGGACCTGAAACTCTGTGCTTTTTAAATGTTTGCTTTGTACCAAGTAACACCCCAGGCTCCACCTGTCTGTCTTTTCGTGTTCAAAGGACAAGTGAGCACTTGGGTAATGCAGTTTGTGCAGGCAAACCAGCCAGTCCTGCAGCACTGAGGCTTTTTTCCTCTAAAGGACACTTGTAGGCAGCAAGCTAAAGGTGGGGAGGAGAGAACTGAAGATTGAAAACACTCAGAATTAGCAGCACAGCCTTCCCCTGCTTGCCACAGCTTTGGCAGTGGAGTGCAGAGGCTGCAAGCACCCCACACCACAGCTCTGACCTCTGGGGTCTCCTCAGTGCCCAGCAGAAATGTATATATATATATATAGTGACAGCAGGGCATTGACCCAGGGCTGGACAGAAGCAGCAGCCAGGACAGAGTGCACAGGGTTCAAGGGAATGTTCTGGATTCAGGAGATCAAGCACTTCCCCCTCTGACCCAACAGACCTGAGCTGGCCCAGGCCAAAGCTCATGATGGGACTTCCCAGGCAGCAGCAACTCCATGATCAGAGTCACCTGAGAACCTTCCAGCCCTCTCCTGCTGCAAATGGGTAATTAATCAGATCAATGTCCTTCCCAGAAAGTGACTGGAACTGGAAGGGAACTGAGCTGAGTGCTTCTGGTATTTTTAACCTGGCATGTCAAGCAGTGAATAAGGGCCATTATCTCCAGTATATATCTCAGGAGAGGGAGAAGTTAGGGAGGGGATTTCTACCCACATCAGTAAGTCTCAGAGCAAAATGACAGATGAATGTGGAAACTGGCTTAGAGAAGAGACTAGAGGGACACCAGTCCTACAAAGACTTTGAAGGTTAATTTTATACACCTTTAGGAAACTCTGGGAAAGCCTGCAAGTTCCAGACTTGCAAATCTAGAGTTTTCAGGTATCAGCAGAAACAACCTGGGGTTGGGTACCTACATACCTTGGACAAATGTCAAAATGCTGTCACTGGCTGATGGCAATATGGAAATTGTTTCTATAGCCTGGTGAGTAGGAATGCACAGAAGGAAGCCAACACCAGGAATGGCAGACTGCAAGCTATAAAATTATCAGTGCACAGATCTCCCTCTAATAACTTCAATCTTCAGTCTTTGTTTAGCACGCTGCTGGTTTCAGTACAAAGAAAGAACCTTATGGCATTAGCCCCAGGAGAAATGTGACTTTCCTTAGAAAAAGAACAACCATTATCCTTTTGTATTCTCTTTGAAGAGCAGTAATTTCAATACTTTCTGTTAAAATATAAGTTACAAGTACTTAGCAAAGAAAGAATGACTGTTGACATATCTTTCCTGCATCTAATAATCTCTTCCTTTCACTTAAACTATCTTTTTCCCTGTAGAGGATTATTATCATTGAGCTCCTTGGAGTCTGACAATAATTGAGATGTTTTGGCTATTGGAGTCAGAAGCTTTAAGATTTTAAAAAGAGCAATACAGAGACATGGAAGAATGAAATTGAAATGCCCAAATCATCTACACTTGATTACAATGAGAGACAGAAAACTTTTAAAGGCTCAGGAGAGGTTTGGTCTCTTCCCTTCCATCCTACTCAGAGCCCTTCCCTTGCAGCACTCCCTCCAAGCCCCAGCACCTGTGGCCCAGCTGATTGACCCCTGCTCCTTGTCCTCTGAGATCCTGGCTGCTGGGACAAGGGACACAGGCTCTGGTGAGCCATGCACAGCTCAGGCTGACCCGCACTGCCTCTGAGCTCTGAGCTGAGGAAAAGCCTTGGGACTGAGCACCCCAGCTCTGCCTCAGTGCTCTGAGCAGGTTTGGACCCCAAGGAACACGGGCAGGCTGCAGCCAGGGCTCCTTGAGCTCCATAACCAGAGCTGCTCCCTGTCCCTGATCCCATAACCACTCCATAACCACTGCTCCAGAGCTGCTCCCTGTCCCTGATCCCATAACCACCCCATAACCACTGCTCCAGAGCTGCTCCCTGTCCCTGATCCCATAACCACTGCTCCAGAGCTGCTCCCTGTCCCTGATCCCATAACCACTCCATAACCAGTGCTCCAGAGCTGCTCCCTGTCCCTGATCCCATAACCACTGCTCCAGAGCTGTTCCCTGTCCCTGATCCCATAACCACTCCATAACCACTGCTCCAGAGCTGCTCCCTGTCCCTGATCCCATAACCACTCCATAACCAGTGCTCCAGAGCTGCTCCCTGTCCCTGATCCCATAACCACTCCATAACCAGAGCTGCTGCTCCTTGCCCTTCATCCCTCACACTCACCCATGCTCATCCTCTCTCCCCAGGGTGTCTCCACCAGGATTTTGGTGCCAGTCTCTGTATGAAAACCAGCAGCACGGACCCAGTGAGAAGGAGGAAACAGAAAGGGGCATCCAAGGGCCACCACTGTGCTCTGTACACATGGAACAAGGGAGTTCTGCTGCTGCTGGGAAGAAGGAGGTGTCCCCAGGGCAGCACAGACCAGGCTGGGGTCCCACAACAAGGAGTTGGGGGCTACAATCAGCCAAAAGCTCTGGAATGCCAGGGGCAAGAACCTCAGCACTCCAATGCCTTGGAAAATTCCATCTCTCCCTGCTTAAGGTGAAGAAGCAGCAGCAGTTATAAAACTGAAGGGTTTGCACACTGTCCTGAATCTGATTTCAGCAATATCAGGAATAGGTAGAATAAAAAAGCTAAAGAGAGTAGGAGCTGCTAACAATTAGTGACTAATTACATGTGTAGATGCTTAAATAGCAGCATTTCCAAATCTTGGAGCGTACATACTGTAAATCTTTCATGTAAAGGATTTGCAGAGAAAGGAATCCTCAAACCCTCTTTAACATCTTCAGTGGAACAAAAGATCTTTCTGTACACTCTCTGACATTACTCAGGAAACAGCAAATTATCTGATTCAATTGGCTCATGAGTAAAAGAGCACACAGCAATTAACTCCTTAGAAACCAAATCCCCTTTAAGAGGATTTATTATATTAAAAAAATATTAAATACATAATAAAATAAGTAATGCAAGAATTTAGAACTAAGCACAGTCAAATACAGGAAAATATAAGAAAAAATATAAGATGGAAAAGAAAAATAGTCTTAAATATAAGAAAAAAATTCTCATGCAGGGCTGAGCTACTCAGCAGTCATTACCATTACAAAGGGATGAAGTCTCCAACAATCTAAGTAATCTGTTCAGATAAGTTACCCACCACAGTCCACAAAAGATGTGGCTTCAAAGTAGGCAGGATTAATGGTCTTGCTTCCTGGCAAAATGAAGTCATGCTTGTGTATTTGTGAATAATTTTCCAGAAGGCAGGAACAGCTACAATAGAGCCTGATAAATTCTCCAGCCAGCTGCTCACTCCACATGGGCTGGGGTTTGTCTTGAGTGTCACTGAAACTAAAACTCTGCTCTGTGTCTCACATGTACACAGGGAACTGAAAACTGGAAACACACAGCAAAGATGGCAAATAATAAAGAATAGAAAGGATTTACTGTACTTTGGTGGTTAAAAAATCTCAACATCTGATGCGTGGGTGATGCCCAAGGAAGGATCCTCCTGCTCATGCACATCCACAGCGTGCCCTTGCTCCAGGGTCAGTGTGTGACCCAAATTAAAGATGTATGTTCCCACAAACACAGAGATGTTCAAGCTGATGGACATTCCTCCCTACACCTCGCTAAAGGCTGAATCAGGCTCCAAATTACAAACCTGGTTACTTCTTTCTATCCTCATAGCTGGGTCTTAACTCCTGCTGCCAATTACAGACACGACTCTTCCAAATCAGTTGCTGAGGTCAGAGCAAAGGCAGGGAAATCAGGAATCCCCTGGGAGCAGATGGTGGTGAGGAGCTGATATTTCCCAACATTTAAGAAGTCAGAGCCTATTTATGCCCAACACGTAAATGCCACTTGCCCTCCATGTCTTGGCTTTGCTCTAAATGAACTCTGTTCTACTCAAAGAAATCCCACTCAGAAAAATCTTGTGGGATTTTTTTCGTTTAATAAACCCACACAAGGAATTAATGTGCGATCCACAGTGAACCACAGCAAATCTCTACTGATTTGCATCACTGGGGGATGTGGCAATTATATCATGTTTGATGACTTTGTGTTTCATCTCACCTCAGCAACTCTACCAGCACCAGAAATACTGGAGAGAACAGGAGAGGCTGCCTGTCAAAATAATTAACACAGCTTTAATTAACGGAACATGGCAACAATGCCCTTCTTGGGAGGTTCTGGGAGTAGCAAAAGCTGAGTTTCTGGCCAGTTCTGAGTGAGCAAATCCTCTGCCCTTACCACGACACTTCCAGGTTAACTTTTCCAGGAGTTCTGCTGGGAATTTACCCTGCATTTAAACAATGTTTATCTGTAATGTACAGGAGTTGTACAGCTGGTGAGGAAATCACAGCAGGCATAACCAAACTGTGGAACTGCACACATGCAGCCAGCCAAACTTCCCCAGCAGTGAACAGATTCAGCTTTTAAATATTCCTTACCAGTCTCATTAAATCTCTGGGCATTTCTCAAGATAAAAATTGACAAATAGCATCTCCAAGTGGAGAGGCTGGCCATGCTCCTGTGCTTTCTCAGACATGACAAAAAATGCCACAGGAAATGATAATCACAAGCAATTAAAGCCTCCAAACCCAAGTGAACAATTGCTAAACTAAGCAGAGAGATCCTGCTCCTTTGGGGATTGTCAGTGGTGCTTGCTGAGCTCTGATTTGGCTGAAATCTTGTTCTAGTGAAGTGCAGCCTGCACATCACACACATCACAGATTCCTTTTGCTCAGTACACTGCAGTGAATGAATTCCATGCCACACAGACACTGTGAATTCTGGCTAAGAGAACAGATGTAAACACTGAAATTCAACGCTAGCCCATCAGTGTTGCTTTGGTGGACAGGACACTTGGCTTTCCAAACCACCTGATGGCATTGCTGAACATGCCAGTCTCATTAAAAATAGTTGACATAGGGATGAATTCAGTGTCTGAGGTCACTTGAGTACTCTGGCAGAGTCATTATTGAATTTCTACCAGTGTGATTACAAAGAGTGCGTGCTCAGTCCATTAATCTGCAGCATGCAAACCAAAAATCAATGGGGTGCTACTTCAAACTCCTTTTTGTAATAATTACCATCATGTATGAGGGTGTACACGTGGGAGGGGGGTGTGGAAGCTGCTGTCACAGCCCTGGATGGAAAAGCGATCACCCGGTTTTCTGAGCTGTCCACCAGAGAGGAGAAAGGAGAGAAAAGTCAAAATTTGTTCTAAACTCGGGCTCAAATTCAGTCTGCAAAGGAAATTTTGCCATTTGTTTCAATGAAGCCAAGGTTTCTTCCCTGGAAACTCCCCTGGAAACTGGGACTTCCAGAGCAGCTGGGAATTGATGTCAGTGATGTGAAGCAGCGGGAATGGGGCTGCAGGGACAGCTCTGCTGCCAGGGGGGAGCAGGAGCCCACAGCACCAGCAGCACATCCCAAAATCCCCCCAGCCAGCACCAAGTGGTATTCTAACCATCCTTGCTTAACCTCTACAATTTACAACAAGGACTCAGCATTTATGTAATAATTTTCCACCTGTTCCATACAGCAGTCCCTGTTATTACATAACAAAATAAATAGAGATTTTTATCAGTACTTTGAATAGGCAGTAACACATCAAACCAAAGTAACTTTGATTGGAAGAGTAAATCTCAGTAAGCCAGTGCAGAAACAAATGGTTCAGCTGTCCAATATATTACATTTTGTGTAAGGAATGGAAGGGTTTCAGACAAATGGAGGCACTTCACCACTGTTAGCTGGTCAGCTGTGACTGAGCTGACAGAGACACGAGATGGAAAAAATATTTTAAATAATCTAATTGTCTTTTGTGATATTGTAGCCAGCTTTCCAGAGGTCTCTCCTCACCAGTTTAAAGTGTCTTTAGCTCAGAGGAGTTTTGTTATTACAAAATTCCTCAAGCACAGAGGGCTTACATGTGTAAGAAACATATTTCAATTCGCTTCGCCGAACACTTACAAAGTTCTTATTCACTTTATTCTTGAAAGGTTTGGCTTTTGGCACTTTTTCCTAAATTTTCTCCATTCTTTAGTGCCTGACTGATTTATTTCCTGCGCTGTGAAAGTTCCAGAGCAAAGCAGAGTTGCTTGGCAGCGTGATGTGCTATTGCTGAACTCAGCTGTTTGTGGCTCTCAGCAGATGTTTCTGCTTCAAAGGCAGGGGGAGAAAAAAATACACACGCACAAATTCCTCCTCCCCAATCCTGCATCTTTTGTCTCTTATCTTCCACTGCCTCCAAACCACAAGCAAGGCTCCATCACAATAGCTGCTAAGCCATCCAAAGAGTGTCGCCCAGAAATAAGGGCTGACCTTGCCCCAGAGCAGATTTAGAGTGCAAGGAGGAAATGAGCAGAAGGTCACAGCAGGTTTGGGCCCATCAGAGGATTCTCAGGAGTAATTTCACTGTGAGTTTCAGATTACTGACATGGGATTGCTGTGTGCAGGGGGCCAGGAGGCAGCAGGGTGGGGCAGAGGATGCCAGTGGGACTGGCAGCTTTTCCTCCTGCGTGTCCCAGGCGTGCCTCAGAACACCTTCCCCGGCCCAGGTGAAAGCTGAAAAGCAGCCTGAGTGTTTGGAGAAATGATTACCTTGTCAGAGAGTCAGAAAAATCCTCTGACCCTGGACATCAGGAGCTACAGTTATTATTGAACCTGTCCATCAGTCTGGATGGATGGAGAGCTGCTGTCCCATTATTCCATGATTGCACATCCATTCTGTTTGTGTGGGCTCTGCTCTATTTACATTATAATGGAATAAAACAATTCATCCAACCTGCCTGGGGAGCAGGGCAGGCACTGGCTGCAGCTCTCAGAAGGCTGGGTTACTGCAGGCACTGCCTGAGCCTCCAGCATTTGGTTTTGATAAGCATGTAAAAAGCTTTTCTAAACGATACAAATTTGCTGTGCAAACAGATTTGATGCTTTCATTTGGGCAAGAAATATGTGAAGAATGCCCTTTCTCTTGGAGCTTCAGCCCTGCTGCTTCTCAACAGACCCAGGAATTCCAAAGTAGATTAAAAAAAAAAAACAATTATTGCAACTGAAAGTTCTGTAGAGATCATGGATAGATCTCTAATGCATTTTCTTATCTCATCTCTACTAATTAATTTCTTCTCTTAGATAAAAAAATCTCATGGGCATGCCTTACTCCTTGGCTAATACTATTTTAAGTTATGTATGAAGATTATTATAATATTTTTTGAATGGTCAGGACTAAGTCTAACAGTGGTTCTGTTGAAATCCAACAAGAAAATTCCTTTTACCAGCACCCAACAGCTGGCCTTCAAAAAAGCTCAGGTGAGCCATGAGGCTCCTCTTCATCCTCCATCCATCCTCCATCCATCCTCCTCCATCTTCAATCCTTCATCCTCTATTCTTAATCCTCCATCCTTAATCCTCCATCCTCCATCCTTCATCCTCAATCCTCCATCCTTAATCCTCCATCCTCCATCCTTCATCCTCAATCCTTCATCCTCCATCCTCCATCCTTAATCCTCCATCCTCCATCCTTCATCCTCAATCCTTCATCCTCCATCCTCCATCCTTAATCCTCCATCCTCAATCCTTCATCCTCCATCCATCCTTCATCCTCTATCTTCAATCCTCCATCCTCCATCCTCCATCCTCCATCCTCCATCCTCCTCCTGGCCCGGGGCTTTGCTGAACACTGCAGACATCCAAAGCACAGAAGAGGAGCCATGAGGCTCCTCTTCATCCTCCATCCTCCATCCTCCATCCTTCATCCTCCATCCTTCATCCTCCATCTTCAATCCTCCATCCTGCATCCTCCATCCTCCATCCATACTCCTCCATCCTCCATCCTTCATCCTCCATCCATCCTTCATCTTCCATCTTCAATCCTCCATCCATCCTTCATCTTCCATCCTCCATCCTCCATCCTCCTCCTGGCTCAGGGCTCAGCTGAACACTGCTGCTATCCAAAGCACAGAAGAGGAGCCATGTGAAAGGCTCCTTTGGGAAGGCCCCTTCTGACCCCAGCCTCGTGTGCCCTGGAGCAGACCCAGTTCCAGGCACAGCTGCCTGCTCCCCGTGGGTGTGTGCAGATGTGTCCTGGCACCTCCCCTGCCCACTGCAGACATCTGTGCCCTGTGTGACCTGCAGCAGGCATCCTGCCAAGGAGAGCCCTCCCAGTGCAAGGCCAGCAGGCAGAGAGGTTATCTGAGATTTGAGATGAGATGAGATGAGATGAGCAGGGAGGGGAAGGGTGGCTGCAGCAGCAGGTGAAGGCTCAGCTGGAGCAGCTCTGGACAGCCACACACACATTCCCAGTGGCACTGGAAGCTCCCAGATGCTCAGCACAGGAATGACTCACGCTGGAAGCTCCCAGGGCTGCTCCAGCCACTTGCCAGCAGCCTAAAAGGCTGCACTGGAATGTGCACAATGCTTCAAACAAGGGGCCAGAATTATTGAGCTTGGAGACTTTAATTAAGGTCGTTGAGTCCAAGCACCCTCCCAGCACTGCCCAGTCCATTACCAAAGCACATCCCCAAGCACCACATCCACTTGTTTTTCAGATGCTCCAGGGACACCTTCCCTGGGCAGCCTGTTCCAGTGCCTGACAACCTTTGCAGTGGTGAATTGTTCCTCCTATCCAATCTGAACCTCCCCTGGTGCAATTTGAGGCTTCTCCGCTTGCCCCACCTGAGCACACAACGGGCTCATGTTCAGCCAGCTGCCAGCCAACACCTCCAGGCTCTTCTCCCAATTTCCCCTTGAATTATGGAGCTTCATTCTGCTCAGCTGAGGGCATTTAGCACCTCAGCCTCTTCCTCATCCTTTGTCATGGCGTTTCCCCCACATCCAGTGAAGAATGGAGATTCTCCTGAGCTCTCCTTTTGCTCATATATCTATATACAATGCCTGCTCATATGTGAATTTCTTGTAAATGAATGGAAATAGTTTCTGTTTCAGGGTTTAATGGTGTAAGACATCCATTGCTGGTGCTTCCTCCCAGAGTGTCTGTGCAGTTTGTACAGCTCAGTCCCTGCAGACATGCACAATTTCCCAAGCACCTACAGCAGTGGCATGTGCCATCTCAGCTCTGCTCCTGCCTCAATTATCAGTCAAAAGGATAAACAAGTGGCACGAACAAACCCTGACCCACAAGCACAAACCTCTGAATCCTTGTGAGAACCACGCTCTCTGCTCGGGCTGCAAGGTTTTGAGGTCAGCAGGCCCCGCTGCCACTCTGCTGAGCTCTGCAAACCACTGTGACCCAGAACTGCCAGGGCAGGGTGACCCAGATTCTGAAATAATTAATAACATCTTCCCTGCTCAGAATGTGTGACTGCTCTTGTCTGTTCCCATCCTGGGCCCAGGCTGGCTATGCTCTGCTGCAGGCAGACACACTCCACATGGCTCACACGTTTCCAAGCCTGACTCATGCTGTACATACACACTTTACTTTTGTTTTTCAATCACAAGGGAATTGATTTCACTGACATCCCTTGGCAGCATATGGTGCTAGCAGACAGAGCAGGGATCTGCACAGAATTGCAGCGGCTTTGTTGCTTTCCTCCACGTGCTAATGATACCAAACACAGCCTGGGAGCATAATTACTGTTTGCATGGGCATGCAGAGATACCCAAACAGGGCTCCAAACCAGCCACAACAACCCCAGCCCAACAGAACGTGCACATGTGGCACATGAGAGGCACTAAGTGGCTGTGACACGGCCTGAAACATCAGCACAACATCTGGAAGCACTCTTCCCCAGCCTGCCTCTCTATCAGACAGATGGCTGCAGAGCTGGAAGCCCACAGGCCTCTCCAAAGGTTCAAGGCCAAGAGGATAAAGTGCTCCATCACTGCAGTTTTCCATTCTGTCAGTGTTTCTAAATCTCTCTGCTCTCCCCCACTGTGTTTCTGTGCACAAATGCCAACCTGAGGGCAGCTTGTTCCAGGACAGCCCAGGTTTGCAGCAGCAAGAGCAGGCAGGCTGAGATCAGACCCACCACAGGATGCTCTGGTGCTCTGGCACAGAAGGCAGCCTAAAAATTCCCTGAGCCCTCCTTGCTCCCACCTGCTCCTCATCCCCACAGCAAGCCAGAGGTCTGCTGCACTGAAGTTTGGTATTTTAAAAAACAAACACCACAAACACCCCTTGCTGTGCCTTGGAACAGCTCTCCTGCCCTGTGGGCAGGCAGGATAAGGTACCCAGAAAGCAGGAGCCCTTCCAGGGGGGCTGTTCTCAGCTGAGTGTGGCACCTCACAAATCACACCAGCCTTAGGCTGCACCAAACCAGGCAATACTGACAGATGGAACTGGGTCCAGGACTGACCAAAAATATCCTTTCTTTGTCTACCCCAAGCACACACAGCAAACCTCCAGAAGCAGAAGCAACAAAGGAAAACAAGCAACCAAGCAGTTGTCTAAGCCTTGTTTTCACTAATCAACACTGTTGTTATCCTCATCAATAGCTGCTTGAGTCTCAGCAGAAACTGCATTATGAGGCACACAAACATTGCTGATTTCAAGCTGTTTGCAGTTACTTGCCATAGTTGCAAAGCCTTTCTGAATAATTTTAAAGTAAACTCTGGCTCCTGGCTTGAGCACCACAAAGTATTTCTTAAAAAAGTAAAGAAGCATGACCCACTTAAATTCTCCAAAGGTAATGGTAAACAATTACTGATGTGATGTATCTAAAATATCTCTTGTGTTCTATTATTTATATAATGTGAAAGGTGTATTAGCTGCTGCTGCATTCAGACTCAAACTGCTTCTTTCAAAGTGCTTGCAGTGTAATTATATCCAACATTAATGACAGAGAAATGTGCAGGAAAGGAAAAGCTGGAAACAAAAATCAGTATTTTTATTGAGTATTTTATTTACTTGTCTCTAGGGGTGTGAAGGGGAGAGAGTGCAATGGTTCTCCATGGTGCAGCAGGGAGATTTCTGAGCAAACACAGTGGAAAGCTCCTTCTAGTGTATCAATTAACCAACATATTTGTGAGCTGGCTGAGTTAGCTGCAGGGAGGATGAGGCAGTGCTGGTGCTGGAGCTCCAGAGCTGCTCCTCACACCCACCCTGACCTTGGTGTAGAGCTGCACATCCCCTCTGTGACCCACCCTGCTGAACCAGCCTGGAAGGGCTGGTGGCAGCACAGAAAATTCCCATTAGGGACTCACAGTCCTCCACCACATTAAATTAGCCCAATGGAGTACCTGTGCTCTGTGCAGAGGGCTCCAAGTGACACCCAGAGACTCAGAAATGCCCATTTCACCATGGGCTTCCCCTCAGGTTTCCCTACCCAGCTCCTCCCTGTACACAAACATTTCACTCAAACCAAGGCTCATCACGCTTTCAGAAGACAGCAACTATTTACATGCACAAGTGAGAGAGGCATTAATTAAAACATTGAGTTTTATTTGCATAATTAGTGCCAAAAATATTTTTATGGGTTAATTAGACTTCATGCAAATTGGATTGAGGAGATTTAATTTGGGGTTTGATAACCTGACTATTATAGTTCTGCAGTTGCAAATCTGCTCAGAGCTACATGCTGTTCTACAGCTACGTCCTCCCTTTCAAACTGGTTTAGTTTTTACTCCTGGCAGCCTCAAATTAAGCATTTTTCCTCTCCCTTTGCCAGTCCTGAGGTAGGTTGACCCAGGTCGGATGCCAGGTGCCCACTAAAGCAGCTCCACCTCTCCCTCCTCAGCTGGACAGGGAGGAAAAAATAGAATGAAAGCTGAGGGTTGAGATAAAGACAGGGAGAGGTCAGTCACCAAGAGGAAATACACTGACTCAGACCATCAGCTCACCAGGAGCTGCTCACGGCAAGAGGAGTTTCTGCACTTTGCTCATGTCCAATATTTGGGCACAGAATGGAGAAGTTAAAATCTGCCCAGCTTCTCTGTGCCTGAAGGTGTGGTACAAAGCAACAACCAGCCCAGCACCCAGAAAGGATTCCATGGTGCTCCTCCATGAGCCCAGGTTTGTGGTGACAGCCTCACAGAGCTGGGGCTGTGACCCAAGCATTGTTTGGATCTGCACAGTGGGGAATTCCCTGCATGGGCTAATGTACAGCAGCGTTATGAGAATTCACTGTGATTCCTGAGGAGAACAATAGGATTTCCACTGAAAATACACAACTTTACTGTGTGCCATGGAAGACAGCCCTGCTGATGGAGCCAGCCCTGTTTCTGTGCTGTGGGACAGCCAGGCCAAGCCCCTGCAAACACAGCACACAGGCAGCAGGCAGAGGCAGCCCAGCTCATCCCCACAGGGCTCTGCCTCAGGCAGTCACCCAGCAGGCCAAGGAAGCTCCTCTGGAAGAATCCACTGGCTGGCACAGAGGATTATTCTGTGTTACCCACTGGGAGTTTTGAATTACCCTGCACAGTGGCTCACTGGAAGAGCTCTCTGCTTGCTCCATGAACCAGCCCCAGAGGCTGTGCTACGTTCAGAGAAACAAGGTCAAAACTACCAAGCCAGAAAAAGGAAAGGTTCAGTAAAGCCTTTTGAATTCAGAATATTCATATTGCTGCCAAAATGACACCACCCCCAGCCCCGTGCAGGCCCATTCTATTAATTTTTTCCTTTGAACTGATGAGTTTTATTACCCATTGCAGGTCAGCAGATGGTACCACAGCTACCCTGAGTGCCTCCACGTTTCCAGGCTGCAGCTTTAATAGCTGTGAGCACTGCTGCTATGAGCCTTGAGCCCTTCAAGCCCTGAATGGTATCGTGGACATAAAAGAGTTGAATATGCCGAGAAGAGGAGGTTCCATACCTGTTCCTGGAGCCTGGGGCTATCCTCTGGCACAGGACTGTGGTGGTGGAGTGCTTGCCACCATTGCCCACCTCCTGCTTCACGTCCCACTGCCGCGGGTCGCTCGTCCTCGCGCCCAGGATGTTCACTCCTTTCTTCACCTTTGCTCTGTGGGAAACAGCAATGGGAAAGGGTTACAAGCCTCACTCAGGGGTCTGTGAATGCAGCTCAGGCACAGGGATCTCAGCAGAGCAGTTTTAAGGATAGTGTCAGGTGTGCCTCTGATCCAGCAGTAAATAGGAGAGTGGTATCATGAATACACACCTGTGGCAACATCACATTTTCCAGACAAGGCCTTTATATGTTCTGCTGGAGTTAGGAGTCAAACTGAACAGTAGGAAAACCTGCACTCAAGGTCCTTTTTCCCTATTCAGGCAATACTGTTTTCCCAAAGAGAAGCTTGTCCCAACACAGAGGACTCTGGCATGTTTGTCTGCATCAAGACAAAGTTGTGCCTCACACAGAGGAATACTCCACTGGAGGCTTTTTAATAACCCATTTTATTCCAGATGAAATCCTTCTAGGTATCAGTGGACAGGTTGTTGCTCCTCTGCCTGACAATTGCCTCTTTCCTGCACATTCCCAAGGAAATTTCTGTCTGAAATCTCCAGCCTGGAGAGAATGCAGCTGTTGGTTAAGACAAGACTCTGTAACCCAGAGATGTTCCTAGAGGATGCAGCTTTCTGCCACTCTCAGCTGTCATTCCCTGTGGAAAAGTTAACTGTATTTATCTAGGGATGCTAACAACATCAGCAACAACTGCATGGAAGGTTAATTACAGAACACTTGCTAATGTAAGAGCATTTGTACAAAGGATTCTCAGCAAAGGTGGTTTTGGGTGCAGAATGCTGAGCTGCTGATGCTCAGCTCTATCACAAGGCACCAGGAATGGGGAAGATGAAGAGTTCTGCAGCCCTTCTCTTGTGAAGGCAGTGAGGAGGGCCAGCAGGATGATGAGTATGTGGGGAGGAGGAGGCCACTGAGGAGTCCCCAGCCCTGGGAGCAGCGTGGCCTCATCCTCAGAGGAAGAAGGGAAAGGGCTGCCTGACTCCAATGAACATCAAACATCACAGGTCACCACAGTGCAGAGGCTGAACTCAAAATCACAGTTTTCTAAAATATTTATGCAACACAAAACGTTAGTCACTGGGCAGGAATCATCATCCAGCAAGATGCTGGTATCTTCCTGACATTTATGAGGGCTTGGCACCTAAGTTTCTTTAAAAAACTGGTCTTGCTGCATTTTCAGCCAATAAAACACTCAAAAGCTGTCCTTAGCAATGACTGAGAGTACCTGTCTTCTTGCAGTTTTTCAACAAAACACAATTAATTTAAGGTATTGAAAAAGAAAAGTTGGTGTTTTTTTCTTCTCAGTATAAAAGCATAAAAGATTAATTCTCTCATTTGTATCATGAAACACCACGGAGCTTTAGAGAATGCTGTCTTGCTCTTGCAAAAGTAGCCTGATGAATCTCTTGTGCCTTCAGCTGAATTACTCAGAAGCAAAAACAGAAAGGCAAAGGAAGAATCAAATTCATTCCTGAAGGTTCATTAAAGCTTTAAGTCCCATTAGGTTTTCCAGTGTATTACAGTTCAAATAAATGAACAATAAATAAATGTTTCAGTATTTATAAAACACTCCTGCCAATCTTGAAGCTGTGTAAACCCATCAGTATTTCTATGGCAATCTGTGTTTTAGGAGATCTTTGGATGTATTTTAGGACACTGCAATTTAGCAACTGGAGAGAAGCAAAACCTCATTGTTTATACTTTGTTCAGCTGCTCCTTGAGACAGGCTCTGAAATGACAGAACACCACTCAAAATGAGGCTTGGATCTCCAACAGAATTACAGCTCTGTCAGCAGCTGCAAATTGCTCTTTCCACCATGGAGCTCGACACAGTCAATACCTGGGCTCCTGTTAATTAGGATGGACACTGTGGATGGATGGCCAGGGTTAGTGGTCAGATCCACTGCCAGAGGACCAGACCATGGCTGCAATGCCATTCTGTTAATTAACTACAGGATGGGGCATTAAGTTGAGTGGTTTGCACATATGCCATTATATAAAGCCCATTAAAAAAAAATTCCATCCCAGGGTAAAGTAGGTTATGTTTAGTGAGAAAAATCAATGTTGTGATTGCACTTAGGACTGGAATGAGGGTATGAACACCCAGAAGATTGAACTTCCGAAATAAATATGCACAAGCACAATTTGCAACTCTCCCTCTAAAAAGGGCATTGAGTTTTACATAACAAGGTCAATGGATGAATCAGAATTAAGTCAGACAGAACTGAGCCCCACACATTTCCAAATGCAATCTGTACATATGCTACAAATGTTTTCACTCCAATTTTTATTTACTTGGTGTTTGAGTGCTAGCAAGGAAAAGTCTATTTAAGATTTGTTGACCTTGTTGGATGCTTGTGATTAAATATTCATTTTTTAAAATCAATAGTGCCAACTTTGTACATTAAAAATCTGTAAGTTATACTACCTCAATAAACCCCAAGACCAAGGACCTGGAGGCCAAAAGACTTGACAGTCTCCTGTATTTACACAGCCAACCTCACAGTATTTATAAATCTACTGTGTTTACTTAAGGGTGACAATAAATGGAGAGGACCAACAGCTGATGGGGTCCCCACTGCAGTTGGGAAGTTCTTTGCTGTTCCTGCTTACCCACAGGTAGATGATTGTCCTCACACAGAGGCTTTTCTGCACAGCTCCATGGCCTGCAGGCTTCCACCAGCCAGAACTCGTCAGCTTGGACTTCCACCCAAAGTGGAGCCAAAACCTTCCCCTACAACGTTATTCTAAACAACCTCCTGGGAGTGTCACCAAATCTAAAACTGAAAATGCACAGAACTAAAAATGCACGGAACTAAAAATGCACAGAACTAAAAATGCACAGAACTGAAAATGCACAAAACTAAAAATGCACAGAACTGAAAATGCACGGAACTAAAAATGTAAAAAACTAAAAATGCACAGAACTAAAAATGCACAAAACTAAAAATGCATGGAACTGAAAATGTACAGAACTAAAAATGCATGGAACTGAAAATGTACAGAACTAAAAATGCATGGAACTAAAAATGTACAGAACTAAAAATGCACGGAACTGAAAATGCATGAAACTAAAAACGCACAAAGCCCAAGGGCAGCAGCTCGTGCATTTGAGGGTGATGCTCTGTGAGCTGGAAGTTAAGCCCAGCTTTTGATCTCGTGACAAAAGCAAAGCCTGAATGGAGGCTGGAGCCCAGCCCAGCAGAGCAGAGCTCAGCTCCAGCCCTCCCTGGGGAAGGGATTCCCTCCCTGAGTGGGCTCCAGGCCCTCTGAGCACATGGCACCCAGAACAAGGGGGGATTTTCTTGCTTGAACTTCTGAGGTTATTAACTCATAGCACAGGAAATCTCTGCCTCAGCTTTGTCTCAAAATAACTGTCTCTCTTTAAATCTCTCCAATGGAGAATTAAAAATCCTGCTGGCAAGCAGAGCAAGCAGCATCTCAAAGATATTACAGAGAGTCTCCAGCAGCTTACCTAGGAATCATTACTTAATTTGTGTTGAGATCAAGTAAAAGCATTTATTTACTCACACAATCACACAGCAAATGTGCAATTTCCAAGCAAATATTTCACTTTCAACTTGAAGCTTTCAGTCATATACAAAGATTTCCATTTAGCACCTCACCTTCCTAACATGTCAAACCCAGAAATGATGCTTCTAATTAATGCATTCTGATCAATTGCGGATGAAAATCTAATTCTTGCATTTCACTATCCTCAAATTACAAGAAATGTCAGCAGTATTTAGATATAATACTGTACAGCTATTAAAGACAGCAACCAAAAGGCAATCGAATCAGCAGCAGCCAGAGCTGGAGATGTGACTTATGACTTAAGCAGCTCAAATTATTGCTTCCTATTTAAATTTAAATGTTAATCTTGCAGAAGTGCTGTGCCATGGAAGGGCTGTGCTACCTGCAGCAGTGCTACAGAGAGGGCACAGAGTGCTGAGAGCTCCCACCAGCCCTTCCCAGGCAGGATTCTGCTGAGTGTGCTGGCACCAGAGAGCATCTCCCCTCTCTCTGCAGAGGAGCAGACCCAGGGGAGCTGCTCTGCCTGGGTGGGCTGTGCTGGGCAAGGCTCTGGGCAGCACGGGGAGCTGGGCACATCCCTGGCTGTCCTCCTGAGCTGGCACCATCCACAGCAGGGCTGAGCTGAGCTGTGGCTCGGTGCAGGACCAGGGGAGCAGCAGTGCCAGTGCCTGGAAATGCAGCAATGCCAATGCCTGGAAATGCAGCAGTGCCAATGCCTGGGAGGGCAGCAGTGCCAATGCCTGGAGGTGCAGCAGTGCCTGGAAATGCAACAGTGCCAGTGCCTGGAAATGCAGCAGTGCCAATGCCTGGAAATGCAGCAGTGCCTGGAAATGCAACAGTGCCAATGCCTGGAGGTGCAGCAGTGCCAGTGCCTGGAAGTGCAGCAGTGCCAGTACCTGGAAGTGCAGAACTGGGGGCTGGAGGGGGAACAGGGCCATGCCCTCAGCAGCAGCAGCAGGCACCAGGTACCTCTCACCTGGGCTCACCCTGCACTCCAAGCAAAGCTTCCACAGCAGGGCTGCTCTAGAGAGCAAACAGCTGAATCAACACTCAATTCCTACAAGCAGTGAGCAGCTGCACAGTGTCTGGAGAGTGGTCCAGCCTCTAAGCCCTGTGTTTCCTGCCAGGCTGTTTGCTTTCTGGGCTATTGCCACCCCTGGAAATGCCACACGTCCCCGATGTGGAGCATCCTGCCTGCAGGGCAGGGCACTGCTCTGGGCTCTCCAGCTCACACCTGCTCCAGACAAGGATCCCAAACTCCAGCTCAGGGCCAGCAGCAGCATCAGCAGCTCGGAGCTGTCCGGGTGTCCCCGAGGATGCTCCTGCTCCACAGCGATCCTAGCTCGGGCATCCCTCAGCCTGGAGCTTCAGCTGAACAAATGCTGACCCCTTTTGGTCAGCCTCCTCCGAGCCTCGCTGCTTCTCCTGCTCTTGGCTAACTCTCCCTCAGAAGCCCCTGACTTTTGTGGCTGTAAAGGTCAGGCTGTAAGAAATTCCCTCAGCGCCTCCCGAAGCCCAGGGCAGCTCTCCTGGTGGCTCCTTGCTGGACTGCACGTTGCAATGAAGACTCAAAACTTCATGAGTTCTGCCAGAAAAATTTCAGCTTCTTCCTGCCATGATTCACTCCTCTCCTCCTTTGTTCCCAGAGTAAGTCAGGAGATTAAAGGCAGCTGCAGGAACCCATAAAAGCCAGGCAAGAGACTGACCACAGCAATTAAGCAAGATTTGTTTTATTAAGTAAATATTTTCCCTTTCATCTTTCTGTACGAAATGAGTCGCTAGATCTCACTGCAGCCGTGAAGGAACAGGACAAACATGTGCCTGCACAACATTCCTCATGAAAAGCTGAGAAGCCAGAGGTGGAACAGAAGGTGACCTGGTTAGCTGGGTCAGCCTTTCAAACGTGAGCCTTTAATTTGCAGAACACACGGGCAGGGTCAGTGTGATTGAGGAGCTTGGCTCAGCTCAGGGAATTCATTTGGGGATCAGGTCTCAGCTCCAGCTCCCTGCTGGGCTCCACACAGGATCCCTGGCTGATCATCCCCCTCCAGCCTGCAGATGGTCACCAGAGCTCCCTGTGGCCTCCTCTTTCCTGCAGAAATTTTCATTTACAAGCCACAAGCCCACGTCAGCAGGAAAAGACAGCCCCCTCTCAACTGCGGGATTTAGGCACTAAATGGATCAGGTAATGAATTACTGCTAAAAGCAGCAGTTCAGATTTGCTCCCCAACTCAGGAGCTGCTGCAAAGGGCCATCCATGCAGGAATCATCAGCAAAAGCAAAGACCTTGCTGCTCAGAGCAGCCTCTCTGCTTCAGGCATTTCTCTCTCATGGTGTATCCAGAAAAGGCCTTCAGGAAACCACTTTTGTAGAAAAAGAGAAAACAGCCTTTAAAATGTCAAAACAGCTAAACTAGGCACACAGCTCCTGCTCTTCACTCCTTACAATTTTCCTTTCACTTCCAATAGACCACAAGGTTGGTCCATTTGAAATGACTTTGGAAAAGAGAACACGTCAAAACAAAACAAATGGAAATATTTCACTTTGAAAATGCAGCAATAAAATCCTTTAAGAATCTCCAAATGAGAATGCTTAAGCTTCTTGAATATAGGGAGCAGCTGAGGCACATTTCAGTATTTCTGAAACCTCCTCAGTCTGGCAAATTGGACTAAATTCAGCCCAAAACTGCATATTCTGGTGACTTTCATGTCCATCAAAATGGTACAAATTCTACCATTGCCAGTGAGGAGTCCTGGGATCTAAAATAGCTCAAGGGCTGATCTTCTGCAGTGTTTCTTACATAACTGAAATTCCCTGAGACCCTTAGAAAATCAGCTGTCTCCTATTTCAATAGGAATAGGTGCTTCACATCCCTTAGGAAGCTTTGGAGAGCTCAGCTGCAGGGCACGAGGTGGATGCTGTCAGCTGTATTTTAGATTTTTTTTTTTTTTTCCAAAAAAGAAATCCAATGTATTTTGGGATGTTCCAGGGACAGAGTTTTTGGGTTTTGGGCTGATATCTGTGGTTAACTCTTTGTTAACATTACCAGCCCTCTTGAGGAGTCAGGCATCCCATTACTGAGTTTTAAAAGAAAGGCAAAGAGAGGTGATTTCTGTGAAGTTTGGATAACCCTACTCAAGGCGCAGTCAGTCACTGAACCTGACAGATCTATGGCAAAAGTGCTTTCTGCAGCCCTGAATTTTAATTGCACCAGTTTAAGGGGTTAGGAAAGGGGCGTGAGGAGTGGGGAAATCCTAAAAAAAATCTCTAACCAAAAGCAGGATGGAAGCACCCAACACAGAGAATCTGGATTTGTCATGCAAGCTTCGAGGAGAGGCAATGTGAATTTACAAGCTGCTAACATCCTCCCTGCAGCAAAGAAAAACCCTGCAAACTCCTGGGCTCCCAGCAGCTGTCCCTGAGCTCAGTCCCTGCCTGCAGAGGAGCCCCCAGAGCAGCCCAGGCTCCCCCAGGCCTGCCAGGGCAGTGCTCAGCCCTGCAGGCAGCTCCTGCAATGCTCCATGAGCCTGGGACAGCTCTGCTCTTCTGGGGACACTCTGGTGACAAACCCAGCTCAAACGATCCGAGCAGCAAGGCAGGAGACAAGGGGGGGGACAAAAGCAAAACCCTGCACCAAAACCAGCTCCAGCTGAACACACACCTTCCCTTCCTCTGTCCCCAGCCCACAGCCCCAGGAACTGCTGTGCATGGAGCAGCTGCTGCCAAATCCCCCCATTTCACATGAACTACAGCAGGGCTGGATATTTGTGGGTTTTTAAGCCTCAGCTCCCAGTGCCATTGGCAATGAATCCTCCCAGTTAATAAGAAATGAGGAAGAGGGAAAACTGAAAGCAGAAGTGTTTTCAAGAACATGAATCCCTTCTTTTTCCTTTTTGCAACACCTAAGCCTGGCATTTGAGGATAGAAAAGGCCACTCCTGGGTTGGAAGGATGGAGATCCCCTCCTGCCAAACACTGTCCCAGGATGGAAGGAAGGGCTCCTTCCCAGAATTTACAATGCACGTGTGAATAACCAGCAGGTTTGCTGATTAAATTATCACATGGAATTTAGGACAGGGGACAAGGCCAGTGAGTTTAGCCCTCTTTTCACTGCCCTTTACCTTTTACTCATGGAATCAGCACAAAACCTGGGTTCACAGGAAATGCAGGGGAATTACAGAGAGGACCAAAGTCCTGCAGAGCCTGAGGGGGGTTTGCAGAGTGCTTTAAAGCCTCTGTTCCCCTCATCCCAAGCACTGGGGATGCCTGACCTCAGCTGACATGGGGACAGTCTGGGCTTGCAGTTCTCCCTTTCCTTAAAGGGTGAATGAGCAGCAAAACTCTTTTCTGATTAGAAACTCAAACAAACTAATGGCTGAGTGACAGATCCATCTCAGGCACTCTGCAAGGAATGAAAGAAGCTGAAGCATAATCACATGCAGGTAAAATCCCTGGACAGCCTTTGCTGTGGGACCAGTGAATTCACACTCATTTATGGATTCATCACATGGGGAGACACTGGAGAGCTGCTCTGCTGTCACAAAGGCAGCTGGAATAATCTTCCTCACACCAACACATGCCTGCTGAGAGAGGCAGAGGAGACAGAGATGGGTGTTGTGTAAATAAAAACCCCACCAGGGTGAATCCAGAGCACAGATTCAGCTGCACATGCTAAACACAAGCTCATGGATCTATTTTATAGGACCAGGGACACTTTTTAGATAAGTAAATGCTTTGAGATTATATTTCCCTACTACATCCAGTTTCTATTATTACCAGAAAAATCTCTAAGCTGCATATTTGTGACATTCCCCCAGCTGGCAGAGCAACAGCAGTGCTGAGGAAAATACTTACTGTTTGCAGTGGTTATTAGGATTATTACTTAGACCCCAAGTGATTTTCTGGAGTAATCTTCCCATGCAGTCCCTGTGTGGTTTAATCCCATCCTCACTGCCCCTTCAGCAGCTGCCATGAATACAGCTTTGCCATCAGCCACGGGGCTACAAGGGTTGAGTTTCCTTCTTCCCTTGGGGGAATCATTTTGCTGAGATCAGCTGCTGGAAAGAAGAATGGGCAAAAGTCCTTAAAGCAGTGAGGAAGGGAGGAGTCTTCCACTCCATATATAAAATATATATATATATATATATATATACATCCTCCTCCACTCGCCCAGAGGTGCTCAGGGCTGGCCAGGCTGCTGCACACTCTGGTGTGGGCCCAAGCCAGGCTCCATTTCTGTGCTGCTGTGCCAAGCACCTGCAGACACAGGTGAGAAACACCTGGTTTGTCTCTCCCTCTGGCCGTGCTCCCCAGGTGTGGCTCTGAGGGATGCTCAGCACCATGAGGGTGTGGTACAGGACCTGCACATTCACTGTGCCAGCCCATTGAATGCCTTAGCAAAGCTCTCCCTGCCTCCTAAGCCATCCACTTCCTCATCTGGAAGGTCTTAGATAAAATGGCCAAGAGTTATGGGGTATACAACAAGGATAGAGAGAAATGACAAGTACAAAGAGAGGAATATGAATAATATACAGAAGAGGCATTATTCTATGTACCCAGGGAAAGTGTTTCTGCTCCTTACAAAAGGAAGGATTTATCTTCCCCTGATCAAAGGTGACAAAGCTGGAATGTTAATGCTAGAAAAACACAGGGAGGGCAGGAAGAAGGCTGCCAGCAATTTCACTTTGATTTCATCAGCTGATGGTGCAATTATACATTTATTTTTCCTGTGAGCAGCAGACACTTTCACAC
Source organism: Agelaius tricolor (assembly GCF_023055355.1). Classification (NCBI taxonomy): domain Eukaryota; kingdom Metazoa; phylum Chordata; class Aves; order Passeriformes; family Icteridae; genus Agelaius; species Agelaius tricolor. Next base: position 1,109,971 of record NW_027269280.1, read on the forward strand.
TCCGAGCACACCAGGAGGAGAGACAAATTACTGAGTCTCACAGATCCTTCTGCAGAATTCCACACACGTTTCCCTCAAGCAAGGCACTGATGCTCTCAATCTTGTGTCCTTTAGGGCTGACACAGCTCGTGGCACTGACATTAAGGGGGCAGGACTGGCCATCAGGTACTGAGTCTTCTCCCAGCGACAGCAGTGCCACACAGACATAATTCAGGGCCAGCTCTGAGTCTGCTTTGCTGTGCTTGAAAACCAGGTCAGGCCTCCAGCACCTCGAGCTGCCTGAGAACTCCAGCTCCTGGTCCCTGTGGATCTGCAGGGCCGCATCCCTGGGATGCTGAGGAGCTCTCAGCAGGAGCTGCTGTGCCAGGAACATCACACAGAGGCACTGGAACATAAATATCATACAGGAACACTGGAACATAAACATCATACAGGGACACTGGAACATCACACAGGGACACTGGAACATCACACAGAGGCACTGGAACAGGCACTAGAACATCACACAGTGACACTGGAACATGAACATCACACAGGGACACTGGAACATGAACATCACACAGAGGCACTGGAACATAAATATCATACAGGAACACTGGAACATAAACATCATACAGGGACACTGGAACATCACACAGGGACACTGGAACATGAACATCACACAGTGACACTGGAACATAAACATCATACAGGGACACTGGAACATCACACAGGGACACTGGAACATGAACATCACACAGTGACACTGGAACATAAACATCATACAGGGACACTGGAACATGAACATCACACAGTGACACTGAAACATCACACAGAGGCACTGGAACATAAACATCATACAGGGACACTGGAACATCACACAGGGACACTGGAACATCACACAGGGACACTGAAACATCACACAGAGGCACTGGAACAGGCACTAGAACATCACACAGTGACACTGGAACATGAACATCACACAGGGACACTGGAACATCACACAGGGACACTGGAACATGAACATCACACAGTGACACTGGAACATCACACAGTGACACTGGAACATGAACATCACACAGTGACACTGGAACAGGCACTGGAACATCACACAGAGGCACTGGAACATCACACAGAGGCACTGGAACATCACACAGAGGCACTGGAACATGCACCCCTGCTCTGTGCACTGCTGGGTGTAATGCCAATGTAGCCATGTCACTGTGGGCCCATTTTCAGCTCACACAGAGGTGACAAGGCAACCCACAGCAGACCAGAGCTTGGAGCATGTCATTATTATCAGCAGGAACAGCAGCCTCCAGAGGAAAGCTGGGAGCTCTGCTGTGCTGTCACACCAATGCATTATTACAGAGTTTATACCCCAGAAGGGTTTGTTGAAGGGGGGAGAAAGGGAAAAATTCACATCATAAATTGCCAGAAGAGCCCTGATCTTGTTTGGATCAAACTACTCAAGCTCCAGGTATTACCTGTTTACACATGGAGCTGAAAATTCACCCCAGTCCCAGTCCCTGTTGTTTCTGCCACTGGCAGGGAGAGTCAGTGCTGATTTCCAACACAAAGCAGCAGTAAATTGAATAAATATCAAGAGCAAAGCTGCCATGAGTTAATATGCAGAGCGTGTGCCAGCCTTGCAATGAGCCCACATCACCATGGTGTCATCCTGAGCCACCCACAGCAGTGTCCCAGTGCACAGGATCACCCCTGACTTCATTTGATGTCATAGGCTACAAGGACGTTTTACACCTTATTAGGAAATTTTAAGGCCACCCTTTCAGCATATAAAAAATAATAAAATGTGTAATTGCTGTTATGGAAAAGTAGCAGTGGAACTTAGCTGAAAAAAAATCAAAGTGAACACTTGGAGTGTTTTATTTGGAGTCCTTTGGAGTAAGAACTTCAGCTGGGTGTGACAGTTTCAGACACTCACCCAGGGGTGTCTGAGCAGAGGTACCTGAGATCCAGGGCTGTTCTGAAGGGCTGCCTCCCTCAGCCAGCCCAAATCCATGAACCATGCTTTTAGTTGTCATCTAATTTAGTCTTTCACTACCAACCCGCTCTCTCAATCCAATTTTCCTAATTTTTAAGAACCTTTGCCCTCCTAATCCCATTAGATCAGGGATTCTAAAAAAAAAAGGTTTTACTGCAAGTGATGCAGAAAACAAACACTGCCTGTACCACGTGCTTTTACTGCTTCCTCCCTCCTCAAAGTGATAACTTTGTACATTAGCCCCTAACAACTCTTTAGTGCTTTGGAGTGTATTTGAAAATGTGAAATTTGCTTATTTGGGCTTTTTAGTAGAGCCCTCCTTGCTGGAATCTCCCAGCCTCTGTTTGCAAGGGTGGCATTCGGAGGAGCAATGACCCATTTTTAATTTTTCATTTTGATTTCCACCTCTGCTGTTCACACAGCTGAGGGCCCTGGGGTGAATCCATCTCCCCAGTGCAGGTCAGATCCTCCCAGGTTTGTCCTGAGCTCCTGCTGGGAATCAGGAGCTGAGCTGAGCCGAGGGGAACGGGGGCTCAGAGGCAATAAATCCATCACAGCACTGGGGACAGGGGAGATTTCCCTGCCAGTGACCAGGCACAGGGCTGAGAACTGGGGCTATGAAATCATTGCTGCATCACAGAGGGTTTAAAGGAACAAAATTGCATTTCTGCGGTTGTGTGAAAACTTCCGCGAGGGAAGAAAAGCAGAGATTGGGTTTGTGCTCCCCTGGCTGAGCACTGAGTGTATTTCAATGAGGAGGATTTGCCCTCTATCTACATGCAAAAAGAGGCTGCAGTAAACAACATGAACCTTCTGAAATCCTGCAGTCACCTTGCACAGGCAGAGTGGGGCTGATCTGTGCTGCTGTGCTGAGATTTCCATACTGCAATGAAAGACACAGACACGGCCCAGGGGCTCACAGCTGAAAAATAACAGCAGCTTTTCATCTGGAATCTCAGCAAATTCAATGGAGGAGCTACTGATGGAAAACCAACTTAGAACCTCACATTTCTCTTTTTTTCCAGGGCAGGGCTGCACTTTAAGTCACTGGCTTTATTAATGGAATAAGTGCATTTGTCTCTTGCAGGCCTGAAAAATAAAGCACTGAGCAGTAACATATGGAATATGCCTTAGGCAAGAGACTTTCTTGTGGTATTGCTATTTTTCTAATAAAATTGAAATCATGGCATGAGTGCACATGTTCTTGTAGCATGTTGCACAGGGGGTGGTCTGAAATAGATGCACCCACAAACAACAGACTTTTTTTTTTAATAAAATTGGTAATTTCAACAGTTCAAAACACAGTGATCTGGGATCCCTGATCTCATGGATGGAAGGAAATAAAAAAGAACTCCGTAAGTTCTCCTCTTTTGAGTTTATCCTTCAAATTCTTGGGGCAATTTCCTCTGTAAATATAAAATAAGGGTTCAAGAGATCATTTTATAAAATGAAGTCACAGTCACAGTCCTCCTGCCATCCCTCAGCTGTAGCAGAGGATGCTCCCATTAAAATAATAAATGAGACTGAAATTCCTGAGGAAATGGTGAGTGTTCAGAGCACCACTGATGGTAAAAAGCAAGGCAGAAGCTGCCTTAAAATCCTACAAATTGCACTGAGCTTGTCTGCAGGCAGGATAAAGAACTGAGGGGTGTCAGGCTGGGTTTTGGCTGCAGCAGGGCGCAGGCAGAGGAGCAGAGCCCAGCCTAGGAGCACACATCTTATGGAGAGGGGATCGATTGAGAGCTGGTACCTCTCCAGCCTTTGAACCTTTCTGCTCAGGTTCTCCCGTGCTTCAGGCAGTTTTCTGTCTGAATCCCCCGTTCCCCAGGCAGTCCCTCCCTGCCTCGGGGCTGTCTCACCTTCCTCTCAGTGCTGCTAGGCAGGAGCTTTAGGGCAGAGCAGTGAGAAGCACTCCGAGTACAAAAAGCACAGAGCAGCCTCAGGCACTGAGATTACCTTTACACTGGAACTTCTTTGATGCCAGGTCCTGGACAAGAAATGCAGTTGACTTATGCTCAGTAAAAATTGATGTTTCCTCCCACGCTCATCCCAGTATCAAGCTAAGTCTAAAACTGAGAACAACCTGGAAAAAAATAACTGCACTAAAAGGCCGTGGCATGCAAGAGGGTTTTCTCCTCTTGAAAACACTCATTCAGTGGGTCTGCCTGGTTAAAATACTGCCCAAGCAAACAGCTTCATTTCCATGCAGTCTGGTTTTATTCCAGACTCACATGTCAGCAGCTCCAAAGGTAAGAGGCCCCTGGTTTGCTGTTTCACACTTAGGGGGTGGCTGATGGAAAACCCAGGCACCAGAGAGAGAACTGGGAGTCTCTGAAACACTCTGGAACAGGAATGTCTGCAACAAACAGCCTGATACAACATCAAACCACCCAGAACTGCAGAGCACATCACTGTCTCTTAAATTAGCTCTTCTCTTACCGTTTTTTGCCTCGTTTTTTCCCCATTGGATGTAATAAAATACAGAAAAGTGATATCCTCCCCCTTTTCTACTGGTGGTATCAGATTCCTCAGGAAACATTAACATGGAACCTATTTGCTGGTTCCCACCAGGAGCTTGTGTTTGTGCCATTTGTGTATGTGGGAAAGGGGGCACCTTCTGCAGAACCACTGGAACCAGCAAACATGAGCTGCAAAGCATGAAAAACTCTACCCTGTGAGTGTTCTGACAGCAGAAGCTGTTTTACATCAGCTCCACATTCCACAGGTACACATCAGTGTCTGAAAGGACCATGCAGGTCCTCTGAATGGGAAACAGAAATAGAATTAAATAAATGGAGAGGGCAATGAGCGACAAAATTTAACAAGCCAGGCTAGGATTAATGTCCTGTTCCCTTCCAGGACCTGGGTAATGAATCAGATTTTACACCTCCAGTTTCCAGCAACGTCTGCAGAGATAAAGTAATGGAATGTCCATTACCCTGGCCTAAGATTGGCACATTCTCATCAAATGCTTTGTGATTGCATAAATAGCGTGGAACAAGGGAAAATCAGGAGCACACAGCACACAGAAAACCTCCACAGACACCTCATTTTTTTCTATTCAGCAGGAAGCAGCAATGCAAGCAGAGCTGGAGGCATTTGTGCATTTCAGCATTCCTGTCTTACCTGAAGGTGCTTGATAAATCCAATGCATATAAATAAAAATGAGAGGGGTTGGAGTACAGGCAGTTCCTGGTGCTGATGCTGCCTTTTCATGGCTGAGGTTCTAATCCAAATATGATCCATATGAATATTATTTCTAGCTGATTATCCAAGGTGCAGCCCTTGCAGGCAGGAAAAGCGTTGTTGTTAATGATGCAAGGTGTGCTGACACTGCTCTGGAGAGGGCAGGGAGCTCAGAAGGGTTGGCTCACCCAAGGTCACAGGGTCTGAATGGCAAATAATGATTTCCTCCCCTCTGCTGTGGTGGACACCATGAAATCCAGTGTTACCAGGTGGCTGCTCTGTACATCTGAGCTGGGTGTCTCCACTGACAGCAGGAAGGGTCTCCTGTTACTGAGATCCCCAAGCAAAGATCACAGAACAAGTCAGTGACAGAGCAGAAGCAACACCAGTTCAGCCATGAAATGCCTGTGTGAGATATTATTGATTAAACTTAAAGTTTTCCTCCATCACACTCCACAGCCATGTAAGCAGATCAAGAATTCCAGGGCAGAGGCTCTTCCCAGACCCTCTGTGCAATCCCAAACACAAACAAACAGTGAAAGCTGAGCTTCCTGACAGCTTTATCTGTCCACAACATTCACCTGTTGGTTTTGGTTACAACTGATACTGACACAGTAATTTCCACTCTTATTTTGCAAGCTGTTCAATTTACAAAGCTGTCAGTCCTTCGTGACACCTGTGGCACCCTTTATAAGAACATTTTTAGTGTGTCAACATCAAATATTCTGTGAATATGGTTGGATGATGCAGCATCTCCAAAACAGCTTTAGAACTCAGGCATTTCCCAGTCCATTCCAGGATGGGATAAGCTCAATGGATGGCACAGATCTGCAGTAGAACAAACCCAGCCTGTTTTGTTCCTGATGTGACTTTAACTCACCTACAGTGAAATTCACTGCCTTGCACACCCCCAGGCTGAAGCCTATTCACCATTTAAGTCCTCAAAATAGGATTAGGGGATTTAAGAAGCACAGGAGCTTTGCATTTTCCATCCACTTTCTTAATGATTTTTTCTGCATTAATGGGAGCAGCACTGCAGCCAAGCAGTGAAATTTCTCAACAGGGCTGTGTCAAGGCTTTGGAGAAACTTCCAACCACAGAGAATGAACAACCTCCCCAGAGCTGAGCAGCCAAATATTGTTTGCTTTATTGCTGAAACAAGGTTTGAGCTCAGGTGCACAGAAGTGAAAAATAAGCAATGATTTTTTTCCCTATCTTTTCTTTATTATAAAAGAATTTTAGCAGGATGTTTTTGAGTTGATACTCAAAGCCAGTCTTGAATGGCTTAGTACACACTATTCTTTAAACAGGCCTGACTTAGAAGCAGTTCTTGACATTCTCAACAACCCAGGGAAAGATTTTTAAGACAGCAAAATGAACAGCCCACATTAATTAGCAGCTATTTACTCCTTTTAATAAGCAAACACGTAAGAATGAAAACTGGAAGTCACCCCATCATCCCAGGCCATCTGAATCTCAGACACTCTGCATCACAAAAGTTTCCCAACTCTCTCCTGGCACCTTCTGCAGGCTGTGGGCAGGCTTTTATCTGAGATCTGAACACCATGTAGCAGCATTAGCTAATTAGATCTCTTGCAACTCCTATCGTATCAGAAGCACTTAGAAGAGAGATAAAGGCAGGATTAAACCACAGAGCCAGGTCTCATGAGACACACGGTGAGCTCCAGCACAGGCTGCCTGCACAGCCCCTGAGCTCCTCCTGCTCTCAGCAGCTCCAGCCCTGCAGCTCCTCCAGCTCTCACAGACAGGGTCATGTTCTGTGCTGCTGCATGCCCGGGGCTCCAGTCACAATCAAACACCAGAGAAACGGGCAGGAGGGGAAATTCCTACCTGCCCACTAGGGAGACAAATCCCAAACATTGGTGCTGCAGCCTGCCCAGGATAAACTGCTTTGTCTCAGCTGCCCAGGAGGAATGCAGGGGGAACCCCACCAGGGAGACAAATCCCAAAGACTGGTGCTGCAGCCTGCCCAGGATAAACTGCTTTGTCTCAGCTGCCCAGGAGGAATGCAGAGGGAACCCCACCAGGGAGACAAATCCCAAACACTGGTGCTGCAGCCTGCCCAGGATAAACTGCTTTGTCTCAGCTGCCCAGGAGGAATGCAGGGGGAACCCCCAATGTCCTCCACCTGCGGGCACCAAAAGGTCCACAAAGCCTTGGACCTGCCAGACACACACAAATCACTCCTGAAACACCTCCTGACCCAGCTGTTACTGCTGCAAACCCTGCACAGACAGAGGGACTGCTGCTTTGGGGTGCAGGAGAGCTCCAGGGCATGGGCACAGCCCCCAGGCTACTTAAAAATGAAATCCCAAATCCCGATCCTGCACTACAGAGTAGTCATTTGTCCCCATTGGAAGCTGCCTGGGTTGATAGACAATGCTATTCCCCCAGTCACAGCACATTTCACATCCCCTTTGCCTGGATGGGAGAGCTGAAATGGGAACTGGCTGCCATCAGTGGCCATCCAATGGATTGTGGGAGCCTTTGGAGCAACAGAGGTGTTCCACAAACCACAGGGATGCATCTGAGGCAAGCAGCTGTGACTGCTGCTGGATGCATGGGGGGATTGTTGGGGTGTCTGTGCAGGGCCAAGGGCTGCACTGGGTGTTCCCTGGGGGTCCCTTCCAGCCCAGGACATTCTGGGAGTTCACCTGAGCTGCCAGCACTCACACAATTAAATCTCCTGCCCAGGGCTGCTGAGTGCTGGCATGGCAGCAGCACAGCAAGCAGAGAGCAGCAGGCACAGGGAAACCTGTGAGAACAGCAGCTGACTAACAGCAGAGATGGATCCTACATCCAATCCCCGAGTGCAAGCCCAGCTTACTGCCATTATTGCACGTTTTTAGAACGGTCAGAACCACTCTTTCAGGAATTAAATGTGAGTGCAAGCTGGTGTCGTTAATTTGCAGCTCACTGAAGATGAGCAGAGCAGAGCAGGGAAGGCACAGCTGGGATGGAAGCGCCCCAGCCCTGCTCTGCCTGCACGGCAGGCTTGAGGAGAAAGCAGAATAAATGCAGAAGGAGCATGAGGAGGTCTAGGCTGGGAAGCAGACATATGCCTGGCTCTCATTAGAGTTCCTGGGAGATGGAAGCAAGCATCTGTCAGGAGAAGCAGACCCTGTGAAAAAGCAGGGATGTAAAATCCCAGATCGCCTCAGAGAGGCAATAAAAGCAGTATGGGAAATGGATACCAATCCAGAGTAATTGTTCAAAGGTAACTGCTTCAAGGACTCTTAGGATGCTTGTAAAGGTTTCTCAACTGATAAAAAAGGAGCAGCATTTTCAGGATGGGATAATTTAAAGCACAATTCAGCACAGCTGTGCAGGAAAACAGGGCAGGGATGAGCGTCTGTTTGCTGACCTCCCAATGGAAACCTGAAGGAAACCACTCTTGCTAATGAGATGTTATGATATTTATTTTTGCACAAAGCATTTTCAATCTGAAAATCCATTCGATGCCTTTAAAACTCAACAGTTAAACACCAAAAAGTAAATTTGCAGGTCTCATATTGCCAACTTTGAGTGCAGGGAGGCACCAACTGGCCCCATCAATGACATTTTCAGAGCTTTATGCAAGAGAGGTTCAGCATCTCCACTGATCCAAGTGCTGCAATGAAAGCGGGGCTTGGCACCTGTACAGCTCAAGAACACTCATCTTTGATCACACAGGTGAGGGGAGGCACACTGAGAGCTGGAGCCAAGGACTGGCAACAAGGTGTGCTGCTAAAGCTTAAAAGAATATATTCAATTTTTAATCAGAAGTTACTGTAATAATGCTTAAAAAAATTTGGAAGTCACGTTTTTTTGCAGAGTTAGACCCTTCTGAATTCTGCTATACTCTTGGAAAATGTATTGTCACCTGAAAAGCAGTTTTATAGGTCTGTTTTATAGGTTAGATATAAAATAATTCCTAGCTTCTGGAGATTTAAATTTAAGATATTATTTTTCCCTTGAAAGCATTAATTTTCTTCTGAATAATTTCTTAAGCTATTCAAGTGTTTCCAAATTTTGCTCTGTTATTAAAAATAGATCATTTAGCCTAATTTTTACTTTAATCATAACAGAATCAGGCCAGGTGTCTACGCCTTTATTTGATAAATGTCTTGCTCCCAAATGAGAATATATAAATATTAGCAGGAACCAACATAGCAACTATTTATATTGAAAAAGAAGGAGTAAATATCATGGGCTAAAACATCCCTCCCTGGGAAGGAACACTGATGCTGAAGGCATAAAACATGCAAGGGACCTTTTCCAGCGTGTTTATTTACAATAATATAATTGTCACATTTACAATATTTACAATTTACAATTATTTACAATAATATAATTGTCACATTTATTTGTTTGTGCTGCCTTTGAATTTCCTGAAATCACTGCTGGAAAGGGTTAAAGCCAAGAAGGTCACTCCAATCACCCCAGCTCAGCATCAATGACTCCAAGAAATGGAGCACACCTGTAAATGACAGAGCTTACCCAAGCTCCAGCCACCCAGAGTGGCCAAAACTCCAATTTTCCTCTGTGGCCAACCACAAAGGATGGGGAATCAAGAGAATTCCTGTCTGCAGAACAGCCAGGACTTTGCAGGGAGACAAAATCTTTTCATTTTCCTGCTGCAAAGGGAGATTTTTATGTGCTGGAAACGTTGGGTTTTAGACAGAACTCCTTAAAGTTAGGAACACAGAATGCCAGGGAGAAGACACTGAGCTCATTAAACCTTTATGGGCACTTTAAATCCTATTGACAAGAAGTGATAGAGATTAAAAGGAAGGATGGAAATGTGGCAGCCAACAGCCACTGTACAGAGAGGGAAAGCAGGAAAGGGTCAGAATTATCTGCAACAGTCCCTGGTCATTCCTGGTCTGACCTAACTTGCTGATCCACTTCTACATTAATTGGCAAAAGAAAAGATGATGCATTAAGATAGATAGTCCTTAAGTGATCCATATTTTATTCCAGTTAGCTTTATGCTCTCTAATTGATTTTGTACATCCATTCTCACATTCCCCTTCAACCTTCTCCAGGTCCCTTTTTAAATTAATTCTCATTCTTTCCCCAGCAGCACAGAACAAGCCAAGGTCAGGGACCCCCCTCCTGTCCCCTCCTCTCAGAGGGTCACCACTGAACTCAGAGCAGGCTGCTCAGGGCTGCTGCATTTTGAAATCCTTCAGTTCTACAATTCTAGATCAAAAAACATCAATTCTACAACCTGAGCTCCCTGTTCCATCCTTCCTCCTCTCCAGGCCACACAAGCCAGGGGTGCCCTGTTTTCCTCACAGAGGATATTGCACAGGAAAAGAACTTTTCCCATGTTTTTTCTCTCTCACAGAGGCTGTTGCACAGGAAAAGAACTTCCAGAACTCTGCAGCAACAGCCACATTTTCTTACCTCTGCCAGGTGTTAAATTCCTACAGACACAGCAATGCAGGTGAATCAGGAAAACCCAGTGACACCAAACTCAGGAAATCCTGATGGGGACTCTCAGCCCCCCTGGCACATCCTGAACACTTTGCATTTGTATTTGAAACATGGTTTCAAAAACCTGGAAACCTCCAAAGCAGCATTGTAGGTAAATAAACTCCTTGCCTGCACCCAAGACATCTGATCATGGACTGTGTTTGAAAAGTGAGGGCTGAGGTGGAGATCAGCTTTGTGACTCTCTAGATGAATCATTGTGGTGTCCATTTCTGAAATGAAATCAAGCAGTAGCACATCAGTGCTGTCTCCCAGACATGAACTGAAATATTTGAGTATCCCTGGGAAGGCAATTTTTTTCTTGACTCAACACTTGGCCATCTAACCTTGAAATGCTAGATGTTGTAAATATGATATAGAGCTGCTATAAAAGTGGGGGAAAGTGTCTGAAACTCAAAATGAGAAGGCTGTGGGAGGAGGATTTCCCCCCACCTGATTGCTATATCATTCTGCTACTTAAAAATGAAATCCCAAAGCCTGATCCTGCACTACAAAGTAGTCATTTGTGCCTATTGAAAGCTGCCTGGGTTGACAGATAATGCTATTCCCCCAGTCACAGCACATTTCACATCCCCTTTGCCTGGATGGGAGAGCTGAAATGGGAACTGGCTGCCATCAGTGGCCATCCAATGGATTGTGGGAGCCTTTGGAGCAACAGAGGTGTTCCACAAAGCTCATGGATGCATCTGAGCCAAGCAGAAATTCACAGTTTGGGATTCTTCATTCACACTCGGTACCACCAGGGTATTGCTGCAGCATAATCAATAATCAATCCCCCAGTGCTGGTGCTGCTCACTGAGACACTGCTGCAGCTCCTGCACTGAGCCTTCCTCCCCTTGCTGAGGGCTCAGCCTGAACGGGAATCAGCTGCAGGTAATGCAGAAGTGAAATAAAAACTACACACTGCCCTGGGAGGAGAATTTGCTCCTTCAAATGTCAACAGAATTGCTAAGGTTTCCTCCTACTGAGGAAACCCAAAGATTCAGAACCACACAGCCTTAATGAGATTCAAGTGCTCGTGAATTTTTGTAATAAAATGTATTTATTCTCCTGCTCAGTCGCCAAGGGCTGCCTCTTCCTTCCCTCCCTGCTCTGCTATCACAAACAGCTGAATGCTGGAAGCAAAGGGAGGAAACCAGCCCAGAAACCTGCCCTGAGTTTTTACCAAGTGGTTTTATAGCCAGAGAGATCCAAAGCCCAGCTTCAAAAGAGTCCTCAGGGAGCAATGCAGACGATCTGGATTTGCACAACTGCACTTTCAGTTAACCTCATTAATACAGAATTATCTTGGTGGAAACACTAAAGGCTGATACAGAAATCTATGGAATTTCAGAAAAGAAAATCCATTCTGTTTCCAACTAAAGATTCTCTCCACAGAGGGCAGAGACAAATGTAGATGGAGCAGGACCAAAAAAAAAAACAGAAAAAAAAAGCGGAAACTTTCAAGTACCCTACCTCAAAGGCAGGAACATGACTCACTTTTAATGTCAAAACTGCTTCACTTTCTAAGCTTCTCCCACTTCTCCCAGTTTTCAGTTCTGCTCTTGCCCATCACCCAGCACACCTGGCTCTCTTACAAACTGCACCCATTTCTCTGCTCTCTGGCACAGCAGAATCACTGCAGATTCTTCACTGCACAAACCCAGGGTAATTCTCAGCTTCCAAATAAACTGCTATTATATAAATAAATAATGCACTTTGCTACATAAGCTGAATTGACAAAATGTATTGTAATAGAAGAGGTCACATGATTGGTTTATTCCAAAATGCTCTCTTTATTCAACTCTCCTTAATTTTTTTCCCATCCTTTTCTTTTTATACTGACCCAGAAGCACAGACAAGTGTCAGGCATAAAATGACTCTGGTTACTTGTACAACAGAGTCTTGAACCAGCCGGAGCCAAGAGCCAACACTCAGACACCTCCAAAAAAAGGGAAGATAATCAAAGCAACCTGTGGGTCACTCCCAGAGCAAGATAAGCCACGTATTACAACACCAGCCTGCCTAAGCCTGCTTGTTGGGAAATCAAGGAGCAGAGAAATCCCTTCTGAGACACTCTGCCCTTTGACCAGGTGTCCTTAACTGCACTGTCCATCAGGAGGTGAGGAGCAGATAGAAAGCTTAGTGGGAAATGGTTTAGCAAACAGAATGGCCAGTGAGCCAAGCACGAGAGGCAGCAGCAAAGCCAACATGAATTTGAGAAAGGCTCTTTGACTGCCATGGTGTCAAACCCAGGAAGAGCAACTGCAATCTGTAATCCTTGGCCTAACTCCAAAGCAGCAACCTCAGATTAGCCATAACAGTGACTTTATATGGCCCTTATCATATGGCCCTTATCACATGGCCCTTATCACCACACTCACCAGCAGATTGAGTCCCACCGAACAGTTCAGTGCTGCCACAGCCACTGAGAAACCCATGGTGAATAAAGGGGCTGGAGATTTGCTCATCATCACACGGAGCTCAGCAGCAAAACAGAAACGTGACCTGAACTGCCAGATTTCAGGGAGGTGCAGGTGCCTTCCTCCCTCCTCTCTGAGTGCACAGCACAGGACAGAGGGGCTGCACCCCAGCTGCAGTGCGTGGGTGGCTGGGTCCTGCTGGGTGTTTCCTACAGGAGGCAGCTGCAGTTCCAATTTCTCAGATTTAATCCAGCTACAGCTGTTTGTAGCTTTTGATCAGTTCTAAGTGGACAGAAATCCAAGGTGGAAAGCAACAACCCTGCTGTATTTTTAGGGCTCTGCTTGCTTATCGGTGGGTTTAGAATTTTGCCTGAACTTATGGCTTTCAAAGGAGAGGTCCCAGCTGAGAGGAGCCTTCCAAACCCAAACCATTCTGTGATTCTGTGATTTAATCTCTGGAGTCATGCTCCAGAGCTGAGATCCATGAGCAGGCAGAAGTGACTGTGTGCTGCTCAATCCAGCCCTTAAACAGGAATTTTTAAAGCTGCATCCAAAACTAAAGCCAAACTGCTTAACCTCTGATTTTACTACCTGACCTTCAAAGCTGATAAAAGCATTCCCTGCAAAGGAATAAAGCCATTAGGGAGCCAGGAAATGCTCTATCTCCATCTCAGGACTCTCATCCAAAAGCCTGCATTATGTTTTTCCTCCTCCTTTGTGCCACTTTGGTAATGTCATTAAGGGATGGTCTCACTGGCTCAAGTGTGGCCACAGCACAAAACAGCAGAGACTTGTCCTGCCTTCCAAAAGAAGAAAATCCATGTGTGAGACACATAAATAAGATGACATTGACCTGAAGACTCAAAGAGAAACTTTGAGGAGATTTTGCCAGCATAATTGTGTTGAAATAATTACGCTTAGATTTCTTTCATGCATAAGGAGCAAGAAAATTCTGTTACAGAGTGTTTGCATGGTAGCACCTTGACACAAAAATACACAAAACACACACTGCTGTGAGCGACCTCAGGGCCAAATTCCATCTGCACCTCCTCCCTGCAGAGGGGTCCTCACCCTCACTGCAGTTCAACATTAAACACAAAATGAGCAGACTTGGTTGGCTCTCATGAAGATTTTGGAAATCCTGTCCCTCCCACCCAAGGACAGTTGGTTCCCCCCACACCTGGAAGCCCTTTGCAACAAGAAGTGACTTGGAAAAAGCCTCAGCACAGGAGAGTGTGGGATCAGCAGGAACACAACTGCAGAAATGCTGCTTCCCCAGGAGGATCCTTCAAGCCATGAAAAGAACTCCCCGCATTTCTAAAGGATATTAAAAAGGAAAAGCTCAGAAATAGAACTTTGTGAATAATTGGTTTGGGGGTTGCTGGTCAGACTAAACCACTAACAGAGGTAAAATTATTACTGTCAACATAAAACGGTTTTGGAGGTTGCTATTTACCAGAAGGCAGGAAAAAACGTTACTGGATGAAATGATTTTTTTTTTTTTCATAAATTGAAAGGCCCTGTTTCATTTTGAGGTTGTTCAGCTCTTTCTTAAATTAAAATTTGACATATTAATTTCTTTGGCTGCCTCAAAGTTGTACTCTTCACTGAACACATCATTTTGCCAAGAATTTCAGCCAAACTCAGCTCCTAATAATCCAGAGCTATAAACACCACAACAATGGAGTTTTTTCCATTAGTGGAAAGAGGGAGCCACACAGCATTTCATGGAAATAGGACTGGAGGCAAGAGCAGAACTGTTTCTAGAACTGCTGCTACAGAAAGGATTTTGAGAAGATAAAAGAATGACACTAAAACATTACCTCTGAAAAGGAGCAAGAAAGAGTTTTTAATCCACTGTAGCCACTGAGGGTTTAGATTACACTGCACCTAAAAATCAGCCTCTATCACAAGAATGGGACATTTTAAAATGCTCAGAGCAAAAGCCTCTCTCTCCTGATGCTCTCTGTACTTCTATCATACATCATTTATCTATTCAAATGGCCCACCCATCTCTCATTATATTCATGAAAATCATAAAGCAGAGAGAGTTCAGACTTTTTTTACATTTTCTGTTCTCATTTATAACTCCAGCCTCCTTTTTTTTTTTTCTTTTTTTTGCTTCTGTAGTAGACCATGAACTGTCCAAGCAGTGCTATTGCAAAATGATAAATACTTGAAGCTGGCATTATGTATCAGCCTTTGTTACAAACAGAGGAGTTCTCTGTGACTGTGCAATCCAGGGTGTGCAAGCGAGCAGGCACAGCCATTTGTTCAGTTTGAAGATGTTAATAGAATATTCATACCTCATATCTTTTATGTTGATGGAGTATGAACTAATCAAATTTTCATATTAGCTGTGCTCTATGAAACAAAACTAGTCCTTAGACACATTCATTTCTAGCTGAGACTCTGCCACTCTGAAAACATCAGATTCTCAGGCCAAACGTTTTGGTTGTCAGGATGTTGCCATAAAATGAAGTTCTGATTGTGTTTTCAGCCAGGTTAGAGATTGTGCATATACATTATACAGCTTCTGAAGCTTTTCTGCTGCATTCAGAAGTTACACATGATCCTGCTCTGTCCTTCTAAAAGGCAGCATCTCTTTCATCTTAGTGTTTACACCCCTTGCAGATGGGATTTCTGCTTTGATGATTGAATTATTTTTGTTTATATTTTGATGACTTGACTAATCATAGACTGACTGTTGTAGGCTGAATGTTGGCAAAATTCAGCTCAAAATTTTCTTTTGCTGGCCTATAATTAGAAGCACTGGTGGTAACGTGCAGGTTGGTCTCTGCCACATCTGTCATTTCTGCTGGGAATTTCCACTTGCTTCTGTGTTGTGGGTTTTTGCAATGACATTTTAGGGCATATTCCTACTTTAAAAAATTTTAAGAGCTTTTCAAATGATTTCTGGGCAAAGTGAGAATTAGCTCTAGGCAGAGGAACAGCACTGACCATTTGGGGCATGGTACAAAATCCTATTGCTCACAGAAGGAAAGCAATTTTTTCAATGAGTGAGAAAAAGGCCTGACTTTTCTATCTGCATCATCCTGGTAAAGACACAGAAGCAGGTTTGAGTTCTGACCTTACAGAGCTTTTACTGCTTCAGTAGCAATTTTGCAAGATGTTCAACTCCTTCCCTTAGAGCACCTTTAGTTGAGCTCACAAATCACACCAAGACCTACCCAGATTTTTACTGCAACAATTAAACACCCACTGGAGTTTAACAAAGATCCAGTTCCAGGAAGACATGGGCACTCATTCTGTTTGGATACCTTATAAGCTCTCTTCAGGCACCTCAAAGGTGATTTTCTGAAATACTGATCCGTGGTCAGTTAATTAACAGAACCTGCACCCATCAACCCTCCACAGAGAGTGACAGATGGAACTAAGTACTCTGTCCAGGGTAAGAACAGGAAAATGGTTTAAATAATGGAAAAATAAATGTTACACATACATATAAATATATATATCTATAGTGTGAAATAATTTTTGACGCTAAAGGATTTCACAAAAGTATCGACAAACTGCAACATAGGAAAAAGTCCGAGATAAGGGAAAGCTGCTCTGGTTCTGGATTCCCTTTAGCATGTCTGATTTTACAAAGGAAAGAAATGGGTCTGAAGCATCCTCTGAGACTGCTCTGGGTGTGCTTTGCAGTTTCCCCCACCTCAGTGCCCAGAGAGGGCCATGCTTCCCTCTGGCCTTCGAGGTCATGTTAAAACCCACACATGTCCTCCCTTACTGTGCTATTCACACCGTGGATTTTTAAGGATGCTTTTAGCCCTCGGGAAGAGAAGCAGGAAGGGGCCAACAATGGGATTTGATGTGGCTCCCCCTGTGAGTGACAGAGTCATTTGTCTTTTGTTCCTATGAAAATCACCGCACAGAGGCACCGCGTGGGCGGCCAATTAAGATGTCAATAAAAGTAAATACACTTAAAGAGGTCATGGCCATGCATTATGCAACGAGAAAAAAACAAAAGGTTTATATTTGTATCATGCTAATTAAATTGACGTGGGTATTGCAAATCATTTTGTTTCACCTGGAGCTGTAATTAAGTGACACCACTTAATGAGAAGGAGCCAGTGCTGATTGAACATGCCTCTGTGCTGAGGCTGCCCTGACAATGAAGGATGTTTCTGTTTACATCTCCCATCATTTCCCATTCCCAAATGCCAACGTCTTTCCAGTGAGGCAAACACCGTTTTTTAAAAATAAACAATCATTTGTAATTTTGGGCAGCCTTTAACCCAGCTTTTCTGCATGAGAACAACAATAAATAATGTAAGCACTCTACAGTATTATTTCCCCTAAGGACAGATTTTTAAAAGTAAAACATTGAAGTAATGAACACAGAAATTGAAGTTTTAATTGTCTTTCCAGCAGGATTTATTTAATCTGGATCTACTGGGTTAAATTCCGTTCTCTTTCCTGGTGATTTTAGCAGGATTATTCCACATTTAGAGCAGATTTGTACATGGGTTTGGCTGCAGAACTTCTACAAGAAATCGGGATAATGAGAAACTCCAAACTATTTCTGTGAGGAGCTTATATAATATAGAGAGAGGAGACAGGGAGGTACTGACACAGCTGAGTGTCACTTTGTATTGGAGCTGCTCACCTGAGCTCAGAGCACACCCTGAGCTCACGGGTGTGGGAACCCATAAATTCAGAGGGTTTTGGGAAAGCTGCAAAAGGCAGAATTGTCATTAGAGCTAAGCAGTAGCCATGAGATTGGGCAGCAGAAAATTATGTAAGATGTAGAAAAGCAAGGACAAACAGAACAATGCTCTGTGTATTAATGCTTGTCTAGAATAACTCCCTAAGCTACAGAAAAGTTTATCTAGCGAGACATTAGGAAGTTCTAAGCTTAATAATGGAGCTCTGTGTGTTGTGCTTTAAGGCTTACAAGCAGGTATTGTATTTGAACTAAGCAAGCATTGTTTAACCAAAGGTACCTGTGCTTACAGTGGTTGGATAGAACTACTGTCAATGTGCTTTTGCTTTGTGTGATTGGTCACAAAACTTTTAAAGTGAGTTGTAACATTGAGTTCTGTGTCTGCTGCCTGGGATGGGAGCTGCTGGCATCTTCCCATTGCCATAACCATGCAGTGAGGCTGATGCTGGAAAATCAAACAGCTCAAGGCAGTTCCCAGCAGTCCTGTCCTGATTGTGATTTGTACACAGACCCCAGCCGGGGATAACGGGGAGGGGCTGCAGCAGCTCCTGCTGGTCCCTCCTGGCAGCTGGGAGTGGCAGCTGGGAGCAGGAGGGATGGCAGGGCCACAGGGCAGAACCAGCCTTCCAAGGACGGTGCCAGCAGCAGCCACAGCAGCCACCTGTCCCTAATTGCACAGCCCAAGCTGGCAGAGCTCTGTTACTCCAGTGCGTTTAGTGGGCTCTGCAGATCCCATAAATATTTTCCTACCCAAACAGGCTCCCCACATTAATTATGATGGGATTGCTTTGCTAGGCACACGGGAGCGCTGCCAGCATCCCAGAATTTGGCATCTCGGTGCTTGGTGCTGAGAACAACTCAAATATGAGATGGAACTTTAATGCCTGCTGGATCTTTCAAGTGCACCATCAAATCTGGATCTCCAATTTATTCTTTTTTTTAAATGCTTTCAAACTTGAAAGTGAATTCAGTGCTTTCAGAAGAGCAGGATAAATAGAAATGCTCTGAGCCAGGAACGCTGTTGGCAGGGTCTGTGAAAACTCTTTCACCCATTTCTGTGAGAAAGATACTATTTTTATCCTGGGTTGTCCTTAAAAAAGATCATCCTTCAGGTTTACTGTGTAACACACTCAGAACAAGACTGGGAAGGGAGTCTGACAGATTTTAAATTATTATGGAGATTGTATTTCCCAAGCAAAATGTAGGTATATCCGGAGAGAAGTCAGAGTGCTAGAAAAGGCTCATTAGAATGTTTCACCCTCTTTATCATCACTCCTGGAGGTAGCTCAGAATCTCTTAATATCCCAGTGTTAGCAGGAATGAATATTCTTAAATCCATCCTCAGCTCTAAGGCCAAACCCCAACACTGACAACACGAAACTTTATGATTGTTCTGGCATCAAGGTGTATCTGAAGTGAATGAAGATGAGACCCAACTGCAAGCAACCCAAAGAGTGGATTCACTCCTAGGAGGAAAACTGATTCTATTATTCAGTGAAATAAAAATTCTAGCACAGAAATACTTGAGCCATTTGGGACTCAGAGCTCAGGAGACTTCAAGGTTTTAGAACCCAAGTCCAGCACCCACCAAGTTCCAAACAGAAAACCAGGTCTGCACACAAAGACTGCCTCTGTGGCAGATGAATCTTTCAGCTTGAGTTTAGCTGTGAAGAAATATTTAAAGAACATATTCCTTCTGGGTAAAGAAGCCCAACAGTGGAAGAGATTTTTATCTCAATGTGTGTAAAACACAATCTGTGCATATTTACTGCCTTATCAGTCACCCAAAATCACAGATATAGCCCTGTAAAAATAACAAAATTAGACTTCAGGACACACAGCACAGCCCCACACCTGGTTTAACTTGATTAAGAGTCATTTGATAATTGACTCCCAGGCACTGTGAGGAGTCAGAAGGGGGATTCAGGCAGTTCACATCACCTGGGGCAGGGCAGAGCTGGGCTGGGCAGGGCAGGGAGTGTCTGAGAGCTGCCCTGGCACCTCCTGCTCAGAATTCTGCAGCCATCCATCCTCAGGGCAGATGTCTGCTCTCTGCAAACCCCTCAGCAAACTGGCCAACAGCCAAATCCCCTGCTCCTCCTCTCCCTCCCTGGCTTTTGGGCTGCGGAGAGAAAGGAAACAAAGCCAAACAAAGCCTGGCAATTGTCCCCGTGTTTGTCACTGCTGTCTCTTGTTTCGGCTGTTAGAAGTGCTGCAACGTGCACGAAAAGGCAAGAGCAGCATCTGCACGGAGGGGAAGGCAAGAGCTTTGACCCATAAACCCCAATCCCAGCCTAGAGCCAGTCCCAGGTGCTGGGCAGCAGCTGAGAGCAGCCAGGGACAGTGGGAGGTGTCCCTGTCCCAGGGAGTGGAGCTGGGTGAGCTCTCGAGTCCCTCCCAGCCCAGTGTGTGACTCTGGGACCCGAGGGACCTGGCTGAAGAACAGGCACCAGAGCTGAGCACACACATCAGGGGCTGGCACTGCTCACCCCCCTGGCACACCCATCTGTGTGTCTGTACACACACACTGCTGTCAGCAGGGTTTGGCACACCCATCCGTGTGTCTGTACACACACACTGCTGTCAGCAGGGTTTGGCACACCCATCTGTGTGTCTGTACACACACACTGCTGTCAGCAGGGTTTGGCACACCCATCTGTGTGTCTGTGCACACACACACTCCTGTCAGCAGGGTTTGGC
Organism: Agelaius tricolor; assembly: GCF_023055355.1. Taxonomy (NCBI): domain Eukaryota; kingdom Metazoa; phylum Chordata; class Aves; order Passeriformes; family Icteridae; genus Agelaius; species Agelaius tricolor. The sequence goes on from NW_027269280.1 coordinate 1,130,432, forward strand.
ACACCCATCTGTGTGTCTGTACACACACACTGCTGACCCCCCTGGCACACCCATCTGTGTGTCTGTGCACACACACTGCTCACCCCCCTGGCACACCCATCTGTGTGTCTGTACACACACACTGCTGTCAGCAGGGTTTGGCACACCCATCTGTGTGTCTGTACACACACACTGCTGTCAGCAGGGTTTGGCACACCCATCTGTGTGTCTGTGCACACACACACTCCTGTCAGCAGGGTTTGGCACACCCATCCGTGTGTCTGTGCACACACACTGCTGTCAGCAGGGCTTGGCACACCCATCTGTGTGTCTGTGCACACACACTGCTGTCAGCAGGGTTTGGCACACCCATCCGTGTGTCTGTGCACACACACTGCTGTCAGCAGGGCTTGGCACACCCATCTGTGTGTCTGTGCACACACACTGCTCATCCCCCTGGCACACCCATCTGTGTGTCTGTGCACACACACTGCTCACCCCCCTGGCACACCCATCTGTGTGTCTGTACACACACACTGCTGTCAGCAGGGCTTGGCACACCCATCTGTGTGTCTGTGCACACACACTGCTGACCCCCCTGGCACACCCATCTGTGTGTCTGTGCACACACACTCCTGTCAGCAGGATTTGGCACACCCATCTGTGTGTCTGTGCACACACACACTCCTGTCAGCAGGGTTTGGCACACCCATCCGTGTGTCTGTGCACACACACTGCTCACCCCCCTGGCACACCCATCTGTGTGTCTGTACACACACACTGCTGTCAGCAGGATTTGGCACACCCATCTGTGTGTCTGTACACACACACTGCTGTCAGCAGGGTTTGGCACACCCATCTGTGTGTCTGTACACACACACTGCTGTCAGCAGGGTTTGGCACACCCATCTGTGTGTCTGTGCACACACACTGCTCACCCCCCTGGCACACCCATCTGTGTGTCTGTACACACACACTGCTGTCAGCAGGGTAACAGAGCAGAGCCCTGAGCTGGGAGGCTCTGCCTGAGCGTGCCCAGCTGTAGAGAACTTTTTAGATAATTAGTTAGCTGAGAAAAGACATTTCGATGTGATACTGATAGATAAAGATAAGAGAAACAAGCTGAGAACTAAGCAACTAGTGTCTAATCACTGACAAAAGGCACAGTGACTTTCTCTGAAACGAGAAGAGAGAGAGAAAATCACTTGCCAAAAAATGCAGATATCTTAAGTAGAGAAGCTAGAAGAATGCAAACATAGAAGCAAAATAATTATTAAAAGATAGAAGTAAGTGTAGTTGATCTAAGTGTGCTTTAACCAATAATGAACTCAGCTTTTCCAATATGTATAAGCTTCATTAACACCAATATAAATATATGTGAGTTTTCAATAAACTTTGAGATTTGCTATTCACGCATATGGTGTGTCGCATTTCTCCCGCCGTTCACGACACCCAGCTCCTGCACCAAGGCTCTCAAAGGTTTCCATCAATCCTTGCTGGCTGCAAGCCCTTGGGGACAGGCCCCATGGGTGCTTGAAATGCACTTAACTTGATTAGGTCTCACTGGATTGTTTGCTTTGCAGCCACCCTGTGTTAGTGGAATACCAGCCTGGCCAGCTCTCAGGAGCTCCTTTACTGATCCCCACTCCCATCCTGAAGGTGGTGAAGCTCCCACTGACATCAGGGAGAGCTCTTTGCCTGGCTGAGAGATGAGTGTGCCATATGTTTATTTAAAAATAAACAAAGGGAACTGAATCAAAGAGAGTGGTGGGGGATTGGAAGCACCATTTGGGGGAAAAAGGAAAATTAAAAACTGCTTTATTCCAGCCCAGGGAAGGCTCTGGGACTAGAAGGGTTCAGTGATTAGGGGCTGATTGGACTTCACCCTATTCCTTCTGCAAATTTCAGCTCTGCTAATGGATATTTTTTTGGAAAGCATAGCCAGAGAGGATTCCTGAGTTATGGCTCCCCACATGTTTTCTGTAAGAGCCAACCAGATTTAATAACCACTTTCAATAACTACAAACCTCAGGTGGTTTCGGGCACCCCACAGAAAGGTTTTACAGTACAGGCCATCACCAGTGTCCCACTCCTGCTCACCTTTGTCAGACACCAGAACCCTGACAAAGATTTCTCTTCATCCCCTTGTCCTTGTTTCTCTTTCTAAAAAAGCAGTAACAACATCTTTTTATTACCGAACCCTTTAAAGCTTCAAACACAGCCAACAGAGGAAAACAAAACAAAAAAACCAAAAAACTACAAAAGGCAGGGATTAGAAGTCCCACAGCTGAAACTAATAGAGACCATATTTATGTAAGTATGTGTACTTAAGTGTTTCAGGTTTAGGATAAGACACCCTTTGCCAAAAATGTGGCAGCTATATTTGCTAGTCTCTATGGGAAATGTTATAAAGAATCAAAAGCAAACAAATTTTCCTTTCAAATAAACTTGACCCGTATGTTTCAGACATGTGTTTCCCTTTGAATCCCTGTCCCCCTTTGATGGTGTCACATACTTTCCCCTCTTTAAGAGCAAATAGTTTGTTGTTATAGCAATTCTTTCCCACAGCTCTACCCTGAGAGCCCCCCTGGTTTCCAAACCTTGGGAGTCCTCCTTCCTTGGCCACAGCTTCTCCAGGGATGCCCCAGCCTGTGCCATGGTCCTGCAGGCAAACTCTGCCTCCTGCCCTGCTGTTACTGCAGCTGGGGAAAAATAACCCAGGGCCAGGTATCTCAGGGCAGAGGAAATCAGCATTCACTGGGGAGCTGCTGTGATCTCCTGCCCTGCTATGTCCTCCATTCTTGCACTCATTGATGCCCTTTTTACCCCAAAGCAATTTGTGTGGAATTAGCTCTTGCCTTCCTCCTCTAGCTCAGGGGAGAATTGTTTAAGATACCTGAAAAAAAAACCAACCCTTGTTTCACTGCAGCTTACACAGCTTTTACAACATTCCTGTTAGTTTAGAAATGAACACCACCCAGCCTAACACGCTGGGCAACAGGCTGTCAAAGCACCACACTGGACTGGCCAGCAGGACTGAATGAGAATATCAATAACTCCCAGTCATCTCTGGATAACATACACAAAAGGAAACAACCCTAGCCAGTCTGCTGTGCAGGGTGGAACAGTCAGACAGCTCTCATGAGAACTTCACCTTGCAAAACAAATGAGGGAGGACCTTTCAAATCAGTTCCATGTGTCATCTAAAAGCTAAACCTATTTAATTTCTTGTACAGGCCAGAGGCTGCCAGAGCAACCTGTCTGATTGCTCATCTCCTCACTTTCCCCATCCATCCATCCATCCATCCATCCATGGGAAACAAGTGTCTCTCATTCAGCCACTGCACAGGGACTCAGAATCAGCTCTGAGCTTGGGGAATGCCATCCCAAGGAAAGGCTGGCGATGGGAACACCACCAGCAGCCCTGCAAAAAGGGAGCACTGCCTTTTGTATCTGCCCTCTGCTCGTAGCACCTTCCCTGAGGCTCAGCACTTGTCAAAGCATTTCCTACTTGATACAACATATAAAATAATGTAATTCAATTTTATATATTTCATTTCTATTATATTCATGTTGTACACAGAAATACCTTGAAAGCAGGCTCGCTGCCCAGTGAGATACTCTTGGTCTCTAACAAATTTTCACTCAATAAGCAAAAAACCCCAGAAAAAGCTCCCTGATAAATGTGCCTGTTCACAGGGCTTTCACTAGCTGAGTTCACAATGACAAATGAAAGCTTCAGATCCATTTTTTGTTTTCAATAAAAATCTTGTTTAACAGTGTAATGAATATTCATGTTTTTGGCACAGCTCCAGATGAAGCCAGAAGAGCCAACTCAAACAAGAAAACAACAGTCCACTTGGCTCTACAAAAGGGTGCACTGGATTTTGGACACTAAACCACACACTTAGGGAAAGGTATAAATCTCAAGTTCTAGTACAACCAACTTACTCACATAAATGTAAATACCTGTATCAGAATAAAAAAACTTAATTGAAATGAAAATTGGGGAAAAAAAAATTCTGACGATTAAGCACAATCAGCTTTACCCACCAGGGCAGCACCACTCATTTGGAATCTTTTCTCTAAGGGTGCTTTAAGCCTTACAAACACACTAGGAAGATGTTAAAAAGCATAAATGGCCAGATTTTAAGACTTTCCTATGAAAATCAATCCAGATTCCAATTTTCTCCAAAATACCCATCTGAAATGAATTCCCACTCATGGCTCTTTCTGCTCTGAATAACGAAGCTCTAATAGAACACAGAGAATAGCTGGTTTTCTTTTTTTTTTTCAGCCACTAAGAACATGCTCAGATTGAGTTAAACTCATTTTGTGTTTCTTATTTTTCTATCCTTTTTGTGTTTCTGGAAAAGGCAAATAAAAGGTAAAACCAGTTATCCACTAAACAAACACTTAAGTATGCTTCAGACTGGCAATTGTGAATTTCAATAGAACTGACTGATTTTCTTACATTTGGAAAGACTCAATTACCACAATCCTCCTGTCCTTTTCCCCCTTTTCTTTCATGTTGCTGAATCAGTTGAGTATTTGGTGAAAAGGCAAATCACAATCGAATCTAACCAGTCCAGGAGGCCCATTAAGCAGCATTTAAATAATTATCAAAGCAACATTCCTTATCCTTTTAGATGTTTTCTGAGCAGAGAAGGACACGTGGATGTTTCACCTGCTTTTGCTGTTAAATCTCCTCTCTGAACAGGCAGGACTTAGCTAAGAACACACCCAGGAACGAGCAGCAGTGGGTACAGGGAGGCAGATGTAATTACACACAACAGGACAATCGCTGCCTCTGAACAAGCACAGCTCCCCAGAACAGGGAGTTCTCAAACCTTTCCCATTGCAGGAATTGCTCTTGCATCCAGCTGAGATCTGGCCATGACTCACCCTCATTTGGGGAGATGAGAACAGAGCTGTTAAGGGATGAGGAGAGAGAGTGGCTCTTACCTAACACATCTCCTGTTCAGTGCAGGACATCCAAAACTCCACCCTCTGCTCCTGCTTTACCGGCATTTAAAGGAGTGCCCCCAAAGCAGGATCAGTTCTATTTGAACCACAGCAAACTCTGGGATCAAAATAACCCTGCAGAGGCACAAGAGCATCACCCTGTCAACCAGGGGAGCACTGAGACCCTTCCCACAATTGTCACTGCACGTTCCCACCTGCAGGGTGAGGCAGTTCAGAAAGCACAGTCCTGATTTAGGGAGTGCTGCACGCAGGGCACAGAGTCTGCAGGAAAACCTCAGTGCAGAACTGGGGCTCGGCCCTGCAAACACTGCTCTCCATGCACAGCATCTTTAATGCCAGCACTCCAGCAAAATGCTCTGTCAGAATAAACTCTGTAGGTTTTAGAGCAAGGTGCTACAGAGTCATTTCCTCCTGGGAAACCCCTGAAGAGTTAACAGAGATGAACCTAAGAGGTGTAAAGATGTTTAATGAGGTTCCATCTAAAATCATGCAGAATGTAACACAGAATATGCAAGCTTCTTCTTATTGTAGATAATGATTAGATTTTAATTATTTCTTTTTAATTTGTTTTTTACTCTAAGATGAAAAGATAATTGCCACACTTATCAGATAATTGTGATAGGGAGCAGGGAAAACACTTGCAGAAAGATTTTTCCCTTCAAGAAGAGCCAGAGCTCAGAGCTGTCCCTGGCAGGGATGTCTCAGGGCTGTGGGGACTCAAAGCTGCCCACGCTGGGAGGAACTGGGAACACTTTATTCTGCATCACTCCCAGAGGATGTGAGGAGCAGCAATCTGGAGCAAACTGGGTAGCAGAACCTCGTGGAGGGGACTTAGGCTACTGCAGTTTTGTAGAGCTTTTCATGAGACATTTGGGGGTTTTAAGGCAACAAAACAGAAGTACTAGCACAGGGAAAGAACCTCTACTCCCTTCATTAGCGCTCACAAAAAGGTTGGGAGGGATTTTGAACGACTGCCAGAAGTTCATGGGATCAATTCCACTTCAAAATGGAGCTGTTTAAGAGCAAAACCAAAGTTCACATGCCTCATCTGCTGTTAGAGCCCGTTCCCCCACAGCACTTCCCAACTCCCAGCCAGGGACTGTTTCCACCCTGAAGAGTCTGAAATCTAATTAAACATGGGCAGGAATAAAAGCAGAGCTGAAGTAGCTGACATAAAACTCTGTGTGTGCTGAAAGGTGACACCAGTTCCCCACCAGGGCAGGAGCCCTGCAGGTTACTGCTCTCCATCCAGCACAATCATGACATATTTGCACAGCTCTGGCATCCATTAGGTGTGCACAGTGAATAAAAAGGACATGTTGTGGTGGGGTTTATGTCAATGTTTTCTTTGAGTAAGAAATAAAGCAGCAGTTACCATAGCAATGGACAGAGAGCCCATCAGGCCTCGCTATGAAAATTAAAGAATGCAGGCTGGAGATGACAGCACAGCCCCACTTCAGTAACACAAAGAGGGATGAGGCATATTAATTTCTGCACAACTATTCAAGATTCCTTTAAAGATCTTTCAGAAGATATTAACATTACCCAGCTGTCACTATCTACAACCAAGTGATAAAATCTTCATTCAGCTCTCTCAATATTTCTGCCCAGTACAAATTACAGTAGCATTGTCTCAGAGAGATAAGAGAAAAATTCTTCAGCAGTACCCTTGAGTCTGGAGAAGGGAGATTACACATCATCCTCATGTGCTGTGCCCAGGCTGGATTGTCACCTGCAGTATCCTGGCTGCACAGGGCTCTGAACAGGGGGTTTGGGGCACTGACAGCACCAGGAAAGGCACTGGGGGAGTTGTTCCTGTGCTTTAGGGCACTGACAACACCAGGAAAGGCACTGGGGGAGCTGTTCCTGTGCTTTGGGGCACTGACAGCACCAGGAAAGGCACTGGGGGAGTTGTTCCTGTGCTTTGGGGCACTGACAGCACCAGGAAAGGCACTGGGGGAGTTGTTCCTGTGCTTTGGGGCACTGACAGCACCAGGAAAGGCACTGGGAAGCTCCTGGGAGGGCAGGGTCACCCAGCTCAGCCCCGAGGGACCTGAGCCCCAAGGTGCTGGGGCTTCCCTTAGAGGCTCCTTCCACCTGGAATCACCACTCTCATGGATCCTGAGGACAGCAGGACCCTCCCACAAACCCAAGTCCAGTCCCAAGGACCCAAAGCCACCTCCTTGAACACTACTGGGACGTCACCTGCAGGGCTGGGACACTCCTGTCCCCATGGCTGGCTTTGTGACACGCTCCCTGCTCTTTCTTGTGTTTGCCCTGAGCCTCTGCTCAGGCCAGCTCTGTTCTATTCACAAATGAGCCACAGCTTTAAAACCAGCCTTTTATCATCTTCTGTCTCAAACCCCAGTATTACAAGGGTACATTGTCCACAGTCATCATCACACAACCAACAGTGACCAAGTACATACCCAAAAAATGGTTTTGTCATTCCTTTCTACTGGAAAACTGTAATCAGGCTGCTATAGAAGGGAAAATCAGAGGCTGCTGCTAATGTGGCCTGTCATGGATGTCTGGAATCCAGAGGAATAAAAAGTAGCCTAAAGCCTGTGAATATCCTCATTACTTTCCACAGGACTAAATTTGGGCCCGTTCCTAAGTGACAGCCTCCTGCTGAGGGCTGGTGCTTCCTTTCCACAGGAAGAATTCTCAATGCAATCAGAGCTTTTTCTAAGCTAGACATCACCTCAAGCAGAAAAATATTTTGGTTGCTACTGGTGGCATCCGTAGGACCTGCAGAGAGCAGGCACAGGAGTGACTCAGTGACTCCAGCAATTACCATCACAGCACCTCATTTCTTAAAAGCTGTAGTCAAGCTCACAGCCCTGAGCAAGCAGCCATGCAACCCATAGGAAAATTCAGGTTCCTCAAAATAGGAATGTCCAGTATGCCAAATGAGGAACCCCTGAGGCTGGTTAGTCACATTTTTGTCTCAGTGATCACCTGCAGGGCTGAACTTCTATCCCAGCACTCCTGGGGTGAATGGAAGATGAACCATGACTTTATGGTCTGGTCTGTCAGACACTCTTTTATCTGCAAAACCAAGCTGTGATTCATGACCCACAACTATTTATGTGTTCTGGTTCACAACTAATCAGGGAGGTTGAGGAAGCAAGCTCTGCATTTTGGAAAGTGCCCTTAATGAGCCTGTCTGTCTTGTACAAAGAGCTCGCTCTGGTGGCACTTTGGAAATGAAGGGTTACATCTGAGAGCCAGAGCTTGGATGAAAAAGAGATTCTTTTAAGCAGCCTGACAGCTGGAAATGCAGAGGGCTGTGTCTGAAGTGCTGCCCCCCATTTTTCTCTCCTCCCAAGACCCAGGCTGTTCCTCAAGCCCTCCTCTCTCTAGCCTTGCTGATCTCAGCAGCAGTATGAAAACCTAACACGGTGTCACTGGAGATGATTAGGCTGTTAGTGTAAATTAACCCCCTGGCAGCTTTGCTAATACACACACTTTGTAACACACCAGGAACCAGGCAAACAAACAACAAAAAATTGCTGAATTTCCTTTTAACCCAGTCTCATCGCAACCATGAATTAATCAGCTCTTCTGTGCGTTCAAAGTCTGTAAAAATGCAGCTTGCTTTTCAAGAGAATACTAAACACAACAACACACACCTCCCTCAAGAGACAGCACACCTGGGCAGGGTGGGATTTCAAGGAAACACACCCAAGGGGGTCCCAAAGGAAATGGTGGCAAAACTTGGAGTCAAACATTCTATAATTTACAGGAAAACTCAGCATTCTGAGTGCAGAGTGGTGCAGAGCAGCTCTTCCCAAGATCCTGGTGCCTTCTGTGGGAGTTTTAACTGTGAAGTGCCACAAGAACGTATCAACAATGTGATTTCTTTGTGCCTGTGCTGTCATGAGTGAGGAGCAGCATTCTGCCAGAACAGAAACTTCAATCAATCTGACACTTTCTGTCTTAAATAATAAGCCCCACGAGCACCAATAAAACAACAAACCCATCAGATTTTACAGCTCTGCTGGTGCTCTTGGATTTCCCCCCATTCATCCTTGCACCCCAAATCCTCCTCCCTGCAAGCTCTGAGCTGGGGCTGCTGCTGTCCCCCCAGTATGACTCCAGCAAGTCACTCCTGCTTCTGCAGCCCGAGCAGATGCACGAAGGTGTCAAAGCCTCGGTTTTTCTCGGGGATGCTCATTTCCATTCAGACCCAGAGGCTCACACCCTTCCCTGCTTCCAGCGGCCCTGGAACCCAACAGCTTGTCAGATAATGACACTGAGGATTCCCGGGGGATCCCCCGATGCAGCAGATCACAGCCTTGTTCCAGACAGCCACGGAACATCCTCTTGGTTCGATGGAACTCCCAGCAGAGCGGGATTTCCCTCCTCTCTGCTGGCTCGGGAGGATTGGGGTTTACGCCGTGTGCTCTCCTAACGAGCCACCATTGTCACTAATTAGGCGGGGAAGCAGGGATTTAATTAACGCTTGTAACTCGAGTCACACGAGTGGCTAACAGCCTAAACAGGAATGAATGAGCAGCGGCGCCTTGTCCCGCTGCAGGCAGCCCTGGGCAGGAGGGCAGCAGCACCGGGGGCAGCCAGCGGTGCCACAGCTGGAGGGACGGCAAGGGCAGCACCGCACACCGGGGTTTATCTGCACACCTCGCTGCGAATCCCTGCACCCCAACACCTTCTGCCAGCAGGGAAGGCAGCCCTGGCTCCAGCACCAGGAGCCAGAACTCTGATTTCCTGCTCTCCCCTTCACGGCCAATCCCTACAACTGCCCCCATCCATTTCCTCCACTGCTCCAGTCAACACATTAGGAAAAGTTTTCCAACACACAAGCCCGAAGTGCAAAAATCCAAATCCATTTTATATTGTGTGTGTGGATATATACATACACACACAATACATGTATATATATATACTCACACACAATATAGGTATATATATACACATATATACACTATGTTTATATTTGTATTTATTTATATATAGTTATGTACATTTATGTACAGGTCTATATATTTATGTATATTTATGTACAGTTATATATACATAACTATATATATACTATTATATATACTAACTATATATATACTATAACTATACATAACGATTTATATTTATATATAAATATATATATTTATTTATATATATATTTATATATATATAAATATATATATATTTATATATATAAATATATAAATATATATATATATTTATATATAAATGTCTATATATAGTTCAGGTTTATTTACAGTTCCATGGAGATAGCCTGGGACCCAGCTCAGAGAATATATTTATAAATATACATATATTCACTATATATAGTTGTATATAGTGTGTGTATATATATACACAACATTTATATATGTATTTATTTATATATTTATGTATAGTTCTATGTATTTATATATAGTTATATATAGTGTATATGTATTTATACATAGAAGTGTATATATATATTTATATATAATATTGATATGTAGTTCGGGTTTGTTTACAGCTCCATGGAGATAGCCCTGGAGCCAGCTCAGAGCACCCACAGCCCCCCACTTTGGGAACACCTGCTCCCACATTGTGCAAGTGCTGCCCTGCCAGTTCAGTTAATCCCTGCTCACTTCTGTGTGACAGAATTCCACCGCACAGGAGCTGACCGAGGTGTGCAGGTGATGCTCTCCCAAGGGAGGCTCTAACCTGAGGTCTCCATGGATTTCAGCAGCACTGAGCTTCCCTGCCCAGCTCCTGCTCTCAGCAGGGTCTGGGGCCTCCTCCTGGCTGCAAAGCTGTGCTTCACCCACCTGGTCAATCAGCAAATGATTTCCAAAGAACAGTCACAGAATCAGCCTTCCAACAATAAATCCATAGGTTATTCTCAGAGGTAATGAGTACATTTTGTTGGATAATTGTTCAAAAGGTTTCTCAGGCTCAACAGTTTTTCAGAGGCATTTAAAGAGTCAGGGGAGAGTGCCTGTTTCCTCTTTTCTAGGTAGCTTCAATTTCAAGTTAATAATTAGTTCTTTTTAAAACTTTATTAAACCAGACTGCCGCTGCCACAGTGAGCTCTTTCCTCCTTCCCTTGCTCTGGTGAGAAGCACCTTCCTCAGATGTTTAAAGGACATCCTCCTCCCCAGCCTAGCAGTTCTGAGAACGAGTCATTAGTTTGGAGGACCCAGCTGCCTCTGGTGTGACACCAATGTCCCTGAAAAGTGCCTGCTAAGGGCTAATGAAATTAAACTGGAGCGCATGCCACTCTCTCAAAATAGCATTAACACGTTCCCTTCTTTGAAGAAGTATTTTTTACATCACGAATGCTTTTTAAAGCTACACTGGGAAATATTCCCCCTTTAGTGTGTCACTTCTCCAGTAAATGGTAATTAGGAGTGCTCCAGCAGACTGCCCCCATTGCTTACTGGAGCAGAACATCCAAGCTGATGGCACCACTGCTATGAATCTACTTGGGAGAAATCTCAACAAAGCACTGCAAGGTGCTGCTGTACCTCAGCACCTGCTAAAGACATAATCCCCCAGTGTACTTCTCTTTCAATAACCTGCTCCACTGTGGATGTGCAACTGAATTGTTACTAATCATTCTACAGAAGGGAAAATAAAACAAACAAAAAAAAAATCAGTTCAGATGTAAAGTTCCACTAGGCTGAACAGCAGAAAGTGAAGTATATAAACCTCTGTCAACAAAATATATAAAACCCCTTCAAGTCATAATTGACACCTCTGGGCATTTTTGTAGAGCAACTCTGAACTAGCACCTGGCTCTAGGGGCCCTATCAATGCCATAAAGCAACTCAATTTTCCAATTAAAATACACCCTGAAATTATGAGATTCAAACTCCTGTCCCTTCAGATGCCACCTGAAATGCTTTCATGCAGTGAAATGACTCTTCAATATTTAAGCAGTGCAAAGCTGCATAGGACACGAAAAATGCTTTGTTGCAATTCTTGCCATTTAGAGATGGACATGTACACCCAGAAGAGCATCCTACCAAACTCTTCTGTCTCTCTTCATTTCACTCCAAGCTCTGCTGGTTTTAAATATGAATCAGTGTAAAAAAAAAACCAAAACCACCCTTCACCTCAGAGCTTAAAAACTGCATTCCATTTACTGTGGAAAATAGATCCTTGGGATAATGCATCCCAAATTCTGGGTTAACACAAAACTTTGAGTGATTCCAGCCCTGGTTTAGGTTTGCATGTTTTGATATCTTCAGCTTCAGGATGTCACTTGTGTTTGCCATGATGCCACCACACTGCAGTGTCGAGATCTAATGAACCAACAATTAAGTACAGAACTCAGGGTAGTAAATGTTATTTCATCATACAGTAAGATGAAAATGTCACTATCTAAAAGCAAACAGTAGCTGCTTGAAAATCTTACTATTTTTGGTTATTTTTGGTGCAGCTGAGGGCAGTGCCAAGCTCCTGGGAGAGGTTTATTCCCTAGGGAGGCTCAAACAGGTCTTTCATGCACAACAGGCAGGGTTAGTGTTGAAGATGCCCCTTCTTCATGACCAGTGCCTCCAAACTGGCTTTTTATATTGAGATTCCCAAGCACTTACACAGATGTTATGACCATAACAACCTTTCCTACCTCTGGTGCTGCTCTTCACATGCAGCCTCCTCCAGGTCCTTCAGCTGCTGCCAGCAGCACCCAACACAGCCCTGCTGTCAATACTCATTAGGCACTGACATGTGAGAGCTGTCCTAGCTCATGGGTTTAATGGCCTTCCTCACTGCATTTATCCTTATCCAATTTGTAGATTTATTATTACTCCTCATTATCCATTGTGTTGGCTTGATTTGTTTGCTGGACACTGATTACACCCTGGATGCCTCCAGGTGCAGCGAGCTGCACTGCAAAATCTCTAATGAGAAGCCTGAAGGGAAGGGAAAGCCTCTCCTGTGTTACACCTCTTTTCTCTAATCAGGATGTAACAACTTCATCCCCTTTCTCTTCACTTCTCCCGCTCGATAGCTCCTGTAAATCAGGTTATCTGCTGGTTCAGCACCTTGCAGAGTGCCCAGGGACAGGCAGCACTCAGCACTCCCACCCTTCTGCTCAGCCCTGTGCTGGGCATGGCTCTGCCCAGCCAAACGTGGCACAACCTGGCATGAGGAACAGCTGGCAGGGTCCTTCCATGCTCAGCACCTGGAGAAGGATTTTGAGCTCCAAAAACGTGGCACAACCTGGCATGAGGAACAGCTGGCAGGGTCCTTCCATGCTCAGCACCTGGAGAAGGATTTTGAGCTCCAAAAACGTGGCACAACCTGGCATGAGGAACAGCTGGCAGGGTCCTTCCATGCTCAGCACCTGGAGAAGGATTTTGAGCTCCAGAAATGGAGCAGAAGTATTTTGAGCTCCAAAAACGTGGCACAACCTGGCATGAGGAACAGCTGGCAGGGTCCTTCCATGCTCAGCACCTGGAGAAGCATCTCCAGCTCCAGAACACACAGCAGTGCCCACAGGAGAACCTTTTCAGAGCTGCCTGGTGCCTTCAGCTCACCCCTCCCCAGCCTCCTCCTCACCTTCAAGCACCCCTTCAAGCATCACATCCAGTTATGTGGAACTTCTGGAAGTCAACCCCACAAGAATACCTTCCTTTCAGTTTGCTTATGATGCTTTCCCTTTCCTGCAGCCTGGCAGGTGTGAGGGTTCATGAAAGCAGTCAGGAACAGGGTCATGCCCTAATGATTTTGCTTCTAATCCTCACAGACAACACACCCAAAATGATTCTCACATTAGAGAAGAGGGCAACAGCACTTGGAGAGGTGACAATCAGTCCTGATAGCTCTGCCAAAGCCAGTGGTAACAATTTGTGGCAGCTCTGGGAAGGACACAAGACCTCAATGATCTTCATTTTTAAAATTGCTGGGTTTTTTAATTTCCTTTCCTCTACTGATGCTTCTTTCCTTCCGTTCATACTTTACCAGCTGCTAGAGGTAACAGCAATTTTCCTTACTGTACATCAAGCAGGCAATTCATCTCTCTTTTGGGAGCCCAGAAATCCAGTGGTAGGAAAGCAGGGCAATATTTTCCTCCCCCTTCTCTATTCCTTCAGCTCTTTCATCAAGATTTTCCCATTCATATTGTTGTTGGTAACATAAGGAAAACCTGAAACCCTTTATGAGAGGAAATCAAAGTCCTGCAGCAAAAGGGCTGAACACTCCCAAGGGTGATGCTGACCAACTGTTTGCATTTTCTGGTTTTGCAGGTAGAAAATGCCTGTAAAGACCCACCAGAGGTGACACAGCAGGACAGGAACAGGACCTACAACCTCTCAGGATGGTTTGGACTGTTCCCACCACACTCTTGTGCTTACTGGGTGCAGGAAAGGAGGAGCTGTGTTTATCCACATGGTGCTCCTATGGCATTAACGCACTGCCCTGCACCACCCTCCTCACCCCTGCCACACCAGCCATCCTCCTGACTTTACTGGTGCTCCTGGGCTGATAAATGCACAGATACAGCACCAAGATGCTGAATGAAGACACAATTTAAGAACGTGGATAAACTCATATACACAGTACCAGGATGCTGAACTAAGACAATTAAAGAACATGGATAAATTCACAGATACAACACCAGGATGCTGAATGAAGACACAATTTAAGAACGTGGATAAACTCATATACACAGTACCAGGATGCTGAACGAAGACAAAATTTAGGGGCAGGGATAAGTTCACACATACAGTACCAGGATGCTGAATCAAGACCATTTAAGAACACAGATAAATTCACACATACAGTACCAGGATGCTGAATCAAGACCATTTAAGAACACAGAAAAATTCACACATACAGTACCAGGATGCTGAATCAAGACCATTTAAGAACACAGAAAAATTCACACATACAGTACCAGGATGCTGAATCAAGACCATTTAAGAACACAGATAAATTCACATATACGGTACCAGGATGCTGAATTAAGACAATTTAAGGACACTGATAAATTAACAGATACAGTACCAGGATTCTGAATGAAGACACAATTTAAGACCACGCTTTCACTTGCCATGATTTGTGGCTATGAGGTCATTGAGACCAGTCTGCTTCCCTTTTGCCAGAGAAGATTTGTAGCTATTATTTCCCACCCCCCCAAGCAATGATCACATGCTGTTTGCTTCAGCTCTGCATGTTGCAATACCTCAATGAATAATATACAAGGAGCAGAAAATAAACAAGCCCACTGTGCCCGGGGATAACGTGTGGTGTGTTTTTCTTTAGGATGATTAAATGTGAGTGCATGTCATAGGATGTAGGGCTTGCTGTGCTGGGAGCCCAGGAGGATGAGAGCACACAGCTCTCTCCAGGCAGGCAAATGGCCCTGGAGAAGGTTAAGGGGGCCCCCAGGCAGGCCCAGCATATGCACTGCTATTCCCTGGCTGCTCTGCTCTCTGGGCTCTCTCTCCCCAGACACAGACACTCCACGGGTTCCTGGCTCACACCCCACCCCTTCCACACCTCAAAGCTGCTCTGAAGACATCAGATTCCCACCACAGAATGGGAAGCTCCATTCTTTGCCAGCCTTTCACCAGCCCTCTGCTGATGCCTTCAGTTTTAGCTTTCATATTTTTTTTACATTCTGTACTGCCTTAATGTGTAACTCTGAACGCCATATAAAGTGTTAGCAAGCTCTCCTCACAGTTCAGTCAGACAGAACAACCCTTTTCCAGCCCCAGAACCAACCTGTGTCAGCCTGTGCATTCCAGATAAATGTTCCCAACACTAAAGGCAATCCTCTCTCTGTACACAACAGCGAGTCACACAGGCAGCTTCCAACATCCCCCATTCCCATCCCTGTCTCCTGCACCTCTCAGCCAGACTCATTTCCGAGCAAAGAAACACAGCCCCAGATTTCAACAAGCTTGTTGCTCTTCAGCTCGCTTTTCAGGAAAATAAAGACAGTGACATGGACCTTCAGAGAGCGATCCCCACTCCCATTCACCCAACAAACACCCAGCTCACTGCCTCTGGATTTCTTCTTTCACCACAGCTATGTTTGTTATGTGCAAAAGTATTCTGTTTCTACTACTTTGTGTAAAGGGATTTTCAATAGAAGGGAAGTAACAACATCAGAAAATACTTCTAGCACAGAGGTTTCACTCAGTAAACAGGTGTCTGGGAGATTATCTCGCCAATTTAACCAAAGCTGCAAACACCACAACGGTTCTAGGATGACTAAAATCCCCCTTTTTTCAAATAAAAGCCTTTTATCTGCCAAGCGACACTTCCTGTTCTAAAGGCTATTCTCCTCGGTGGTTGTCAACTATGTATTAATCTAATTCATATAAGCCTTAGAAATAAATTCTTTCATGTGCAGAATCTTTTGGGAAACTGATTCCCTGAGGCTTTAGAGAGCAATTGTTGCTTATCACCGTGGAAATTTCCACTGAATTTAAAGCCTGGTAACAAGTTAAAAAAAGATACATCAAATTCTTCAGTGATTAACAAGTTTCTCAGTCTTTGTCATCCTCAAAGGATTTTCATCTGATCGGTAGGGAAACGGCTAAAAATGAAAATAAAAGGGAAGTGATCTGACCCAGTAAGGCAGCTCCTGTGTTCCCACTCCTGGCCAAAATAATGGCACTCACTTCTAACAGTCCCTTACAGGCAGCAGCAATATCAAACACCTTGGGCTTTATTTAAAGGACAAATGTGCTGCCAAAGACAAACACCGCTTAACTGCAAGTGGATAGTTAAACCCTCCCTACAGAGCTCTCCTAACAAAACCACTCTGTGTGTGGGAGAGGCAAGCTCTGCCAGAGCACTTACAGAAAAGCAGGTAATTGAAGTTTTTCTACATTCAAACTCCATGCCTGCGCAATAAAAACCTGGTTTTAAAAGCGCCATAAAGCAGAGAAGTTTCCTGATGCCTGGCTGTCTGTCACAGCACAGAAACAGCCCTGCTAAAGCAGCACTTTTGTACCTTGCTGCACACCGTGGGCCTGTGATAGACGGCACTGCAGACACGCTGAAAACCTCCCCGTGACCGGGGCTCTCAATCCTCCTCACAGCATGCAAAGAGGAAAATAAGGTATTTCAGTGACTGGGAGCAACCTTCAGTGGGGATCAGCTTCAAATCAGCCGAGATCCATCCCGCATCCCCGACATCTTTGTGCGCCAGAACCACGCCCGGCCAACCTCCTTACCTGAGGATGAACTGATCCACGGTGGAATTGTTGGCAATCGTCACGTAAACATTCACAACCTCGCCTTGCTTGACGGGCTTGGAGGGCAGCCACACCACAACGTTGCTGTCCAGCCGCAGCTCCGTGAGCTGGGAGGCCTCCTGGCCACGGTAGAGGCTGACAGAGCCAATCCTCTGCAGGTGGGACATGCTTTCATCCACGCCATCCTTCCCGGGCCGGATGGCGTTGCCCTTGCGGAGATCCTCGGCCGTGCACTCGCCCTTCTCATCCCCGGGCTGCACCGTGTAGTAGAGCTCCACGGGGCTCCCCTCCAGCTGCTCCGCTGGCTTCTTCCGGCCCGTGAGCACCGTGGGGGGGTTGAACCAGCTGGGCAGCAGCTCCAGCTGCGCCACGCAGAGCCCCAGGTCCCCCCGCAGGCGGCAGCTGCCGCGCACCTCGCGCGTCTCGCGGAAGGCGAACACGCGCAGGCAGGGCAGCCGCTCCGCGGGGCTGTACTCGTCCCAGTCCCTGCCCACGATGTAGAACAGCACCTGCACCCGCGGCTTGCTCAGGTAGATCTTGCTGCTCAGGATGTAGGCCTGCAGCTTCCAGTTGTAGGTGAACTTGTTGGCGGATCCAAAGGAGCTGGAAGTCAGCAGGAGGTCCTGGGGCACTGCTTGCTCCACCGAGAAGGGTCCGTAGCTGGCGTTTAACACGGGCGGCCTCTTGGCTTTGTAGGGGAAGAAGGACTCCACCCTGGACTGCAAACTGGAATTTCTCATGAAGTCCTGGTTGGCTTCTTTGAGGAAGAAAGACGTCTCGGCGTTGAAGAGCCGGTAGCTCACAGGTAGGTACGTTGGTAATGAAGAAAATCGCTGATTATTGTCCAAGACCCCTCGGCACTCTGTCACTAATAAAAGAAAAGGTGAGTTAGACCAAGTCTGCTTATGGACACTGAGCACAACTTCAGTGTTTAGTTAGGTTCAAGCATTATTCCATGCAAAGAACATTGACATGTTTAGATATAGATAATTCTTTTCTGTACGATTGCAAAAGAAAATAAAATGCAGCATGTTAGGAGAGCCCAATGACCAACAGCCCCAGGGCTGCCAGTCACCAGCCCTGCAGGATCAAAGGGAGCTTCTCTTCCAGGTGCAAAGAAACTGCTTTTCTCAGGACACACACACAACACCATTTCACTCTCTCTGTCAGTAACCTTGCTCTTGTATTATTGTTCCTGGCACTAGAGTCCATATCTCTGTGGTAAAATATGGACAATTTCCTACGTTCTTTAAATGCAGATGGACGTCACAACCCAGAAGTATTTCAGCAAGTACAAATATCTAAGATGCACACAGAGAGAACCAGCATGTGCTGGCCAATTTCAAGTTTCAGCTGAACATCAGATCCCTTTTGATCTAAATGTTTTCCTGTTAAGATTAACAACAAATTGCTGAAAAGCAAAATGTATTGTCTAAATTAGGGTAGATAACAGTGGAGAAGAGTTCAAATACACGTTGATTATGTCATACAGCTTACAACCCCTCTCCTTAACCCCTGCTGAAGGGATTTGCCACAGATACAAAAGGTTTAATGCATCTAGTGCTGGACTTCTTGAGTATTGAAAAAACAGAGCTTGCCCTCAGCTGAGGGCCCTAAGGGAATCCCAGCAGAATGAGGAGTTAAGGTTCTGTGTAGGTTCAGCTCTTTAAAGAATAAAAGTAATCACAAGGACAACACAGAATGCAGTGATTCATCTGGACCTCAGAACACCTGAGGATCCCAAACCAGCCCACAGAGACACTGCTTTACCACCTCCCTCACAAAGGGCTGCAGCCTGGGGAGCTCTGCAAGTCACATTTGCTGCCCTGGCATGTCTGGCTGCTAACGTGCTAATTATGCAGTCAGATTTAATTAAATGTTTTCAAGTAAGGAGTAAACAATCGATACCTGTCATGACACCAAATGGCTGCTGACAGACAACCCCACTGCAGTCCTGTGGAGTGTGCAGTGCCAGAGTGCAGGGAATGAAGAGCTTGGGGAGGCAGGTGTGAGGTAACTAAGAAAAGAAGGAGACAAATGTAGAGGAGGGGGAAATCAGAACTCTCAAAGGACAGCGGCCGTAAATTTGAAATAAGGAATTAAGATGTGTTCACTCATGTTTAATTCATGAGCCGCCATGGAACTGTTCTCCTAACTGAGCAAACTGCCATGACTGGACAGAAATTTAAACAAATCAAAATGAAAAGGTAAAAAAAGGAAGAGAAACAGTGAATTAGCAGCACAACACCCTCTCTGTCAGGCAGAATCACATTTAAAACATAAAACATCGGTTTAGCCCACTGTTACAGCCCTGCAAGTCTCCAGTCCTTGGCACACAGTTTAATTCTGCTGGAAAAGATGTTACAAATGCCACCTCCTGAGCTGATTGATTTCCCTCACCTGAGTCTGTCAGGATTCCATCCCCAGGTATTCTAACACTTCTGAAAGGAACACAAGGGAGATCCACGTTGGACCACGGACCTTTCAAGGGAAGAGGAAAAACCTACAGATTTCTTTGGAGTTTCCTCTCCAAGCCCCTTCAGCCACCCTGGATGAGCCTGCTGGGATGTGCTCACCTCCCTGCAGCCCTGTGCAAAAAGCAGCCACCAACATCCTCTGGGACAGATGCCACCATGGTTTTCAATGAAAACACCTGGCTTGCTGGACAAGAATTCCTTGGGGGCCAGTTTGGCTCCTGAGTCTGACTCGGTGACTGCTGAGAGTTTCTTTCTTAGGTGTCCTGCTGCTCAGCCATGCTGCCAGAGGGCAGGGCTGGGCTTAGGGGAGGCACAGGAGCTCTTGGTGAAGGAAAGCATAAACTGGTTTAAGCTCACAAGTTTTCTGAAGGGTTTTTCCACGACCAGGGATTCTCCAGACACGGCCCCACTGCTCCTGAGGGAATCCCTGCCTTCCACAGAGCCACACAAATCAGAAACAAGCTCAGCAGGCTGCAGAGACAAGTGAAGTCCTGTGATTCCAAAGGGTTGCTGGTCAGGATCTAAGCTAGAGGCTTAGCAGCTGTTTTTGTGCAATTCCCAGGACTTTTGCTGCAGCACATTACCCTCAGACAGACAGTGGGCTCATTTTTGCAGGCACTTCATTTATCCTGGGTTAGTCACATGCAGGAGGTATGCAGGACTTGGCCCAATATTAAGAAAAAACAGTCATGCAACTTCTGCCTTAAGAAGCTGAACACAAACAGCAAAACCCATGTGGCCAGACTGACAGCAGAAAGAAAAAAAGCTTCACTATTTTTTTATTGTAGTCAAAAGATTTCCACCCACTTTCATACCATACATAATGGATTCCTATATTTCTATACTGAAGGCTGTACTTTAGACAATTTATTTAAGCACTTTAAGCCTTTTACTGATAAAATTGGTAGCTAAAATTGTCCATTTTATTTTTAGAATACCAACACCATGCATCAGCAACTGCAGGCCACCACTTAAGGGACTTGTTCTATTCTCTTCATCTCTACCCAATAACTTTCACATTCTGGTATAATTAATTACCTGCATTTCCAGAGAACACTTTTGTATGCTTAATCAGCTCCGTTTCAAAGTTCTTTAATTTATCAGAGAATCTATTTAAACAAGATGCCATGGGTTTTCCTGAGTTTCACAGCACAAGTTATTATTTTAAATAACCATTAAGCGGTGTTTACTTTTTCGACCTGAAAAACTAACTTTTAAAAAGCAGCTCTGCCTGTCAGTGCTTTCAGGTGCTCCGGAACAGATTTCTGCATTTTAAAATGCTTTACACCCCTTTCCATCACCCAACAGGAGTCACAGCTGCCCAGAGATGAAGTCCTGCATGGAAAAGGTTAACAACCATCAAACAAAGCCAGTATTAGCCAAGAACAAAAGCAAAGGCTTACAAGTAATTATTTCTTCTTTGTAACAGCCTGGTGACTTTTTAATCCTTCTTCTGGCATCATATGCCTGTGCAGCACTTCATCTGAACCCAAGCAGGCATCTGCTAAGCACATCACTGGCTCCAGTGTGACAGAGCAGCTCAAATTCCTGCAACCCAGTGAGCTCATTGGATGGGAAACAGTGACTTCTGATCTGTAGTATTATTATTAGTTCTTGGATTCCAGCATAAGAGGAATTTTCTTTGGGGGTATTTCACATGGAGCTGGATTCACTGGAACAGTCATAAAAGCTTAATGTCTTGGAGTTGTTATTTTATGAGGTTGGTTTGAAGTGACTTTCTGTTGGGCAGGGAATGAAGGCTTTAGCTCGTGGGTGGGAGATTACTGGCCAATGGCCACAGATCTTCAGTGCCTGGTGCTGGATGAGCCACTGAGCCTTCAACCATCTGCCTGTGCCCTCAGTCAGAGGTTCTGGGCCAGGGAAGCCAGTGAGGAGCAGAAGACACGTGCCCATGCAAAGGGGGAGTGATGTGAGAAGCCTTCCTGCACCTTGTCCGGCCCTCAGAGGCACATTTATAATTGTCCTTGCAGGACACAGGCCAGAGGAAAAGAGCTGAAGAGATTCCAGTGCCTGTGTGTCCTCCTGGAACCCCAGCACAGCTGCAGCTCCCACCAAGAATTCTGTAACTTTTAAGGCAGGATCTTCTCCCTCCTTTTTCCAACTACCTTTCCTCTATTCCTGAACCTAGCTATCATTGAATGCTGCACCACACTGATTTTAATTTTTGTTCCACTTCCATGCCACCAGAGTTTTAAGAAATAAACCCCACCTAATGTTATTCACAGCACCACCATCACCTAAAACCCTGCAAATGCTGTAAATTATCATCCCTGTTCCTTCCATGGACACCCATTCCTACCTGCCCCTGCACCCAGATGAGCCCCTGACACAAACCATGCCCTCACAAAATCCCAACCTTGGATTCTCTTCTGACTCCATCTTCCCCTACAAACCTGTCCTGCTCCTGCAGAGCAAATCACATATTCCAGCTCAGGAACTGCACAGCAGAATGGAAATAGGGAAGATTCTCTTCAATCAGCACAAATGTTTCCTTCACCCAAAATGTCAACAGCTCTGTTTGCTGGTTCATTTTCCCTTAATTTTCTGTGCCAGCACCACACTCAGTCACATTTAAGGGCTTCACAGTGTATGAAATCTTTGTAGCAATGCTTTGCTCAGAACTAGAGCTCAGCAAATACATTCACACTTAGACCTCAGGATGACCTTAGCTGTGCTCTCATCCCCTCCAAGCCCCCTTTTTCTTGCCTTCTAGAAATAGGAGACTTTGCTGATGGAAAGGCTGAGTGGAATCTTAAACCAAACAAGCTCAGATTGAGGATACGGAACAGATTTTGGACTGTGAGGTTGATAAAATACAGCAACAAAGGGAGCAGTGGCTCAGCCATTCACGTCCAGACTGATTCCCCCCTGATAGGCACAGCTCAGACTCTCACTCCCCTCTGGCTTGAAAGCTGCAGCTCTGTGAGCATTCCTAAACATCAGCTGGGGCAGGGGACCTGCAGGAGCCCCAGCTCCTCCTGGGTGCCCACCAGAGCTGCCTCCCCATCCTCTGAGCCACCACAGGGATTCTGGGACCAATTGCACACAGGCAATGTCAAGTGTCAAATGCTCATGATGACCAATTTGTCAAGTTAAAAATAAGCTCTGCAAACGAATCTGGCCAAGAAATCCACAGAGCAAACATTTGAGGGAAATTGCAGCCTATTACCCAATGCTCTGTGAGCACCTGGTGAGGGCAATTTCATCAAACAGAATTAATGCTAACAAAATTATTTTAGGAGGTTTTTTTTAAATCCAGATTCCCTAAACTGCAAGCTAAAGTCCAAGGATAGGTTTGTACCTGCAGGGTTTTGCAGACTGACCTGAAAAGAGATATTCCTATTCACACCCATGGGAGTACAGAGTCTGGTTGGTTACCAGACATATTTTAATCCCAGATATAGACACAGTCTTATTTAGCCTAGATCAGAGTTCAATTAAACCACATTGCAAAGATTTTTGGGAGACATTATATTATAATCAGTTATTGTGAACAAATTTCCTATTTTATTTCAGTGGGAGATATTAACTTCATTCATTCAGTATATTGTTAAATGAAAAACTGCAATAATATTCTATTAAATAGACTTCTCTCACATTTTGAGAGTATATCCTTAATGAATTTATCCTTTGTACATTCCCAGAGATCAAACCTGCACTGAAGTCCTACAGCCAATCCTGGATTTAGTACAGAAGTGAACATTTGCCCCATTCTTCTCCAGCAGAGGCAGCACAGTGGCATTTCAGAGCTGTCAGAACACGACAAGCACCTAAAGCAAGGACTGAACAAAGGTACACCAGCAACCTCTGCACTCCTTGAAAACACAGAACAATGGCATGGACCCAAACTAAACGATGGGAATGCCAAGGGGATAAAACCCATTTCAACCAGAGCAGGGCTCGATGCTAGAGCTCATTGCCAGGGAACTGCCCCAGAGTTAACAGGGTGGTGATCACTGACGTGCAGCCCAGGCAGAGCACTGCCATTAACCACATGTAAAACTCCTTGTTACAGCTGCATCGATTAGAAGCCAGGATTAGACCTCTGCATTCTAAAGCCTTATCCAACATCTGTCAGGTTGTTCCATTTTCCTCAGGATTACCAACACAACAGACACGTGTATAAACCACAAATAGCTGCTTGTGAGGCACAGCCTTTTCACCAACAGGAAAGAGAAGCTTTAAAGTCTATTTTGGAAACACAGAACTCTCAGAAAACTGCACATCAGAAAGGCATTTCCAATATTTTAATAACAGCCTCCAATGCTTTTTGCAGCTCTGTACATGCCCCCCTTTGGCTGCCAAAATACCAAGCTATCCTTTTATTACAGGCCTGTCTTCTCTCTGACCCTCTACTCACAGAGCTCTGTTAGTCAAAGGCTGCCTGGCATTCAGGACTGAAATCTATAAATGGTTTTCTCAGACTGGCTGATGACCTTAAGAGTCTGTAAAACAACAGTGTACATGCAAAGGTCAGTGAAGATTTCCAGAATCACTCCCCCTCCCAGGGCTGCCATTCCCAATTGTCTCCACTGCCGAGGCCATCTGACCTATTTAAGCCACTTTGCCACGTGGAATCAAAGATAAATACCTGGAACCTCCAATTTCCACTGATGAAAGCTTTTGTTAAGAGAAAAGGCTTGGAAAACTTCTATACAGACACTGTTCAGGTTTTGTGCTGCCCAGAGGCTGCAAATGTCAGAGTCCTGTGAGCAGCACACGGTGGGCAAAATGTCACACGCTGGCCTTTGAGGCAAGCAGGGCTGCAGGGATTGTGGCACACCCCATTGTGGCACACCCCATGGATCCTGCTGGCCCCATTGTGGCACACCCCATGCATCCTGCTGGCCCCATTGGGGCACACCCCATTGTGGCACACCCCATGGATCCTGCAGCCCTGCTGGCCCCATTGTGGCACACCCCATAGATCATGCTGGCCCCATTGTGGCACACCCCATGGATCCTGCTGGCCCCATTGTGGCACACCCCATGGATCCTGCTGGCCCCATTGGGGCACACCCCATGCATCCTGCTGGCCCCTTTGTGGCACACCCCATGGATCCTGCAGCCATCCATTGTGGCACACCCCATTGTGGCACACCCCATGGATCCTGCAGCCACCCATTGTGGCACACCCCATGGATCCTGCAGCCACCCATTGTGCCAGCACAGCAAGGACAAAGCAAAGAGGACCTCAGCCTGTCCTGTCTGAGAGCTGGAGAGAAGAGGAGCATTTAGGACACTGGAGTTCATTGCCAGCTCCATCACAGACTCATGGCAGGCACAGGAAACCTCTGCAGCCCAGGTTCTCTGGCAGGGAAATGGAAATGAGAGCAGCCATCGTTCAGTTTGACTGACCTGCAAGTCAAAACCACGTGGAGTTCATCACACAAAAGGCCAAGTAAAACATTGTCTGTCTGGGGGGGTTTCTGGGCTTTAAAGCAGGCAGAAACAACCCAGTGGCAGTCCCAGAAAGGGGGAAAAGCAGACAGTGGGGTCAGTATTTTCTACCTTCAGCAGCACCTTTTCAGAGACCTGGACTGCTCATCCACTGAAGAAATCTAATTTTCATGGCAGTACAATTCTATGAAACACATTTCTCTGCAGGGGATGTATCAAATTTAGCTTTACAGGATGGCTCACCAAAGCCTGCCCAACATTTTAAAGTTTGGCCAGAATGCCATAATGATTGAAATACACGAATATCACAGTTAGTTGGGTTTGGTTTTTTTTGAAGTTCTCAAGTGTCATAAAAATGGGAACATGCAAGATGTAAGTTACAAACTTGAACAAGTTCTGGCCTTGGCAATGAATCAATTCCTTGTCCTGTATCTCCTTCTCCAGTTTTTAATAGCTCAGTGCTTTGCTCTGCTGTTTAAGTCTCTGTCAGATGCTGATAGGCACTCACTCCTCTGTTTAGACACTGAATTGCTTTGCACAGCTCCTTGTTTAAAGAGAGATTAGAGTCCTAGAGCCTGAATGGGGCAATTTGCTCAGCACTCTTGACTGCCACGAAAACCAACAAGAACCAAGAGCACCAAAGAGCTCAGACCTGCACAGGCTGAAGCTTTCAGCTGCAGAAGTGTAGGAGGACACAGAGGACCCAAGAAATGAATTACAATGTTTCTCCCCTTACCATCCAGAAAGAAAAAGAGTATTTTTTCTTGTAAACAGGTACTAATGAAAAATAAAGCCAGCCAACAACATGAACAACAGGACTTAATCTCACATATCCCACACTGAGACCCAGCCTGCACTGGGCTCTGCATTACACAGGTGCAAGGGACATTACTCAAAGAGCCAGGTAGAACCTGGCAGTGAGCAATGCCAAGGCTGAAAAGGAAAAAGGGGTTTCTTGCAATCAGACCTGAGCCAGGCTTTCCCTGGGCTCTGTAATACACTTGTAGCACACATCTTGATACCTTCCTAACTGGAACTCACTTCTCAGGGCTGGTATTGCCAGGGTCCTGGGCTCTGCTGGGAATAAACCCCTTCTGACCTCTCATCCCACCTCAGCAACTCAATACCCAACAGCTGCAATCATTTTTCCCATTACCCAGACAGGGAACTGAGGCAGTGAAGCTGAGTTTTCCAGAAGGTTCTACCAAAGCCAAGCACAGAAAGCAGCAGGAGCAGGGACAGGGCACTGCGTGGGCAGCAGGGGAAAGCACCAGGGCACGGAAGGTAAGAGGATGCAAGAGCCTTGCTGCTGATGGATGGGACTTGGCAAGGCAAGGCAAGGCAGCAAATGCTGCCAAGATTAGACTCTAGTCTGTCAGCTTTTCCGAGTGGGAACCAAGAGCCTCAACCTCCGCTGCCTGGCGGCTCCTGGAATCTGCAAATTCGGTGTAAAACATCTAAATCATGGAGAAGAAAAGGCCCTGGAAGTACTGACTTGGATCAGCAGTCACTGTTGCAGAATTCCACTCTCAGGAAAGCCTCACCACTGGTATAAATCAATAAAGTTTCATAGAAGACAGAAAAACCACCATGTGCTATACCAGCAATGGCCCACCCCCAAAAATATCTTTTAATTGCTTCTTGAAAAAAAAGAAGTTTATTATTTATGTGAAAATTTAATTTAAGAGCAAAGGAAAGAAGACTAACTGGCTGCTTTCTCCTCCTCTCCTTCATGGAGGAATTTGGAACACTAACAGATGCAATGCATGCACATTTTTAATACTTGCATGTATTAAACAGTTGCTTGTATGCAAACTGTGATTTAAACCATGCCAGGATATCCCAATACCCTGGCTACAGCCCTGCTAATCATCTCCATTTCAAAGATGCAATGAGGATTTATGAGAAGATTAATTGAGAAAGGAGGCTGAGGGGGTGGGGGACAGCCCTGCCTGTTGGGGAAATGAACTCAGCATCACCTTTAACCTCCAAGCAATTCTTTGTCACAGAGCACAAAGCAACTCATCATTCCAGAGGAGCAGCAGGACAGAAACCAAGCGGAAATTTATCTGGTTAAACACCTCCTTTCCCAGGGATTAATCAAAAGGGATGGCTGGAGCGCTGGTGTCTTTGTGCTCCCAGCACCTCCAAGGGCTGTGTTTAAAGAGCCCTGGCTGCTGCTAAGAGAGCAAAGGCCACTGTGGCTCCTGGGGTGAGCAGCTACTCCCCAGCCCCCAAATTCTGGCTCTCAAGTATCCTGTCCTGGCTCAGAAGCTTTGTGGGAGCAGCCCAGCTCCCCCTGGGTTTGGTGAGCCCCGGTACTGAGGAGCAGAGGCAGGAGGGAAGGGGCTCCTCAAACCCAGCCTCAGCCCTTCTGGCACCCCCTCTTCCCACCTCACCCACACCAGAAACCCGAGCGGGGCCAGAAATGCCAGGGAGAACAAAGTGCTTGCGGTGTTGGCAGTGAGGAGGGGAACGGCAAAACTACAAAAGGGAAAATGAGATCCAGAAGAGGGAATCGTCCAGAGGAACACAAGCAGACCTGACAGAATGCTAAATCACAGTGAGAAAATGCAGCAGAAGAATGATGAACACGTGGTTTTAATTCTGTTTTTAAGGCAGAGAAATGATTGAGAAGTCTCTCTCTAAAGTCTCTTTTATTTGCTCTAATGCCTTGCTATAACCTGCCCAGGAAGGGCCAAACCAGAACACTCCATCAGTGCCATCCCTGAGGGAAGTGCCTGGGAGAACACTTCTGGCAATTCCAGCTCTGGAATGAGGAGGCAGAAGCCAATGGGACCAAGTCCTGCTTCCCAAGATGATGTTTACACAAAAGGAGCACATTCAGAAGCCAGAGATAAAGGCCTGCCTCAGATGAAGACAAGAACCTGGATCCATTTATGTTCAAAGCAGAGCCTGCTGCAGCTTCAGGGAGGGCATTAATGCCAGAGGCAAAGCTGTGCAGCTCTCAAGGTACATCAGAGTAACTCTCTATTTTCTGGGGTGGGTGGAAAGCAGAATCCTACCTTCCTGCTGCTTCTCAAGCGTCCTTAAAGTCATTGGCAAAGACAAATGACAATGATGGATGCCAGTTTGTTATGCTGAGCACCACAGAACTGCACAGAGCAAATGACTTGCACCATCTTTTTAAGAGGTTGAATGTGTCGTGCTCCCAAAGTGCTGTTGTGCTCAAGAATCACTGAGAGCTCCCTGCAAATCAATGCAATAGAGCCCTGCTATACATTTTGTAAGCCCTATTTTTATCCTTTCCTAATATAACTTCCAAACCTTCCTCCTCCCCCACGTCCCTGCCACAGATCCCTACTTCACACAGCTAAAAACACACAGTGCCTCCTACAATTTTTCCAACATGTGCAGTCCTTAACAACAAATTTAATTTCTTCCTTTCTTTGAAGCTCATTTTCATTCAGCCTGGCTCCAAAGGGAAATTAATGAGGGCTCACTGAATGTGTTTACATAAGATCTCCTCCAAATTTCTGTTATTAAGCATTAGGAGTGTTTTTATCTGCCCTCTAAGGGACGGATGTGTCTGGCCAGAGATGTCTCAATGCAATGTCTGCTGTCCCCTCACCCCAGCAGCACTCACACCCTGCTGGCTTTGCTGCAGCCACAGCAGCTCTGCTGGCACAGCCTGGAGCAGGGGCTGGGGTGAAGCTGAATTAAAGCTGATTTCACCAGGAGTTCACTGCCAGCAAGGGGCTGGCACACCAAGGCACAGCCAGGGCTGAGGGGGCTGTAGGGCCAGGCTGTCCCCATTGTCACCTGGCTGTGACTCTGTGCCCAGGGCCAGGCAGAGCTGTGGCACTGCTGTGGTGACACAACCCCTGCCCAGGGCCAGGCAGAGCTGTGGCACTGCTGTGCTGACACCAACCCTGCCCAGGGCCAGGCAGAGCTGTGGCACTGCTGTGCTGACACCAACCCTGCCCACACACCCACTGTGATCCACACTGAGCCAAGCTGGACCCCAGCTGCTCATCCCCAGCAGCCTCTCTGCTGCAGGAATTCCATCACTGATGTGAATTTCAGTTCCTGGTGGACTCCACAACCACTTCTTGGTCTGTGATATTCAATTGAGGCTTTGAACAGAAGGATTTTTTTCTAACTCCATTCTCAATGACACAAAACAAATAATACAGTTCTTTGTGTAACAGCAATAAGTGTGCACCATCACAAGGGAATTGCTGCATGCACAAGCACAGGTAAAACATGTATTTGTGCATACACTCACAACCACAGCCCGTTCCTGCAGGATAAAGTGTGAATGCAGCTCTTGAACTGACTCCAGGCTGACACATGGTGCCTGAGCTGGGCACAGGCTGGTACCTTCTCCCTGCTCCAAGTGTGCTGTGCTGCTGTCAGACACCTGGCTGCAGTGAACCTAGACAATAGGATTTCAGCAGTGGTTAAAGATGCCTGTGGCTTCTGGGCAGGCAGGAACAAAGGAAACCCTTCTGCTGGAAGAGGGGTTCGATAGAATTCAGGCTGTCTCCACTCCTGCAGTTCAGTCTCCTTCGTTAGCCAACAAAGCAATGACTCCATGACAAGAAAAGGAAACTCATCATCCTGACCAGCTTCCAGTGCCTCTCCTGCAGTTCCTTTTGGCTCCACGTCTCCCCAGGTAACCCTTGCCAGCTAAGGCAGAGTGCTACAAGAGCCATTACATCATCCACATTCAAGAACCAAAACTTCCATAGGGATCATTTTTCCTTCAATAAAGAAATAAAAAGCTAATGCCACCCTGAATTCCCAAAGTGCTGTATTAGCACTCTTGTCAGCTGTAGGGCTTTTGGACTGCTATACATGCATTTTTTTCCCTTTATAAGTCTGTTTGAACCTGCCTGCATTTCAGTTTGCTAAAGCTGTTTAGCCAAGTATGAAGTCCATTCATGGCCAGCTGTAATGAACGTCACAGGCTGTAACCCAAGCAGGCAGTGGTGCCTGTTTGCTGGAGACTCTCATTCAAAAAACCAAAGAGAACAAGAGTAGTTTTAGAGATGCTGTAAATGCTGAGCTGCTTGCTCTGAAAACTAATGCAGAGCCTTGTTCTCTGTGCAGACAAGGCCTCCGAGCGAGGGGGGTGTGGGAGGGAAGCCTTGTTTACACCAGGCTCCTCTGAGCTAACAACTTTTACTTTAAAGGCAATATCAGGCATTGATTTAGAAGACAGACAGAAGCACCTTCTACCCTTGTGGAGACAGAGCAGCCTATGGAAAGCTCCTGCCCTCTGGGCTGCACGGTAAAGAGCAGAGCACGTCTCTTCTCGGTATAAATTTAAAGGGAGGACCTACAATATGGAGAAATCTTCAAAGGCCAGTCAGGTTTCCAGTCCAACAACCCTGCCAAGTGTTCCTTTAATCCTTTATTTACCAGTAAATCTGCCTCTCTGTTCAGCAGGCTTTTACTGGGATTGGGTTTCAGCCTGCAACCCAAAAGCTGTAAGCATATGCTCTGTAGCCCTAATGAGAAACTCAATCTATTAATGAGCAGACCTTCTCCACAGGACCAGGTCTTGGCAACATGAGTCAGTTCCTGAACTTTCACCTCCTGCTTGGCAGCACACCAGACTAACTCCACATCTCTCAGCTGGCTTACATTATCAGCTCATTATTAACATACATCAGGGCCAGATCTCTTTTACATGCACCCAGCAAACAGGAAACTACACGAGGGGAGGGCTCCTCATTTTTGTCTGACTCTGGAGCTCATAAAAATGACTAATTAGAACAAGCTCTAGCAGAGGCACTGTGCAGATCACACATTCCCTCTGAACCTCAGTCCTGACTGGGATCAACACCCTGGGATGCCCTGGCAGCCCCTGGCTGGCTGCAGTAACCAGCCCCAGAGCCTTGCAGCCCTTACCAGAGGCAGAGGTGTGCTGCTCTCCTCACTCTGGAGTCAAGAGACCAGAACTGAGGGAACAAACAGCATGTCCAACATCCCCCAAAGTCACAGAGAGCCGAGTTCCTGCCATCAGCTCCCTGCAGCAGGGAGAGCCCTTTGCAGCCCCTTTCAAAGGACACTGCTGTGTGCTGTAGCTCTGCAGGCCTGCCTGGCTCAGAGCGCTGCTTTGAAGTGGCCTGGGAGCCCCCAGCACTTGGGGAAATGTCCCAGGCCATCTCTCATGGAGCACAGCAGAGGGTTCCTGGCACACACTGAGCACTGCCCTCAATGACACACAGCTATTTGTCGTGATGGTGTCTCTGTGTTTTCCTCCTTACACACCAGTATTTACTTTTGCCCTCTAGTGCCCTCTCCTCAGCTGTCATCCTTCAGCTCAGAAAACAGAGAAACCCCAAACAATCTCTCCTCCAGATGCCTGGTTCAGATCTCAGATGCAGTCCAGCCAGGCAGCAGCGGAAAGCTGCACAGCCTGGTAACTGCTCCCATCTCATCTGAGCACAGATGCCAGCACAGCCAGTGCCCACATCAGAAAATGCAGATGGAGACACAGTCAAGGAGCAGGAAAGGTCAGCAGAGCCTGCTCTGCTCAGACAGGAGGCTGTTGGTGATGTGGATCAAACTGAAGCTGTTGCACAGCATTCTGTACCTGCCCTCACCCCAGCTGAAGGTACATTCATCCTCTGGATGCAGAAAATTCACACCCATTCTGAAACACCCTTTCAGGCAAACCAGACTTAACACCAATCAATACAAAATCTGGCAACATCTCAGAGCCTACACCAGCCCCTAATTTTCTTTGGCTGCTCAAAATGTAGCAATTTATATTCCTTTTTCTAAAAAAAAAAAAAAAATTAGCCGTGGTTAGAATTACTTTTCAGAGCTGATCTCATTTCATAACTCGCCTCCTATTCAGACGGAATTTATGCGCAGATGCTCGGAGCCAAAAATCTGTTCTCATTTAATCCCCAGCAGAACAGGTAAAGAGCAAAGCTACTCCAGCCAGGTTGGTGCCTTGCTGCTCCAGCCTCCCCTCTCCCAGCAGCAGGCACAAGGAGCTCCCAGCTGCTCCAAGGGGCTCCTGTCAGCTCTGCTCCTCTCAGAGCTCTCATGCTGGTAACTAGAGGGGAACTAAAGGCAAAATATTCCTACAGGACCAAGATCTGTCCAATGCAAAAGAGCTGGAAATAGATTTTTAGCTGTTTTAAATGCACTGTCTTTCTCAAACTGCGGGTCAGAAACCAGCAGAGATCAAGAGGCAAGGGATCCTTTGTGGAAGCAGTGGTGATGAGAAAAACCAGAGTATTTCAGATCAACTGGTCAGGAATAACCTATAGGACTCCTCACTGTAGTTAGACCAAGATGATAAAACTCTGAATTCAGATGAAGGTTTGTTACCCAAAATAAGCCAATCCCACAGTAGAGGCACCAGATCTGTCATTCTCCTAGGGATGCTGAGTTACCTTAGGCCACTCATTTCTAATAGGCAGAAGCTAAAGTAAAATCACTAAAAGTTCTTTTGCAGAAAGAAATGCCTGGAGCTTTAACTAATGCTCAAAAATGCCTTGGGGTCTTTGAAAGGGTGATTATATAATCGAGAGTGATACTATTCAAATTATAAAACCAAAACATATTAAGGTATACCAATATACTAATGGTTGACTCAAGCAATGGGAAAATGTATATTTAAATGTATTTTCATTATTTGTTCACGTAGCTCCAGATAGATTCTAGCAATAGTACAGGTGCTGGAAGAAGAGACAGAAATTTGTTAGGTATTTGATACCAGTCTCACTGCAAATAGGGGACAAATTTCATTCTCAATAATATTTACAGAAGGCAAAGAAAGTCCAACTCATCTTAAAAATAAGTGTGTGATAGCATCTCAGTCACAGCAATGGACTTACTCCTTCTGGCTTTCTTGGGACTGACTGAAAATCTGGGCAGGAGAAATTAAATTTTCCAATATACAAAGCTATATGATCTTATCATAGAAAATAATCTGGATTCCAGCAGCAATTCAAACGTTTTCCTCAAGTAGGCAGATGTAACTCCTGCCCCCTTGGTGGGCCCCTACAGCTGAGAACTGAACCAGCCCCTTCAACTGAAATACCTGCACAGCCAACCTGATTTGTGATGCTCAGGTCCCTCAGGTCTCAGCAAAATTAGCCCCATTAAGAAACAAAGCACAGTCCGGTGCCCACATATGGATTTAGCAATTTCCCTTTATGTTAGCCAATTAGAAAACACTGGCTCTTTTCCTTTCCCAAATGCTTTCAAATTAATGAGGAGAGAAAGAAAAAAAACAAAAACAAAACACGTAGCAAAGGCTGAACAAAGATTGGAACTTGATAGAATTTGCATGTAAATCCTCCAAGATTCAATTTTAAGTAGAAGCAAACAAGCAAAATATTTACTGCTCAGCATTTCACAACCACACCAACCTTATCTTGCATTTAAAGGCTTTAGAGGCTCTTAGAGGACTGTTCTGTGGTGATTTCAGTCCGAGGCTGTGAGCAGTGCTGCTGAATGAGCCACCAGACCCAATTATTAACATGATCTGCCCCCAGAGCAGAGCAGGGCCAGGGAGGGGCTGAGCCTGAGGTGCTGCTCTGTCTCCAGCCCATCTCACCCTCCCTCACCCACAAACCCGCCCAGCCTGCTCCTCAAACACTGACAGCCAGAGCTCCCTGCAGACTTCCAGCAGAATTCAGTTTTCTGGGAGTTTCTCCCAGCCTCAGCCATGGCCAGCAGAGCTGATTCATCCTCCCTGGCCGTCCCATCCATCTGGAGCACAGGAGAACCCTGGCTCCTGTCAGTGCTGCCTCACACCATGTCCCTGCTCAGAGCAGACCCACTGAACACTGCTGCCAAAGCTCTCTGCTGGAGATGTCTGAATTTGATGTGGGCTAGAAATATTTCCTAGGAGTTTTTAGCTTCATTTCCTCTCAGAGAAACTCCTCTCCCCCTTTTCCTTCAAGCTTATATACTTGAATTACCATATCTCCTTAAGCAGCAAAAAGCAATAACTTCACCAGATCCAGGAAATATTGGTGGCATTATTAATGTAAATAAAGGATTTTTCATAGCATTTTTCAAGTTATTACCACAAGAGCATAAATAAACCTCACTGATGGAATATTAGTATTTTCTGTTAGTGGGAATCAGTTGTATGATACAGTCAAGTAGGGAACTTCTTGGGCAGATTTAATTCCCATAACCACCAAATAACCACATGAACAACTTTGTCCTGTTAAATCTCCTTCTCTTTTGCATTTTCCATTCATTTCCTTCCAGCCTCAACACTGTCCCCAACTCAAAAAGCTTCAACTGAACCATAACGAGCCTCACAATAAAGCACCTCCAGAACTAAAGAAGACAAATGAACATTCTGCCTCTTAAAGCTGCATTTCTCATTAGAAATGCTGCCAATTGAAGCAAACCTTGAAAGGTTAGCACAGGCTAATGGGCAGAGAAGTAAGATAGAAGTTGGCACACCTAGATTTGACTCCTAGTCTCTAGATTATTCACCAAAATACTAAATACTAGCTGTTTTCAATCTCATTTAAGAACTAACTACTTGCACTCAGGACCACATTCCTCACACAAAGCAGGATGAAACTCTTAATGGATGACATGGAGCAAATAAGAATTTTCTGCTATCATGAGATAACCATTCTGCTGATCCCAGCATGCTGCAGGGAAGGATCTGAGACCATTCCCTCCGTCCCTCCTTCCCACCTGACAAACAGGCACTGTCTGCAGGAAATGGTGGGATCTGAACATTTCCCCCAGTTCATCTTTCCTCCCAAACCCCCTCAAATCCCACATGTTACAGAAATCCTCATTTCCATCTCCCAGAATTCCTTTGCACCTACTATGAAAGCACCCTGAAACACTTGGGGGAGCGAAGCAAAACATTTGATAAAAATCCTGATTAAAGCAGCATGGTCCCATGGTGGGTCTGGATTTCTGCAGGGTTTTGTAACTGCAGATATGAGGGGGATTTACTGGGTGTGTCAGACCTTACCAGACCTGGCAGTTAAGAGCAAAGGAAAAGGATTCAAGAAGCAAAAAGCTGCTTCAGGAAAAATGAAAGACAGCCCTTGCAGCACATCTCTCCTTGTGCAGTGTGAGGCTGAAAAAGGCACATGACATGGATAATATTTATTTCTCTCTTTTACAGTATTTCTGCCAAAAGTGCTGACAAATAGGTGCTATTTCCTTACAATAATTCCTATAATAATGAGAAATCCCAGGCAGCCTCAACTCTAGATGGCGTTGGCAGCTCCTCTTAGAATCCATGAACTTGCTCCAAGGTATCCAACTCCTGGAGACTGAGCCTGATCTGGGGTCCTACTGCAGACAGACAGAACTATTCCTACTGAACTGATCAGAGAACTGGAGAACTCTGTTTAGCAACTCCAAAAGTGATTGGATAGTTAAAAATATGTATTTGTGGATATAACTATAATTCTCAACAAAACAAAGAACTGAACGTCTATTAACTATCAGAAACTATTTCTGTTTCTGCAGAGAACAATGATGCCAGGAGGCAGGAGCTGTGGCAATAGCTCATACCACACAGGCACAGGTTGAATGCCACCATTTCCCTGCCCTGACTTCACAATTTGAGTGAACTGCAAACTGCTCAAACAGTGCATTTGCACATTTGATTCTGTGACTGAGCTGATTCACCCAAACATTTCTGGATTCCCCAGAAATACCAAGGTTCCCCAAATACTACACCCAAAGAGCTGTCAAACAAGAGCCTGAATTAGCTCTCACCTGCACTTCTGGCAAGGTGATGTTGTTTAGGAGGTGCAGTCATGGATCTCATCTTTGGCAGGGCCATAACTTCCACAGCTCTGCACCGAGCAGGAATCATTTATTTCCTCAAGGCACCTTGAATTTCCCATCTGAGTACTCCTCAGTCCCAAAAGGAGCACCGGCATTTGCAGAGGGTCCCCGTGTGCTGCCTGAGCCCTGTGTGCAGCAGGAGCTCAGGACACAAGGGGAAAAGGTGGCTGCTGTTCTGTTCCAGCCTCTGGAATCAGTCAGGGAGCACTCAGGTGCCCCAGCCACATCACATACACGGTAAGCTTAAATCCAACATTTTAGAAAGTGGAGATGGGAAACAAAATGGAAATATCCTCCCACTCTGGCCATGACAGGGACTGTTCTGAATTTATTACTGCCCTGCTGCCACAGTTTTTCCTTGTGGAGAGTCAGATCAGTGGCAAGCAGCTCCCAGCACCAGCCAGGAGTGGCACACACGCTCTGGGAGACCCAGGGCAGATGCCAAGGGAGGGCTGGTGGCCTCAGGATCTCCCAAAGTACATCCTGAACTTCCAGAAGGAAGAGATAAACCAGCCCCAGGTAACACCTGGCCACTCAGGTGAGCGTGACCAACACCTGGTGACCTTTCCCTTCTGACTGGAGGGGAGTTCTGCAATTCTCAGCTCAGCAGTGCCACTGATGCAACATTAAAATGCTGCTTAAGTCTGCTCCTGTGACAACTCTTTATTTCAAATGATTGTTTATGAAATTTAATAGCAGCAGCTCATTCCTGGGTGATGGTGTCTGACACAGAACACTTAAAGTGAAATGTGAGTGGCATTTTTGTATGGCTCCTCTACTGAATATCATCACAGCCCCAGTTAATTAAAGTGCAGATGAGCTGTCATTAGGTCTGTATGAGTTAATTGGCCTTCTCAGGGGCCAAAATTAAAGCTACAACACATCTAGGGTGCAGACTTTCAGGCTGAACTTGCATTACCACATTTGGAGTCTGGAGGCAGGCAGAACCCAGAGGCAGCAATTCTGAGACTCAGCCTACAGGGCTCTAGAAATTGCTCATTTCTTTCCTTTTTAGCTTGTAGCCTGAGCTTTTGTGCAAATCTGGCCCTGGGGTTTAGGCAAAATTTGGTCTGTAGTGTAAACTCCTCATTTTACAGCTGGAAGTTGCTGTCAGTAGTTTTCCCAACAAGCCAGGAGCCTCCTTGCCATAAATAAAGAACCTGATAGGTTTTTTTAACCTTTTTATTACTAGCCTTACCTAAGTTTGCTGTATCACTATTCATTTACTGGTTTACACAAAGTGAGCTCAAAAATACCATAAATTCTTTGCCCAGAACCTAACATCCAAGCCTGAAACTTTTTTCCTTGGAAACAGCTTGGTTATTCAAGTCTGGTAAAAAATTTGCATTTCTTGTTCCTAACCTAGATGAGAAGCATAAAACCATCTACATGAGAAAAGGCTGAGGGAAAAAAAAAAAAAGCCCTCCAGTAGCAATAAACAGATCCCAACCTATTGCAAAGTATGAAAAACTGGCTGCAACAGAATGTGACTGTAAAACGGTCATGTTGTTATGCAGACTCAATAGCTCATTTAAAAAGAGTGCCCAACCCTTCCCTGCCTTCCCTCCTCTAGACTTTTTGTCCTTCTGCAAATACGAATCTCTCAAGTTATATTCACGAGGAAAATCACTAAATCACTACTGCAACAGCTCAGGGCCTGGGCAAATATTGGGATCTCAGAGAAATTACAGACATGAAGACAGTTAACTGCTGAACACAGTATTTATGGCAGTTAATTGATTACAGGCTACTTTAAAAAGCAAAGCTGAGATCAAACTTCTTGTCCTTTCTGAAGCGTATTTTCTCTTCAGCGAGGTGCCTGAGAGAGCCCCACTGCAGCCTGAATGGAAGCTGCACAGAATGTCACCTACTTGCTGCTATTTTCCCTGCAAGTTTAATACATCCACCCACCCCTAAATCCACTCGGCTCAATTCATTCATTTACTTTTAGTTTTGCCTTTAAGCGTCTCTCTAGATGTCTGAAAAGAAAGAGATAAAGCAATTACTTGATTTCATCCTTGGGATTTCAGCTCTCAGCCTCGGCATGGTGCCTCTTTAGTGCTTGATGAGTGTCTAAATTCTCCCCAGATTAAAGAGGGTTGTCTTCTCTCTCCCTGCATTATACACATGGAAGAGAAAAGGAAAATCAAAGGGGTCCAAACTTCTGTGGGTGGAAATTTGGTTTCTTTCTGCTCTGGAAAGGCTGTGCCAGCTTACACACGACTAAGATCTATCTCAAACTATTTTTCAAGCAGATATATCCATTTAAACGTGCTATATAAACCCTGAGCTGTGATTTTAGAATGAATTCCATAACAAACAGCCTCTTTCAAAGGTGTAAATATGGTCACACTGAGTCAGCTTCTGGAATGAGCTTCCCAGGAGGGTTTGAGTCTGTGCCCCAGAGATCACTGCCCACAAACTGGAAGAAGAGGAATGGTTTGCTCAATACACAAAGTAGGGCTGAGCACAGGAAAATAATTATAGAAAGCTACTGTGGTAGTTCTTGGGTTTATTTCTGTCTGGAAGTCCTTGAATAATGATCCCAAACACAGCACCAGTGATTACTGTTTCCCAGTGATTAATCAGCAGCAAACTCGTTGTCTTTTCTCTTCTTCATCATCTCCCTGAGAACAGTGGGAAGCTGAGCAGTGGCTTTTGGAAATGAAGCATTTTGTTCAGCTGCTCCCTATGAAGCCCACATGGGGGCCATACATTTCAGACTTGAGCCTCTCTTTCCCAGCCAAAACCCTTAATCTGCGAATTATTTGTACAAATGGGAATGAAAAAGAATTTGCCCTCTTTTCCCCCGATCCCTTCAGAGCCTGTGCTTTTAAGGCAGCTTTTAGCAGCCTTCCTTTTCTGCTTGGTAAAATGTGTGCAACAAATGCACAGAGCTGAGGTGTGGGAGGGAAGCTCCCAGCCAAGAGCCCCCTGGACAAATTCCAGCCTCACCAGAGAGATCAGAGCTGACCCTGCAGCTATTGTCAGATCTCTCTCCATCAGAGGACTGTGGCTTCTAGGAAATATTGAGGTCCCCAAACTTCCAGGGCCCGATGGGACCGGTCCAAAGAACTCCCTAATTTATACTGAATTTTTATTTAGCAGTAAATTCAAAAGTTTTTCCTTTTCTTATAAGTACCCAGCTATCCTGCAATAGTTATCATTAACATTTTAACCTGGTAACAAGGAATCAAAATATATCTACATAGGTAAAGTAAGAGTAAGCAGTAATCCACTTTGTGATAATATTCTGTCACATCAAAGCTTGCTTTTCCCATATTTTCAGTTCTTGCTGCAAATAATTTTACCTCTCTTCTAGAAAGCCCACAAATGAAATAAATGAGATTGTGCACAAAGATTGATCCAAGTGATAGAAATGCAGCAACTAAATATGAATATAAAATAAAATGCAGAAATGCTAAGTCTCCCATTTTATGTAATGAGGACTTTAAATGAACCGACACTGCTTTTCTTCAATGGATAATCTCCTTTTATCAACTAGGAAGAATCTTACTGATGGTACACCAAGATGCACTGAGCAGACTTTCATTACAGAAGCTGGGGACACAGTTCTAACATCATTTCTACTCAGAAACAGCTTCAGCTCATACTTCCAAGGCCTTTGCTCTCACTAGCAAGAAATCTCACTGCTGGGAGCCCTGAAGTGTTTTCTGAACGGCTGTTAAACTCCAACTCTAAAATCCTTATCTGCAAAACAGTCTCAGACAGACAGAGCCAGACCTGTCAGAGCTCAGCCCTGCTTTGATTCTCCAGGTACAAACACATCACCAAAATAACAGAGAAGCAAACGTTATCCTAACCCCACATCTCTGACAAGAACATTCCAAAAGGCTGACATTTGGCACTCTGCTCACTGCTAAATCACACCTTGAACAGAACAGGCACAAAGTTAATACCAAACAGCAAGAAAGGCAGGCCTGGGCCTTATGGAGGAAAAGACAGGATATGGATTTCAAGAATGAGAGCTGTAAGAGAAGTCTGAGAATCATTTCCAGCTCCACAGTGCAATGTTACCTGATGTTTGCCATTTCTGACAATAGTGCCTGCAGTTAACACATTCCAGCTGGGAAGCAGTACTAGCATGATGGTAAAAAAACTCAGCCTTTGATGCCCTGATGAAACAAAGCTTGGATTTTTTCCTAGATTTGCAAACCCCCTTTGTGGAGCACTGTTAGGGACTGTAATCAGTCAGCGCTTTTGGCCATTCCCAGCTGGGACTGAGCTATGTGGCCACAGAGTAACTCCCCTTTTATGTCTGGAAATGCAAAACCAATAAAGGTGCAATCTATGGCTTAAAAAAAAAACCATGGAAAAGCAATGGGTTTAAATTGTATTCCTAAAATAATAGCTGGTGCTCTAGTTCAGCATCTCTGGCACTGAACTATTTCATGGGGGGGGGGAAATAAATTTCCTTTATAACACCCATATTAACTGCCTCAAAAATATTCAGAGGTTTTTTCTATTGTAACTTGAAAGGCACATCTCAACTTGCTCCTCGTGTCCCTGAAACTGTGACCAAAAGTGCAGAACTCCCATCAGCTGTTGACACGGTTTTGTTTCCTCTAAAGACCCACATAAAAACTGATAGCAAACCTCAGAGCTTCTCTCCCTTCCTGACATAACTTGACCAGAGAATTCCAAGGGGTCAGACCACACAGATGCATGAATCACGTTTGATCCTGGTTTCTAGAAGTCAATGGAGTCGTAGCACAGATGGCCTTTAAATCTCCTGTGACCTGGAGGACTGATCAAATGCACTGCTTGGGGCACACTGGGGGCTTTTGCACCACTGCCACCAGAATATTTTAATCTTGGACGTGCTTATTTCAAAGCACCCTTCTGAGGCTGCATTATCCCTGCTTGGGCCAGCTGAACACAGAGTGCTTTGCCCAAGGTTGCACAGCCTGGGCAGAGCAGGGACATTATCTGCATCTCCTAATTTTACATTTACAAATGGAACAGCAGCAGAGCAAGATACAATGGTTTTCTTACTCACAGTAGTCAATCCTTAATCATAAAACTTGCTCATGAGCATCACACAGAACTATCTAAAGACTGTGATCATGAGTCTACAGACACTCAACAGCACAGAATTATTTATGTTTTTAACAGAAGAGCCCATAGGAACTCATCACAGCTTTTACTTAATACAGTTTTAGCAAGGACTGCTCCCAGCTCTCTAAGTTTAAAACCTCAGATTGTGGTTTTTTGATGCTCATTTTAGGACTAAGTGAATAAAAATTCATATTAATGAGGTAAAAATGTTACTCTAGATCATGAAATTCAGCCAAAATGAGAATTAACCTAAGAAAGATCAGAAACTGAAAGTCACAAACTCAAAGCCACAAACTCAGATCAGATGCTTTTATACCTTAAGGGCAGTCCAAGCTGGAAATCTGTGATGAAACTCAAAACTGGGAAAGCCCTCTGTGCTGTTGCCAACACAGTCAAGAGAAGAAAAAGCCACAGAAACTATTGTGCATTTTAAATAGAAAGAATATCATGGTTCTGGAATTGTATCAGCATCCAAACTTTCAGAAAGGACAGGGCATGTGAAAGCTGCTGAACAGAAGACAAAATAAAACAAAAAAGAGGGGATGGGAGAAACTGAAAACCTCATAAAGGAGATAAACTCAACTACAGATGAGAATTATTTTGTCTTCCCCTCCCAGTTTTAGGCATAAAGGCAGGGCCAGCAGCTTTCAGTGGAACTAGGTGATTATCTCTGCTAGTCCCTTTGGAAAATTCCACCTCCATGAATTCCACCCCCACCTTCTCTACACGCTCATCTACACCAAAGATTTTTCCTCCTTTCGTCTCTGCACTGAAGACAGAACATATTCCTGAACTGCCCTCACCCCATCTTCTACTTCACTGAAAGCAGACACAAAAAAAAAAAACTCGGTTTAGTTTTCCCTTTTTTAAATCCACATCTTTGCTCCCTGCTCTCAGCAATGGGAAACAGATTCAGCCAGCCTTAAAACACTATCTCAGCAACAAAGCATGCAATGTGCTCCATCTCATCTCTCCACTCCAACTGAGTTTACAGCAGTGGGTGGTTTTCAAACCTAACATTTGATCAAAATGAAAAACCGGGCATTCCTTTCACCCCATGACAGGCAGGCTGATATAAATCACAGCCTTCCCAGCAAGGGCTCTTCCACAGACAATGAGTTGTGGCAGTGCCTCAAAGCTCAGCCCCAGCCATTGTAAGAGAAAGTTTCAGGTTTTTAAAGCAGGCCTGGGCTTTTTACAGCAGTACTAAAACCAAAAGAAGGGGAGAATTTATGGTGTGGTTGTTTGAGGGGCAAGGAAGGTGTCTCCCCTTCAGGAGCTCTATTTGCAGTGCATTGCTCTGGGTAGGTTTGTGCCAGTGCCTGCTTTTAATTTTTAGTATTTCAGTAGCATTGAAATCTCCAAACTGGGGCA
Organism: Agelaius tricolor; assembly: GCF_023055355.1. Taxonomy (NCBI): domain Eukaryota; kingdom Metazoa; phylum Chordata; class Aves; order Passeriformes; family Icteridae; genus Agelaius; species Agelaius tricolor. The sequence goes on from NW_027269280.1 coordinate 1,172,703, forward strand.
GCCTCACATTTTACACTCATACACATTTACCCACACACTGAAGTTCATTCATTGTCCCCTCACTGTTCCATCAGGGAAAAGAACCTCTTCCTTAACTCTGGAGAAAAGCTCTTGGATGTATCTGCCCAAGGAAAGGATGGTGCCAGCCATCCTCTGGCTCTGATTTAGGAACACAAACAGTGCAGGTAAGCACCAAGCAGCAGCTGTTGAATTCATGTGTGTGTGCACAGCACTCCAGAGTGTGATCAAAGCAGAGCTGATCCCATCCCCAGCCTGCTGCTGCTCCTTGCTAACCCAGTAACCTATTACAAATGCCCTCCAGCCTCAACCATTTTAAGCCTGGACTTCAAAAGATCAGCTTATCCCTTAGGGCTGAGCTAAGTGACAGGTGGGGGGCAGGAGGGAGCCCCTGCCCTCCCTGCAGCCTGTAAGGGGTGCAGGGTTGCACAGCTGGCTGGGCACACCGGGGAATTGGCTGCATTCCTGGACCACCTGAACCTGCAGAGCTCCCTGCTGCTGCTCCTGCCCTGCTCTGGGCAGCAGGAGCTGTGCTCACAGGAAGCTGTGCCATGCAGAGGTGAGAAATCTCAATTCATCTGCCTTTAGGGACCTGCTCAGCTGCTCCTGGGGCTACAGAGATGCCCCCTCTCAAACCCTCAGGGAGCACAGCAAGTGTTGACAGGGTGCCCATCCCAAAAATCTGCTGTGCTGCAGAGCACTGAGCCTTGCTAACAGCCAGGGCTACCAGGAATACAGCACAGTAAAAGAGCAAGGAAAAAGCTGAGAGCTTAATGAGCACTGAGGGAACAGGAGCTCCGTGTGAAGAGGTTTGAGAGGCATCCACATCCACATCAGGGTTTGCCTATCTGCTACCAAAAAGTCAGGAACCACTGCAAGGGACACCATGGCACAAAGACAGACTCCAGAGCAGACCCTGAGCCTTCCCTGCATGTGACACAAATCACACCCGGTCAGGTATTTTTCAGCACGAAGGAGACTCAAACTGACCTTCCCATCTATATTCCCTTCCTGTAAAAAGGGAGTATTAGGGCAGGGCAACTGGTGGAAACCTCCACACACCAAGCTGTTCATCCATACTGAGGTTTTTTATATTCTTTTCTATTAATGAAACTTTTTTCTCCTCAAGAAATTGCATAACTGAGCTTGAACTTTGCTAACTAAGCAGTGGCAGGGTTTATTCCAGCAACAGAGCAGTTGTTTCCCTCAGCTGTGAGCACACTCCCTCTGCCTCACCAGTCTGCTGATGGCATTGCTGTTCAAAGAACACATTCTCATGCAGTGTGAGAACATGAGATGCAACAGCCAGGCAAATAAGCCTATTAATTACCTAATGAATGTAAAGTGTTGTTGCTCTGAGAGTCTGCTGTACAATCACATTTTCTGCCTCAGAAATATAAAAATCTAGAGAAAAACAAGCAAAATTATTTACTCAAAATCCAGATTATGGGGTGGGAGAAGCAAGTCAAAATTATAGGGAAACCAATTAGTCTGTCATTAGAAAGAGGTGCACACAAAGCTGGCTCTGAAAGCCTGTTCCTGTTTCCAGATGTGAGTTTGGATTGCTGTGGCACACGACTACCCAAAGCAGGCCACTGCTTTAAATTCAACAGTCAATTTGGCAGTACCAGAACTTTCCAGTCACTGAACTTGAGCTGAGTGTCAGTTCTGTGAATGGTAACTAAGGCAGGAACATGAGCACAAGTCTTGGAGCAGTGAGCTCCGAGTCCTGCAGCTGTGCTGGAGTTACTGTGGGACCCCAGAGCATCACTCATGTGTCACTGCACATCACCAGAGTGTCTGAGAGCCCATTGCTCAGAGATGGGAAATCAGCACAACAGAGGAGGAGAGCAGGAGAATAATAACTCGGGCATATGACAAAATCAGCTGGTAATTGAAATTCTGTGACTGTCAGCATTTTAAAACTTACCCAACAAATACACCAGGCTCCCTGAAAAGTCATCACAGTGAGGTAAGAGAAAAAACAATAATCTTCTGTACTCAGCTTTAACTACATTTCAAAGTAATATCTCCTTTCTCCTATCACGTCAATACAATGTGGAGTGGGAACTGATGCTCACACACAGCACCAGGCCTTCAGCTTATTTCCAGCGCTAACTTTAAATAACAATGCATGAATGGCCAAAGTGCCTGGTTTATAGCATCCTCCCTTTCAGCCTCTCCCTTGTCTCAGTTCATTTCCCCGTGGCACGCTTTGTTCTTAAAGCAGTCTTAACCACTCATACATCAAAATATTTAATCAACATTTCTCAGTCAGGAAATAATCCTGCTTTAGACCGATTCAGTGGGAGACTCTGCAGTGGATTCAACCTAAAAAAAAGGGTCAGAATGCATTTCCGAGGGTGCTTTAGAAAAATCAATGCTGACATGTTTTTAATGAAAATCAGTAAGTGACATTAGATAATGAAACAAACATGCAGCAGCACCACGGCCAGGCCATTTAGACAATCAGCTTGGGAAGGATTCAGCGAGGTGAGCGCTTGAGCGTGCCGCCAACGCGGGCTTCAATAAAGCGCTGCTTTTTGTTTGTTTTAATGAGAATCTCCAAATCTGTTTCCTGTGAACAATGCCTCGAGGGCTCCCAGTTTCCCCCCGTGCCCGTTCCCCAGTGCGTGCAGCTCCAGGGAGATCAGCCTGAGGAGCAGGGCCTGCTCCTGGGGACAGTGTCCCGCTTTGGGAGCCGCTGACCCGTGCAGCCGCTGCCAATGCTTTGACAAGCTGTGCTGCAGCCCCAGCGGGGAACACTGAGCCATTAAAAGCTGGAGTTGTGAAACTCTTTACAAGAGGCCTGTCCCTTCTCAGAGTAATTAATTCTTTGACTGCCACACTGAGATGCAATGAATGAACACATACTCTCGGGAGAACAGCTATGCTAATGCGGAGGAGCGCAGACAGAGAGTCCGAGGGCTCGCTGGAGCTGGTGAGACTCAGTGCAAAGTCCCCGTGCCATCCACATGCCTGAAAACCAACACAGCTCGGGGGAACCCAGCTCACAGCCCAGCACTTCCCACAGACACGGGTGTTGACACTTGCATACTCCTTACCTGCACCCTGCAGGAGCCACCCACACCTTCTGCACACCTGGAACAGTCTTGGGGCCATTCCCAAAGCCCGGGACGCTGGCAGGTGCCACCAGGATGTGATCCCAGTGGGAGCCAGCACAGCCCCAGCCCTGCTTGAGGAACACTGCTGTGGGACTCTGCACAGCACAGCTGCTCCCACAAGCTTTTCCTGCAGGGAAGGAGGAATCCCACTCACCTGGGCTCTGCACATTTGGTTAGGATTTGCTAAGTCACCCTCAATACCAAACAGCCCCTGAAATCAATCAGTGTCTTCTTGGCTCTACCTGTGCCAAACCTTGTGTTCTGTTTGCAAGATTTCAAATCACAGCTCAAATGGAAAAAAACCAAACAACGTCATAGCAGAAAATCATTTGAGGAAAAAGAGTAAAAAACTAACAGCCCACTTGCAAAAGTTACTGATAAGAACAGAGGGACAAGGGCTCATTATTAAACAACACTAAGAAAGTGATGGCTGCAAGAATAGAACTTTCCACCTTGAGATACACAGCAAACCCTTATCTCTGTTCTATGTGACTCACAGCTTAAAAAAAAAGAAAGAAAACGAAATGGAAACAAACAGCTGAAACATTACTGAAACAGAAGCAGTTCTAGTCAGTTCCCCTGTTTTAAATCCCACTGCTGGAAAACTAACAAGGAAACAAACAAACAAACAATTCCCCCAGTGGTTTGAAACATTCACGCTTTCCAGGAAAGCTGGCAAATTGAGCAAAGCCCAGCACAGTGGAGGAAGCCTTGCAGGTCTCCAGGCAAACTCGCAATATCTGGGGGCAGGTTTGAACAAAAGCCTACCCAGGGAGCCAACAAGAGCCCTGCGAGATTCATGACAAAGTCAGACATGGTGTTCTGGCTCCTGGCTGGCCAGAAGGCTGTGACATTAACACATGCTTCATTACAGCAGAATCACAGCCGGCTCATTCAGGGCTGCAGAAATTAGGGATGGTACACATCAAACGTGTTTTCCCAGGAAAACACAGGGCCTCCAGCCCGGCCCTAGAAAATCACTAATTACGGTGCAGAACCTATTTACATTCACAGAATACAACTTCTGTTTGGCAGCGCTTTGTCTTGATTTTTTCCACTGCAAAGGATTTCAAAGTCATCTTCCTGACAAGAAGCAATTGAATATTTTTTCATATTCCAGCAGAAATTCGAACAGAATCAAGATCTAAAAATACAAAGTAATAGAAATGAATTTAATATTTTCTCTTAGCAAGCATACAATGATGTTTTATTAGCAGGATAAATTACTTTACACCTCATAAGCAAGGGCTGCTACACTGAATTACTGTTGCAATTCAGACAGTTACATGCAATCAATCAAAGAAGATTTTAAGTCGCGGCTATTTAATGGCTAATTCCTCAAAACACAAAATAGGTGAGCTCCTGCAATTAGTCTCCTACAGAAGGAAAGTAAAGAAGATGTCACAAAGCAAGTAAATGAAAGTAAAACAACCCAAAGATCTTGGGGGGAAAAGGGGAACTTCTTTAGCATTAATAGAACAGTGTTAGAATAGTTCTCACAAGTACAATATTCTATATTGATTTCTTGTGAAACTCTTGTGGTAAAATATGCTTTTCAGTATGATGAAGCGCGCAGCAATCTCATTTTGCAGGTTAGCATGCATTTGAAGGGTTTTTACTGAAAACAGGTTCAAGTCACTGGAGAATATAACTGTACGAATGTCTCCATTCTCTTAACCACTATTTATAGCAAATTACAATACTTAAATAACCAGCACCAAAAAATGCTTTTCCCACTTAGAAATACATTTAAAATACCCAGCTTTGAAGCATCTTCCTTATTAACAGTCTTTATACAACATCACATTCTCAACTGGTATAAGTCAAAGGGCTTCTTCAATATTAACAGAGATTCCACATTCCTCTGCTCCAGCTAAACTTTTGTGGCATTTTAATAATACCCAGATTTTAGAGAAGATACAGATAAATGAGGCAGTGTCTCAGTAACATACATCTCTCATTCTCCCCTTCCTTCTGAAAAAGAACGAAGTCAGGTTTTGATGCTGCTGGGGTCCCAGTGTTTGCAGTGAGCTCACGAGCTCATTTCTGAGCTCCCCAACTCCCCCAGCTCCTGCTCCCTGCTGGCTGTAACGCGAGCTGGGCTGGCTCCTCACGGACAAAGGCAGGATAAAAAGTGTTGAGGGTACAAATCCAGGTGTTGCCAGGATTGCTCACATGTGAGAGCAGCACTCTTCTTTCAGCTCAGTAAAGGTGAGGTGAGAAGGGGGAGTTGATGAGGGATGGTCGAACTGGAGGAAATTATACCAAAGGAAGCAATATGGGAGGAGCTGAAGGAGGGCTCAAAACCAACACATTGTCTAAAGTCTTCCAGAGTGAGCCACAGAGAGCAATTAACATGCATGAGGATGAAGAAATACACCAAGTTCATCGTGTGAAATGACATTCTCACGAGAAATGCCAGATCTTACACCAGTTTCTCTTCTACGTGGGCAGTTCTGTCCCGAAACCTGCTCTCCCAAGGTGATGACCCCAGGAATCCCCAGAAGCAGGCAGCACATTTTCCAAGTGGCTGCCCCAGCGGGATGGATGGACGGCTGCCTCTCCCCCAGGACAGCAATGAATGCTCTGGAGCCCTCCTGCCTTCCCTGGCAATCTGTCACAGGCTGAACAGCAACCTGCCCATTGCTCATCCTACAGGTTACAGAGCAGGGCAGCAGTGAGCACACAAACCCGAGGGAACATCCCCCACAGGCACAATGAGTGGGAGGCAGGCAGAGGAGCAGCTCATCAAAATATTTTTATAAATATATTTACACTTTTTTGTTTTGGCATGGAAGGAATAGTCAGGAACACAGTTTGATACTTCTAAAGAAGGCCCAAAGCAAACAGCTAAATGAATGCACTAGTTTCTGTGACATGCAGCATCTTGATTGCTGCAGAGGTAAAATGAAACCTCATCCTCTTACAAAAGGTAAGAATAATGACTTTTATAGCAAAAGTACCCACTCTGACAGAATGCTCAATTTTCAGTTTAGGTTTTACTTTATTTTCAAGCACCAAGTGGGGAACAGCCAAATTACAATAAATCTTAATGCAAAGCATCAGCTGAATCTTGCTCCTCGCCTTTGGGCCCAAGTGTCATTCTGACTCTCTCTGGGACCCAGGATTCCTGAAGTCAGACCCCCCCTTGGAGCTCACAGCCTTCCACCATCAGCTCCAAAGCTCCACAGACTCCTCCAGCTTCACCATTTGCCACCTGAGTGATAAATTCCAAGCGATTTTACTAAGCAGTAGCAATTATTTCATTGCACAAGAATGATTTATAGAAAGAACTTGAGCAGGGTAGAGGGAGAAGTGAAAAAGATTCTCCCTCTTCCCTCCTTCTCCTGAATCACAATTCCACTTCATGAAAGATCAAGAGGGACCTTCTATGCCAATCTGTACTATCGAAAGTATAATGAAAAAGTCAGTCACTTCCTCAGTTACTGTGAGGGAATGCAAGTGAATTCCACAAAGGAACAACTGAAAGCAATCAGATTCACTTTCTGCACAGCTGGGAGAAAAGCAATGCTCTTACTTAAGAAAAAAAGGATTAAAAACCAACTTAAATTTGCTTTCTTCAGAACCATCAATCCCTTTGAATGAAGAGAGCCCACCTTTCAACTAGAAATTGGCAGAAGTAGTGAATCACCGCAGCAAATGCTGTGCCCTTCAAAGCTATAATAAAAAGTCCTCTAAGGCTTTTCTCCAGGGGTGGAACTCCCTCCACATCCTGAACAATCAGCATCCTCCTTTATGCAGCTACAGCAGTGCCCTTGTTTGCTTGCTGTGGCTGGCAGAGGTCACCAGAGCACACATGGCTAACCAGCAGCTCACTTTATAACCTGTCTCAGGGCCACAGCAACTAGATTAATTTTCTTGCAAGTGACATTTGAGAGACTCCTCCCACACATCAGCTGAATGGGTCTGAGCAGCCCATTCTTGGGGAAAGCATCTCCACACTGAGTCTGCCCAAGCTGTCCTTCTGAACAACTCCAGCAGTGCTCCTGCGAGGGCTGACACTTCTAGACCTGGCAGGACACAGAGCCAGGGCAGGAAACACCCACCAGGAAGGGCTGTGTGGGCAGAAGGCAAATAGCTGCCCTGTTGGGCTGCTCCTGGTGCAGTTACACACCAGCCAGAGCAAGGGCCAACAAGGAAAACACATCTACTGATCCAGGGCCAACAAGGAAAACACATCTACTGATCCAGGGCCAACAAGGAAAACACATCTACTGATCAATTCAGCAGCCCTCCCTGGCAATGAGGGAGACCTGATCTGGGCTGGCAGCATTTGCCAGCTGTGCCACCCAGCCCAGCCCTGCAGCAAGCCTGGGTAGCCCAGCACGCAGCAATGGTGCTACAAAGCAAGAATACACACTTTCCCTGGAGCTGCACCACTGCCCAGCCCTGCAGGCATCAGCTTCTGAAAGGGGGGCTGAAGAGCAGTGCCATGACCAGAACTCACCTGGCAAAGACAAAATTCACAGCTCAGCTGCACATGAACTGTGAAAAACCCTGATGAGACACTCCAAGGGAACAGAGTGGATCAAGTCAGTCCTTCCCACCCAAATTCTGCCTTCCCTACCACACCATGCCTGACAGGACTGTAAAAAGTTCATTCCAGGCTCAGTGAGCTTCTCACCTTGACTGAATGAACAGTTCCTAGTTACAGACTGCCACAGATGGCAAATGGGATCAGGAGAAGAGCGGCACTCAGCAGTCACTGCTGAAGAAGGGGATGATGTCCTGTGTGCCACCAGGATGCCCTGCCTCCCCCATTCCCATGGACCTGGCAGTATTCCACAGCTGCTCACCAACTCTGCAATCCGAGGGGGGAGAGGTGAAAAGGGAAAGGGTGAAAGGGAGATGCAGAATTACTTTTCCATTCAAACGTGAAAATCCAGAGATATGCATGGGTACAAGTAAGGGCAGAATAAAGCCTTAAATATTTAGTCTTCTTTGAAGCTTTCACACTAATCACTTAAGCCAACACAACATCTTAAAAATCGACGGCATTATCCAAAGCCTTTCTGTTAAGCCAGTTCTAAGGATACAATCAGTTCCTCTCCCGCCCTGACATCACACAAAGCGACTCAGGCAGCAGTTAATAAATCTAAGCCCCTGTGACAGATTTCATCTTCCACGGGGAAAAAAAAGCTGCAGAGGAAACCGAAAAATAAAAGAGGATCTGAGGGAAAAATCTATTCATTGATCAGGGGAAGGAGAATGCTAAATTCAGCTGGCAAACAGCAGCCTGGCAAAGGAGCCATCGAGACGCTCCCGAGTGCGCTGGCACAGCTTGTCCTGGCTCCCCTCAGCAGCCCCAGCAGAGGAGCTGCAGCTTTTAAATGCACCCATCCAGCACTGCAGAACTCAGAGCCAGTTTTCTGATGCACTGAAAACAGCACTCTCCTCTGAAAATCCAGACTTGCATCCTGAAATTCCTCAGTGCCCAAAGTGTGCCAGATGACCAGCTCCTCTGTAATTGGCATTTTGTACAGGAGAAATGCTCACCTCCTGCAGCAGAGCCAGTCTCGCAGCGGGAGAGGTGGTCACTTTCTTTTCATTGATCCCTCTGAAACAATTTACATTATTCCCACATCTTCAAAAAAATACTTAAAAGCCATAAAATTAAAGCAGCCTTTCTCCTATTCTACAGAGGAGTGTACACAAACTCAAGCACAGACTTGCTGAAGAGTGGAAGGGGTTAAAATCTGTGGAGAATGAGAGAAAAAGGCTAAAAAGCACTACTGCAGTTAATGTTAAAAACACTAATTTCAGTCCATTTGCGCATTCACAGGCATTCTGGTTTGAATTTCTTCAGTGAAACCAGATGTCTGCAGTGATCACCAGAATGCACAGACTACAGCATAATCAGCTTGTCCTGGGCACAAGTTCCAGCACATCCAAAGAAACTGGGGACTCTCAGAGAGGAAGCAGTTAATGCAATAACCTGGTGATTGCTCAGAAACACAGCTCTCAGGGAGGGAAAAGGAATTGGGAGGGGGAGGGAAAAGGACAACAGCAGTGATGAATCCTGAGCAGAGCCTGACTCCGAACACAACTGTGAAAAAAGCACATAATCAAGAGACAAAAAGCCTCCCAGGGAATGAATGTGTCTGGTTGCTCTGTCATTGCATATAATCAAATAGATGTTATAATAGTGAGGCAGCACGTTACAGAGACAGCTGTAATAATCAGAGCTTTAACAGGCTCCAACACAAAACCCTACAACATGGCAGTGTCACAATCATCTTCACTCTCAAGCTGTCCAACTGAGAAGAGAGGTTGTGCTTTTATTAGCTTATATTAGCACACCACTTATCTAGTTTCTAAAAGCAGAATTAAAACCTTCTGCCATGTGCTGACACCTGGCTGCTGTCCAAGCCCGTACTTCATTTAGCATTATCACAGAAAAACGGGAGGCTTAGGCGATCCTGGAGGGAGATGGGAGGACAGACGGCTGCCCACTGCTGTCAGCTCACTCCATGGGCTCGCTTCTCCAGCCTCCAGGAACCTGCCAGAAATCACAGCAAGCAAAACTGAGCTCCCTAACTTCACCAGTTCAGGCTACTGGATCCCTTTTTCTGCCCCCAAAAGCTGATCCCAGCATCAATTGAGAGCGAACAGCCTGGATGCAGATGTGATCTCAGTGAGGAATTTTCTGTGCCTGACACAAGGTCTGTGTACAAACACCGTCCCTACTGATGCACTCCCTGATTTCAGGGAACAAGAGGAGCATTTTCTGGAAATGTGAGTCCAATACACCAGCTTTGCATGAACTTTCTGACACCATTTCCTACAGCTGACTCCTCCTGCCCCACTGCTCCAATGCTATTCCTAGCACAGAGGATTTTCCAGCTCCATCCCAGGTCCAAGCAGTGACACGATGGCCACTGCTCTCTCCAGGCAGTGCTGAGTGCATTCCTTCACTGACAGGCAATGGTTTCTAACTCCCAAAGCCCTTTTTTTTTTGTAACCACACCTTATCTGTTCCATTACTAAATCCCCTTTTCCCTATATTCCCAAGAACATTGGGATACAGTGGCAGAGCAAAGCTGCAGAAGAATTACCTTTTAACTAATTTGTGAGCCTCCAGCTGCCCTGTTCTCCCATTCCAGAAGCTCCCTGAACCTTGCCAGAACAGCAGTGTTTGACATGCTAAACCCAAGTAGAGGACAAATATGAATATGGTGATTTGCTCATTGAGCTGCATACATAATCATTAGAAAAGTAATGAACAAAGAACACAGCAGGCCAGAAAAAAAGAGATTGAGCAGGCAGGGTCATGTATTTCAGCAAAGCTTCCTACCTGTTTATTAATTAATTGAGACAGCTTTCCATAAACCTTATAGCAACAGGGGCTCCCATTTATTCCAGGTGAGCACAGTTTAACTGTGGAAGATCTCTACCCAGGAGGAAGCGGTTTTGAGATCAAGAAAGAAAAAGCAAAAAAGGAAATCAAGAGTTAGAAGGGAAGAAAAAGTTAAGAAAAAGATCATCATAGCCTCTCAAACACATAATGGTCCTGCAGCAGGGGGAGGAGATGTCTCCCCCTCTCAGCTCTAGGTTATCTGAGCTGCTGGATACAAGTCCATGGAGCCAGCACTCTGCAGTGGCCATTCCCACACCCTCGGACACTCAAGCAGGGCCTACAAAGCACATCCACCCCAACACCTCTTTCCATCAGGAATGCCCTTCCTGGAGAAAAGAAGGATAATAATAGCCAGGACTTACAGTTTATCATTCTTCTGACAGTCAGAAAGTAAGCTTGAAGTGAACTCCTTTCATCCCTTCCCACCCTTTCTCTCTGCTCTGTCTGGTGCATGGGGGTAATTAAAGTATTTTACTGCCTGACTGACAGCCCAGTGCCCCACGAGCCACAGGCGAGTAAAGGGCACACATATTCCACAAGGAATGTAAACAGAGCCATGGCAAAATAGTCAGCAGTCACCTCCAGCAGCATTCCTAAAAATCAAGGAACACTCCGCAGAACTTCCCTTCCCTCCCTCCATTGATGTTTTATATTAAAAATCAAACCCAGTCTCAAGTGAACAAAGATAAGAGCATGAACGTTCTTCTTTTGCTCCGAGCATTCAATTTGCTAACGCATTTTAGCTGAAATTCCTGCTTAGTCACGCCTGACACAATCCAGTCTTTTAGGCAAACATTCCCTCCATTCTGTGTGCTATGGCTGCCAGCCAGCTTTCAGTTGATGTACCCAGGGCTTTCTGCTGGTGTCCAAGCACAGCGAGATCTCTCAAACCTGCTCCCACACAGCACTGCCACCCCTGCATATGCTCTCCCTTCAGAGACAAAGCAGATGCAGATTTATGTATGGGCAGGTCTGAATAGTGCATATTAATTTCAGAGATATCAAACAGAAAAACCTCTAAGTCAGGTTATACACAGGAAATAACTGCATGTCCTGAAACAAATAAATCTTTCTGCAAACAGCCAAAGGACATTGTTCTTCACCCTGGAATTAAAGCTTTGTTGTAGGTATATTTAAATGAAAAGCTTTGTCTCTATGGAAAAACACCAATAGAAAAAAATGATAATTTGTTGAACAAAACACAAACCCAAACAATTTCCAAGTCTCCTACAAAAGGAAAGTGAAAAAGAAGGACAGACCCAAAGCTTCTGATTAAAAGTCAGGCTCAGAAATTCTGACACTGAACCCATTGTTCAGCTGCATTTCCTTCTCAGATGACTTCTTTAAAGTCTGGTGAGTTTCCTTTAAGTTCCCAGACAAGATTTTTATCAAAAAAGAGAAAAGATGCCCAGTGTTTTGGCCAAGTACCTGACCATTGTTCTCACTACCGGGTCCTGCCTAACTCAGCCTTGAAATTCAGGACAAGAATCTGCTAAAGCAAAGTGCAGAGAGAAAGGAAAGAGGAAATCAAGATTTCCCTGTTACCTGAAGCAGTGCTCTTGGGATGCTGGCAGGCAAAGCAGCTTCCAAACAAGCTCCAAGGCAGGAAGGGGAACCAGCCCAGCTCACAAGCAGCTCTCACTGCTGCTGAGGTGAGAGGTAAGGCACAAAGGAGGTAATTCCACTGGGGTCCATAAAAGCTGGCAAAGAACTGCCTGCCTTTCAGGGCTCCAGGCTGCTCTGCTGCTGCTGGTACAACCCAGCCATGCCCTGTCCTCCTCAGCCCCAGAGGAATCATCCCATCCCTGCGCTCCTCCTGGGCTATGCTGAGGTTTCTTGTGCCTGAAGCTGCGAGCGGATCGAGTTTCCTCAAGTTGAAAGAGGACTGAGAATGTCTCTGAACATTCATTCAAATTTCTCTTCTCTTCTGATAGCAGCAACTCCTCTCTTCAATTGTGCCCGCTCAAGGTTTCTCCAGAAATGCAGGAGAACAGAGCCTGCTCTGGAAATTGTTAACTGTTCCCCAAAATATCAGTAATTTCTGAGTGTGTTTTTTTAAGATAGTTGGTCTGTTGCCTCAGCCCTAATTACATTTCTCATGTCAATTAATTAAAACCATGCTAAACGAAATGCCAGTTTTTATTTAAAGTTTAGGGGAAAAAATCATGGGATACAATTAGATGTTACCAGACATGATCTCAGCAGGTTTTCAATTATTCTATGGATAATACAACCCTAATTCAATACAAAGCTGTAATTAAGAATGTAATTAACTTGTGGCATTCTACTGATGTCATACACCACAAGAACACATAACAGTGCAGAATCCTTAATGGATTGCTCTTTTTCATCGAGGATGAATTAGGCACATAAAAATAATTTATTGTGGGAGCTTGGCCAACCTAATGGCCACATCCAAAACACAAAGCACAAAACCAGCTCTGTCCTGTCAAGGACGATCTGGCCAGAACCCAAACCTGCAGCTGCTACCCTGGCATGGAATAGGTGGGTTTGCCTTCAGAGCCAGGTGGAGCTGGGTGTGCAGGGCTGGGCAGGAGCACAGCACCTCAGCCAGGTGCCTGCTGCAGTCTGGGGCTGCTCTCTGTGCACAGCACACAGGGCTGCAGGGACCACAGCTGCAGTAAAAACCTGCAGTTCAGGCTGGGTTTTATCCCATCTCCGTGCTATCACACCACTTCAACTTCACAGAAACCCTCCAGGCCACTTCTGCTTATTAAAGGAAGGTTTCTGAAGCACAGACTGCTCTGCTGGGCTGTCTGAACCAAAGATTGCTGTTCTCAGTTACAATTATTTGAGCACCACCGTTCCCTTAGATTTTTTAGTTTATGACATTTAAGGGAGGAAAAAGAATAAGGTACATTTCCTGAGGAAACCAAAACAGGTCCCAGAAGAAAGCCCTCAGAACTACAAATAACAGCTCCGTTCACACTGTAAAAAGAACCTACAAAATATTTACTTTTCTTTCAAGTAAACCCTCTTGCAAGAAGGATAGGAGGATAAAAGCTTGATTTATCAGCTAAAGAACCTCCTGCACTATAGTTCAGTAGTGATGTGTCAGTAAACAGATGAAAATATCATCAGGTAAGGCACTGACAGGCACTCTAGGAAGCATCAAGGAACTCTAGAGCCATTGAACAGACTTCTGAGACTTTAAAAGAGGACATTTCTTTTTTTCTTTCTCTCTAAACACTTAGTATTTCCCTTCCTTTAAAATAAATTAATTAATGGAGTGTCTTATGCCTATTTCTGCTACTTGCTGAAGGAAATTACCACTTGACATTCAAATAAAGTTTCATTCTGTAAGCTGACTGTAAGGAACTTCATTCAATGGACAACATAATTCTCAAAGCATTAACCACGACACTCAAAAAAAAATTGTAAGTGGATTTTCTCAGCTTCACTGTCAATAGCTTAATTAGCAGGAATATTTATAAAGATCTTAAAGAAAGCCTGACTTTTGTGGTTGAAGCCCAGAAAAAATTTAAATTTAAACCTAACAAACACATCAGATCAAAAACTGGGGGAGGTTCTTGTAGTATTTTTCTCAACCACACAGGTCAGTGCCATTCCTGACCTTCAACCTGCTCAGCCTTTTCTGCAAGGTGTTGAAACCTCATTCCCTGACAGCTTTTAGCAAAGAGCTTTTAGGGGATTCTACAACATCTGAATTCTGGTGGGGGGGAAAAATCTCTTCTGCATGCAGTGTGCAAAAAGGGAATGGCAGCTCCCCCTGACGCTGCTCAGAGCACATACAGCAAGCCAGAGGGGGACACTTGATTCATTTAGAGGAAAATCTTACTCTGGGATTGCTTTTTTCCTGCCCTCTGCTCAGAGACCCAAAGAAGCCAACAAACCACAGGTTTTCCTTCCCATGCCCTGGGTTGTTGGTACATTTTCAAAGCATGCACAGTTCCAAGCTCCTTGCACTTGGCTCCACCACCTCCTCCTCCAGGTCAGCCAGGGATCGATCCCAACACCCCTCCATGATGGATCCCATCCTGCATTTCATGTTCTTTGTTTCCTCACAACTTCCCTGTCTGTGCTGAGCTCTCAGGCAGTGAAGGGGACACAGCCCAACCCATCCTCTACCAACCAGCACAATAATCACTGAACATCACCAGTGTAAAAATGTTCTCAAGCTCTCCCAGCCACACAGAGTTTTCTCCTCCGAGCAGTTATCACATACAGACACACTCAACAACTACCAGACATAGCTCTTTTCATTTTCTAAAGTATCACTCCAGTAAACTTGAACCAGATGTTGTTTTTATGTATTTTGCTAATGCTATCAGTTTTAAATCAAAATGGAACTGACTAAATTCATGGTCTTAGTTAACAGCAAAGCTCCTTTGAATCACAAGATGTCTCTTTCAGATCAAAGTGGCACTGAAAGAGTCTGAGTTCAAATTTATTCTCATGTATCCAGGGTCTTTCTTTAGGATTCTTACCCTTTTTCCACAGCTCAAGATGTTGGCACTTCATGAATCAATCTCAAAGGATATTAAAAGCAGCAGGAATAGCCTACAATGAGCCAGAAGGTTCCTTCACAAAAAAAGAATGTTAAGTTTGCCAAGGAAAGCACTAAAAAAGTAATAAGGAAATCCAGACTTAAACTTAATTCATCCCCACATACATATGCATAAAGACCCAGCCTTTAATGACAATTTATTTCTTCCAGAGTACTTGTGAGCAAGGCTGACAGCACAGACAGCTGCTCACCATTTCTTTATCATTATGTATAACCCCATGCAGTCATTCAAGACACAATATTCAAGTGTTGCACTGAATTATGAACATTCTGATAAACTTTTTAGGCAGCTTATCATGGTACTATACAGCACACTTCAGAAATATTATTACATTTACTTACACAGCCCTTTGCTTGAACAGAATTTTCCATGATTTTAAAAGGCTGAACTGCAGCACAGCAAAATTAGCAGCTACACTCTCAGAAGCATCTGCTAATACAGATGCCTAATTAGAAAACCTGTGGCCTGATTTTCTGAAGGATTCACTATTAGTGCACGTTCTGATCAAATCTCCTGCTTACATTGGGGACAGTATAAAAGAAATCAAAGCAGAACAGAAATGTGCCTTTTTTCCTCCAGCACAGCCCTGTGCAGCAGGAACACGAACCAAAATAATTCCCCAGAGTGTTACTGAACTTCTTTGTCCTTCTACAGTCCCTGCTCCTCATGAGACACAAGTTAACCTGCAAACTTACCCAGCACTCTGGCTACAGCAAGGGAAGGTAAGAGGAGGATTCAGAAAATAGCCCTGAACACCAATGGAAATTGCAGAGAGGAAATCCAAGATGCCTAGAAGAGATATCCCCTGCCTATCCTCCTTCTGTGGCTTGCATGTGGCTCCTGAGAACAAGGCTGTGGGCTCTGAAGGGCTGGTAGGGACGTGTTCTAGGATGCTGCCCCCAGGATTGAGTGTGCAGAGCAGGGACAGCCCCACCACGGATTCCCAGAGCTGCTCCAGAACAAGGCTGTGGGCTCTGAAGGGCTGGTAGGGACGTGTTCTAGGATGCTGCCCCCAGATTGAGTGTGCAGAGCAGGGACAGCCCCACCACTGATTCCCAGAGCTACTCCAGAGGCCAAGAACAATGTGGCTGTGGGCTTTGAAGGGCTGGTAGGGACGTGTTCTAGGATGCTGCCCCCAGGATTGAGTGTGCAGAGCAGGGACAGCCCCACCACTGATTCCCAGAGTGCCAGAGCTGCTCCAGAACAAGGCTGTGGGCTTTGAAGGGCTGGTAGGGATGTGTTCTAGGATGCTGCCCCCAGATTGAGTGTGCAGAGCAGGGACAGCCCCACCACTGATTCCCAGAGCTGCTCCAGAGGCCAAGAACAAGGCTGTGGGCTTTGAAGGGCTGGTAGGGACATGTTCTAGGATGCTGCCCCCAGACTGAGGGTGCAGAGCAGGGACAGCCCCACCACTGATTCCCAGAGCTGCTCACAGGGCTCAGCACAGCCCCACCAGCCCCACACCTCCAGCTCCTGGAGCAAACAGAGCCCAAGCCTGCAGACAATACCCTCCTTCAGCCCAAAAACTGGGATTTTTTCCCAGGAAGCTATCCATCCTGTGTGCAAAATGAGACAGCAGGCCTGTGGGTAAGCACCTGTTCCTTAACCCTTGGTGTGCCCTGAGTGCTTCCTCCTCCCTGGAGAAGGAGGCACTGAGAGCTCTGCTGCTTTCCCCCTGCACACTGGGCCCAGCACGGCTCACAGAGAGGAGCAAACCCAGCAAAACCCACCTGCAGCTCTGCCATCCCACAAGCAGACTGCTCCCCAGAGGCAGGATTCCAGAATAATGCTGCTGCACCACCTCAATTCTGCGTTAAGAGCAGACTAAACCCAATTTTCTGACTCGAGAAGTCTGGCGTCTTTGAATAGATTTTGTGTGGAATTTGACCAAAAGCCTCAAAATATTTTCATCCCCCTTTTTATGTGCCTTTTTGTAATGCAGGGACATGTTTGCAGGAGTTATCTGCAGTCATGAATCTTACTTAGTAAAAATGAATGCTAGCATTCATACATCATCACTTCAGAAAGAGAGATTAAGGAAAACACCATCTATCTTTGCCTCCAAAAGTGAAAATCACAGGATTTAACCCAACTAGTGCTGCTCCTGGAAATGATTCTAGCTGGCTGGAGCTCAGGATTCTCCAGCTGCCTTTGTTCTCAGAAACAACTGAACCACTTCACAGAGACTCTTCTGAATCAGTCAGAAAACACAGAGCAGGAAAAACCTCAGCTAAAACTGCTTGAGCTCGAGACAGTCCCATTTTAAAAGAATTACAGTGCAAAGTGTTGCACAGTTACTCTGTCACTTTCTGATCATGGGTATCTGCCACTTTTTAGATAGAAAAATGGGATTAGGCTCATTTTTAAACTCTCAATTCAGACCAAAACCCTCTCAGTTTTACTGCACTTCCCTGGCTTCTTTCTCAACATAACACCTATCCACCAGGAAATATCACATATGCAATGAATTAGACCACAGTCCTTTCATCTCAAACTGCTTTGAAATGTCACTTAGTAAACCCAGTGGAGTTTGTTTTCCCAATGAAAATAGATTTCTCCACTAAATCTTCACATCGGGAATGTACCATGTGGTTTGCATTTTCTGTTCCTCAAAACAGTTTCCCAAAAGCTCACACTGTTTGATTTCATTTTCAGTCAAGGGAGTTAAAACCTGAAATCTGGTGAGACAAATTAAAAATTATAAAAGGGGGGGTTGAGGAGAGGATCTGTATATTCTGTGCTTATGTAAAGTTCTATTTACTTTTGTGTCGCTTTAGCATAGTAAATTCCAATATAAATCCAAGTATATTTCTTCAGTAACAACCAGAAATTTAACAAAAGCAGAGGCTGGCAACTCCCACCTTGTTTTCTAAGAAGGTTTGATAACTTAGAGTAATATTTGGATACCAAATGCACAAAACAGAGCACAGGTAACAGAAAGGGAGATTTTCACCTCAAATTGATGCCCATAAATATGAACTTACTCTGTAGATGGAAGAAAGAAAGAAAGTCCTTTGGGAGTCAAAACATCCCATCAATGTGAATTATCCTCTGGAAGCATTCCTTACTCCTCTGTGATCACTGGAGCAGAGAGCAGTTCAGGATCTTAACTTATCTACAAGTCTGGGGGATGGATTCCCAAAAATGCTGCCCACTCCCCAGGAGCTACAGCCCCTCATGCTCACTGAGAAATAATTTGTTTAATAAAGTTCACCTGTGATTTGAGCTCTGCCGTTACCAACACCTGTGCACGGTTAAATTGTTCCCACCAGTGCAGGACACAGAAAACACCTCCAGGTGCAGCCCCAAGAGCAAATCCCGTCCCTCTAAAGCAGATATCTGCATTTGGGAACTCAAACCACCCTCCTGAGCAAATCCTGTCCCTCTAAAGCAGATATCTGCATTTGGGAACTCCAACCACCCTCCTGAGCAAAGGCCATTCCCTCTAAAGCAGATATCTGCATTTGGGAACTCAAACCACCCTCCTGAGCGAATCCCGTCCCTCTAAAGCAGATATCTGCATTTGGGAACTCCAACCACCCTCCTGAGCAAATCCCATCCCTCTAAAGCAGATATCTGCATTTGGGAACTCCAACCACCCTCCTGAGCAAATCCCATCCCTCTAAAGCAGATATCTGCATTTGGGAACTCCAACCACCCTCCTGAGCAAAGGCCATTCCCTCTAAAGCAGATATCTGCATTTGGGAACTCCAACCACCTTCCTGAGCAAATCCATCCCTCTAAAGCAGATATCTGCATTTGGGAACTCAAACCACCCTCCTGAGCAAATCCATCCCTCTAAAGCAGATATCTGCATTTGGGAACTCCAACCACCCTCCTGAGCAAATCCCATCCCTCTAAAGCAGATATCTGCATTTGGGAACTCCAACCACCCTCCTGAGCAAATCCTGTCCCTCTAAAGCAGATATCTGCATTTGGGAACTCCAACCACCCTCCTGAGCAAAGGCCATTCCCTTGAGCACCAGTGACAATAACTTGGGCCAGTACATTGACCCAAAACTGAGTTCTAAGTCCCAATTCCCAGTAAGAACCAAGCCACCCAAACTCTCCAGTCCAGCAATGAAAACACTGTGCTTCCTTCCCACCCTCCCTGGGTATCACCCCTGTGCCTGCTGGAGAGAGCACTGACATTCAGGAGTTCTCAGCATCAGGTGGAGCCAGAAACCAGCACAGGAACTATTTATTATTTGATAAAGCCATTGATGAAATGTGCAACTGCTGTGCTGATAAACTCCAGAGCAAAATTCCACCAAAACTGAGCTTCTCTCTACATCCAGAAATTGTGCCAGGCTACAGCATTTCTGACACAGGGCAGAGCAAGGAAAATTCCAGTTACATTTTATTTCTTTAGAGGTGAAAACCACATAAGTAATCACGGATAAATGCATTTAAAATGCCCCTACTTGTAACAGCCAAATAATTTGCATTAAATGCCCTTTAATAAGCCAAACAAATGGACTCAGATTGTTTCAAACATCCTCTTATGAAGGATAATGAAATAGTTCTATTTGAACTGCACCTATCACTTATAAAGAGAATAATTATCACTAAAAGAGAGAAATTTCCAAAATCACTTCGATTCTGACACAGTCTAGCAGTGCCAAATGATCCCTGACATCCTGAACTTTCCCCTCTTCCAACAAAGGAATACATAAATGCTGGGGTGGGGGAAGAAATCGCTGTAAACTATGAACTGTCTGTGAATAACACTATGAATAAATGACACATCAAATCCAGTTTTCTTCATTGGAAGGGAAATTGCATGGAAAACAAGGTGGGCTGAAGGCATTTACCAGGCAACCATGACTTGTTAGATAAATAAACTCTGCCAGCCAACAGCTTGTGCCAGTGTCTTGGCAGGTCTTATGTACAGGTTCTAACATTAAAATCTCATCTTTAATTTTAGAAAAGTCCACAGTCATAAAATAATGAACCAGCAAAAGTCAAGAGAAACTAACAGCAAGCTCTGGAGAGCCATGGCTGCAATCTGACACACCCTTAGTAAAGGGAAAAAGAAGGGAGGAGGTGCAAGAGTCAGAACATTGCTAAAGTCTAAATGGGCTTGGAAGCACTGCTGAATTGATTTGCTCTATAAAGCTGAGAGAGGCAATCCTAGATCAGGATCCAAATTTGAGAGACATTCAGAACTGTGGATTCAATTCCAATTGACACATCTCAGCAACTGACAAAGGTGGATCCTTTGCCTCTTCTCAAAACAAAAACAAATCAATGTAAGTTCTGTTCAAAGGAACCATTTGCATTTTGTGACTTTCCTGAACAATATTGCCTAAAGGCATGATTTTTTTACCTCAAACCAGTTCTGACATGACTGCACTACAGGATCATGTTTAAATGTCATCTGATGATTCCTATTAAAGTGCCACCGTTTCATCGCTACAGCTAATTTCATTCTAAATGAATTTTCAAAACCAAGACTAAAGTTCAATGGAAGCCTGAAGCTTTGAGGACTTGTGAAGCTTTGAGCCTGAACTAGAGCGATATCCAACTTTAATCCGTGAAATAGCCAAGGCAACAGACGAATCTCTGCTGCTTTGAATAAAGCTATAATGCAATAAAGACCTTCCAGATGGACCTTGCACCATAGGTGTTGCCACATTTGTCTTTCAAGACCAGTCAGCACCACCCTTTCATCTCCAGACTCCTGGTGACACTCCAAGGGAAAAAGGAGAATATTCTAATTCCATTATGTCGCATACAATTGGAAAAATTCCTTTTACCAGCTTGCTGACATTTCAAAGCACAACACATCAGCTTATGGAATCAATATGAAAATGTAACTAATGGGCACCTGCAGTGAATTGTTGAGCACTATCATGTGATCCTGATCTTTTATCAGACTGGGGTTATTCCTCAGTAAAAATGTAACAGCAATAATTCACAGTGCTCCCCAGTCAGCTGCAGGTACTATTGTAAAAAGAACTTGCAATTTACCCCAAAGTAAAAAATATTTTTCCTATCCACATTATGATAACAAAAGGTAATCAAGTGCTGCAGTCATTTCCATTTTACAGATGAACAAATGAAATCTGCCAGGTGACCTCAGCATTCACATCTGCACACACAGCTGGGGAGAGAATTACAGAAAATAGGGAACACCACTTGGAATTGCTTGCTCTTCCCTCTTCTACTGTGATGGAATGACAAGGGAGCGTGTTCAACACATATACAGGGAAGAGAGTTCCCTATTCCTGAATTCCTTTAGTAGATTTCTCTCTAGAATTATCAAGGGTGTAATTATGAAAAAGAGAAGCACAAAGACTTTTGATACAGTTAGAGCTCAGTAACATCTGTCATAAAACACTGTTTTTTTTGAGCACCTATTAAAGACAGAAAATATAGCAATTAGTCACTCTGCCAAATAAAACACAACTTCTTATTTTTAACTGTAAAAACAAGGCCATCTAAAAGCCAAAGATTTGAAGACACAGCAGGATGGACCTGCTGAGGAAGGACCCAGTCAAGAAGGATGCCAAGCTCAAGCAGTGTCACATCAGCTTTTCCAGGGGACAGAGGCTTTGCACTCAGCTGAGGCAGGTGCAGCTCTCCTTGGCTCCTTGGTGCCAAAGCCTGTCACACACACAGTCACCCAACAAGCATCTCACAGCACAGACACTGCCCAGAAAATGAGGGGCCCTTTCTCTCTAGCTGTACCACCCATCTGCTGTATGGGTCGAGTCTAAACCCCAAATTACAGCTGTGCACAAAGAGAAGCATCTTCTCCATCTACACAGCTCAATGCTGCACACCTGCAGCCATGAAACATCAAAGTTCACATCCCACCAAAAGAGCAGAGACAGAGAAAGCCTAGATTAAGCTCACCATTCAAAATGTGGGAATGCAAGGAATAACAACAAAGTATGCTATGAAGTATGACAAAGCTGTAATACAAATTGATGCTCTGCAAGATTTTACATAAATCTGTAGCAAAATTGAAGCCCTCATGAGTTTTTAGAATGATATTATTCTAAGTAGGTATCCACCCCTCACGAAGTGGCAGCCAAATTCAATCTCTCTCTTCCCCCAGGTTCTGATCAGTGAAAATTAGCAGGTGTTCAGAAGTCAATGCTATATTAACTTCAACACAGTAGTTATTTATTCTATTTGGTACCCTTTATTTCATGCCAGCAGAGTGAGAGGTCATTTGATTCCACAGTGCAAAAATCAAACATTCTGGCTGTTTCCAGAGAGATATGAAATTAGAAAGTAAAAAAACCACCACTTCAAGTCGTGAAAAAATGATTTAAAAGAAAAAAGATGGATAAGGCATAACTGCTGTCTCCAGCACACACCCACAGCACCAACCCAGCGATGGCTGGAAATGAGTGCATGAATCAAACACACTTCAGCAGCCCAGCAAATACAGGCCACTGGTCAGGCTTCAGTCTCCACACGAGTGTGATGGCCTTGCACAATGACTGACAGGGGAATTCAGCTCAGGCAGCAGGAATTAAAGCTGCTAATTAAGCCCCAAAGCAGCAGGGTCTGACTCCATGCCCACCGAGGGAGGTTCCACCTGGCTACAGGGGGCACTGGAGCAGGAGACACCACAGAAGGTCTGGGCCCACCTGTCCTGCTCTGCTTCTCCCCCAGCACTGCTCCAGGAGAGCATCCTGGAGGGACAGGGCATGGAAAACACAAGGATGGGCACTGCCCTGGCCCAGCCCTGCTGCAGAGAGCACCTGGAGCTGCCAGGAGGGCAGAGCTCACCCTGGCAGGCACATGCCCAGGGCACAGCAATCTCTGCAGCTTGTAGCTCTAAGGACACATCGACCCTTTCCCTGTCATAAGCAAAATTATCCTTTCCAACACTGCTAACTTGACATCCCACCAAATCACCCATGTCTCCCCAGTCTGCTCCTGGCGTGTTTCATCAGGGTATCAGTGCTCCCCAAACAAGAGACCAGCAACTATTTTTAAACAAAGGAAAATCCAGAGTTTCTACCCCCCTGCCCCCCTCCATGAGCTCTGTTCTTGTAAACCACTGAATTCTTGGCTGAAGTTCTGGAAAAGAAAAAAACTTATTCAATCTGAGGCAGATGCTTGGCACAGAATCCTTTAGCTGAAACAGTTAATGGTTGGGGAATTTATAAGAAACTAAAACCAAACTCTCCTAATGACAACTCTGTTAGAAGTAGTGCTATTAATCCTGTTTGAAGTAATAGTGCGAGAAACTCAGGGTTTGGGGGTTTTTTTGTTTGTTGTGGGGGTGGTGATAGTGTATGTTTGGTTTGAGCTCAGGAAAACAGGTTTATCTTATGCATCAAAAAGCACATTCTACCTGCATGAGGAAATGGCAGTATATTAATGTAAGCCTCACTTTTATTTGTTCAACACGACACAGAACCAGCAAAATGAGAAAAAACTCCACGGGACAGAGAAATCAAAGTTGCATCGTTTACAGAGCGCCTCTCATGTTCTCTAACCTCTCAGTGTTTAATATCCTGCAGTGGATATATGATGTAAGCAACTCCCAGAACAATCCCTTTTTTTTTCCTGGAGTGTCCCAGGGATAAATTAAAGCCATACCACTGCAACTGCTGGGCTGCAGGACCCAGCTCAGCCCTGCTCTCCCTCCCCCCTTCCTGCTTATTCAAGCAGTAAGTTGATCCCAAGGTGATACAAACTCACCATTCTTTTTTTTTTTTTTTAATAAAAAAGTGTATTTTATGTGCTTTATCTCCCCTGAAGCAGTTTCCAGAGGAATTAGAGGCACACCAGGGTTGGCACACAAAAAGAGGGTAGCTCAGTTTGGGAGAGGGCAGAAACCTGGCAGCATCAATTTCCATTGGCTCAGGCTGGTAAGGAACAGCACCCCCAGGCAATACAACTGGTTAGAAAATGGAATTTCACAAGGACAGAAATGAGCATTTCAAAAGTTAACTTTCACTCTTAATCAGGAGGAAAAATTAAATGGTTACACAGAGTTACAATGCTTTTCAGCAGTTGTTTGGAATGACACGGCTTTTCATCACAGCTCATTTTTGTAACAGCAATACAATTCAAAATTACAGAAAAACATGAACAGAATATCTGTCAGTTTATATCTGAATACATCTGCTTGAAGTCAAAATGGTCACTTGATGTGTAACAGGTCACCAAAAACAGAGAATCATCTAAGTAAATTGACCTCACCCATGACACTTGTAGCACCAGTGGATGGCAAAATCAGGTTAAATTCTTGCAGCAATGTACAATAAAAGCGTCCACTTAAGGGGACTCGTCTGGCTGCTCACATCTGTCAAGCTGCTGAAACTGCACAGTTGTAAGAGCAGGCTTTGCTAATGACAGTGGCACTGCAACTCGCATGATCTCTGTTATTCAAGCAAAAAAAAAGTGCCAGCAAAGGCTGTCTGCAAGCACAAAGGTACTGACCCAAGATGTCAGCCTGCAACAGGAAGACATTAGAACATTTCTTAAGTGTAATGGGAAAGAACCACTTAGTCCCAATGTACTCCCCTAACGAAAAGTTCACTTAATTGAGCAGGGCTGCAGAGCTGCCAGTAATTTTAGTGATGGGGGTGACACTTTGTTTATGGAATCCAAGCTCTGCAGATTAATATGCTTTAGACTAGCAAGGAAAATAGAAGAGTACACTCACTGGGTAATTTCACTAGATACAGCTGAAAAGAAAAATGCTGACCTGAGGCTGTGTATTGACCCAAAAAAATGTGAACAAATAGATAAAGAGAGAGTATTTCCATTTGCTAACTAAAACACAGGCACTGCTGGGCTGAAATGATTTCCAGAGCGAGATGCATCCGCAGCTTTTAGCAGATACCTCTGAGTGAGGAGACTGCAGAAGCTATGAACTTTGAATGCACCATTTGTCCGTCCCTGTTTCAAAGGGGTCACATCTGTCACTAGAGCCTGAGCCAGTCCACAGAACACAAAACAGTACAACTGCTTGAAGAGCTGAACACTGTGAAACTGTTTTGCCAGGGTACTGAGTCTGTAAGGAAGGCTGAATAAAATATAAAGGACTCAGGCCTCTAAGAGCAAGTCAGGACAAGAGTTTGAACTAGACAAAAACAACTTTTCTGGCCAGAAAGTTATTGCTAATGACTATGAAGGACAGGCAAGTGAAATTTCAGCCAAATACCTTAAGCTAACACCTTACAGCATCCCAAAATATTGCCTGGATTTTTATCACTGGACTGTTTAGGTTATAAACAAACCAAAAAGTCCCACTGGACAAGGTGGCCAAAGCGGGGCCAAGTCTTTCAGCAAAATGGCAACCACAGTGGGTAAGAGACAAAGAGCAAAATGATTGCCAGAAGTAGAAAGGCAGAGGTAATCCTGGCAGCAGAGAGCAGGTACAAGCCCTGCTAACGCCTCCCTCACACCAAAGCTGCCTCCTTTGTGCAGGCAGCTCTCCCTGCTGCACGGGAAATGTCCCCTCCAGGCTGACGGACAGGTGTGGCTGGAAGCCACCCAAAATACGCATTTGCTTTCCCCAGCATCCTCAGTTCACCTTCTTAACGTCCCTATTGGATGGTTTTCCATTACTGCCTTTACACCCCAGTTGTCTCAACTTGTTGCCATTTTAACATCTTTTATCATAATATGCTTTTTGTCTCTCTGGGAATAGCTGGGACACTTCTAGTGCAGCCTGCCAGATATGAACCACTGCCAAAATCTCGCTGTGGCAGCACAAACTTGCATGCAGCTTATGAGTAAATAAACAAAAATTTACCAAAGCCCTGGAGAAAACTGGGATTCTGCACAGAAATCTCTGACACCTCCCTCATGGTCACACCCTGAAGATTGCAGGCTTTAATTTACTTTTTTTGTCACTTAACTGTCTTAGATAGACACAACCTTAACCACACCTGGGAACAAAAGCTCTGGAAGATTTACTGCAGAGGGGCGTTCCCTTGAGAACTCTAACCAGGAAAGTTTGTATTCCAAAACTTTTGGCAAATTTGCCATCATTCAGAATTCTGGCTATTCCTTACAAGCCACCTTTTCAGTAGTGCTGAACTTCTGCTTTGTCATTAGAGTTTGAAAACACAGAACTAAATCCCAATTCACAATAAAACCCCATCCCTTCATCCCAAAGAAGAGAATTTGTCAATGCTTACTAACATTTGGCCATTTAAGAAAGCATAACATTGTGCTGTTTAGAACTTAATTTTACACAGATATTTAGTTCTGCAATTCAAGAGGCAGACACACATTTATGCATTAGAAAAGCGATTGCAGGGATGATATTTTATATCACAGTCATGCACTTAGAAGCAGCTTTGAACAGCCATTTGTAGTACAACTGCTGGGTGTTTTACTAGGTAAGTACAGTGTCTAATAAACTTTGATCTACTACCAAATATGAAAACAAAGTAAAGTGGAATATTAATAGCACTATCTCCATTTGGAAAGGGTTCTATCCAGAAGAGAGATTAGCCACTTATAAAAACTCCACGCAGCTATAATTTAACATAATGCAAGCTCCTGCTATGCTCTTGGCTGGCACTAACGTGATGAAATTGAGAAAAAGGAAATTTAGGAAGTTTTCCGTAACAGTAGGGCATGCCACGCTACTGAACTTCCAAAATAAGATACAAAAAAACCTTGCTGCTTGATTAATTTAAAATCAGAAAGAAAGAATATTGAAAATAAAGAGCCTGACTCAGTGTCCACTGCAGTGTAACAAAA
Source organism: Agelaius tricolor (assembly GCF_023055355.1). Taxonomy (NCBI): domain Eukaryota; kingdom Metazoa; phylum Chordata; class Aves; order Passeriformes; family Icteridae; genus Agelaius; species Agelaius tricolor. The sequence continues at coordinate 1,199,468 of NW_027269280.1, forward strand.
ACCAGGATGTACTGCAGGGTTGTGGGAGGCAGAAGGGCAGAGCAGAACCCTGGCAGGTGCTGTGCCAACCTATGCATGCACAGCTGTGTTTGCATTTGGGCTCAAACACCGTTCCTGTACCTAAAATCCTGCTAACTCCACGCACCCTGAGCAACTGCTCCTGTTCAACACTTCCTTGCACTTAGAGATGCTTGTGCAAACAAATCAGTTCTCTGGCTGGGCATCCTTCAACGCTTTTTTAGGGCTCAGTGTACTTGCAGTTTCTGTGAGCCCTGTTCTAGCTCACTGCTAATAGGAAAATGAAGATCCCCACTTACCTATCCATTACAAAATGAAGCAAATCTGTACATGTGTGTTCACATTTCGCCCTGCCTCAGAAAAGCTATTAAAATAAATAAATAATCTTCCTTCAAGCTCATGAATACCTCCTATAGGCTATAAAGGGGCTTAAGCACATGCATTAGCACTTTGCTGAAAAGAGGTCATTTCCTGAAAGGAATATATATACACTTGGGATTTACTTATGTAAATACAATTTCTCACACATCCTCTCCACCTAAGGAGCAGCCATCCAATAATTGGTATGTAAAACATGTGCTTGCACCTAAATGCAAGAGCACTTTTGCACGCTGACTTTTATACATCCTGCTCTGACTAGAGGCATGGCTTAAATTAAATGCCAAGCTTCTTTCTTGAGATTGAATGAATTAACATTACTGGCCAGATAATAACCCCAGCATAATGGCGCACTGAGGCCTAAGGCAACATTTCGTGAGAATTTTCTTAGAAATTCAAGCCTGATAGGAGATGCTAATGAGTTTAGAGAAGTAAATATGGCTCTTTAAATAGCAAACGACAACTTGTCTATAACAGTAAGTTTCTCAGCACATTTACAAACGTTTTTGCTTGCGAGCTATAAAGTGACTTTCATTTAGTTGGACTTTAGCTCTCAAGAACAATCACTATCCTCACACGCCAACAAAGAGAGCGCAAATACACGAGGGGAGCGCAAATGAAACGCTCATTAAGGCGCCACAGGAAACTATACAAACACCTTATTTAATAAGTTTAATTAAGTGGCTCTTTTCTAAATCATACAGTGCCCAACAATGCTCAGGCCAATTCCTTGCTCAGAACCTCTGCCTCTCTTCCCTGAAGCAAGGTAATATTTTGTCTTTTCCTCTGGCAGAGCAGAGCCCCGGGGCCCCCAGAGCAGCTGCTGGCAGTGCCTGGCTGGGGCACCACTCCTGCATGGCTGAGGCAGGTCCAGCAGGGCTCCAGGAGCTGCGTTGTTTATAACCTCTGCCTGTAGCACTTTCTCCTGCCTTCATGAAGAATCATAACCTATTTCTGTTGTACAAATGCTTTCCTAGAGGAGCGCCCATACACTGGTGCCTAACTCAGCATATGAAGGATGAGGATCCACTGCAGAGGATGGAAGCGCTGGTGACCATCAAAGCAGCCCCACACCACGCCAGGCACTCTTCACAAACCTTAATCCCGGGCAGTCTCTGAAGGTGAGCACGAGGCTGATCTAATTCTCACCTCCAGGCTACAGCAATCAGAACAGAAACCTGCATTTTAGGCTCCTCACATCGGCACTTTCAGAGCGTGTCAAGTCACCGGGCTGTCCATTAATTTTAATGCACGTTGAAATGACCGGCATTAAGAGGCCATGCAATTTTCTGCCGAGTACTTTGTTTTCCCTGCCGAATGGGGTGGGAAAAGTCCTTTTATGAATTGCTCCTGATTCCGCTCTTGCTTCACCCTTGAGATATTCCTGTATCTCTCACGGCTGCCTCCACAATCAACTGCCCTGGGAGAGAGGTTGGCAGAGCTGGACCGAGCTAAACAATGAAGAGTCTTTTAGGAGTAATCTTCTTACGACAGTCAAAGAGCAACACTAATACCAGCAGGATAAACGGCAAAATTATGTTTTTATTCCTAGGAATGGCAACAACAGCAGGCATCGCAGATAGCTTAGGAAGTTTCCACACCCTCCCAACCCAGACGAGGAGGAGGGCACGGTTTAATAAAGCATCCACAACCATCATGCTTCGTCTGAGCAAGAAAACAAGAAGTGTTGAGACACGGCAGTCACCTACGATTCTGCACAGAAATCTCCCTTGGGAGCATGCACTGTCTGCATCCCTGAGCCACTTCAGAAGAGATTTGCCTTTGTCAAAGGAACTCTCCCATCACAGAAGTTCAGCGATGAGAAAAACCAGCACATCATCCAAATGACCCCTCCGCTAAGCCAAACCTGTTCCTCAGCTGTCCCTTTAATCAAGATAACAAGCATCTTGTCCAACCCAGGTGACAGCCCTTCCATCCAGGCTCCGGAGCTACCACCGCACCATTCCAATAGAATTTAAAGGACGCTATTCCCAAACACTGTCACCGTGCCGCTCCTGGAGCTTTCACCGCTGCCCAAATTCCGCCCCAAGCCGGCGCTGGGACACCCCCTCCCACAGAGACGCTCCTTTAACACAACGCAGTAATTAACAAGCATCTGTAAAATCATCATTGTTAAGCACGAAAGTAAACTTTGCCCGTTTCTCCTCTTAGACAAACGCAAGCTCGCAAGGTTTCCCACCATTCACACAACCGGCGAGCGAGAAAGCAGCAGAGAGAGGCAGCGGCAGGACTGAAAGGAAAAGGCAGGAGGAAAAGGAGGAAGGGGCAGCTTAGTTCACACGGCTGACAAGATCAACTGGTGCCCGCGCCGCTTACCTCCGCAGAGCAGCGCTCCGAGCAGCAGCCGGGCCGCCCGCGCCATGCCGAGGGGCGGCCGAGGGGCGGCCGAGGCTCCGGGCCGCGTCCCGCGGAGCTGCTCCGCCGTTAGCTCTGCGCGCCCGCCGCCCGCGCCATCGCTCCGCGCCCGCAGCGCCCTCAGCGCCGCTCCGCGCTCACCCCGCCGGAGCCCATGGCGGCTGCCCCGGCCGGCACCGCTGGCGCTCCCCGGACAAAACTTTTGAAGCGGCTGAGCAAAGGGAGGGGAAGATGCGAGAAGCGGCGCGGCTGGAGCGTCCCCACGGCCGCTGTCCGGCTGCGCTGGCCCCGAGCGCCCTCCGCCGCTTTCCCCGCCCGTGTGAGGGGCCGCGGCGCGCTCAGACACTTTTCCCTGGGAGGAGGGAGGGAGGGAGGGAAGGAGGGGGGGATGGATGAAGGGAGGGGGCACCGCCGAGCCCCACCCTCAGGGGCGTGAGGGGACGGGGACGCGCGGCTGAGGCGGCGATGGATGGGACCCGCGGCCGATGCGCTGAGACAGCGGCTCAGGGCGAAGGGCTCGCAGGGCTGAGAGGGGCTCCGGGCAGCGGCCCTGGCAGCCAGGGGAGCCCGGGAGCCGAGCGAGGGACGGAGCGGTCCGGCCCCGGCCTCACCGCGGCGCTCCCGCTGCCTCCGCTCCTGCTGGGCAGCGGCGCTCGGGAAAAACTGCGAGCTGCAGGAAAAGAGCCCTGTCAAAAGATGAGAATGCCCTGCGTGCGTTCCTCTCCGGGCAGAGGAAAACCCACCGCGGAACACCTGGGCCCGCCCGGGTTTGCCCCACTTGTGTTTCCCCACTTGTGTTTCCCCACCTGTGTTTCACCAGGCCCCGCCACCGCCTCCTCACTCTCTTGTTTTGCCTTTTATACACGTTCTCAGTCCCATCTTCCAAACATAATTCACAGGCAGCCGTTTCATCCCTATTCCTTTAGTTTTGATGCTTTCCCCTGGGCATCTTGGATAGCTGGCGTCTCTTTCCTCCTTCTTGTGGCAAAATAAAATGTAAATATTTGTGGCCCAACAGTAAACACACTTTCAATGATATTTACTACAGCTGTAGCACACAGCAAGCAAGGGGCAGGTTGGTATCAAAGTAGTGAGTATTTGAAATATACTAAGTGCAGTATTTCAAATATATACTAAAGGTGGTATTTGAAATATACTAAGGGGTTTTTTCTCTGCTTAGGAAAAAAACCCTTAGTATAATTCAAATACCGCCCTTAGTGTATTTCCACAAACCTTCCACGAACACTCTGTGACAAAGCAACACCTTTAAATGGTGGCTTATTCCCCATCTGCTGGTTTTATCCTGAGGAATCAGGCTCTGATCCTTCAGGCAAATGCAGCCACTCCCCTGTAGCTGGCCAAAATCAGTGAGGCTCTATCTGTAGTCAGTTCCTGAAAAAGATGTCAAAGTTTGTTAGTAGATATTAGCCTAAAAACATGAGTAAAGCATCTTTTGGCAGGTTCTAAAAAGCCTATTGTTTGTGCAAGACATTATCCTGGTTTGATAAGCCAAGTCAGGAAGGAGTTCCTTAGCACAGAGATTTCCAGGGAGGAACTGCAGAGAACTTTGTCAGGAGTATGCTTTGTGCTGTCATGGTTTACATGATTTTATTGTCAGTAGCAGCTAATTCAAATGTGGAAAAAGCAAAAAGAGGATATCATAAGGATGAAATTTCAATGTAATTTTCCCCACAAGAGTATAAAGAAGCGTTTCTCATTGAAAAATTCATTCAAACATGTGTAACTGCTTTAGTGTCTTCTGCTTGATTGTAGATTTCACTAGACACTACAAGTACTTGTTGGATGAGTTTAAATATAAGAATCCAGCAGTTGACAGTAAAACACAGCAGCTATCAAACATTTATTTCCTGTATCTTAAATTTGTAGATAATGTAGACAATTCAGCTCATTTATAAGAAAAAGCAGCCACGGTGCCAAGAAATGCTATTTCTTTCCAAGGCAACTTTCACTAAGGGACCAAAACCCAATCCTATAATATTCATAATTAATAAACTACCAACATCTGTCTTCTTTGAATTGTGGAAAAAAAATCAGTCTGATGTAAATTAGATGGAATATGAGATTATTCAGAAGTACTGACAGGCAGTAGAGGTCCTGTTTATCGAGTCTGAGCTGGAGTCTGCGCGTTACTTGTATGAGAACAAAGTTTTGCAACTTGCACCTTGAGTCCATGGATAAGAGGCAGAAGTCAAATAACAGGTGAAAAAATGGTAAAGAAGTCTGGACAGAATAGGTTTTGCTACAACTGTTCTTACTCCTGTGAGATTTGATTTCATGTCCTTCTAGGTACAGCAGTTCAGGACCAGAATTTTCAGTAGCAGCTCTGCCTAAGATGATTTGTTTGGGCATTTTCAACTGAAGGAGTTAAGTACACAAATCATACTCAAAGAACCCAGATTAATTTATTTCTTAATGCATTTATAATGAAAATATGGCTTGCTGTGAATAGTTTATGACAACAACTCAATTAGCACCAAACAGAGCAGTGTGTCTGAAGGCAGAGGACGGTATATAAGGAGTCCTGAAAAAGGAAACTGTAACACTAAATAATACAGAAAATGTCATTACCTACCTTTGATACAGTCCAAATTATGTCTCTAAACATTAATCAAAGCCATTTAAATTATCTCTAATCCTGAATAGGTTTGGATTTTGTGATGTTTGATTGCTCCAGAGTAAGTTTGTACGTTTAAAGTGAAATTTTGACATTTTATTAATGGTGATTATTGTGCTGCTCCTCACATTATTCAGCTGAAGGTTAGTTTGGAGAATCTATAGAACATCAGAATGTCAGGAATTTGTTTTGAAGTCTTTATGGGCTCTCATGACTTTGAATAGACAAAACCAAAACTTTCAGTCTTACATGTAGCATATTCCCTGCAAAAACTGTAAGGAAATAAGGATCACGCTCAGAAGCAGGGAGAGTGATTGCACTAAAGTTGGCTTCCTAAGGTCAGTCAGCCTCTAAAAATGTTCAAATGTACCATATAATGTACTTTAGGCTGAAAACGCAGCCTTTGAGGGCTCTCAGCTCCCTCTCTATATTTTGCCAGCCATGATGTTGAAATCACGTGCCAATTCACTGACCCAATGCTAACAAATGAAAGCAGAAAGAAAAACCCATCAAATCAAAGCTCCTATTTCCATGTGCAGGTAGCAATTGCCAGAGGAACCCTCCAACCCCTGTGCAGGCATTGGGGTGTTTTGTATTTTGTCATGCAGAAATTCTGTTCATCAAATATATCTCACCAGCATTTCTCAGGTGAAAACATGATCATATACTTGGAGAAGTAGCATTCTGTGTAGGTGATTGAGCATGATAGTAGGTACTATAGCCATCCAAATTGCTATTTTTCTGTTAGGGAATACAAAAGCTATATAGTTGTCTTGTTCTGTGCATGGGATGGATAATGTCCATCAGAAAATGGAAAAAATAATTGAAGTATAAGACTGTACACAATCTTCTTAATATGAAAATGTGGGGGGTTTAAGGCAAAAATTGACTAAAATTTGTGCTGAGTAGACTTTCAATATTAAAATATTAATCAATATTAAAAGAAATTCAGAAACCTGTCAACCAACCCTAGGACTGGACTGGCAGCAGAAGTGTGTCAGAGGCAATAACCTGACAGCAGTTCAGAGTGCAGGAGTTGGGACTGGGATGTTCCCACAGCTTAGCACTCCTGACATACCTGAGTGCAAAAGACATTGCAGTCTGCAATGGTGACTTTAATAACCCTGGAATGGAAAGTGGTCCCTGCTCAGTACCCTGTCACTCGGGCAGAATTCAGCTGCCCTGGGTCTGTGTGAGAGGTTTGGAGTGATCCCAGCTCTGTCTGTGATCCCCAGCTCTGTCTGTGATCCCCAGCTCTGTCTGTGACCCCAGCTCTGTCTGTGATCCCAGCTCTGTCTGTGATCCCCAGCTCTGTCTGTGATCCCAGCTCTGTCTGTGATCCCCAGCTCTGTCTGTGACCCCAGCTCTGTCTGTGATCCCAGCTCTGTCTGTGATCCCCAGCTCTGTCTGTGATCCCCAGCTCTGTCTGTGACCCCAGCTCTGTCTGTGACCCCAGCTCTGTCTGTGATCCCCAGCTCTGTCTGTGATCCCCAGCTCTGTCTGTGATCCCAGCTCTGTCTGTGACCCCAGCTCTGTCTGTGACCCCAGCTCTGTCTGTGACCCCAGCTCTGTCTGTGACCCCAGCTCTGTCTGTGATCCCCAGCTCTGTCTGTGACCCCAGCACTGGGTGCTCCTCCAAGGCCTGTGGAGCTGCTGCTCCCTTTGAGCTTGCCATGCACTGCACTCCTGGCACTGCATCATCCCAGGGATTCTGGCTTTGCTGTCACCTTAAACAAGGTCCCTCAGTGTCCTCAGATGTGAAATGTGCTGATGACACCACGTGCTTTGGGGATGGATGCAGAGAGGGAAGAGCTGCACATATATTCTGCTATTCTTTAAATTGGTCAGACTGGGTGAGTATCTGTCTGTCTCATTTAATGTAGCTTTCTGCTCTCTCATGGAATTATTCATTATTATAATAACTCATTCTCTTTAAATACAGAATTTGAAATCCTTAGAATGTGACTGTGGCCAGTTCACTGCAAGTGTCCATACAGAAATCACATCCTGTGTTGTCCCATCTATACAGGATTCAAAAGGAAGAACAGGAGAGGGATGCACCCCAAATTCTGCCAGAGATCTGAAGTCACATAAAGGAATAGAGTGCAAAAATACTCAACACTCAGTTTTATGCCATGCCTGTGCCTGGGTGCATTATCATCTCTCTTCTGCCTTCTGTGCTTTGTTTGCAGTTAGGAGTATTGCCATTTAAAGTGATTTTATTATACTCCAGTGTCAGCATCTATCCTTGTAATAGAGATATCACTTGTATCTCTCACAGTTACTCACTGGTGCTGCATGCAGACAGCATGGCCTGGCTTTGTATTCAGCACATCTGAAAGGGGTTTTTCTGCCACAGGGCCTGGCATTGCCATCTCTTTGGCTGACAAATGTTTTTAACAAGGGCTGAGGATCACAAGGTACCAATATTTGCCAACGGAAAATACCAATATTTGCCAGGAATCAAGGTACCAATATTTGCCAGGAATCAGTTCACCTGATCTTTCTTGGTACACCATAGGTATCTACTGTATGCATCAAAAATTTGGGGTGCCACAGGTGGATACCTTCAGCTTGAGGAGTGAAGAGGTGGCTTTTTGGACCAGAAGACCACTCCTCAAAATGCAACTGACCACACAAAAACCCAATAATATCAAAATCACTGAGACCAGAGGGATTAAATTGTGGCCTTCCATCCTACCATTCAACACAGCTACCAAAACACCCACACTGGCAGTAAATACTCAATTACCAGTAACATTTGGGACTATGAGCTTCCAGAACACAAACACAATTTCATCATTTGAGGACAGCAAACGCAACAGAACTTGGACAGAGCCAAGAATGAGTATTTATTTCCATATAGCAAATACTTACTGAAGTTCTGCTGGCAGTATTTTTTTCAATCTGTAATTATTCTCCTCTTTGTTTCTTTGTCTTATCCAAGTATTATAGCCTGGGACTATATACTCTTGGGAAGGACCATGCTGCAATAATTATGAGCTCTAGGTTCTATTGCAATGGAATTCCATAACCCACTAAGTCTGTGCCTTACACAGCACTTTTCATTTGTGTATTCTCAGTATTTATATATATATGAATGACCTTTGGAATGATTCACCCACAAGTGTTTCTGATCCCTCTTACTCCTTCTCTTCTTGTTTACATAAAGTAAAATAAATTAAGATCTGTTGATAAGCTTTAAGTATGAATACCATGAGGCACTGTGGGATATTTTCTGCAATGTGAATTAGTGTCCTGCTTTCAGCTTTAAGACAATTAGTTATCTTCATGTGTACTTACTCTAGAAACAAAATATCTGTCAGATACAATATTTTCGAAGGTGTTTGTCACCTCCCTGCTGCATATTTGGATTTGCCTGCAAACCTTTGGAATACTCAAGCCCCACGTGTTGCAGGCTGCACTGACAAAGGAGAGCCGCTTCCAAGTGCTGTGCCCAGGATAAATTGCTAATCCGGGGAGCCCCTGACACCGAGCTGGAGTTCAGCCAGTGCCTCCAACACGTGCTAACAATTACGGGTCCCTGGAGCTGCACCCAGGGATGCACGGAACGGAGCTGGGCTCTGGGACTGGATCCTCGAACAGGACAACCGAGGCACAGCCGCAGGAGCCAGGAGAAGCCTCCTGTCAGGCGGATTTAAGCCGAGCCGCTCTGAGACTGGGCTTGCCGGGAGACTCCCGGCTTGGATCGCGGCGCTGGATTCGAGGATGGCTTCCCGGGATGGATGCGGCTCCCGGGAGGGATTCTGGGGATGCGGTCCCGGGCTGGATCGCGGGGATGGATTCTGGGGATGCGGTCCCGGCATTAATGCGGCTCCCGGGCTGGATCCTGAGGATGCGTTCCCAGCCTGATCCTGAGGATGCGTTCCCGGGTTGGATCCTGGGGATGCGTCCCCGGGCTGGACGCGATCCCCAGGCTGGGTTCTCAGCGCTCGCAGCTCCCCCTAGCGCAGGAGGAGCGCCGTGGTTGCGGCAGCGCTCCGGGAGCGCCGCGCCCCGGCCGGGCGGCACCGCCGCACCGCTCCGTACCGCATCCCCGCACCGCATCCCCGCTCCCATCCCCGCACCGCATCCCCGCTCCGCATCCCCGCTCCGCATCCCCGCTCCGCATCCCCGCTCCGCATCCCCGCTCCCATCCCCGCACCGCATCCCCGCTCCGCATCCCCGCTCCGCATCCCCGCTCCGCATCCCCGCTCCCATCCCCGCTCCCATCTCCGCACCGCATCCCCGCTCCGCATCCCCGCTCCGCATCCCCGCTCCCATCCCCGCACCGCATCCCCGCTCCGCATCCCCGCTCCGCATCCCCGCTCCGCATCCCCGCTCCCATCCCCGCTCCCATCTCCGCACCGCATCCCCGCACCGCATCCCCGCTCCGCATCCCTGCACAGCATCCCCGCACCGCTCTGTACCACATCCCCGCACCGCATCCCCGCACCGCATCTCCGCACCGCATCCCCGTACTCCGCACCGCATCTCCGCACCGCATCCCCGCACCGCATCCCCGTACTCCGCACCGCTCCACATCCCCGCACCGCATCCTCGTACTCCGCTCCGCATCCCCACATCCCCGCACCGCTCCACATCCCTGCACCCCGCTCCACATCCCTGCACCCCGCACCGCTCCACATCCCCGCTCCGCATGCCCGCACCGCTCCGCATGCCCGCACTCTCCGCACCGCTCCGCATGCCCGCACCCCGTTCCACATCCCCGCCTCCCCCCACCGCTCCGCATCCCCGCACCCCGCACCCCGCGCTCATCCCGCGCCGTTCCTCGGCCACAAGCAGCGCATTTTCCCTGCCTAATGAACGGAACGCGCCGCTTCTGCCGGGGCACTGTCGGGCTTTGATGCGCTACAATTAGAAGAGGTTCTCATTTAATTACCCAGCGTAATAGGACCTGAAATGCTGAAATTCAATCTTTCACGTAACTGCTGCTTTTCAGCAGCCCTCTGGGCTGATGAGGATAATGTTACAAACTAATGCATATTATTTATAAAGAAAACGTTGCAAAACAAATGCAGTCTTAGAAGGGTATAATGCTTCAAATTGCTTTAATAGCTGTTTGATTACTGTGGCCAATAACTGTTGTAAATCAGTGAAGAGGCAATTAGATAGTCCTAGTTAGAAATTAATAATAGTCTAGCAAGGAGCAGGAACTTTTAGATGTTACTTCTGCCTGGTTTTATTTTTTTCCCCAATCAAATGAAGGAAATTTGCAACAAACAGATTTTAAATGGCACTTTAGATACAGCTGTCTTTTAATAATAAGAGTGCTGAGTCTTGCCTGTCATAGGGCAGATTAAAAAAAACCTGAAACAGAAAACCACACAAACAACCAGAACTAGAGGAGTATTAGGAAAACACTTTAGGCATCTAATGGGTTAGGATAGCCATCTAAACAGGTTTTGAGAAACATGTGCACATGCTTCAGGAACTGTTTTGTTGCAGCCTCTTGGCTCTTCTGAAGGTCCTAAAGACTTCCTTTAATATTAGGATTTATGTATTTACTTTCCAAAACTCCCTCCAGGTGCCAAAGTCATATCACAAAATGATGCATTTGCTGAACTAAGCCCTACCTTATGACTGTCTCCAGGGGATAACAAATCTGCAATTTCAGTTCACTATGCAGTGTCCAGTGCTCAGGCATTTTGTTATACATTAATTAGTTAGTAGGCCTGAAACAGGCTACAAAGTTGTTCTACCAGGGCATTCAGTTCTCAGCAGAAATGCTGGAATCACCCCAGATACGACTCTTGGTGTCTCAGGGCTTGTGTTAGATGGCCTCCAGAGGCCTCTTTCAATCTAAAACACTCTGCAGTTCTGTTCTTTATGGGAACCTGAAAATCACTGTTACATTATGAGGAGGAGAAGAAGAAGAAAAGAATGATAACTGTCCATGCTGAGCTCTCCATAAATATGTCTCCAGACTAATTTACATGAAATTACCAGTGCACCAACAGAAGTAACCTGGATGAATTTTCATTTACGAGTGTCACCAATGCTACAGGGATCACTGGCAGTGAGAGTAGGACATTAAAGTGAGGGATGACCTCAAGGCAAGAAGTGTTAGGGAAGGTTGTGGGATCAATGGATAGCTGTCAGACCAGGATGTTTCTTGCAGGAACCACCACCACTGTTACTATAATGAGAATTTTAATTAGAAATGAAAGACAATATGAGTCTACAGATGAGCCAGAGACTATTAGTTATGTTCCCATTAAATATTTGTGGTCTGAAGAGCACAGTTTGGCAGGCTGTGACATGCAGAGTGATGATGTAAACTTCAGAACATCCCCAGGGACCGACAGGAGCTCCTGAGGGGGTGTGTAAGTCTGCCTGCTCTTCCCTCCTCAGTAACATACACCAGGTTCTGTGGTTCCAAAAAGCAGCTCAGTTTCTGAAGTGATGCGTTTTATTTAGATTGAACAAGATCAAGGCAGAGAGCTCTCCACAGAACTGTTCTGTCACTGCTTGCTGCTTTTTTGAACATCTTTGCAGACAGAAGTTGGTAGAAGAGGAACTTGAAGATGTCCAAAAAAGAAGTAGACTGAACCTGGAGGTGTGTGGATAATCTCTGATGCTCTGGGCTCCATCGTGTGCTGGCAGCCCAGGAAGCCAACTTTGTCCTGGGCTGCTCCAAAGTCAGTGTGGGAAAAGATCCAGGGAGGGGATTGTGCCCTGCTCAGGTGATTTCCCACCTGCAGAGCTGCCCCAGGCCTGGCCCAGCCCAGGCAGGAGCTCCAGGAGGCTCCAGGATGAGCAGAGGGATGGAGCAGCCCTGCTGGGAGGAAAGGCTGGCACAGCTGGGAATGCTCACCTGCAGAGGAGAAGGACTTGGGATGACCTGAGTGCAACCTGAAGTACCTGAAGGAGCCACAGGAAACATGGAGAGAGAATCCTCACAGGAGCCTGGAGTGACGAGAGGGAATGGATTGGATCTGCAAGAGGGCAGATTTAGATCAGACATTACAAAATAATTCCTCCCTCAGAGGAGTGGCAGTGCCCAAGGCCAGGCTGGACACTGGGGCTGGAGCACCTGGGACAGTGGGAGGGGTCCCTGCCATGGCAGGGGTGGCACTGGGTGGGATTTAAGGTCCCTTCCGACCCAAAGCATTCTCTGATGCATTCCACAAATTTTAGGGCTTCTAATCAATAGTTTAACAGGGCCATATGTGAAGCAGACAGACTTGTTTAACTCTTGAGTGTCAAAGATAAATCACACTATCAGAACAGGAGGACTTTGTCTGAAGTACCAAGATGGAAACTTGGCATTTTAGACTGAGAGTTATCTTTCCATTGAATGATGGCTCACACATTTAGTGCCAGGAATAGATTGTACATGAAGTCATTTTTGTCTGCTAACACAAAAAACAGCTTTAGAAAGACTCCTGGAGGAACTTTTATAAGTTTTCTTGATTTTACTGTGCTTACAAATTTAGACTTAAGGCTGACATCATGATTTTTATAATATCAGGAGTGCTGTTCCTCACTGGCCCTGCCAAATTGAGAGGTAGAAAGGGAGAGATTGTCCAAATTTCCACAACTACATTCAAGCATGCATGAACTTAAAAGCACAACTGTTCCATGAGACAACCTTGCATTTTCCCTAAGTGTAGGGTAAGAACAGTCAACAGTTAAATTATTGCTCTTGGTAGAGATGATTAAATGGCATAAATAACGAACAATAATGGAAAGGTAAATCAGGAATTTCATTAATTTTTATATTAATGTTAGGCCAAAGAGATATTCAATAGAATTGCAATACAGCAATTTTTAAATTGCCCTTATGAAGAGAGGCAGTGTCTGTGGAACTCCTTCCCACAGACACCAGCAGTGGAAGTTATCAGCAGTGTTATAAAAGTACAGGAAATTTATATTGACAACGTCTGAAATTACAACAGTAGCATTTTCAGGAAATTTAAAAGCTCTCATTCATCAGAGTATTAACCACCTTTTAACCAAATAAATTAAGGAACTTTATTTCAGGGGAAATTATCTTGTAACAATACACTGCATTAATCCAAATCCCTTACTGCCACTGCTTCTAAGAGAGTTGAACATGAGGCCTTTTGCTACTCAATTCTAATTTTATTATGAGGCTTCATTTAAAGCTACATGTGACAGCATGCAAGAATACTTTGATTTTAATGTCAATACAATAGAAGCATTTTTATTAAGAATGTATTTTGATTGGCACTTTTCTTCTCTAGAGTATTTATAATAATATTTATTATCTGTTATATTGTTATGCATTATTTTAATAGTATTTTATTATGAAATCATTACATTGCATTGGCACCTGCAGGTTGCCATGCCATGTCTGTCCAAGACAGGGTACAAAGTGTCTCTGATAAGTCTGGATACAAAAGCTTGCAATCAGCAGTGTAGGAATTGAACTTCTCTGTAATTTTCTGCTAAGAAGACTTGTGCTGTTCTTTCAAAACAATCATTGTTCTGATTTCAAATATCAACTGCATTTTCTTCTCCAGAACACAATGACTTCCATCCAGAGGAAGGAAATAACTGCATACTCACAACCTGTCTGTAAATGACATGTCAATGACTTTTGTGTAGGACTTTCTCTGTTCTGTGGGATGGTTTTGCTTGCCAGAACAGCCAGGAGATGGTTTTAATGCCCCTTTCTTGCTTTCTTTCTTGCTTTCTTTCTCCTAGGAAGGTAACAGTCCCAATCTTGTTCTCAAAAACATCCATAAAATCCACCTCCTGACCTGCAAGAACAGTCTGAAGTGTTCACCATCTTCTAGAATGTCAGCCTGAAGACATTTGCCATTTATTTCACAAAAGCTTTTCCTGTTCTTTCCTTCTGATGGTGACAATGATTTAAATATCACATTCAGCTGAATTTCCTATTCTCACTTCTTGGATGGGGAAACTAAACCAGATGTTGATCTTGCTGATTTATTGCTGTGCCACCATACTTCTGTACCAGCTCCACTGCTTTCTTCACCTCCTCCCTGCATGTCTCTCCTGGTTCTCTTCCACTGAGCTCCCCACCAAAATGATCCAGCTCACACGAGCCATTGGGAAAAATAATAATAAAAAAATAAAGAAGCTGATAGCTGATAAATTCAATCAGTTCAGTGAAGATTCCAAACAAGCAGCATAGCCAGGGCAGGGGAGGCAACTGGGAGCAGATGAGAGGGCAGAGGCAGAGGGGAAGAAGGAGAAGCAGGTCTGTCCCTTTTGGGGACAGCAGGTTGTTGGGCTGTGGAGTGAAGCAGGTCTGTCCCTTTTGGGGACAGCAGTTATTGGGCTGTGGAGTGAAGCAGGTCTGTCCCTTTTGGGGACAGCAGTTATTGGGCTGTGGAGTGAAGCAGGTCTGTCCCTTTTGGGGACAGCAGTTATTGGGCTGTGGAGTGAAGCAGGTCTGTCCCTTTTGGGGGGTTGTTGGGCTGTGGAGTGAAGCAGGTCTGTCCCTTTTGGGGACAGCAGGTTGTTGGGCTGTGGAGTGAAGCAGGTCTGTCCCTTTTGGGGGGTTGTTGGGCTGTGGAGCTGTACCCCAAGGAACGAGGAGAAGCCACCAGAGTCCAGCCTCCAGCTGCTGCAATGGACTGGCACAGCTTTTGGCAGCAGTGCATCAGCAGTTCACACTCACAGCAGAGCAAATCAGGATATTAACTGGCTCTTTTCCCCCCATGGTTCCTGTTCTTTTTCTAATTTCAGAGTTAAGTGAGAGAAATGATTTCATCTGTCCTAATTGGAGTCAGAACAGTCTCAGCTGAGACAGGAGAAGTTTCCCCTTTGGAGGGATCTCTTTGCTGCGCCTACCAGGTGCCTGCTCGTTCCTCTTTTGATCATGCCAATGTTTTACTCCAACTTTTATAAACAAACATTTGCCTTGGATAATGTAAAGGAGCGCTGGGGTATTCTGAGGGCACATTCCAGCCCCAGAGCCGCTGTGAAAGGCCACATTTCCAAGGTCAAGAGGCATCTCCTCTTTAACCCAGCAGCAGAGGCTGAGCCCGGCCATTGAAAAGGCCATTGTCCCCTCTCCAGGGCTGCGGGGCTGAGCTGATGGAGCAGCAATCAGAGCAGGTGGCTGTGCCTCCTCCCGGGGGTGCCGGATGTGTCTGGCCCCGTTGGGAGCTCCAAGGAAAGCCCCAAGGGGTTTTTAGAGCGCAGCAAGGCCCAGCCCGGCGGGTTTGTGCCGTTCGCACGGCAGAGGGCCCCGTCGCACAGCTCCGCACCAACAAAGGCACCGCTGCTGAACTGCCTCCATTTCCACAGCCTCGCAGAGCTACTCCAAGCAGCTCCAGGCTTGCTTGTATTTGTCAATATGCGGTTGTTTTCTGTCATGTTGGGAGCAGCAGCCATTAGCAACATGATGAGCAAATGCAGGTTTATGGTAGTAAAATTCATTACTTTGTTGGACAAATAGTATCTTCTGACTGAGGGGATTCTAACAAGCTTCTGTAATAATTCATGTCATCTTTTGCACCCGTGCAGAATGTGCAGTGCATTACAAAGTCAGAATGTGATATTGCCCCATCTTACCCCACTCAGAAAAAGATACAAAAAGATCCACGGTTTTGGAGCAACAGAGTGACAAATAAAAATGGGCTGGAACAGCCACCAAAACACTTTTACAGAAAGCTGTGCAAACAGATGCAGAAATCACATGGTATCCAAAGAGTTCTTGCCCCCAGAGCAAGTCAAACAATCTGAAAATACTGGTGCTGGAAATCTGCTACTATGGGACAAAGTAAAAATGAAGCTTCCTTTGTAACTTTAAATGTCTTTTTAACACAGTGAGTGTCAGACTTCATTAAAAATAAAGTGACTCATTACAGTCTTTGGCTACTGAGGAAAAGGACAAAAACAATTTCATTATTGCATTGAGAAATTATTTAACATCTTTACACTGATGCTTTTCCACTTCTAAAGATGCTAGTTTGGGATCTAAGAAAATGAGATTACTAATAGGTTAATATCTATCCTGTATGAATGGATATGGTGAGAATATTGTTGAATTTTACTAAAATGTCTTTTTTTGTTGTTATACTGTGATTAATGGTCTTGATCAGACTGAGGCTCCACTTCAGCTGGCAGATTCCAACTTGAGAATACAGCCTAGTCAAAAATGCAAAAACTAAAGGAGAAACAGGGAAGTAAAACACCTTCTCCAGCCCCCTGGTATGTCAGGTAAATGGTGCTGGTTCCACATGCAAGGATGCAGCCAAAAGCCTGGCTTGCCTTCTTGGAGCTGAGTGGAGGTCTGAGAAAACCTTGTGTTGTTCTTGGGGAATGTGAGATTGTGAGTGTGCGCCAGTTTGGGATTGGAAATACCTTCTCATCACCCTGGAGAGCAGATGGCTTGCTCAGACCTTTTGGAGAAGAGGTGGTTGCTGGAGAGAAGTCTTCAAATGCCGACATGGAATTTGTGTGCTAAGGACTGAAAACCCCTGCACTGTCAGGACAGGGTTCTTTAATGGATGGGAGACTTTGCACTGACTTTCAAACACAGTGGGTCAGGTCTGGAGCTGAGGCATCAAAACTGTCCCTCCAATCAACTGAATGTGTGTCCAAGCTGATAAGCATCTGGATTCTAACACACTTTTCATCATGCAAATGTGAATAGCAAGACACAGACATTTGCAGATGGAAATAAATAGATTCCAGGCCATTATTTGTTAAACCTTTGCTCACAACATTGCAGCTTAGCTGCTTTTATACAGAACTACAGCTGCAGGGAGGCCAGAAGAATTCAGCAATCAGAAAACATAAGAACAGTGATTTCCAAAACATCCCTCTAGATGCCCATTTTACTCATTTTCTCCCTTGTATCTTCCACTACCAAGAGCAGCAGCAGGCTTGGATTGGATTCCTCCCACAATCTCTAGAGAAAGAAAGACCAGTAAAACCATTATGAGCATCCTTTCTCCATTTTTCTAAAGCTGAGCTGTTAGTGGTTTCTGAGATCAAATATCCACAAACAGCCCTTTGCTTGCCTGGGCCACTGCTGTTCCCTTTCTTCCCCAGCTTCAGTCCTGGATATGGGAAGGATCCAAAGGATCCCTTCCAGAGGAAGCAAACAAACTCACTCTTCCCTCAGTCCCTCCTTTCTAGGCCTGGCACCTTTCTTGCCAGGTCCTCAATGTGGTTTTTTGGATGTGGACTCTCTTTCCAGGTCAGCAGCCTTTGCCCAAAGTTCATCACAAACAAAAACCACTTTCTTTTATTGTGCTGCATGGATCTTGAATTGGTTTTCCTGGAAAACTGATATTTACAGATAATTCCACTTAGACAGAAAATGCTGCTGACCTCTGTATTATCTCTGGAAGTGCTTTTGCACTTAGAAATGCTTTAGAGATATCACAGCTTTGGTATTATCTGAAGTTTCTGGTCACTCTGGAAAAGACATTTAATTTTCAAAGACAGAAATCACCTTTTAAAAAGTGATTTCTTATTATATGAAAAAGTCATTTGTAATTGCCAGAGATGTGGACAATGTCTGAGATGTCAGAGCACAGAGTTATTTAGTCCCCACACTGACAGTACCAGTTTAAGGATCTCCCCTGCCTTCTCCAATCCTACAGCTGTCCACAGATGGGAGCCCTGGAAAATCATAGTGCAGAGTGCAGTGACACTGGTGGGATGTGAATGAGAAAAGAAACACCTAAAAATGGTGCACTGCCTTAAAAAATACATCTTAGCCATCAGGAAAGAGGCCCGTGATCCTTTGTGCTTCAAAGGCATGATGATAAATCTCATTTCTTAAGGGTTGCACATGAGTATCTTATGGATACCAGGGACAATAGGTCAGGGAATTGCAAAAAAAAAGGAACAAAAAAGCAGCAAAATAAGGAATTACTGTTATGAGTCATTGAACAAAATTCTAGTTATATTTTATGTATTGTTGAATAAAGAGCTCATTGTAATTTATTAAAGTATCATCATTACCTGATAAACCATGTTAGAAGAGGATGGATTTATTATTGTTCCCTCACAACTAAAAGGTTAACACCCTTCTAACTGTAAAATAACACATTTTCAGCTGATGGAGGCATTTAATAGAGCTGGCAAAAATGTCCTTGATATTTATTAATAGACCAATACTATTTTCTAGGCCCAGCTTTTAAAATCTTCAGGCGTGTGCATGAGATTTAAAGCTTTTCTCAATTAATTTCTCTTGAAATTAGTTTAGCTGCTTGTGTGAACTGCTGGAGTGTCAACAGTTCCCAACCAGGGTTTATTTCATTTGTTGGGGTTTTTATAATGGAAATCAGCTACAGACTGTATCTTTTAGTTAATAGAGCACATTTTGAGGGAGCACAGACATCTCCTGGTAGCTGTGAAAGAGTTTAAGAGCAAAGTGTGATGAAATATGCATATTCTTTCTCTAGAAGGAAGAAAGAAGGCAAAGAAGCTTTGTCTGGAAGGATTCAGATGTGTGTCCTTCAAGTTAAAGAAAAAGAAAAGTACATTGCTTGAGCCTTTCCTCCCACAGCCTTCTTTGGAGACTGAGAGATAAAAGTTGGATCTCTTTGAACACGAACACCTTCAAGTGAAACACGATTATTTGGTATTTAGTAGAAGAAGTTAATGAACTCTGGCTAGTACATTCCTCACATGTCTTCACTGGAAGCACTTGCAATATCCCCCAGTATATCCAGAGAAAGTACTACAGGTGTTCAAAGGAAACTGCTTTCCACTTGTGCTTTTGTATGTAAATTAAATTGCCCGAGCCATTAACACATCGGAGATGGTCGTTGGAAGCTGCAAATATTATTTTACTCCCATTGGCGTTTCACTGAAGCCTTTCCGACATTTAAAACTCTGAGTTTGGATACTGTGTTTAAAATTCTATCCTGAATTATGAAAATCTCTGTTTCCCAGGGACCCTACATTCTTCTATCACTGCAGCAGTGCTATCCATAATTAAAACAAGTGGATATTTGCTGGAGGCAGAGCTAGAGGTAGAACATCTGATAGAGACCCTGCATTAAGCATGACGTGATCTGGTATCCATTTGGAGGGAGCTAATTAAATGTGGGAGAGCTGTAACTGAAGTGAGGAGGTGAGAAAACCCTACAAACTAAACAGAAGCTGCTATTTAAATGTTTGCACTTTAGAAATGCTTGGATGTCTTGTGTTCTATTTTCTTTCCTGCAGGGCCTTATATAACCACCACCATGACAACAGTTAAGTAAATTCTTCCAGTGTCTCAAGCAAAATAACTGAATGTCACATTTCAGCTCTTCTAGCCCTCTTCCTTCTCAGTCATGGACCACAGAAATCTCTGAAAAAATGTTGGTTTATATCAGCTGCTGGAGCCAGGAATGTATTTACATACCATTAATGTAAAGTCACCTGTAGATATTACCTGGAACTGGAAATTAGTCCTAAAAAGGAAGTTCACACCTGTCCCCAAACAGGGGAGAATACTGCAGAAGTCATTTGGGGGCCTGCTGAAACGAGATATTTTGTCTGCATACTCTAAGATTGTTCTGTGATCTGCTAATCCCTCATGGTTTCTGGTACCTCAGAAAAAGGTGTTGCATTAGATGGAGCCCAGCTGAGGAGACATCAGTTGGTGTAGGGAGAAGCCTAAAAAAGCTGTTTAGGAGAAGATAGAGCCTTGCAGAGTAGTTTTGGAGGGGCATGAGGCCCAGGACAGGCTAGGAGTGTTTCCTACACCTCAGGCAGATCTCTATTTAAAATCCTGGGGATTTCCTTTTCCTTGGCCTGTGAAATACATTACTTTTATTTTTTTTCCTGAAGCCATCTCTGTAAGAGAGATGTTCTGCTGGAGTTGCTCCCCGTGGCAAGTCCATGTTCTGTCCTCTTTACCCAAGCCCAGGGTGCTGAGGGCTGAGCCCGAGCCCTGAGGAGGGTTCAGACAATTGCTGCATAACGAATGTGCTCGATCCACAGAGGGCAGGAGACACGTCAGACCTGAGATGCTCTGTTAGACCAAAACTGGAGTGAAAAGTGAATTAGTGAGATCAGAAAGGCATTTCCCTCCTGGCTAACCTCCATGAGGATGACAGGAGTTTGTCATTCACTCAGCCTGCTGTCCCAGCCTGATGGACAGGGAAGGACACATTTATCAAAGAAGGGACATGTTTAATCAGTTTGTGCCATGCTCCACACTTGATGGAGTGCTTTAACATCATGGTGCTACATAGTCACACCCACTTGAATAATAATTAGTGAATAATTCATTTTCCACCGTGCTAGCCACAAAAAAATCAATGAGCCTTGATGTGCAATAAAATAGAGGCATAAAAGGCTATATAAAAGTTTCAGAAAGGGGGCTGATCCTGGATTTGCTGAAGGCAATGGCAAAAAAATTGCAAATACTTAATAAAATCCTGAGTCCCCTAACCAAAAACCCCACAGTAACTTGTAAAAGGCAAACCTAACCAGAATATCAGAAATACTTGAATCTCTTTAACTGAAATATACTGAGTAGATCTCATAAGAAAACCTGAAAATGGGCAATTGGTAAAGATGACTGGATACCTTTTTTCATTTATATTTCATTGTTTGAGTAATAACTTTAGTCTCAGGGCAGGAGAGATTTAGCTCTTTTGTATTTTTCTCCAAACCACAAGTGAATTTCACCTGTGGGAGAACGAATGATTGACTTTGTGAAATTATTTTTCATGAGCAGCTCATTCCAAAACTCCCAGTCTCCTGTCTCAAGCTTCATTAGGTAGGAGCAGAGCCTACCTGTGACTTTTGCACTTTTTTACACCAATAACCTGCACTTTCAAAATATTCACAAACCATCCGGCTCATTTTTAATTTCAATCAGGCCAAATCCGTGGAAATAACTTACGTTTCTTGTAACGAAATTATCTAGAAAAGCAGCAGTGACAAAATGAGCTTATCTTGTTAGAGATCCACTAATGCCTTCTTCACACCTGAAGGTAACTGCAAATTGCTGTCCTTGCTTAGATTGTGGTTGGTGTTTTCAGGGTGCCCGAGCATTTTCTTTGAACTTTCCTCCATGGAGTTTTTGAGTGAATATGGTTGATTTTAAGGAGGGCAAGAAGGCTGTTCGGATGTTTGAAAACTCGGCCGTGATCTTTGTTCTTTATATGCCGGTGTTCTCTTGCCTGAACTTTGATGTGAAAAAGGAAGGACTGAGCTCAATCTTCACAACTGCATCCAAGGAAAGGATCCGGCAAATCCCTGATCCCGATTTAACAGAACTGTTGGGACACTTGCAGGAAGTTTACTCATTGATGACTTGTTGGATTATGGCTTTAGAACAAATTTTCAACGGCTCGAGTAAAAGAATCTTTCAAGATCCTTATAAGGATATTTCAGGAGGTACCAGAGTTTCACCAGACGCATTTGTATTCAGAGGAAAGAAAACAGAAGGTTTTTTATTCTGGATCAGACCTAGTGGAAATCATTGAGCACTCCCTCTTACCTCTCTGACTTCATAATATTATTTGGAGCAGCATGAGGCCCAGGACAGGCTAGAAGTGTTTTCTACACCTCTGTTGTTTTATACACCTCTGACTTCATAAGAAGTTCATAAGACTTCATAATATTTGGAGCAGCATAAGGCCCAGGACAGGCTAGAAGTCTTTTATACGCCTCTGTTGTTTTATACACCTCTGACTTCATAAGAGGGAAGACGAAACAGGTGTTGGAGAAAAAGAAAACCCGTTTTTCTCATCAGGAACACATTTCCCATTCCTGTTCTTAGTGTTTGCATGTCCAATTCCGTATTGCTCCCTGCCGGCATGGACGGAGTTAAATCAAAGAAGCCTGTCGAGTTATTAAAGGAGCAAAGAGGAAATGTAAGACAATGACTCAGATAAAAGTAACTTCAGATAGGCGGCTTCAAAGGAGCGGGGCGGTGATGGCTGGGTCATCACTGCAGGAACTCGAACGAGGGGACCCTGGCCAGGGCTGAGAGCAGGATCAAAGCAGCCTGAACCCTCCAAGAGCTGCACAAGGGAGGGAGCTCGGGCTGAGCCGGGAGAGCCTTCCCAGAATGTGTCGGTTCCCGAGCTGACAGGCTGGGAAGGCTCACAGACAGACACAATGTCCTGCGAGCGATGGAGCTGCTCCCCCGGCAGAGCCTGAGCTGGGTTTATGTGAATTACAGACTGTGCAAGCTTAGACTGTGAACGCGCTTATCAAAGAAAACCATTATTTTCTCTATTAGCACCTGGGCCTGCAGTCTTTGTTTCCCTTAGTGAACGGACAGTATTTCGCTGTTGGCTGGGTGCGATTGGAAAGTTTCTAATGAGGTTTTTTTAGCAGAGCTCCTGGGGCACTGAAGCCCGGCTGAGAGCACTGAAGGGGCGCCCGTGGCTGCCCAGGAGCTGATCCCAGCCACGCCAGGGAGCGCTGCCCAATTCCTGCTCGGGAAACCGAGCACCCTGGGCCTGACCCTGCTGTAAGGACACGGCCTTGGCCAGGGACAGCATCCAGCAGCGTCGGGAGGTTTCCAGGGCTGGTGCGGCAAGATGGGCTCTGCGGCTTGAGCAGATCGCTGGGTGGGAAAGGCTCCCACAGCAGGGGCTGCTGGCAGTCCAGTGTGGATTGTTGGGCACACGAGTTTATTTTGTCCAAGGTACTTCACCTTTTTTGTACTTTTTTCTCTCATGTTCATCTCAAAATAGCTAAGACATGGGTGAAAATAAAAGATTACTGTGAGCACCTCCCCAAAAGCCAGATGATGGCATGGAAGGATAGCAAGGATGTGGATGTTCAGTGGGCTATTTTGGCAAAGCATTGCTATTTTAATTTTATATTTGTTTAATTATTATATATTCACACATACCTTCAGCTAGAAGGAGGCAAACAGTGTTATTTGCAGAGAAAGAAACCTCTCTGGAGAATTGTTTATCAGACCACAGAATGGACCGTGGCACTTGGAAGTTAAACCCCTCTCCCTTTGTGCTGCCACCCCAGCTCTCTGGGCATCAGCAGAGTCCTTCCCAGCTTAGCCCTGCCTGCAGCACGCACAGAGCTGCAGCTCCTGCTGCTGACACACGGCCGTGCCCTGCGGTGAAAGATGCAGCTGCTCTCTCCAGGATCCGAATGCAGCCCAGCCTGCTGGGCCCAGGGAGCACTGGGTGCAGCTCTGCCAGCACAGCACATGGCACAAGGCAAACAAAAGAGCATCCAAGGACATCAAAATGCAGGGAATCGTTTTTCCCACTTGTTGTGTTATTGCTTTCTTCTCTTTAGACTTTGCTCATATGTATGCTCGTCTTTAGAGAATCCCGAGTACGACTGTTGTAATTACACAGCCAATCTGAGATCAGATAAAACAATCACCAGTGATTCAGTCATTATTGCACGATTTTTTTAAAAAAAAGCTGTTGTCTAGTATACTGAATTGTGCCATTAGAGATGCAGCTGCTTTCCTTGATAGCAGACCTTCCTTCTATAGATCTCTTTCTCTCTGGAAGCTTTTTGTGACTCTAAATTAATGCATCGTTTTTCCAAGCAGGTTCTTCTCTATCATGGAATTGTTTTAGTATTGTTATTATAAGCTTTCATAGAGATAACATTTTTAATAGCCTGTTCTATTTTAGCTCCATAGCCCATGCCTCAGTTCTATCAGAAAATGGTCTGCAGAGTCACCAGGGTATAAGAATCTGATTAAAAAACTTGGTGCACTGCCTTTTTAGAAAGGATCTTTGTGTTCTCCACAGCAGAGGAATATGAGCTATGCAGTGAGGTTACAATACACAAGACTAATTCAAAATCTCGATGACTACTCACTTATTCACACAGCCACCCCTAGGGAGAATAATTGAGCAAAGTGGTTATAGGTAGTCTTATGATAACATCTTTGCATTCCTGCAATGCCTTTCTTGCCAAGATATTTTACAAGCAGATACAACCCAAGGGTTGTAGAAATAAAAATTACTTTAGCCCAAATTATGCTGCTTTCAGTGGTACAAGTCAGGATTTAATTTTTCCTTCTGATTTTTTTTTTTCAGGCTTTATCAAAGACTTGACATTGTTTATCCTGAAGTCCCTTTTCTGATTGACAGATGGCTATGGCTATAAGGAGACACAAATTGGATTAAATCAATTCTTCACTGTGGGAAATAAAGCCCATTGTCTTAGATTCTGACCTTCTACGCTAATTTCTGAGAGACGTAAAATAAAAGGTTTAAAATTCCGTATGCTAATCACACCTTACA
The DNA here is from genome assembly GCF_023055355.1 of Agelaius tricolor. Lineage (NCBI taxonomy): Eukaryota > Metazoa > Chordata > Aves > Passeriformes > Icteridae > Agelaius > Agelaius tricolor. Next base: position 1,224,047 of record NW_027269280.1, read on the forward strand.
CATTCTTATGAAGATCTAATTATAGTACAATTACCATCGATTTTCTAAAAAAAGCTCCAGTCTATTGCAATATCATACTGTCCAAAAAGTATTAAAAACTTGGGCACTGTATTAGAACACTTTTAAGTGCTGGCATGTTGGCCTTCATCATTACATGCACAAGCTATTGCCTAAGTGAGCCAGTGACTGAATAATAACTTGTTTAATAATCTTTTGTCAACTGTAGTATCTCATCTGGAGGGTTATCATAATAAAGACAGTAATTGTTTCTTCAAAGTAGCCATTAGAGAATTCTGTAACCACTACCATTCTAATTAGAGCATTCAAGATTAATTTCAAGAGCAGCGTTCCCTGAGAATTCAGTCACAGGAGACACTCATTTAGAAAGAGATGAAGTTGTTGGCCATATATGTGTGTATATATTTATATATATATATCTGCTGGTCCTCATTAGCTGGGATACTACGCGCTCTTAATAAAGCAGAATACTGTAGAAAGTAGAGATGAATAAAATACTGAACTCACTTTCCCAAGGTCATTGATCTTCCTGGGAACTGAAGAGTGATCTCCTCCTTAGCATTGTCTGATGCCCAAAAAACTTCTTTGTATTCTGAGAGCACCTGGGCTGCAGGTGCACCCTTGGAAGCAGCCAGGAGTGAGAGACAGGGAGCCTCTCCAGAAGTATCTGGTACAGACTGATCACAAACCTCCTTAACTTCTTCAGGCTGATTTGCACAGGTAATGTCACGGTTCCCAGGTTGTCCTCATGCAGCCCAAGTTTGATTGCAAGCAAAAAGGTGCAAATCAGCCTCCTTGTGAAAGCAAAGCAAACCCTGAATGCATTGGATGTGGACAAGCGTGGGATCATGGAGAAAGAGACCAATGGCATCATTTGTTCATGGTGGGAGCTGGGACAGGGCAGTGGCAGTGCCAGGCACGAGGGGCTCCCACTGTGCTCATTTCTGTGTGCTAATTCCTTTACCTGCAGCACTTAGCAGGGTGAGAAAAGCACTGGGAGACAGCAGATGCTGCTGCTGCTGGAGATGCTCTGCTGCTCCTGATGCCCTGCTGAGGTGGCAGCTTGCTCTTGGAGGAAAGCTCATGGCCAGCTGTGAGGGATTCAGCTTTGGAAGCTGAATTAACAAGTCTGCTCTGAACTGCTCAGGGACAGGACTCTCCTGAATGGAGAGTGGTGGCCTAGGAGCCCAATTAAATCCCTGATTTAATTCCTTCACATTCCAGTGAATTCAAGGGAAGCTGGGATCCATGTCTGGACCTGAAGCTGAGGGAAAGAGACATTTCTGCTTAGCCAGAACCACCTGGTGTGATCCAGGACAATGTCAAGGGTCCAGAAACCAAAGTGAATTCCAAAGGCTGCAGAACTTGCTGCCTCCCACCAGCTGAGCAGTCCAAAACCCTTCCTGTAAAGACACTTATGAACTCTATTCCAGAGAAAGGAGTGGTGGTGTATCAGCAGGTGGATGAGCTAAATACACAGGGATCCCCTTCTGGGAGCTGGCAAATTGTGCTTTCTCATGCATGAAGGTGTTCATATTGCTGCTCACAATCCAGCACATTTAAAACATCCTGATTCTTCTCAACAGCTCTCGATTTTCATTTGAAATGCAGAAGACATGCACACTAGAGCTACATTAAATTTGCTACATGTGCTGTGCTGATATGCTGTCAGGTCCCATTGCCTGAATAATAATCCCTTTTTTGATGTGTGAAATTTTACATTTCAATCAGAGGGTCTTATTTTTCATTGCCAAATTCCTCTATGACCAAAGCTTTCACAGTGTTCTTTTTATGTTTTAGTTAAACCCACACTTACCTTACACTTTACCTGTTTCTTGCTTACTCCCCCACACCTCTGCAAGCAGCTGCAATTCCAATACATCCAGTGAGACAATTTATCAGCTGAAGAGGACACTGACAAAAATAGCATTGTACCTCTCTAGAATTGTTATCTTGGGGTAGGTGAGCCACTTCAGCCAACTCAGTACCAACAGGAAAGGAATGGTGTCCATAACATTTTGATTTCAACTTCTTGCTAGTCTAGAAATGGAAATATCCTCTCAGGGAACGTGGGTTTTTTGTTTGGGTTTTTTGGGTTTTTGTTTTTGGGGGTTTTTTGTTGGGTTTTTTGGGTTGGATTTTTTTTTTAAAGCCAGTAAATGAACCACAGATGAGAAAAAATTCTAAAATTTTAGAAATGCTGAAAACAATACAATCATGGTGTTATGTAACTTCTTTCCACTATCTGATCTCTCAGGATAGCAGGAAATAGGAAATATAGTTGAAGATGATTCATCACATGCCCTAAACAGATGTTCCTCAATTTGAAACATATCATCCCAGCCAGGGAAAGGGAGCTGTGGTGGATGTCAGGGCTGTTACATTTGCCTGACAGATACTCCACGCTCTGCAATAACATTACTGCTAATGAGAGTCTACTGCTGATGTGCAGTTCTTTGTTTTGCTGTTGATGTAGAGCAGTCAGGTCTGCTTGGTGCATCCATTAGCAATAAAGCCCTGTGTGTGTGTGTGGTATTTCTAAATTGAATTATAATGCAAAACACAGGCGCCATCCTCACTTCATTTTTCAAGCCTTGCCTGTGCAGTCTCAAAACCAACAGTTAATAAAGCAAGTTCCTCTGCTCCATAGAGTTAAACCACCTGATTTATTTGCCCTGAGGAGAGCAGCTTCCTGTGGCTGCCCTTGGGGCAGAGCTGAGCTGCAGCCCTGAGCACAGCCCAGCCTTTGAGTGTGGCTGTGCCAGGCTGGTGCCTGGGGCCAGCACAGCTGGGGCTGGGGCCAGCAGCCACTGGCATCTCCCACAGCTCCAAGGGTTTCTTGCTGGGGATTCCCAATGGTGGTGCCAATCTTCATGTGCTCCTCTATGGAATGCTGGAGGGGCTTTCCATGTGTCGTGGTTTAGGGCAAATTTGGAGGAGAATTTCAAAATTAGGGCTCCTCCAGTAAGCAAACCCACACAGGCCCTCCCCCCAACCGGTTCGGGAAGGATTCCTCAGAGAGAAGTGGAAAGAACCTGTTTATTTAACAAGCACAGCACCCCCCAGCACACAAAATGAACAATACCGGATGGCACCGCTCTGAAAAAAGATGACAAATTCAGAAAGTCTCTCTTGGCGTGTGGTCACTCTGTTCTCAGTCCCTCCGGCGCTGGGGCAGCTGCTGCAGGCCACAAGGTGCAAACTCTTGGTGTTTCCCAGGTCCCAGTCCGGAGCAGGTTCAAAATGATCAGAAAAAGGAAAGGAGAAACCGTCCAGGAAGAAATTTGGACAGTTTAGCTAAACTAGCTAAAGAGCAAAAGCAAGCAGAAGCGAAGCAAGCAAGAGCGAGAGAGCAAAGCAAAAAGCAAAAGCAGCAAAAGCAAAAGCTGCAGTCTCTGTGTCCCGCCAGGCTGACAAGAAAACCAAAACAAAACTTTCCCTCTTCAGAGCCGGTCTTAAAGGTACAGAACATAATATCCAACATTAACAGAACACATGAATGGGGATACAAGCATCATAACGGCACCCTAGGACACCATGTCTCCTCAACAGGCTTCTACCTCTGCTCTAAAACAACAAAAGCCCTGCCTGATGAAGGTGAGGTGCCTGTTTGCCCAGCCCATGGGATGTAGAGCCTGGCTGCTGGACAGCTCCAGCGTGCTGAGATTCACTGAGATTCACTGAGATTCACTGAGATTCACTGAGATTCACTGAGAGCACAGCTGGCCACAACCAGGCCACTTTGAACCTGAGACTGGAGACTTCTACTGAAAAATGCTTAACAGGGGTTTTATGAGGATAAAAGACAGGGACTACAGAGGAGCTTGTCTTTCGTTGCCTGATGGGCAAGGCTTGGTGAACGCTTTGTTTTCCTGTTTGCTGTTAAATTCTCAGGCTGAGAATTGTGTGAAAGCACTGATAAAATTCTCTGCTCCTTATTGACAGAGAGTTAGGGATCAAAATTGCCATTTACCAGTTGGTTGTATCTCCCATGTGTAGTTCTGTAGTACACATAGCTGCAGTTAGAGAACTGGCAGAGTAGGAAATTTTGACTTTATTTAGGATTATTTGCCTTTCAAGGTATTATTAATAGGTTTGGGGGTTTTGTTCTGGTTTTGGTTTTATTTGCTTTTGTTTGTTTTTTTCTGTAGTGGTTCTTTATGGGAATAATTACAAATCTTCCTGAGAGATGCCTTTGAAGAATTTCTCCTTATTTCTGTGGGAGGTAAAAGGGTGGGAAAACAATCATCAAAGATTATTCCATTTGGCCAGTCATTTACCATTGGAAACAGATTTCTACTGGTTAGCAAGATCAACTTCTATTGTGAATATAATATAAAGGGGCCTGACAGCCACAGAAAATTCGGAGGACACATAAATTGGCATAAAGTTCCTCCTTTAGCAGCAGATAAATGCATGGAGAGCAGCCTGGAGGCAGGGGCTGCGTTGTTTTACCCAGGCAGAGCAGTTTGCTCTCTCACAGGGGCTCTGATCACTTGTAAGTGCAGAGGGGCTGATTTGCTGAACACAACCTCATTTGCTGAACACACTGATGGCAACCCCAAAGCGAGCCCTGAGGGGCTGCAGCTGCCAGATCAGCCTGGGAGGGGGAAATGTCCCTGGTGAGCTGCACCCTCCGTGCTGGGGCCACTCACCTGTGCCCTGAAGGGGTTAAAGCAGGACACACAGACCTGCACACCCAGAGCATCTGAAATGGAAATCACTCCATGGAGACTCAGAACCCTCCTGGAAGACTTCAAATAGGGTTAAAACGGAGCTGAGGGGGAAAAAAATAAATAAACCCTTCTTTGTTTTTCTTGCCGTAAAAGGAACTTCAACAGATCAAGGAGTAAAATCTGAAAACGGCTGCTTGACAGTTTAACATAAACAATTCCAGTGATGAAAGCACAATATGGGGATAATTATCTGTTCAAATAAATCTGATTGATGCTAATGAGCATTTGAACAATTCATCAAGCAGCCAAGGGTTTTTTCTGTCCAATTTTCTTTGGTAAGCAGAAGTGGCACATCCAAACCTTTTACTAAGTACAGCATCTCCCTCTGTATCTTCCCATCTTCTACAGAGGACCCTTTTCCAAGAAGGTGCTGCATCTCCAGCAGGAAGGACACTGAATTTATTCCCACAGAACATTCCCAATATTGCCCTTGGCACAGTGAATTTTAGCTGCCGGAGCTGAAATCGGGGTCAGCCATGGCCCAGTGCTTCCCCTGGTGCTGCAGTTTGCAGAGGTGGTGGGGAGGGACTGCAGAGCCCCAGGGTTTGTCCTGTTGCTGGGGCAGTCCCCTGGGCCCATGCAGTCATTTTGGAGCTGGGAGGAATCTCACAACCAGTGGCCTCTGTCTCTTCCTTCACCCCGTCCTGCTCTGCTCTGTTTTCCATTCACTTGCCCTCTTGCAAGTGGTCGGTGAATTCTTCCTCAGAAAATGTCCACAGCCACGAAAGGAAAAGCTGGATTTGTCCTCAAATCCAGAACGTATTGAACAACTCAACCACTGACTCTGAAACGTGAGAGGGAGTGCTGAGAAGAAAATATGCTGTCATGGGAGGGTACTCCTAATATCTGTCATTTAAATACAGCAACCAGGAGAAAATCCAGAATGCACTGGATGTCGCTCAGATTTAAATTGTGTTTAGCTGCCTATTGCAAATATCAGACTATTTAATTCTGTTTGCCCATCTCCTAATAAATTATCTTTGAAACTCTCAGTTCCAGAGCTCATGGCAACTGATTGCTCAGGAATTTGTGCCCAACGTTGTTTTCCCCTTCTTCTCTTTTAGTCAGACAAAACAGAAATTTTAACTAGGCAGTCCAAGGCAGAGAAACAATAACAATCACTGAGGGACAGTTGGCATAGGGGTATGACAGAAAGTGTGGCAAAAATTCACAGAATATCCAAACTCCCAATTCAGTGCTGTGAATATCCAGCACATAGTGGTAAGGACTGGCCTGCACATGATTTCTTAGCCAGGAGGGGGCTGAATTCATGGTTGTACCTTCCCAGCATCACTGTGTGTCCTCATCCAGCACTGGGATTGCCTTGTCTGTGCATCCCAGGCACTGCCACCTCACTTCCCTGCAACCTCTACCCAGCCTGGGCTCCTGCCTTCAAGGGAACTGGTATTTCTCTGTCCTGCACAGCACATTTGTGTCTTAGTTTTCATTCTAAGATGCCTAATATTCTCAAAAATTCTTAGGAGCAAATGCCTCCAGCATGCATGGATCTTCCTGAATACTAATGAGTCTTCTGACATGTGTTCCTCATGTTAAAGAGTGATTTTAGCCATTGGTAAACACTACTTACATGAGGAGGTAAAAAGAATTCTTTCTAGAGAATCATTCAATTAACTCATATGTCCACTTCAGCTGGTTGATCTGCAGTGAATAAACAGGGGTACTATGTTTGAATGAATGTCTGTGCCTCCTGCCAGTGCAAATCCATTTATCTCCCAGCACTTGGACATACACCTCAGCCCCATATATTTAGACTGCATGAAGCTTTGTTGCTGTTTTTTTTTTTTTTTCAAACGTGCTCTTTCAGGAAGCAAAACCATCCAGCACTTCCCTGAACGGTCCCTGAGCCTTCCAAGGGAATTGAGATGAGATTGTGGCAGCAAAGCCCCCCTTTGATGCCCAGGGGGTGCAGACAGGGGCTCAGCTCTGGCCTGGAGCAGAGGGGAGAATTCCCCATAAGCAGCGCAGGGAGCGGGGCCAAACCACGGCCTGGGGGAGTCCCAGGGCTGAGGGATGTGCTCTGCCTGCCTGGACCCAGCTGCAAGAGCTCCTGTGTGTCTGTAGAGATGCACAGAGGTGTTTTCCACTCCATTTTTCGCTCTGTTTCTCAGGGGACACAAAGCCAGAGTCCTGGCAGAAGGGTGGATTTCCCAGCGCACAGCTGTGGGGTTTGCCAGCTGCTGCAGAAGGATGCACTAAGAACCTTCAAAGTGTATCCAGCTTCATCCAATTCCCAGAGAGAAAGTTAAAAGCTCTCATGGCTCAGCAGATGAGACTTTTCCCTCTCTCTGGTGAAGCCAGGACAAGGCCCCAGTGGTTTAATGTGTTTAGAATTGGATATAGATTTTTTAGGAACTGGATATAGATTTTTAAAAGAAGCTCAGAAGATTTAATTCTTGCCATCTCCTTGGTCATAAGGAGCTATTTATTACAAAAGAAAGATGAAAGATATTTAATTGAACTCTGAATTAATTTCAAAATACATTCTTTTCTTTACATGAAAAGCAATTTTTTGTGTATCCATGTTTCACACATACATTCCAGAAAACTGGCTTTCATGGGGGCTCAGGCTCTGGAGCTGCTGTGCTGTAATGATTTTTGGTTACACAGAAACTCCACTTGCTATAACCAATAATGAAAGCACATAATGGAAAAATGGTTTAAACCCATTTCTTTAAAAGCCAGCAAAACCTTAATAACAACTTAAAATCTGTTGAGGTAAGTTCTTAAGATTTGGAAGTGCTTGCTGTAAACAATTTTTCTCAGTATCTCACCCTGGAGGTCCAATTTGTTATTATTAAACATACTGAGGTATTCTTGTTAAGAGTAGGACTAAAAATAACCTCTCAGCTTGTATTGCACTGGTATTTTTAGGTCTAAGGATTTATTCCTCCTATCAATTGGTGCTTTGTGCTAATTAATTTTCAGTGGCAACTTCATTTTCTCCTCTGTGGCTTGATTCCAAAGAAATTTTGTTTTGACAGATTTCGTGTGTTCTGTTCTCAATCATTACAGCATGGGAAAAAAAAAGTTCTGCTGTAAAAAGAGCAATGTATTTGTTAATCAGCTGTTCCTCATTTGTCAGGAAAAAAAATAATCCAAAGAACTGAGGTAAAGTCAGTTTAAAAACTGGGGACCCAGTAAATGGCCAAATCTCCACGGTGGTTGGATAAGAATTGCTCAGATAGAGAAAAAAAAACCTGTAGTTATTCCAAAAGATTTCATGTGAAGGTTGATTTTCAGTATCAGAAATATGAATCCATGCAAACATAGCCATTACTGAAAAACTGGTGCTATTCCCTGTGATACTCATTGGTATGGGACATTCTTGGTGCTGCTGGGCTGCATGGAGTAAAGATAGGTCCAGGTGGGATTGACTGGTCCATGTGGGATTGGTTGGTCCATGTGGGATTGACTGGTCCTTGTGGGATTGGTTGGTCCATGTGGGATTGACTGGTCCAGATGGGATTGGTTGGTCCATGTGGGATTGGCTGGTCCATGTGGGATTGACTGGTCCATGTGGGATTGGTTGGTCCATGTGGGATTGGTTGGTCCAGTTGGGATTGACTGGTCCATGTGGATTGACTGGTCCAGTTGGGATTGACTGGTCCAGTTGGGATTGACTGGTCCACGTGGATTGACTGGTCCATGTGGATTGACTGGTCCAGTTGGGATTGACTGGTCCAGTTGGGATTGACTGGTCCACGTGGATTGACTGGTCCAGATGGGATTGATTGGTCCATGTAGATTGACTGGTCCATGTGGGATTGGTTGGTCCAGGTGGGATTGGTTGGTCCAGTGGATTGACTGGTCCAGTTGGGACTGACTGGTCCAGTTGGGACTGACTGGTCCAGATGGGATTGACTGGTCCATGTGGCAGTGACTGCTCCATGTGGGATTGGTTGCTCCAGGTGGGATTCCCTGCCTCTCCCTTCCCCTGGGCTGTTTGAGGTGTCCCTCTCGTGGCACAGCACCTGCCTCAGAGTGGATCCCTCAGAGTGGATCCCTCAGAGTGGATCCCTCAGAGTGGATCCCTCGGCATCCCCAGAGCATTCCCAGGAGCCCTGGAGGCAGTGGGGAGTTGCCCTGGGGACACCAGGTGGCCCTGGGTCCTCTCCTGGTGTCTGTGGCACTGGTGGGAATTCCAGCACTCCAGAAGAGAGGCTGGGACCCAGAGGCTGGCCTGTTGTGTGCACGGAGCGGAGCAGGATGCAGTCAGAGGCTGGGGGAGCTCCTGCAGGTGCTTGCTCTGAAGTGTTGACAGCTCTGCAGGAGTGAAGGACCAGACTGAAATGTGTCACCGTCTTCCGCCTCCCACGGCCGCCTGTGGGAGGCTGGAGCACGTCAGGATTTGGTGGCCTATTTTCTGTGCTCCTCCAGTGGCTGGGAGGAACAGCCCCGCTTTGCTACTGCCTTTGTCGAGCTCTCAGTGGATCTAAGGGCAGCTGCCAACGGGGACAGCTCCCCACAATGTCTGAGGGGCAGGGGGGAAGTTATTTCTCACACTTGGGGTTGTGGAGCCACCCTCCAGCCCCCCTCTGCTGAGCCCCAGAAGCTCTGAGCCTCAGCTTGGAACAGATGGCTCCTGAGAAGCTGTCAGTACTTCTGTCAGTCAGGGGAGGTCAGGGAGGGTACAGGAGGGACAGAGGAGCACTGGTGGCAGTACATATGTGCTCTTACTCTAGGGCTTGCACTGAGTAAATAAGTCTCCATCCTTCTTTTTCTGTTTTTTGAATATTCCTCCCTGCAGGGAGCTTCATTCCCCAGTCTGGCAGTCTGGGAACAAAAGAAAGACTTTAATAGCTCCTGGCTTCTAATCTCAGGGCAGGCAGAAAACTTCATTGTGACCTCGAGCAAATTATTTAAACTCTTAACATCAAATTCACCTCTATTCATGCTCTCTGCAACCTCAATGTCATTATATTGAGAACTTAATTTGTTCTACATTCCCTCATATGTAATCCCAAGAGCAGAGTTTGTCTTTCTCATAAGCATTTTGCAAGGAAAGATTCCTTTTCTGGTTTTGCTACAAGTCTGTATTTTGAAGTATTACAGGAGCTGTGGACTGTGTCCATCCTGAGGTTTTGTCTTCAGCATTTGGGGTGGGATCATGGATGAAAATACAGACACAATCATAGACTTATAGAGAAAAAGGTTCCCTGCATGCTGGATGTCCCACATGGAAAGGAGAAGGCCTGCTACCTCAGCACAGCTTTCTGCTCACCTGTAATTTCCTGCTTTCATAGTCTCTCCACTTTCCAGGCTCCAGGTGCCTTCTGGACCCTCCCAGTCTCCTGGCCAAGGGCTGTGCTGACAGATCCCACCTCGGGCAGCAGAGGGAGAGGCATCTCCTCCTGGTGAGCTGCAGAGCTGCTTTCTCTCCTTGGTTTTCAAGCATTCTGTTCCAAAGGTGAAGGGTCTGCCCCTGGCATGGAGAGGGACCCTTCCCATCTCCTGGGACAGGAGCTGCTGTCCCAGCCCAGCAGCCCCACAGCTCAGGAGGGGAGCAGGCAGGTCCTGCTGCAGCAGCTCCCTCTGCCCACTGTGTTTTCAGCTCCTGCCTTATTCAGGTTTCTGCTTCTGATGAGCTGGGAAAAGCTTACAGACAGTGGCTTTGGCCCCTTGCCTCTAACACTTGCCCTACAAGATTGTATGATGCTTAAAAAAATACAAACTGTGCTTCCAGGCCACAAGGATTTGCCTCTAAGATAAAGGATGTAAGTGAATTGGGCCTGAAAAGGGGCAAAAAGCACATTTTTGTGTTGGTTTTGCCATGAGGTGTTCACGGGTAAGCTGATGCTTGGGCCCTGGAAAAGCAACAGTTTGCAGTTTGTGCTTGGTTGGCTGGAGTGCTGCAAACAAGGGCTACTGTGCATTTAGATTGCACAATCTTGTGTCTATCCAGGCCTGCTTGTTTAAAAAAGAATCAAGATCAGAAATCCTGAACCACAGCAAACAGAAATTCTCCTTAGGATTGTGCTTGAAGTGGAGAGATCAAAACCCTGGAGTGGGTAAACAGAAGCTTGTTGTGCTGATGGCTTTTGCTAAGTCCTATTTCTGCTGAATAAATTGACAGCAACTTGAGACATTCTACTGGGACTCCACTTGCATTTCTGAAGTATCACCTAAGCAGTAGCTCAGGCTTGCTTTATTTAATGCTTTTCCCAGAAGAAATATGGCAATATCTGAAGCCTGGGTTTCTTTGGTGAAGTATCATTTTCTCTCTCTCTCTTTCATTCGATGCAGCTATTTAAATCTCCCACTCCATGTTTCTTTTGTAGAGGAATTTAGGACAGGCACTTGCTCCCGCTCTTGCACAAATATGAGTTTTCCCAGCTAAAATATTTTCATATTGTCACAAATTTGGGGGGTTTTAAGAGTATATTACGGGCCAAGTGGCTTTACAAAACGGATAGCATGAGTGCAGAACTCCCTAGCTAAGGTCAGCTCGTGTCTCCCGATGTCCCTTGTGCTGGGACAAGGATTGGTGGCACTGCTCAAGTTGCTGTGGCTGGGGGCACATCCTGAGGTTCTGGCTGTGCTTGCAGGGTCAGTGCCATGCTCTGCTCTGCTGGGAGCTGGGCAGAGCCCCAAGCAGGGCTGAGGGGCTGCAGAACCCCAGGCACAGGAGGAGAGACACTCTGCAATCCCTGCTCATCACACGGAGAGCTTCTCACAGCCCAGGGGTGGCAGGGGTACAGGGGCTCAAGGACAGGGGCAGGAGGCAAAGGGGGGGATGGATTTGGGTCGTTTTCTTCTTCAGATGTCTTTTAAAAAGGGAGGAAAGGGGAAAATGGAGGGAACTGAGTTCAGCAAGGCGGCCCCTGCTCCTGAGAGCCCAGGCTGCTGTTTCAGGGCTGGCCCTGCAGGTCAGGAGGGAATCATTGCCTCTGTGTTGGACATCCTTTGCTCGGCCAAGCAGCAAACAGAGCCCTCAGGGCATTTATCCCCGAGGGAAGAGAGGAATAAAAACCCAGCTCTGCTTCCTTCAGCGCTGTGTTTCAGGCTCCTCGCTGCACCAGCAAGTGTCACTATGGGCTTTGCTATGCAGCAGGGGAGGGAAGGAGTTTCACAGCACAGGGAAACCTCATCCTGATCAGGATGTGCCTCGCTTCAGTGACCCTGCACTCCCTCTCCACGGTTCCACTGGCAAGGTGACCTGAAATTATTTGTTAAACCTCTCACTCTGGAGATGTTTTATTGCTAGAATCATGTGACAAGATCTAATTGGTTTTTTTCCTCATGGGAATGATTCCTGCTTGTAATAATCAAGGTTTCATTTTAGGACAGTCTACTTGGTAAGCCATGCTTTTCAGTCCAGCTTGTCAGATTTTCAGATTGGGATTTGGGAGTGGAAGTTCATTGGGGTACATTGCTACTTCTTCAGACAAGAAAATGAAATATTTATTAATTTAGAAAAAGGAGTGAAGTGAAATCTGTGACTGTAATTTTATTTCTCCTCTTCTTTTTCAATGTTGTTGAATATTTTGGCAGCATTTTCAATGTATTTAATATTGGATGGGGAAGTGTGAAAATGGAAATGCATCGGGGAAATGGAAAAACACCAACATTCCTGTTACTGAAACAAAACTAAATTATTATGACAAATATTATCATGAATATGGAAAGGAAGCAAGATTGTATTTTCTTCTCCAACTGCCTAACCACAGTTTTGTGTTCCACAAAAAGAAAATTCAGTCACATGCCTGTGACACTGAAATGTTAAGCTCTTAAATATTATCTGCAGGAGACATAAAATTCATTAAAGATACTACTAATAAAAACTTCTTCCTTCCCTACATAAATACATAAATATTTATTTTTAACCCTTTGTACCCAGCTGATTTAGGACATTACAAAATTCCAGAAATTACACAAAATTTCATTCATCTGTGTGTAGAATTGGTGTTTTGGGTGAAATCCTCACCGTGCTGGAGTGAATCCCTATGGTTTCTCATCAAGCTGGGATTCCACACTTTATTTCAGAGTCATGTGCTCTGCACCGTTTCCCAAATCTCCAGGAGTGCTGCAGGAGGTGTGGGAGGGACGTCAGCAGGGGTGGGCAGTGGCTCTGGAACAGGAACAAACACTCCCAGCGAGGTTTGGGATGTACAAAGCACAAAACCGAGCTCCTTCCCACAGCTGGAATTGCCTTTGTCCGGGGAATTCTGGTTCTGAGGGGCTGGGGGCTGGCTTTGAGACTGGCAGCACCTCAGGGAAGTGCAGGAATGCATCCATGCCTCTATTAATTCATTCCTGCTGCAGCCTGAGCTGATGCAATCCTGCCTTGGCTAAGCACACTACAGAGGGACATGGGCAACAGGAAGAATGACTAACTTCAGGGAGGAGAATTAGAATTGTTTGACCTTTCATAGTCTCTTTTCATCAGCTCTACAGAAAAGAATATCGTAGCTCAAAGCTCTTGTTCCCTCAGGTTTCTTTCACTTTAATAACATTCCTGCATGGATGTAATAAAAGTCTCTTTTTTCATGAGCTCGTTTTTCTCCCTTTATTTCTGCTTGCCATTCTTGACTTCACAGATCATGACCAGGACAACAGTAAAAATCTCAGACAGTGCTGGAGGAGGCAGCACTTTTGTCTTAGCCACCAAGTTTCCCATTTCCATTGTGTTCATTACAATGTGCCTCATAAAACATTTGATATTACAGATTCAGAGGGTCAGCTGGTGAGGTGGCTTTGGAGGAACACCTGGAGTAATCCTCAATAATCAAACCCTGCTTGTTACTACGCTAAGCTTACAAGCTTTGCTGAGCCATGGAGCCCTTTTCATAATCTGGCTGCTCTTCTTCTGGAACAAAATGTTGTCACAAAGAGCTGTTCATTTGTAACAGGCATAATGAAACGTGAATTTGTTGACTTTATGATCAGCTTATGGAACTCATTTCCACGGGAGGTCATCAAATTTTGTCTGCTTGAACTATTAGAGAAAAGATCTTGGTTAAAGAGGGCTCCTCCAAACACACATTCTTTTAGTTCTTCCCTATCCACTGTAGGCAGCTGTTTGCTCTCTGCCCCCTGAAGTTTCCCTCAGCACTGTCTGTGCTCATGCTTTGAAAGAGAGGAGATAAAATCATTAGGCTGTGTCTAACCCCTGAGACTGCAGTGATTTTAACCTGGTTTCTTCTAGGGCAGCTCTAACGTGAGGGGATCTCTGCTGAAGGACCTGATCTTTTGGGCTGGTGGAACTGAATGAGTTTAAAAACCAACCTCAGGCACATTTCTCTCAGGAAGGAGATGCAATGTTGGTACAAATATGTGTAGCATGATTTCTGGGTCACAGGGCTTTTGTGCCCACCCTCTCCTGATGTTTTTGTGCTCAAGCCTTGCTGTCCACGCTGGGCTGCAGGAGGAGTATCAGGGCATTTCTCATTTCTTACCATGACATTTTCACAGTGCTCGATCTTTGAAGAGCTGCAGGAAGTGAAGCTGTGTCTGTGCCCTACCCTGTGCCCTTCCTGCCCTGCCCTTCCTGCCCCATGGATATCAGGGATGTTCTTCCATCACCCACGCTGCCGTGGGGAGGGCTCAGGGTGAAGGAGGCAGACAGAGAGGAGGGACCTGGATGATCTTTTCTTGTGGAATGCACCAAGGTTGGTTCAAACCATGTGTTTCTCTGCAAGGCCCAGCTGGGGCCTGCTGCCCCGGGCCCAGGCAGGAGAGCTGCCACTGGCGCTGCCCTCAGGGCTGAGCTCTGTCACCTGGGCCAGCCATCCCCAAAGCTGGGAAACTTCTCTCTAGTCACAGCTCCCTTTAGTGGAGGGCTTTTTCTGCCTTGATTGTGGTATTGTTTTTCTTTCCTTTCGGAGGCCTCGCTTTACAGCACTGAGAGCCAACCACGTCTGGGACTATTTGGAAGCCTTTAGATGTTTCAGAGCATAATGGAATAGATTCCTAAAAGGAGGAATCTGGAGGAGTGGGACAGTTTTGACACCTGTGTCTTGCACAGGATAACACACAGGCACCAGCACCTGGAAAAACAAAGATGTGAACTCAGCTGACACTTCCCTCACTCAGTGAGGAAATGCTGCTCAGCAGACAGAATATGTGAAAACCAACCCCATCTCACAGGAGCTTGTAGTGCTTAAATCCCTAATAGAAACATAAACTGTGGTCATAAAGAAATATTGTACCAAAATTAAACAAATATTCTTAAAATACACAGGCGTTATGGCATGTCCTCTGGAGTGTAATAGCACATGTGGTTTCATTGCTGGAGCCTTTTTTACTTACAAATTGATACTTCACAAGATGTTTTAGTCATCTTTCATATCCAAAGCAACATTCTGCCATTTGGTTCTTAGGAATCTCTGTAATAAACACATGAGCAGCTCATTAAGTCTCACTAAACACTTCTGTGTTAGCTAAGAGTTATTTCATATTTTAAACAGATAAATGGGCCCAGCATGCCTAAACAACTTGTAGATGATAATCCATCATGCCAGCTGCTTGGTGTAAGTACTCAGGGTGGCAAGTGCTCCCCTTGCAGGTCTGAGGATGCTGCTGGGTTTTCAGAACAGGAACAAGTTCCTTTTTTAACCCCAAGCCCAAGGAGCATCGAGTAAATCTCGTGTTTAACTGTGCTGGTTTCCTTTGCCCAGTGCTCAAGGGACTGTGGCACATACAGTAAATTACTGCAAGAAGAAATCTCCACCAAGGTAACAGGTGCCAAATAAAATATATTAGTCAATAAAAAAACTATTAGAAAGCAAGTCCTTTTAATGTGATTTACAAGAGGCTGAAGTTACAAAGCAGCAAATGAAAGGAAAGAAAATTACACCATGAGCAGTAAAGAGGATGGCAGTTCTTGTGGTAGATACTGGAAAATAAAGGAAAAACTCTAAGCAGGCATTGGCCATGGCCTGCTAACATTCATTCCCAAAGGAAATAGTCCAGAATTTGAAAAGGAGATGGCAGAGAGATTTATTTATTTATTGTGGTCAAAGCTCAAGTACAGAGGCCATGCTCTGGTCACCTTTCCCTGCTTCCCACTGCACTGTGTGATCAGGGAGGCTTCTGTGGAGGAAGTTATTGTTTGGTGTGGACAAAAACAGGGGGACTAAGGAGAGGAAGTGATCAATTAATACCAACTTCTGACAGGACAAATTAACAGTGCCTTGGAGCTCACTGCTGCTGAGGAGCTGCTGCTGCTGCTGGGGGACCTCAGCTCGACACAGTGGGGTCTCTTGACCCCTGAGAAAAGAGGGGTTCAGCTGAGAAAGGAGGGGTTCTGTTCAGAAAAGAGGGGTTCTGCTGAGGAAAGAGGGGTTCTGCTGAGAAAATAGGGGTTCTGTTGAGGAAAGAGGGGTTCAGCTGAGGAAAGAGAGGTTCTGCTGAGGAAAGAGGGGTTCTGCTGAGGAAAGAGGGGTTCTGTTCAGAAAAGAGGGGTTCTGTTGGGGAAAGAGGAGTTCAGCTGAGGAAAGAGGGGTTCTGCTGGGGAAAGAAGGGTTCTGCTGGGGAAAGAGGGGTTCTGTTCAGAAAAGAGGGGTTCTGCTGGGGAAGAAGGGTTCTGCTGAGGAAAGAGGGGTTCTGCTGGGGAAAGAGGGGCTCTGTTCAGAAAATAGGGGTTCTGTTGAGGAAAGGGAGGTTCTGCTGAGCAAAGAAGGGTTCTGCTGAGCAAAGAGTGGTTCTATTCTCCCTGGGCTGAGGGGTGGCTGTGAAAACCCCCTTTTGCCACAGGTTCCCCACCTGAGGACTGGGAAATCCCTTTGCTGTGGTGAGAGCCAGGGACAGGAGTTATGTAATGGGTCGGTGTTTTTAAAGAAGGAAACCATGATTATTATTTTCAGGATCTGTAATAAATCCAAACACGGAATGCTAATGTTGACAAAAGAGATTTCTGCTGCTATGAAGCAAAGGCTGTTTGCACAGCAGCTCAGAAGCAGGAAATCTCCCTGAGGTGATGCTGAATAAAGCATGTGCATAAGTACTGTGTTAGTTTAGCTCCTGGTCTGTGGTGGATCTGAGTGCCCTCATAAATTCACATCAGAAAAAAAAAAAAGAAAGAAAAAAAAAAAAGAAAAATAAAGGAAAAAAAGAAATGGGAATGCTGCTTTGAAACAATTTGTCTAAACAATGTTATATGATTGTGTGTGGAGGCTGGGGGGTGGCAGGAGAAAAGGAAGGCAAAAACTCTGTCAGATTCTTTAAACAGCCCACTCTGTATTCTGGGAAGGCCAATTCAACTCCTGCATTCTGAATTAGTGCCCTGCTACTTGAAGCAGCAATAGCAGGGCTTGCTGCAAAGGCAGGCAGCAGAAAATCACTAATCTGGGCACTGAACTGCTTCTCCATATTACATGCTGTGTCATTTTGTAGTGTGGCAAAACACTGCCAGAGCTACACTTCATAATTGAGTGATTATTTTACACACATCTGCATTATAGAGTCTGTCTGTCGTTACATGGCTGATATTCTGATGGCTCGAATTTATTTTAGAGCCAGGTTGGTGTTTGGATATTACAGGTGTGAAGATAAAATTTGCTGTTGTGCATGTTTCCCTTAAAATCTCCTAAAGCTAATCAGTTTATCTTTGAGGAGAGATACACCTGGCAGTGACACAAACTAAAACAAACACCAAAAATAAAAGAGGAAAGATATTTTCCATGAAAGTAGATGGATAATGGAACTATGCCTCCTCTGTGATTTGAGGTGTTCTCTCCTGGCTGTTGCCTCAGCTGAGTTTCAGGGTTTTCTTCACGAGCCAGTGGGGCTTAGAAGGGACATGGAAGAGTTGCCTCAGCTGCTGAGCAGAGAGGAGGCTCTGAAAGCCAAAATCTGCTGCCAAGCTGAACTCAAACAGGTCTAGGGTGACAAAGTGCCAGCTCCTGCGGCTGCATGGGATGCATCGCTCCATAAAAATGGGCCTGTCCATTCTGAGAATGCATCAATGGGTCTGAGCTCACCAAAGGAAAGCTCAGCTCCTGTGGCTGCCTGCAGTGGAATCTGCACTGACCATCCTTCTATGTTCTGTCCTCCAGGAGATGTGTCCAAGGATGGAAACACAGGCTGGACCTGCCCTGGGAGAGGTGGTGCCCATTAGGATGGTTTGGCTGAGAAACTCAAGGGAGAATTGAAAAGCCTGACAAGAAAAGTGAGTACAATAACTGAAGTATTTTTAGACCAGAGTGTCTTGGGAAACCATTTTTGAAAAGTGGAATAATCTGCCTCCTAGAAAGTGCAATTAAAGTCATAACATTTAGCATCATCAGCTACTTATTCCCTATAGTTCAAATTTCACATATTGCACCAATTTGCAGAGTTGTGTCTCCTATACAGAGCAAAAACAATATGCAAAATATTTTCTGATTGTGAAGGAGGGTTGAGATGATGTTAAAATAACATGTAAATAGGGTGAAAGATGTCTGCCAGATGATTTTTATATCTGATCACAATTCCCAGTAGAGAAAGCAGAACTGAGTACCAAAATACCACTTAATTTCAGGCAAGCATTTGCTTCAACATGCCTCAATTTTCTTGGAAGGGTTTCTTCTTCCATTCAGTGATCCCAAAGGAATGGAGGTTAGTTTTGTGAATAAATCTGCAAACCCAGTTTGAAACATGAGAAATTGATACTAGTTCTTCTTAAATGTCAGTTTTCTTGCCCTGAATAGGCATGCAGAATTGAGATTTGTAGTAGTGTAGCTGGGAAAGAATTTTTGGAAAAACCAGAAGAGCCATAGGCAGGATTGAACAGAGAGGGGGTCTGTATGTCTGCACTGAGTTTGGCTGTCCAGGGTGCAAAGTCTCTGTGAATAACTCTAAGTCTGAAGAACAGGATGAAGCACAGGAGTGTGGAAAATACTGGGCAAATTTGAGATTCTGAAGAGTAGGTAAGGAATGAAATGAAATGAAATGAAATGAAATGAAATAAATCAGCAGAGCAACCGCTTTGATGTTGCCATTGGTGGAGTAAAGCACGTGTAAATCTGGTAAATCAAACACATTGCACAAAGCATGGACTGGCAAACTCAGTGTTTGATGGGGAATTACCCCTGGGTGGGCACAGTTTGGTAGAGAGGCAGTGCTTTCCATGTGCCTGAGGAAGCAAACCAGCCTAGAGAGGGCCTTTTTGGGCACTGAAGAATGGTAAAACTGTGGGACTGCCACAATCTGGAGCCCAGGCTGGCTCCTCTCAGAAACACTCTGAAGGATGGTGATCTAGAGATCTCCATCTGCTAGAAATGATTCTCACAAAGCACCTGCCTTGCCTGTGCAGCCTCAGAGGGACTGCACAAACAAGCACATGCAGCCAAGATCATGTTTGCAAACAACCCTCAAGGCTTCTCAGCTGGTCATTGTGGTCATTTATTGCCTGCTGGTATAAGGAAAAGCAAAGTCAACCACCTCAGCTCAGTTTTGATATCCTCCTTTCACCTTCAGGCAGGGGGAGGTGTGACACAGCAGGTGTTTGTACACTGCTGGCATTTGCCATCAGAAATGGTAAAAGGAGGATGGAAAAGTACTGTAGTGTCTTGTTGGAGCTGCAGCCAGATGAGAAATCAGGCAGGAACTCTGCATGACAGGGAGGAATCAAACTCCCTTGGACTGTCACTGTCAGAGGGTGCCCAGTCCAGGCATTTCCATTCATTCTGCTCTGTGCTGTGTTAGTTCTTAGGTCTGTGCTCTGTCAGCCCGGTGTGTGGGTTATTCCTGGTGCTCACACTGGGGAGAGCTGTCTTTAGCAGGTCTTGCATTGTATAAATAGGCTGGTTACCTCAGCCTTGTCCTTGCCAAGCCTGGCAGGAGCCTTGTGCGTGTCACTGCCAGCACTTCAGCATCAGTTTGCACCTGAAAGTACAGCAGGACCCCAGAAAATATAAAAGTGCAACTGGCACGGGATGCTTTGAGCAATAATCCAAATGATGTATTGATGTACAGGTGTGAGAGAGAGCTGGGAGGGAATAGAAATCCGTGGCAAAAATTGGTCTTTATCTGCCCTGTGCTGAGCTATGAAAAATCCAGCCTTGCAGCCAAATTGGATCCAGTTCAGGGATTGTTTAAATGAGCCAGGTCTCTGATGGTGCTGGCTGAGAAAACTCCGGAGGTATTATCTGTGTCGGCTGTACAGCAAGAACAAAGACAAATAAAAATTGCATTTGCAGGCTCTGCTGGCCTCCGTGGTGTGGGACAGCAATAACCCATGGAAACACACACAGCAGCATGGGTCACCTCACAGTGATGCACTCCCAAAATAAAGGAGCATCCTCCTGTAAGCCAAAGAACATTTTCCTGAGGGAATTGAGGGGATCGATAATGTCCCTTTGAAAACCTTTTCATTGCCAAGGGAAGAAAAATTAACTCTTGATGGCTTGGAGTTACTGATGGGCTGAGCTCACCAGGGCCATGGCTGAAGGTGGGTGGAACCTCACAGCTGCATTCCCAGTCCTAGAAGAGCAAAATTGGTTCTAAGCAAGCTGTACTGGAGATAACTGGGATTTGGGAGCTGGAAACATGCAGGCTGCAGAGACATTCTGTGATTTCTGCTGATTCTGCTGATTTCAAGCAAGGTTTGCTTGCCATTCCCAAGATATTTCTGTTGAAAGAGAAAAGCCTTCTACACTGCCTTGTAAGAACATTATGAGGCTTAAATAGCATTCATGAACATGTTGTGAGGATTATATATGTTTGAAAATTCCATTAGAAAAAGAAATCTACATGTGAATTGCTAAGTAATATAAATCCGTTTAACTGAATTTTAGACTAAAGTGATATACTTAATATTTACAATGATTTTCAACAGGAAAATCCATAAAATATACGTGAGAGATATTTACTTTCAGGCTCCACTTGTTTAAGAAATATTTGGTACACTGTATTTTGATTTCTGATTGAGATGTATGATTTTGAAAGCAATTAAAATTTTCAGGCCAGCATTCCAGACCTCTGGGAATTCCTAATGTAAATTCATGAATTAAGATGACAAGGAATTAAACAGGTTATCCAGACTAGGCTTGTAATACAAAGCTATTTCATTAATATAAAAGCTTCTTTCAACCCTGGAATGACCGACCAACCTGTTTCATGGCAAGCTGCTGGTTCTTTCTCCGTGGCTCAGTTTTAGCAGTGTCACCACACGTCTGCCAGAGCAGCAGGTCAGTGACAGCCAGGCTGGCTCACAGCTAGCAGCAGCAACAATGCAGTTCCTGCAGCAGCCATAATGCACTTCCTGCAGCAGCAATAATGCACTTCCTGCAGCAGCAATAACGCAGTTCCTGCAGCAGCAGTAATGCAGTTCCTGCAGCAGCAATAATGCACTTCCTGCAGCAGCAATAACGCAGTTCCTGCAGCAGCAGTAATGCAGTTCCTGCAGCAGCAATAATGCACTTCCTGCAGCAGCAACAACGCAGTTCCTGCAGCAGCAATAACGCAGTTCCTGCAGCAGCAATAACGCAGTTCCTGCAGCAGCCATAATGCACTTCCTGCAGCAGCAATAACGCCGTTCCTGCAGCAGCAACAACGCCGTTCCTGCAGCAGCAACAATGCAGTTCCTGCAGCAGCCATAATGCAGTTCCTGCGGCAGCAACAATGCAGTTCCTGCAGCAGCAATAACGCAGTTCCTGCAGCAGCCATAATGCAGTTCCTGCAGCAGCAACAATGCAGTTCCTGCAGCAGCAGTAATGCAGTTCCTGCGGCAGCAACAATGCAGTTCCTGCAGCAGCAATAATGCACTTCCTGCAGCAGCAGTAATGCAGTTCCTGCAGCAGCAGTAATGCAGTTCCTGCAGCAGCAATAATGCAGTTCCTGCAGCATCAGCATCAGACTGGGCCCTTCTGTGCTGCTGTCCCTCCCTGCCCCTGCCCTGGGCCCCAGGGACAGGCCCAGGGTCCCACCAGGCTGGAGCTCACACCTGCCCGCACAGGGAGGGCACTGGGGGCTCACCTGCACTGTCACTGTGAGGGCCCCTCTGGGTGGGCATTGCCCAGCTTGCACAGGCACAGGCACCCTCCAGCAGGGCAGAGAGCACAGGCTGCTCCTGCAGCTCCCATCCACAGAGCACCCTGTGTGCCTTGAGGAGTCCAGGGGATGAGAAGATGATGAGAAAATGAATGCTTGTCCTTCATTTTCTCCTGTTTGGTCTCTAAGTTATTTCATTCTGCACGATGTCTCCCCACAAACCAGTGCAAAATAAACTTGCAATACAAGCATGAGATCAGCTTCCAAACCAGCTGGAACCTGGGGTGAGCAGTTCTGACCCAGTGACCCTTGTGTTAAAGGCAGATTTGTTTTCTCAGTAGACACTGCAAAGAAACTCTAATCCACAGCTGCAAAGTCAAAAGGGATCATATCTCAAATTTTGCCAAAATTATAGATATAATTTCAGAACTTTTGCCACCTTTCCCAAGGATTTGCTCTCCCTGCAGACCTGTGGCTGGGATGCTGTCCACACCAACTTTGGGGATCACCCAAAACCTTCCAGCCACCAAAGCTGTGGCTGGACAATCCCAGATATCTGCACAGACATAGCTGCATTTCCAGTTTTAGCATCATTATCCTCATAACCCCCACTTCTGTCCCTTCTGTCCCTTCCACCTCCCACTTCTGTCCCAAAACTGATGCAGCCTCAGGGCTCAGTGAGGGGCTCTCTCCCATCCTTATTTTGTACAGCCTCTCTGGCCTTGCTGGAGGGCTCTCAACCACACTGCCCCAGAGGTGAAAGTGTTCTCCAGTGGTGTCCATAAAAGCCTTTCAGGAATCACCATGTGCTGCCTCCACAGCACACAGCAACTGCAGCCATTTCTGACAGCCACTTAACAGGGATGACCAGAGCCACAGAAATCAGCTCCCATCCCATCTGCTCTCTGCACAAAAGGAGCTGAGATCCCTGAAATGAACCCCACAGCTTGGAACTCAGCACAGTTTATTGGGGTACCTTAGCAGGTATGTGAGAGGTGCCCAGGAGCTGATCCTGCAGCCAGAGGTAAATGTTGTCACTCTTCCATAATGCCCTTGTGGCAGATTGGATCCCAGCTTTAATAAAACATGGTGGCTCAGTGCAAGGATTAATTCAGTGCAGGAGCTGATTGAAGATGGCAATTAGTCACACTTCACCTCCAGCTGAAAGATTCAACTCAACAGAGGGCTGCCAGGAATGGCAAATCAGTGATGGAAGGCATGGTGGGTTGTGGCAAAAGTGCTGCCAGGAATGCCAAATCAATAAATCAGTGATGGAAGGCATGGTGGGTTGTGGCAAAAGTGCTGCCAGGAATGCCAAATCCATAAATCAGTGATGGAAGGCATGATGGGGTTGTGGCAGAAGTGCTGCCAGGAATGCCAAATCCATAAATCAGTGATGGAAGGCATGGTGGGTTGTGGCAGAGGGCACAGTGCTCAATAAACACCCGCAGCACTGTGGGGTTGGCTTTGCTCCCTCTCTGTGCACTCACTGAGGTGAAGATGACACGGTGGGCGTGCCAGGCAGGGGCAGAATGGCCTGTGCTGCTGCTGGCATCAGGGATGGCTGCTTTCAGATTGCTCAGCTATGTTCTAACAGGGGGTTATGAGGATAATGATGCTAAAACTGGAAATGCAGCTATGTCTGTGCAGATATCTGGGATTGTCCAACCACAGCTTTGGTGGCTGGAAGGTTTTGGGTGATCCCCAAAGCTGGTGTGGACAGCATCCCAGCCACAGGTCTGCAGGGAGAGCAAATCCTTGGGAAAGGTGGCAAAAGTTCTGAAATTGTATCTATAATTTTGGCAAAATTTGAGATATGATCCCTTTTGGCTTGGCAGCTCTGGGTTAGAGTTTCTTTGCAGTGTCTATTTAAAAACCCTATTTTGCCCCAGATGTCAGGGCACTGAGAGCACCAGTACAGACCCTGCCCAGCCTCACCTGGAATCTTTCCTAGCAGGCTGCAATAAAGCAGCTGTTATCTAATGTGACATCAGGAGTGTTCCAAGGTGCTGAGTGATGTCTGTGCATGTGATGTATGTCCATAAATCCATTAGCACTAATGGCAGCTAATGGGCACAGCCTCCTAGAAGAGAAGAGGCTATTCCTCTGTGTCAGACACTAATAAAAATGACATTTCAATTTGGATGTCCAACCTTCAATTCAGGCAGCAAGTGCTTCAGATGAGTTTTTGACAGCTACAGTGCCATAATTAACTTGAGGCTGAAATGGAATTGTTGATGCTATTTCAGCTGCTTATTCCCATGATGGAGGGCCCCCTTCCCTCCTGTGACTTTAGGGGGAACAGATTCCCTTGCATTTAGGAGTTTTGTTTTGCTGCAGAGTATTACAGAGGCATTTCCATCAGCTCAAAGGCCCCCTCAATGTGCATAAACACAAACATATCTCCAACACACAATGGGTTGGAGGCACCTTCAAGCTCATCTTGTTCCTACCCCCCTGCCATGGCAGGGACACCTCCCACTGTCTCTGGCTGCTCCAAGCCCCATCCAACCCATCCTTGGGCACTGCCAGGGACCAGGGGCAGCCTCAGCTGCTCTGGGCACCTGTGCCAGGGCCTGCCCTCCCTCTGAGTAAATTATTTCTGTCTAATATCTCACCTAACCCAGCCTCCTTTAGCTTAAAGCCACAATGCCACCGGCATGCTGCGCTCTTGGGGCCCCATGGATGCATTGTGCCAGTGTCCTCAGTGCAAGGCAGGGTGCCCTGGATGTGCCCTGGTGCCACTGGAACCTGCCCAGGATCCTGCCCAGCCTCCTCTGACTGCCTCCTGTGTCCTGGCTCACCTGGCAGGGAGCAGGGAGGAGGGCAGTGCCCATCTGGAACCCAGGGTGCTGTGTGAGCCATCTGACTAGCTGATTTAGGGCTCCAGATCTTTACACTGAAATATTTGTCTGGCAATTAATCTTTCTTTTTAATTTCCTGAGAAGTTCTCTTAAAGGATATTGCCTCGTAAGAAAAGAAAAAAATGAAGATTTATTAACAACCGAAGAGGATTGCACATATCCTGTTTAATTTGCCTGGATGTTTCTCTGACCTTTGCTGGTTCTGTTTGCCTAGGAGAGTTCTGTGGGATGCCAGCTCTTCCAGGTCACACCATCTGTATCAGCCTTTCAGCTTATGGGGGCGTTTGGGGTGTGATTGCATTGAACCACAGCTGCCACTCAGACAGCAGAAATATCATCTGACAAACCTGACATGTGGCCTGGAGGAGCTCCTCAGTTTTGTGGTGCTCTTTATGGATTTGATTGTTTCAGCATTCATGGCAGTAATTCTCAGTCACTTTGATTATGATTATTTGAGCACTCACGACACTAATTTTTCACAGCGTCCTCAGTAAAACCTGTCAGGGTTTCCAAGGCTCTAAATGTGGCATTTCCATAAGGAAGCTCAGCCCAGGGATATCAGTTCTGCCACTGTCCTGAGGGCTGGGACAGCCCAGGCACAGACAGAGGGTTATTTTTGGGGTATCCTAGGGCTATTTTTGGGGTATCCTAGGGTTATTTTAGGGGTATCCCAGGGTTATTTTAGGGGTATGGGTGAGAGGTTTGTGATCAGCTCTGAGTGTGTCCCTGCCCCTGTGTCCTGCTCATGCTGAGCAGTGCTGAGATCCTGGGACACTTCCACGGAGGAGGATGAAGCTCTGGTGCAGGATAACCAGACCTGCAGGCTGTGGACCCAGCAGCATCACCCTGCACCAGTTTACCTTGAAATTACCTTTGAAATGCAGAATGGCCTTGCTCAGAAAGCTGTGCTTGGCAGGTGCCCTGAGCTGTTCCTCTGCTGGAGACACTGATGTGGGTGAATGTTAGCTGGTCATGAAGTTAAATATGGAGATTTGTGCTCAGTTAGCTTTTACATCCTCACTGGGCTTGGCTGGGCATGTTTCAGGCTGGGGTTGTATATGAAGATTTTAATCTGTGCCATAAATTCACCATCATGATAGAGCTGCTGGAATAACTGCAGGAGGGGAGGCAAGGCTGAAAGGAGAGAGTTCCCTGTGTGCTGCTTCCATTCCTGCTGTTGTTCCATCCAGTGTCCATCCCAATGACTGTGTTAGGGGAGGAAGTATTCCTCAGAGTGAATTAAGTGGATATCATCTAATCCTTAGTGTTTTTTTAATGTCTGATGGATTTGAAGAAAGATTTTCAATTATGATACCAGATGTCTAGGGCTAGAGCAGTGGTTGATGTAAATCAGTGTAGCTCTGTTAATTATGGACTGAATGGAATTTCATTTTAAACAAGCACCACCCTTTGTACCAAGGAGTGAATCCAGCTGTGAGATAAGTCACATTCAGACAGTAGGGATGCTGTTTCTCCAGTCTAAGTAAAAAATAAAAATTAAAAAAAAAATAAGTCTAACTGTTCAGCTGTAGTTGAACACAATGGATGGATTATGAAGACATTGTGCCTTTCATTATTGTGTTAATATGTATGCAGAAATCAATCAACTTAAACATGATTTACTGTTGTTTTTAGAAAAGGCAGTTAAAGGTCTCCTTTCTTCTGGTAAGTAATGTAAATGAGCAGAATATTAAATCCTGCACTATATCCATTAGGAAATCAAGCAGTTAAACAAGTATGAGTGGATTAATTCTCAGAGCAGTTTAAAAGCTTTTCCATTAAGTTATTAACTACACATTAGCAAAGAATAATGCTTAATGAAAAACGCCTTCAATATCCCAAAATACACAAATCAGCGGAACATAGAAATGTTGGCATGGCTTCCAAATATTCCTGAGCAAGAGCTGCACTGCACAATTGATCCAGGACCTCATTAATGAAACAGTCAAAAGCTATGAGATCTTTTATGTATGACTGTAGCTCAGCCAGGTAGAAGAAATAGCTAATGATGGTCTGTTAGTGCCAGGGAACTCCAGGAATGCTGTGTGAGGGCGGGGTGGGGTGGGTGAGGGGGTTTTTTGGTTTTTTTGGAATTCTGTGTCCGTGGTTTTCAGGTGGTTTGGGTTTGTTTTGGTTTGGTTTTTTCCTGACAGTTTTTGAGATGCAGTTGTTTAGATTTTGTGCTCGTCCAAGTGACAGAGCTGTCACCACGGAGCTGATTTAACTGATTTGCACCTCATTCATCAGTCTTAATCTTCCACTGCACATCCTCCATCCACTTCTCCCCTCCGTCCAGTCCCACTCCAGAGCTGACAGGAGAAACCAGTGTGCCATGTTCAAAATGCCCTCCCTGTGGAGAAATGCTCAGTGTACTCCTGGACATGGGCTCTTTTTTCCCTTGCAGAATTAGGGCATGAAAAAGGATAATGAATGTTAAGCAAAGTTAAAAACAGATTTAGAGAGAATTAAAAGACAGAAATGCAAGATTAGGTTGAACTCACACTTAGAGGGATTAAGAGACTTTTATTTGTCCTTTGATCTCATTTGTGTTGCTATAAAGATCTTTAGAGTGAGTGCTGTGGAGGATTATCACTGCTCTAAATTATTGTTGGGATTTGCAGCCATGGATTACGGGCAGGAAAAAGGGTCTCCCATGGAAATGGCACAGACACCTCACTCATTCCAGCCTCCCGTTTTAACTGAGGATAAAAATCCAGCAAATGCTCTCCACTCAATTACCCAGAGAGAGAGACAGCTACACCCTGTGATGCATTAAGTTTTTAGTTTTTGTATTTTCCAGATCCTGCACTGCATTAGTGAATAACTGAACTCATGTGGAGTGTTTGTCAGCTTCTTCACAGCTTGCTCAGACCGAGGTCAGGCTGATTCACATGAGCTCATGTCCTGTAAATCCAAATTCCTGCCCTCCACAGGGTCCAGGTTTGAAGTGTTTGCCTGGCACTGGGGGAAGTGCTGAGCTCAGGAGTTTTCTGAAACTTCTCCATTGTCCCCTTCAGGCTCCTGTCAAATCGCCCTCAGCAACAGGGAGGGGGCAAAGCCCCAAACATGCTGAGGTAACACTGCAGAACTGAAAGAAAATGGCCAAGATTTTATGAATACTGACAGTTTTATCTGACAGGCTGGAGATTAGGGCAGTCTCCTGATAAATACCTTTTTGGTGTTATCCTCCCATGGTCCTACGAGAAAGTGGCTGCTTCTGAGTTATTTTTTTTCCCAATTAAAACCACGAAATCCACTGGAGATCTTATCAGGTACTTCATGCCTCGAGTATGAAGGATCTCCAACTGAGAGCCTCTAATTCCACCATAATACAAATAGCAATTGTACAGGATCTATCCAAAAAAACATTACCAGCAAATTTATCCTGATGGGTTTATAGAGCAGCCTTCCAGGAACCTAATCTTTACTCACATTTAGTGCTTGCAGCATGGATCTAATTGCAATGAAATGCATTTTCTCAGAAGGCAGGGGAAAATAAATATTTTCCTAATGAGGATCTTGTATTTGAGAAACTCCTTCTTCTCAGGAATGATCAAACTGAGCAGTTTCCTTAACACAGAGACAGAGATTTCTTTAAAAAATGAGGGTTTGCTGACTCCAAGATATTGGACATACAGGGAAGATAAAAAGAGCCCCACACTTATTTCTTCCACTGAAGTGTTATATACTAAGCTCAAAAAGGAGTCACTCTGACACATTTTTATGTTGGTGTCTTCAGATGCTGTGAAGCCAGTGGCACTGTGTAGGAATAGAGAATCACACAGTGGTCACTCCAATCCATTCTCCATGGTCCATCTGCCATTTGTGCTAGAAACAAAAAGTGTTTCCCACATCATCTGTTGTTTGCAGGGATGGGCTCTCATATCTCCCCTCTGTTCATGTCCAGAAATGTGTATTTGCTCCTTCTCACCACTGTTTGCTATAAAAAAATACAGTTTAAAAGAACAATTGCACTCACAAGACCTGTAAGCTGCAGCCATAATTCAAACTCTCCCTGCTAGGGAAGATGAAGTGCTTTACTTTTTCATAAAAATTGTCTACCTTTTTTTCTTTTTTGTCAAGTTTCTCTTTTGTCATGAAATACCTATAATTGCTCCTTACTCTTGTTGCTGGATTGTTTTTCTTTTCTGATAAAAACAATGGAAACTTTAATTGGTTTCACCTTGTGGAGGAAGTGACAGTTCTCTCCCTCCTTTAAGAGATGCATTTGTCAATTAAATAATTTTGAATATTTATTTGGAAGGCAGCTCCCAGCTGCTGTTTATTGTGCAAATGCAGCAACTTCTTTCAGGCACTGGAGTGTCAAGTTATCCCTTTTTTAGTTTTTATTCTGTTTTCAAAGAAACTCAGAGTCATGTGGAAGCTTTAAGTCTGCCCATGTGAAAATGGGCTGTGTGTTCCCTAGGAAGATTTATGGAGGGTCAGATCATCAAATTCCATTTATGTTTTCATCAAGAAACAGAAAGGAATAAGAAACTTTCTCTGTGTGTTTTGCCTGGGTCAGGCTGTAGATGTTTTCTGGTTGGCTCACTGATGCAAATGGAGAGATTTCTCTTCCTCTTCTCTTCTCTTCTCTTCTCTTCTCTTCTCTTCTCTTCTCTTCTCTTCTCTTCTCTTCTCTTCTCTTCTCTTCTCTTCTCTTCTCTTCTCTTCTCTTCTCTTCTCTCTTCTCTTCTCTTCTCTTCTCTTCTCTTTTCTCTTCTCTTCTCTTCTCTTCTCTTCTCTTCTCTTCTCTTCTCTTCTCTTCTCTTCTCTTCTCTTCTCTTCTCTTCTCTTCTCTTCTCTTCTCTTCTCTTCTCTTCTCTTCTCTTCTCTTCTCCTTCCCTTCCCTTCCCTTCCCTTCCCTTCCCTTCCCTTCCCTTCCCTTCCCTTCCCTTCCCTTCCCTTCCCTTCCCTTCCCTTCCCTTCCCTTCCCTTCCCTTCCCTTCCCTTCCCTTCCCTTCCCTTCCCTTCTCTCCACAGCCAAAGCAAGGGCAGCAGGCTGAATTCAGCTCTCCCTGCTCACAGATGATTTGCCTCCTGAGTAGGAAGTGGTTCCCAGTTGTTTTTCTGGTTCCTCCAAGTGGAGCTCTTCTCTTGTTAATTAAAAAAAAACCAAAAAACCAAAAAACAACAAACCTCTGAACAGACTCCTCTGTTTAGCCTTTGTTTCCCCTTTGCTAGAGAGACTTCCCCTGTTCATCACCAAGGATGTCCTTGGCTCTCTGACCACTCAGCACGCTAAAATTTAGACTATACGCTTCAAAATACTCCAAAAGAGAATCTCAGAGAAGCCAGTGGCCTGGAAAAGCAAATAAAAATGCCTCCAATTAATAAACCCAACAGTCCTGGTGTGGTGATTTACCTGCAGTTTATCATGGGGATGCCTCTTGTTCAGCAATTTCTTTAGCTCCATTAATAACACTGCCTGCTGCAAGCTAATGTTGCCTCTTGGTTCCGGATTATTCATCTCTGTTTTGATCAAAAGCACAGAATATTGGATCCTATTGTGTTCCAGCTCTTCCATTTCTCATGTTCCTTGTTTCCTTCTCCTCTTACAAGTCGTGCACATCCATCTAAAAGTGAAATTGTTTCATACCAAAAATAAAATTATAAGTCCCTGAAGGTTTCAGCTTCTGTTGCAGTCGCAATTGTTCACCCTTTCCAGTTTGTGAGCAATCATCATTTAACACAGAACTCGAGTCAGATTTCCTAAAGAGAAAAAAGAAAAAAAGTGGGAGAAGCTTGATGACAGAATGTGTTTTCCTGTAAATCACCCAGATGGAGCATGGCACAGCCATTGTAATGCAGGGCTGACACTCCTTTACACTGTACAGCCCTGGAATATTGCTGCCATAAACACAATAAATCAGAGTGCACTGTAACTGCACTGCACTCCCAAACACCACACTCCAGCCTGATGCAAGCTGCCAGCCATAAAGCATTTCCCTCTCCCTCAGTCACTTGTTTACAGCTTGTTTGCTGCCTTTCTAAACTTTCCAATGGCTCACACTTGACATCAATTGCTGTGGCAAAGGGAGCATAAATGAGTGAAACAGACTTCCAGCCATTGAACTTGGGCAGTTCTCGTCTGGCAGGCCAAGACTCAAGCAAATTGGTTTTGCTTCTTAGGGCAACTTCAAGATAATTTTTATTTTTTCCTTTGCTCCTCGGAATAACGTTAAGAGGGTTCATGTTGGGATGACCAGCATCAGAATCCCTGTGACTGAAGGCCGGGATCCCATCCTGCTCCCGGCTCCTGGTGATGCTGGGATCTTTCCTTGGCAGCTGGGTATGTCCCTCCTGTGCAGTGCCCGGGGGCCAGTGAGTGCCTTTGGTGGCTTTCACTGAGGCCAGAGTAACCTTGTGGAGGTTTCTCCTTGCTAACAAAGGCTCTGTCCCATTTCCCACCCGTGTTTGGCTCGGGAGCAGCGTTTGCTGTGTGTGGGTGCCCTGCACTGACCCAGGGGCCACGGGGGCTTTGGCTGTGCCCCGTTCCAGCTCTGGGTGGGTTCGGGGGTGACATCAGCCAAATGCCAATTCCAGAGAGCACAGCTGGAGAACAGCACATCAGGCACCAGAGACACACCAGGCACCCTCCTTTCAAACCCCTTTCTCTTTTCATTGTCCCTTTCACAGATTAGCAGCCGCTGCTAAGCAGAGTTTTTGTGGGCTGCTGTTGTGATTTGTCAGCAGCTATTTTTCAAGTGTTCTTTAAAAAAAAAAAAAATAGATGATTTTCTGTTTCCCGAGTCTCTTTTTTCCCCCTAAAGCCGGGCAAAGTTATTTTCAAGCGGCTCCTTAGATTCCAACTGTGAGATACTGTCAGAGGAGACTCTTGCAGGATAAAAATAGGAGTTTTCCATGGGGGTCTGTCTCTAAAACACTTACAGCTGTTGCCTGGAGAATGCATTTCACTGCTACTTTACCTTTCTCTTTAGTATTAAAATCTCTTTCTTATGTAAACAGAGAGGTAGGGCAGCCGTGAGAGCTAAAGACAAATAAAATTAGCTCTAAATACAGCAACTGCTGGTGACACATTCTAGAATTATGACAGCAAAATAAAGCTGCTCAGAGTCCACTATTTATCATCTGCTGGAAACCCCCTGTGATCTGATATCAGCATTAGCTTATTAAACATCACAGCTAGAGCAGGGCAGGGGTAAAGGCTTGTATTTTCTTATATCACACTTTTATTTGAATTCTTGGTGTGGGATGAAAATAAGGCATTTCAAAATCAATAATTTACAGAGATATTTTAGCTTTTACAGTAATTAAAAGCTGAATTATGAAGATAAATTAGACAAAAAGACAAATTATAAAGACAAATTATGAAGACAAATTAGTGGAATTCTCTTAAAGCTGTAGCAAAAATCCTTCCTGGCCCTGAGATGTGATAAGGACTCAGATCTGTAGTTCAGGATTCCTGCCATGCCTGGCACTCACCATTAGCATGAGATATTGTGGTGAAAACTGTTGCTGTAATTTCTCTCTTTTCCCTAAATTAAATTTAATGCAAGTGAAACATTGCCATTTCTTTTAAAATAGGGTTGAAACAGAAATTATGTGATGTGACATTCTTGAGCCTTGCAAATAAGTGCTTTGGTTTCCCTTAAGTATAATATAAAAATTAACTTAGGAGAAAATCCTAAGTAAATTAGCTGTAGCATGATTTATTGCTCCTAAATTCTTGAAAGTTGATTTGAATAGCTGAACATTTTTGGTGCCAAGTGGAAGGGATGAAAAGCAGTGTATCCTGCCTCTCCAAATTACTGGTTTTTGGCTTGGGTGTGTATTTTAGGTGCTGTTATTCAAGGCTTATGCTCATCACTGTAAGAAAAATGAAAACTTCCCAAAGACCTTCTGTGGGACAACTTCAATTCACAAGTTCATTTTCACTGATGAGCTAAAAACTGCTGCATTTCTAGTACCAATTGTACTCCTGCATTTCTAACAACCTACAGTTTGATGGGCATTTAACTCTTCCAAAGGACTTAGGGCCCACAGAAATCAAAGATCTCCAGGAAGAACAAGAAGTGACACTGGGCTCTGTTTTTGAAATGTGCTGGGGTGAATGGAGAGCCCACATGCATTCCTGAGTCACCAGTTTTGCCTGAGAGATGAAATTCATTTTACTCTGCAGAAGCCAAGGAGCCAGTGCAGTGTCTTGCACAAAGTTAAACAGGACACGTGGAGCCCCATCCCCATTTTTTTGCCTCCAAGCCCAGGGCCCAAGCGAGATGCCAGCAATGCCTGCCTGCTGGAAAATGAAATCATGGCAGGCACGGCTCTAACTTCATTTCAGGCAGCTGGGCTCTCTGCCGTACAACAGCCATGGAAAAGAAAATCCAATTTCTCCCATTAAAGCCTGGTTGTTTGAGATTCCGAGCACTTCATCTCTTCTGGGAATCAGTGGGAGCTCTGTTCCACCCCCAATTCCATTTGGGAGCTGCAACTGGAGTGTGGCTGGGACCCTGCTGGTGCTCACCTTGGGTCAGGCCTCACAACAAGCAGGGCTAGCAAAGCAGGAGAAATTAAAGATTCTGCAGTCAACCCTGACAGGCACAGAACATCTTCCCCATGGCGTGGAGTCTGCAGAGCAGAAGGTGTGGTGGAAAGAGCTGAGATTAATTAGATTCTGCTGAGCCAAATGGCATTTGACACACATTACACAATATCTGCATATGTTATTAAAACTGGGAGGAAGTAAATGCCATTTCTCATTTCCATTTGCAGCATGGTCCATTTTGAGGCCCAGTAATTGCCTAGATGTGACATGTGTGGGGTTTTTTTTCAAAATGCCAAGGGATGCATATTTTTATTTGCTGCTGTTGAATCACTCCTTGCCCAGCCTATTGGTTCCCTGCCCTTGTGACTGAAGGAGCAGTGTTAAGAGAGGTTTGCATGCAAATTTTGTGTTGTGCAAAATTATCAAGCTGGTTTCCTTCCCCATTATCTTCATATTTGTCTGACAAATCTGTCAGTTCCAAACAGGCACGGAATTGTGACCAGTTGTTTTTCTCTCTTGCAGTCTTCTGGCCTGTTGTCTCTCTTTATTTTTATTTGCTGGTATATGCCTAATTTTGGCATAACTTGGGATCCAATAGTACTTAATGTGCAAACCAGCCAAGTACTTTGAAAAATATATGAAAGTACCTGCCAGAAAAGAGTGTTTTCCTCTTCTGGAGAACATCCTGACATTGATACCACACTTGACGAAACTGCTCTGAGAGAGAACTTCCACATCTCCTCAGGGAATTGTGGTTTGCTGTGCTCAACCACTTGGAGCAGAAGCAAATTGCACTTTTTAAGAATTACCCTGTATTTTTTGTCCAGCATTGTTCAGCTAAAAATCAACACTTCCCTGCTCTTAATGCATGGTGCTGGCAGAACCTCCCAAAGTGGCAAAGCACCTTCAGTCTCTGATTTAACCTCTGAGATTTCCTGGGTTTGCTCTTCCTCTTCAGCTTCAAGTTCTTTTTACTCTCATGTGCACAAAAGCCACGTAATTCATACTGTGAAATCCCAAATTTCATCCCAAATCTCAGAGAACTCTGCTTTCTCTGAGACCCCACTGAGGGAGCTCCATCTCAAAGCCCAGAGGATCCACGTTTCTTATTTAAGAATTTCAGGCTTTGCCCCTGAAATCAAAAGAAATCGTAGGTCACCAAGCAATGGGAATTAAAGAACTGGTGGTAAAATCAAGCAGATTTCAACAGAATTCTCCAGCTTCTGCAAAATCCATGCAATCCTTGGTGTGGTGGAGCATGACCTGCCGAGAAGGGGAGGACACACCCAGAAAAGGGATGGCACAGCTCCCTCCTGCCTGGCCCTTACCCAGCACCAGCTTGATCCCACAAAGCTGCCTTTGACAGCAAAATGAAAATGTGAAAGGCAAAAAGCACATTTAGCACAGAATTAGGGCGTTGGGAACAAAAGGCTGATACATTAGAGGACTAAAAAATCGCCGTGTTTTAGGAGTGGATGATTATAGCTGGATTATATTTGTAATATGCAAACAGAATAAAGCCCAAATCTGTCATGGAATGTACAGCAGTGCTTTTAAAAGAGCTAATTCCATAAAGCTTAAAATAATTATGAGCCACATTGATTTAGAGAAAGAATTAAGACTGAAAAATTTGAATAATTGGAGACTGTGTAAGAATACTTTACTAGATGCTGTGCAGAAATATTTCCACAGATGAGAAATTCTCATATAATGATAAAATATTTTCCTCTAATGGCTCTAATTATGGCAGATGCTAAACAGCAGGCAATAAAACTGTCATATTTAAATTGGCAAATCAGGTTTGGCTGCATCCTCCACTTTTAAAGGGTTGGCCAAGAAACCCAGGGCCATTACTGTTGGTTTTCAGTCAGCCTCAGAACACAGGAAAAGTTTAGAGAAAAGAAAGCAAACTGATGCCATGTCAGTGTTTAAATTTAGGAGGACAGGGTATTTTCTAATGTGTTATTAAGAAATTGTGTTAGTATGTTTATTAACAATTTGTGGTTTTTTTTTTTAACAAAACAGTCCAGTTTCCACTTGCATGATTAATGATATATATTAAAATATGAGAAAAATAAATTAATAGATAGATAGATAAATAGATAAATAAATATGCTGGATTGAAGCATCATCAGAATGGTCTCACAACTCCTGTCCAGACAATTATTCTCAGGGATAGGCAGCTTCAATTTTTCATTTGGAAAAAAACCCAGTTCATTCTCTTTTCTCTCTTCTTTAGAAATAGATGAGTTTGAGCCCTGCACAATATATTTGCCAGACATTCTGGCCTTTATTCAACAAGATAGATCAATCCTGAAGATATAAAATAGCAGATTTCAAATACTAAAAAGTATTTATATTTTAAAAAGTTTAATTACGAGTTTTTTAGGTGGAGATAGGCAATCAAAGTTAGGAATTGGAATGCAGGAGTCACCATATAAATGAATTCTGTCCCTACTTTTATAGTTTTTTCAGAATGCTGGAATTTTCCCAGTGCTGGAACGGGGCACAGTGCTGGATTCTTCATCCTGGAGAATTTGCAGGAGTGAACTGCTTGCCTGAGGGAAATTCCCTGTGCCCCCAGGAAAATCTGAGCCTGACATAACCAGCCTGCCTTTGCTGGAAATGATGCAGCTTTTAAAATGTTTGTGTAGCTGTGGTGAGGGGGTTCTCTGCCTCTGCCCAGGGGAAGGGGAATTGAAGGTTCTTCTCAAAAAGGATGGGAATTGGAGGTTCTTCTCAAAAAAGATGGGAATTGAAGGTTCTTCTCAAAGGGATGGGAATTGAAGGTTCTTCTCAAAAAGATGAGAATTGAAGGTTCTTCTCAAAAAGGATGGGAATTGAAGGTTCTTCTCAAAGGGATGGGAATTGAAGGTTCTTCTCAAAGGGATGGGAATTGAAGGTTCTTCTCAAAAAGGATGGGAATTGAAGGTTCTTTTCAAAAGGATGGGAATTGAAGGTTCTTCTCAAAAGATGGGAATTGAAGGTTCTTCTCAAAGGGATGGGAATTGAAGGTTCTTCTCAAAGGGATGGGAATTGAAGGGATTTTCCTGTTCCACGGGGTCAGGCCTGGTGAGTTGAACATCTCCATGTTCATGCAGCTGCACAGGAGATTTGGGGCTGTTGATGGGTGTGAATGAATTTAAACTCCAACCATCACCCTGGCATGCTCAGAGACTCCTGGGCTGGAGAAGGACTGATGAGAGAACCACAGAATGAGGACAAACAGCATTGGAGACAAAGGGATCAATGACCAGTGGGAAATCAAATCCTTAGAATTGTGTCATTTGGGACTAGTGAAGGAGAACTGCTTTTGGTTTTGTGTGCATAAATCTGTGGAAGGTCCAGTACAAAGAGGTGGCAGTGGAATGTTTTCCATGGCCAGAATAAATCAATTCCTGGTTCTCCATCACTACGAACAAAGTGCCAGAGGGATTTCCTTTTTCTCCTGGATTTTGGTGACACCTTCATCACCTGAACAGCAGCCTGGCGTGGCTTTGCTGAGGAACATTCTGGTCAGGACATGCTGAGGGATGGAGGCACCCAAAGGTCTCAGATTCCCTGGCAGCTTTTTCTCTTATCCTACCCCAGAGCTGATTTTTGTTCTTGCAGAGTGGGACTGTCCTGGATGGCTCCGGGCTGAAAATCCCACAGTTATAGAAAATCCCACAGTTAAACAAGAGTGAAAATCCCTAAACAAGCCCCAAACAGCTACACCAGTGTGCTGGCACATCTCACACCTCCTGCCTGTTCATGGCTCTTCTGAGACCAGGACCTTCAGCAGAGGGAATGAGCAGCGATCCTGGGAGAATGAGCTGCCTGGGAATTGATGTAAATAGCTTGGTTAATGATTCTGCTAACCCAAAGTGGCATGTGATTGTAATGGAAATGCTACACTGCTTGGAAAACAAGATATTAATTTGGAACATAAGGACAAGAACAAATAATGTTTGGGGATTGAGTAAAGGGCATTCAGCTTCTCAAGGCTCATTTCCTTTTTCTGTGGTACTCCATTAAGCACAAGATGCTATCATGGCTTTTAATGACCCCGATGTTTCTGCCTGGCAGCTTTGTGTGGCAGACAATTCCAGGGCCATGGTTCATGTGATTGATGGCTCCTGTGTGCCTGCACCGGTTCCATGCCTTCATTTCACTGGGGAAACCCCTTGGGAATCACCACTACGAAGGGAAAATCTCCTTCCTAGCAACAAGTGGCTGGAATCAAGAGATTTACTCTGCTGCTCACCATTTAATGGCATTGTATAATATTGGTTTTGTCTAATTGAGTAACACTTTACATCAATTTGCAGAGTATCTCCATACATTTTAAGAGCTTATTAGTACTGGAGTCCTTAGTTTTTTGGAGGTGTTTCAGCCTGACAGTGATTAAATCTCCCACCAAGAATGTGGTTTTCCCAAGAGATGAGAATGCTAATGGGATATGAGTAGGAATATGTTAATAAAGGAGCTTTTCCTCTCTCTGCATTGTGCACACCTCCTCTGCTTTCGGAACTCCAGCCCGTGGTATTTGTGTGTGCTGGGAACCCACAGCCTTACTTTATGCAGATATTGGAAAAGACATCCATAGAAATCCTGGTTTTGCACCATTACAATGGAAAAATAAATGTGTGCATATTTCCATATTTATGGTGCAGCGTTGTCCAGAAGTGCCAATCAAATGTTATAAAAATCCCATACATGGAAATGTCCTTGCAAAAGTCTGCTGCTGCTGCTGCTAATGAGTTGCCTGGAAATAAATCCACCAACTGGGCATAATCACTCGAATATGTCACCTTACAGACATTTGGGGATGGCCAGTTACCACCAACTCCAAACCTGACCTTAAATCCCCTCCCAGCAGCTGCTGCAGCAAGTTTTAGGCTTCCCCTTAGATGAGCAGGGCTTTGATTGACAATCCCCTGTACAAACCTTCAGCACATCTTTGCTCTATTTAGATTTGCAATAATTTAAAAATCTAATTTAATGGGAACTTAGGCAAGGAAGACTGTAGTAATTAATTCCATTTTGTCAGGAAACACTTAGTATTAAATTTCATCCTTTACTGGAGGATTCTGCTCATGCTTATAAATGTAGTGACCTTTATTAAACATCTGCTGCTGAATGTTTATCCTTTCCTTGAGAGAGAGAGGGAGAAAGAGAGAGGTTTGGGAGGAAAACTCAAATTTTCAATCTGAAAATACAAAGCGTGGGGTCATTCTGGCTCCTCCAAATGTCCAGAAGCCGTTTCTTTGTTACCAAGGGATGGAAACACTTAGAAACACCAAGAAGTTGCTAAGGAATTGAAATTCTGTTCTCTGGACTCAGATATGGAGAACAGGAAATGCAGACCTTGGACATTTTGAATTACATGCTGTAAATATAGAAAGGCTCTTATATATAACTGCAGAGTGCATAAATAAAAAGGTCCATGTTCCACAGAACCATCAAGGCTGGAAGAGACCTTCAGGACCCTCTATTCCAGCCATCAATACCCAGCACCACCATAACCACCCATATCCCCAAGTGCCACATAAAGGATAATTATTTCTACATAAAGGATAATTCCTTATTAAAGAATAAAACAAACCCCACAGAATGCTGCTCCTATCCCTGCCCAAGAAATTGTGATTTTTGTAAAATAAGCTGAATCTGCTGCTCATGGAGCGTGGGGCTGTCACACAACAGATTGCTCTAGGACTAAACAAAGATCAGGAGATGGCAGCCCCAATTTATTATCCTCTCTAGGCCTTATGCAAACCATGTGGGCACTGACCTGGGGGTGAGGGCAGTTATATCTCATGAAAAGCAAAGGATTATCAAGCATACTGAAAAACACTGATAGTGGAAATTGCTTTTTTATTAATCCATGCTTAAATTCCCTGTCTGTAATTCTTGTGACCTAAATAGCTCAGTGGGAAACCTCGGTGCTCCAGCAGCTCTGGGTGTGCCATCCCAGCTTCTTTGGTTTTTTGGGAAAGACTACACCACTACTACTCCTGTGTCATTAGAAATGTTTATCAAGTGTGGCATAAATTGTCTGCTATTGAGTTGCTGGTGGTTTTAAACTGCTTTAATCACCAGGATTGGTGCAACAATGCACGTAACAATCCTGTCTGTGCTCAGTTCTGCTCTTGGCAGCTGTGGGGCTTCAGAACGACTCCTCTGGGCTGAGTGCAGCAACTCCTGGCCAGAAACTCTACTCAAGAATTGCTTGATAACGTGGAAGAAATAAGAGCAAAAAGAAATTCCTCTCTTCCAAAAGACTTGAAAAAGAAAACACCACCTGGCCCAAAGCCAGTGGAGGCACTGGGAGCCTTTTGGCTGCCTGCAGTGAATTTGGGATAAAAGCAGGGGAACAGGTGAATGTTGCTGTGCTTGGCTGGTGTTTAACCCTCGCTTTGTCAGCAGCAGGATTGCTGAAAAAAGCCATGGTCACCTGCTCCTTAGCAGTGAATGGCTGTTTAATGCTTTCCCTGGGGCCTGGACTGCTCATGTCCAGTCTCTCAGGTCAGAAATTCTATTCTGGAAGTTATCCCAAAGAATGGGATTAGCTGTCTGGACAGGGCAGATGTTTGGTTTTCTTTCATCCCAAATCTTTTGAGCATACAAATCAGAGAATTTGGGATGGGGAAGTGGTTCCCAAACGTGTGCAGGAGGGTTGCTCTGCACGGCTGGGGGAGAACGCTGTGCTGGGAGAATCAATTCCGAGCCAGTGGGGCCATTTCCAAAGCCCTGCTGTGCCCCAGAGGCTCTCAGAAGCAGCAGAGCTGTGCCCTGTTGGGCTGGGAGCTGCCCTGAACCACAGCCCAGCAGCAGCACAGGGAGGCCCAGGGACCCAAACCCGCCTTTGCTACCCTGGAAATGCTGGTTGGGAACAGACTGGGATCCCCTTTGTGGGTGCTGCTGCCCTCAGTGCCTGCCTCCACCTGGGCTGCCCAACAGCCCCATCCATCCCTGCAGAGCTGGGCATCTCTGGGGTTATTTCCCTCATTCTTGAGCAGAGACACATCTTGGGAAGTACTTCGGGATCCTTTGGGATGAAAGGCACTATTTAAATCTGAGACTTTATTATTGCCTGTCCCGCTCTACAAATAAATCATCTCGCAAAACGGCTCTGGAAGAAATTACTCTTGCATTAATGAATTCATCCTCTTCTCCCACGGAGAGATGAAAAAAAACCTTTATAATAACTATCAAATTGTTTTACAACCAAAATATTGCAATGTTTGAGTAGTTTCCTAGTTGTGACTTTGATAATGAGTTTTTGAAAAGTAACAGAAAATGTTTCCAGAAATTGGAAAATAAGATTAGCATATCTGTTATGTAGGATCCTTTGTTAAGTCAAGCTATTTCTTGTTTGGGTGATAATAGCTGTGCCTTTGTTAATTATTATTTCATATTGTCATTATTAGGCTATTAATAATTTATAGTAAAAGCTGCTTCTTTGTGCTATGTAAATGTTTTCATTCTTATGCATCAATTCCTTATTCCATTATTAATGTGATTCATAAATACATTACATTTAGATCCTCTTACAGGAGAAGAGATATTTGCTACTGTATTTTCCCTTTTGTTTGGATGTGAGGTAGGAAAAAAGTGTGAACGGGGGAAAATAATTCAGAGGTCCCTTTGGTTTGTTTTTGGGGTTATTTCCCTCAGTGTTCTCAGCTAAAAGAGGGAACACCATGGGAGCTGGGGAATGCCCCACGCAGGGACAGCCTTTGAACAAAGCCCTGTCCTGTGCCATGGTGTGGGTCCAGTTGGGAGGGTTAAAAATGGGCTGTGTTTGAGAGTGTTTGTCTTTCAGCTGGATTATTGTGGGTTTTGGCATGGCCCTCAAACACATGGCTGGTGGAGAAGGAAATCTAGCAATCAGCTTAGCTCCAAACACTTGGTCTAAGGTGCCTTTGGATTTTGGAAGGGCTCTGAAGCTGGCATGAAGGTCTGACCTGCGGTGGTTTCCATTGCTGGAACTGGAATTTCTAGGGAATGGTGTTACCATAGCTGAAACACCAATCTGAGAGGGAAAGTGAACTGCAGCAGTGCTGTACCAAGGGTTATCACTGCCAGGACAAGGTTATTTGTCTTTTTTATCTCAACAAGAGGAAACACTGCTTTTCCTTTCAGTTCATGAGCACTGGGAGGCAAACACAGTGTCCATGGCCATGCCCTGATACAACAGTGAGAGCTCCCAGTTTAATGGGAACTAAACCAGTTTAATGCTCTAATACCTATTGGCAAAAGCGGTCCACGTTTAATTGATGCCTTCCACATCCATTGCTGTAGCACAACTAACTCATGCCATCCAGTGGCAATGGCACAGCATAAATTGGATGTGTCAGGCAGTGTTGTTTGAGGCTCTGGCTATTGCAAAGCTTAATTAACCCGAAAAAGGCACTAATGAGTGGCAAGTTGTTCACCCGAGCAGATGGCAAAAGCAGGGGATTTTAGTTTAGAACAAATAAGTGTCTGTAACTCCTGTCCCCCAGTTCCATAAAACAAAACCACTCAGGACAAGATTGCGTGGCTGGGAGGGGAGTGGGTGTTGAATTTTGAAACGAAGATATTTGTCACCTAAGTTCCTGCTTTACTGCACAGAGCTTGGATTTTCTTGAAATGCTGACAAGATATTTCCCTCCAGGTAAAAGCCCAAGGTGTGGGTTGGTTTGAGGGGTTTTTTGCACGATAGAACACTCCCAGTATGAAGGAATTGACTCTGATTTGGTTATTTCTGCCTAAAACATGCTCCTATATGCAAGAAAAAATAAATCTAGATACCAGATCTCTGTAACACAGACCTTTACTTGCCTCCAAGACTTCACCATGGAAATAGCTCAATCTTTTCTATTTTCTACACGGAAAAATGGCCTCACTCTACATTCTTAATGGATGCAGAGT
Organism: Agelaius tricolor; assembly: GCF_023055355.1. Classification (NCBI taxonomy): domain Eukaryota; kingdom Metazoa; phylum Chordata; class Aves; order Passeriformes; family Icteridae; genus Agelaius; species Agelaius tricolor. The sequence continues at coordinate 1,266,004 of NW_027269280.1, forward strand.
GCTTTGAGATCTGGGTAATTCTGGGTTTTGCTGCGGGGTTTTCAGCCACCTCTAACAGGCTCTAATTGCTGCTGCTCTTGTGCTCCTTGCAATTTCAGCAGCCCTGGCATGGGGTGTGAAAATTCCCCATGGCTGACACCAGCCGTGCAAAAAAACGTGTGGGAACTGCAAAAGCAGCCAGAGGAAAAGAGTTGAGATGCCAGGCCCTGGGTTTTTGAACCGATGGGAATCCAGCCTTGTTCTTGACCACACGTGCTGAAAAATATAATTTTTAACAGCTCTGTTCTGTTCCTGTGAACTGGAACATGGAGTCAGCAAAACAGAGCTTTCTCCCTCCTGTCAATGTTAGCTTTTTGCTTACTTTGCCAAATGTAAATTTGGACAGAATGGCCAGATTTAAGTACATCTTAACCCCAAATTTTATATAAAATTACACTTAACTCTTATTCACAACTTTATACCCAAATTTAAGTATACCTAGCCCCCAAATTTTGTATAAAATTACACTTAACTCTTATTCACAACATTATACCCAAATTTAATATATAGGTATACCTAGACCCCAAATTTTATATAAAATTACATTTAACCCTTATTTACAACTTTATCCATATCTCTAGGCAGTACAATAACCAATGAACACTGACTACAGTAAATATTTTGGGAAATACTTCAGCTTTTATCAGGAATACCAAAAGATGAGAACAAATATCTACATTTTAGAGTGCCTGAAGTTTACTACAGAGTGAAAACTTTTTATTAAGTGCTGTCTTTATGCAGGTTGGACCATGAGAATTTGGCAAAGCAGCGAGGTAACCTGGCAGGGTAATTTCACAGGGTGTGCAAGAGCTGCTGGGTCAGGGCTTTAGACTCAGCCCTGTTTCCCCTTGGTGTGTGAGCACTGCCACCAAATTGAGGAGTAAAACCAGCAAAAATCACTTTTCCAGCTCTGGCCCCAGTGGCTGGAGACATTCCTGCCTGAAGTCACCTTTTACTTTCTGGGCAGATGTTTTCTCTCCCCAGTAATTCAGCAGAGATTTGCAAGGTTCCATTTAGCTGATTTGAACAAGTGATCTGAGAGGTTCTGGTAGATTCTGGCCTTGAACAAATGGAGTGATTCATGCCCAGTGCACTCCCAGCAGAGCAGGAGGGTCACTGTGGGCACTCGGGGGCCATCACCTCTTCCACAGGCACAGCTGGGTCTGGGAGGGAGCATCTGCTCCCCATCCCTGCCTCCCTGGTACTGATCAGCTGCACTTCTGCAGAGATTGAGCTCTAAACCAGAATTTCTGAGCCTGGCTCCTCTGCTTTCATTCCCTCTCCCAAGCTGTTCATACAGAACCCCACACAACCCAGGACCCCAGCACAGATTTATGGCACAAAGGTGGCTTTGGCAGTGACATGGATCAAGGTTTCTCCTTGCTGCTGTCCATGCCTTGAGAGGGACACCATCCACACAACTGCTGCACCTTAGAGCCTGCCTGCTTCCAGCACTTGGCCAGAAATGCTCAGAATGCAGGAAGAAAATCCAAATATTATGAGTACCAATGGCACACAGGCCACTGAGTAATTTACATGGTCTAATAATGAAATTCTGTCTCTCTTGGACTTTAGCCCTTAAAAAAAAAACAAACTGCATATTGTTTTTTTCTTGCCTGAAAACAACCATCCAACACCAAATGCTAAAATAGAATTATTTCCATTATGTTTTGTCACTTTTTCTGGAAGATGCAGTGTGCAGGCTTTAAGCAAAAAAAGAAGCCTGAATCATTTGTGTAAGCTAAAAGGTCATGAGTAATTTTTCCTGCCAACTAATATCTACTGCCAAAAGAACATTCTATTCAGACCTAAGAGTATTAAAAAATGTTGACAGCCCAGAAGACCTTTATCTGGGAGGAACAGTGTTAATTATGCCACATTGATTTAAACTCAGAGGGGCCTGATGCAGCATTTAAAATTCACCCCGTTCCTAATTTGCCAGGTGTGTTTTACAGCCATCACATTTAAGAAAATGCAGGCACTGCAAGGCCCAAGAATTGCTTGCCTTAAACAGTTCTCAGGCTCTCTGTATGTTTGGATTCTTGGTGTTTGTTTTGGTTCCTTTTTAAAGGTTTTCTCCAGTTCAACTGCAGAGCCCTTGGGCACAGCAGTGAGGTGGGCATGGAGCTCTGGATGATAGCTAGAGGTGAATCACATTGTTTATGAAAAGCATAAAAGTCATAATTTTATTTTTAAAAATACTTGAAATTATGATACTTGCTTCTGGAGTATATGATCAAGTAAATGTCGTAACTACTCCATTCACTAAAAATGCCATTTTAATTAATATGAAGAATCTTTTCAGTTCCTAAATCTCTCAGTTCAGGCACTTTGTTGGGCAGGTGACTTGACAGTGATACAACATCTGGCTAGCTGGGGTACTGCATAGTTTAAAAAAAATCCTGAAATTAGTCAAAAACAGCTGCTTGACTGCTCAGTGCCTTCATGCAGGAGCACAGAATTGATTTGGGCATGAGTGCCCAATTATTCAATGCATGAGTGCCCAAATAACTTCTGCACGAGTGCCCACTGCTGCATGTCTGAACAGCCACTTACTTCATGCATGAGAGCCCAATTAACGGATGCATGAGAGCCCAGTTAATGGATGCATGAGAGCCCAGTTAACGGATGCATGAGAGCCCAATTCACTGATGCATGAGAGCCCAATTAATGGATGCATGAGAGCCCAATTAACGGATGCATGAGAGCCCAGTTAATGGATGCATGAGAGCCCAATTAACGGATGCATGAGAACCCAATTAATGGATGCATGAGAGCCCAATTAACGGATGCATGAGAGCCCAATTAATGGATGCATGAGAGCCCAATTAACTGATGCATAGAGCCCAATTAACGGATGCATGAGAGCCCAATTAACGGATGCATGAGAGCCCAATTAACGGATGTATGAGAGCCCAATTAACTGATGCATGAGAGCCCAGTTAACGGATGCATGAGAGCCCAATTAACGGATGCATGAGAACCCAATTAACGGATGCATGAGAGCCCAGTTAACTGATGCATGAGAGCCCAATTAACGGATGCATAGAGCCCAATTAATGGATGCATGAGAACCCAATTAACTGATGCATGAGAGCCCAATTAACGGATGCATGAGAGCCCAATTAACTGATGCATGAGAGCCCAATTAATGGATGCATGAGAACCCAATTAACGGATGCATGAGAGCCCAATTAACGGATGCATGAGAGCCCAATTAACTGATGCATGAGAGCCCAATTAACGGATGCATAGAGCCCAATTAATGGATGCATAGAGCCCAATTAACGGATGCGTGAGGAGCAAGCCCGTGGTGCTTGGCCAGCTCTCCAGGCACTGGGGAGGAGCCTTGTTGGGACACATCCCTGAATCTGGGATCTCTTGGACCCATGGACCCCTCCTGAGGTGTGGAGCCTGTGTGGGATCATCATGAGCTGGATTTATTACAAACAATTATTTATTACATTTATTACAAACAATTGATTACAATTATTTATTATTCCCGGGCCAAGGAGAGCTCAGGTTTCTCACAGACTGCACAAAGCAAATGCTGGCAAAGCCCTTCCTGTGGAGGCTGCCCCACGTGTGTTCTGGGCCTGGGGGAAGGACAGGGTTCTGTCATTTGGGACAGGAATGAACTCATTGCAGGCATCAGGGGGGTTTCCCCACTGATTGGGGCAGGATGGAATCACTTGCTGCTATTTGGATCATCAATCCTCTTTTACACCTCTCTATCACCCACACAGTAATATTGACACAAATAATTCTTTTTGCCTGAATTTTCATGCATTTTTCAAGCCAAAGCACGTTAATGCTCCCAGATTATACAGCTGTTAAATAAGCAGCCTTAAGCCCTACATTTACTTGATTTGCATATATAAAAACAAAAAAATGTATGAAGGTATTCTTCAAGCTTTTGTCACATTAGTTCCATTATATACTGGCTTCTGAAAATAAAGATTTAGGTGACAGATTTTCCTTCTTTTTCTATCTTAAGCTGGAATTTTTTTTATAGTTGATTTGACACATAAAGGCAATTATGATTTTTTTTTTGTCCTCATGTATTCTCTGCTGAATAAGTAAACATCTATAATTTCTGACAAGGTCACTTAATTATCAGCAGAAAAAGAGCTGCTTTATCTCTGCTGCTTCTGCTTCTCCTGTGGAGCTGAGCAGAGCTGGAGCAGCTCCTGCGTGTTCATTAATTCCAGTTCAACTCCAATTCAAGAGGCACTCAGCTCGGGGTGTCACAGGAGTGGGGTCTCTCCGTGCCAGACCCCCAAAGACACCGAGTTCATCAAAGGAAGGGAAGCAGACAAAACTCTGAAGGCCCTGAGCAGGAGGAGTAGCTGGGCAGAGGTGGAACAGGGAGAGGAGCCAAGGCCCAGAGCTTGTCTGCTCTGAGGAGCAAGGCAGAGCAGTGCTGGGGCTCCAAACTTCCACACTGGGACCTGGAAACTTCAGATCCAGCTCCCACCTTCATAACAAATCTCTTACGAGCCTCCAGGCATAACATTAACTCTTCCTGTGTCTCATCTGTGCAGCAGGGAAAATATTCTTCATTTATCCTCACTGTTGTAGCTGAGACACTTGTTTAGTTCACCTCACCCAAGCGAAGGTGGGGGTTCTGGATATCATAAAATAAAATATAACTTGTTCTGGAATTAAGATACAGCTGCTGGTATAAAATATGATAGAATGAGGGTATTGCCAGCCATTTACATATCCTAAAATAAATGGTCACATGTGGTGTCTCCCTCCTCCCCATCCATCTCCTGTTCCTTGCCAAGCGTATTTGAAGCAGTGAAATCAGCCCAGAGATTGTCTCTCCAAGAGCTTTCTGCCTGGGCACGCTGTGAGTGTCCAAATTATTTGGAAGCAGGTCACAGAAAGCCTTGGGAGAGTCACAGGAAGCCTTCTGCTCAGGGTACAGCTGTGCTTCAAAAAAAGGATGGAAACTGCTCCCTAATGTGCAGCAGAGGACAGAAAATGATATGGTGCCACTGCAGGCACAGGCAGAGCACAGCCAAGCCTTGCACATCAGGGGATGCTGATTTCAATGGAATTACACTTGCGTAAAATTACTGTTCTGGTCAGTCAAATTATAGATTTCACATCTCCTAATTTTATTTTCTTCTCCATCCAAAAGGGAAAAAAGGTCCTGTTTAAACAAACCCCCTCCCTACAAAATGAGACTGGAAAGGATTAAGGATATTATCCTAGTGGAGGAGCTCATGAAATAAGAATGTGTAAGAGGTATGCAAAACAACACACAGCAGGTGGAAGGAAACTCCTGCTTACCCTTCCTCATCATACAAGGACAAGAGAGATGGATCACTTACAAATCTGAAAAAGGCTAAAAGGAATCAGGGTTTTCACACAAAGAAAATTTACCCTGTGGGACAGATAAGGATTTAGTAGGATCCAAAAGGGATTAGACATTTGTATGGATAATAGGAACATCCACAGCTATGTTAGATAAGATTACAGAGGGGAAAAAGGAAGAAGCACTCCTGGTTCCAGGCATGGCCAATTACTGAGAGGCAGACAAATTTTCCTGCGGAATATTCTTCCCCTGGAAATGCTTTTTTGTGAAGCAAAAGGGTTGGCAGTGATGTGTTCATGTCAGGGAACCTTCCAATGGGTTCAGCTTCAAAACCATCCCTGTTTTCTTGGCAGTTTCCTCCAGGCTGGGCACTTGGGCAGGGAGGGATGTGCTGGGGGATGTTCTGCTGGAAAATCTGCTTGAGGTGGAAAACCTCATTCCCATCTCTGCAGGCCATGACCAGGGAAATATCCTGCCCAATCTGAAATGCTAAAAATAGCTCATTTTCTTCCCATTGTGGAATTGCAGGAATTTTTTGCAATTTAAAAATTTTCCTTGGAGGATAAATTCATCTTTTAGCCTCAGGGACAAGTCTTAACTGTTAGTTGTATGCTTTGTTATAGACTACACAGTTATTCTTTGTAAATAATTAATGCCTGGCCAACAGCTGATCAAATCTGTTTTGTTGTTGAGCAGGGCTTTTTTTTTCTTGGCTTTTTTACTATTAGAAAAGAGTCAGGGAAGTGGAGGAAGGTAATTACAGAGGATAATTACTTTAAATGCTTTTAGATCTAAGCTGCTAAGAGGCTAGCTGTGCAAAAGGAAAGTAACCATGATAAATATGGCATGGAACAATAGAGAATTCAGGCAGAAAAAGGATCTGGTGCAGTTGCACAAGACATTTTTGGCAACAATTCCATGTAAATCTCGCAAATGAGTCCAGGTACTTAATAGGCAATTAAAGACAGCCAATGTAAATTAATTAATAGCAGACTCTTAAAAGTCATTAGCTGCTGTGTAATTAATAGAAAATTATAAAGGAAATAAATGCTTGCTTACAGCCTTATTAAGATCTGAATGTTACATCTTCTTCTGAATTGATTGGGATGATAAAAATTCTGGGGAAAATATGGAAAGCACCATGAAATACTTGCCAAATCTAGCACATTTCCATAGCATGCAATCACTACTCCATATTTCAGAAGCTGACACTCAGAATGTTCCAGTGTAGGTACTGAATGTAAGCTGGAAAAGGTTTATCACAGTCCTTCCAAAGCTGCATGGAGATCATAAAGGAACTTCAGCAGTCTCAGGTGGAAGGTCTCATGCATTATTCAATTAGCCCAGCAATAAATTAACTGCTGCATAAGCTCAGAATCAGTCTGAGTCCCAGCACTCCCTGTCGTGCCCATCCACAGATCAAATCCAACTTCATTTTTCCAGCCACCTTGCTAAACTAGTGGAGTATATTTAGGGATGTGGAAGCTTATCAGAAAAATTTAAAAAACCAAATAGCAAATGAGGCTGAGAGCTATTTCAGACTTTTTTTGCAAGTGGGGGTGTTGGAAAACCATACTTACCCTTAATATTTCCTCATCCTTTTCTACACATTTTCAAGTCATAAAGTTTCTTCAAGGACAACTGACCTGATAAGAGGCATTTTGGGAATGAAACATTCTGGTGAGAAGCTGAGGATGTTTTAACAATCAACAACAGACCAACACAGATATCCTCCTGCCATCTCCTAGGCCCTCTTCTCTAAAATTCCTCAGTCTTGCTGTTACACAGATGGGAAATGCTTTCATGTGAGGTGTAAGGTTGAACTATGAGTTTTCAGTCATCCCCAGCTGAGAAAGCTGCAGATTTCTCTATCCAAAACTTTTAAAAGTTTTCCTGACCTTCTCCGGTCAAGTATCTCTTAACCTGATCTGAGTGATGTTACTTTCCCTTAGATCCTCTTTTCTTCCAGAAATTGCACCCTCTGTGCTCTGTTTAATACTGTACAACCCAGATGGATTCAGCTTTGTAGTGAAGTGATTGTTTCTCTCCCTTCAGCAATTGCTGGGAATTGTTAATTGGAGCCAAACTTTTCATTTCACCCAGAGCACGCGAAGGAAAGAGCTGAAGCTCCCATGGGCTGGGGTGGGTAACCATGGCAGCTGCCCAAGATACAAACAAAAGAGGAAAAACCCCACATCTTGGGGCCAGAAAGATTAAAACTGTGTCCAAAATAATATGGGTCAACATGGATAAATGTGGGGGAAGAGGGATTTACAGACCTGTGAGAAAAGTTGAACTCTGTGGCTGGGATATCTTCTGCAACTCCCAGTTGCCTCTCAAGCCTCTTGACCTGGTGCTGCCAGCACAGGAACTTCATTCCCTTCTATAATTCCCTGGGGTCTCATGGCTACAGGTTACAGGCAGGGATGGCAAAAGGAAAAAGACCAGCAGAAAAATGGAAATGATGAGGACAGCAGTGGTGGAAAAAACTACCACCAGCAGGAAGTGTTGCGAAGCCAGAAGGATGCAGAGTTTGAGTTGCCAAGACAGACACCCAGCCACAGGCAGCACTGTCAGGAAAATCTGGGAGGTTCCACCTTTTTCCTCTTGTTCTTCCCACCAGAGTTGCTCAAACTGAAAATAGCCCCCAGCTTTGATCCTGCAGGAGGCTGGCACAGCAGAGATGTTTTCCCAACCGCTTCCTTCCAGCTCAGGCATTGGGAGCAGAGCTGTGGATGGGAGCAGCCGGGTGGCCCTGGCTGAATTCATCCCCTGTGATGGGATCCAGCAGGGGCTTGGTGGGGCTGCTGCTGATTGCTGCCTGGGATTTCCTCTGCCACTGCAGGGATGGCTCTGTGCTTTTATCTGCCAGGTGCCATTGGTTGATCCCAGAGAGCGCCATTGGTTGATCCCAGAGAGCGCCATTGGTTCATCCCAGAGAGCGCCATTGGTTCATCCCAGAGCGCCATTGGTTCATCCCAGAGAGCACCATTGGTTCATCCCAGAGAGTGCCATTGGTTCATCCCAGAGTGCCATTGGTTCATCCCAGAGTGCCATTGGTTCATCCCAGAGAGCACCATTGGTTGATCCCAGAGAGCACCATTGGTTCATCCCAGAGTGCCATTGGTTGATCCCAGAGAGCGCCATTGGTTCATCCCAGAGAGCACCATTGGTTGATCCCAGAGAGCACCATTGGTTGATCCCAGAGAGCACCATTGGTTCATCCCAGAGAGTGCCATTGGTTCATCCCAGAGTGCCATTGGTTCATCCCAGACAGTGCCATTGGTTTATCCCAGAGTGCCATTGGTTCATCCCAGACAGCGCCATTGCTTCATCCCAGAGAGCGCCATTGGTTCATCCCAGAGAGCGCCATTGGTTGATCCCAGAGAGCGCCATTGGTTCATCCCAGAGAGTGCCATTGGTTCATCCCAGAGAGCGCCATTGCTTCATCCTAGACAGCGCCATTGGTTCATCCCAGAGAGCGCCATTGGTTCATCCCAGAGTGCCATTGGTTCATCCCAGAGAGCGCCATTGCTTCATCCTAGACAGCGCCATTGGTTCATCCCAGAGAGCGCCATTGGTTCATCCCAGAGTGCCATTGGTTCATCCCAGAGAGCGCCATTGGTTGATCCCAGAGAGCGCCATTGGTTCATCCCAGACAGTGCCATTGGTTCATCCCAGAGAGCGCCATTGGTTCATCCCAGAGCGCCATTGGTTCATCCCAGAGAGCGCCATTGGTTCATCCCAGAGAGCGCCAAGCCCCAGAAGAACTGCAGTGCTGGGAACTCCATCCCAGCTCATTCCCATCCCAACCTATCGGGCAGAACCTCCCTCTTAATTGTTCCCTCTCCGTGTGCTGAGCCATTGACTTCAATCTGGATTACCAGTGCTGACAATAAATGCTGATAATTCTGATTTTACCACCCCATTGGATGGTGTCAGTCCTCTGATGGCCTCCCCTTCACAATGCACTGCTGCAGCTCCTGCTGCTCTCCTCCCTTTACAAATGACACCTTTAGAGCAAAAGGAAAATGATTTGTGTACAGAGAATTTGTGCTGCTGGAGACTTCAGAAAAGGTGAAATCGTGGGAAATGACAGAGTTCCTCAGGTCTGTGGTTCCTGGGGTTATTTTGAAACAGGTTGTTCTGAAAGCAATCATCTCTTCTGAGAGACTGGAAGGAGAGGGAGAGGAATGGAATACCAAACCAAACTGAGCCACATGTAGAACCCAAATGTGTTTATTTGGAATACCAAAGCAGCACACAGGAAGTACAAAAACATTTAGAGGAGGAAATTCAATTTTTTTGAGCCCTTACCTGGAAGCAAAACAAAACAAAAAGTGACAAGAATAAATAAACCCAACCTTCTGAACATTCATGTGGGGTCAAATTTAGAAAAGATGGGACATTTTCTTATGCAGCACTAAATAAAGACAGTTTGCTTTCATTGCATTGATTTGGCACAGGCTGGATGAAAAGTTCAGATGCTGGCTAAGGAGAGAGCATAAAAATGTATTTTTATGAATCAGAAATGTAGAAAACTGATTGTAATTCATAACTCCGTGCTGGTTTTATTGTTTTCAAACCACACACCAGCACTTAGGCAGCAGAATTTTCAGTTTAATATGTAATGAGTGTGCTATTCAGTAGTGTATTTTATTAGGCATTAGAAAGATTTACAGAGCCATCCATATGACATGGATTACAGAACACATCAAGAAATCAAGGATGATTTTTGCTTCTCTACTAAACAAAATATACTTTAAGTAATTGCTATTAACTGGTATTACTTACCAGGAGGCCTATTTTGATAGAACAGAACAAAATAGAAAGGATAAAAATGTAAGTAAAAATAGAGCTGAATTCCATAAAAAAAGGATTAGGGGTTTTTTGGGTGGTTTTTTTTTTTTTTTTTGGAGTAACATGCAGTTTTAAATTTGATCTAATGTAGAGAAATCAAAGGATGGAGCTTTAATACTTAGTTTTCACAAAGGAAAAATCAGTGTCCTCTGAACATAGCTTAAAGTAATAAAATTGGGGAGAATAAAAGGGGTAAAAGATCAGGAAAATTTTCTTTGCACTTTGAGACAGGAAGTTTTTTAAGGACTGAAAGAACAGGGCTGCAAAGGTCTGGATTTAAATGCTCATTCCAGGTGAAGACCTTCTAAATGTCCTTGGATAAATCAGCTGATAAATCATAAACCCATGGGGTTTTTTGATCTCTCTTTTTTCCCCTGATGTGTTCTCCATGTTTATTTGATTTGATTAGCACAGACTATTGACTCAATCTTAGTGCAGCACCCAACACTGCAAGAGTTGCTTGGAATTTTAGTGGTGATGATTGGTGCCTCTGTTTTAACAATAAAAAACTACTTATTCAGTTTTGCAAACATTTGGCACAACCATCATTCAGTTTCAATAGCAGAATCCAGTGAAGCTTTTCTGTGCTACAGTTTAGTTGCCTGCTGTATTTTTTCATTATAGTTGAATGCTGTGTACCAGAACCCACTTTTAATGTCTATTTTCCTACCTTGAAAAGAAACAGCACCTCCAAAATGAAATGAGTCACAACAAGAAAGGAAACCGAGATCACTGAAAATAAAAATAAAAAATTTAATACTTTTTAAACTTATTCTGCACTGAGTGATGGAACTTCAAGCAAAGCACAGCTGTGCCTTAGTTCCTGCTGCTGTGTGAGAACAGGAGCTGTGCTTGTGTTCATTGCTTGGCCCATTGCAGTTGGTGGCACCATCTCCTGTTGTACCCACAACTGCAGGGAATGCCACCCTTTCCTGTGGGGGAAAACCCCACACTGCCAAAAAGCAGATTTCACCTTGCTGGAAACCCCACGCAGCCAAGGTCCTGCTCCCTGTGGCGCTGCCTAAATCAGGGTTTCTGTTCCACAGGGCTGTGGAGACTCAGCAAAGGGACCTGGGTTTACCTGAACTGCAAGGACACGTTCAAATGAAAGGGTAGAGTTGAGAATACAGCCAGGAAGGGCTGTCTTTAGCTTCTTCATGTAAGACAAAACTGTATCCTCACAACTTTAAGAAGTCAATCCCATTCTGAAAGGCAGATTTTATGGAAGGGCATTTGTGCATTGAAACCAAATTGAAATTCAACCCTTATTATTCTTCCTCGAGCAAAAAAAGTCCTTCAACAAAGCAGTGTGCCCCATGTAGGGTAAAGCAGTGAGCAAGTTCCTTAACTCCCAAAATCTTCATTTTCTCTCTCCCATCATATGCACAGAACGAGTGAGTCGTAATTAACCCACAAGTTCTTTAAAGCCATAAGCACCAATCCTTTTAATTGCTTAAATGTTAGAAACTTACATTATGTAAATGCAAGGAGGCTTTACTGAAATTTGTTTAGTGATAATCCATCTGTCTTGGCTAAAGGCCAATGAACAGGCAATTGTGGCACACTGAGAGAGCAGAGGAAAGGAGATTTCTCTTTCTTGTTGCCCATGACTCAGAGTGATCTCTGGATTTTTACATTCACAATGGCTGTTGGGAATTTGGTACCAGAGAGTTTTTACCATGTGCAGCTCCCATTCACAGAACATGTTCATCACTGCTTGCAAATTGCACTATAAACATGAACATGATTTATTCTTTTCAATCAACCCTTTGCAGCAGCTAACTCTTCAAGCAGAACAAGCTCAACCTGGTGTTTAAAACAAGCATAATGATAGAAAAATGTATTTTCCATCAGCTCCAAAAGTTAAAGAAGCCAAGAAAGACAAATCCCTCACTGCTGCCCTGCAGGGAGAAAACAGACAGTTAAAATTTTTTATTATTGTTGTGCTCACAACTTACATCTTCAAATGTCAGGATATTATCTTAAATTAGAGAGGCACGTGCAGAGTTTCATTCAACTGGAAGCATATGTGCCATACACTTTCTCAATTCTTTATAAATATTTCTATAGCACACTGTAAGTATTAGGAAGTTACAATGAAAATTTCATGTATTCTGCTTTAGGAGGCAAGTCAATGTTGCTGTTGAGGGCCTGGCTTTAGTGTGGAATTGTTACTGAATTTGCTGTGAGCTGTGTCCCCAGAGATGGGAACAGTGCTCGAGGGCTGTGGGGACAGCCAGCCTGCCCAGGTGGGTTACAGGCAGCAGAACACTGCAGAACACTGCAGGCAAGAGCTGGAATAAGAGATGAGCAAGAGAAACTGAAGAGAAACGTTCTGGGATGTGCTCAGGGCACAGCACAGGTGCCAAAGCCACCCCTAAGCCCAGGGCCATTGTGGCCAGTGCTGCACAGGTGAGCACCATGTGTGTGCTTCCATTCCAGGTGAGCCACTGAGAATGAGCCAAATCACACACTGGAGTGCCCCAGTTTGTCCCTACAAACCATGAAAGTTCAGAAAATTGTTTTCTAAATGGTTTCTGAGATGTTATTACCTTTCTCCCCTTTGAGTGAATCTTGCAGCAGCAAAATGCTCTGTGCTGTTAAAATGCTTCAGATGCTGCCTGTAGTTTATTGTTCCCTTGAAGCAATTTATTTCATTATAATGTACTCATGGAAGAACATTAGTGTTTAATTATCAGAAGAACTACTCTTAGCAAGCTCACACTGAAGGCTGAAGTCCTTGACTGTTGGCTGCTGCTCACCTACAAACTGATGCTTGGCAGTTCAGTGATCTCATGCAAACAGTATCTGTTGAGAGCCTTATCCTTTTTCTATTAAAATTCTTTTTGGGAATGAGTCTTTCCAATTCAGCCTCCTCTGTCTGACAGAGGGAAAGCTCCTGTGATGCAGCTTTGCAGGGGAAAGCAGAATCTGGTGAGATCTGTGTGCAGAGAGGTGCTGCCAACGTGTGTGAAGGGGGCACAGAACTGGTCACAGACCTGGGTTTGCCCTCTGCACTGGGAGGGGAATTTCATCCCATTTCCCAGTGACTAATGCTGATCCTCTAGGGATGAGCAAAAGATGCAAAGTAATCAACAAGACAGACCCAAGGCCATGGAAGGAAACCTTGAAGGGAGCCCTGGTCACTCTCTGAAGCTGCAGCCTAACAGCACTTGAGTTAAATAATTCTTTTATTTAGTCATTTAAAGGCAGTATCACCATTTTCTCAGCCTGGATGATGGGCCCAAGCTCTGACCTGAATGCTGAGGATTCCTCTGCAGCTGCTGTGCTCAGGAGGGTGGATCACACGAGCAGGAACACGTTGTTAGTGGGTCTGTAGCACCTGGGATGCAAAGGTCTGGTAAAGCATGACAGAATGGCTCAGGAGGAAGGCAGGAAAATAACCAAAAGCATGACAGAAAGTGTCAGGCTCAGCCAAGGAGAGGAGGCAGCAAATTGTATGGAGAGAGGCACTTGGGAAGGAAAGTTGGAACATGGGATTGAACATGGGATTGAACCTGGGTTTGCACCCCTACTGCAGCTGGGGTGCCCCAAGGCCTTCCTGTTTCTGGCCTCCTTCTCACCCATAAATCAACATCAACTCTTTGTTGAAAATCAGAGAGCCATGGTAATAAAGATGTGATAAATATCATGACAAGCAAGGAGTAATGCAAGGTGATTTTATTCCTTGCTTCCATCCACAGCAGCTGGTACTGCAGGGCATTCTCTGGGTGCCCTGGGATCAATCCACAGAGCCTGAGCTGCTTTCACCTGGAGCAGCAAAGCTCTGTGTTCCTGTCACTGTGATTTCTGCACCCCAGCTTTAATCATACCCTCTGCTCTCCCTCTCCCCTCCTCCTGTGTCCCCTCTGCAGCACAAATCTTCAGTGAATTTACAATGCTCCTGGATTTCATAATCATTGACAAAGAGCAAAACACTTGATTTCTCTTTACTCCTCCACAGGATCAAATTCTCTGAAAACTCCTGCCTTTATCAGCAACATCAAAGCTGGAGTTTACTCCTCAAGGCCTCAGAAGTTGGCCTTTAATCACAGGTTTAGCTGAATACCATGCACGGTGCAAAACAAAACGAGCCTCAACTGCAAGTGTGTCATTTGCAATCGCAGCTGATTAATTAGCCCGTTGTTCTTGCAAATGAATGCTAATTGCCACGTATGGATCCAAACACAGAATGCATTAAACCTGAGCTGGGCATTGCCATCTCCTCTGGCTGAGCCCACCCAGGCCAGGGGGCTCTCACTGGCCACAGGTGCAGCTAATTAACTTTATTATAGATAATGAGCCTTGTTATTGGCACCACCTGTGCCAGAACCAGCCAGAACCAACCAGAACCAACCTCGTTATTGGCACCACCTGTGCCAGAACCAGCCAGAACCAACCAGAACCAACCTTGTTATTGGCACCACCAGTGCCAGAACCAACCAGAACCAACCTCAACCAACCTCGTTATTGGCACCATCTGTGCCAGAACCAACCAGAACCAACCTCGTTATTGGCACCACCAGTGCCAGAACCAACCAGAACCAACCTCGTTATTGGCACCACCTGTGCCAGAACCAACCAGAACCAACCTCGTTATTGGCACCACCTGTGCCAGAACCAACCAGAACCAACCTCGTTATTGGCACCATCTGTGCCAGAACCAGCCAGAACCAACCTCGTTATTGGCACCATCTGTGCCAGAACCAGCCAGAACCAACCAGAACCAACCTCGTTATTGGCACCATCTGTGCCAGAACCAGCCAGAACCAACCTCGTTATTGGCACCACCTGTGCCAGAACCAGCCAGAACCAACCAGAACCAACCTCGTTATTGGCACCACCCGCGCCAGAACCAACCAGAACCAACCTCGTTATTGGCACCACCAGTGCCAGAACCAACCAGAACCCACCACAAAGCCCACAAACCCCACCACCAGAACATTCCATCACCTACTGCTGCTGGAGGAGGTTCCTGCCCTGCTGCTGGCTCCTGTTGTGCTCCTAAAGGTAAGGGAAGGCTTTCAACTTTCAAAGAACCCTTGGAATATTTGTGTTGTTTGTGGAATTTATTCTTGTCCTGCTGTTGCTGTGGGGTCACTCCTGGCCTCCTCAGTGGTGTTTTTTGTGCCATGCTGTGCTGATGGGAGAGTTTGGCCTGGAACAGGGTTTTGTGCTTCAGGAGGAATAAGTGGGACCCATTTCCCTTCAGAGCCCTGGGTTTTTTTGGTGGCACAGCCATTGTGGGGCTCTTTGGGGGTTGGCAAGGAGGAATGCTGGGTGGGTTTTGGAACAAAGCTGCTGCTGGATTTCAGGTGGATTTTGCTCCCTTCAGAGAGTTCTGTGTCTTTGCAACTGTAGCTCTGGAGCTCGCTATACCATGAGTGCTGTAATATGTATTGATTTGTTTGCTTTCCACTCTGAGGTGTTTAATGTTGCTACTTGAAAGATGATTTTTTAAAAGTGTGCTGTTCTACTGAGTTGGTTCTGACATCAAAAAAATCAAGGGAAAATGAGCAGGGGAGAGAGCAAGGATATCAAAATGATTAATTGCTGCATTAGCATGCAGGCACAGAGTGTGGTTTGCTTTACGGATTGCTTCTTTCTAAGGCTGTGATCGTGGCCTCTGGGCTGCATTAGAGATGTGTGTCCTAGGCATTGATGCCTCATTTCAGAGGAGTTGCGTTCCTGTAGCAGGAAAGGAACGAGGTGGGGAGGAGAAGGAAAGAGGCAAAAAAGTTCTCCCAATGAATAGCAGCTCCAAACAAATGGACAGTGTGGAAGCAGCTTTGTTCAGCCAGAATTTGTGGAGTTAAACTATTACCCAAAAAAGCCTTTTAAAATTTATTTGGGAGTGCATGAGAGTCATCGCTGCCATGTTTGTCACATGGAAAAGGCATCACAGTGCTGTTCCCTGGGGGTTTGTGGTGCTCTGCTGGGTCTGTGTCTGCTGCTTTGATCTGAGTTGTGATCAGTTCTCAGGTCAATGTCTGGGTGATGTTGGAGAGTTGGGAGAATTGTTCAGGAGGCTTTAACTTGGTTGACATATCTTTTGTTATTGCTTTTACAAATACCATTGTGAATTGCTCTGTTGTGGTCAGGACTGCAGTGTTACTATCAAACACAGGTTCTGTTTCTGTTTTGGCACAGTAGAAATGTATATTTTGCTTTTATGTATAAATGTATATTTTATGTGTAAATCTAGTCCGTCTGTGATCACTTGTGCTTCAAAGTAGCCACATACCTTTATTATTTTTTCTTCCCTTCCTTTTAATGTGTCTGAGGCCCACAGAACTCCCCAAGTGTCCCCAGGTGGGTTTTGCTGGTGTGGCAGAGCTGGCCAAGAGCCTGGAGAGGGCTGAGCACAAACCCAGCCCTGGGGCTTGCAGCACATCCCAAACCACGGGGGCTCCCTCCCAGCATCTCCAGGTGTGTGTGAGGGCACTCAGGAGCAGGGCAGGGCAGGAATCCCCTGGGAATGCTGGGGCTCCCTGCAGGCGAGGGCAGCAGTGCCCAGAGCGCTCAGCACACGTGGCCCGTGCAGCTCAGGTGTGGATTCTGGGGGCAGCTCTGCTGAGTTCCCTGCCCAGCTGCTGGCAGAGCCCTGGAGCTGCAGCTCTGTGGTGCCAGGCAAGTTGTTTTTTATGCATTCTCATCTTGTAGAACCAGCCATGCATGATTGTAATGAGTGATGGCCTGATTAAATCAAAAGCAGACACGGAAGAAACACTATTAATCTGTAAGCATATGTGATGCTAACAGCCATCACAACATAATGTTGCAATTATCCTAGGTAGGCAAGAATAATTCTCTCTAATTAAATTCTGAGGATGTATATTTGGATGCCTGTTCTGGATCCTCTGTCATTTCTGTACTGCCAGCAAGAAAGGTACCAGAATTATTTCCAGTTAGCCTGACCACGTGCCTTTTGATTCCAAATTCATTCCAGCACAGCCTGCCTGGGGACAGGCTTTGCAAATACAATGTGCTATCAAAACACATCGTGTGTTCTCAAATGTGTCAGTGGCATCAGTCTCTTCTCCCTTTCTTCTTTTTTCTTTCCTCCTTCTGTGGCAAAATAAGCTGTAATTTCATATCAGATTATACAGCTTCACAACTGTATTTTTAGAAGCATCAGAGTAATAGTAAAGAATGTGTAATACACTGTGGGGGTTGATTTAGATAAAGCAGCCTCTCTGTACCCATCAGCTGCAGCCCCAGAGACCCCTCTGGCCATCCTTGGAAGGTGAAGAGAGCAAAAAAACCAGTCTTGGACAATTCCTTTCCAGGAGATTTTGGGGCTTTTTTTTTCCTTCCCCTCATACCCCCCCTAGAAAATCTGCAGGCTTCTTGTCAGGCTCATTTTGCTGATTAAATGCTGCAGTTCTGTGTGAACCCCCAATTGTAATTTAGGGGAGAAAGTGTCACCTTTGGGGCCCTGTCTGGGGACACCCAGGGGCCCCTGGATCCCGATGGGGTGTGCAGCACCCTGAGAATTTTGGTTGCTCCCTGTTAAATCTGCCCTGCTGCAAAACACCACCAACCCTTAATCCACAGGGGTCTGGGTCCTCTCCAGGGACAGGTTCTACCTAAAATTAGAGCAGGCTCAATTTGTCTTCAAAGTTTGCTGTGTAATGGAGGGCCAGGCACACACACAACATTTATAGAAATGTTTCCCCAGTCAAAAACCCCTTTCAGTGTCCAGATTTGGTGCTGGGGATGGTTTGGAGCTGGGGTGAAAAGCTTGCAGTTCCATTAGCCTTTATCACTTCTGAAAATCAAAACTTGTGGCTAATGAGGCTATTTGATGACTTTTGGTGGCTTTGATATAATGATTGACTTCAAATATGTGGTTTCAAAGCAGTTTGATGAGATTTACCCTCCTGCCTTCTGTATCCTATTCTATTCTTATCTTGAATGTGTGTTATAAAGAGACCTCTCCATTTCTTTGTACTAGAATTCCTTTTATCATTTAAAGATTCTTGAAAAGTGTAAGAAGAGAAAGAAATTACCAGGAACACACCTAATTAATTCAGAAATTAATTGAGGCTAATTTAGGTGACATTACAGCACGATGATTTCATTAATAAATAAAATTATTATCAAAAGGAACATGCATTTCCCCCCAACTTTGAGCATACCTCTTCAGCTCCCATCATTTAAATAATCAAACAGTTCCTCACTTCCCTGTGATCACCAAGGGTGCAGCTCTTTGTGGGGAACAGACCTGCTTCAGCTCAGAAATTCAGAATAGAAGGAGCTCTCTGGTGCCTGAAGCTTTGCCCCACATCCCTGCATGGGGGGAATGCTGGAATCCTTCCCATCTGGGAAATATTCAGGGGCATCCTGCTCTTGGTGCCTCCCAGGTGTGGTTGTGCTGTGGGGTGCTGGACCCATGGGTGCTTTCCCCAGCTGGCCTGGGAGCCCCAGGGCCTGTGGCAGGAACAGGAGGATTGTTCTCCACTCCCAGGCTCGGGACTGGCTGTGTTCAGTGTGGCTTCCACTCCTACAACAGCTCCTTTATGGCATTTTGCTTAGCTTGTCTTTGTTCCTGTGTTTAGACACAAACTGTGCTCTGGCCATGTGAGAGGCAGCCTGAGCACTGCTGGGAAATCTTGCATTGCTCAGTGCTTGCAGGGTTCATGGCTGTGTGCTCCTCTCTATCCAGCTGTGTGGCATCAGCTCCTCAAACATCTGGTGCTCCCTGGAGGGGCTGTGGAAATGGCCAGGGAAGAGGAAAATAGGAGGTCAAACAGCAAACTGCACTGTGCAGTTAACCTGGCTGCAATTCCTGAGCCACAAATGGAGGCTGTTTTCCAGAAAATGGGATCAATATACAGCTTGCTATTGTTACACATGAAGGAAAAATAAATAGTGCCTTGAGCTCCTTTTCACGTGGAATTGCTTATCACTCCTGAGCAGCTTGGGATGGCACACAAGGCAGGCAAGCCTCAAAGGCTCCCCTTGCAGGGCTGCAGCACTGCAGTGACTTTGGTCCAGCTCCAGGCTCAGCTGGTGCTGCCTTTTCAACCTCAGCCTCACAGGAGGTGAGAGGGGGGGACAGCAGGGTCCAGCCAGTGCTGAGGCCATCCTGTGTCCCCCAGCCTGGTGGGTGTGCAGCCCTGGGGCTCTGTGCCCTCTGTTCCCTGCTGGGCAGGACAGGGGGAGGTGGCACAGGGCTCTGTGCTTCCCTGGCTGCCCCAGCTGCAGCCACAGCCCAGGCTGCAGGTGCTGGTGGAATGTTTGGCTGTTTGACACATCAGGAGCGTCTGTGCTACCCCTGCCCTTGCACGGGATCCTGTGCCTGAGCCCCTGCTGCTCACAGCTCTGGGATGGTGATGGGAGCCTGGGGAGCGGCAGAGCATCCCAGGGACTGCCTGAGGTTCTCCTCCAGCAGATCTGCTGCCTGAAAGTAAGGATGAGAAGTGGAAAAAATATATAATTGAAGGCCTATTCTAAAATGAGAGGCATCTGATTTTCTGGCTTCTGAAAAAAAATCCATTTGCCTTGTTTTTTTAGAAAGAAAGGCCATTTCTCTTTCTGTAGCGTCTATTTTTAAACATTCGAGTTAAAATTAATTATTTCGTGTCTGCAATAACCCTTTTTGCACGGGGACCTGTCTGAAAGAGTCATTGATTTCCTCTCTGTGTGTTCACCAGCTGCAGAACTGGTGCTTCATCTTTTAATCTCCAATATGAAAGGAACAACAGAGGTCACTGTGGACTTGTGTTCTTCAAAGTGATTAAGGCAGAGCTGAGAGAGCTGGCAACAAGGCCAGCCTGCTCTCCATTTAAGTGTATATATATATATTTATTTCTCTGTGCTCCCCCCTCACCTGGGACCCTCATGTCCCTGAGTCCAGGGAGAGCTAATTAAAATGGCTTGTTCCCTTTAACTGAGTCTGCAAACAGCTTGGCACAGAGCAGGTGTCACTCCACCATCCCTGCTTTGGCAAGGAGGGAATTGTCCTTCGCTGTCTCCCCAGCAAACCCCTCCTGCTTTTGCTCCCCCTTACCCCCACCTGTAAAAGCTGTTTATTAGAGACACCCAAGCCTGGAATTAAAGCCCAGGAGAGGTGGACAGAGTGTTGGAGAGCCTGCTGCAGCTGCTGCCTTTCCCACCTCTGTTATTTTGCAGTGGGACCCCATGATGAGAAGCAGCCCATGTCTGAAGGAACTCCCAGTTACAGGGATACAGGCATAAAGAAAAAGAAATAGACTGTTCATTATTTTCACACCATTTAACCATTCAAATCTGCTGTTTGCAGAGCAAATGCCACCATTCTTGGACCTTCCCATTCACTTGGACTTTGAAGGATCCTGAAGCAGAAGGACCAAATGAAAGAAATTAAATATGCTTTCCCTGTAATGGAAAAATACATAATGAGGCAGCAGTTGTGAGTCTGCTTGATGGTTCCAGTGTGTTCCAGAGCTGGCAGTCAGACAATAAACAGCACACTGCATCTTTCAGGTGAGGGTGAACATCACTACCATGGTGGGCATCCCAAGCTGAGCCTCATGCTGGTAAATTTTATGGAATATTTACTTTTCCAGGCTACCTTTCTGTAGTTTTTACTGTAACTAAGGCAAAACCCCCACAACCTTCTTATCTGAATGTATTTTTAACCTCTGATCATCCAGGTGCTTGGTCTGAGAGCTGCAAACACAGCCCAACATTGTGCTTTACGTGGCTTTTTCAGATTTTTCAAATGTTTGCACTGGCATTCCCAAGGCTGGCTGCCTGCCTGCACCAGTGAGAGACCAATTTCAGTTATCAGCTTGTATTGCACATTCCATAAAGGCCAAAGCCATCCCTTTGTGCTGCTCTGGTACAATAAAGAACTGGGATGAGTCTGAGAGCAAGGAGCTTATTCTGGTTCTTTACATCCTCTAATAAACTGATGTCTTTTACCCACAGTTACAGTGCTTACCTGTGGACTTGATGTTTCCATTACAAGGGAGCCATAAAAAACCTTGTAACTGGCCATTGCAGTGGCAGATTTACAAACTCCTTTTTTCTTTCCCTCCTCTCCATTCAGTTAGATGGGAAATTGTAGCCAGAGCTAATATTAAAAATGCCTTCACACATTAACTTAACACATTGCAGCCTCACTAATAGGATGCACTGGAAGCTAATTCCAACTTTTACATAGCAGACTATTAAATCAGGAATATGGCATCTTTTGTGTGATGCCTGTTGTGTATCAATTACAGAGCAGTGCTCTGTTTGCCTCCAGCCTCACTGGCCCTGCTCTTCCTCAGGGGTTTGCAGGGGCTGAAAAGAGGGAAAGAACCAGGCTGGGATGAGGTTTTGTTCCTCCTTACCCCTACCTTGAAATACTATTTATCATATATTATCATTATTTATTAGGGACATTCAGCCCTGGAGATTTAAAGCCTAAGAGAAGTGCTCAGTGCTGCAGTGGGAGCTGCCATCCCATGGATGGTGCTGGCTTCTCCCAAACTCTGCTCAAACCCAGAGGATGAGCACGAGGTTTCCTTTCACCAGCCCAGAGCAGGGGTTAAATTGGCACAGGAATGCTCTGCCCATGGTGAACTGCATCCTGACACCAGGATCACACCAATGGGGTCTCTGCAAGCAAGCTTTTTTCCCTTCTCATTCTGTAATTCAAGCCTGGGAAAGTGAGTGAAGTGCGATTGATTGCTCAGTAAAACACTCAATTAGAGCAGATTATCTGAAGGAAAAGAATGGCAAACTAGAATTTATTTTTCTGTGTCATTAGGGAAGCCTGATAACGGAATCACTGCAGAGCCAAAGAGGAAATCAGCAGCAGAGAAGAGAATTAACTCATTTCAAAACATGCCTTGTGGTTTTTCTCAGGAGCTTGGCTTGGGGGAAGGATGCTGGGTGTTTGTTTGGGGCTTTTTTGGCTGTTGGTTCCATGGATGTAGCTTGGGCCTTTATTCTTCTGCTGCTGTCCCTCTTTTTTTGCATCTTTAGAGTCTTTGGTCATTTACCCCAGCAGTGACAGTGGTCAGTCACTCGAGGAAGATTTCTCCCCACTGGAACAGCCCAAATGCAAACCCAGCCATCACTGCTGAGCTCACATATTACAGTTGGTTGTTCAAGCATTTTATCCTACAAAAGAACAGCAACACATTTCTTTTTCTTGCTCTGTTCAGTGCTGTGGATTGGTTTTTGCCTCTTTGTTGAGGTTGGTTTTTGCCAAGGGCAATGAGGGGCCACTCATCCAAATCCTGAGTCCCCCAGCACTCATTGCTGCTCTGGGATGGCTCCTGTGCTGTGCTGGTGCTCACAGGGGTCCCAGGACAAGGGCAGAGATGAGAATCTGGACTTCATGTGTCAGAAGGCTGATTTATTATTTTATGATATATATTATATTAAAAAGGAAATGATATATGATACCTATACTAAAAGAATAGAAAAAAGGATTTCATCAGAAAGCTTGAAAGGAAAAGAATGGAGTGATAATAAAATCTTGTGACTGACCAGAGGGTCTGAACCAGCTGGACTGTGATTGGCCATTAATTAAAAACAACCACATGAGCCCAATCCCAGATGCACCTGTTGCGTTCCACAGCAGCAGATAGTTACTGTTTTTCTTCTGAGGCTTCTCAGGAGAGAAAAATCCTGGCAAAGGGATTTTTCAGAAAATATCATAGCGACACTGTGCCTCCCTTCTCTTCTGGGAATTAAACTGTAAAATTACTGAGCCAACAGTCTAAAAATACTGCAGAAAATAACCAAGTTCTGCATGGTTCCCTAGCAGCGTTAGGGGTCAGCTCTGGCTGCCACAGAGCAATGGGCTGAGGGTGATGGGGATGATTTCTCCTGCCCCTTCTGAGGGCTTGGCTGCTGCTGCAGCAGCAGGGCCAGGCTGGGGCTGGAATTCCTGCTCTGCCCTCCTGGAAAACAGAACTGCTGTTTGTGCTGGGGAAAATCACCTGTGGCTGCTGGGGACTCCGTGTCCAGGAGCTGCACTGGGGCTCCACAGCTCCCTGTGTGGCTGAGTGCCCTTTTTGGGATTCCCTGGAAGGCTGGGGTGGTGCCACTGCTGGGGACAAGGTGGGGACGCAGGCAAAGCTCTGTGTTCCCACAATCTGCTCTGTACCTCCAGCCTGGAGAGAGGAAAGCACATATTGCTCACTATAAAGTGTCTCTGGCTGCACATAAAGTGCATTTCAAGTGTTCTGTAAAGCTGGCCTGCTTTTATGAATCTCAGCTCTATTGACAGACAATATATGGGCAAAATGCGATCGCAGCAGTTCTAAAAATCGTTTTAATGATGTAAAGTGGCAATATTTTTCATCAGTTGTAAAATTATATTGGCTTCCTATAATTCATTTAATGGCAATTATACTAAAAATACTTCCACTTGAAGTAAGTATCTGCAGGAGCTTCATAGAGGTGGGAATGTTTGACAGATATTTGCTTACACAAGCTGCACATTCACAATGTAATCAAAGAAGCTCTTTTGCCATTAGTTCTACTTGAATTTGTAGCCTCCAAGCCACTGAGAAGTGTCAAGGCGCTGTGGATGCTCAGAAGGAACCCAGAATTCCTGATATTTCAAATTATTCTGCAAAGCTTTTGAAATTGGATTTGATTGAATGAGTTCTTGGAAAGAGAAAATAATAGCTTGTCTCCATTTGTAGCTGGGCCAGGCATGAAGCACCAGCTTTACTGCTGCTTCCTCCACTGCTCAGGAATTCCAAAATACACTGAAAGATGAGCAGCTGAGGAGGCTGTGCCAGGGACTGGAGCTGTGTTACCTCTGCCTTGAATCATTTTAATGTTTGACTCTGCAGAGCCTCAGCTGGGGGAGCAGAGGGCTGGGTTCCTGAGCCTGCTGCATTGCATTGGCTCTTTGGCTGGAAATGGAACAGATTTGGACCAGATAAAATCCTCACAAGCTTCACATTTGTTAGCTGAGGTGCTTGTTATGCTTTCCCACGGCTCCCTCTGCCCCAGCCCCACCAAATCTGCCCTGCCCAGAGCTGAGGGTGCAGGAGGAAAGCAGATGGGAGAGGGCAGAGCGTGGACAGGGTTCAGGAAGGGAGGCTCAGCCCCACCTCCTTTGAGCTGCAATCAGGCTGTGCTGCTTCAGTTTGCCTGCCCAGAGCCTTG
Organism: Agelaius tricolor; assembly: GCF_023055355.1. Taxonomy (NCBI): domain Eukaryota; kingdom Metazoa; phylum Chordata; class Aves; order Passeriformes; family Icteridae; genus Agelaius; species Agelaius tricolor. The sequence continues at coordinate 1,290,338 of NW_027269280.1, forward strand.
GGGTGGGTCAGGAGCAGCAGCAATGAGGTGGATGGAGCAGCTGCCTTCATCTCTGACTCCTGTTCTGTCCCTGGTGCTCGTTTCTGTGCGGTGCAGAGCAGGGTCCTGCTGCTCCTCGGGGCCGTGCTGGGGATGGACACAGGCTGGATCAGAAATATCAGCTGCAAGCTTTGCAACAAAGGGGCTGCAGTGCCTTTAATCCAAGGCATTGGGCAGCTCACAGAGGAAATCCCAGTTTGCCAAGTAACAGAGAGAGGGCAGGGCTGGAGCTCTCTGGGAAGGTTCCTGTATTGGCTCTGCATCCTGAATAATCTGTGTGCACCCCTGCCCTGGGAATGTGCTGCCAGAAGGGGAATGGCCAGCACAGAGCTGGCACTGGATATTCTCTGTTCTGGAAACTGAGGGGCACATCTGTGCTGCCTCTGCCCAGCCAGCCTGGCTCCTAAACCACTGAGGCTGAGCACCAGATGGGAAAAGGCACAGACATGTGGGGGTTTTTACCAGGGACAGAATTGAGTTCTGGATGTGGGGGTTTTTACCAAGGACATAGAACTGAGTTCTGGATGTGGGGGTTTTTACCAGGGACAGAATTGAGTTCTGGATTTCTGGATGTGTTTTTATAAGATGGAATAAAGAATTGGACTTGTTTTGGAGGGTGGCTTGGAAACTTATTTTATCCTAAATGCAGGAGGTTAAGTAAGCTGGGCTCCTCATCCAGCCCATTTGTCAAACTGTGATTAAACCTGGTTTTACCAGTGTTCCTTTTGTTTATAGACAGTTGTAGTCTTCATATCTCTCTGCTCTCACTCAAGTTTTGATCTTGATAGAAGCTTCCTTAATTCATGCCCAGTGATTTCCAAAGCTGCTGCTCTACACATCATAAACACATGTGGCTTACAAGATAAAAATATGTTTGTTTGGTTTTGTTTTTTTCACGTGGAGTAACTTTCATTGCAGAATAAATTCCCTCCCAGCTGCTGGTACTATTGGATTGCATTGACAATGGGATTCTTTTATGGTGGGGTTGTGGAAATTATTTTATAGATTACCTATCACTGCTTTCAATAGTAGACAGCTTTAGTTAATGTAGTGGAACTGGGATTTTTCTCCTTGATGTCTGCACTTTGTAGCCTTTTGTTCCATGTGCAAGAGGGGGAAAGTAATAGAGAGGAATGCATCGACCACCAGCACATTACAGCCAGCTGTGGCTCCAAATGTGGGGATGAAGGAATAAACAGGAGTGTCAGCTCATTTAATATCTGCTGATCTCCACTGGCTTTGGGGGAGAGGTTCTTGGGGATTACAGAATGTCTGCAGTTAAAGTATCTCATTGTGAATGGAGAGTGTGGGTGTTAACAACTGGGAACCAAGGAATTGAATAGACCAGAACTCTGAAATTTGGCCTCTAAACAGAGCTGGGATCTGCCATCAGAATTTCTTTTCCACCTTTCTCCCTGTTCTCGGAATTATGTCTCTTGCATTTGTGAATTTTGGAATTTCACTTTTGGGCAGGAATCATTCCATGTACGTCAGCACATTCTGTAATCCCTGTGGTGCCAGCAAACAGAGTGGGACACACAGGAGGGAGGAGAGGAACTGGGAGCCCTGGGGCACGGCTGCCTGTGGGGGAAGTGGGGTTGCTCCTGACAACAGCAGCCTGCTGGGCTCTCACTTGGCTCTCCCCCTGCTCACTTGCCTAAAATACTCATTTACCTCATTCCAAAGCCTCTTCTCGTCGTGTTATGAGTTTCCCACCTTGCCTGTCGTAGCTGCTGAGATATTTCAGGAGCGCCCTACTTGCAGCAAGGAGGAGTTAAACACTGCTCTTCTATAAAAGTGTCTCCTTGTAGTGCAGAGTCCTCCCTGGGTGGGGCTGGAGCCGTGCATGGAGCTCCTCTGGGCTGCCCAGCCTGGGGCTCTGAGCCAGCCGGGCTGGGGATGCTCAGGGTAGGGCTGGGGATGGGCAGGGCAGGTGGGATATCCAGGCAGGGCAGGTGGGATATCCAGGCAGGGCTGGGGATGCTCAGGGTACGTGGGATATCCAGGCAGGGCTGGGGATGCTCAGGGCAGGGGGAATGCTCAGGCAGGGCTGGGGATGCTCAGGGCAGGTGGGATATCCAGGCAGGGCAGGTGGGGTATCTGGGCAGGTGGGATATCCAGGCAGGTTTTTGGCCAGGCACATTATCTCCCAAAGCCAGGACGCTTCATTCATGTAAAAGCATTGAAAGGAGAGTTTTGATTGTTGGGTGCAGAGCAGGTTTTCAGTGCCCAATGGCAAAAGAACCTGCAGGGACAGCCTGGCAGGTTTTTGGGTCCTCCCCTCCTGCATCACATAGAGCACTGCAAAGACAAGTGGCAAACAAGCAGAGCTGCTCGAGCACCCAGAGCTGTGCTGCTCTCAGCACTGATATTTTCCTGGAAGGACAGGGTTTACCTGTTCAGAGAGCAACAGGTGACTTCATCCTCTCCTGAAGTCTCCAGCTCATTGAAAATTCCTTCCAGAATCCCCAGCGTGACCCCTCCTGCACTGCTGACTTGCTATGTGTCATCCAGGCACAAGATGTCTCTGTGGGCTCTCCAGAAATTTTAGATTTAAAAAAAAAACCCCAAACGAAACCAACAAGACAAATCTGCAGCTCAAGCTGTGTGGGAAACCTGTCAGCTTGTGTTTGTGTTTTTGTTTGTTTTCTGTAAGGAATGTTTCCTGTGCTGAACAGGCTGAAGGGTTGGGGTTTATACCTTCCCCTCTGCCCCAGCCCGTGGCAAAGGAGCACCCAGGGAGAGAGGAGAGGGAAGAACCGGCAGGGTTTGGGATTCCAGAGGTGTTGGGAAGGATGCCCTCAGGGCTTAGGCAGCAGGGGTGGATAACAAAGCGCTTCATCCTCTAATTTCTGTATTGAGAGACACATTCCAATGGCCTGAGCGTTCAGGACATCAATAAACACAATAAACATTGGAGCTGAATTGATAAAACTGATGGAAACTCGAGGTTGGAAGTCTCCTAGAGTCTGAATGCTTGATTTGCACCATAGAATTTTAATTAAGAGTTAATTCTGGGTTTAATCTTCTTCAGAAATTTACTTTTTGAATAAAAAATCAGTAGGGCTTCTTTCTAACCTTAAAAATAATTGCCACAATGGTGTGTCACACCCAAGCATTCAGTAATGTCCAAGAAAGGATTGCAAGAGCATTGGGTTGTGAGTTGGTGTTTCAGCTCTGGGTCTCACATAAATACCTTTGCTTTCTGGGTTTGAAATGTCCCTCTGGTGTTCCTGGCTGTTAGAGCCCCATTAATGAGCTCTGCCCAGTGGAGCAGGGCACAGTTTTGCACAGAGTGGCTTGGAAAGGCACTGACTCTTACCTGGGCTGCCAAAAACGTACTGATTTTGTACAAAAATGCACAGAAATCACCTTCTGGCTCTTCAGCCCAGATGCTTCCAACCCAGGCAGAGGAAGCCCATCCAACCTTGCCCAAAAATCTCCATCCCATCATGCCCAGCCAAAGGCAGGAGCTCAGCAGGACCCTCCCCTATCCTGAGATGTAATGTCAGCCTTGATTGGAAAATGCAGTTTCCTGTTGCTCAGAAACCACCAAGGATGGAGGGAGTGCATCTCCTTGGGAAGCTTGCTCAGCCTGGCTGCAGGTTCTCTTGGGTTTAGAGCACAGCGTGGAATTTGGATGCAGTGGGCAAACTGTAAAGATGATGTGGAGTAATTGTGATGAATTGTGCTGGGAAATGATCTCCTTGTGAGCAAAGCACGTGCTAACCAAGAGATGAGCCCTTAATTCAGCTGTCCACTGCCATCCTGATGCTGCTGGTTTAGCCTTGCTTTACAGGCAGCACTGGGTTTTGTAATCATAGTGTTTGCAGCAAATCTGCAAACAATGGTTGCACTCCCACTAAGTGGAAGCAGGGAAATTATTCTCAAAACCACTTTCCCAGGTGGGATCTGAGGATGTACAATACCCCACTGACACAAATTGCTCCTCTGGGGCTGAACACAGTAAATAAGATAAAAGGAAAACGACCTTGTGGTGTTAAATTCTTAATCCTTTATCTTTACTTAGGATTCCACCTAATACTCTTGCAATTAAGAGATTCTTGATCACTTAATTGGCTCTCATGTCTTTGGTCTTCCTTTACAACCCTGTCAATAGCAGGATTGATAACATTTCCTCCTCTGTGGTGGGATTTGACGCCAATCAGAAAAATTCTGTGAGGAAGCAGCTCTGCCAGTCTAAGTGGTGCTAGGAACTGCAAATACTCAAAGCAACAAAAGCCCTACCCCAAACCCAGCTGGGGGGTTTGTGGCTTGCAGAGGGTGAGCACAGGGAGGGATGTGTTTGACAGCTGCCCCTGGATGCTCTCAAGGAGCAGGAATTCCTCCCTTTCCTGGTTAGCCCAGCTGAGGTTAAAGGATGTGTGCGGAGTCTGAGCTTGTAATTTGGGGAGTGAGTGGGGAAAACTCCCGAAATATTGGTAACTGCTCATGTGGTGGAAGCAGCAAGTGGTGTTCAACCAAAGGTTTCTGTCACAGACCTTGGGAATTGGGGGAAATGCTCCCAGGGAAGCTGGGGTGGGTGGGCAGCCAGAGCTGTGTCACACCTGCAGGGCTGGGGAAGGTCAGGAACTGATTCACTGGATGGTGAAGGAGGAAATGCAGTGTTTTATTGCTAATCAATAGCATTCAGGGTAATAAACCTTTCAGAGTCAACACTCATGTCCAGGTGATGATTTAATGAGGCAGAGGATGTTTCTTGTCTGGAGGTGCTTTGTGCAGCCCTGGCTCTGTGTTCTGCTACAGGCACTTGGTGGCCGCAGGATTCAGTCCCTGACTAAGGTCTATTAAGCTTATTAAAGATCAGCTTATTTCCCAGTCCCTGTAGCTTTTCTGGCTTATAGAACTTGCCTCAACCCCACAAAGGTCAGGGATAGACAAGGGCCTTCACAGCAAATATGGGACCTGACAATGGGTAAATATTCTAAGTATTGTACAAAATATATCAATATGTTTCAAGTGATAATATTTTTATTCAGAACTTGTGCTTTAGCTGCCAAGGCAGCACAAAGCAGGAACTCTCATTTAAGCAGCCTTTCCTAAGAAGGGGGTCAATGGAAGCTGTCACTGCCAGACCCAGCCCTGGAAAACCCAAACCCAACCCTGGAGCTTCCCATTCCCACCCTTGGTTTTACCCAGCACTTGAAGGGTTTCCCTGCTGCCTGGAAGATGCTGCCAGCAGTGAGTGTCTGTACATGGGGGTAGTTTTAAGTTTTGCTCCCATAATGAATGGAAATTGAATCAATCTCTTCTGGGACTTACTCCAAGATGAGACATTAAAGCAGGATTTTTACACACACCCTACACACGCTCCAGCAGTAAGCATAACTTCAGTTAATATTCCTAACAGCTACATTTTCTCCTCAAAAACGAGCTCATTAACTTGTGAAATATACAGGATTCAGGTGCTTGATAGCAAATAAAGCCTTTAAAAAATTACATTTAACCGCCAGGGATTTTAGGAGCCTGACAAGAAACAGCTATTTCACACAGCTTTTTTTTTTGAGGTGCTCCAGAGCAAGTTCAGAATTCTAATTTTGGAGTTAAAAAAATCTCAAGGTTGTTCCTCAGAGGAGACAGGAGGAGAACGTGCTGCTGGAGGCCCAAAATCCTCCACTGCCAGTCAGAAAATGCCATGACTGCCTCCAGACCCAAGGCAGAATTAATCCTCAACAAGACAGAAAACTTGGGAGGGTTTTTGGTTTTTTTTAAGTGAATAAAACCAGAAAGGAAGAGCTGAAATATTCCCAAAAGTTTAACCCCAGTTACTCCAGCACCTGAGGAGGTTGTTCTTTGTGGAGCTTGGTGAGATGAGTGTTGAGGCAAGGTAGAAATGCAAAGAGTTGGAAGGGAAAGCTCATTTAGGGATCCTCCTTTGTGGGATGTGAATGAGGCACAGGTGCCAAAGTTAAGTGTGGGCAGTGGGAATATGGGATCTCCTTGCAGTTTTAAGGATTAAAGGGAAATAAGAGCCATTTCCAAATTGTGTAACCCCTATATAAAAGCAGGTAATGACTTCTACTGCTTCATTCTTCAGCTCTCTTTGCTGTCTGACAAACACACTCAGAGGCATTTCAGCCCCAGTTCATAGCTCAGGCTCTGCCCTCTCACACCAGGTTTTTGCCAGGATTTTGCCATTCCAGGCTGCTCCCAGCCCTGTCCAGCCTGGCTGGGACATTTCCAGGGACCACAGAGCTCTTGCCTGCAGCCTCCACAAATGTCTGTGTTTTCACCCTGGCCAGGAGGGGAATCATCCTGTTGTTCAGGTGGACACCAGCCAAGCAAATGGCTCATTTTTTCTGCTAAAATGTTCTTTCTGTGATGGGGTTCGAGTTTGGTGTGCCCGTGCAGGCTGGCTGCCCCACTGAGAGCCCAGTGCTGCAGCCACAGCCATGCTCTGTCCCCTCCACACCTGTGTCCAGCTGAAATGAGCCCTGCAGGAATGAAAATCAGCCAGGGCTGAGGAATCCTGCACACCCTGGCAGTGGGACAGGGTCTGTGTCTTGTATTTCTGACTTACAGAGCAGGGACAAAGTGAAAATCAGCCAGGACTGACGAATCCTGCACACCCTGGCAGTGGGACAGGGTCTGTGACTTGTATTTCTGACTCACAGAGCAGGGACAAAGTGAAAATCAGCCAGGACTGACGAATCCTGCACGTCCTGGCAGTGGGACAGGGTCTGTGTCTTGTATTTCTGACTTACAGAGCAGGGACAAAGTGAAAATCAGCCGGTGCTGATGAATCCTGCACACCCTGGCAGTGGGACAGGGTCTGTGTCTTGTATTTCTGACTCACAGAGCAGGGACACCCCATCAGTCACTGCTGGCAGCCTCAGATCCCAAGAACTTGCTGCATTCCTTCTCACCTCATTGCCTGTGAGGGCAGAGCTCCCTTCATGGAGGCTTTTACAGCAAATATCCCAGATTAATAAAGAGGTGAAAGAGCTCTGGTTCATTATTTATCCCTGACTGATATTTATTAGCCAAAACCAATTTGTGCTGGGATTCCTTTATGGGTCTGTGATTGCAGGAGCCGGGGCAAATGGTAATTAAGGAGCTGAGATGAGTCCTCTCACCTCAGAACTGGGCTTCAAAGTGATGCCAGGATAATGAATGGTGGGGTCTCAGAGCCAGGCTGTGCCTGGGGGGGCTCCCACGTGTGGCTGCAGGGCCCAGGCTGTGGGACAGCCAGGACACTGCTGCTGTGTGAGGTGACACCAGCATCCCTCTGCTCACCAGCCCTGCTCTCATCCACCTCCTCCAGCCTTCCCCACCAGCTGTGCCCCTCTACAGCTAATTCTGCCCAAGGGATGTGTAGTTCAAGCATATCGATTTTGAGAGTAGGCAGAGCTCTGTAGGTGTAGGTGATAGGCAGGTATTTCTCTTTTTTGCCTGTTTACAAGTAGGTAAACTGAGGCACAGGCTCATGATATCCAAAATAAGCTGTTTAAGCAGACTGGGCCTTTGAAATGAGGAATGTTGGTTCAAGTTACCAAACCCCCATTTCCCACTGAAAGCAGGAGCTGGAAAACTGCTTTTGAAGGATTTTGCAAATGCTTTCTGCCCCAGGTGAGCTGACCCTGAGCTGCTCCCTGGGCAGAGAGCAGCGCTGGGGTCCTGGCAGCCCTTGGCTGGGTGGATCCTTGCAGGGACCCACGGCAGGGCTCTGAGCAGGAGCTCCAAACCCAGAGGCCCCTGAGGGGCAGGACAGGGCTGGGGAGAAGGGGCTGACAATTCCATCCACGTGGACATTCTGAGCTTGGCACAAAATCCCTCTGTGGCACAGGTGGAGGGCACCCCCTGGAGCAAGCTGGGATTTGGGGATTTTAGCTGGATCTGGACCCCAGGGGGAGAGCAGCAGGAGGATTTCCCCAAAAGATGATTGACCTGTCTGGCTCCCTTCTGGAATCAAAAGAGGCCAAGAGGGGCCCCACAGGTTTCCCTCACCAGGTTTTGTCCAAGGTAAGGCAGGAAGGTTTCTTACCCACAGATCAGCTCACAACTAATTACAAGTGATCTGATCCTTCTGATCACACCTTCAGGGAGTTGGTACAGGCTATTAACAAAACCCAAGTGGGAACATTTTTTTTGTCCTGTGGCAAATTCTCACATTTCATTATTTTTCTTACCCTCAATCAAGAAGAGAAGTAATGAATACAAATCCTAATCCTGTTCTCTCTGGATTTGTGTTTTTATTAAAGGAGCTAAAAGAACAGATAGCCAGTTGAAATAATTGTGGGTAAATTCAAGGCTTTCTTTTCTGCAAGTAACCCTTCCTGGTAGGTTTTTAATTTAAGGCATCTCAGTTAGGAGGTTGTACCAAGTGCAGGTGTTCCTCACACTGATGAATTCAGTGAAATTGGCTCTTCACCCTCCCCTCTTGTGAGTTCACTCCTTGATGCTCTGCACTCCAGAGCCCTGGCAGCTCGTGCTGCCCTGGGAGTGCCAACAGGGGCAGCACAGCCAGACCCAGCTCTAGGGGGACTTTATCCCTCCTGGAGGAGCAGAGCCTTCGGTTTCACAGGGCTGTGAGCAGCCATTGCCACGTGCAAAGGAAAACAAGTCCAGCCCCAGTCACTTTTTCGGTCCCGTGAATTTTTTTAAATTTAGTTTTAAACCTCCAAACAATTTTCAGTTTCTTTTTCTGCAGTTCCTAATTCTGGAGTTGTAAAATACTTAACTCCTACTCCTATCCCCTCCACTGAGCAGCCTGTTTTTAAAAACATTCCACAAAAGTGTAAATTCTGATGAAAAACTTGTTTATGCAAGGAGAAGGAGTGCTGAGTTACACTAATATAACCAATTGGCCATTAATGTCTCTGCCCATCAATTTGATATTGTTAGTCCTCCATGAGGCAACATCATTTCTGTGCTCAGAAAACATTAGATTTAATTAGTGCTGGCACAGAACAGTAGAACCTTGAGCAAAAGAAATGCTAAATTGCTTCATTTCTGACATAGAAAATCAATGCATTCTCTATTCTTCCACTCTCTATTCAATTCTACTGACTTGGAAATGGTTTCCTAAGCTTCTAAATAGATTCACAGGACCCTGTTTAGGATTTTAATACTGCAAGCACATTAAAAATTAAACTACAGTCAGGACTGGGTCAGTTACTCAGTGTCAAAGACAAAGCATGATGATGATGATGGAGTTTATTCATCCAGTGAGTTTGTGTCCTTCTCACTTTGTTTGGTAGAAATGATGTTTGTGCCTGCCACAAAGAGTTTGCCATCACCCCCAGCTGCAAGCAGTTTTCTGGGTGGAGTGAGGATGAGTTGGATTCCCAGGTGCTGAGGCTGGGGGTGAGGAAGGGCAGCGCTCCCCTCCCTGCTCATCCCAGTTCTTGTTCTGCAGCTGGGCCTGGCTGAGAAGCTGCTGCCCAGTGCTCCCTGCCTGCTCCTGGCCCCAGCTCCCAGGGCCCAGAGTGGAACTGGGTGTTTTCAGTGCCAGCTCCCTGTTTGCCTGTGAGCCAGCCCAGGGTTTAATCAGACTCTGGAGAGGTGTGAGCAGCCTGGGCTCAGGATGGAGTTGAATGGCTCCAATTAATGCAGGCCTGGCAGGTTGGTTACACCCGGGAGCCCAATCCCTGCAGCAGAGTGGAGCCCTCCCCTCTGCTCCATGAGTCTCAATTATGTCCAGGCACAGCCTGGAGCCCATCCATCACCCAAACACCTCTGTCAGACAGGTGCTGCTGCCTCCAGCCTCCCCCTTCTCCAAGGTCACTGTCTGGGCTCCCTCCCTATTGCCAGGGTTGTTTATTGCCCATCAGCCAGCCGGTGATTAGTTGGGGTTTTCTCAATGCTTTTCTCACTCTGTGCTGACTTGTGATCTCCCTTGCCCTGCCCCTGAAGGGCATTCCCTGCTGTGTGTTTGAATCAAGTGCAGTTATGTCCCAGAGTTCAGGAGTGCAGCTGAGCTCTGCTCCTGCCCAGAGAACTCCCCAACACCAGAATCTGCATATTCAGGCGTGACCTTCCAGGCCCTCATGATTTTATTTTGCCATTTTCAGAAGATGTACCTCCCTTTCTCCTTTTGGTTTGTTTTTTTGAGGTGGCAAGTTCTCAAGAGAAGGAAGGGGAATACCCATCCAGAAACGTCAGTCTTTGTGTTAGTCTGCAATAGTTGGTAAAAAGGCACAACTTTCTGAAATCTCCAGAGCTTGTCGCACAATTTTTGCTGTTAGAAGAGCCTTGATGTGTTTCTTTTGGCTGTCAGTCAGCAGACAAGCAGATCCTGAGGAACAGAGCCCACGCTGTCCCTGGTGTGGCCCCAGAACACCACACCAGCTCGCCCTCATTATTGCAATTAATTGAAATCTATGCAATCTCTGAATCTGCAGCCAGCCAGCCAAATTGTCCTCATTGTGACTGGCTCGTGGAACTAATCCTGGAGCAGGGAGAACCTGTGAGAACTGCCAGGCAGCTTTGTGGCCCTTCTCAGCCTCATGTTTGAAACTCAGTAAATAAGGGATGGCTTTGTGAAACAGAATATTGGGAGTGTTTGCAAATGCTGGGGTGGAGAGCAGGTGGAATTCAGCATTTTGACATGGCCTGCTCCATGATTAGTGCAGAAACTTTGAGGAATTGTGGGGATGTTCATTTTGGAACAGTTCTGGTGTGGCTGGACAGGAGTTGCACCTTCACAAATGAAGGCAGAAGTTCAGGCTGCCTTAAGGCCCTTCTAACTCTCTAAATATTTGTATTCCTTGAGTCACTGTGCTTGATCCTGCAAGGGTGAGGAATCCACTTCTGCTCCAGGAGCAGCCCTGCTCTGAGTTCATGGCTGTGTCAGAGATTAATTTACAGTAACAGATTGTTAGCTGTTGCTTTTGCAAAGTTTTGCTGAGTTTTAATCTAATTGCTAATACAGCATTAAGTACTTTTTGTTCATCATTACAGACGTTCCTTTAGGGCCTGTGGATCTTTGTAGGACAAGAACAGGATTTAGTTTTAAGCACCAGACTGAGACATGATGAAAGCAAGAAGCAAAGGCTGAGACCTTAATTAAAAGAGAGTTACATTTCAGAGAGTTATTGAAGAAGAAGGAGGTGCTAGGGGCTAGAGAGTAGCTCTAAATGTTTCTCCAAGCCCATTTGTGCAGAGAAAGAGCCAAGGCAACAGCTCTGTTACCCACCTTTGCCACGTGAGTGTTTGTGAGAGGCAAACTTCAAACGGGCTGAGCACCAGGAGCAGCCTGGCCCAGGGTGATGGGCACATGGAGGAGCAGGGATGAAGGAAGGAATGCTGCCAGCACAGCAGCTCCTCTGAAGTTTGCTAATGCTTTTTGACCTTGCTGGAGTTTGCTGCACTTCGTGATCCCCTTGATTTCTGTGGAAGTTCTGGCGCCTGCTCTGCTCAGCCCTGGCTGTGAGGAGCTTTTCATTTGCTCATTTACTTCATATTCCCTGTTGGGATCCAGCCCTGCCTGGTGCTGCTCCCAGCTCCAGCACAGCATCCTGCAAGAGGAGGAGGAACCAGCCACTTCCTTGGACAGGGAGCAAAGCTAAGCCAAGCTGGTCAGAGCTGAACAAAAGCTTAAGTTGATGTGGTTTACAAAAAAAAAAAAAAAACCTCAAGTTTTAGGGTATTTTTCATTGCTTCTGATTTATCTCTGTGTTGTATCAGGGAGTTTTCCCTGATATGTGGATCAGAATTAGCTGTATGGATCAGAATTGGATCAGAATTGTCTGTATGGATCAGAATTAGCTGTATGGATGATATGGATCAGAATTGGCTGTATGGATCAGAATTGGATCAGAATTAGCTGTGTGGATCAGAATTAGCTGTATGGATCAGAATTGAATCAGAATTGGCTGTATGGATCAGAATTAGCTGTATGGATGATATGGATCAGAATTGGATTAGAATTTGCTGTATGGATGAGATACGGATCAGAATCAGATCAGAATTTGCTGTATGGATGAGATACGGATCAGAATCAGATCAGAATTTGCTGTATGGATGAGATATGGATCAGAATTGGATCAAAATTAGCTATATGGATGATATAGATCAGAATTAGCTCCTTCCAATCTAATATATAATAATATATATATTTTATAATCTGTAAATCATATTAAATTTTTCATTAGCAAGTAAATGCTATGGCAGGTGGTCTCTGGGAATGAGGACAGCAATGTTATTTCTCCTGTGGACATCTCCCTAACACACTTTCCTTCCTCCTGAGGCATCCAGACCTTCATCATCTCCTGGGCATCAAACATCTCAGGCACACTGTGGGCCTGTCAGCCACTCAGGGATCCTGGCAGGACAGGATCAGAAATAACTTTTTACCCCATCCCACACTCAGAACAAGCCCTGAACCTGCAGCCAGCCAGGCAAACTCTCCTCTTTGTGCCTGGCTCATGGAACCCTTCACTCACTTACTAAAAGTCTCGTAAAATGTCCCAAAGAGCCCTGCAGATCTGCTGGGCTGCTGGTGCAGAGGTTGGTTTGTGTGTTGGAGCTGCAGTGATTGCTGGGGTAAATGCTGCCTGTGCCAGGTGCCTGGCAGTCCGTGCTGGGAGCTGTCACCAAACAGGCCCAGGGCTGAGCCTTCCCTGTGCTCCCACTCCAGACTTGCAGGGGCACTGCAGGACTGGGATTCAACAGCTCCCAGTTAAAAACACTCCCCTAAAGTCCTCAGAATAATTTCATTTGGAGTAAATGAATTTCTTTCTAGACTTAGTCAAAGCAATTACACTCAGCTCGCTGCTGTATTATGGCATGGCATTTATCATCATTTAAGCACTGCAAAGGACTAAAGAACCCAAACTTATCTTTATTCCTGTGCTGGCAGTTTGGTGGGCAGGCTGACTCTGCATTCCCCCTCTGCTCACTGCAGGAGGAAATGTGAGCTTCTAGCAGAATTGGAAATGCTGCCCAAATGGAGCAGAGAATAGGCAGACCTAGGCTGATGTGGGGTTTAGTTACAAATCAAGTTTCTGTCTCACACTTGTTGAGTTTTGGGCTTTTTTTCCGCTTGATATTCCCAGAACATGGGTTAACACAAAGCCTTTCTTCCTGTTCCTCTCTATTTACAACTTCTCCATATGCTTCACCTTCAGTAGGATTTTTTTTTCTGCATCACGCTCTGCCCTTTATTTTATTTATTGCATAATTTTGTGAAAAGAAAACCCTTTTGCCTTCATATTACAAAGAGTGCCTCAATCCACCTCCCTCAGAAGCAGGATGATGCCTGAGCCCTGGCCAAGGCAGCAGTGAAGAATTCACTCCAATTTTCTGAGGTGCTTGGCCACTCTCAGATCTCCTTTCTTTTGAAGGTGAGTTGAGAAACATCAATGTAGGATCTGGGTCAAAATGGATTAGAAACCCCAGTGATTGTAGGACAGCAGGGAATATGCTCTGAACTGTTGAAAACTCTTTCAAACCAGTGCTCAGACATATTCAATAAGAGTTTCTCACTCCTGATGAGAGGTGGAGCAGGCAAAGGGGGAGCAGGAGCTTTGCCAGGGAGCTCTGGCACCTCTGTCCTGCTGTGGCTGCAGACCCCAGGCTCTGGGGCAGCTTTGCTTTGTTCCTGAGAGGATCCACAGCCTCCACATGCTCCTGTCCAGCCCTGTGGCAGAACAGGGGGATGTTTGCCCTCTCCCAGCACCCAGCAGAAGGTTTTCCATCCCAGCAGTGTCCTGCTGGCCCCTGGGCATGGAGCCCCTGCCAGGCTGGGGACAGGCAGCCCTGGGAGGGGAGTTCAGAGCTGGCAGGGAGGTGAAGAAGATGAGTTCTGGCAAAGCTGGGGCTGCACACTGTGAATGGTGCCTTCCAAACCGGCTGGGTCTGGTCTCTCCCTGCTGGAGCCTGTGCTTGTGCTTTTATTCACATTGCTGGCTCTTGTTAAAGACAATGCCCCGAGGGTGGGAAGGTCTTGTTTGACTGCAGAGCTAAAATATGAAATTCCAGAATCCCCTCTCCATTGTAGCTAATTAAGGAAGCTCATTAACCCTCTCTGTGGATGGACGGAGGGGATGTCTCTGCTAATGGGCTTTCTGGTAGAACAGCAAATTTACCTGACCCCTGGGATTAGGTGCCATGTTCAAGTAGCACTCTGCAGCTTGTGGCAGTGACATTTCCTTTTTTTGTCCATTCTCTCTGAGAAACTTCTCTGTATTAAACCAATTTCTCTCTTCTCTTGCGCTGCCTCAGGAGCAGTGCCAGTTCAAAAGCTGGGAAATCAGTCAGCTCATCTCATGCAAGGTTTTGGGATTCAAAGGGACAGGGATCTGCTGGGTGATGGGGAGCTAAAATGTCAACTCATTTCCCTCGGCTGACCATGCAGAGATAACTGTACCAACAAATCCAGCACAATGCTGGACAGAATTTCTCCTTCTCATCCTCCCTGTGCCATGGAAATTTTTTACAGGAGTGTGGAGCAGACTGGTCTGTACTACACCAGTGCCTCTGCTATATTTAGGAAGTGATCTGCTGTTCCATTTGTCAGGAAAGCAATGATCTGATAGCTCTCAGATGCAGATCTGCTGTCTGGGGCCTGCAGGAGAAGCTGCTGCAGGGAGTGCAGGATGTGCTGCAGGGAGTGCAGGATGTGCTGCAGGGGAGTGCGGGGAGCGCAGGCCGCGGTGCAGAGCTGCAGGGAGTGCAGGATGTGCTGCAGGAGTGCAGGACGTGCTGCTGAGCAGCAGGAGCGCAGGCCGCGGTGCGGGGAGCGCAGGCCGCGGTGCGGGGAGCGCAGGCCGCGGTGCAGAGCTGTGGGAGCACAGGCCGCGGTGCTGAGGTGCAGGGAGTGCAGGATGTGCTGCAGGATGTGCTGCAGGGAGCGCAGGATGCGCTGCTGAGGTGCAGGATGTGCTGCTGAGCTGCAGCAGAGCCCAGGGCTCCAGGCTGACCCTGCAGCCCCACTGAGGGAGGGTCCCCTGTGCTGAGCCTGCTGCAGCTTCTCCAGCAGCATCACTGCCAGAGCCTGCTGCAGTAAAGCACAGGGGACTCAGTTTCTCCATGCAGGAAATTCTTTATGTACACAATTACACAGATTTTACAGACTTGGTGTTTGACTCTGGCTTGTTCTGAGTGTGGGATCTTCAGGAGCTTATGGGGTGGGGTAAAAAGTTATTTCTGATCCTGTCCTGCTGGGACCCCTGAGTAGCTGACAGGCTACTGGTTTTCTTGCTGCTCAGCTCTCTGGTTAGTAACTGGCATTTTCAGGAGCAGGTCCTGCAGCAATGTTCAAGTGGTTAAGTGCTTTTGTGGTGCAGGAGCAACAACAGCACATGAATTACCCAATTAACAAAGGCACCTGGGAGTATAAAAATACCCAAGGGACCCTTTCATGGAGTTGGATAAGGGAGGGAAAAAGTCACCTTAGCTATCAGAGTCAGATACTAAGTGATTTTATTTAAGTGAAATATGAAGACTGGTATTCAGATTAAACCATTCCCCTGTGGCCTTTAAATCTATGGCCTTTAAATCATTTTCTTGCATGCACTGAGCTATTCTGAGGCACATAGCTTGAGCAAAGTCCTCTTAAATGATCAGAAAATACCAGTGATTTTTTTTTTCCTAGTGCTCCTGCCTATTTACTGTGCAAAGGACCAGTCCAGCAGGCAGAGAGGATGCCAGGGCAGCTCTGTGCCTGTGCACCACTGCAGGCTTGCAGAGCAATGTTCCTCCTTCAGAGAGGGTGGGATTTCTTTGTACCTGCCCGTTTTTCCAGGTGGAAGGAGGTTGAGCTAGAGTTGGCTTGTTCAACAGCTTTGCTGTACTTGGGTTTTCCTTTCATCGAATAGAACTTCCTTTTAGTAGAGGAAATAGTGTGTATGGAAAAAAACCCTGCATTAAAGACTCACCTTTGACAAGAAAAGCTCTGCAAATCCAGCTTGTCCTGTACATTTGCAAACTGCACTAATTAGGGTGTGTTATTTTTCTGGCTAACATCAGGTGTGCCTCAAACCTCCACAGCATCAGTGAACTTAAAATTCCTCAAGATTCTGCCCTCTGCAAGACTCCTGGGAAAGCCAGTCTTACTTGGCTGCTGTATAAAACCTAAAGCATCCTAATTACCTAATTTACAAATAAATCAGGGCTGACGTATTGATGCACCACGAGGTTAATTGCTCTTCCTGCTCAATTAGTAGGAAACTTTATGCTCTTTATTACATTAAAGTAAGCCATTATCACTTTCTGCATTTTTATATCTGAGGTTCAGCAGTGACAAAACTTTTATCTCTACTCTGCAAGCATTAATTGGTTTCTGTCTGAATGCCCATTTCATCCCAGAACCCCAACTCTGTGTCTTGTCCATCAATATTTGCTCTGGGATTCCACCATGGAATTTGTGAGCAGGGTTTGTGGGCATTTTCTGGATGTCTTGCTTCAGTTCTTTTTGGAAGCTTTCGTATTTCTACAAATTCATCCTCTTGACAAGTTGCTGGCTTAGTTGGCTGTGAAAAGGTGATTTTTTACTCAGTAGATCAGAGTTTATTAAAGACCTTTTTCTAGCATCTGCCAGACTCTCACTTTTTCCAGAATTTGGGTGTTTCATGGAACACCCATTTTATTATTTATTTTATTTTGTTGTGATTAGTCACAGATCAAAGGGAGTATTGTAGATATATGGGAGAGCAGCATTATAAATTTGTTTTGAAATGATCTTTCAATGGATATTCTTTTCTATATTGAAAAAAGGTCAAAATTATCATAAAATATTTGGATAAAAAAGAAATTTTAAAAAATTAACTTACGAAAAAAATTTGAAAAAATCCAACTTATTCTTGTACTTTTCTTTGGAACACATCTACAGAACAGACTTGGAAATTAGTATTTTCTTCTGGAAATAGCAATTCCTTTTTGAGTTCAGTCAGAGCCAGTGAGCTGGGCTGGTTCCCCCCTCTGGTCTGCAGGTCACAGTGGGGTGTGTGAGTCCTTCTCAAGTGTCTGTGTGAGACAGGGCAAAATCTGGGCCATCCCTGCCAGACTGAAATTCATTATCCCAGGCTCTGCTCCACAGCTGCACAACTCTGAGCCTTGCAAATTGGAAGATGCAGCAGTTCCCAACTCCCAAGGCAACAATTGCTGATGATGTGTTCCTATCCACGTTAGTAGATGCTGGAACAAATAATTTATAATAAACGGTGGCTGCTGTTGAAAGGCTTTTGATGCTGCACACTTATTACCAGCAGGGTCTGCTTTTTGTCATTGTTTGCTCAGTGTTTGGAGGATTTGTGTCGTCTCAAATCACCCTGCCACGGCTGATCATGGCTTTGTTTAAGTGAGTTAACTTGTCTGAATAATGAAAGGCTTGCAGATGCTTGGACCCAAGCTCAGCTGAGCACAGATGGGCTGTCTGTGATGAAAGGGGAATCAGGGGGATATTCCAGCCTGAATAAGTCAGGGAGTCACATCTCATCTTCCCCACGCTGCACCTCTCTGATCCTGATCCCTTCTGAAACATCATCATTGTGTTCAGTGGGTATCCAGAGGACAAGGAGCAGATTTGTCCCGTGCCCCTTGCTGGCAGAGCCATCCTGGGGCTCTCTGGGTGCTGAAGGGGCTGCCCTGCCCTCAGAGCCCTGCACGTTGTGTTCATCAGGGTCTGAGACCGTTCTGGGGGATTTACAGCAAGAACTCATCTTCCTGCAGCAGGACAGCTCTGAGGGTGGGGTGGGTGCCTTCAGTTTGAGCTTTTATGCTTTTTACATTCTGTACTGCCTTAATGTGTGACTCTGAACTCCATATAAAGTGTCAGCAGTTCTCCTCACAGCTCAGTCCCACAGAACAATCCTTTTCCTCTCCTCAGGCCCACAGAACAATCCTTTTCCTCCTCTCCTCAGTCCCACAGAACAATCCTTTTCCTCCTCTCCTCAGGCACACAGAACAATCCTTTTCCAGCCCCAGAACCAAGAACACCACTGCAGCTTCAACCCCAGAAAGTGAAACACCACAGGGAATGGAGAGGAGCAAACTGGGAGGGTGGGACTGCACAACCTGGAGCAATGAACAATGAACCCAATATGGAAACGGACCAAAACTCATAAAAGTGTGGAAACTCAAGACATGCCGTCCAGCTTGGGTCCATCTTGGGTGTAGCCCTGGCTGGGCCCTTGCACTGCCCACGGTGCATCCTTTGAAGGCCCTTTAATAAATCCCTGCTTTATTCCTTTATCTCTGTCAGACTCTGTTCCAGGGAGCCCCTGTGGGTGCCTGGGGGGCACGGGCTCCTCTCCTGCCCTGCCCATCCCTGGGAAAAGGCTGCTCCAGGCAGGGGCTGCTGGCTTTGCCTGCCCTCCCCAGGGAATTTGGCTGTCCCAGAATTTCCCTGAGGTGATTTCAAACACAGCACAGCCTCTACAATTCAGATTGCAAGGAAATTCTCTTTGGTGTCTGTGGGATGGAGGCTCCCCATTATCCTGTAACATCTTATTTATACATTTCTTGAGCTGTTTCTAAAGGGCTGCCAAATAACTGTCAATTTAATTATTCACCTCAGATGGAGCAGAGGAATTGCCACATCCAAAGTTAAAGAGCACTATCTCAAAACTTTGTAGAACAGAAATAATTCAAATTTTAATAACTTTACCTTTTACTGATGTTTTTTTCCCCATTTCCAAGCTTTTTAGCATGGGTTGATTACACATCGCTGCAGGTGATTTTGTTTGAAGGTAGTTGAGTGAAAAATGAAAAAAAAAAACTAATCTTGGCTGAATTTCTAATCATGTTTGCAAATGAGTTGCAGCAACCAAATATCAGCTGGTGTGGAAATGCAGTTATTAAGAACATATGGAATTGGAAAACTCCAGAACTGAGACTGAGCCACTTGGTAACTCCACCAGTTCAAGAAGCTCCTCACAACTTGTTCCATAAAATGATTCCTGTGGTAAATGATGGGGCTGCCTTTCAGTCAGCAGCACTGGGGAATTCATGCATTGCATAGGGGAATACATGGATATTTCTGTGCAGCAGAGAGGGGAAGGAACAGGGCTGGGAGAGTGGGCAGCACCTGGGGAGACTGGCACAGCTGCTTTCAGGGCTCTGCTCCCTTGTAGGCTCTTTGGAGCAGCAAATCCCTTATTCCTATGCTGCAGCTTCTTTTTTTAAAATGTAAAATAAGGGAGAGGTAGGCTCTGGAAGGAGTGCTGGGCTGCCTGGGTGATGTCCTGGTGGTGGTGGAAAAACGTGTTTGAAAGGAGTGAGTGCAGTGGGGCCACAGAGCTGGGCTGATGTGTGGGCATGGGGGTGTGCTGTGGGGCACTGCACCCTGGGAATCTCCAGCCATGGTGCCACAGCCACTGGGGCCTTGAGAAGCTGGGCAATAAAACTGAGATCACAGCAGGGATAACCGATGGCTCCCCAGGGATAACCAATGGCTCCCCAGGGATAATCGATGGCTCCCCAGGGATAACCAATGGCTCCCCAGGGCAGCTCAGCCCAGCGCTCTCAGCACCACCCTCTTTGCTGGGCTTGGCTTTGTTAATGAGGCAGGAGCAGGAATAGAACAGAATATTCAGCTCCAGCCTTCTCCTCAAATGTGCATTAAAGCTCTTGTTCCAGCTGCTGCCACCTCTGCATCAGCGTCCCTGGGGTGGGATGGTGGCCACTGGCACCATGCCCTGCCTCCCCATCACCTGGGCACAGCTGCTGGCCCAGCTCTTCCAGGGCAGCTCTGCTATTTGTGCAGAAAAGATGGGCTGGGGTTCATGGGCTGTGGGGCTGGAACCACCTGTGAGCAGGAGATACAGCAATTTTCTCACCAGAGCAGTTCCAACAGCTGTGCTTTGCTCCTCCTGTCCTTGCAGAAGAAATGTTCCCATTCAGATCGATTTATAAAACTGCAGAAGGAACTGGGAGTTTTAATATTCCATCTCTATTCAATTCTGTATGGAATTGAAATGACCTAAATGGTTTTAAAGACTTTGGCTCTTCATGGTTTCTGTAATTATTACCATTTCTAATGAATTGGATCTGGACCTGTCAGGAATCAGAATTTGGGGCAAGAGGAGGTGGCTGTGCCTGCAGTCAGGCTGTAACTCCTGGGCAGGGCTCCAAGGGCAGCCCCAGTTTCAGGAGTTCCAGTGATCCCCGTGTTCAGCCCCAGCAGTGCTGCTTTCCCCTGTGGAGTTATTTGGAATATTTTCAGTTCTGTCCCAGAGGGGTTTATGGCATTCTACTGCTAAGGGGAAATGTGGGCATGGCAAACACCTTCCCACCCTCTGTTCATAAAAACCTTTTTGGTTTATATTTTATATTCCTTCTTTAAAAGCAATATCAACTGAGCATTTAAATGCATTGTAACAAGTATTTTTAATGTTTTTTGTGTGTGTGATTATGATGAAGAGGTAAAGATTTTAATTTTTTTTCTGCATGGCCACATTTAACAAGGTTTTCCCTTTACAAGTGGCAGTTTTCAAACAGCTGCAATACTGGGAGCTGTGTTCTTTCTGTGCTCTTATGTAAACACAACCTAGCACTTAAATCTCGTGCTATTCTTTCATCCTGGCAGAAGCTGTTTTCTTCACACTCTTTTCATTATTTTTAAGCCATTGAACTCTCATTCCCACAAATTCTGGAGCTGCACAGAGGCCAAGCAGAGCAAGAGTGCTGATTTGCCATTGGCAGGGGGAAGGGGGAATATTTTCATCAGCATTGGATTCATGGCACAAAGTCAATAATAAAGCAATATTTATAGAACTTGGAGATGATTGTAAACATACTTCAAAAATTCCCTTCAGCAGCACTGAAAATGTAATAATCAGTGATCACAAGTGCTTGAGTTATTTCTCCTGTTCCCCCAGCCAGGCATTCTTGTAAAGCTGCTCTTGCTGTTTCCACTCCTATCTTAATATCATTGGGATGCAAGCAGCAGAGCAGGGAAGCAGTTAATCAGGCTGGGCCCCCTCCTGTCCTGCATGTGCAGTGCTCCTCCTTTGCACAGTCCTGGTTTCATGGAGGAGTTCCCATCAAACATGATCTGTGTGGCCTTTTGGGGCACAAAAACTGCTGCTTTCTTCAGTTCACCGGCAGAATTTTAAGGTGATGCTGTGTTGGAGTTCCTGCCTTGGCTTAACTCCTGGTTCAGTGGCCACACCAGAGTTTTGCTGCTGAGGCTCCACAATCATAAGAGGAGGCTGAACACAGAGCAGCCATCTGCACACCACAGCACCCAGCCCCAAAAATGCCTTTATAAGTCAGGTGAGTTCAGGAATAAATAGAATTCATCTCAAAGAGAGAAAGATCTTAATGTAGCCCAGCATTTTGGCTCTGCCAGATTGTCAGTGTTGAGGGCTGAGAGATGTACAAGGTCTCCACAAGAGCTCACAGTTCCTCTTTAGGATCAGTTTGCTCTCCTTGTAAGGGTTTGTACTCTGATCCTGCACATCAGTGGAAATAGGGAAACAACCCTGCTGCAGTGAGGGAGGGGAGCCAAGCCTGAAGGGAGGTGAGTTCAGGCTGGTTGGGTTCCCCTTGCAGGGCAGGGTTCCTTGGCCTCTAGCAGCGTTCTCTGAAGGGAACAGCCCCGAGGATCTTCAGGGGTTTGGGCTCTCCAGGATTAGCTCAGTGCTGACAAAACAACCCCTATTTCCTCAGGCAGCTTCTCACAGGATTGCTGTCCCTTAAAAAGGGGTTTTTCCAGGCTGACCCTTGGTACCAGGCTGTTCCTTGTTTTTCCCCCCTCGTTCTAGACCTGTGTAACTCCAGCAGAATTTGGCCCAGTGTGTAAATGCTGAGCTGACAAGCTGCAGAGCAGAGGCAGCAGTAATTGCAGCAGTAATTGCAGCGTGTCCTCGTTAATTGGTGGGTGCAGTTACAACTCACAGCTGAGCTGTGTCACAGCTAGGGGATTTCTTCTTGCCATTACCTGTCAATACAGGCACGTAAAGCTCCACCCTGCCATGCTCCTGCTGGAAAGCCACCCCTGGGGGGAGAAGGAAATGCTCCCAAGCTGAGAGCCAGTCCTTGCTCCTTCTCTGCCTGTTCCCCTCCCTCACTGCATGGGAGGTGCTCAGAAATGACAAAGAAGAAGATGAAAAGTGCACTTTCCCTTGCCACAGTGGAAGGAGAGGCTGGCTGGAGGCTCTGCTCGTCACTGATGGTGGGACTGGCTTAAATTTGCCCAGCTGCTGCCAACAAAACATAAAAAAAACTCTATGGAGTTTGTCATAGAAAAGGGCTGAGCATTGAGCAAGACCATCCCAAAGAGCTGCCCCCAAAGCCTCCAGCCAGGCCACTTCAGGGACCGAAGCTGAGCTGTCCCAGAGGTGCCCTGGGGGCACAGCCACCCCCTCTGCTCTGCCACTGCCACCTCAGGGCTCAGCTGAAATCCTGGGCTGCCTTTTCTGGCTCGGCAGCTTCCTGAGAGGCTGCCACCAAAAGGTGTCAGGCCCATTTGGGTTGTCACTCTTGGCTCGTTTAGAGTGGGTGGCAGCAAAGCTCGGAGTTGTTTTTTCTTTATTTGTAAAGCAAAACTCTGCTGGGATGAGTCTCTGTCATGATACCCAGGAAAAAATTGATTTATACAGAGTAGGTACAGTCTTTACATCCTGCAGGCTTTGGCTGACACTTGTAATACATTTGAACAATCTTGCCTTTGCCATTCCAGAGGAAAACCCCTGAACCACAAAGACAAATTTTCAGAGGCAACAGATAAAAGAATAAAGCATTAATAAGTTTTAAAAAACCCCACAAAGTGATTTGTTAAAAAATAAAGAGCAATAACTGCAGTGAGCAGAGCAGTGCTCTGTGGAGATCATTCACATTTGGCAGGGAAGGTCAGAGTGGGATCACAGGGCAGCTCTCCCACCTGGGTGCTCAGGTTAAAAAGATGTTTTATGAGAAGCCCTCCTCTGTTATCAGGCCCTTAAAGGCAGCTGCAGAGCTCCTTTCTCCTTTGTTATTCGGTGGCAATTTTCCAAAGGGAGGGAATGGCCTCGTGCTTCATCCCGTGCAGCTCCTGCCATCCTGCAGCAGCCAAAGCCTCGGTGCTGTTTGGGGACAGCATCGATTGCATCAGGGCTTTAATGGAAACCAACCTCTGCAGCCTCAGCCCAAGTGTGCACAGGAGCTTTTCCTTGTCCCCTTCTTGCTCTCCATTAAAATAACAACATCTCCTCTGCTTCCTATCTATCTTCCTATTTGAGCCTTCTAAAAACTTGCTGTGTGTGTGCTTTGCCATAATGAAGAGAGATCTGAGGGCAGGGTTAGTTCTGGTTCCTGGCAGGATCATGGTGAGGACAGGGAGCTCTGTGCATTCCCAGCCTGTCCTCCTGTCCCTCTCTGGTTTATTTGGTGCCCACCCTGGCTGGGGATGCCTGAGTGCAGCTCTGGGGCAGAATTGGGCTCAGATTTTGGCTTTTTTGCACTTTGCTCCCTGACTTAGCACAGTTTCTGCCCAATGGAGTAGTGAGATATTTGAATTTCTTTTTTTTTTTTTTTTTTTTTTTTTTTTTTTTTTTTTTTTAACTCTGGGGTTTCTGAATTCAGCTTTTGCCATCTGATAAAGCAGCTCAGAAGCTGAAGATAATCTGCCTTTTCACTTCAAAGGGTGTCTACCAGACCTTCATCCCCTGCTCTTTGGCAGGAGGAAACTCATCACTTCTGAACTCAGGAAAACATTTTGAAACAAGCAACACAACTGGGAGAAGAAACCCCAAAGTTTTAAGATATTTAGATCTGGACTGTAAGTCCTTGAAATAAAATACACTGATGTCTTTTAACATTTTTAATAACACTTTGAGGTGGGGTGAGAAATTTTGACTACACTAATTCTGACATTCTCATTACGCCTCCCTGTGTTTTATCCTAATCACTTGGGGTATCATAATGCTGATTAATTTGTCTCCTGGAGGATCTCTTTTAATATAAAAGTTCTGTCGAGCTTTTCTTTTTTTTTTTTTTTTTTCAAACACTGCACAAAGAAATAAAAACTAATTAATTGCATTAATAACATCTTTTAGGTTCCTGTACTTTATCTCACACTCAGACCTTGCCATCCAGTCTGCTGTATAATGCACTGCTGGGATTTTCAGTGATAATAATCCGTGGATTTTCTAAGTGGGCTTCTCTGTTCTTCTTGGGCCTGTAATGCATATTTAGGGTTTGTTTTTTTTAGCAGTTCACAATCAATCTGAGTGAGAATTCCCTTGGGACAGTGCTGGAAATGCTTATCCCAGCAGAGGCCCCTTCATGCAGGAGTGTTTGCATGGGAGAACATCAGCTCCTGGAGCTGAGTGTTCTGTGTGGGGTCAGAACCCAGATTTACACTCAAAGTTATTTTGGGTGGGGTGGCAGTGAGCACCTGCCCGCCCCAAAATTCTACAGAGCAGTTGAAAGCAAGTAAATCTAAATCCCATTTCACTTTCCCTGAGGTAAACCCAGCTAATGCCCTAGGCCTGTCAGCAGCGCAGAAAATAAGAAGATTCTTTTCCATGGTTGAGGTTTTCCTCCCCAGCTGCTCCTGGGCAGTGGAAGTGGCTCTGTGAGCACCAGAGCACAGAGCTTCCCATTGGGTGTCAGCCTTGGACAATTAGTAAGCAAAAGCCATCACCAGAAGGCAAAAAAAAAAAAAAAGAGAAAAGCGATTAAAAAGAATTAAATGAGGCAAAAGAAATGCAATAATTTCCATTTGTAAGGAGAGGATATAATAAGACAGTGATGCAGTGCAGATTTATCTCTGGAGTAAAACCAGCCTTTATGAACACACAATGCCTTCCTTCACCCTCCTGTGGAAGCCTTCCCTGGCCAGCCTCAGTCACCAGTTCAGGGGGAGCTTGGCCCAGCAGGCTGCAGCAAGGGGGGCACTCACCTGCTGAGGGCTGAGGGGGTTTATCCTCATCCCTGGGGAGTGCCCCTGCGGGATCTCCTCGAGAGCCAAGCCCTGGGTGGGTGCAGCTGGAGCTGTGCATGCAGTAATGGCCAGGGAGTCATCCCTGCATCCCAGCAGCTCCTGGTGGGCTCAGCAAGGAAAGGGTCAGTGGGGAAAAGGAGCAGCCACGAGCAGGGGAAGGGAGCAGCATTCCTATGGGCAGCCAGAGGTGAATAACAGCACCATCAATGGAGCTCAGCAGCTGCTCCTGGCTCAGCCAAGCGAAAAGAGCTCGGCCCTGGGGGCTTCCACACTGCCCCGGGGGTCTGGGCATTCCACTCCCAGCTGCAGTGACAGCAGCAAAGCCAGCAGAGAGGAGCATCCTCTGTCTCTGCATCCAGGTCCTTATCTCTGGTCTGTGCTGTGGGAGCATCCTCCTGCAGCCTGACCCCATCCAGGTCCTTATCTCTGGTCTGTGCTCTAGGAGCATCCTCCTGCAGCCTGACCTGATCCAGGTCCCTGTTTCATCTCTGGGATCTGCTCTAGGAGCATCCTCCTGCAGCCTGACCCCATCCAGGTCCCTGTTTCATCTCTGGTCTGTGCTCTAGGAGCATCCTCCTGCAGCCTGACCTGATCCAGGTCCCTGTTTCATCTCTGGTCTGTGCTGTGGGAGCATCCTCCTGCAGCCTGACCCCGTCCAGGTCCCTGGCTCTGCATCCAGATCTCCATTTCTGGGCTCTCCTGAATTCTCCTGCAGGCTGACCCCATCCAGGTCCCTGTTTCATCTCTGGGCTCGTGGCAGGAAGGGCTGCGAGTGGATGGCACAGAAAGGATCCAGTGAAAGGGCAGAGCTGCCATCTCCAGATCTTTTATCAGGGCTCTGCAGCAAGAGAGAGTGGCTGGTGGATAACATCAACCCAACAGAGAGGAAAAAAAAACAGCAGGAAAAGCAAGATGAGAAATAAACATTTTGCAGGGGAGCACATCCTGCTTGTGACAGCAGTGGCTGCTCTCTGCAGCCTCTGGAACACCAGGAATGGTGCTTGGCTCTCCAAACCCCAGTGCTTCCAGTCCAAACTGGCCAGCTCTTCCTGCTTTGTTTGGTTTTTTTCTTGGGGGGACGGAATAAATTAGTGGAAATGCCTGGAAATCTGATTCAGGCAGCAGCACTGGCATTTGATTCAAGCACATTAGGGGGATGAGATGTTGATGGTTGGGGGGATTTTTTGCATTTCCACAGGACATGTTGCTAAATAGCCTGGGCATGAGAACAAAGCAGCTGCAAAATAAATGAGGCAGAGGAAAAGCTAAAACCTCAGAGAAAAAGCTGAAACCTGGCCTTGCTGGGAAAGGAGTGCAAAGAGAACCTGCCAAGACCAGGTACAAAGAAAGGAGGACTGGAGACTGGAAAAAGAGGCTTGGAAAGAGTCATGGAATGAAGATACAGGGTTGCTGTAGAGAGACCAGGGACAGCAGGGACAGAGCAAATGTTCTGTGACTGAACCCAGCTTGCAGTGTCAACTCAAACGTGCAAGAGGCTGAAAAGTCCCAGGGTTGGGGAGAGTTTCCAAATCCCATGTTTTAACAACTACAGGAATGGGAGTTGAATTGCCGAAAATCAAACCAGCCATAAATACCTGTTCTTGGTTTCATGCCTCTAATACCCAGGTTATCTGTAAAAAGGATAAAAAAACCCAATAATTAAGCATCTCTGTAGAGTATGTGCATTGATGACAGGAAAAGAAGTTTTATTCCAGAACTCCCAGTTGGTTTTTTCCCACTGAGAGCACAGGGATTTCTGTATTGGTATCCTTGTAGTATGCAGCCTTGGAGAAAACTCTGATAACATAAACTTAATTATTTCTTTCTTTAAGTCACAGTTTTCAAAGAGATTTTTGAAGGCTAGGTTTTGAACTAAAAAAGGAATTTGAGCTCCTTTTTTTAGGTTTCAAGTTGCAAAAGGGCACTGAAAAGAGATTATTTTAAGAGCAGAGAATAATTACAGCTGGTTTAGCATGTAAGGTGTGATGGCATATAGAGTGCAAAACCAAGCCAGCCCTGTACACATCATAAAATCATCAGGGTTTATAAAAATGTCCTGGTAACCAGCAGCCAGGGAGGCACAGAAATCTGAAACTATGGCAACTCTGTGTAGGAAGAAGCATTCAGTGGAGAGAGAGAGATTAAAAACAATAGCCCCTCAATCTCTGTGGCAGCTTGGCTGCTCATTTTCTCAGCAGTTTATACCTTTTCAGCTTCCCAAGTCAGATCCTTCTCCTGCAGCTCCACCACAGCTGTCTGGGTAGTTATTTTGGGGAAAACTTGGTGCTTTCCAACAATCCAGCAGCCCTGGCAGCCTGCTCGTGTGTGCACAGATCCGTGAGATGAGGAGTCAAACAGGAATTCTGCTGAAAGCATCCAAAGTGCAGGGGGAAAAGGGAAAATATCAACTCTTCCTGGTGCAGGATGGTTCCAGTTTCAGGAGGGTTCTGGTTCCCAGCCTGGATTACTCCCTCTGTCCTGAGCCAGGGTGGGAGCTGAGCATTTCAAACCAGGCAGTTTCTGTGGCTGGTTGTTCTTTCTCTCCCTTCCCTGCCTCCATTTCAGCCCTGCTCTAACCCAGCTCCAGGGCAGGGTCCTAACCAGGGCTTCTGCTGCTGGACAGGAATTCAAGGCCACCTTTGGCTGCGTGTCCCTGCCCAGGGCACAGGGATGTGGGGCAGGGAGGGTTTGTGTGCACCCAGAGCTGCCTGTGTGTCCAGGTGACAGCAGCTGGACCTGCTGGAGCTCACCCAGGGCCCGAGGTCCTTTACAGGCTCAGTAAAACATTTCTATGTTTATTTTTCCTGTTAATCACGTTTTTGCACAATTAACGCTCCTCCTTCAGGATACATTCCTTCCAATCCTTCACCTTCCTTCTGCAGCCATTTCTGTAGTAATCAGTGAATGGAAAGTGCAGCTTATTTCAGGGGGAGAGAGAGTTTCAGGTGCTGCAGGAGGCAGGAGGCAAAGCTCCTGTGCTTGGGTGGGGATCTGAGCAGGGTCCCCACGGCCTGAGAGCAAAGCCACAAATGAATGTGTGACCCTGCTCTTGTTTCACCTGATTTGTAGCAGTGTTTTAATGTTCCTTTTGATGTGTGGCTACATTCCAGCAGTGAATGACGTTTCTTCTATACCTTCATGCCATTTCTTCATTTCTTCATGCCTTCTATACCTACCCAGAAAACCAAATTCTCACCTGATTGAAGGTGCTGCTCCCTCAATGATCCCCCCCAAATTTTATTTAACCATCACAATATAGCAGCAACAATGTGCTCCAACTCAGAAAGAAGCTTCTAGAAGCTCAGCATCAAGAGTGTTTGGCTGGTGTGGTCATTTGTTTGGAGCCCTTCTTAAAATTCTGGAGATGAAGAAGCTCTGTCTACATATCATCCCAAGCAAGGAGAATTGCCAAAAAATCTGAGGGTATAACTTATTTATCTTCTTGTTTGAAACACTGGGGGGATTTATGTCTGGCTTAGCAAGGTGCACTCCTGATCTATAGCCCTGAGCTGTCAGCTCCTCAGATGGGCTCAGATATTCTGCCTGCCTCCCCCTTAACTTAAGGGCACATTAATGGAGTTTTGCTAATTTTTAAGTGTGACAGTTACACGAACTGTTTTGTCTATAAATTTCCAATATGAGGGTTCAGAGTAACTTATGCCCTGTTGAAGAACAGTTCAGAACTTATGCCCTGCCTGAAGAGCTGCTGCTCTCCAGCAGCTTCACTGTGCTGGTGGCAGAGCAGAGATCCAGTGTGGGAGGGCACCAGTGCCCCTCCTGCCAACACACCCCAGCCAGGCCCACCTGGGACAGGCTCAGCAAGGATCCCCTGCAGGGATGGGCATTCATGAAAAGTGAATGAATGAATATCACTGAGCTCAGCCGTGATAAGTGAATATCACTGAGCTCAGCTGATTTTCCATCTTTTATGGAAAATCCTTTCCTTAGGATTTTTTTTTCTTCTGAGAAGCTAAGAGGCTTCAGGAACAAAATGTAACCAATGATTATCTGCTGCTGTGGGATGCAACAGGTGCAGCTGGGGTTGGGCTCATGTGGTTGTTTCTAATTAATGGCCAATCACTGTCCAGCTGGCTCGGACTCTGTTATTATTCTTTCCTATTCTATTCTTAGCCAGCCTTCTGATGAAATCCTTTCTTCTATTCTTTTAGTATAGTTTTAATATAATATATATCACAAAATAATAAATCAGCCTTGTGAACCATGGAGTCAGCTCCTCTTCTCTTCCCTCAACCAAAAACCCCTGTGAGCACGGTCACGTTCAGCCATGAAAAGTGAATATCCCTGAGCTCAGCCATGAATATCCCTGAGCTCAGCCACGGACAGTGACCATCACTGAGCTCAGGATGTGTTCCAGCTGCTTTCAAAGGTGGGCAGGCAGCTGGGCAGGCTGCAGTGGCAGTGAGGAATGCAGTTTGTGTGTTGGAAGGAACAAGACTGGCACAGAGAGAGCCCTGAGGGGATTGGATCAGAGCAAAGCATGCCCTTTGCTGTGATCAGGATTTAGGGACAGCCTGCACGGAGCCTGAGCCACTGATTCCTGATGTTATCCTGGAGTGTTCTTCTGGCAGGGTGTAGTGTGTCATTTCTTTAAAAAGAGAGCTGCTGATAAGTGCTAAAACACAAATGTGAGGGTGCAGTGGCATTCTCTGACAATACAGGGTTAATGCCCTCATGAAAATGACTTTAATGAGCCTTTGGCTTCCCTAAACTTCCATAAATTAGAAGGTTGAGAAGAATAAGGCACACTCTCTCATGCGTTTACCTTTATTTTTAGATTATTTCCTTGACAATAGAAAAGACTCTGCTTTGAATTAATGACAGTCCTGTGAATAAGATTTTGGGGACTCAATTATGAAAATCTTTGCTTTACTCTGGAAAAAAATAAAAAGGGAGCAACTCCTAAGGAATCTTGTTTAATCTTGTTTTCCTGGACACTAACCACTCTAGGCAGTGGTGTGAGCCCACCTCATTTTTCCATATATATTAAACCCAAAGCTCTGATGTTAACAGCTTTCAGTCCTTCTCCCCCTCAATTGCTCTGCTCTGCCCTGAAGCAGCAGAGCTCTGGAGTCTCTTAATAAGTCCTTTGCTAAGGAAAGGAAAGCTTTTATTTTTAGCCCATCAAAGGGTGGCTGCTTTGTGCAGGCTGTCTGAGGAAGGTGGAGCTCCATCCCTGCTCACCTCCACCCAGGGGTGTTTGTACAGAGTTTAACCAGCACCAATTCAAAGACCTGCTGGTATAATTAGAAAAGTGCTGGCTGAGCGTGGGTGTGTGTGCAGCTCTCAGAGCCATCCAGAGCCCTCCTCATCTCAGCCCACTGGGATGAGGAGAAAAAGCCTTGCAGGGAAGGCACATTCCCAAGATCTACAATGCAGGAGGCCTCAAACTGGGTGGGTTTTTTTTTCACCTAAGCCTTCTACAAATCTTGTCTCCTTTGGAACAGGCAGATTAAAGGAGATCTCATTGCTAAGCAGCAGCCAGGCCCAATTCCCAGGCAAGGAGCAGCCTGGCTGCTTGGGAGGCAAAATCCATCCCTCAGAAATCCCCGCCTGAGAACAGCAGCAATCTCCGAGATCACTCTTTTCTCCCTCTCAGAATGTGTTCTGCTATTGACTCAGGTGAACATGAAAGCTTTCTGAGACACCCCAAGCTTTGGGAATCCTTCCTTTAAGCCTTTTTAAGCCCCCCTGCACATCGTGCATTGATTTTCCCACATATATTCATATTGGGTTTCCATTTCATTTTGCTTTCACTCAACTCAGCAAATCCCTTAATTACTTTGCTGCCTGTAGCTGCCCACAGCTGTCTGTCCTGCTTTGAAGGATTTGGGTTTGCTGCAGAGGGGGAGCCTCAGGAGCACACTGGAGTGGCAGAGAAGGCTCTGGCTGGGCAGTGTCACCTCCAAACACAGAAATTCCCTTGGCTGGGGCTGAAGGGGGAATCTTTCAGAGGAGCTGTGCTGCAGACTGCACTATGTGTGCTCTGTCTTTACTCACAGGCTGCTCCTGTGGAGTGAACTGCCAGGAAATATTGCCTTGTTCTGAGCCACACCTGCATCTGGGGCTCTGCACAAAATGGATTTTTTGTGCCATGTCCTGGATGCCACCGTGGCACCAGGAGGAAAAGCAGGGCCAGAGAGGAGCCTCTGGTCGAGGCTCGTGTTCTGGGGCACTCTGGTCTGGATTTGAGCTCAAGTGGAAGGAGGCAACTGAAATTCCATCAATATTTTGTTATCAGTTTTGTGAACTAGAGCATTTCTATGCTGATTTCTTGCCAGCAGGCTCTGGCACACCCTGTTCCTCCGAGGCCTGACCTGCCAGGAGGTTTGGTGAGAGAAAGGCACTTTTCAGAGTGGATATGCCCTGAAATCAATGGTGAGGTGCAGCTTATTAGCCTGGCACAAAGAATACAAAAGTCTTTGTAAGGACATATTCATAATGCAGCCTTACACATAATACAGGGTTTTTACAGCAAAGTTAACATAAAAATTGTCCCAAAACAGCAGCTGGGTCATTATGGAGCAGCTTTTGAAATGGAAAAGGTTGGGGAAATAAGAAGCTGTTTCCTCAGCCTGCCTGTGCTTTCACTCTGGGCTAAATTATTATCTCCCTAATTAATAATCTGCATGCAGATTAAAATGATTACTCTACAACATATATTGCATGACAATAAAAGAGTGACAGCAAATTATGCTTCAGTGTGCATAACAGCTTAACTCTCTAAACAGGAGATGTTTTCTAACACTCAATTCATGTCCTTCTGCTGATGATTAAACCCTCACTGATTTTGTTTTTATTAGTCCTCAGTCATTATTGTTCTTTTATCACTATGGGGTCTTTAGAATTAGCCATAATGGCTCAGAAGCGTGGTTGCTGCTGCATTCCCTTATTAAATCAAGTTACCTCTCTGGTTGTCAGGGACAAAAATCAAACCCCTTTGTTACAGTGTTCCTCAACCCTTTAAATATTGATTATTGCGACTATGTAGAGCTGCTGAAAATTTATTTTTGTTTGGACCAGTTCAGAATGGGGAAAAACTTCCATGACAACAGTGAGGATGCAGCTGCTGCTCTCTCCTTGGCAGAGCAGCCTGGCTGCTTCTCCTTGCAGGGCTCTGTCCTGGGGGCTCCCCCTGGCCTCTGCAGGCTGGAAATGGCTTTGGTGGCTTTGGGTCGGGCTTGGCTTGCAGTGGCTGCAGAAGGAGCAGCTCTGTGGCAGAACCAGGGTCAGGGAGGTCAGGCCAGCAGTGGGGCTCTGCTCAGTGCCACAGGTGAGCAGAGCCTGGCACCTGCAGGAACAGGAGATCTGGGCAGGGCTGAGCTGAGCCAGACCATCACTGGCAGAGATGACAAAGGAGACACAGGGAGCTGCTCATGCTGCTGTGATGAGGCTGCTGAATTGTCTGACTGGTCATTGTCCCCTCTGAATGTGGCAAGAAATAGATTTCTGATGTTTCTTTCCTGTGCTTGAGCTTAATTAGTCAAATGAAACCTGCCTTGTCTCACCATTAACTAAGGAACATAACTAAATCCATCAGTTCCATCCTTCAGCAGTGTGGGTTCATTTACACCCAGGTCTCCCTGAGAAAAAAATCTAAAATCAGTGAAAGCTGGAATCACTGTGGTCCTTCAAGGAGCTCTCCTCATTTGTCACGTCCCTGCTGCTTTATCTCACTTCTCAGGCACCCTGGAAGCCTTTGTTGCAAACTATTTCTGTTAATGCAGTTGAAAGGAAGGAGTCAGGTAAATGGAGAACAGTTCTGGGAGCGCTTTCCTCCTTGCTGAGGGAGCCTTGAGAGCAGCTCTGGCTTGTGGCAGCTCCCTGTGAGCCTGGCCACTGCAGTGTCACAGCACTCCAAGGGCTGCCCTGCTCTGTCAAGGACAGTTCTGGCTCCTGCTGCTCCTCAGGGCTGCTCTCCTCTCTCCTGTCCCAGAATTTGTCCTGTGTCCCGCTCACAGTGCTTACCCACCAGTGCAGGAACACGTTTTCCTTTCAAAATCCCCCTTGAACAACACTTGGATCCAATTGTCACCAGCAGAGATGGGTCCTGTCCCTCCCCAGCGTGTTTGCAGTGCATGGGGAAGAGCAGCCACACAAATTGATTTCCTTTCCTTCCTGTCTGCTCCTGGCTTTTCTGAGAGTGCTGTGAGCAGCTCAGCCTCTGTCTCCCTTAGTGCTGCTGGCCCCAGCCTCGGGTAAATGAGAAATACCTCAGGGTGGTTTTCATTTAAGGAGGGTTTGTGGGAAGAGGAGGAGGCTGTGCCAAGGCATTACCAGCACCTTGCAGCTCCTTTTGTGGCAAACCAGAGACGGGCAATGGCAGAAGCAGGGAAAAGCTTCTGCTCCTTTCTCTTCATAGAATCCCTTAGGCTGGAAAAGACCTGGAGGATCCCTGAGCTCATCCTGAGCCCTCAGTGCCTGTCCTGCAGGTGGCTGTGGGATAATAATCCCTCCCCAGAGCAGGGAATGTGTGTCCAGGGGATGCTGTGGACGTTTGCTGCACTCCACTCACAAATAATGAACTGGAACAAGGTCAGAGGCTGCCTGGCAGGCTGGAGGGTGCCTGTGTCTGGGTTCAAGGCTGGCAATCCCATTATTCCAGCTGCTTTCTGTGTGGATGAGTGTGACCCTGCTGCCTGGGCTGGTTGTGCAGGACAGTGTTCAGAGAACAGCCCTTGCAGACAAGATGCAGCAGCCCCATTGCTGTCACAACACAAAACAAGAGATATCTCCTCAAGAATTTTGCCCATGGGCTCATTACTGGTTTTGAATATGCATTTATTCTGTTTTGTGCCTCAACAATGAAAAAAGTTTGTTCAGAGGTGTCAGGAAGGCCTGTGTTCAAAGCAGACCTGCAGAGGGATCAGCTCACACAACGTGGTGTGTGTGACACGTCCTACTTTCACTGTCACCTCCCCAGATCAGCTCTGCCTCCTGCCAGCAGCATCCCCAGCACTTCCTGCCCTGGCTCTGGGGGAGCCCAGGGGACCCAGCTGTGCCCAGAGGAGGGGAAAGCCAGGCAGGGGCAGGTCCCTGGGGCAGCTGAGGATGGGCTGGGGCTGCTGCAGCCTCCCCTGCCCTGCGTGCGTGCCAGGGAGGGACGGGGGCACCCCCTCAGAGGGGCTCTGGGGCTCCCCAGCTCCCATCAGCACCTCCTGGTGCCTTGGCAGCTCCCAGGGGATTTAGGCACACAGGTGATTCACCCTCCTGGGATTTTGGGATTCACCATCCCAGGGGATTTAGGCACATAGGTGATTCACCATCCCAGGTGATTTAGGCACACAGGTGATTCACCCTCCTGGGATTTTGGGATTCACCATCCCAGGGGATTTAGGCACATAGGTGATTCACCATCCCAGGTGATTTAGGCACACAGGTGATTCACCCTCCTGGGATTTTGGGATTCACCATCCCAGGGGATTTAGGCACATAGGTGATTCATCTTCCTGGGATTCTGGGATTCACCATCCCAGGTGATTTAGGTACATAGGTGATTCACCCTCCTGGGATTTTGGGATTCACCATCCCAGGTGATTTAGGCACATAGGTGATTCACCATCCCAGGTGATTTAGGCACACAGGTGATTCACCCTCCTGGGATTCTGGGATTCACCATCCCAGGTTATTTAGGCACACAGGTGATTCACCCTCCTGGGATTCTGGGATTCACCATCCCAGGTGATTTTTGGGATTCACCCTCCCAGGTGATTTAGGCACACAGGTGATTCATCTTCCTGGGATTCTGGGATTCACCATCCTGGGAGATTTTTGGGATTCACCATCCCAGGTGATTTTTGGGATTCACCATCCCAGGTGATTTAGGCACATAGGTGATTCATCATCCCAGGTGATTTAGGCACACAGGTGATTCACCCTCCTGGGATTTTGGGATTCACCATCCCAGGTGATTTAGGCACATAGGTGATTCATCATCCCAGGTGATTTAGGCACACAGGTGATTCACCCTCCTGGGATTTTTGGGATTCACCATCCCAGGTGATTTAGGCACACAGGTGATTCACCCTCCCGTGCCCTCTGTGGCACTGCTACAGGAACCTCCCTGTGTCAGAGTTCTAGACACTACAACTTTTAAACTTTCTGTACTGATAAACTCCACCTCCCCAAAAACCACCACATATAAACTGAGGCTGTAGAGAAAACTTCCCAAATTAATTGGCAAACTGGAGATTACCAGCGTGTAGTTGATTAGAAGTGTACAATGTCACAAAGTAGGAAACTTAGAGTTTAAAGTTGTAGAATATAGTCATATATAGAGAACTAAAATTAAAGTTTTAGAGCAGTAGCTAGTCCTTCTTCTTCCCCTTCTTCATAAATTTAAGTAGGTTTTTGTAATTAGACAAAAAAAAAGGCTGCATTGTGGACTTCAAGCAATTAGTTAAAAGTAAAAATAATTGAAGTGTCATTTCCTAATTAGATAATTTAACCCAAACCCAGCACCCCTGGGCTCCAGGGCTGGAGCCTGAGGGAGATGGGGTTTAGGAGAGCAATTCAGAGCACTCCAATCAGCTGCTGCTCTGAATTGCCTCTGAAGGTGCCTCTCTCTGTTGATTGCACAAAGTGCTCACAAAAAGCAGCCCCTGGGCCCAGAATTAGCCTTTGTGGAGACCCCTGTGTGCATTTCTTATTTCAGCCTGTTCTGCAATGGGAGCACACAACAATTTCTTTGATTATTGCATTCTCTGCTCTGCTGTGCTTGGTGCTGTTGAGGCCCCATAGAAACATGAATGATTTGAGTCTTCCAGTGCCTGTTTGGTGTAAATAAGGGTTATTAAGTCTGTATTTGGATATGGCAGAACTCTTTGCTGTTGGTTTTAACAAGCACAGTGAAACAGAGCAGTTTAGAAACCCAACCAAGGCAACGAACCAGGCTTCTGACAAGCCAAAATGAATGAAGCCACCTGGTAGGAAGGGAGGAACCAGCTTATTAATTAAAGAAAATCCTCAACAGAATCATCCCCCTGTGTGCTCTCACCTCTCAGTGCTGCAGTTCTTTTCCTTAAGTGTGCTATGCTAAATCCCAGCACACAGACCACTGACACATGTTATAGATTATTGTGTTTACATTGATGTCTGTGTCACTGCTGTACTGAAAGCACATTAGACAATAATAATATTTACAGTGTCATAGAGCTTTTCCTACTCTGTTACTGTAATTCTGTAAAAACCAAGATGTGTTAAAACCATTAGCAGGGAAGGAATCATTTTTCTAACCTATAAGCTGCTGGCTCCAAAGAGAAACACCAACCTCATTTGCTTGGATACCTTCTTTTCCTGTTGGATATTTTCTGTGAATCACCTGTAGCTCACAGATGACTATAAACATAATAATAACATAATAAACATAATCCTGCAGCCCAGAGAGGACTCCAGATCTCACCAGAGCTGGCCAGGGCAGCCTGGCAGCACTTGTGTAAATGTTGTTGGCTCTTTGTTCCGGCCCTGAAAGCAGCAGCAGGAGCAGCTTAGGGCCCCAGTGACAA
Organism: Agelaius tricolor; assembly: GCF_023055355.1. Classification (NCBI taxonomy): domain Eukaryota; kingdom Metazoa; phylum Chordata; class Aves; order Passeriformes; family Icteridae; genus Agelaius; species Agelaius tricolor. Next base: position 1,326,731 of record NW_027269280.1, read on the forward strand.
ACTACAGTTAAATCCTGGGCTCTCCCTCATTATTTTCAAGGAATATGTATTTCACCATGCTCCATTTCTTGTGCAGAACAGACTTCATCCAGCACTGGGTGGGTGTTTGGGGTCTGCTGTGAGGGTGTGGCATCCCTGCCCTGCTCAGCTCTGCAGAGCCACCAGCCAGAAAAGCTGGGAGGGTTTCATCTTTAGGATTTTAATTTTTAACCAAATACGCCAGAAAAAACCTCCTCCATTATTCTGGCCTGCCATTTCCCAGCCCTTTGGAGCTGTCTGATGTCTCCTGGTGTCAGAAGCCTCTTTTCAAGGTGCCTGATGGGGACTCTGGATGGGCACAGGAAGCTGTGCATGACAGAGTTTGTTACTATTTTCTGTTGTTTAACTGACAGAGCCAGCTATGGAAGGGATATAAATTATTACATACAGAGAAAAGAAGTCTGTAAATGTTAATTTGCTTTTTAAGGGCACAGACAATATAATTTGGGGCACAAGTGGGAGAAATTACTTAGGAGCTGTGAATGCAAACCAGAATAAAATTTACATTACTGCCTTTATTTTCCCTTCCCTTCATCTCATCTTCTCTCTGAATTATTCCTCACTTACTTTTCCCCTCCAGACATCACAGAGTTTTGATTTTCCTCTCACTATTTTCTTTAAATGGCCTAATGATAAAAAGCCTCCAGAATATTTCCACCAAGCCCCTTTGATTTCATGAATGGAAAAGTTATACCTTAGATTAAATATTTCAGGAGCTGCAAGATTAAAAAAATTACCTGCAGGACTTGCCAGTCGAGCCTTGCCAGGCAGGAGTGATGGGGGCTGTTCCAGAGGTCACAATGGGCCTTGGCCCTGGACAAATGCACAATTTGGAGTAAAAGCAAGATAAATGCAGGTGTTCAGAGCTGCTTGACCACAGAACCAACCTGCTTTTCTGAGGGAGTTTGCAAAATGTGCACCTGCCCTCCGGGGCTTTTCCACATTTATTTGGTATTTCTGTCCATTATTTAAGTTTTAGAAAGTGGAAGGATGGTGTTTAACTTTTCAGAGCCACGTGGCAAATTGAAATTCTTTCTGTTCTGATTTTTAAGGTTGAGAAATGATAGTTGTTATGTGGGAAAAGGAGGGTTTTCCTGAAGGCTTTGAACATTTCACAAGAAGATTACGGTGCAGTGGTGACAAGGCTGTACCTGAGAGCAAACTGAGGTTGATGCTTATTTCTCAGTTTTTGGCCATGAGAAGTTTGGGGTTTGGGGATTTTTCTTGCTTGGTTGGGGTTTTTTTTTTGTTTGTTTGGTTTGGTTTTTTGGGTTTTTTTGTTGTTTTTTGGGGGGTTTGCTTGGGGTTTGCTTGGGGTTTGTTTGGGGTTTATTTGGGGTTTGCTTGGGGTGTGTTTGGTTTTTTTTGGTTTTTTGTTTGTTTGTTTGTTTGGGGGTTTTTTTGGGGTTTTTGGGGGGGTTGGGGTTTTTTTTTGTTTTTTTTTAGTTTTTTGGGGGTTTTGGGGGGTTTTTTGGGTTTTTTTTGGTTTGTTTGGGGTTTGTTTGGTTTTTTTGTTTGTTTTTGTTTGGGGTTTTTTGGGTTTTTTTGGGGAGGGGGGTTTGGGTTTTTTGGGGTTTTTTGTTCTTTGGGGTTTTTTGGGGGTTTTTGGGGATTTTTTGGGGGGTTTTTTGGGGGGTTTTTTGGGGTTTTTTTTGGGTTTTTGGGGGGTTTTTGGGTTTTTTTTTGTTTTTTTTTTTTTGTTTTTCTGTTTTTAATGAGAAGTTTGAAGGGCCATAACCTGGTGGAAAACAATTTCCCTATGAGAGAGGCATCAGCGTTTGTGCGAGGAAGGAGGGACAGCAGCAGAGGGCCCGTGGCATCCCTGGGAAGGTCTCCTCAGAGGGGCTGAGCCAGTGCAATCCAGGACTGCCAATCCTTCCCCAGGCTGTGGAACTGCCCTGCCTGGAGCCTGGATTCACCTCGGTGAAATATATCCAAATATATCCCAAAATATCCATTCAGGCACTAACTGAGGGCAGGAGCTGTTCCTGGAGCTGCACTGTGTGTGCGACAGAGCAAATGTTACTGTCTGGGAAATCACAGTCATGTCCCCACCAGCGACAGGTTCACTCAAAACATCCTTTAATGGCTTTATTTTCCTTTCAATCTGTAGCTTTTGTTTAATCCGCAGCACCGTGCGTTTTTATGGGTGTTTTTAAGTTGTTTAAATTGTTGATATGACATTTATAACAACGTTGACGTGGATTGTTTCCCCCTGTTTGTTTCTGGGGCATCCCCTTCCCTCCTCCCTGCAGCCCGGCCTGTGAGATCCCAGGGCACTGCGCAGCCTCAGCCACCCCACCTCATGCAGGAGAGGTTTTCAATAATCCCTGTGAGGAGCAGCCCAGCTCTGGCTTATCCCTGCTGCCATCAGTGTGATGAGGTATTCCTCTGACTCCGGTGTCTGTTGGAGCAACTGCTATTGCTTTTTATTTTCTAGAACAGAGGAAAGAGAACAGCTTTTAACATATGTCTCCTCCTCGTGTGAGCTACCACACACTTCCAGCTCCAATGCATACACAGAGCAGACATATGGTTAAAAAGAAGTGCTTTTTCTTCAAAGGAATCCAGAAAGAAAATTCTCTGTTTGAAAGGAGAAATTACAATTTCGCCACACGTCCGCTGGTAGGAATGTTGAGAGTCAGGGCCCTTGTGGCTGATGTGTTCAAATGCTGCTCTGCAGAATGAAAAGCCAAAGCAACCCCCACTTTTAGGTGTCATTTTAACCCACATCTCCTGAGCCAGCATTGTTGGTGTGGGTTTGAGGAGCTGTGGGCGCTGGAGCAGGGGGTGAATGTTCTGCAGCTCATCAGAAGGTTTTGTTGGTGTAGGCAAGGAAACACAAGCGTGTTCTTGACCTTCTCTGGCCCTTTTGCTTGCTTTGAGAGCAATGTTACAGAAAAAGATCCTCATGTAACCTTTTCCAGCAGTAAGCAAGGTAAAAGGCACTGGTGTAACTGGAATCCAGTGCTACAATTTCATTCTGACCACAGAAGTCTTGGGGATGTCCAGGTGTTCAGAAAACGCTGATAGCGCTGGTGCTGTGGTACTCACAGGAGAGGGAACCTGACCTTGGGAAATTAATTACTGCCAAGCCAGCATAACCCTGTGTTCCCTGCATGGTTAGGATCCCCCTGGAAATAATCCTGATCATTTTTATATTTTACTTAGAAGGCTAAAAATGGGTTTGGAGTATCCCAGTCTAGCTGCACGCAAGGAAAACACAATAAAAAAAAACCTATTATCAGCAAAGCAATCCGTTCAGAAATGTTCAGTCAGATTTTCACTCATTTCAGGTGATGATCAAGGCCCATTTTCTGCATTTGCAGCTCCTTCTGTTCGGTGCAGGTTTCCATTATTGAGCGTGTTTTGTTTCTTTCTGGAGTGGAGGAAACATGGGGAGTGTTGTGCTGGATGCCTGAACACTGACAAATGCAACCATTTCATACTCAGTGGGATCCCTGGCAAGGCTTTGATCCCAATATATCAGCAATCAAGAGACAGTGGACCAAATCCATCTCTAACACAAACTCCATTGGAATCCCACCGAGCTGCTCCGAGGATGAATTCTGTGCAGGGCTCCTGACAAGGGTGAGTCACCTGTGTGCAGGATGGAAGGGATGAGGCTCAGCAATTCTGGGTGCAAGCCACAGGCAGGCACTTTGAGAGCCTGACAGCCCCTGCAGAATGGGTGCTGAGGGGCAGCCCTCAGCTGAACTGAGCATGTGTCATGGTTTGACACTGCCACAATGCCCGTGCCCCCATGAGGATACCCTCTCCCTGGTAGCTGCTGTGAGATGTGACCAGGAATAAGCAAAGCAGGCTCCTACTTAGGGAAGAAAGAAAACAGAACTTTATTAACTACTCTACAACTACAGATAAAAAGGAACACACACCCAGGGAAAATGAAAACCTTACAAATACATTTCCTCCTCCCCCCACCAAATTCCCAATACAATACATCTATTCCTCAAATCACCAACTCTTAGTCCAGCACAACTCTTCAAACAATCAATCCTCAGTTCATCAAGAGGAGAGGAGTCCTTCTTGTACCCTGGGCTTCCCCTGGAAACACAGCTGAAGCCTCGTGTGTTTCCGTGTCACTCGTGGCACCACCCGGAGTACATCTACCGTCGTGACCTCTTCCTTTCATGTCCAGTGTTCTCACCACTGAACACGGACCAGAGCTGCTTCTAGGGTTGTCTTTTTAAGGATGCTTTGTCCCGTTCCAAAAAGGGCACAGTCTCTCCTTTGGGACACCTGTCCCCACAATCTCTCCTTTGGGACACCTGTCCCCACAGTCTCTCCTTTGGGACACCTGTCCCCACAGTCTCTCCTTTGGGACACCTGTCCCCACAATCTCTCCTTTGGGACACCTGTCCCCCCCATATTTCACCCCCTGGGGCCAAGGGGCACCAACACTGAACCCTCTTGGTTCTGTTGTCTCCCCCTGGATGCAGTCTCTGTGTCACAAGGAACAGGGTTCTGTCCATGGCTGTACAAAAAGAGTCCAGCAAAAGCCACTCCATCATCTCCTCCCTCTAGGATTCTTCTCTACTCTTCCACTATCTCTCACTCACCCAGACCTCTCTCACAATAAGAGGGTATCTTCATGGGGGCACTGGCATCGTGCCAGTGTCAAACCATGACAGCGTGTCACAAAAACACCTTTGCAGGAAGTGGCAGAAGGTGCTGGTGACCCCACCTGGCAAAGAGGGTGGGTGGCTTTACCCAGCTCAGGGCTGTGTGTGCAGCTCTGCTCCCCCTCTCTGGCACTGGCACATCCAGGGCGCTCAGCAATGGTCTCAGGGCATGGGGCACCTGCTCAGGTGTGAGCAGCTTCACCTGCAGAGCACCTGGGCACTGCTGAGCCCCCTGGCACAGCCCCCAGCAGCTGCACGGGGTGACCCCAGCTGCCTCCTCCTGCAGTCCAGGTCAGCTGCTCCTCCTCCCTGCTCCTCCTGGCCCCATCCCTGGAATGAGGTGCCCAAGCTGCCAGGCAGGGGCAGGAAAAGGAAAGGGAATTCTGCTCCATGCCAAGCATTGTTGGAGGCTCTCAGCCTTAAGGAAGGGTCACTTGTGTCCCCCTGGCCCCATCCCTGGAATGAGGTGCCCAAGCTGCCAGGCAGGGGCAGGAAAAGGAAAGGGAATTCTGCTCCATGCCAAGCATTGTTGGTAGGGCTCTCAGCCTGAGGAAGGGTCACTTGTGTCCCCAAGGAGTGCCCAGCTCTCAGTGCAGGGCTCCTCTCCCTCTGTGCTCCTGTGCAATGAGGCTGCACACCCTGAGCACAGGGCTGCTCCAGGGAGGAGCTGATCAAAGCAAATTTTTGTTCCACACCCAACTCTTCCCAACACCCCAGGGAAATACAGGGAAAGGCTTTTAACCACTGGGAAACCCCCAGTGCACCCCTTGTCACTCACATCCATAGCCTGTCCCTTGGAACTGAGCTCAGGCTCTGAAATACCTGTGAGAGACAAGCAGTTCATATTTCATTTGCTCTTCTTTGTTTAAATTTCTCAAGTTTGGGCTTCTTTAGACTCCACTGCACAACTTTGAAGGTCATTTTAATTGCAGTATTTATAAATTGCTTTCTTGGCCACACAGTGCCACTCACAGCAGATTAAAGCCAGGACTCTCTCTCTGCCTTTGTTTCATGGAAAAGATTGATAAACGATTTACTCTCAGTAGAATGCTTTACAAGTGAGCTCTTAGATGAATGATCAGCAAGAAGTTGGGTTGTTTTTTCACATGGGATTATTTTCCACAGAGAAAAATTGGGTTGTTTTTCTCTGTACCAACCTGAGGATGCACGGACCAGATTCTCAGCTGGAGTAAATGAAGAGTCAGTGTTGATTTACACCAGCTGCAAATATTTTTTCCCATAGTATTTTTTCCTTGTACTGTAATTTTTCCATAATGCAAACCCTAATTTCTTCTCCCTGAACTCAAATTCGGAGCTCCTGTAATTCCTGCATCTGTTTATTTACTTTCTGGTTTGTATTCTTTAGCTGGCTTTATTAACATACTACATTTTCCTCCCCTGCTCCAGACTATGTGTGCTGCATGTCTGAGCTCTCATTTATAGTCCATCTTTGCTTTCTGGGATGCTGTTATGTCAAAAATCAATAAAAAGGCAATTTAGGGATTTTCTCTGAAGTCTGGTTAAAGGAGCTGCCAATAATTAGCAGGGGAGACCAATCCTGCTGCCAGGGAGCCCTGGGATTTCTGACTGATTCCAGCAGGATTTCAGCAGGATTCCAGCAGGATTTCTGAGTGATTCCAGCAGGATTCCAGCAGGATTTCTGAGTGATTTCAGCAGGATTTCAGCAGGATTTCTGACTGATTCCAGCAGGATTTCAGCAGGATTCCAGCAGGATTTCTGAGTGATTTCAGCAGGATTTCCACGGGTTTCTGACTGATTCTAGCAGGATTTCTGACTGATTCCAGCAGGATTTCAGCAGGATTCCGGCAGGATTTCTGAGTGATTCCAGCAGGATTTCCAGGGGTTTCTGGCTGATTTCAGCAGGATTTCCAGGGGTTTCCTACTGATTTCAGTAGGATTTCAGCAGGATTTCTGACTGATTTCAGTAGGATTTCCAGAGATTTCTGACTGATTTCAGCAGGATTTCTGAGTGATTTCAGTAGGATTTCCAGGGGTTTCTGACTGATTTCAGTGGGATTTCCAGGGGTGTTTCTGACTGATTCCAGCAGAATTTCCAGGGGTTTCTGAATTATTTCAATAGGATATCCAGAGGTTTCTGACTGATTCCAGCAGGATTTCCAGAGATTTCTGACTGATTTCAGCAGGATTTCTGACTGATTTCAGCAGGATTTCCAGGGGTTTCTGACTGATTCCAGCAGGATTTCTGACTGATTCCAGCAGGATTTCCAGGGGTTTCTGACTGATTCCAGCAGGATTTCCAGAGATTTCTGACTGATTTCAGCAGGATTTCTGAGTGATTTCAGCAGGATTTCCAGGGGTTTCTGACTGATTCCAGCAGGATTTCCAGGGGTTTCTGACTGATTTCAGCAGGATTTCCAGAGGTTTCTGAGTGATTTCAGCAGGATTTCCAGGGGTTTCTGACTGATTCCAGCAGGATTTCCAGGGCTCCATGGACTCCAGACCTTTAATCCATTGTCAGGGCTGGGAGCTGGGCCCAGGCAGGAGAACCAGGCTTAGCTCTGTGCAAATCAGCTCAGCCCCAGTGACAGGAAAATGCTCCTGGCCTTTTCTCCACACAGGAAATATAAACACGATTTTGGAATTTCAACTCCTAGCAGAAAGGAGTTGTGAAATACCCATTTAAGAGGGCCTGGGTTTGGTTGGTGCTTCCTTGGCAGATGTTCCCTTGCAGAGAGGGCTGGAGAGGTGGAAGGGATCACCCAGAGCCCCAGCAGAGCTTGGCAGGCTCTGAGCTGCACATCCCCACCTCAGGAGATGGGACAGATAAACCAGGGGGGAAATGGAAATCCCACGGCTTGGAATTGGGCTGGGAACGTGCACAGCTCTGCAGGGCTTTTGGGGGCTTCCTTTCCCCCAGAAAAGTTGAAAATAAGGTGTTAAATAAAGGCCTGCTTCAATAGGAAACTGGTATTGTGTGATGAACAAAACCATACCTGCAGTTCTGTCTATCCCACACACTAATCAGTGCACAGATAAATGCATTTTAATAATTTATTGCCATTTATCTTCAGTGCAGCTCTATTATGCTTTTCACTCTTGCTGTAAATATGTAAAATGCTGTTAATCAAGCTTTGTTAGTGAATATTTGATTAATAGGTAGCAGATGTACTTGCCCCTGTGTATGCTGCGTTAAATGCAATGTACCAACACATAATTCATTATTTTAATAACACACTGGGCTCATAAATCAAAGGAACACTTGAGGATGCAGCAGCCAGAATTACTGGAGGGATAGCTGTGCATTGTTTTAAAAGTGATGCATTTGGGCATTGTTTTAGGTGTGGTGTGGACTTGATAATCAGCTACTGATGAGCTCTAATGTGGCATTCCTGTGGGAATGACTGAGGATTAGCAAACAGCTCCTTATTTCCCTCAGCCCAGAGAGCAAAACCCAATCCCTGAGCCAAAACCCTTCCAGATGCAGAGGCAGGATGGATGAGGGGTGAGGAGGAGGAGCAGCAGCTGCTGATGAGCACATGAGTGTCCTTTCCACTCTGGGCTGGGGACATTGGGCACTTCCAGGCTTTGGGCTGGAGGCAGGAAGGTGATGTGATGCCTCAGGTTTGGCTTTTCTGTTTTTCACATTCTGTGCTGCTTTAGGGTGCAGTTCTGAGCTTCATATTATGGGATGGTGAGCTCTGTGCACAGAGCAGGGAGACAAAACAATTCCTGCTCCAGCTGGGGACCAAGGACAAATGATCCAAACCTCAGCCCAAGAGCACAAACAACATGGGCTGGAGAGAGAAAAACAAGGGTGGGACTGCATGGGCTAAAGATTATGAACTAGTAATTAATTATGAATGAATTATGAATAATTGGACAATGAACTGCAAGATGCAAATGGAGCAGAACTGATCAAAGTGAGAGACCCCGTGACCAGTGGGGCATTTTGGGACCATTTTGGTTCATCTTGGGTGCAGCCCTGGCTGGGCTCTTGTGCTGCCCAAGGTGGATCCACCAAGATCCTTTGAATAAATCTCTGCTTTATTCTTTAACTCTGTCCAGTCTCTGCTCTGGGTCAGCCTCCACAGGGCATCAGGAGGGGCTCCCAGGCACAGGGAGGGAGGAGCTGCAGGAAGGAGCAGAAGGAGAGAATATTGAGTGAGGAGAGGGGCAGGGAGCAGGCAGTGACCCCTTCATGCCCACCAGTGCTGGCTGAGCTGCTGCACACTGAGATGGAAAGGGGATGCTCAGCTGGAGCAAACGGGTGTTTCCTGCAATGGGCAACCCCAGGCAGAGCTTTCTGCTCCAGACCTTCCCTTGTGTCAGCCACTGCCCCTGTGACTGCTGAGCCAGCCCCTCCTGGGACAGAAGCCACCAGTCCCTGACCCTCAGAGCTTGGAGCAAAGACTGGGGCTCAGGTTTAGCTCCAGGTGCAGAGCCAGAGCACACAGACATGAGGGAACTGGCACAAATTATAAGATTAAGCCAAGAACTGAGCTTTAATTCCATGAGTCCCACGTGGGGCTCCTTCCCTCCTTCCTCAAGGCTGCCCATTCCTAAGGGAAAATATTTCTTTTTTCTGATGATATCCGTTGTGGGCACATTTCATGCCAGGATGTGCAGTGCAGTGCCCACAGTCGTGTGTGTGATTTACTCTGATACATTTCACAGGCTGCTTCTTGGGGGTGACCTTGGCCATGTGTTTGATCCAACAAGGGATTATCAGCTTTGATAGGGCCTGTATTTAATTCTGTAGCTTGGTTGAAAGCTACACTGCTCTGCATTGATTTCCATGTGCAATTAATAGGTTTTTGTCAGCCACAAATGCGTGCAGAGATAATGCACTGCACTCATTTTCATCTCTCCTGTGCACATGTTAAATCAAAATAGCACCTGGTGGCCGAGCCCCCCTGAGGAGAGGTGGATTTAATGTGGAAAAGGAGCATTAAGAACTGCTTGTGTGATATTATCATAGTTTTCAGGAGTGAAACAACAAATAATTCCCTGGAAATCGGAGTGACTCAAAAGCTTAGACACCTTCACATCAACACCCTGCTTAAATGGATTCCTTGTTCTGTGTCTTACACTCACAATGCAATTGAATGGCAAATTAGATGAGTAAGACAAGAAACAATCCCCTGAAACGCTGTAGAATGTTGTAATGCCTTCACTCTGCTGCTCCTCCAAGACATGACCCTTGCAGGAGTGGCAGATGAGAGCATTTTCTGCTGGTAGGGGTATCCTGGAGGGAGCTGGCTCTGCAGGGGGATGCAGCTCCTGGAGGATGTGCCATCTCTCACTCTGGGTTTGTTCCAAATGCAGGAAGAAAACCCAGCTGGAATTTCTTTGAAGTCTCCGAGATCTTATAATTAACTTTGCTGAAATATTTGGTTTTGATTTTTCTGACATATTCCAGCTGTATCTTTCTGACAAGTGTCATTCAGCATGTAATCTAAAAACCAGAGCTACCTAAAACATTTAGTTCATGCTTCAAGATAAACAAACGCTTCAACCTTATTCAACAGATTTTTATCTCCAGTCTCGGAGAGATCAATATCTGTTTGTGAAGAGCTTCAATTCTGACAAATCTGTGTTTTCAGACATTTAGAAGTGCAGTCAGCTCTCTGAAGCTGCAGACTTTTTCATCTGCCCAATATAGAAATGGACCTTGACTGGTAAGAGTGTTTCAGGACTACTCCTGTCAAACTTCACAGAATTGAGACCATTGGAATGTAGATGAAAATCCTCTGCCTTTGTTTATTTCAAAACCAGCCAAATAAAAACCTGGCTTTGTAGCATTGCCTTTGATATTGTACAGAGCTCCCTTTGGAGCTGTGCTTCACAGGAACCTTTAATTTCTGATAGGAAAAATAAAAAGTTAGTGTTGAAAGCTAGAGCACAAATAAATAATAATAATTAAAAATCAACCCTCTGCCTTTTAAAAAGTCTGTTTATATTCTTAGAGAGCTTCTTTTGGTACAGTTGCATGTGAAACAGGAATGGGTGATGTCTTGAGTGTCCCTGCAGATGTTTTTCCCAGTTTGCTGACAGATTTCAGAAAAAGGGTGGAAAAAATGCTGAGGCTCGTGTCACGTAACTTTGGACATATGAAAAATAGATTTCTGGTCTAAATAAACTAGAGTCCCTCTATTCAGTAAATGGAAAGGGACTTTCAGGGGATGATTTATTCCACTTATTTCAAGAGGTATCATCTGTCTTGTGGAGGTAGCCTGGGCAACAAGCAGCCAGAGTTGAGAGAGTGATGTGGGAACCAAAGGGATGTGCACAACTAAAACGAGGTGCCCAGGACTGTGGTTTAGGGACAAGGTGTAAATCCTGTGCTGAAAGGGATTCATTTGACTGCTTGGTTGAAGTTTGGATTTTGCTTTCCCTATTTGCCAGCCCGGTGAGCCCTGGAGAGCAGGACCCTGGTAAGAGCATGGCATAAAAGCTGCAGTTTGGTGATCTCAGAGGTGCTTTCCAACCTGAACAATTCCATGAGTGCATCTGTCCCTCGTGCACACCCCCAGCAGCTGCCCACAGCCCCCATTTCCCCGAGCATGTCCTGTCCTGGGAGATGCCAGTGCTGCCACTGCAGGACAGGAGTGCCCACACTGCTGCTCTCAAGGTGAATTCCTTACGTTCCTGCAAGGAGCTTCCTCACACACTTCCTGTGAATAACTCATTGCTCTGCATTCTTTGATGGAAGAAGAAACATTTGATGGACTGTGGGTTTGTGCAGTGTCGCTGGAGAGGTGGCACTGTCACCCTGCAATCCGCGGTCACTTTTGGAAATCTAGAAATGTTAAAGTCAAAAAAAAAGAAACTTCCTTTTTTTACCTTAAAAAAGTGTACACACCTTTTAGCAGTGTGTACACGTCGTGTTATTTCATGTCCTATAGTAGCACTGCAGTGTGTCAGTCTGTCTGTCTGTCTGTCCTTCCCAGGTGTCCTGAGCTGGGGCTGGCCCTGGGGAGTGCTCCCCCAGCCAGGGTGTCTGTCCTGCACAGATGTCTGTCCTGGCCAGGGTGTGCTGCTCCCCATTCACACACAGATGCTGCCCCCCCATCCCTGCCTCTGTCCCTCTGTCCCACATGAGCAGGTTGCTGAGTTTTTGCTTTTTCCCCTCCAGAGAGCCAAATCCCCAGGCAGCCCTCTGGGTTTTCTCCTTCAGGTGCTCCTGAGCAGCAGTTCACTCAGGCATGTGGCTCTGGCTCCTTCTCTCTGCTTGGACAGATGCTTTCCCTTGACTAAGTGCATTTTTAATCCATGAGGGGAATGAGAACGTTTGCATGATTTGTTAAGAAAAAGGAATAAAGCCATTTTTTTTTTTTTCTGTTCTGATGCAAACTGCTTCACAGTTGCACATTTCCTTCATGCTGTGGCTTTCATATCAATGCCAGTTAAAGCAACAAGAGCAGGAGGATTTTTCTGAACCTGTGTGGTGGGTGCTCTGCATGAACACAAGGAAAGAAAAGATTTCCCTCTGCCTGAAGCAGCTTCTGCTCCTGGCAGGACACAAGCACTGCAACAAGCAGAGCAGAGGATTCAGGGTGGACATGAGATTTCTGCGCTCCACATTTTAAACAGTGGCCAAAGCACCCCCAGCCTGATTACAGTGATTGGTCTATAGGTGAATGTTGGAGAGATAAGGAGTTATTAGTCATAAATGTCTGATTAACAGCAGGCAGAAAGTGCTGAAAGTGTATTTAAACAATCAGGCTGAAACCTTTGGAATTATTTTTGGGCCATTTTAAGGTCAGCATTAGCAGCAGTTTTTGAAGAATTCATTTTCTGCTCTACCCATCTGCTGTCAGGGAAGGAGGAACACTGCTCTATTCCCTGCTTGTGTGAAAACACATTTTCTTACAGTGCTGTAACTTTATTTGCCGTGCAGCTCCTCGTGTCTGCCAGGCTGAGGCAGGATGGGGAGGTGAATATTTGGGCATGCAGGGAAAGCTCCCAAGCCAGGCCAGCAGCAGCTGGGTGTCTGTGCACTCGTGCAGGGCTTCCCATCCCTGCTGCCTGGCTCCTTACACACAGAAATGAATGAAAGCTGCTGCTCTAAACCCTTCTTTCTTCGCTTCTTGCTATAATTTCCTTCCATTAATGATTGCAGCCAGCATCCCAGCAGGATCCCACACACTCTCACACCTCCCACCCTGACAGCTGAGGAGCAGCAGTGAGCCCAGCCCCACTGAGAGCAGAACCAGGGCATTTACTCGAGGGCTGCCCAGATTCCCACCAGGAGCTCCTCCTGGGACCATGGGCTGCTCCTGATGCTCAGGGTGATCTTCCCTGAGCCTCATTAAAGTCATCTTCTGTAGTTAGGCTGAAAACAGGAGGCTGGTGGCTTCCTGAGCTGTCTGAAAGAGGAAAGGATGAGATTGATGCCTGCCTGCAGCTCTGTTCTGGCTGAGTGAGGTGCCCTGGCTGATACTGAGGGTGGCTCCAGTGAAGCCTGCCCAAGAGATGCAAACTCTGCTGAAAGAGCTCCTCAAATGTATTGAAACCCTTCAGGCTTCTTTTTCAGCGTGCCCCTGAGGAGAGGCAGAGCTCTCAGTGTGTTTGAGGCACACAATGGCAGGGATGGGGAGGGAAGCATTTTTGGGGCTGCTGCTGTGACCTTCAGCTCTGGCTTGGAATGAGAGCTTCAGAGCAGAATGAGATTTATTTCCTGGCTGGGCAGGAGGAAAAGCTGGTGCAGGGAGGACTTAGGCATTCAGAGCACTCGGGCTGAAGGATGAACTCTCAGAAATGAAATTATTTTTTTTCCTCTTTGCTTCTGGAAAGTATCAAGAAGAGACAGAATCACAAAGGGTAACGTTGGCCATCATTGCTAAATCCCAGTTCTTGCCAGATTGTCTTCACCTCTTTAAACAAGTGAGACAGTGGAGCTGAAGGAAAAGCATGTCCCAAGATTTTATTTTAGAAGCCTCTCCCTCCTCAGGGTGCACAGGCAGTTTCAGACAGAAAATTCCTGTTTCAGACAGAAAATTCCCAGAGCAGAGGACAAAAATGAGCCCAGGGAGAGAGGGGAGGAGCAGGAGCCAGGGTCAGGGCTGGGGCTTTGGGCTTCTCTGGGCTCTTCTTTGGAATATCTGACCTCAGATGGGCTCCTGAAGCTGCTGTGTGTTCTGGGATTCACATTCCCTGTTTTCCCTGTCCGTGGCATGCACTGAAAGCAGCAGGAACAGCAAATACCAAATACTAATTATAATTCCTGAATATTAATTATAATTCCTGAATATTAATTGTAATTCCTGGCGCAGGTTCCTGTCCCACTGAAATCAGCTGAATGTGGGATACATGATGGTTCCAGGAGCACAGAAATTCCTCTCAAAAGGATGATTCTTGTCCTCCAAATATGGCTGACTTTGGTGGGAACTTATTATATAAATAATATATAAATAATAAATTAAATATATAATAAATCAACATAATAAATATAATATTTTATCTATATTTAATATAATATTATAAATATATACATAATAACTTAAATATTATTTAAATTATCAGGAGGGGCTAAATGGTGCTGCATGGCCTGAGTGACTGCAGCCACCCCCTAATCAAAGCTGACAGCTCCATTGCCTCATAATTATGAACTGCCAGAGGGGCTTTTTAGACTATCAGGACTTTTGGGATAGTTTGCATCTAAATTAAAATTGAACTTCAAAGCAGTTTGATGGAGGGAGATGTGTTTCCAAGGAGTGTTTCAGGAATGTGAAAGGCACTCCCTGATTAGCATGGTGCACTGTACCAGCTGGCTGCTGCTGTAAAAAAATAAAATAAAATAAAGAGTAGCATCCGTGCTGATAATCAGAAAGTGTATCTTGAATCCTATTAATTTTCTTTTGAATTATTTATGGGGGTTTTGTTCCAGCCGTGCGTCTCCTTTCAAATGTTTATTTAGTTTCTCCATAAAGGAAAAAAGAAAATGGGGAGGAAGAGAGAGAAACCTGGAAAATCTCCAAGGGTTAGCTCACCAGCAATCTGTTTAGATGTCCTCTTCTCAACTGAGCCCTGCTCTGCTCAATATTTATGGCAATGTTTAACAAATAAATGTCACCCACCTCCCCATTTACAGTGAAGCAGAAAGGGATTGGGAGGGGGGATTGCCTCTTCTGTGCCATAAGGGAGCAGAAATTCCACGGCTGTGTGCCAATTCCTGGGGAAATCCAGAGCTGCAGGTGCCAACATCTGTGTGTCCCGTTCCAGATGTTCTGGCCAGGCTTTTTCCTGAGCCCAGCTCCAGGCAGCAGCAGCAGCAGCAGAGGGGTCCCAGCTGCAGGGAGCTCTCCCTGCCCTGAGGTGGTGCCTGAGCACCAGCAGGATGGATCCAGTGGCTCCTGGTGCTCTCCCAGCCCTGGGCACAGGCTCCAGGCAGCACAGTCCAAATCCAGGTGCCCCAATCCAGCCCAGGTGGGGTTTGCATTGTTTAACATCCCTGTGTGTGTGTGCCTGGCTCCCCCCAGCTCCTGGGCTTTGATGGGAAGAGTTCTGTGACAAAGATCCTTTTTTTGGGTTATTTTTGTGTGCTTCACCCCCCTGCTGGATCCAGCCAGCTCCAAATCCTGCCAGGGCTTTAATTCAGCCTGTCAGACCAGCCCTGTGCCCAGCAGTGCCTGCATCTTCACTGAAACCACTGGCATCCACAGATTATATTCCCCCAGTCTGTTTATTCCTGGCTGAAAACAGTGACTGCATGGAGCACCTGTGGGGGGATTTTTAGGGCTTTAAAATGTTCCTGATTGATGGCTGTAGGAGAAGGAAATACCAGTTGTGTAAGTCAGAGCTGTGCAGCTTGGCTCCTGTGTTTCCAGCACTGCTGACTGGTGTCTGGGAGGCCTGTCAAGATTTCCTTAGGATCCTGAATCCATGTGGATGCCTCCACACTCCTCTGCTGCCTATATTGTGCCGATCTGTGCAAGAGTGCTGCCTGCAGAACCCGTGTAAACAGCTTGTGCTGAGGAATTTGAGGCTTGCTCACCATTAACCAGTTTGTAGGGGAGAACTTGTGCCAAAAGTTTCTCAACTTTTCTGTTCTGATGGACTGATTCCCACCCTGACAACTTGTGTGTTAGCAATGCCTTTTGTAAAAAAAGGCAGTGTTTCCTTCATAGTTTCATTGTTTTTTGCTTTCTTGCTGTTGCTGACTTTGGATGTTTGTGTTTATTCATGATAATTTATTCATTACTTCATTTGCAAATGGGGCATATAGTTAATAGCATATAGGAACTCCTTCCAAAAATGCAAACCTGTTAAATGAAAGTCCCCTTCAGGACTGCACCAGCCCTGATTTCTAGGGCAGAGCCTTCATTCTCACTGAATTGCTTTGCAGAGGTTCTCAGGGGAAAAGAAAACCAATGTATCTTTCATGAAACGTTTTCTGAGGAAATATTTACTCTCTTACAAGAGAACGTGGAATGTTCACCATGTATCTTTTAAAGGAAAATGCTGAAAATTCACTGGGTATCTTTTAAAAAGCGGACACTTCATTTTCATCGAGGCCAGATGGACGTGCAGAACTACAGATGCCTCTCCCTTTTGGAACTGTCACTGAGTAAAACATCCCTCAGTTAAATGTTTTAGCCAATAGGACCTTCTAAGAATTATTTGGGACCTGGGTTAACTCTGTGTACACACAAGTCCTGTGCTTTTAATTTCTGTAGCTATTTTATTTGTTCATTTATACAGCACCTTCTTCAAGCAGAGGCCTGTGTGTGCACATGAAATTATATTATAAATATTTCAGTGATATTATGAACATTTCCATGATATTATAAACATTTCTGTGATATTATAAACATTTCCATGATATCATAAACATTTCGGTGGTATTACAAACCTTTCAATTAGAAACCTTTCAGTGATATTAGAAACCTTTCAATGATATTAGAAACATTTCAATGATATTATACACATGCCTACTCTTAAAAGGAAGCACAGGAGAATCTTTGCTACCTCGAAAGCTGCAGGATGAATCAAAGATGAATCAATGATGGAGAGTCCCTGTTGTTAATTAACCACTTGTAACAGGATTCCCTGCCTTTTAGGGGAAGGTTTTTTCTAATGGAAGCTGGAGAAGTGATTTTAGACAGACAGCACAGGATGAAATCTATCCCAGTGCTGTGACTCTGCTCCTGTTGGCACCATCTGAGCTGGAATCCTCAGGAACATATGGAGTGCAGGGAGTGAGAATGGATTCAGTGCTGCTCCCGGTGGCTGCTGGCTGGGAAGCAATTGTAGCAGGAAAAGAAGAAATCTCCAACTTGTCCTGGCATGCTCTTCTGCCTGCTTGCAGTTATAAATGTGGGTGGCATGGCCAGCCCAGGCTTGGCAGGGAGGGAATGCTGCTTGAGGCAGCTATTCCTGCAGGAGCTGGGCTGGTGACATCCTCTGTGGTCACCTGGCCACCAAGAGCTGCTCTGAATCTATTCCTAAACTGTGACGGAGCTGTGCTTCCCAGAAGCTCCCTGGCCTGCTGAGGCACATGGTGAACAACTGGAGATGGTCTGGTGATTGGTAGAACAAACTCAGTCTTCAGTGCTCTCAGCTGAGTCGCTGCTTGGCCACAGACATTGCTGGGTGAGGGGAAACCATGAGGGGATAAACCATAAGAATATAACCCATGAGGGTAAACCATGAAGGTAAAAACCATGAGGGGGTAAACCATGAGGATAAAAACTATGAGGATGTAAACACTGAGGGTGGAAGTCGTAACGGGATAAACCATGAGGAGGTAAACCATGAGGGTAGAAACTATGAGGGTAAAAACCATGAGGGGATAAACCATGAGTATATAAACCATGAGGGGATGAACTATGAGGATAAACCATGAAGGGATAAACCATGAGGATAAAAACCATGAATGGATAAACCATGAGTATATTAACCATGAGGGGATAAACCATGAGTATATTAACCATGAGGGGATAAACCATGAGAATAAACCATGAAGGGATAAACCATGAGGATAAAAACCATGAATGGATAAACCATGAGGAGATGAACCATGAGTGGATAAACTATGAGGGTATAAACCATGAGAATATGAGCCATGAGGATAAAAACCATGAGTGGATAAATCATGAGGATAAAAACCATGAATGGATAAACCATGAGGATGAAAACCCATGAGTACATTAACCATGAGGAGATAAACCATGAGAATAAACCATGGCACGGGGGCTCTGCTGTCACCTGCAGCTCCTGCTCCCCAGCTCACACCTGGCTGGGCTCAGGGCTGTTTCCCACAGGGTTCTCCTCATCCATGAGGTTTTTCCTGCTCTGAACTGTCCTTTCCCGTGGCTGTGCTGGATGCACTGGGACCAGCCTGAGCCCCCAGCCCTGGAGCAGGAGCTGGCAGAGACCTCTCCAGGGTGTGAGCAGTGGATCAGTGCTCCATCCCTCTGCTCACTGAGCAGCCAGGCCGTGGCTCTGTGGGGGCAGGAGATGGAAATTCTTCCTCTTAGAAGCTGTGGGGAATGAGGGAGCTGTGATGATCGGGGCTGGGAGTCCCTGAATGATTGATTTGAGAGCATTTTGTCCTCAGGGGCTCTCTGATCTCACTAAATGCACGAAATGCTAATGGGTAGTAACACGCTGTCTGAAGGAATGAGGCACTGGCAGCTTCACATCTCAGAGGAAAAGGCAGGCAGTGCCAGATACTTTGGGAAAACAGTGCTGTGGCCCCAGCTGAGGGAACACTGAGCTGCTGAAAAGCCTGAGATTCACATGCTGGAAAACATCCCGAGTCAGACTCTGATCTCAGCTGCACTGAGATGAATTCAGTGGGAAAATCCAGGTGACTGGTACATGGAGCTGCTCATGGCATCAGTTTCTTGGTGCTGAAGTCAGGACTGGCTCCCAAATCCTCTGAGCCTGCTCCCAGGGCAGTGACAAGCTCTGGGAAGGGAGGCTGGCACCTGGGATTTAGCTCAGAGCCAGGTGAGGACCAAAGGGATCCCCCAGGGGGGTTCCCTGCACTGGGGCTCCTTGTGCCAGGGCTTGTGCCCTGCTTGGGGCACAGCTCAGGGCAGCACTGCAGAGGGGCAGTGCAGGAGCCTGAGTGAGGGATGTGGGGCTCCAGGCAGCTCTGCAAAACGTTCCAGCAGTCCAGGGGTGTGGGTGACAGAGCTGTGCCCACAGCTGTCAGCTCCAGCTGCAGCCAGGCCTGGACACCCTTTGGTTTTGGTTACAGTGCATGATATATTTTACTTTTGGTTACAATGCATTCTATACTTTTCTTTGCTGAGCATCTTAATACAGTAGAACCAATCTACACCTTAACTATTATCTATAGCCCATCATAACTGTTGTAGTTACCATATTCCTGTTACTGTTCTCCAGTCACTAACAGTCAGTACATTACAGTTTGAGCTAGAAGTTATTTTTCAGTTTTCTTGCAGTAGAAAATTCTGAGACCTTTTTTCTATTTGCACCATTGACAGGCTTGTTTGCCTGTGCTCTCTTTCTGCTTGGTCAAAACATCTTCTTGTTTGGGGTGGGTTTATCCTTTGCTCTAAGCCATAAAAACCCCTTCTAACTCACATACCCTGTGCTCCTTGGTTATCCAGTGAGACTGGCTCTGCAATTCTTTTCTCCTATATCAAAATGTGCTTCCATTTCTATTCCTTCATCAGACTCTTCATTCAAAAATCTGCTAAGCATCCATACCTGTGAGACTTTCTTGTCAAACTTTCCTCCTTCCCAGCAGGGCAGCTCAGAGTGGGCTCTGCAAATGCCCAGGGTGAGAGAGGGACCCCTGTGGGAGCAGCCCTGCAGGTCCAGCTCCTCTCACCCCTCACCATCAGCCCCTTCTCCAGTCCAACACCCCCTGCATCTGAAATGCAGGAGGCAGAAATGAGCAGTAGGAAGGGGGAGCAGAGCCTTTCCTTTGAGCATGGAAATTATTCTTCAAATGTCTTTGCTGACAGCTGGCGTGGCACAAAATAAACACAGGTCTATTTGCAAGTAAGCAGGAATTACCATAAACAGCAGCTGCTGTATTACCACCAAACATGTAGCAATAAAGGAATTTTTTCTGCCTTCAGAAACAAAGGTAGGGAAAAAGCCTGCATGAAATAATGAGTTAGTTACCCACCTGTTAAGGGGCTGAGCACCAACAAAATGAAAGAACTGTTTGTTGGTGGCATAAGTCCTTTATTGAATGAGACTTTCTGGTTGAAACTGAACCTTTCCTCCTGGCTCTGCATAAAATCCAGTGCAGTATCAAAAATACCCTCTTTCTCTGCTCTTCTCTCTCTCAGATCAGGGGATTTCCTACACTTCCCTTCTCTGTTGACTTCTTGCTGCATCAGGTAAAAAATTCAAATTTTCCTGAGGTTGTTTGGATGTGATTCCCAGCTGCATAGAGCATAAAGGCAAGCCAAACCATCAGGACAGAGAGTTGTATTTATGGCCAGATCACATTCTGCAGGATAAGTTTATGGTCTTTTGTCTCTCTTTCTTTCCCTGCTAAAAGCCAGTCAGGAGCAGGCTCCACAGCCCTGTCACATTTTAATAAAAACTAATGACCCAGCACAGTGCAATGCAGAAACGAGAGAAGAAGCAATTTGAAGTGCATCATTTTAGATTGATGATGCTTGGATTTATGGCTTAATCTGCTTCCCATGGAAGGTGCCTTACCTGTCCCATTGATTGCCAGGGGAAGCTGTGCTGCAGCCACTGCAGGTGTTTGTGCAGCTCTGTGCTGGGACCACACCTGAGGACACTGCTCTGGAATTGCAGCTTTTGTCTCTGGACTTCTCTGCAAACGGGATTTTTTTGGTAAATACAGCCACATGAAATAGCCTTATTTAGAGTTTTCACGGAGATTTTCGTCTCCAAAAAGTCACTTTGACACAAGGCTCAGCAGACAGGGAATTGATTTCAGGGTTTCCGCTGCAGGTTTTGGTTCAGAGTCAGATCTTTCTTACCAGATTGCTCACTCTGTTTCCTGAACCAGCTAAATTAGTTGAGTAAAACACAACTTCCACTCCATCAGGGCCTGAGTAAATAAATGTGATCCTTGAGGGGAGGGTGATGGGTTATGGCCATGGAAAAGTCAGTGTCCAAAGCAGGAGGAGACAGTTCAGGAGTTTCTTGTTCAAGGTCCCATCTCCTTTTCATTCCTTCCTTTCTCACCCTCCATAAGTTTAAAATCAGGGTTTGTTTTGGGTTCTTTCTGTGTCAGCAGACACCTGCTTTAGCTGATAAAGGGTTTTGGACAGTATTTTGTATGGGAAGACTTCTGTGGCCTGTGTGGAATGTTTGTGAAGGAACACATTTTTCATTTGATCACAGGTTTGTAGTATTTCTTCTGTTTCCACTGCCAGCTTCTGTTTTCAAGGTAACCATATTTCAAGAGCGTGGTATCATTTTGGTGGGTGAAATACTTGGGAAGCTTTTGAAGTAAAAAACACACATAAATTTTCCACAGCAGGTTTCTTTAACAAGCAGAGAGAATCAGATCCACAATTTGCATACAGATTGGGCCAAGTTTTCTTCAATACCAGTTATTAAAATCACATTTCTGTTTGGCTGTGGGCTTTTCTGAAGGCATTAAAAATCCATTTATTTACATTATTGATGGACACATAAGCATCCCAGCCATGGAGAGCACCGGAATTTTATTGTGATACCATTGCAAAGGGGTTTTGGTTCTTTTCTGGAATCTTATTTTTGATTTCTTTTTCTTTCTGAGAACATTTCATCCACGATATCTGTCTGCTGGTTATCTTCATATCTGCAAGTGTCTGGGCATGTGAGCCTGTTTATTTGCAGAAAGACACACAGAATCCTTCTCTTCTGGCTACATAATAAACCAAAATGTGTGAAGGCTCTGCACTCCCAAAGCAGACTTCAGTGTGGTCAAATGCTGTTTTATTTTAGGAGAGATGATTTGAATCTCTCTCTCCTCACACTGATTCAGATTCTGATTCTTTCACCTCCTTCACAGAGCCCCTCAGCCCCAAGGAGCTGAGTGTCATCTCCATGGAGCTGCTCCTGCTATTAAATAGTTTCAAAGGAGCAGGAGCATCTCTGGTCTCCTGGATTTGACAGTGAAAACAGCAGCTGAAGGAGATCTGATCAAATCTCCAGTCAAAATGGGCAACATTTGCATTTTCTGTGTCTGTTTTATACCAGATATCAATCTGATACCAGATTTTAGTTCAGGCTGAAAATAGAAGAGTTCAGATCCTGCCAGATTAAGGTTTTCTCACTCTACAGAAGAGAGAAAATATTCTAGGTAGGAAAAGATGTCAAGGGGTGAGGAGGGCAGCAAGAGAACGAGACCAAACCTGAACTCACTGAAGATGCTGAAGTTTTTATTTTGATTTTAGTAAGTTCAGGGTGTCACACTTGAATTGAATCCTTTGGTGGACTCCCTGAAGGGTCTGCTGTGATTCTGCATGAGCAGTGCCAGCATCTGCCCCCCGTGCCCAGTCCTCTCTTCCCCACAGACTGGTGGAAGAACAATGGACCCAATGCCTGAGGTGGTTTTGGGTCAGAAATCACCGTGCCCACAGGCAGCTCTGCCACTGTGGGAGCACCAGCATCATCTGTGCCTGGACTCTGCTTTTCTCTGCAGAGTTCATTTCTGCTCTCTGAGTTTTTCCCAAAGGAAATATTAAATGATGAGCACTTCTTAAACAAAGAGCTCTGCTGGCCTCACCACAGGCGCTGGCTCTGCTGATATATTATTCATTTTAGGCACTATCTGACTAAAAAACCACTTATCTGCTCTTAATACCTGCTCATCATGAGGATATTACCTCTTTTAGAAATGCTGCCTTCCTTCCTTCCTTCCCTGGCTGTTCAAGGAGTCCAAACTTGGCTTTCCCAAACACTGAGCACAGGGAACAAACCCTGTCCTGAAAGCCCACAGGAGCAAATCACGAGGAGAATAAATCTTACCCAAAATTAACAATTATTAAATATCAAGGGTCATTTTTCTGGTAGACAAATATGCACGTTGCCTTTTTCCCACTGAGCATGTAGATCAGCTCCTGATTCCTTAACTTTCCCCAGACTCCCACACAGAGCTGCTGTGTCTGTTTGGACTCTTATTTATATTTATTGTCCAAAGGCAGTGAACATTCATCATTTGTCTCCCAGGGCTCGTGGCAGGCACTTGGAGTGTGAGAAATGTTCTGGGTAAGTTACTGTAAGGTGCTGCATGGAATTCCACGGTGGGATTTTAAAAACCCGTTTTCAAACCATTTTAAAAACCATTTTCAAACCATTTGCCTGTGTGCAAACCTCACTCCCCCAGCCCAGGCAGGGGCTGGGGATGTCACTTGGACAGATGTCACTTGGACAAATGTCACTTGGACAAATGTCACTTGGACATTCCCAGCTCCTGCAGAGCCTTCCAGCAGGAAAACCAAACCAAGCTGCTCTTGCTGGGAACACTTTCTTTCCTTGAATGCTCTGTGTTTGTGCCTGCACCCCTCCCTAATTAGCTTTTAATGACTCTTCCCACTGCTCTCAGAGCAGCTGATCCTTTGCGTGCAGCCTTTGTTTCCTGCAGTAAAACCCATTAAGCTCCTTGTTTCCCTGACCCCATCTCACTGCTGAGGCTCAGCACAACAACTGGAGCCCATTTTGGTCTCCGTTCTTTTCTGGTTTTTGTTGTGCAGGCACTGCAGTAGGGCAGGTGTCAGTGCAAGGATTCATTTCAGTGCAGCACGATGTGTGTGTGTGTTTATTTAAAGTCTGCACTGATCTAATTATTACACTTACATGCTTCACTTCTGCAAAAAACAATTTAATGAGCCTGTGACACCTTTCAACAGCCTTCTTGAATATTTTTGTTTGCTGAATATTCCAATGGACAAAGTGATAAATTTATGGCAGGCAGATAAATTTTGAAGATTTTCACAGACTTAAAATACCAAGCTGTTGGAAAGATGCTTCTAGAACACAACACCAAACTTCTGTTGCTTGTTGAGATATTTTGTTTCCAAATTAACTTCAAGAAAGTTGAGCATTTCAAATTAAAGTTTTTAGAAGATGAGCTTTTGTAGAAAGCTTTTTTTTTTTTTCCTGTCAAAACTGCTTCAACTTATTTTGGGCCAGCTTCAGAGAAAACTTCAGTTCCCATAGCTGATGGCACGATCACTTCAGTGCTGGAGAGAAAACCAGCACTGCCCTTTGCATTCTGGTTTAAAATTGATTTGACTTTAGGCAGGTTGATCAGCCCCTGCAATCTCCTGCTGCTAATTGGCTCAATGGAGGGGATGAAGGGAATAAGAGCAGCTCCCAGGTGCCACAGGGGCAGCTTTGTACCAGAGATTCCCTTTGCTCACCAAATGAGCATCTCTGCTTCTGTGATAAGTCCTGAGAGCAACCAGCAGAAGAAAAAGGCTGAAGGGGCACCTGAGTTTAGTTTGTTCACAGAAAAGTCCTATCCTACAGCTATCAAATTTAATTTAAAAATGAAAATTTCAGGGCCAAACTGAACTGCACACTTGGTTGTGTTATCACCAGCCCTGCCTTGGCAGTTTCTAGGATGTTGAATAAATTTCTGTGCTTGCTGTGATAGCCTCTGTTGAAAACATCAGTGACATGGCACAGGCCTGGCTTGCTTAGGAGGGCAGTGGGGCTTAAGTGGTGAGGCAGATCCCAAACCCAGAGGTTCCTTTCTGAGGATTTCAAGTTGTGAGCTTTGTCTTGTCCTGAGAAAGAGCCAATTTGGCCACTGGAGCACCTTGAGCAGCAGGGCAGGAGCTGCCTTGGCCAAGGGGACCCTTTTGGTGATGCAGGAGATTTCACCTATTCTGGAATTTCTAGGTTTGGCCTCTCTGTGAACAATCAAGGCACTAAAAGAAAGCTGATTTCCCCCAGGATTTTCTGCCAGTCTCTTTGGAGCTCTGTGTTTACCAGGATTTCTGCAAATCCACTGAAGTGTTGTCCTTTCCATGCCAATCCAATGCCTTGGAGCACTTTCCTCCTCAGCTGTTCCCTCCTGTCCAGCAGCAGCACAGAGCCAGAAGGACCAGCACCACTTTTATGTTTACCCATTTCAAGTGGAAGCTGTAAAGAAGGGCAGTGAATAAATATTTGCTGTCTCCCTTGCAGTAAGACTAAAGCCATGTCAATGCATTCAAATAAAAGCTGGGCTGTGATTGTGGCTGGAAAAAGGCAGGAATCCACATTGGGAGGAGAGGCAAGGGATGGGTCCAGAGGAAAATAAAACTGCCCAGAGGAACATCAGGCATTCAGAGGGGAACTGTGGGTTGTGACTGTTTGTGCATCTGTCAGAAACTGAAGTTAATTCAGGTTCACACTGCACTGGATTCTTGTTGGCCTTCAGTTAAGTTAATACTCAGTGTTTACTCTTTGGCCTTGTATAACTCAAGCTCCTTTAATACAGTTTAAAAACTTAAGGAAGTCCAAGGTGTTGCTCTTTTCACATATTGAACCATAACAGTGACAAGAAAGAAAAATTATTTATGAAAGTCCCTTCTCCTTCTCTTATTTAGGCACTAGAGAGAGCTAGAAAAACTATTAAAATGCAATAAAGTTCAAGCAGAAAAACAAACTAAAAAGCTGAAACATAATTATCTCTTCCTGCGAATGATGCACAAGCAGCATGTAAAGCTACCAAACAAATGATTCGAGTAATTTGATAGTGTGTGAGGACACTGAGGAGATTTAGAGACAGGACCAAAGCACACTCAGGTGCACCAGCGTTGAAAATGAACTCAAAAAGGGTTTGTTGTGTACAGCAGTCCTGATGTTCTCTGGGGTTTAGCCTATCATTTTTAACCTGCCTTAATTAAATATTAGCAACGTGTGTACTTTGTACTTCAGGGCTAACAAATGTGGGTTTTGAAAAGCTGTTTATTAGAATGGCTTTTCGTGCACAATAAGCACAGGAGCCCATCGTTCTCAGCTGATTACCACTGATGGGGGGGCTAACCTTGCTGTTGGGAGGAGAATAATTGTCTGAGAAGCTTCCATCATTTCTCTGAAAATATCTTTTTCTTTCCACTGTCTGCTCACCTTTTCAGCCTAAATATTTATCGGTTTGGGCATGGGGGTGATTTATTTCTATTTGTTTTTAATTTCCTTGTGCAGTGTTTCAAAGGGTACCAGAGCCATGAATGGATTGCTGTTCCATTACGTGGAGGTGCCACATTGCTCCTGCATCATGTTCTTGATGAGGTTATTAAAACTTGGGCAATACAAATTACCATAGCAACCAAAAGCATCAATTCACAGCCCGTTCCAGCCTCTGGAGCACGGAATAGTTCAGAGCACTCAGACACAGCCAACACATCCTCCCTGTCCTGCAGCACACCACACTCACTGCTCCTGGGTGTCCCAGCCAGGCAGAAAGTGTCACTTTGTTCTTTTTATGTTCATGGGGAGCGCTTGGTCCAGCTCCAGCCCTTGCTGGTGACTCCTCCATGACCTTTTGGTGGTAATTTGAGAGTCACTCTTAGCCAAAAGCACAGAGACAAATGTGTGGGCAGGGATGGTGATGCTGGAGTGGGGCTCTGGGTTTGGCTCCCATCTCAGACCTCATAAAACAACTTCTGACTTTTGTGTTCATATGTGAAGAGCTCTGGTTTTGGAAATTCATATATATGAATATTTAAAAATATATAGTGTGTAAAAATATATAGTGTGTATATATAGTATATATTATTTAGTGTCTATATTTATTATATTTTATATTATATAGTATATTAATATATTATATAATATATGTTGTATATTATATTGTATATATAAGATGTAATATATAATATATAATATATAATATAATATATATTATATATTATATATTATATATTATATATTATATACTATATACTATATATTATATATTGTATATTATATATTATAATAATCTATTTTTTATATACAACTATATATATTATAATATATATCTTTATATATACATATAATAACCAGCAGTGGTGTGTTACAGTTCTCCTGGCCCAATCATAAACAAGATAATAAGAATCAGGATTCCACAGCAAAGTGCATTCTTTAGAACCTACATAATCTGTTTTTATATGGGGCACATAATCAGATTTATGTTATGGAAAAAGGGCTAATCTTGAACATTTTATACCATTTACAAATGCAAGTAGTTTTAAACTGTTTATTTCTCTATTAATAGGCTGTGATTCAGCTTCAGAACAAGTAGCAATCCCAATCTGCAGCAACTATAACGTGGCAGATTCTGTCCTACAGCTCATTTGCTTTATTCCTGTGCCTAAATACAGCAAATATCAGAACAAGTCTCCACTTGTTGGAGGTGAGGGAAACACCTCCTAACACAGAGGAGCTGGTGATGTGGTTTACAATTATCATTGTTACAAAACTCTCAGTTTGTCATTTTCCCAGCGCTTCTACCTTCCAGTGGGAAATTGGTATAATTTTACTCTGTAAAGAAAGTCACTCTTGTCATGGCTGGGGTTGAACCCTGAGATATTATTTTTGACCACAGTAAATGATCCAGCTTGCCCTGCTCTTGGTTTCCTCTGCAAGTGAGAAAGCAGTGCCATGTTCCATTTCTTTGCCTGGCAGCAGCTTGCAGGAACCAGCAAGAACATCACCTCTTCTGCAGTACTGGGGGAGAAAAAGGGAGTCTTCAGCTAAAATTCCAACTATTCTATTAGCAAAATATTTTTAAAAATTCTGTTTGTGCCAGACTTGTCACGAATTGTTGTGACAATGCTGTTATTGCTTCTGCTGCATCAAGGAGCTGAAGCACTGCCCTACCAAAGCAACCAAAATTCTGCACTAGGGTTTTCCAGAGAACTGAAATTAACTGAAAGGAAGGGAAAGTAGGACATATAAAGCCACAATAAGGAATTTTTTTCTTTTAAGAAGTGTGGGAGGAACATGAGAAAGTGCAGAGCAGCAGCTCTGACTTTTCTCCTGGATGAGATGGTAGAAAACTGTAATAAA
The DNA here is from genome assembly GCF_023055355.1 of Agelaius tricolor. Taxonomy (NCBI): domain Eukaryota; kingdom Metazoa; phylum Chordata; class Aves; order Passeriformes; family Icteridae; genus Agelaius; species Agelaius tricolor. Next base: position 1,354,339 of record NW_027269280.1, read on the forward strand.
GAGACTTGATACACACCCAGATAAACATCCTGGGAAAGAGACAACATTGTTTTTGTAGAGGGAAGTCATATTTCACAAACCCATTCGAGTTTTTGGATAGAATCAATAAATACGTGAAGGGTGATCTGGTTTGTGCTGCGTTAGATGGATTTCCAAAATCTTCTGGGTAAGAGTTATCAGAAAAACTTTTGAAATAACTGAGCTGCCATAGGCTGAGAGATGTGCACTAACTGCTTGAAGAAATAGGAAACAAAGGGGTTTTTTGTAGTGTTTGAATGTCTTATCCCTGCTTTGAGCAGGGTTGGAGCAGGTGACCCCCTCAGATCCCTCCATCCTAAATTTCCCTGGGATTCTGTGGGTGAGGGAGCTGCACTGAGGGAAACAGGGAAAGGGGACAGGATTGCAGCACTGGTGCCAAAACAGGACTGAGGACACCAGGCTGACATCAGTGCCTAGAATAAAGGGCTTGGTCTGATTCAAACTTAAAAATACATACATATATATATATATATATATATATATATATATATACACACATATATATGTATATATACATACACATACATATATATATGTATACACACATATATATGTGTATGTATATATATATGTATATCTAAATATATAAATATATATATATATTGTAATTTTTTTTATAGTAATTCTTAGCTGCATGGTCCCATTGGAGCCTGTCAATCCCCAGAATAACTGAGTGACTGCAGACTGGAAAAGCTTTGCAAGGGTTTTTGAAATTGGTGTTTTGGAAGAAATTGTAGGTCCCTCCAATCTGATTTTCATGCTGGTGCAATGAATGAAATGATCATAAATTCTGACCCGAGTTCATAGGGCCATCCAGGGGGTAAAGGTGACTGTCTAGGGGGGTTTATCCTGATTTTAATTTGGGTGGGAGTGCTCAGGAGAGGTTTGTCAGAGAGCCTGGGCTGTGGGGAGAGGTGGCAGCTGACAAAAGGGATCATCACGGTGAGACCTGGTGGTGCAAGCAGAGGTTAAAAGGAACATGATGGGAGCAGAATCATTGCAGAGAATTATCTGACACACCACAAAGCACTTTGCTTTCCTTCTGCTCTTAATGACAGCAAATGGGATCCAGCAGGTGTAAACGCCAGCAGTTAAATATTCATGAGGAAAGGAAAAGCAGGAACTGAATTTGAGCTGGGGGTCAGCACAGGGTGAGACTCCTCATGGCACTGAAGTGAAATATCTGTGAAATATCAGCTGCAGAGCAGACGGGAGGGAAGGACAGACTGCAAGGAGTGGTCATGGCCAGAGTCTGATTGATCAACCATGAGGAGGGCACGGGTTGGAAAAGGCTCTGGGAGTGTGACTGCACCATTTCAGGGATAAAGAATTCTGTGCCTGAGAACTGAACAGAGGCTCTGGGACAGAATCCCAGGAGACCTGAAGGAGAGGGGCCAGAATCCCAGGAGATCTGAATTGCAAGGGGATCTGGAGGCAGGAGGGGCTGGTTCTGACCTTCTGCTCTGTTCCTGGGACGTTTGGTCACTGCTGACAAACCTGCCCTGCCAGTCAGGGTCCCAGAGCTGATAATTCATCCAGAGCCTGAGGGGTGCTTCTGCCCCCTGATTTCTGTCCAGGCAGTGTCACTGGGAGAGAAGAGCAATCCTGAAAGTGATCAAAGAGTGAGATCAGCCCTTCAGAGTAAGAAGAATAAGCTGGGGGATTGAAACTGAGCCCTGGCTCTGTGGCATGATTGGGAGAAATCATTTTCCTGTCTTCTCCTGGAAGCAGAGCAGGACTGATGGCAGCAGGTCCCAAATTCCACCTTTGTGTGAGGACAGCTGGGGGATGGCTGTGCCCCAGACTGAGTGCACAGGGGGCTCAGTGCCTCCCTAACAGCCAAAGTTGTTCCCTCCCCAGCAGATTTTATTCTTATCTAAATAAGAATAATGTAATATTCGCTGTAATATGGCCTAAAAGTGCTTTGTGAAACTGGGGCTTGCTGCAGTGAGCCCAGAAGGGCTCTTGCTCCAGACACTTCAGGGCACTTCAGCAGCAGCTCCTTCTCACACATCTCTGAATGCCAGCTCAATAAAAGGTGGGGGAGTCTTCCATCCCTGCAGTTTGAAATTGTTATTGCCTTTTTTGCCGTTGTACAAGCTGATATTAGACACATTCCAGGCCTAAATGTGCATCAGAGCCTTCCTGAGAAAGCAGAATTCCTCCCCAAGGCAGGAGGAACTCTGTTTGCAGGGATTGGAATGATCTGGGGGTCTCTGAAAGTGTCACTGGGCTCAGTTTAAAGCAGCTTTTTTCACCTGGTAACCTCAGCCAGTGTGCATCCACGGAGGAAAGGAGGCAAATCCATCCTCTAAGTGTTAATACACTAAAGAAATGGGGAAAATTGACCCTGTCCTTGAAAGATCATTACAGTAAGATAAATCCCAGAGTGACATCTGAGGAGCTAGAAATGGAGCTGTCATCCAGAGAGTTAAACCCAAAAAAAGTTCCAGAAGGGCTCCAGGCTCTCCTGGGATTGCAGACACTGCTGGAGAATATTGGCTCTGTGTGTTGACTCTGTTCAGGCCTGGGCAGGGCTCTTCCACCCAGCCCAGAGTGATGAGGACATTCCTGGTTTTGGGAGGTGTAAAAAGGAATATTTGGGGCTGTGTTTGGCATCCAGCTCCTGCTGCTGCTCCATGAGCTCTGTGTAACCCACCCACAAATGCAGCCAGACCCGCCCTCCTCTTCCCCCCTCCAAGGTTATGGAGCACTGGGGAGAGAAATGGAGCATTTATGGCAAAATTCTCAACCTGTTTGCAGTTTTTGGATGAGTGTTAGTTAGAGGCAGAAGGCTGGGAACAGTGGGGATTATCTTGCATTTATAAAGTATACACTGTTCCAAAGGATTCCCAAGCAGGTTATAAAACTAAATGGGGTTTTCAAGAGCAAGTTTTAGATAAGAATAAAATCTGCTGGGGAGGGAACAAATCAGATGAAGAAAATCTATTGACCCATTGTTCAAAATACGTGCAGAGAGTGGTAGGATTATTTCTCTCTCTGCTGATAAAGATGTTTGCCACTCTCATTTGGCAGCTTCCATCAGAAACTTGCAGGAGGTGGAGGGCATTGCCCTGTTCTTGGGGAAGGGGAAACTGAGGCAGGGGCAGTCAGAATGGCTTTTGCCAGGGTTATATTGGAAACCACTCCAGAGGCAGGAGGAATATCCTGATTTTGCCAGGGTTATATTGGAAACCACTCCAGAGGCAGGAGGAATATCCTGATTTTGCTGGGTTATATTGGAAACCACTCCAGAGGCAGGAGGAATATCCTGATTTTGCCAGGGTTATATTGGAAACCACTCCAGAGGCAGGAGGAATATCCTGATTTTCCTAGGATTATATTGGAAACCACTCCAGAGGCAGGAGGAATATCCTGATTTTGCCAGGGTTATATTGGAAACCACTCCAGAGGCAGGAGGAATATCCTGATTTTACCAGGGTTATATTGGAAACCACTCCAGAGGCAGAAGGAATATCCTGATTTTGCCAGGCCCGCATCTCCTGTGGCTCTGGCCTTTGGGTAGTGGAGGCCAGATTCAATTTGATATAAATCTCTGTGTGTGCCCAGGAATGAATGGAGATGGGGCACTGGGGGGGCCCTGAAATGCAAACTGTGGTCCCCATTTCTGTGTGGAACAGATCCCAGTGTTTCACCTTTAGAGCAGCAATGGGAATTCATGGGATGAGTGTGGATTTTACTGGCCCCCAGCAGGATTCCCAGAGTGGATTGGAGGCCCCAGGCAGATCAGACACTGATCCAAACCCCCTGTTCCCCCTGCAGCCGAGCCTGCCCTGGCCCAGAGCAGAGGGATTGTCACTGAGAGGGAGTGCTGTCCTTCTCTGGAGGGGAAGCTTTCAGAAATGGAGACCATTGTGCAGGAAACAAAAGAGATTTTGTTTCCATAGCTACTCAGGTTCCATCAGGAAATTGCTCCTGGGAATTACTGGAAATCAGAGGGTTTGTCCTCCCCGTGGCCCTTGGGTCCTGTACAGAGGCTGTACTTTTGAAAAGGCCAAGCAGAAAAAAATTAGATGCTTTTGTTTACAAATCTCAAGTTTTCTGGGAAGCAAGAGTGTGTGGCTGAAAGCAAAGTGAAGGGTGCACAGGATAGGGCAGTTTTGCTTGGAAATTGAAATTGTTTCTCGGCACTCAGCGTTATTTCACAGAAATTCTCTTTCACAAGGAAGATTTTCACCTGTGCTGTGGCCAGTGGGTCTCAGAAGCATTGACAGCAACAGGAAAGTTAGTTATTCTTGTGGCAAAACATAAAATATGTTACAAAGCCCAGGACTTTATGACAATGTAAATGTGAAATGTATTAGGCAGGGTTTCCATGGATCACTCTCAGTAGGGACTTTGTATTTGGGGGAGGATTTGACCCCTTTTTTCCTTCTCTTCCTGGCACCATGCTCCCCTTGGGAATGCTCACATTTTGAGGCACTGAATATGCCCAGAGATGAAATAATAACTGATTACACACAGTGCATTTTTATTAACACTGCAGTAATGCAGGTCACCTTCAAAACCAGATTCCTTTTAGGAAACAGGAGAATGACAGTCCAGCCAGGATTGGAGGCAAATTTTATCTGAAATGCTTACTGTCTGTTTTGTTTTTATACAATAATATGTTGGAATAAGTTCTTTTAATGATGCTGAAGGGAGGTTGGAGGTTTCCAGATAAGAGGGAAATGTTGGCATGCAATTTTCAAGCAGGATTTGGGAATTATTCCTAGTTCCATATAATCCTTGATCTTCTTTGCAAAGTACTGGGGCTGATACTGTTAGCCCTGTTTTACAGATAATGAGAAAGTGGCATGGGGACTTAATAACTTGCCCAGGAAGTTCAGTTGAATTAATTGATAACACAATATCAAAACAGAAGAGGATTCAGCCCCCACAACTTGGAGCAGAGAGGTTTCCAAAGCCCCGTTTCATTTTGATGAGAAACTGCATCTATTTCCATTACAATTGCTGTAAAGGATTTATGGTGGCATGCATTCCCCTCCTGCCTGGTGGGGGACACAACTGGATGGATTTTTTTGGTCTTTTTGCTGCTTTTGTGGTTGTTTGGTTGTATTTTGTGTCTCGAGAACAAACTGCATGCCCAGGAATACCCAAATATTGGGGGAAACTGGGGGCCAGCAGCAGAGAAGTGTTCACCTTTCCCCTGCCCTGTAACTCTGAGTCCTTCTGCACAGCTCCCTGGCAGGAGTGCCTCAGAATTGGCTGTGGAAGCAATTAATGATCAATTATTGATACTGGCAGCTGCTGTGCAGTTTCCCCCAGCTGTTGCTCACACTTGTCACGTGTCCTCTGTTCTGTGCTGATTTACATAAGTTCACCCTAAAAGCAGACAAGATTCTTTTCCGTGTCCTTTTGGTTGGAACATGGGAGGTTCACTGCCAGGCTGGGACCAGCTGATGCTTTCCTGCCTGCTCAGATGTCTGGGTGTTAAACTGAAGTTTAAAATTCCATGTTAACCGTCTGTGAAATGCTTACAAGGTCAGCCTAAGTATTGCAGCCAAACCTGGGGTTTAATTTCCTGAGCTGGGCTCTCGTGGTGTCCCCTTGTCAGCCTGAGGGTGACCTCCAGGGTGGCCCAGGCAGAGATTTCAGGAAGCTTTATCCAACCTGCACCATCCCCTCTGGCTCCTGCCTCAGTGCTAATGGACAGCTGGTGACTCATTCCAGAGCACAGATTCTGATTTTATTTAAAAAAAATAAAATTATCCTGTCACTTTTAAAAGGATCCCAACCTTCCAGGATAATGAAGATCAGATGAAAGGGGTGCTGGAGCTCTTAGGATGAGGCAGCCCTGCTTTTGACTCCCTGCCATTTTGACACTCTGCTGGCAATTGCAAGAAGCATTTCAGTTGCACTTTTCCCAGTTGTTTATTTCCAGGAGCTTTGCTGCCTGATTCTGTCTGTCCTTCCTCCTCAGAACAAAACTGTCTGTCTCCACTGGCACGTGCAGGCTGTTGAGCCCCCATCCCCAAGCTTTGGGCACCAGCTTTGGGCACCAGCTTTAGTACCAGCTTTGGGCACCAGCTTTGGATACCAGCTTTGGGTACCAGCTTTGGGCACCAGCTTTGGTACCAGCTTTGGGCACCAGCTTTGGATACCAGCTTGGGATACCAGCTTTGGGCACCAGCTTTGGTACCAGCTTTGGATACCAGCTTTGGATACCAGCTTTGGTACCAGCTTTGGTACCAGCTTTGGGCACCAGCTTTGGGCACCAGCTTTGGATACCAGCTTTGGGCACCAGCTTTGGTACCAGCTTTGGGCACCAGCTTTGGGCACCAGCTTTGGGCACCAGCTTTGGGTACCAGCTTTGGGCACCAGCTTTGGTACCAGCTTTGGTACCAGCTTTGGGTACCAGCTTTGGGCACCAGCTTTGGGTACCAGCTTTGGGTACCAGCTTTGGGCACCAGCTTTGGGTACCAGCTTTGGTACCAGCTTTGGTACCAGCTTTGGTACCAGCTTTGGGCACCAGCTTTGGTACCAGCTTTGCTCTCCACTGGGGTTTTTTGGTGCTCTCACTCCCCGGGGAGTGGCTGGATCATTTCTTTTGGAGTTAGTAGCAGATGAGAGCTCCCTTCTGCAGGAATCACAGCAGGACTTGCTCCCCAGCAATAAAAATCCTTCCCTGATCATTTTCTCCCAGCACACCTCCTTGCCCTTTGCCTGTTGTTTCTGTTATCCCTGGCATGGGATTCCTTTAGTCCCACCGAGCTTTCCTTGGCTCCCAGCAGGGATTATTCTGCTGAAAGCTCTTTATTATACACACCAGTGTTTATTTATTAAACCTGGGATCTCCTGCTCTCCACAGAGGGCTCTGTGTCCTGATGAGCTCTGGGGGTTCATGCCCATAAATCTGAATTTTCTGGCCTAGGATCTCTAAGCTCTGTTCCCACCTGACTTTCGTGGCTCTTGCTGTTGCTTTGAGGCTGTGCCTCTTCTTCCATGCTCACAGGAGCCACTTTAATCTCTGCTGGGTGTTATCAAACCCAATCCCAGCGAGATTCCTTTCTGAACCTCACAGCTGGGTCTCCCCCAAAGCTCAGGCTTTGTTGGGAAGGGATCCCTTCTGTCTTCCTGACCAAACCTGATCCTGCTTTTCCCTCTGCTGGGGCCATTTCAAGGCAGTTCTGGTGCTGTAAATGAATTTAAGGCCTTCCCCCACCTCCCATGGCCCAGGTTTTTGTTGCCCCACGGTGACCAAGGGTTTGCTCACAAAAATGCACCAAAGAGGTTTTACCTCTGAAATTCTGCATATAAATCTGACAGGATTGCTGTCATTCAGAAAGGGGGGGAATGAGTTTTCTTGTCTGGTTTAGAAGATTTCTTTCTGTTTAATTTTTCTTTTTCTTTTTTCCTTTTTATGATACTTCAAGTTAAATATATGTATTTAAGTTGTTTGCACGCGGCACTTTTCACATCTGAGGGAGGATGGACTTGGATTATGAGGATTCTTTCCCAGCAAAAGGCATCCTGACAATCCCTGACAATCCTGCATTTGTATCTTTTCTGTGCCATTGCTGTTTACACTCCCCACCTCTGTGAAAAAACAGGGCTGCAGAATGTGAGATGCTGCTCGAGTTCTCTGAATTTCAGGATAACATCAGGCAAAATTCAATAGATTCATTCTCTGACACCTTCACACCAAATACAAATGCTCAACCCCCAGCTTAAACTGCCAGACTGTTACAAAACTCAACTAAAACTGAACATTAGCACGTGTGCTCCTCACACACACACACGCACACACACACACACACACAAAAATCTCAATTTTGGTCGAGAGGAAAGTTGGAATTATTTTAAGACAGCACACAGCATTAGTGTGTGTTGAACTACACCATCCACAAACCCTGAGTCTGCTGGCAGTTGGCAGCAAGGGTGGATTTTGATTAAGTAGGCCAAGAACACTGGAAAAAATGAGAAATTCTGTATTTATCTGTGCTGCAGACAGAGGGGTGGGCGAGCAGCTGCCTCCACAGATGAGTGCAGAGCTGCTCCTTGGCCAACGAGCAGCTCAGATGGATTAAAGGAGCCCAGGGTTGGGTTTGGTTTTGTTCAGGGGAAAATGGAGCAAGGAGGAGGCTGGGAGAAGAAATCTTTCCAGCCACCTGCAAATTTGAGTTCTATTTGTTCAGCAGGGAAGTGTCCAGTGCCTCTGTCATTAACTGAGAATGTGGGTTTGTGAAAAGCTGAAAAGCTGCTGAGAAAACTCAGCTTTGTTACCCATCAAACAGCACACCAGTGTTTCATGTCCAACTGGGATTCTTTCATTAACTTGTTCTTGCCTGAGTGCTGTTTGCTGTTTCTTTGTAAGGAGAATTGAAGGAATTGTGAAAAGTTTGGGACATTCCATTAAAATCCTTGCACATCCATGAATTTATCACATGGGTGCGAGTAAAAAACTGTGGGAAAATTTGCTGAGCTTCCACTTGCCCAGCTGATGGCTTAGGACATCAAACCCTTTTCCTGCAGGATCATTCACCTCATCCTTCACCCCCTTAACCACGGGATGGTCCTCAGGCCTTGCCCTCAATCCCAATCCAGTTGGAGGGGATTTTGGAAACTGTTCCATTATTTTATAAAAGTGTTTCTCAGTTTCCTGGTAATTGTCCCTTTGTTTCCAAGGTGCTCTTGAGGAGGCAAAACAAAATTTACAGATGGTAAGGTTACCAAAGGAAGATTTCGAGGAATGAATAAATAGATATACCCAGTGCCTTGTGTGATGTGAAACCCATATTCTCATCTGACAGAATAAAAGATCTACTTGGAAATGCTCACATTTGAGAGGTTTTTCATTCTTAGACTGTATCCTGGGCCTGTAGGATGTAGAGATGATCTTTAGTCTCACAAGTGGCATTGCAAGTGTAACACAGAGTCTGATTTTGCTGCTCCAATTACCTAAATAATGGCCATTCCTAGGTGAAGATGATTTCAAAGGCATAGATGTTCTCAACGTGAGCTGTGGGGGAAGCTTGCAGAGATGTTAATCAGTGAAGCAAAACTTCTGGAGAGGATTCAATCCACTCTTCCCTCTTGGGACCCTGAAGTTTCAGAAGCCAATGCTGACAGGACCTGACACAGCCAAATGCAGCAGCAGTGCCTGAGGATGATCTTATCAAGCCTGGAAGCAGCCCTGGTGATTTGGCTTTTGATCCAGCTTTTCAATGCAGTCTCCTTGCTAACTAAATGTTCCATCTGGCCTGGCTGGTGTTTGTCCAAGGGCTCTGAGCTCCTGACCTGGCAGTGCAGATGTGGGCTGTGCTCTTAATTCAGATTTATTTTCCTCAGCAAGGGCAGTGGAGGGGAGCAGTGTTGGTTTGATAGCCCTGGAAAAGGAGGTTGGTAGAACAAATTTCAAGTCTATTCTTACCGTCACTCCTACCCTGCAACAAGCAATCAAAAGTTGCTCAGCAGTGCTGTGGAGATGATGCCTCAAAGCCAGGGATTCAGAAATGGGTCCTCTTGCACTGAACTGATGGAATATCCCCCTGCCAGGTGCTTATAAACACGTTTAAAAATAGTAGAGACTTTTTATCTAGGTACACAAGATCCATGTGATTTAAGGATTGCACAGAGCAGCCAGGTTTGCCCATTTGCACGTGGAAAATTAAAATACCAGATGGCAGCCAGAAGCTCAGGGTGACTGTGCAGAGCAGCAGCAGAGCTGATAATTGAACCTCTGAACTGCAGGCACTGCTCTGCCCCTTGAGTTACACAAATTGTTACTGATAAATGTCACTAATAGTGCTCCACATGCATTCACCCTCACACTGCAGCAGACTGTGCTCAGAGCAGCACAGGAGATGTGGCTGCCCCTTGTGAGGAGGAATTTGGTGAGGGAAGAAGGAGGAGCAGAGAGATGTGTGATCCACAAGCCAGGGACACGGGTTTGGGGTGTGCAGGGTGGGCACAGGGATTGCTCTTGGAGATAGAAATGAATAAATTGAGGAAATGGAACTGACTGGTGGGACTGGGAGATGGAAGTCTGCACAAAGAATGGCAGGGGAGAGCAGCCACGAGGGGGAAAAGGGAGCCCAGCTTGTGCTGCTCTCTGACCTGGAATATGCACTCATGAGCTAGTCAGGTGAGAAATCTGCACAATCTTGAGAATAAAACTCAGCTGTCACCTCATAATAAAAGTGACTGGTGCCTCTGGGAATGAAGAACAAGCCCTGGCTAAGCAAACTGCAAGAGCTGTTCATCATCACTCAGTGCTGGACGTGCTTTCCATTTACTTGTTACTTTCCCCCCCTCCTTTCAAATTGCACCCATAAGTCATGGGAGGGGGAAATCTCAATACTCAGCTTCATTAGACAGAGTTATTCTTTGGAATTCAGGGCAAGGAGCATATGGAAATTTCTCCAGCAAAGAGCAGACACTACACCCAGCATAAGAATCAGCGGGTGCAGTATTGAAATGAGTGCCATTATGGGCTGTTTTGAGTCAGACCTTGAGATGATTGAAATTCAATTTCCTCTCCTGCTTTGAAGGGCCAAGGAGCTCGGAGAACACAAAGTGAGACCAGAAGGATTAAGAGAACAAAGAATCTGTGTTGATTGTTGTTCTTGGTAATTGTGGCTGTAACCTGCTCTGAGAGGGCTACAGACAGAAAATGTTGTTTGTGCCGTGGCTGTGTTCAGATTTCCTGCCAAAGAAAGGCTGTGTGTGCACAGCTGATCTCCTGAGCAGCCAGAGCATCCTTGGTAGAGCCAACCTCGTTTGTAACTCGCCCTGAATCTCTGACTTGTCCTGAAAACTTGTTGAGATGGCTTTAGGTCTAGTTTGCATATTCTTCTTCTTCTTTTAGCCTGCCTTTCTGCCTCTAGTCAAAGGCTTTTCCCTTCTCTGTCATAATATGAATTTTGCCATTAAAATGGGGTGTGTAGATGTAGGGTGAGAGCACTCAGATGGTGTGGGCCCAAACCACACCGCTTTTATAGCCAAATGGGTGAGATACTGCTCCAAACTCTATGGCTGTGGCCTCTTGGTGACAACAAGACAAAGATTTAAATCTATTGATCAACAGGATTCACTTTTATTTATAACACAAACGTTCTGTTAAAATTTTGCTATTACTTTTTCCAAACCAAAACATTTGGTTCAGGGTGGGGCTGAGCTCTCCTGGGAAATTTAAGAATGCTGAGGCAAAGTGTTGTTTTGGAAGATAAATCTCCTTTCTCTTACACTGCTCTGCTGCTCTAAATCAAACTTGTCCTCAAAAGAATCCCTGTGCAGGAGTTCCACTGTGGTGCAGGCACAGGACAGAGGCAGCACTTCCCAGGTGCTTGTGTGCATTTGTGACCTCAGCCTGCAGAAGGAGCAGTAGTGCCTTAGAACCAGGCTTTGGTACTTAGACCTCAGTACTTTAGACGTCACTTTAGTGCCAGACTTTAGTACTTGGACTTTAGTGTCACAGACATATTTTATGAAAAATCCTTTTGCTGGGATCTTTCCTCCTGAGAAGCCGAGAGGCCTCAGGAACAAAATGTAACCAATGGTTATCTGCTGCTGTGGAATGCAACAGCTGCATCTGGGATTGGGCTCATGTGGTTGTTTCTCATTAATGGCCAATCACAGTCCAGCTGTGTTGGGACTCTGGTCAGGCACAAGATTTTATTATCATTCCATTCCTTTCTATTCCTTGCTAGGTTTCTGATGAAATTCTTTCTTCTATTCTTTTAGTATAGTTTTAATATATCATTTTCTTTTAATAGAATATATATCATAAAATAATCAATCAGCCTCCTGAAACATAGAGTCCAGATTCTCATCTCTTCCCTCCTCCTGGGACCCCTGTGAACACCAGCACAGTTTAGTGCTTTAGACATCACTTTAGTACCAGACTTTAGCAGTTAGGCTTTAGTGCTTTAGGCATCACTTCAGCACCAGGCTCTGCACAGGTGGGTGGATGCCTCTGGATGCCTCTGGCCATGCTTGGCCACTGCAGCTGCAGAGAAGTTTTGATGTTTTCAGCCACCCCTGCCTCCAGCAGCCCTGCAGGGATGCTCTGGGTCTCCCCTGCCCTGGCATTTCCCACCCTCCCAGCCAGTCCTGAGCCCTTTGCTCCAGGATGGAGAGGTCAGAGCCCCAGTCTCAGTGTGGCAGCACAGGAAATCTTGAGTTTGCAGCCCACAGGACTTGAAGAGAAAGCTCAGGCTGGGATTTGTGTTGCTAAGGGGATAATGCATTTGTAGCAGATTTATTCTTTGCTTCCTCCTTTGTAAATATTTCCTAACTCACATTTTTAATGTGGATTCCGTTCCTTTCTTACACACCCTTTTAATGCAGAAATGTGATTATTGGTATTTTAAAAAAATAATGACTTGTAATGATCACAGCACTGTAATGGAAACAAACTGAATTTGAATTCCATTTTAGGGCTCACTCCATGTAAAAATAGGCTTTAGGCATAAGTGCAGCTTTGCACATGCCCCCACACTAACAGAGATATAATGCAATGTTTCCTTAATGGCCCTAAAAGCAACTATAGCCAAATAAACCCCTTTAGGATAGAGAGATGTACATAATTAGAGTTGTAGATCTCAGATTATTCCATTTATCTTTGACTCCTTATGAGATGCATTGTCCTGTGCCCTTACATGGAGTCTGGCTCCAGCGACTGCACAAAGGCAATTGTTATAAATGCCTTTGCCTTCTCTGGAAATTAGAATTCAAATTTTGTCCTTTCAAACACTCAGCAAAGGATGTCTCTGAAATTACCATTCAATAGGTAACATGGGATTATTGCCACATCCATTTCCTTCAGCTCAGCCTAAAAGCTGTTCCTTGGTCAGTTCAATCACCGTTCCCCCTTGGAAAATGCACAGCCTGTGCCTTGCTGCTCTCCCTGGGTTACCAGAGCTGTTTATTTTTAAGGGCAGTCACATTTTCTGCAGGCCAGCCTGGCTGGGAGGCTGCTGTGCTGGAACAGACTGTGTTGTGGCCAAAAATTGGGAAAATAATAAACAGTGAGCTCTGAGCTCAGTAATAATGCCTGACAGAGGGAGTGGGGTGGAGAGCAGCTTTCATTGGGGTTATTAAATTTAGATAGGATCTCAGGGAAACCTCACTTCAATTTACATCAGAGTCAGGCTCCCTCTGCCAGAAGCACCTGAAGAGAGGCACAGAAATTGTTAGAAAAGGAGGAGCAGCCCATTCCAGGGTGGTTTCCCAGTGTGTGACAATGTCACAGGGGCTTCAGCTGCTCTCTGAGCCCACGTTGGGCTCAGTCCATTGGCACTGGCACTCAGGGGTTGCTTCCTGTGCCTCACCCTGCTGGGAGCAGCAGATGAAGCTGGAGCTCGCTGAAATCCAGGTGTCATCACTCTTGTGTCCTTGGTGCTCCTGATGAGCTGATGCTTCAGTGGTGAAGATGATGCTTCAGTGATGAAGATGATGCTTCAGTGATGAAGATGATGTTTCAGTGATGAAGATGATGCTTCAGTGGTGAAGATGATGTTTCAGCTGCTTCCACACACACACAGGCACTGTGCAGCAGCCAGCAAGGTCTGTGGCACTGTTTTCAGCAGCTGAAACCCCAAATCTCACAGCTTTACCTGAGATTTGCAGCATCCCTATCCATTTCTGCAGCTCACAAGCGATCATAAAGAGAGAATTCCAAAGAGGACGAACTCCCAGTCCCAGGGATCTTCTCCTGCTGAGCAGATCCCAGTGACAAATGCACTCTGAAAGTTTCTTCTGTCTTTTCCTGCTCTTTGTTCTCAGGCTCAGTGAATGCATGAAAAGCAGACAGGTACTCTGCTCTTCTGAGAATTCTGGGTGCACATGAAGTGGACTAATTATCTTTAGAAAAGTATTTGCTCCCTTTGTAGAAATTCCCAGCTATTGTTGGCAGGCTGAGAAGTAATCCAGCAAAAAACTTCAGTGCAGCTGAATTCAATTGATTTTGTTTCAAGGATTACAGGCAATTTAAGGCATGGCAGGAATGCACTTCCTTTTTTTTTTTTCTATTTTCAGCTGTTTTCCAATTACAAAGTGCTCCTGTCCTGGCATGAACATCTGCATTCATTGGGCAAAAGACACATTTCTGATAGAACAGCAAATTCTCCCGTGGTATTAAACCACTGGGGTTTTTTTATTCCCAAACTTGTACAGACAAGAGAGAAGAGGGGAATGATGTCATCTCTGATATTGCAATGATAACTTTTGGCCAATTCTTGATTCCTCTTGTAGGTTTGAGCACTGAAAACCCAGCAGTGCCTCATGCTTGAAAAGCAACATTTGCACTGAGTGCAGGACTGGGAAGGACTTTCCATCCAGTTTCTCCTCCACACAAAGCCAAATCCCAATGGAAATTCCTGAGTAACTTTTGGATGTCCAGTGAGGCATTTCAGGCTCTGTCTGTCTGTCTGTGGGGCATTTCAGGTTCTGTTTATGGAGAATTTCAGGCTCCGTCTGTCTGTCTGTGTGGGATTTCAGGCTCTGTCTGTCTGTGTGGGATTTCAGGCTCTGTCTGTCTGTGTGTGAGGCATTTCAGGCTCTGTCTGTCTGTGTGGGATTTCAGGCTCTGTCTGTCTGTCTGTCTGTGTGGGTTTTGAGGCCCTGTCTGTGTGGGTTTTCAGGCCCTGTCTGTCTGTCTGTGTGGGTTTTCAGGCCCTGTCTGTCTGTGTGGGTTTTGAGGCCCTGTCTGTCTGTCTGTCTGTCTGTGTGGGTTTTGAGGCCCTGTCTGTCTGTGTGGGTTTTGAGGCTCCGTCTGTCTGTGTGGGTTTTCAGGCTCTGTCTGTCTGTCTGTCTGTGTGGGTTTTGAGGCTCTGTCTGTCTGTGCGGGTTTTGAGGCCCTGTCTGTCTGTGTGGGTTTTGAGGCCCTGTCTGTCTGTGCGGGTTTTGAGGCCCTGTCTGTCTGTCTGTGTGGGTTTTCAGGCTCTGTCTGTCTGTCTGTCTGTGTGGGTTTTGAGGCCCTGTCTGTGTGGGCTTTGAGGCCCTGTCTGTCTGTGTGGGTTTTGAGGCCCTGTCTGTCTGTCTGTGTGGGTTTTGAGGCCCTGTCTGTCTGTCTGTGTGGGTTTTGAGGCCCTGTCTGTCTGTGTGGGTTTTCAGGCCCTGTCTGTCTGTCCGTGTGGGTTTTGAGGCCCTGTCTGTCTGTGTGGGTTTTGAGGCTCTGTCAGTCTGTCTGTGTGGGTTTTGAGGCCCTGTCTGTCCGTCCGTGGGGCATTCCAGGCTGTGGCAGAGCTGTCCTTCCCCACTGGAGCTGTTCCCCCAGCTGCCCAGGCAGCTCTGCTGTCCCCACTCCCCCTGTGGCAGCACGGGGGGCTCCCCCCATGTCCTGGCAGGGGAAAGCAGCAGCAGGAAGGGAAATGGAGGAGCAGAGAGGCAGAGAGGCAGCCGGGGGGATCCTGCATTGGGCAGGGAACAGGATTTTCCTGACCCTGTTGGAGCTGCACCAGCTCCTGCAGAGCAGCATTCAGGTAGAAAACCCCTCCAGAACCCAACCTCGGCCCACTCCACCTGCAGCCAACCCAGTGAAGGCAAAATCCCCTTATTGGCAGCACTGTAGCCACTGCCAAGGTGCCTTTTTTTAGGGCTTGGGGAGGGCAGGGAGCCAAAGGCATCCCACCTTCCTTCTGGAGAGAGAAAGGTGCCAGAATTAGCACCAGGAGCCACTTGGTCTGCCAGGGAGGCTGAGGGAGAAGGGAACACATCCCCAATGTGAAAAACTGCAACTGCTTGGCTTTAAAATGTTAAAAGTTTGATTGTAATAAAATGGTTATAAAAATAGTAATATAATTAGAGCAATAATGATGTGGACAATTAGGATTAGGACAATATGAGACAATACAAAAGAGTTACAGACAGTCCGGGTACCTTTTCCTGGGCAGCACAAGCCTGAAAAAGGACCCATGTTAACAGAGGATTAACCCTTAAAAACAATAAATAACCTGTTGCATATTCATACATCTCATACATGATGCATAAATTCCACTCAAACACAGGATTCTGGCTGGGCAGTGTCAGCTTCTTCCTCTGAATGCTGACAGCATCTCCAGGGCTGAGCAGGCAGGCTCAGAAGTTCATTTCTCCTGGTAATGGAGCAATGAATTCTCTTCTTCTGAAAGATTCAGGTGTCCTGTGGCTGCCATCTCACTGCAAGTCCTTTCTTTAGAAAAAGTATCCTACACAGCATAGTTTCTATTTTAACATTTTGTTGTAACCTAAAACTATATTTAACACACTACTTAAGAGAATTAACACAGCATCACTTTCTAACCCAACACATATAATGTTCATTTGAATATTTGCGAAAAGCCAATCATAAAATACACATTTTTCACACCCAACATCTCATCCATCAAAGCAGAAAACACCTCAGAGAGGCAGTGAGGGTGCAGGAGCTGTTCCAAAGCAGCCACATGTCAAAGCCTCCCTGCCTGCCTGCCAAAAGTGAAACAGCAGCCTGTGCCAGAGTCTAATCAAGCTCCTCAAATCCGCCGTGCAAGTGGTTCCTTCCCTGAGAATCTGAAATGCTGGGAGCTGTCTTGAGGGAGACATTTCACACCCCTGCTCCTGGAGGTGCAGCTCCAAAATGGTTTTAGCTGGGGCACAGCTCCTTGTTCTGCTCTGCAGGGGTAATAAACATCAGCTGAATAATTCAGGCTGAAATAAAAAGGCCCCATATTTCTATTTTTTTTTTCTTTGACAAACAGTTATTTCTGTCACGCACAACGACGTTTTTAAGGATAGCAGAGTGAAGCTGAGTTTTCCATTTATGAGTTTCATACTTTCTTTTGTTTAGAAGGCCTGATTTATTCACATTTTTGCAGCGTTTCACTGTGGTGGTAGATGAAGCCAGGATTTGAGGAAAAACATGATCCATTGGCAAGAAAAAGCAGAGAGGAGAGGTATATCTATTTTTCAAGCAACTGGCCCACTGTTTAAACAACCAGGGGAAGAAAGGAACTTGGCAAGAAATCTCTGATTTTTATGTATTTTTATATATTAATCTGTGAATCTGGCTAGGAAGCTCATGGGTGTGGAAGAGGATTAGGGCCTGCTTCTCACTCAGGTGCAGGTGGTGAGAAGGTTTCTCTGAGATAACAGGATTAAACTGGTAGGAAAAGTGATGAAAGATGCCATTGTGTCTGAGGAGGGCCACCTTTAGAGAGTGAGGGATAAAGCAGCTACAGGACCTTAATGTAAAATCCTGTGTCCAGGCAGAGATGAGAGGTGTGATCCTGGGACATTTCCTTGTAGGGCTGGCTGCTTCAATGAGCACGTGAGCCAGGCTTAAGCTTCAATCCAGGCAGGTTCCCTGGGCTCCCTGCTGCCTCTCCAGGCTGCCCATCCATCCCAAGGTTGTTAGTTTGGGACACTTTGGGGGTGCATCCCTGTGCCCACCCTGTAACCCTGCAGTATTTTGGTGGCAGCAGACAAAAGACAAAAAAGCTCTCTTTGATTTTTTTGATTTTTTTTTTCCCCTTTATGTGCTGCTTTGCAAGTAGTTTTCCATCCAATTAATCCCACTAGGTTTCTAATTGAAGTGGTGGTTTGCATAAATATTAATCAGTCTCTAAGAAGCACGGAGGGTCAGGGACAGGCCAGATCAAAGAGGGCGTTTGGGCCCTCCTCTGGTTTATTTTTGCTGAGCTCTCCTATTGCACAAGATGCTCAGATTGTGTTTGCCTGGTGTGTTTTTGTTGGGCCTTATTGGTAATAGCAATATAGGTAAATAAATTACCTGAGCATGTAACTCGTTCTCGTTGGCCCTTAATGCCATTTCCATGGGAAGTAAGTGGCTGCATATTTTCTGTGTTGCTCTGGTCTCTCACTTCCTCCCTGACTAATGAATGGGCAAATATTTCTTTACTCTCCCTGGTGCAATATGTTGTGAGGACAAATAAATAAAAGCCTTGGAGCTGTGAGCAGGGGCCATATAACCTGCTAAAGAAAATTGCCAAGCAATGTTCTTGGTACTCACCTTGGCTGTGTTACTTGTTTGCTGCTGGCACAAATCCAGCTCCAAAGTGAGACAGTTTCAGAATTTCTTTCTTTGCTTTTCAGGATTGTTTTCATTTCAGCGTAATGGGATTCATCTGACCACTTCATTAGGCCCCTTTACCTTTGTTAATTCAGTTCTTTAAAGGTTAGGAAAATTAAGGAGCTACTTAGGAAGGTGAATTGACAATGAAGGCAAGGTGCTGGCCAGACCAAGGCTTCTTTCTTTGTTATTGATAATTAATTCCAGGGCAATGATTTCCTGCACAGAGCTGGCAGGGCACTGGAGCTGTTCTTGCCCCCCTTGTCCCTGTGCTGTGCCAGGGATGCAGCTGGGAGCATCAGGGGGGTTTGGTGCTGAGCTCAGTGTGGGCTCTGCAGGGCTGGGCCTCACTGGGGGCAGCTCCACCTTCAGATGGACCCACAGAGAACCACAGAACCTCCATCTGCCTGCCAGTGAGAGACAAAAAGGAGCTGATTAGGAAAGCATGCCCAGTTTGATAGCTTTGTGCTTTGGGAGCAGGCTGCACTTGGCTTCCCCTCTCCAGGGTGGCTGTGACAAGCAAGGGGCAGCTTTGTCACAGGCAGGGACAGAGCTGGGGGCTGTGAATCCACTGAAGCTCATTTTCCATGGATGGCTTTCAACAGCACTGGACAAGGTGGAGAAAAGTGACAAAATATCAAAGCTTAAGCGTTAATACTTTGATAATATCACTTTTCAATCCATCCTGGTGCTCCAGTACTGCAGAAAGCACATTCCTGTTGATGGGTCCAAGGCACAGATCCCAGCCTTGTACCCAAGGCTTTCCCTTGCCATTGTAAGCTCAGGGAAGTTGCAGACACTGTTAAAATGGAGTTGCCAGAGGAAAATGTTCCTGATGCATCCGTTTTTACCACTTACCCTGTGGTGACATCAGCCAGCCTCGCAGGCAGCCAGGGAGCACAAACACAATTGGAAAGGGGACAGGAAAAGAAGTTTCAATTTTTCTTCTGCTGAAATGTGGGAGTTCTGGGGAAACACAGACAGTTCAGAGATATTTGCCTTCCTTCAGGCGTGCCATCAGCTCTTGTAGAAGCTTCAAAACAAAACTCACCAAAATGACAGCACTTTGTTTGCTGCTGCACTGAGGAATGAGGCTGCTCCTGAGGGAGCATTTTTTAACATCCTTGCAATGCAGGGCTGGAGAGAAGCCTCAAACCATTGTGTGATGACAGCCATTCCAGCCTCTCAGACATGGCAACGCTCTTGTTGCCTGTCACCACACAGCAGTCACCTGAAAGGACATTAAAATGGAGATTTTGGAACAGCCAAAGAAATAAAGCCACGGTGATAGAGCTTGTCAGCTACTAATCTGATATCCACAGACATACATGTTGTGTGTCTGCTCGTGTTAAATCGTTCTGGGCAAGAATTTAGCTGTTAAATAAAACAGTGTGTGACCATAATCAATAGAGCAGCAGCAGTTTGCTCTCCCCTCCCTCCTTTATCAGAGCTCCAAGTTATCATTGGAGCCCTCCACAGCTCAGTTAATAGATCTGGGTAACCTGCCAGGTATTTTTGCTTTGGTTTGAGGGGTGTAAAACTCTCCTACAAGTTGTACCTGGCACGTTGAGTTAACTCAGGGCAGAGCTGTCACTGAGCCCTTTCACCCGAGGCCCCCATTCCCCACAAAACCAGAATCCCTGTGCACGTACTTGGAAAAGTTCACCAATCTGCAGCTATTTGCTCAGGTATTTCTGTAAATAAATATTCTGTTTGGGCCAGAGTAGAAAGCTGAGCTGCACAGGGAGCAGCTGTTGTGCTGCCTGGGGAAGATGAGGACAGGAAGAGAAAAGCACAAGGAGTGACAGAGTGTGCCTGCACAGACAGGGACAGCCACGGGCAGGGGAGCCCCACGCTGATGCTCCTGCTCAGAGCTGCCTTGGAAAGCCTTTGCCCACGTCCTGAACCCTGTGACATTTGGAAAAGCCTCCCTGTTTGTTCTTCATGGCAGCATCTCAGAGGAGCCACAGCAGCCTGGTTGTTAGGTCACTCTTTAGGAGACCAAAGATCCAAATCTTTTAATCCTTGAAGCAGAGATTTGAACCTCTGCTGCTCTCTCTTTCACATGCCCAGGGAAGAATATCGCTCCTGGAAACATTTTATGGCTTTGACAAATGTTCACTTATAGATGAAATGTATTTTTGCCAAAAAATAAAAATAAAAAAATCCTAAGCCGTTTTTTTTCCCCTTGGCTCTGCTGCTCTTTATTTTCCTCTGCTTTCATCTCCAAGCCTCCTACCCTTTTTCTGTCTTGTCTGTTTTGATTCAGCCCATGCCCTGAGTGACTCCTGTCTTGCTCTGTGCTTGTACAGTGTCTATCACCACAGCTTTCAATCTGTTAGCACCCAGAGGCATTAACATAATGCAGGTAATAAGGGCTAAATTTAACTCGCTCACAACTACTTTTACCCACTCTAATATGCATCACACCCTTCAAGTGACAGACTCAAATTGCATATAATAGCTGCCTGGCTACAGTACACAGACAAAGAAGGTGATAGAAAGCATTTGCCTCAATAAAAAAAATAAAATTTTTCCCATCCAGAATGCTCAGCTTCATTTTTTCCCATTGCTTTCAGAAGCTTCATGTCAAGATAGATTTTCCTTCCACTGTGATGACATTAAATCTCATGGCTGCTGTAAAATATGCTTTATGAGTTATTAAAGAGTATTACAGCAGCTGAATTGGGCAATCATTAAATAAATATTGCTAAATAGTTTATTAAAAGAAAATTTAAGTGCTTGCCATTTTTACTTATCCTCCCTAGGATAGTTGATTTTATAGGTTTTCTTGCTTTATCTGTTTTTATGATCTGGAATAAACTCTACAAACATCATCATTCACCCAAATATCTATAAGAGGTTTAATTGATGAAGATCCCCTTTGAATAAAAAATAACTAAATAGCATTCCTAATTTTCTGTGTTCAGTTCCACAAGTATCCCAAAGTGAAAGCTCCAGAAAATTACTTTGAAGTTCTTTAGCCTGTAATTCTTTGCTTTTGCAAGTTGTACTCACTGAGTTAACCAATAATAATCAGATTATGGATGGAAAAGTAGAAAAAAAAAAAGTAATTCAAAAAGAATAAGAAGTCTGAGTGGTAGGGAACAGTTTGTAAGGGTTCATTTGGACACTGGCTTTGGTTTCCTGGCAAAATGTGTGCTCTGGCTCAGCTCAGCTTTCCCTCGTGTGCTCTTGCTCAGCTTTCAGTGTGCAGGGTCTGCAGGGCCCCAGGACTGGCCCTGTGTGCCCAGAGCACAAACCAGGAGAGCAGCACTGGGGCACTGAGCACCCAGCACATCCCCAGAGCTCCCACAGAGCTGCAGGATGCTGCTCTGGGCACTCATCTCTCCATTCTGTGATTTTTTGGGTTTTTTTTCTCCTAGGAACTCGTGCTTATTCCTTCACTCACTCTTCTCTCTCCATCTGCAGCTGCACCATCTTTGCCAGCCCCATCTCTCCTTTGACCACCCCAGTCTGTGGTGCTGCCAGCTCCTGACATTTCCCAAAATCCCAACACGTGGCCGGGTCCACCCCCTCCATCCCCAGCTCCTCTTGTCCATCTCTAACAATATTTACTCTCTCTTTTCCATTCAATTGTCTTCATTTCAATGGGTTTAAAAATAGCTCCTGCATATTTAATTATGCTTCCCTTCCCTCTGTTCCTTGCAGTCCTCTCAGTCTCCAGTGCTTTGTCTGCTGAAGAATTCCCATTTAGGCTGGCCCACGTTCAGCCCATTACACCCAGCCCATCTCAGCTGGAAAAGGCTTTTTCTCTTGTAAGGCTGGGAGCCTCTGCAGCACAGCATTGATCAAAATCAGGTCAACAGTGTCATCCAAGTGCCTTGCAGTTCATGGTAAAATTAGTCATTAGGAGCCATGAAAGCAGGGTATAACCGTGGACAGAGAAGCAAAGAAGTAATCAGAGGAATATTTCCCATTCCTCTTTTAATAAGCTATCATTTACCCTTGTTCTGTTTTGATCCCTTTGGGGCATATATCTTGTGCAGGGAAATGTAAAAAAAAAATAGAAATATAGAGAAAATAATAATGAAATAGTGCATGTGTTTAAATATTTGCAGGAGAAGGGAAACATCCCAGAGTTTCTCACCAAGTCTGTGATGAGATGAAGAAGTGGAGGCTTGTCAGAGCAGTAATTAAGTTCAGTTCCAGAGGGCTGTTTGTGTTAGCCCTGCTGGGTTTTCTTGCAGGGAATGCTCTCTGATGCAGAATCCCACTGAGGTCAGGTTTTCCACTGCAAAGCCCTGGAAAGCAGCTGGAGCTTTGTCTGTCGAGGTCATCTCCAGGATAATTTGGTTCCTTGCTGTGACACCCCTGGCTGGGGCCAGCCCCTGTTCCAGCTGAGGATGTACAAACAGCAAAGGGGTCCCTGTTGGCACAGCATCCCCCAGCAGAGGAGCTGCCCTTTATTGTACAGACAGCCCAGGGTTCCTGCGTGTGTTTGCCTCGGGATGTACTGAGCTGTTTACACCGGGATGCACGGCAGGGGAATTCCCAGACTCTGAGGGTGCTGGAGGTGAGGTGAACCCTCATTCAGGGTTTAATATGCTCTGTAACACACACATTCATACTCCTGGGTTGTTTGCAGGCTCTGAGCCCCAGGTGTTTGACCCAGCTCCTCTCAGAGGAGTGCGGCTCATCTGCTCCTGCAGATGAGCACGAGTGGCACTCCAGGCTCTGGAGGAGTTTGTTTCCTCTGAGCTGGCTCTTCATTTGCTGCATTAGTGAGAGAGGGGTGATGGCACTCGTGGTAATGCAGGGATTGAGTGCAGAGCAGAGCTCACACAGACTCTGGGTGTAACAACACCATCAGGCTGCTCTGATTCTCCCACTGGAGCAGCTCCCAGGGCAGCCTCCAGGCACCAAAGGACATGAGGGCTGGAAAAGTTAAAAGATGCAGCAGCTGCTGACTGACCTGCACCAAAAAACCAAGAGGAACCAAGAAACCAAACCCAACCTGCACCAAAAAAACAATGGGATTTTCTGTCGCGTCCTGAAATTGTGGTGTGGGGCTGGAGACACTGGGCATCCACCCAGGAGGCTCTGTGAGCCTCAAACCTGCAGAGCCCAGGCATCAAAAGATGCCCATTGATCTCAGAGCATGATGAAGCAAGTTTAGAGTGGCTTTGTTCTGGGAA
Source organism: Agelaius tricolor (assembly GCF_023055355.1). Taxonomy (NCBI): domain Eukaryota; kingdom Metazoa; phylum Chordata; class Aves; order Passeriformes; family Icteridae; genus Agelaius; species Agelaius tricolor. Next base: position 1,377,550 of record NW_027269280.1, read on the forward strand.
GTTCGATCTTTGTGATCTTGTCCTTGCTGCGTGTGAGCTGACACCACTGGGGGTGAGTGCTGAGCCTGAGAACAGTCGTGTCCATGCCCCCCAGGCCCGGCAGAAACATCAATCACACTTGGGAAATGACAACAAAAGAGGAGTGCTAAAGAGCCATCAGATTTCTGAAAAAATGTGAGAAAATTAATGACACAAGATACTTGCTGCTTTTTTTTTTTTTTTAAGCAAAAAGGGTAGAATTTGAAGTGCAAATTTTAAAAAATTGCCGCAGCAATGTCAGTCTGCTCAAGCTGCCAAGTTGTGCAGAACCTGGTGTGGTGCACACACACAAAGACAAAAAAATTTTTCTTTTTTGTTTCCTAGAAAATCAACGGAGCACCTCCATCCTGGAAAGATGGTAATTGGAATGAATTGCTGATGCTGATTAATTAATTATCCTAAGAAATAATTCCCACGTAGCTGAAGGTGTTGAGGGAAGCCTGTGGCACAGATTTCACCATTTGACCTTCCAGGGTCAGGCACTATTGCAAACATTTCACAGGGGCTTCAGTTAAAGCCCCGAGGAGAAAAGCTCCAATTTCTGTATCTGGGCTGTGCTGGGGGAAACCTGGAGCTCTTTGGTGGAGTTCTGATAGAAACAGGCAGAAACTGATTTTCCTGGTATTCAGAGATATTTGCATTTTCAAAGAAAAAAACCCAAAAAAACAACCAAACAAGCCCAACAAAAATCCAACAACAACAAAAACAAACAAACAAAACCAAAAAAAAAAAAAAAAACAAAAAACAAAAAACAAAAAAAAAAAAAAAAAAAAAAAAAAAACAAACCTCCAAAAGTTCCCATTTTTTGTTAAGGGAAAGCTGAAGACCTTTACCTTTCTTTAGAGTCCAAAACTTCCTCATGCTCTTCAAAACCAAAAATACCAGGAAACCTCCAGCCTGGTGGAAAGTAAGATCTTCTGCACCACAGCTCTTTTTATTTTGTATTTTATTTCTTGTATTTTGTATTTATTTTGTATATATTTTTTATTTTGTTATTTTGGCTCCCTTTCCCAGCCCCTTCCATGACAAACATTGGTCACTCATAAATGTGTCCTTGTAGAAAAATATTTAATTAGAAAAATCTCCACATTTTGCAGCACTCTGTGTGCAAGTGATGGGAAGGGGTTTCCAATGGCCAAAATATTCCATGATTTTGGAAGTGAATTTAAATTGGTTTTGTTCTCAGCACTGCACTGTGCCAATGCCTGTAACAGCAGATTTACAATTTGGGGTTTGACTCCCTGAACAATCAATAATGCCAGTGGAGAAATGGCTCTGAAATGGGAGGGAAAGAGCAGAAACCCACTGAAAACCTCACTGGGCTGCAGCTCAAACCTGAGGCCTGCCCACAGTCGGACACCTGGAAAGTGTAAAAGGAAAGAGAGCCCAGAGGGGACAGAATTTCTGTATTTAGGGGCCAGGAGCCCTCCAGGGTGACCCAGCTCTCTGAGGACTCTGAAATCTGAGGGCTGAGCTGTTCCCAGTGGGAGCAAAGCTGGCATTTGCTGTCCTGGTGCTCTGCCAAGGCTGAGGTGGGGATGAAATCTGATGCAAGTCCCATCATTAACTCCAGAATTTGTTGCTTCCTAATAATCTGGTGAAAGCCACTGCTGTAGTTCTGATGTGTTGACATTCAGTAGCTTTTGATTTCTGATTTGTTCCATAGTGCTAGGATGGTGCTGGAGGCAATTAGCTGCACTTGGGGAATGATTGATTGTTCTGCTCCCTCCCAGCTGCTCTGTGGGTTTAACTTTTAGCTACAGTTTAAAATCAAAGGGTTTCTTCCTAGTTTTTTTCAATTAGTTAACAATCTGTTGACAGAACAGCCCTCCATCTGAGGGATGGTGTGCTCTGACATGGCTGCATTCACTCAACACTGCACAATTTAATCATTACAAATGTTGGCAGTCCAGGGTGGTCTTTTGATGGTCTCTTGATGCCCCTTTGAGCTTGATACTTCTTCCTTCTTGGCTTTAAGTTCTCTGCTTATGCCATCCTAAATCTCTATTTTTCAATAGCAATCGTGTCTTAAAATACGCCTTCCATCTTGTGAAAGATAAGCTATGACCAATTTTTCTACACTTAAAAAGCAGTTTAAAAACTTGCCATAAACAATCACAATTTTACACCTAAAGCAGATAAACTGTAGGGAGAGGCAGCTGCTCCAATGAGAGGTGTGAGTCCATTGGCACTCAGTGTCCTTCCTGCAGCTCAGCTCGTCAGGAGAACAACCCAGAGAAAATGAATTCCCCATCAATTACCCACCAATTAACTTTTCTTAAAGAAACTTTTACTTTCACATATGAAGGTTTAGATTGTAATTTAATCCAAGAAATGCTTGATCTGGAACTAGGTGGTTGTAGCATTTCCTCCCTCTGTGCTGTTACCTGGTGTGGAAGGGGAATAAAAGTTGCAAGCGGGTATTTTATATTTTTATAATTGACTTTTCTTAAAGAAACCTTTACTTTCACATATGAAGGTTTAGATTGTAATTTAATCCAAGCAATACTTGATCTGGAACTAGGTGGTTTTTGTAGCATTTCCTCCCTCTGTGTTGTTACCTGGTGTGGAAGGGGAATGAAAGTCGCAAGCGGGTGTTTTATAATATTTTTATAATTTTCTTTTCTTAAAAAAACCTTTACTTTCAAATAAGAAGGTTCAGACTGGGTTGGTTTTTTTTCCCCTTCTGAATGCAGCAAATGGCAGATTTGATGCTGGATCCAAGAATTCCAGTTTTACACTGATTTGCAGGCTCCTCTGGTGCTGTTCCTGCCAGGGACACCAGACCCAAAACTCCTGAGGTTGCCTCGAGTTTGTGAAAAGAATCAGAATAAACAGAGATCCAGGAGCTCTTGGGTGCTGCCCAAAGCTCTCTGCACTCTGCTCTTTGCAGAACCTGTGCTACAAATGAAAAGCAAAATTGTATGAATTAAAAACCAATCATTTGATTTTCTCCAACACCTGCTGTCCACAAAAACTGAGATTTCCAAATACAACCTAATTAAACTAAACCTTGTCCCTGATTATTTGTGATTCTACCCCCAGGTTCTGTGTGGATGTGGGGCCCTGCAGCTCTGCCCAGCTCTGCAGCCAAGCTGCCTCTGAGCTCAGCAGCACTGGGAACCCCTCCAAGTGATTTTCCTGCTTCAGCACAGGGATCTGGGGTTTTTATCAGTGCCCTGCCAGGTCACATTCCCAGGCAGCCCTGACCTTAGCAGAGGAAGGGTTTTTGGGGACATCATGCCCTGCTCTGGCTGGCATAAAGATCAGGCTCTGCTCTGGCTGGCAGTGCAATCAGTCCCTTCAGTGACAAATATTTGGGCTCTGATATTTGGGTGCTCCTGTGCTGGTGTTCACAGGGGTCCCAGGATGAGGGGAGAGATGAGAATGTTGACCCCATGTGTCAGAAGGCTGATTTATTATTTAATGATATATATTATATTAAAAGAAAATGATATATTAAAACTATACTAAAAGAATAGAAGAAAGGATTTCATCAGAAGGCTTGAAAGGAAGAGAAAGGAGTGATAACAAATGTGACTGACCAGAGAGTCTGAGCCAGCTGGGCTGTGATTGGCCATTAATTAGAAACAGCCACATCCCAGATGCACCTGTTGCATTCCACAGCAGCAGATAACCATTGTTTGCATTTCCTTTCTGAGGCCTCTCAGCTTCTCAGGAGAAAAAATCCTAAGGAAAGGATTTTTCATAAAATATATCTGTGACACTCCAGCTTTTAAAAGTCCCTGAAAACCAAACAGAGGCTTGGTCACTGTGAAGGAGACAAAATCCTGGGAAAATGGAACATTTTCCTTCCTGCACCAGCTGGGCTCTGCCCTGTCCAGCAGCTGCCCCATTCTCAGCGTGCTTTTCTGTATTCCACCCTGTGTCCTTTCCCTGTCTCCTGCTCCTGCTGGTATTTATAGTTCCCAGGGATTGTGCTCAAGTCCTTTCCAGTTCAGCAGCCCAGCCTGAAAGCCCTGAGAGAGCAGGGATGGGGCACGAGGATGTGATTCCTGCTGATGGAGCTGGAGTGTGCCATGACATCCTCAGACCAAGAGCCAATGTCTTGTTATCCATTTTTATTCCTTTTATTCCTTCAACACATCTGCTGGGTGCTACAGGGAAACGCTTCTGCTTTTAATATTCCTGCCTCATTTTGCTGTATTGATTTCATGGTAAGTTGCATGGCATTACCTGCAATTATTTGTCATTTTGCTCTTTTAAAAAAAAAAAAAATCATCCCAAGTTGTGGCCTGGGCTGCAAATGAGATGAGCACTGGAGTGGAACAGCAGTACCCAGCTTACACTGGCTCGTGCTTGGGGGAATTCAACTTGCATATTTACAGCAGAGCCCTCCAAATTTCTGCCTGGTTTTGTTGGGGCTGGAAATGCTGAAGATCTACTACGAGGGGGGAAAAAAATATAAAGGACTGATATAAATATAAAGGACTGGTTGAGAAATCAGAAGCAATTCACTAAAATTCTTGTTAAGATTTGATCCCATCACTGTAAAAATTCACTAAAATTCTTTGTTAAGGTTTGATCCCAACACTGTCAAAATTTTAAAAAGAAAATTTAAAAGGGCAGAAATTGTCACAAAGTTGTTTATAAAAATATTTGGAGGAAGTTCCAGCTCAAAAGCCTAAATGGTGATCATTTTCTTGCAAACCCAAATGTTTTTAGCTTTAAGGTAATGGTTTTATTTAGATTCAAAGGTGCATCCAGGCATCATCAGAACTCCTGCTGCTGAGCAAGCCATGGGCAAGGGCACTCCTAATTTCAGTGTGGGCATCCTTGGCTGCCACAGAAATTCCCTCTGCTCCCAGTTCTTCCTCCCTTCTTGGGCAGAACCAGGAGGATTCCCACATTTAATCCCCGTCAAACACTGCAGCACCAACTCTGAGCTAAAAAACTCCCATTAACATCAGTTCATAAACCAGATTCATCAGCTACCAGCAGCAAATGTGCAATATAAATGAGGATATTGAAGTACACACAAGTCAGAATGTAAAGCACCCCTTGCCAGCTGCTGAAATGCTTTTTGCAGAGTTTCAGGGGATGAGACCTGAGCAGAACCACCCTGAGCTCCACTGCAGTGAGGAGTGAACCCATCTGCAGCTCAGGGATGTGACCTCACCTACTCATTCCCAGTCATGACAAAAAGCCATTTAATTTGATTTTGGCTTGATCATTTTTTTAAAAATTATGCTAATCTTAGCAAATGGCTTTTTAATTTTTAGCATTCGGGCTTAATTAAAATGCAAAGGAAAGTTTAGAGGCGCCACCTCCCATCTCCCACACGCTCTGCCACCTGCAAAATTGTATAGAAAAAAAAAAGGGGAAAAGATCCCTGAAGTTCTTAAATATCTCTGATAAGTGAGGCCCCAGAGCTCTGCTTTTTCACCCTGGGGTGGGTTTGTGGCACTGTGTGATGGGCAAAGAGAATCTGAGCGTTCCTGCCAGGCAGGGCATGGGCATGGGTAGTGGGTGTGAGGATTTCTGGGCACTTGGCTGGGCATGGAGCAGGCAGGGATGGCTGATTGCACACCAGACTCAGAGCAGGACGTGTTTTCCTTCATCCTTTCCTCAGCTTTTCCCATGCAGATGACACATGCTAGAGCTCAGCAGGAAATAACCACGTTCACTCTGCCAGCTCTGCCACGAGCCTGCTTGAAATGGGACAGGGTTTGGCAATGGGTCCCTTTTTGCATACTTTTAATAAAATATCCAAATAGTAAAGAAATCTGACTCATGAGCAGCAGCAATGGAGAATATCAACTGACATGAGATAACAATGGCTTGTAAATCCAATCCAATCCTGTTCCTCCCTTGCTCTCCTGTTACACTGAGTTATGATTGCAAGTGACAGAAAATGTCCAAATTTGTCAGTCCTCGTCCAGCATTCCTCAGTTCCTAAATATATCCTGCTACAAGTGATCCCTCCAAGACAGGAGGGATTGAAAGAAAAAATATTTAAAGTGTTTATGAGGAAATACTTGAGAAATACTTGTGTAGGCATTGTGGGGTTCAGCAGTGTTTGTTTTCCCTGTGTGTCTGGGGCAGTGCACAAGGCTCCAGTTTGTCCCAGTAATTAATAATTGATAATTGACGATTGATAATTGATAAATTATAATTGATAACTGATAATTGATAACTGATAATTGATAACTGATAATTGATAAATTATAATTGATAACTGATAATTGATAATTGATAATTGATAATTGATAATTAAAATGTTCTGGTGACCTGCAAACAGCTCCAGACCAAGGACAAACTTGCTTGCTGGAGACAGTAATGACCCACTGGAGGAAGAGCCATTGGTGTGGACCTTTGGGCAGCATTTTGGGTGGTGTGGGTCCCCTGGGAGTGGGTTTGGAATCCAGCCCCAGTGGAGAAGCCTATTCCTGTAAACCCCAGCAAAGCCAGCCCTGTTTTCAGTGCTTCTATGAACCAGGAGCACTGTTGATGTTATCTGTTCCTAATGTTGTTTGCACTGACTCCTGTACCTTTGGAGTGACATTTTCTGCTGGTGACACCCAGCTGGGGACACAGCTCGTGGAGATGCTTTAGTGCCAGCTGGGAGCTCCTGACACATCAGGATTTTATTGCATTACCAGGCATTACCACAGCTCCCTACACCAACAATCAATTCTTTATAGAGCAGGGAGGTTCCTGCCTTCATCCATTTCTGGTGTCTTGTGGCACTGAGCTGTGTATGAGTGGGGCTGTCTGGAGCCAGCTTGGCTGGGTGAAGGTAATCACTTCCCAATTTACCAATCATATCTGCAGCTTAAGGGGAAAGGTTGGCAACCTCAGGTGGAAGATGAAATGAGTGAGACTCCCAGAGATTCCTTTAGATGGAGAAATTGATTTAGAGCACTCAGGAAAATCTTTCTGTTGGAAATGGAATGAGCAGGTGGCTGCAATTTATATAAATTAAACCCTGGGCTTGTTCCTCTGGCTTGAGTGGGTTTTCTCTCTGTTTTTAACAAAGCTACTGGTGCATAAATGGTGTTTGATTCTTTTTCTAAATGTTGGTTCTGTACAGTTGTTTTTAATCACTGAACCTTTTGGAATCAATTGTAGGATTAATCTAATTGCAGGTTCCTTATTCTGTGGAGCACAGTGCAAGAGAAAAGCTGTGGCCAGGGAGGGAAACCACAGCTTTGCATTCTTGTCTCGTGCCACTTTCCTCCACCAGCCTCTGCCCTATCATTACAATCAAAATTCTTTATCCTGAAAATTGCGACATGAAATTTTGGAGCTTAAAATAGCACTTGTGTAAGGCAGCATTAACTGAAGAGTCCCAATTAAATAATTATAAATAGTTACAAGTCTAGTCTCTTTATTTCCAGAGCTCTGGAGTTTCAAAGTTTTGCACTCTGACAGTGCTAGTTAAAAAGGACCAAGACCTCTGCAACTTTTGCTTTTTCTTCTTTTTTTTTTTAAAAGGGCAGACATGAAATTTCAGTTTTAAAACTAACAAGTGTTCCTTTCAGAGAAAGTGAGGCACAGTCAGGGCTTCAGGCTGATTTTCAGAGGCTCAGGAGGTGCCTGCTGCCCCTGGATGGTGAAAGTCCAGCCCAGTGGAACTCCTGTACAGTGAATAACTCACAGCCATGGGCAGGGGCAGGACCAGATTGATTTATTTATTCATGAAGCCTGTTTAGTTCCTAGATAAGAGATTATAAAGCCATAAAGCCATATAAGAGATTATAAAGCCATGCAGTGATCTGGATTTTGAGCACCTCTGTCAGGGTCAGGAACAGGTTCCTGCAGGTGCAGGTTACACTGGGTTATTGCATTCCAGCAGGAATTCCAGGCAGCTGGAATATCCCATTTCCCTTTCTGCAGGGCCAGGAGAATAAAAACCAAACAGCAGCCCAGGCTGTGGCCTGTTTGTCCCCGTGGATGTCTAAGTTATGCTTGAACTGCTGTTTTTAAATGTGGTGCCAAGTTAGCTCTGATTCACACCTTGGCGTGGCAGGAGGCAAGACACCAATTACTCACCTAAGCTGTTCCTTGTTTCATAATAATGCATAATAATTCACCATTTATTCCACTTCCTCCTCTCTGCCAGGCCAGCTTTTAAAGCTGTGAAATCCAAAGATGTGGCTAAGCACGGGTCCTTATGGCAACCTTGCCCCAGCAGGGACAGAAGGGAGAAATCTGATACCAGAGGGGAGGTGGGACAAAGCAGAAACTGAAATTTGCATTCAGCATTAAGGAGCAGGGATGTAACTCCAGGTTGGTGGATAAAAGCAGTGGGATAAAGAGTGTTTGAGCTCTGTTAGAGCAGTCACACTGCTGCTGAAATATTTGCTTGCTGGTAAGACATCTTGCTTAATTGCTGAGCTGAAAACTATTTATAAAATGGCCCCATTCCTGGAGGCACAGGTAAAGGAGAACAGCTGTTCTGCAGCAGAAAACCTCTCTTTTTTTGTGCTATGTGGAAGTTTCACCTCAGAGATCCTGGTGTGCATCTCGGTGAAGGCGTTGTCCCAAATAACGCAATGGGAGCACACAAAATTGGATTTTAGGGCTCCCCTCGAGGGGCTCTGTGGCACCTGGGGAGGAGGGACAGCAGGAGGTGTTAATGCCTCACTCCTGGCTGACATTTCAGTGAGGATGGATCAGTGACTGCAAGTGGGCCCGTTCCCAAGCAGGATCCAGTGGAATTCCTGTGAGATGCTCAGGGTTGAGCAGTGCAGGGCCCCTGTTGCCTCCCCTGCTGGAGCTGCCTCTGTGGCACACTGCCAGCTGCATTCTGCCTTTCCAGGGCAGTGCATTTCAAATGGCAAAAAGGCCTCTCTGAAGGCTTTGCAGTGCAAAAACTGATGGATCAAGTGGAGGAGAGGGGGCCCTGCTTTGAAAAGCAATGCTGTCATTACCCTGAACCTGATTGCTTTCAAAGCATGAAATCACCCCCAGTCCCTTTTGGGGGTGGATTTACCTTGTTGGGGATCAGCAAATACTTCTCAGGTCCTCTTAATAGGAATTTTCCCATTCTTTTCCAAATCCACACTCCTCAGGGGACTGCTGTCCCTTCCTTCCTTCCTTCCTTCCTTCCTTCCTTCCTTCCTTCCTTCCTTCCTTCCTTCCTTCCTTCCTGGAATCCTTCCTTCCTTCCTGGAATCCTTCCTTCCTGGAATCCTTCCTTCCTGGAATCCTTCCTTCCTGGAATCCTTCCTGGAATCCTTCCTTCCTTCCTGGAATCCTTCCTTCCTGGAATCCTTCCTTCCTTCCTGGAATCCTTCCTTCCTGGAATCCTTCCTGGAATCCTTCCTTCCTGGAATCCTTCCTTCCTTCCTTCCTCTCTGAGCACATCCTTGCCCTGACCTGACAGGGAGGAGCAGGGACAGCCTGGGCCTGTCACTTGTCCCTGCTGCACTCTGGGCTCTGCTCATCCCCAGGTACCACAGCTGGGTTCCATTTCTGCTGGCACTGCCTGCCCCAGGGGCTGGTTCTGGTGCCAAGGTGCTCTAGGACACTGGCCCTGCCCTGCTCTGCCCCTTTGGCTGCTGAGCAATCAGTGGTGCTGGAATTGAGGGGTTTTTTTGGAGTTATAACACTGTTTTTTCTGTAACACTGATAGTATGTGAAAATAGAGCATAGAAGGTGATTACACAAAAAAATTGGGATGAATGATCTTGTTGGATGCAGTGAAAGACAATGCAGTGATTGTGGACTTTATCATTAAATTAACCCAGGGTAACTTTGTGGTTCTGGGGGATTGTTTTGTGCAAGCACTGAAATTGCTGGTGTTGTTTCACCAAAACTCAGATGCTGCATCCTCTTTCCCATTCCCCTCTCAGCAGGACAAGATAAATGCCCATAATGTTTTCTCTGGAGTGACATTTCAAGATGTAGCAGAATGTGCCTGATTGCAGAGATTGACCTCTGGAATACTGCTTTTCTGCCTGACCTTCTTCTCTTAAAACAGGAAAAGATCCATTCTGTTGTGTCTAAACATCTTGAGTTGGAAGATCAGCATTAGATTGTCATAATCTTTATTTAGTGCAGTGTTGTGTTGAGTTATTTGTTTAAAGCTGACTCTTCCTGACAGTATTAGGTTACATTTAGGGAGATGCTGGGAGTTGTGTTTGAAGCTGCATCTTGGATTTACTGCAGCTGCTGTAAATACCAGCTAAGCAACCTTCATAAATTATGCTAAAGGTATTTCTCAGTTATATAAGAATTATTCTGGTATGGAACTTAATATCTGCCCTCAGATGCTTGCAAACTGTGATAAGGCCAGTAAAGGATGGCATTTAAAATCAAATATTCAGGAGTCACTGGGGTTTCCAGCAATATGAGCACACGTGTTGTGTTCTGCACAGCCACACTTGGGGTTGATTTTGCCATTGTGAAGCTGCTGGAGGAAGAGGTTCCCCAAATCTGCATTATAAACAGGCTTTACTGTGAGCACACAGAGCCCACCAGGAGCAACTCAGTACTGCAGCAAGCACACCTGGGTGAGCTCAGGAGGGCTGAGACAGAGCCCAGCACTGCCCAGAAATCACTGAGCAGCCCAGAGATCATTGAACAGCCCAGAAATCACTGAATCATTGAACAGCCAGAAATCACTGAGCAGCTCAGAGATCATTGAACAGCCCAGAAATCACTGAACAGCCCAGAAATCATTGAACAGCTCAGAGATCATTGAACAGCCAGAAATCACTGAGCAGCTCAGAAATCATTGAACAGCCCAGACATCATTGAACAGCCAGAAATCACTGAATCATTGAACAGCCCAGACATCATTGAACAACCCAGAAATCACTGAGCAGCTCAGAGATCATTGAACAGCCAGAAATCACTGAACAGCCCAGAAATCACTGAACAGCCCAGAAATCACTGAGCAGCCCAGAGATCATTGAACAGCTCAGAAATCACTGAACAGCCCAGAAATCACTGAACAGCCCAGAAATCATTGAACAGCTCAGAGATCATTGAACAGCCAGAAATCACTGAATCATTGAACAGCCCAGAAATCACTGAGCAGCTCAGAAATCATTGAACAGCTCAGAATTCATTGAACACAAATTCAGCAATTTCTCCATCTGGAGCAGGAGCTGCTGGCCAGAGCCCAGGGGTGATTCCCCAGGGACCATCCCCATCTCCAGCAGGGACCATCCCCATCTCCACCAGGGACCATCCCAGCTCCACCAGGGACCATCCCAGTTCCACCAGGACCATCCCAGTTCCACCAGGACCATCCCATCTCCACCAGGACCATCCCCATCTCCACCAGGACCATCCCCATCTCCACCAGGACCATCCCCATCTCCACCAGGGACCATCCCCAGCTCTACCAGGCCCATCCCCAGCTCCTGGAGCCATTCCAAAGAGCCAGGAGCCCGTTCAGCACCTTCCTGCCAGTGCTGGGCTGGTGCAGCCCGGGCTGTGCCCACACTCTGGGTGTGCCAGGGTGAATGCCAGCAGGCAGGAGATAGATGGGAGGAAAGGATGGCACTCAGTTCTGCTCCCAAAGGGCCTGGCCCCAGCCCCATCACAGAATCTCTCTGTTAGCTGAGCACAGCTTTGGAGTGAGGCCAGGCCTGTTTGCAGTGCAGCGAAGCTGTGTCTGTGAGAAGGAGAATTCTTGCAGTGCAGGATGTACTGAGCCATCACCTGCTTCTGGCAAAACCCCCTAATGGAGTTTTCCTGTAATAAAAACAACAATAATTCCTCAGTCGTAGCTCTGTGATTAAACAACACTGAGGCAGTGCTTCTTTCCTCTTCTTAATTTGCATAATTCCCAGGCTGCTGTGCAGAGAAACCTGTCGAGATATTAAGTAGATTATAAAAATGTCATGTCAGATTTGAAACTGTCACTAACACAGGACTTTTAATTATGAATAAATTAAAAAGAGGCACTGCTTCTCCCATGGCCACGAGATTTTGTGCTATGCACAATCACTAAAGCTCAGAACTGTTCAAAGGCTGAAAAGTAAAAGTGAGATAAGAGAATGGATTATTCTGGAAAACAGGCGAAAGTAAAACTGATAAAGCATTCCTATTCAAATGATATCTTCACAGGAGCCATTACAAGAGAATTACTATTGTGGGAACACAGAGAGAAGCAAGGCTGTAAAGCACTCGAGGCCCTCCAGCAGAGATTTAATTCAAGGAATGAATCCTGGAGCTTGCAGCAGCAGCTCGGGGAGCAGGGATCCAGCAAGGCAGAGCAGGGGATGCTCAGGAGTGCCCTGTGCACGGTGCCCCTGCCACATTTTCTGAAAAACCCAAAAACCCCTTCGCCAGGATTTCCTTCCTGGGGAAGCTGAGAGGCCTCAGAGAAAAAGGAAAACAATAATTATCTCATTTGCTTCTCCCTGTTTTGCTGCTTGGGAATGTGGTTGGAGATTGTTTATCCAACAGGTGAATTGTTTTAACTTAATGACCAATCACAGTCAGGCTGTGTCAGGACTCTGGAGAGGTCACGAGTTTTCATTTGTATCTTTTAGCCTCCTGTCTGTACCCTTTCTCTATTCTTTATAGTTTTAGTTTAATAATATTAATTATGTTAATATTATAAACTAATATAAACTATAAAATTATAAAACTCTCTTAACATATATACATGATATTTGCCTTTTAATTGTGATAAAACATAACTATAAATCTATAAAACTTCTCTTAACATATATACATATTTGCCTTTTAATTGTGATAAAAAATAACTATAAATCTATAAAACATAAACTATAAATTTATTAAACTTCTCTTAACATATATACATATTTGCATTTTAATTGTGATAAAAAATAACTATAAATCTATAAAACATTAACTATAAATTTATTAAACTTCTCTTAACATATATACATATTTGCCTTTTAATTGTGATAAAACTAACTATAAATCTATAAAACAAAGCTATAAATCTATAATATCTGCCTTTCAGCTGTGAGGCTCAGCCCTGCCATTGCTCCTCTGTTTGCCTCCCCTGGGCTCCTGCAGCATCTCTGGCTCCCCAGACATTGCTTGGGGTGGGACAGGAGCTGCCTCCCTCCTGCCTCCAGATCAGACCAAATCTGCATTGCTGCTGCAGGCAGGCAGGATTTGCATTGTTAAGAGAGCCTGCAGGCCATTAATTTCCAGGCCCCCAGTAAATAAAATCATTAGTGCCATCTCTTCTCCTGAGCAAGATTTTTCACTGAAGGGACTCAGCGTGAGCAGCCCCACGTGGAGGTGGGAGCTGGGGGATCTGCTGGAGTGGTATTTCATGTTTAAACAGACTTAAATTTACCAGATCTAATGGATAACAATATTTCAAAAAGAGACTTAATCTATTTCACTGCATTTTATATTACTTTGTTTAATAAATCATCTTCCACTAGAAGCCCGGTCTAAGATGAATTTAACAGACCTTATAAATGATGGGTCAATATCAACTTTGTCATAAATTCATTTTTACTTTGGATACAGGCCTGGTGGGTACTTCTGTATTGCTTTATTTCAAATGATCCATAATCCACAGTTAACTCTGACTTTAAAATGTGACAACATATTTTCTTTTTTGAAGAATGGGATTTTTCCCTTTAATTTTTCACAGAAGAAAAATTAATACCACTTTAATTAGAGGTTTAGATAATGCTAATTTCAATTTACTTTTCTTTGTTGCATGGGATGGTTTGAAATCCATCCAGCAGCAGGAGGAACAGGATTGATAATGAGCACTGGCAAAAACAATGCATGGAGGAACAAGGGTAATGATTGTCAGTGGTTCAGGGAGCTGCAGGGGGAATTCAGCTTCCTTCATGCAGACAGAAATATTTGTTCCAGTTCTCTTTTCCCTCAGATATTGGCTTTTGCAGGGATTGTAGTCAAACATCATGAAAAAATTGTCTAAGCAAACAAATAAACACAGAACCTTTATAAACTAATACATATTATAAATATTATTTGTATTATGTTATCTATGTTATGTTATTTATACATTATAAATGATATTTGTATTTCAGAATTCCCCAGGGAGTTTCAGGGAATGTGCTCCTCATTGCAAAGCCCTTTGAGCAGAGCCCCAGAACTGAACCACCAGTCCCTTTTTCAGTTCCAGGAGAATGTTTAGTTCAGGTTCTTGGACAAAACCTCAGAGGTGCTGTTTTGTAAACCTGTCACATTTCAGGCTGGCTTTGAATGTCATATTTAAATGGGAGTTTCATGTAGGTTTGGGCTGGCTGCCATTCTCCAGGCAGAATTCTCTGGGATCTGAGAGGGAGGCCCAGTGGAAAGCAGAGGCTCTGGAGTTTTAATAAGTGACAGAAATAAGTGAAAAAAAACCTTTTTTTAATTTTTTTTTCTTTCTTTTTGGAAAAGCCAGACAACATTCTACAGCTAAAAAGTGAAAATGCTCTGCCTGCTAACACGGACAATTGATTTTTCCAACTCTGCAGCAGTTGTAATGGAGAGAAACATTTTATCAACAGAGCCAGGAGCTGCTGTGGGGAACTTTGCCATTTAATAAATAACTCCCAAGGCAGGAGAGGGGAGGGAAGGCAGGCTGGGATGTGACAGCTGCCACAAGGGCTGACCCCGTGCCCAGGTGGCTCTGATGCAGCAGAGCTTCAGAGCTTTTCCCTTTCATTGATATAAATCCAGAGCTGCTCACTGAACTCCTCTGGGTTTGGTTATTCCTTGGCTGTAGAGTGGGCAGAGAACAGGTGATTAAATTCATTGCTGATTTTTGGGTGCACAGCTTTCCTCGAGCATTGTCCTTTCACCAACCAAGCTCCCTCGCCTCGTGCTGCTGGGCAAATGCAAAATAAATGAAAGCCAAAGAGCTGAAAAATACTGTCAGAAATATTATAACTGCATGGGGTTAAGAGCTGTACCTGGGCAATTGCTCACTTGGCTTTTATTGGGGTTTTCTGCTGTTTTCACAATTCCAAGCTCACTCCTGCCCTCTCTGGATTCACTCTTCACTGGAAGCAAAACTGAGCCTTGAGAGATTTGTGCCACAACTGCCCTTTTTCCCCCCAGTTCTCTCAGAGACCTTGAGAGAACAATCCTGGAAAGGAAAATGTGTTGGGTTTCCTAAGTACAGGAATGGATACTTCACACAGGGTGCTGCCTTCAGCTACCATCTGCAAAATTGGGATATTAATAATAATAATAATAATAATAATAATAATAATAATAATAATAATAATAATAATAATAATAATAATAGTAATAAATACTTTTTCTCCTGTACCTGAGAGTTTGGGTAGAAAGCTCAGGAGAATAAAAGTGTCTGTGGTTTTCTTTGTGGATTTTGAACCCAGTGAGGGAATCTGGATTTGATGGGATATAAATCACTTCGAAGGGAGCCCAGTTGGGCCAGCCTGAGCCAAGTTTAGAAGTCCCAATAATGAGGTTTTCAGCTCCCTTCTGAGGGACCAGACTGGGCTCTGCTGGGTTTGTTCCCAGGTGCCCAGGGGGAATTATTTCAATTTGAATTTCGCCGTGCTCTGGTGCTGCAGACCCCTCGGGGATGGTGACAGGAGCAGGGAAGGGCAGAGCCTTTTGTGGGTTCATGGATTTATGGATTATTTATGGGTTCTGGTGGAGCTGATGGGCACCAGGAGTGAGTGACACCTGCAGGGCTGGCGTTCCTTTGCTGCTGTGTGCAGTAAGCAATTTCTCATCCTCAGGTTTGTGACATCTTGCCACGTCAGCAGGGACAGGACTGATCCAGGAAAGGACATTTCAGCTCCTGTCCCTCTGACTGTACAGCTCAGGAATGTGGCATTTCTGACATGAGTGCAAGATTGAGAAAATGAGGAGGTTTACACTCTCAGCCACAATATGCTACCAACAGCTGATAAATTGACATATATTAGATTTTCAGTTAATCATGTTCCTGGCTCTGTGCTCAGTCATGAAGAAACAGCTGAGGATGAGGAACATAAATGGCATTTTGGCCACTCTGTGCCTGTGGGACACAGGGAATGGGAAGGGAAGAGTAGAAACCTTAAATTTCTCCTTTTGCTCCTGGATTTGTGGGTGTCAGATTAGGTCTCAGTGCTGTGTTAGTTCAGGCTGAACTTCACCCCGTGTGACAGAAAGTGAGGTTCAGTTCCTGGGAGAAAGGAACAAATCACATTTACCTTGTTCTGCTGCTGACCCTGTGAGCAGCCCAAGGTATTTGTGAGGTAATTTGATCTCCCCCATCCCTTGTTTGTCACCTCCTCTCCCTTTGCAACACAAATAATTAATCACTGCACTCTGCCTGCTCTGAGACGTTTGGGGTAGGGTTAGAACAGTGCAGAGCTATATAATATTGCAGATTGGAACATTGCAGGGCTAAAGCTGTGCTCAGGGATGTCCATGCTGAGGGGCTGGCAGAGGAGTGCTTTTCTCACAAAATCGTAATATCTGGCACAACCCAGTGTCATAATGATTATTTGGGCATCCAGGCATTGGCATTAAGTTCATTAAAATTTAGGGTTTTTTCCTGTTTTGGAGATTGGAAAGCAGAAAGCTGAAAGTCCTGGTGTCACAGTGGCCCCAGTGCAAGTGCCACCTGTGACAGGGGACATGCTCCCACTTTCCTGCATGGGGAGAGCTTCAGTCCCCAGGGATGCTGTGATCCCTCCAGATCCCCTTCTCAGGGTGTTCCCAGCAGGGAGGTGACCCCAGCACAGTCTGGGTTTGTGGTGTTGGAAGCCAGGACATTGCTCTGGCTGCCCTGGGTGATTCCAGACCCTGGCACGGAGTCACAAACACCTGTGCCTTTGATTTTAGCCCTTGGAAACAATTCCCAGCTTTGTGTGAGGAGTTACAAGCCACAGGGGTTTGAATAGAGTGATAGTGAATTTATCACAGGGTGAAAATGTAGAATTTTGGGGTTTTAGAATGGGGGTTCAGGAGGCAAGATGGAGGAATCTGGGTGTGTCCTGTCCTTCTCCTTCTTCTTCTTCTTGTCCTCCATCCTCTGCTGTGATGGTGACACTTCTGGATTGGTTTAGGGTAGGGATGGACTGTCTGACATAGGTGATAGGTATTGGGAAATTATTGTAAATAAAGTACAGGTAGTACTTTATTTACAATAATTTACAAATAATTTACAATAATTTATTTACAATAATTTACAAATTATTTACAATAATTTGTACTTCCCTCCCTAGTATAAAAAGATAACAGTGCCCCAAGGTGGTCAGTGTGCCTCAGCCCACAGACAGACCTCAGCAGGTCAGAGAAAGAATGTGACAGAGAAAATAACCTTGAGAACCAGAGCCAAGGAATTCTGTCTTCTTCTTTGGTCTCAGGGCTGGGAAAAAGAGACTTTGCAACACCTCAGGGTCATCTGGACACCAGAGCCCCCATCATGAGGGGTCACCCAGGGCCAGGGTGGCAGCAGCTCTGCTCCATCAGAAGAGCTGGGGCAGAGTCTGCTCCTGCTGCAGGGCTGAGCTCCAGGGCTGCCCTGAGAGGCAGAAAAGCCCCAATTGCAGGGAGGATTTCCCCTCACTGTTCCACCCCTGGCAGCCGAGGCAGCAGCAGCATCCTGGCTGAGCAGGCCGTGGGTTATTTCAGGGATGGGTTCCTCTGCATCCTCAGAACATCTGGCTGAGCACATCTGTCCCTTAGCCAGAGGCTGGAGGAGGGCTTGCAGCTCCAGTTGTGAGCATAAATACAGCTCTAAATAGCATCTGGACCATGAAACCAGCTATAAAATACTGAATTGCAGGCATTTAGGGGGAGGCAGCTTGACTGAGCTCAGTAATCACCAATCCCAAATGAAACTCAGGAGGTAAAAAAAAAAGACAAGAGAGCTTATGGAGTGATTCTGAATTTCAGAGTAATTGTCATGAACGCAAACCCTGGCAAGTGAGTTCTGTTTGTGACTGAAATGGAAGCAAAATTAAAATTTGTTTGGAAAATGTGGATTCCTATAGCTTGCTCCATCCTGTCCCCACATCAACGGAACTTTCTGTCCTCAAGCTGCAATCTTCCAAGCAAAGCACACAGCAATGAAATAAAACTTGAGAGGAAAAGCTTATTTCTCCTCTCCCAAAATCACAAACCCTGGCTTTCAGAAAAAGAAGAACAAAAGCAATAGCTTTAGGACAAAGGCAGTTGAGATCAAATTAAACCAATTCGAGATGTGATTAAAATTAAAAAAAAAAAAAAAATAGAAGAGTCATAATGAGAATATTCAGCTTCTTTCCCAGAAGAAGGGCCAGTGGATTTAATGGAGGATATTTTCCTTTGAGATCTCTGTATGTGGATATCAGTAACACAGGCAAGCAGCAGCACCCACACATCGTGGTGAGGGCAGCAGCTGGGTAGAGAAATGTGAGAAAATTCAAAAGTTTGTTCCCAGTAATATCAGAAAAAAAAACCCCTCCAATCTACTGCAAAGGAAGGGAGGAAAAAATTCCACCTGAAACAGATTTTTAAGGACAAAACTATGAATAAAAAAGGAAGGTTTCCTACTGCTTATCCACAGTTTATGAAGGTGGATTTTAAAAAAATCTGAACTAGAAATATCAGAAATCCTTAAGGAACTCACTAATGCTGGGATGCTCTTGTTTAAGCTTTAGTAATTCCACTAAAATTGTGGGTACTGATCAGCTGCTTTGGCTTTAACCTGTGCTGCTGTCCAGCACTGCCAGGCACAGCAATTCCTCCCAAAATTGAATGTTTTCCATCCCCTCTGAGCCCATGGTTCCTGTGCTGCTGGGGAACAGGAGGTTCCATAGAAAAATCTGTTCCTGGGCACAGCCAGCTGGATGAACCTGTGGCACCTTGCTCTGCAGAATTTACACAGCCTGAAAGCATTCCTAAAAAAAATCTTAAAAATCTTAATTTAAATGGTGAGAGGCAGTAAAACAGCAGAGATTTTTAGATGAGGTGAAGGAACTCAGAGCCCATTGCTCTGAAGGAGCATGAAGGAGATTGCCTGTGAGCAGCTCTCCCTAAATCCTTTTCCTTTAAATCCTCTCCCTAAATGCATTTCCTTTTCCAGCTGCAAGTGCCTGTGCTGAAGGTGAGCTAAATTAAATGTTCATTGACATCCCAACGTGCCTCTCTGGGATTGTCTCTGAACACTTGGGAAACCTGCAGAGGACTCTCTAAGACCTCATTACATTAGAGAAAAAGTGATTTTAGTCACAAAGTGTGAGTTCTATGGATGAGTGAGCATCAGTAAACAAGCTTAGTCTGAGCTGGTACCTTGGAAAAGCAACTTCTAAAAGCAATTAGTGATTAATTACCCTGGGCACTTGGGAAGGTCATTAAAGTGTTCCCTGCATGAGCAACTAAAGAGCAGCCTCAGCTCAAAGATGGGGCTGGAAATCTCTCAGGTGTTCTCCTGCCAAGGAAATCTCAGCTGGGAAACAAAAATCATTCCTGTGTTGGGTGTGGGGAGCTCAGAGGGGCCAAAAAAAGCCCCAAAAACAGCAAAACTTTCCAAATCCTCTCTCAGGCATCGCATTCAGCTTTTAAAAATGTCAGGATCCCAAGGGGGCTGAAATTGGGGTTGGTGTTTTTGTGCCACTCCAGCAGTTCCAAGCCTCACCCACCTGCACCCTCCTGTTTTGTGCCCACCTTGGCACTGCTGAGGGCAGGGGAGAAAAACAGGGAGCCCATGGAATAAATAAATAAATCCAATAAATCTCCTGCAGAACTGTAGCTGAGTGCTGGAATCTGAAATGTCAGAACCTCTCAGGACTTTGGGCCTGCAAGCCAAAGCTCAGAGTTAAACACAGGATTTGAGCTGAGACTTTGGAAAAGGCTCCCGAAGTGAGGTGCTGGAAGTGAGAATTTATAGTGGATTATTTTTAGTGGAGAATTATAGCAGAGACACATTGAGCTAAGTGGAGGAAAGTTTAGAGTTTTAGAGTGTAAGATATAGAAAAAAAATAAAAATAGTTACATTGGAAAACAAGGAGTTTGGAATGCAGTGCTGTGGGTTTGTGTGCCATAACATGGTGGCTAAGAAAGCTCAAGATAAGACAAAATATTTAAGGATTGGGTCTAAAACATAAATATCCTTGTTGGCAGTGTTTTATTTGTCAATAAATCCTTCAGAGGTAAGTAGAAGTCTTGAGACCTTCTGAGCCATGCTGTGAAGATGTGAGCTGAGCTCACCCTTCCTGCCTATGGAGAAGATAAGAAAAAGAAATTAAATCATCTAAAGCAATTCAGAGGGGCCCATCTTGAGTTCCTTCCTCACAGCTGAGGTGATCAGTTTGTAAAAGGGCCAAGGAGGGGTTGTGGGGAGCCCCAGGGTGTTTATCTGCTGGGTTTGATGCTGGTGCACCATTTACAGAGCTCAGGAGTGGAGCAAGGAGCCTGGATTTGGTGGTTAACAATATTCAGAGTGGGCTGGGCACTGTGATTGAAGGAAGGAAGCCACTCTCTGGAATCAAGGCATTTCCCATGCAGGCTCAACAAGTTCACTGTGATTTGAAAGAAATTTAGTCGAAGTGGAGAGGCAGAACTAAAAGAAAATGTAATTAGAAGGCAGAATGTGTCTAAAGCCATGTTACCTTGCAGCCAAACAAGTGTAATGTCAAAGGATGCTCTGATCTGACCATACATCACAGCAGTGCTGTTTGAACAGCTCTCATTCCTTCACAAGTTTGATTGAAATTGGCAAAAAGAGAGAAGGGAATTTTTTCCCACAGCCCCTGAGTGTATGTAAACAAGCTGGTGTCTAATTCCATTTGTACCTCTGACACTTGCTCTCGAAAGAGGCAAATTGGGCAGAATTTCCTTAGGTAAAACAGCCAAATAAATCAGTGCATGGGAGGCCCAGGGACAGGGGAAGGAATGAAACTGAGATCCTTTGGGCTACAGAAGATATGAATTCCTTTTAATGAGATTTTGATTACCAGCAGTAGTGCCTTGCAGCAAAAACTCCAGCAATAATCTCTAATGTATTATTTTGCAGGAGAAATTCCAGGATGATAATGTTAATCCAATGAATGTCCATTTAGGCTGGCTAATGATGGAACACTGGGTATTACACAGTGCTCACCACCAGTATGAGGAGGGATGTCCTTTATGGCATTATATAAAAAAGAAATCAGTTTCATCAAGAATGCAGTTACTCACTTGGAAACCTTCTCATTTACTGAGTCCCAAGCATCATGGGGGATCAAAAACTGATATAATGAGATCATTTCCCCCCAAATAAAAATGCAATATGTGATTAGCCACTATTGACTATTACACCAAATGAAAAGGAGCTCAATCCCACACCCATATCCTCTCACATGCTGAAGTCTGCTTATAGAAAGAGGCCTATAAACATAATTTTTTTGACTGGAGGATCCCAGCTCTTTCATTACAGAGACTTATTTTCAAGGGAAAGTGGTGTCATTATGGAGTACTGACAGTTTTTTCTGAGAGGAATGCAAAACTTCCCCATCAAACCCCAAAATGTGCCAATTCTCAAGGGGTTTATCACACCATTTGCATAAATTGCAGCACAAAAAAAAAAAAAAAAAAAAAAAAAAAAAAAAAAAAAAAAAAAAAGCCTGAACTGCTTTTTTATTGCTGACATTGCATTTCCCACTGGGCTGCGGGTGATTTGGGGTGCTCTGCTTTGGGGTGAGTGTGAACTGAAGCAAAGCCCACACCCCACAGCCAGGCTGGGGCTGTGTGGGGTAAAACAGGCAGGGACAGAAGGAGGAATCACCTCAATTCCCTGCCCCGAGCTCCCATTTTTTCCTGTTGTTGTTAATTCCATTTTGCACCACTCTCTGAGCTCCCAGCCTGTTTTCTGCTGAGTTTTTAACACCTGCAGCTGCTTTTGGCTGCAGAATCCCTAAGTGGGGTCACACCTGGCAAAAACAAGGCTGAGGAAATGAGCAGGGAGGGGTGGAGGTGGAAATTAGGGATGGAAATGGAGCCAGTCCTGCCTATGGGGAGGGAAATTGGGGATGGAAATGGAGCTAGTCCTGCTTATGGGGAGGGAAATTGGGAATAGAAATGGAGCCAGTCCTGCCTATGGGGACAGAAATTAGGGATGGAAGTGGAGCCAGTCCTGCCTCTGGGGAGGGAAATTGGGGATGGAAATGGAGCCAGTCCTGCCCATGGGGAGGGAAATAAAGGATGGAAATGGAGCCAGTCCTGCCCATGGGGAGGGAAATAAAGGATGGAAATGGAGCCAGTCCTGCCTGTAGGGAGGGAAATTGGGGGTAGAAATGGAGCCAGTCCTGCCTATGGAGAGGGAAATTGGGGATGGAAATGGAGCCAGTCCTGTCTCTGGGGAGGGAAATAAAGGATGGAAATGGAGCCAGTCCTGCCTATGGGGAGGGAAATTGGGGATGGAAATGGAGCTGCCTTGGCAGGTAATTACCTTGGCAGGTGATGCCCAGGGCTGGGGTGGGCCCAGGGCTGGAAGTGTCAGGGTGAGATGTGGGGTGATGAATTTGGGTATTTGGGGTGCTGGGCTCTGGGCTTTCTGCCTTTCCTGGGCTCCCACGAGCCCCCCAGGCTGGAACTGTGCATGGGCTGCCCTTCACTGGCAATGTCAGATGATGTTTTTATGATATAATTAACAGCAATTTCCTTCCTTCCTTCCTTCCTTCCTTCCTTCCTTCCTTCCTCTTCTGTCTTCCTACAGCAAACTGTGAATAGAGCATGGTGAGATCTATTCTTGGTAAAACTCTACAGTTGTGCTTCTTTTTTTTTTTAATAATTATTTTAGCAGACACTTTGTCTGCATAATTCCAAAGTAGGAGAGTTGACAGCACGTGTTTGAGGCTTCCAAAATCTGATGTTTGCTCTCCTGGGTCAGAAGCAGGGCATTAGTCATGACTGAAATAGGTATTTGTTGGATTTTTTTTTAATATATTCTGTATCCTTTTACAAAAATAACAGCTAGATCATTGGATATTAATAGGCTACTGTTTTTGGAATTCTGTTCTTGCTGTAAAATTAGTTTATTTGGGTTAACTTCCCACCCAGTCATGCTTGTCTTCAAAGTTCATGGAGATTTTGTGTTGACAGGTCACAAATTTAAGGTCTGAAGGCTGTGGCACTGTGGGACTTTGGTGTCTCCTCTGGGCTTGGAATGAGGTGTAAAATATTCCATATATTTAAAATATATATTATTACATATAATATGTACTATTATATATTGCATTTATTCATTATATTTCTTGTTCATAATTATTATTATTATTATTATTATTATTATTATTATTATTATTATTATTATTATATACATATACATATACATATACATATACATATACATATATATTACATATATATGGAAGAAACAGGGACAATATGCTCAGGGTCCCTGGAGGCTGAGCAGAGGCAGGGTTTTGGAAGGGTCTGTCCCACACTGACCCTCCAATAAAAGCAAAACCTCCTTTGGTTTGTGGCTGCACAGCTGGAAGGGCAAGGGATGCTGCCAGAGAGGAAACTGAGCCTGTCAACATCTGGTTGGGGATTTTTATTCATCCCCAGGACTAAAGATTCCCAATGGCCCCTCCAGAGGAAAAATGGTTCGTAGTTTTTCTCTCAGCTCATCCCTGAGCGCTAAATGAACTTTTCTTTTCTAAACTGGGCCTCACTGGCACGTGGGGAGGAAGGAAGAAATGCATTTCAGGTTCAGTCCCTGGAGGGAAAATGTCTGTGCCACGGCTCACAAACACGACTGTCCTAGACAGGTTTAGTGAATGGGAGGAGAAATTTTTCTTTTTGGTCGCTTAAACATTCTTGTTCTGTGTCTGAAAGGGGTTTTTGTAATGTTTGTTTCTCTATCCCAGCCTTGGTGGTGTTTGAGGTGAGCCTTGGCCGTGCTCTGTCTGTCCCTGAGGATTTGGGATTTCTGTGCCCCACTGAAATCCCTGCCCCTGTGTCCCAGCAGAGCCAAAGGGCTGGGAATGTTTCTGTGAATTTATTTCATTTACTGCACAGGCTGGTGGGAGTGGCACTGAAACAAGAGCAGGACAATTCTCCCAGCTCTCATCACACCTTCAATCAGAGCGAGCAGAAATAAATACAATGGAGATTGTTCAATCAGGAGCACTGCTAATCCTGCGTTAAGATTCCTCATTCTTTAATGACAATCACACCCTGCAGGTACCATGGATACATCTCATTACAGCTGGGACAAATCCATTTGTTTGCTCTGCTGTAATTCACCAAATTGGCAGATTCCAGTGGAGGACAGAAATTATAGGTTAGGCAGACGTGCTGTTTATAGCATTGTCCATAGAAATGCAAAGTGGAGCAGAATGAAAATGGGAAATTCTTTAACTTTGTGGAAACGATGAAATTCAGGGTGAAAATGACTGATTTAAACTCTTCTTTAAAGCTGCATTCAGGCAATTGAAACTCTTTCCTCATCAAGGTTTTGTTTTGAGAATCTTTTCTTCACTGATGTTTTCTTGCCTTTTCTTTTTCTTTTTTTTTTTTTTTTACAATAAAAAAGGAGTAAATGAAAGCCAGAGCCAAAATAATTTCAGAGGAAAATGTTAAAATTTCACTAGGATACTTTTGCAAGAAGCATTTTGGCATTTTCAAAAATAACTCAAATGTGAAACTTGGCAGAACACTTGAAATTTCCCATCAGTGTTACGGTGTGGAATCAGCATGTTAATTCTCTGTACAGTTTTTATTAACATTTTTGACTGGCCAGATTTGATTCTGTTGATATACAAAGAGAAAGAGATCCTTGACAAAATGACAAAATGATGTCATCCCCATCCCATTCCCCTCTGAGACTTCCTTGCTTTTCTAACCCTTCCAGACTTGGTATTTAATTTCCATTTTATATATGTGTATATATATATATATATATGTATATATATATATTTAACTTCCATTTCCCCTGCTTCCCCCTCACCCACAGCTGCAGTTTGGCACCAGGAGAAAAAAAAAAATAATTACAAATGTAAGGGAGATAAAACTTGTAAAATGTGTTGATAGAAATAGTTGAAATCCCAGGAATAACTCGGCACAGAATGTTCCAGAGCGCAGGAAGCAGGATCCAGGCGGAGCAGTGTCAGGGGCTGGGATCAGAGCAGGGCTGGGATGCTGCAGGGAGGGAGGGAAACATGAAAGGAGTGGAACAGGCAGAGCAGGGCCTGCAGAGACAGAACAGCACACAGCGTTTGAAGGATGGAAGCACCAAAGAGCAGCGGAATTCTGAGCGCTAAAAAAAGGGGATTTTTCATGAGGTGATGGCTGTGGCTTCATGCAGCACTCCAGGAAAATGTGAGAGGCCCCGGCTCTGGATGCTGGGGAATGAGCACACCCACAGAGCTCTGGAGCTTTCAAATTCTGTTCTCTGGCAGCCTGAATGGCCTGGGTGTCATTTGCTGCTCAGTTTTGGGGGGGAAAGAATGGGGCTGACCCTCAATCAGCTTTTTAATTGTTTTAAATTGTGGAGTCTGTGCCTCCATTAATTCCAAAGAAAGCCATTTTTGGTGGGGAAGAACCACAAGACTCTCAGGCAATCCTTTATCCTACCCCAGAGCAGGGCAGCACCGACGCCCACCAGGAGCTGCCCTGGAGGTGCACGGGAGCCCCTGAATTCCAGGATTGACCTTGGTGAGATTGAATCAACCACCCTGAGCCCCTGTTCAGAAAGGAGAGCACACCAGCACCTTCTGAGCTGCAGAGATCCTTCCAAGCCCCGAGGACTAGGCCTTAAACCGAGATCAACATAATCTGCACTTTGCAGAGTTTCCAGGGAAGGGTTAATCCCCCTGACACGGTTATTGTGTTTATTGAGCCATCCATAAAGCCAGAGAAAGCCCTGAATGTCCTGCTGGACTTGTTTTTGTTGTCAGAAGTGTTTCCACCTGATTTCTGTGTGCATGATGGACGTGCAGCTCTTCAGGAACAGCTCCTTTTAGCAGGGCCTTTTCACAGGCTGGATGAGCCCAAAACTTGCATCACTTCAATGGTTGAATTAGTAACAATTTGGCAACTGAAGGAGAACAGCACTTCATTGTGAAAATGCTTCTGTAGCCATTAGCAGCTCTGATTTGGTGTCAGGATTAACTGTCCCTCGAAACTGAAATGCCCTGTCCTTGGATGGTGCAGGTGTCCCTGGGAGCCAGCCATGCCTGTCCCCATGCTGTCCCTGCTTTAAAGGTGCATTTCTTTGGCATGAGGAACCAGCAGCAGAGACAGAGATGGAAATATAAACTCCAATATAAACACCAGTACAACCAGCAATAGAAACACTTCTCACTCTGCTCCTCCTCCCACTGTCCCAGGCACCGACAGAACAATGGGCTCATTAGGGAGGGTGTTTTTATGGAGTGGATGCAAACTGCCTGAAGCCTCCCAGGACAGAGGGATCAGTGGGAATGGGGATTTAAGGAAGAAGGCAAATATCCACAGGAATGCAGGAGAAAGGCAGCTCTGTTGTCAGAATTGTGCCATGGTCCATGGAAGGGGCTGGCTCCTTTCAGAAGGAGCCAGGAAAGTTCTGCCCCTAAATTCACTGGGAGCAGTTTGTTGTGTTTATAGCTCAGGGCAGGGCTCCCACCCAAAGGATAAAGCAGCAAATTCAGTCACTGCTGGGAGCAGGGCTCCAGGAAAATGGGAATTCCTCCTGTGGGGAGGGGAAAATGCCTGGAACCAGCTGGGGCTGGGGTCAGGGAGCTTTGGCACTGCAGCTCTTGAGATTTCACAGAAAACCTGAGAGTGTGGAAGCACTTAGGCAAGGAGACCAACTTAATGAAAAATTGTCACACATAAGACTTCAGGTTCTTTTTATTAGTGTGTCTGCAGCTATGCTGTCTCTTCTTTCTTAACAGAGTTCTCTCACCTTAACTTTCACTGGGAAATAATTTTTGGGGGGAGAGTCAGCTTTTCAAAATGAACTTTGGATGAAGATTTTATTTTTTTAAATAAACTTCCCCATTGAACAGTTGAGAACATAATTTGTTTGCTAAAAGCTATATTTTCCTCATTGAAAATTGAGTATTTGGCTTCATTTTGGTTTGTGTTTTCATCCACAACTGGAAAGACTTCCACTGGAAGCTTTAGGGCCAAAACCAGAAGTATTTAGAAGTTCTCTTGGAAAATGGTTTGTGTGGCTTGGCCAGGAGTCTTATAATGCAATTAAGACAACTTGTTCAGGCAGAGAATTATAAATGCTGATTTCTTCATGGTTGTGTTGAATAGCTGTAATATTGTCCTGAGGTCAGTGGTTAAATTTCAGCTGAATGTTTACTTTTTAGGTTTTTTTTCAGAATGAAACTTTCCAGAAATAGGGAGAGATGTCTAAAATGTGTTCTCTTTAAAACTCTATTTATAACACGCACAGAAGTGTATTTATAGCCTTACAAACGCATCTGGAAATAAATATTGTCCTGAAAACAGCCCGATTTTGATTTATTCAGGGTGCCTAATAACCGGGCAGATGCATCCACACCCTGTTGGGAAAGCACCAGGAATTGATCAGATTGATCACCTGCCCTTGCCAAGCTGAGACAAGGGCGAGCTGTGGTGGAAACAGGGGTGGACCTGGAACACACCTGTCCTTATTTCTGTGGGTCAGGACAAATCCAGGGGGAGAAGCACCTTCCTGGCAGGTCTGGTGTTGTGATCCAACATTCCCCTGTGCCTGAGCAATAATTGTGGCCTTGGAGGCAGAAACAGCAACGGGAGCAGCCTGGGGAGCTGGGGGCACCAGGGAGGTTCCAGCAGGAGAGAGAGAGGGGGGCAAAGAAAGCAAAATATCTGCACAAGTGTCACCTAAATGGGCATAAAAGGGAACGGGATCTCATTTCCTGCAGCAGCGCAAGCAAAGTTCATCATGCACTAAGGGAGAGGAGAGGAAAAGGGGAAAGGAAAGGAAAGGAAAGGAAAGGAAAGGAAAGGAAAGGAAAGGAAAGGAAAGGAAAGGAAAGGAAAGGAAAGGAAAGGAAAGGAAAGGAAAAGGGGAAAGGAAAGGAAAGGAAAGGAAAAGGGGAAAGGAAAGGAAAGGAAAAGGGGAAAGGAAAGGAAAGGAAAAGGGGAAAGGAAAAGAGGAAAGGAAAGGAAAAGGGGAAAGGAAAGGAAAAGGGGAAAGGAAAAGGGGAAAGGGAAAGGAAAAGGAAGGGAATGGAAAAGGGGAAAGGGGAAAGGGATGATGCTCTTGGTGATGTTGCTGGACACGTGTCTGGCAGGTGCTCCCTTGGGGAAGGTCATGGCTGAGGGCTTGGATCAGAGGCTGAACAAAGGCAGAGACCCCTGGTTCCTCCTCTCAGCTCTGCCTCCAACAGCTGAGCACGTTTTCCCCAATAATCGGTGTTGGGCCACTTTTCACTCTCACCTGCCTTGTGTGAATCCCTCGGGGAGGGATTGACTCAGGTGGCTCCAGCCTTGGCTGGGCCTGGAAAGTGTTTTTCTAATACAAATAGCTCAGCATTAAGAAATCTGAGATAATAATGATGTGTGTAATTTTACTTGCCCTGAAAGATCTGTCCAAATATCAAGATAATGTGGACAAGTGAGATAAAACTTTTTCAAAGCATGGGATAGAGGGAAGGGAAGGGAAGGGAAGGGAAGGGAAGGGAAGGGAAGGGAAGGGAAGGGAAGGGTCTTGCTGGAGTCCTGTTTGCCATCCTGTAACTCCACAGCTGGCAGGAGTTTGGGCATCAGTCTCATGAGATGAGGTAAAAAACCTCACAGGTATGGCCACCTGCAAGCTGGGAAGTGAAACCCTTAAATAAACTTTAGATTATGAAATTTACCACAGACTCTTTTATTTCTTTTCTCTTTAGGTGTTCCTTACCTGGGAGCCCTAAAGGAGGAGAGAGTTTCTGGTGGAGATGGGAACAAGGATTGAAATTCCAGTGTTTTCCTGCAAGCTGAAGGTTCTGAAGCTGACCCCAGCCCAGAGTGAGTTCTGCACGTTCTCAGGCCAGCACATGGTGCATTCTTAACCACCCCAGCTATTAGCAAAATATGAAGAAAAGAAAAGTTTAAGTCATGAAAGAGAAAATGGGCTTTGGATTCCTATTAATGATAAAATTAATTTTATACCCAAACCGTTGGACAATGGCCCCCTGGAGAACAATGAGGAGTGTGAAAATCCCTCAGACAGTGAATGTTGAAAGCTGCATAATAGTCTTATCATTTCTGTACAGCCTTGCTTGAGACAGCTGTAATTAATTATAAGGAAATGACAAATGGTCAAGGCTGTGCTGAAGGCAGTGGCCCTGGTACTTGACATTGTAATGCAACTGGGGAAAAGCTTGTCAAATCAAGGTTGTGTTAATTTATTAGGCAGCCATTTGTGTCAAGTTGAATAAAAGGGAGAAAAAAAATAAGAGGTGAAAAGCTACTGCAAATATGAAGAGTTTGGGTGGATTTTCATCCACTGTAGGTGTTAAGAATGCAGTAATTTAAATTTCATTCACCTGACCTCTGCTCCAGGCCCTGTTTCCTTGTCCCTCACACAGGGAGCCACTGCTGGAAATCCAGCCAGCACTTTTAGGTTCTGGTACCCCACAGAGGCAAATCTCAGCTTGGGCTTCCACTCCAATAAACCACAAGTCCTTCCCACTCTGTCTTGTTTAGCTCCTGTCAAAAGAGGTTTCAAAATTCTCCCCTCATCTCCCAGGATCCCTCATTCCCTGCAGCAGAGTCCTGTGAAACTCTTGGGTTTCACCAGGGGAAAGGGAATTTCAGCTCAGGGAAGGGGGATTTATATTATATATTATATATTATATATTATATATTATATATTATATATTATATATTATATATTATATATTATATATTATATATTATATATTATATATTTATATATATATATTATATTTGAGAAAACACTTGAAATTGTC
Organism: Agelaius tricolor; assembly: GCF_023055355.1. Classification (NCBI taxonomy): domain Eukaryota; kingdom Metazoa; phylum Chordata; class Aves; order Passeriformes; family Icteridae; genus Agelaius; species Agelaius tricolor. The sequence goes on from NW_027269280.1 coordinate 1,407,348, forward strand.
TTTTTTTTTTTTTTTTCTGAATGAACTTTTTTTTTTTTTTCTGGCTGTTTAACCATTTAACTCCCATTTTGAGCACTTAGACCAGAAGCTGCCAGGGTGTGAGGGTGGCTGGCCCCAGCCCATCACTGCTGCTTGTACCATTCATCAGATTCTGCCTGCAACTGAAATAACCCCTCCTCCAAAAATCAGAACATTCTTGCCTGATCAGTTGATTGCTGACACTTGTGTGGTTTTGTAGTGTGGGTCTGATTAGAGACACCCCTGGATGAATGTTAAACATTTATCTGCTGTGCTGCAGCTCTAAGCAGGGCTATAAATCTGTTTATATCCACATGTCTGATGGGTGGTTGGCATTTAAAAATTGTTTGAGGTGGTGAGCTGCCAATTTCATATCCTTGTGCCAGTCTTGGTGTTCAGAGGATTCATTTTCCACTTAAACATGGCTTGGTGTGAGGGATTATATTTTATAGATTTGTGTGTTTATATAAAATATATATTATATGCATGATGTGTATTTTATATATACTTATATAGGGTTTATATTTTATAATATATAAAATGATATAATATAGAATATGTATTTATATATATTTATACAGGGTTTATATTTTATAATATATAAAATATATAGAATATATATTTTATACATATTTATACAGGGTTTATATTTTATAATATATAAAATATATATTATATAGAATATATATTTTATATATATTTATAGTGTTTATATTTTATAATAGATAAAATAATATAATATATAGAATATATATTTTATATATATTTATAGTGTTTATATTTTATAATAGATAAAATAATATATAGAATATGTATTATATATTATAAAATATAAAAATATATAATTACCTATAATAGAAATATATTTAATATATAATAAATATATATAATGACATTTACAAATATATAATATAAATACTATATTAATATATTTATATGTTTATAAATATGTAAATATATTTTATATATTTATGTGTGTGTTATGGCACTTGTGGATAAAAGATGTGTGTGGATTGCTTTGGGCAAACCAAACTGGGATGAGCTGGTGGTGCAATGGCAGGGAATGGTTAAACCCAGGGCATTCTGCACATGGATTTCAGCCCTGGTGTGGGCAAAATCACCTTCACAGCAGAGCTGCCACCAAAAGTGGCCCTGAATCACCTGAGCCCTGGACTGGGGCTGATCTCCTCAGTCCAAGTTTTCTGACTGAAGATGATGAATCTGTGATTTTATTCTTTTGTTGTTGTTGTTGAGGCTCAAGGCATGAAAATGTGTCTGAAGTCTTTCATTTCCAGCCACTGCAAGGGCTTTAAAAGGGAAAGAAAGGAGCAGATGGCTCTCATTAGCACAGGAGTGCTTTCATCTTTTGCACGTTTTAAATTTTATTTCCCTTTCAGCGTTTGTGAGTAAATTGGTACAAAATTAAGACTTCCCCAGAGCAATTGAATTTCACACGTTTCAATCCATGAAAGGAGAGGTGGACTCTGTCCAAGCTGTGACAAGTGATGTGATCCTGGCCCCACAATTATCCGTGGTGATCCTGCAGTGCATGGCATGCACCAGGCACCAGCATCTCCTGCAGCAAACCCCATCTCCAGCCACCTGTGGGGTGGTGCTAGGGAGAGAAATGAGATCTGATATATTCTTGTTTGTGTAGGGAAAAAAAGGGTTTGAGTTATATATTTATTTATTTATTTTTATTTATATTTATGTATATTTATAGATTTATTTATATATTTAATATATTTATATATTATATGGACACTTACATATATATACACTTATATATCTATATCTATATTATATATAGATATATATATAACTTATATATATATAATTTATATATCTATATATATTATATATATAATATAAATATATAAATGTATTTATATATTTATATATTTTATATATATATTTATATATACTTAAATATATAGGGTTTTATAAAAGTGAGCAAGGAATTGTCACCACAGGGGTACTGGGGACAGATAAAGGTGACACAGAGACTCTTATCAGAAGGTATGAAAAGATACTTAATAGAAATCTACAGTTTTTATAGAAATAATGGTGGACTTAAGACTTGATTGGTTTTTAGGAATCTTTCCTCATTTCTTGGTCAAGAAGGGAGAGCTCCTTCCTGTAAACATTTTTTACAAGCAGGGATTGCCTGCCAGGTGCAGAGGTTGAGATAATAATAATAATAATGGCTTTAATTTTTTTCTCTCTGAGTTTTCTCAGGGAAATCCTGGTTGAACTTTGTGTCTCTGTGCTCAGAGGATGTGTGGTCACCACAGGGGATGGCTCTGCTGGGGCACTGGGATGTGATGGATTCCCTGCAAGAGTTTCCTGACAATTGCCTGGTCAGGGAATGCTGCACTGATGGTTTAATTCAGGAGAGCACTCTGAATATCTGAATATTGTTTCCCTATTTGTGTATTATCACCTGGATTCCAGAGGGGTTTCCTGCGGCCCTGAGGAAATCCCTTTGTTTGTGAGGGCACAGAATTACAAATGCACACTGCAGGTCCCTGCTGCCCCCCCCTGTAAATAGAATTGAATTCTTTAAGGCTTGTTCTGTGTGATGGAAACCAAGGTCTCATCCTCTCCTATTTATTTTTGGGAAAAAGGATGGAAATTGGAGAGCTGCTACGTTTGCAACATCAGAAAATGAAGACTCTTGGGGAAAAAATATTTTAATTCTGTTTCTCTTAAAGCAGGATTGTGGATAAAGTGGCTTTTCTACTTCCTAGGAGTTTTCTTAGTTTCTGAAAAAGAATGTTTATTTTTGGGGGCAGTGTACAGCATACTGATTAAAATTAAAAAAAAAAAAAGGCTTAACATTTCAGTTAGGTTGAGGAATTTTGTTTTGAGCCTAACCTTTTCAAATGGGAGATGTTTTACCAGAAAATGGAATAAATCTCATTCTGGAAAGTTATTTTTAAGTGGGAAAAAAAAATGGAGCATTCTTGCTTGGCTAATATACAACTTTTCAGGTTTTCCTATCTAATCTGGATGAGGGAAAGTGCTTCCAAAATACTGTGTCAAAATCTGAGTGAGTTAAAAGAACTTGGTGTGTTTCTCCTTGGCAAACTTTGTTTCCCTCGATATTTAGACAAAATAATGTTCTGTCCTTGATGCTTTGCACATACATCACAGGACAACGTCAGCTGCTTCATGTGGGCTCCTGGGAGGCCAGAGAACATCAGAATTTTTTTTTTTTTTTTTTTTCCCCTCTCAGGATTTTGTTTCAGAATGATTCAGGCATGATTCACACCAGGAGAAATCCTCTTTGCTGCCTTCCTGTTACTTTGGCTTGTTAAAGTCAGGTGTGAATGGCTCTGCTGCTGGCACTGCTCTCCCTGGGAGGATTCCAAACTCATCCTGGCCTTTTCCTGAGCTTTGTGGATGTCCAGAGGGCTTTCCTTTTGTCCTTTCCTGGAGAGTCCTGGTCCAGATTGTCCTTTCCTGGAGAATCCTGGTGCAGAGATTGTCCTCTCCTGGATACTCCTGGTCCAGGTTGTCCTCTCCTGGACAATCCTGGTGCAGAGATTGTCCTTTGTGCTTTCTTGGACAGTTCTGGTGCAGAGATTGTCCTTTGTCCTTTCCTGGACAATCCTGGTGCAGAGATTGTCCTTTCCTGGAGAGTCCTGGTGCAGAGATTGTCCTTTGTCCTTTCCTGGACAATCCTGGTGTAGAGATTGTCCTTTCCTGGACACTCCTGGTCCAGATTGTCCTTTCCTGGACACTCCTCGTCCAGATTGTCCTTTCCTGGACACTCCTCGTCCAGATTGTCCTTTCCTGGACACTTCTGGTGTAGAGATTGTCCTTTTCTGGACACTCCTCATCCAGATTGTCCTTTTCTGGACACTCCTCATCCAGATTGTCCTTTCCTGGACACTCCTGGTGTAGAGATTGTCCTTTCCTGGACAATCCTGGTGCAGATTGTCCTGTCCTGGAGAGTCCTGGTGCAGAGATTGTCCTCTCCTGGATACTCCTGGTCCAGGTTGTCCTCTCCTGGACAATCCTGGTGCAGAGATTGTCCTTTGTGCTTTCTTGGACAGTTCTGGTGCAGATTGTCCTCTCCTGGACAATCCTGGTGTAGAGATTGTCCTGTCCTGGACAATCCTGGTCCAGGTTGTGCTTTCCTGGACAATCCTGGTGTAGAGATTGTCCTTTCCTGGAGAGTCCTGGTCCAGATTGTCCTTTCCTGGACAGTTCTGGTGCAGAGATTGTCCCTTGTCCTCTCCTGGACACTCCTGGTCCAGATTGTTCTTTCCTGGACAATCCTGGTCCAGGTTGTCCTCTCCTGGGGACACTCCTGGTGCAGAGATTGTCCTTTGTCCTTTCCTGGACACTCCTGGTCCAGACTGTCCTTTCCTTTCCTCTCCTGGACACTCCTGGTGCAGAGATTGTCCTTTGTCCTCCCCTGGACACTCCTTGGTTTTCATGGCAGCTGAGAGGGAAGTGTTTCATTCCTGATTCCTGGTGCTCAGCAGAGGTGAGGAGCCCAGCACCCTGCTTGTGCCAGTGCTGAAATCATCTCACATTTGAAAGCTCTTCAAGGTCTCTGCCCTGCAGCTTCTGGGCTGGGTTTTTTTAACCTCATTGCTTTTGTTTCATCCTTCACAGTGAACATTCGTGTCAGCACCGCTTGCAGATTTATTGAGCAGGCTCAGAGGAGCAAAGAGAGGGGGAGGAACACAGATGGGGTCCTTAAGAATCAGAATTTCAATTGAAATAATTGATTTTTTCATTTTGCTTGGAAAATAAAAAAAAGGAGGATTTTGAAAAATCTTCTTCCTTTCCTCCTTCCCTGCTCCTGTTAGCAAACAGAAGGGAATGACTTTGATTTCCTTGGAGGTGTCTGTGAGCTCAGGAGTTCATGAAAAGGTAACTGAGATGAGGACAGCAAAACCTTTAAGTGTAACAATTTTTTAGGACCTTCCCACAAAGGTCTGACTGTACCAGTTGTGTTTGTCACAGATACTTGTACAGGGATTTTTTGGTGGAGTTTAAAACATAAGAAGTCATAGACCCACGTGTCTTTCAGGCATTCTTTATTGAGGGGGAAATGTGCCCCAAATTTTGCAAATGTCACAATATTTTATACATGTTATCCAGATAAATTTCATTTGTGAAGGGAATTTGAACCTTTAGGATGCTGTATTTGGGTACCACACTCGATAGGCACCATCTATGTTTCCTTTGACCTTACTGAGGGAAAAATCTGAATCTCAGAATCTGGGAAATGGGCCAAAATCTCAACCCTGGAAAAGCTCCTGCCTTAGAGCAGCTGGGGATGGTGACCTGAGGGTCTGTCTGATGGAGCATTAGAACAGTGGCCTTGTCAGGGAATTCTGCACGGATGGTTTAAGTCAGGAGTGCACATATCTGAATTGTTTATTAGATGTGGATTATCAGCTGGATTCCAGCAGATCTCGTGGGAGAGAGGCTGGAGAAACCAGGCCAAATATCTCTGTTCAAAGCAATTCACTGCTTACTCCTCAGTGAGATGTGGAGAGGATCCATTGCTCAGTGCCAGAGGCAGCTCTGAAGCTGGGGCAGATTCCCCTTCACCTTTCCCTGCAACTCAGAATTAACTCAGAATTAACTCAGAATTAACTCAGAATTAACTCAGAATTAACTTCCCCCTGGATGGTGGGGCTGGCTGGGCAAACCCTGCTGAGGCTCTGGGCAGAAAAATGTGGGCTCATGCTCACAGATGCATGCTGATCCAGTGAGCACTGGAAATGTCTGTTCATGCTCAGCCAGCACATCTGGAAACACAAAACTGAGGGCAGTGAGCTCTGGAAATGTGTGTTCATGCTCAGGCAGCACATCTGGAATCACAGAACTGAGGGCAGTGAGCTCTGGAAATGTGTGTTCATGCTCAGGCAGCACATCTGGAATCACAGAACTGAGGGCAGTGAGCACTGGAAATGTGTGTTCATGCTCAGCCAGCACATCTGGATACTCTGAGGGCAGTGAGCTCTGGAATGAGCCCCTCCACAGCCCTTGGAAGGAGCACAGCTGGCTACAGGAGCTTTCTCTGGCACCACAGGAGGATGGAGGAGCCCCCAACACCTGAGCACACTTTCTGCAGGTGGTGCAGAGCACCTTGACACCAAAGCTGCCCTTGGCCAGGTGAACAGGGCATCAAAAATGTGATTTTTTTGCAGAAGCAGAGCAGTGCATCCCTGCAGTGAGGAAAGGAGCCAGCTCAGGGGGGTGACGGTGACAGCCACAGGGCCACAGCCCTTCAGATCACTCTAGAAAAAGTAAATAATAATTAATTTCTTTTTTAAAAGGGCTTGTACTGAAGGTGTGCTCGAGTTCAGCCCCAAGTGGCATTTAGCTGTTGGGTGTGCTGCAGAAATTGTATTTCAGGCAGCATTTGTTGCACTGGTGGGTCCCTGAGAGCAGGGATGGGAGGGAATGGGCAGAGCTCCGCAGAACCCCAGTCCCACCTGCTCCCCTGCAGCTGTGACCTTCAGCAAACAGCTGCAATCACAGGGAGAGCTGGCCCTGCCTTCCTCCCAGCCTAGCAGTAAACAGGGCACTGCAGTAATGGAATTTGATGGGTCCACCTCTGTGTTGTGTCCTTTCCCAGCCCAAACACAACATCAGTTCTGGTTTGTGCTGCAGGCTGTGATTACCCTCTGAAGAGAGAAATGTTCTATTGCCTCAGTCAGAGGCGTTTACCTCGTCCACAGAAGTTATTGTTTGGAGGCCAAAATGTCTCCAGTTCATATCCTGGCTCGTGTTTCCATTATTGTGTGTCTGTGGTATTAATTTCTGTCTTTGAGGGAAGAAGAAATCCATCCAGTGCCATGAGGAGAGGGCAGAAATGAAAGGGGATGTCTGAGGACATCTCCCCTGGCTTAGCTTTTCATCTTGGCAACAGCATTTATTGAGGAGCTCCATTCAAATTCATAAAAAAAAATTCATAAAAAATGTCAGAAGGTGTCAGAAATTCTATCTGGGATAACTTCATTTTCTTCACTAGGACAGGGCCAGTTTACCCTTGTGCTAAAAAATAAGAAATTAAAAAATATCAGGGAACCCAAAAATCTACCATGATGCACATAAGATATGAGAGAATTAACTTGCTCAGGTGGGGCCTCTTCCAGAGGTTTCATCCAAACAGAAACAGAATTTTGCTGCAGGAGCTGGTAAACAGAAACTGGGAAAGAGTCAAGGCAACTTCCAAAAGAGCTGCCATGATTTATATCTACTTAGGGAAATGCATTACAGTCATCATTGCCTTTTACCTCAGCCATGGTGGAGAAAATTACCTTCCACCGTCACAATTTATAAAATACTCTCGGAATGTTTATCAGCAGTGCACAATCATAACAAGAGCAGCAAATGGCAGGATTCTTTTAACAGCTCTTCAGGACACTCAAGAAACCTGCACTAGAGGTAGCCAGTAGTTGGCTGAGATGGGAAAAAATTGCAATGAAGTTGTGGAAGTTACTTTCCCCTAATAAAAACTCCATTAGTTGAGGAGCTCCAAACTTCCTGCAGAGGGTGATGCTCATCAAGGAGATGTGGACACCCAGAGGGGTGTGGGACAGGTCCAGAGCTGCTCAGCATTGCCAGACTGAGCAGCTGCAGGTGCTCAAAGCCCAGTCCCAGCACCTTCCTGAGCACATTTCCCTTGCTACCTCTCAGCCTTACTGGAAAGAAGATTTTCCCCTTTTTTTTCCCCCAGTAATGTTTGCACTTACAGCTTTGCAAATTTGGCCTTGAAAGTTCCAGCTCTGCAGTACCAGCCTTGTTTGGCATCCTTCAGCCATGCCCATCCCCTTTCATTTATTTATTATTTATATTATTTTTTATTTTATATATTCATATTATATTTAGATTTACTTTATATTTATATTATATATTTATTTATATTATTTATTATGCCCATCCCCTTTTTTATATATTATTTATATTATTTCTTTATTTTATATATTTTATATTTATATTATATATTTATTTATGTTATTTATTATGCCCATCCCCTTTTTTATTTATTACTTATATTATTTATTTTATATATTTATTCTATATTTACTTTATATTTATATTAGATATTTATTTATATTATTTATATTATGCCCATCCCCTTTTTAATTTATTATTTATGTTACTTATTTAATATATTTATTTATATTTATTTTATATTTATATTAGGTATTTACCTATATTATTTATTATGCCCATCCCCTTTTTTATATATTATTTATATTATTTATTTATTTACTTTATTTTATATTTATATTAGATATTTATTTATATTATTTATTATGTCCATCCCCGTTTTAATTTATTATTTATATTATTTCTTTATTTTACATATTTATTTTTTATTTATTTTATATTTATATTAGATATTTATTTATATTATTTATTATGCCCATCCCCTTTATTGCCCAGCTGTCAGGGAGCCAGAGCTGAGCACACACACACACACACACACACACACACAAACGCAGGCTGGGGGCACAGAGCACTCCCTGGCCACCCTCCCTGCTCTGTGGGCAGCAGCCAGGTTGATTATTTAATTTATTCCAAGTACAGGTATTGCAGCCAGCTGGATGGTGGCACTTGGCTGCCCTTGCAGGGCCTGCTTGGCATTTGGGTGAGTTAAGCATTCTGAGTGTGTGGAGGGAGCTGCTGTCCCTAAGGCTGTACATGGAATTAAGACATCCAATGGCAGCAGGGAGTTCAGCACAGGAGGCTCAGCCAGCCCAGCCTGACCCTTCCTGCCCAGCCAGAGCCCCAGTGCTGCTGCTGGAGTCCCAGGCACAGATCCCTGACCACCCCAGCTCCCAGCCTGGAGCAGCTGCCTGGGTATTCCCTGTTCTCCCTTCCTTGGAGCATGGATAAGGCAAAGATTCCTGTGCTGTAATTGTGGGAATATTCTCTGTTCTCCCTTGCTTGGAGCATGGATAAGGCAAAGATTCCTGTGCTGTAATTGTGGGAATGTTCTCTGTTCTCCCTTCCTTGGAGCATGGATAAGGCAAAGATTCCTGTGCTGTAATTGTGGGAATATTCTCTGTTCTCCCTTGCTTGGAGCATGGATAAGGCAAAGATTCCTGTTCTGTAATTTTGGGAATATTCTCTGTTCTCCCTTGCTTTGTGCATGGCCAATGCCAGAAAAAGCAAAGATTCCTGTGCTGTAATTGTGGGAATATTCTCTGTTATCCCTTGCTTTGTGCATGGATAAGGCAAAGATTCCTTTTCTGTAATTGTGGGAATATTCTCTGTTCTCCCTTCCTTGGAGCATGGATAAGGCAAAGATTCCTGTTCTGTAATTTTGGGAATATTCTCTGTTCTCCCTTGCTTTGTGCATGGATAAGGCCAGAAAAAGCAAAAAGATTCCTTGTCACTGTCACATTTTCTGGAAAAATCCCTTTGCCAGGATTGCTGTTCCAGGGAAACTGAGAAGCCTCAGAGAGGGAGAAAAACAATCATTATCTCATTTGCTTCTCCTGTGTTTTGCTGCTTGGGAATGTGGTTGTTTTTACTTAATGACCAATCATGGTCAGGCTGTGTCAGGACTCTGGAGAGTCAGGAGTTTTTTCATTATTATCTTTTGAGCCTTCTGCCTGTATCCTTTCTCTATTCTTTAGTATAGTTTAGTATAGCATTCTTTAATATAATATAGTATCTTAAAATAATAAATTAGCCCTCTAAGAACATGGAGTCAGATTCATTTTCCTCCCCACAATGGGGGACCCCAAAACCACCCCAATTCCTGTTCTGTAATTATGGGATTCATCACGAGGGCTCCTGCCTTTCAGAGTGCACCACAGCACTGGAATTATTTAAGCAAGTGTTACCCCAATTTCTCTTTTTCCTGAGAAGAAATTGATGTATTCAAGGTCAGGACTCAAGCTGCATTGATTTCATGCCAGGGGATTTAGTCTTTAGGTGATGGATTGTGCGGTGAGCTGATACATTTTTTAAAAATTAGTAAAACTTCCTGGTGCAGCTTTAATTGTTGGCATTTTCTGAGGGGTGGATGTAGCACAGCTCTGTGTCCTGGCACTGCTTCCCTGGGCAGTGCCCTCCCTCCTGCTTGGGAGCTTTTGGGGATGTTTGCAGGGACTCTGGGGGTGCTGAGCCGGTGCTGAGCTGGCTCCAGGGAGCAAAGCCCTGGGCAGTGCCCTCCTGTCACAGACACATTTCATGAAAAACCCTTTTGTGAGGATCTTTTCTCCTGAGAAGCTGAGAAGCTTCAGCTTCTCCATGTTTTGCTGCTTTGGAATGTGATTTGGAGAATTGTTTACCCAGCATGTGAAATTGTTTTTACTTGATGGCCAATGGCAGCCACCTGTGTCGAGGCTGTGAGCAGTCACAAGATTTTATTATCATTCCTTTTCCAGCCTTCTGATGAAATCCTTTCTTCTATTCTTTTAGTATAGTTTTAATATGTCATTTTCTTTTAATATAAGATATATATCATAAAATAATAAATCAGCCTCCTGAAACATGGAGTCCAGATTCTCATCTCCTCCCTCATCCTGGGACCCTCAAACACCGCCACGTTCTCCCACCCTGTTTGGGAGCTTTTGGGGGTGTTTGCAAGGGCTCTGGAGGTGCTGGGGCAGTGCTGGGCTGGTTCCAGCTCTGCCACCCCCTGGGATGAGCAGCTGCCCCCTCCAGGGCTGTCCCTGAGAGCCTTTCCCTGGCACTCCGAGCTCTGCATCACCTGCCCAGGTGGGCTGAGCTTTGCGCCTCAGTGTTGGGCACTGGGAGCATCTGTGCAAGCCAAAGCAGGGCCAGACAGAGCCTCAGAGTGCTCCAGCCTCACCTGGAGGAAGGAAATGTGCAGGGTTTTTTTGGGTGAAAATAAAGCAGGAGTGTGGTGGTGGCCCTTGGAAAGCCAAACCCCGTTCTCCTCCCCACTGCTCAGCATTCACCAGCACGTGTGAGACTCCAGTAAGATTCCATCAGTCGTGGCTTTGCAATCCTGCTTAAGGGAAAAAAAAACAAAAAAAAAACCAAAAAAAAAGGAGTAAAAAATTCAGATTTCATTAAACAATGCTGTGCAATGAATGGACTGGGGAAAATTTAGTGAGATGAACTGGGCTGTGTTTTAGATGCCAGTCATCTTTAAAGCAATGAGCAATGGCAGGATGGATGAAATAGGAAGCACTGGAGCGATGTCACCACTGGGAATGAGGCAGAGACTTCCATGTAGAGAGAGGGATGTATAAATTTGCTTTAGCAATGTCTAAATGAGAATCTCAGATTTCATTTTTCAGAACATCATCAGGCAGATTTTGAAGGCTGGTGGTATTTTTCAGAAAAGGCTCACACCTCTTCTGGAGGTGAGCAGACAAGAAACCCTTCTGCAGCCTGTTCCTGCTAATTGTAATATTATTCACATGCTCTTGTAATTATTTCAGGATCTGTTCCAAATATTTTTTAGCTGGAACCTGATGATAATGAACTTCCAAGGGCTGTTTTCCTCCAGCTTGCAGTGTCATGCTAAATGGACTGCAACAAGAAGTGTTGCTGTGCCTGGGCTGTACTGGAGCCAGATCATAATTTGCAAATGTGTTTTTTGGGAGCTGCTGATATTTCTCACCACCTCCTTGCAGAGTGAGCAGAACACTTCCCACTGCTGAAATCTGAGAGTGAGAACTTTCCAGGCTGATCTCGCTGACAGTGACCAGTAAAGCACAAAGCAGGGCTTTAAAAGGGGCTGGGCAGCCTGGGGTGCTGCAGCTCCCTCTTGTTCTCTGGCAGCCCCTTCAAAAGGCACCTGGTATTTTGGAAGGACACAATATCTGCCTCCTAACAAGCCAGCTCCCCCTTTGGTATCTCAATTTCCCCAGAGAAAGTGTCTCCAGAACCAGCAGTTGTGTAATCTCAATATTACTGCATTATTTAATGCTTGCCTAGCCACCTGTATCTATATATACAGTTTTTCCCCCCACCAGTTTCCCTCTGTTGGCTAAAATGAAGACAGAAATGCTGAAAGTAGAAGGAGGCAGTTCAAGGATTAGAGCACTGATAGAAGCTAATTCAGAATTAAGATTTTTCAAGGCAGGTGGAGCCCAGGAGCCAAACTGGGAGCTGGAACTGCCCTGCTGCAGCCAGGGCAGGGCAAGGCAGAGCTCAGGGATGCTCAGGGATACTCAGGATGCTCAGGGATGCTCAGGAATGTTCAGGTGATGCTCAGGGATGCTCTGGATGCTCAGGGATGCTCAGGAATGTTCAGGTGATGCTCAGGGATGCTCTGGATGCTCAGGGATGCTCAGGAATGTTCAGGTGATGCTCAGGGATGCTCAGGGGTGTTTGGGGATGCTCAGGAATGTTCAGGTGATGCTTAGGGGTGATCAGGGATGCTCGGGATGCTCAGGGATGCTCAGGAATTTTCAGGGATGCTCAGGAATGTTCAGGGATGCTCAGGATGCTCAGCCCCAGCTCCTCAGGACCAGGGCACAGAGGATGCCCAGGCTGGGCTTCACCAGGGGTTCAATTGGCAGCATTGCAGGAGCTCAGGTTTCTGCAAGGATGAGGAGGATCCTGGAAACCATCTGCACAGGAGCATCCCAAACCCATTTGGAGGCAGTGCAGTTATCTGGAATGTTGTTATTTTGGTCGTTTTGAGGTGGTTGAAATCTTGCACATTTCCCAAAAAAAAAAATAAAAAAGGAGCCAGCCACACACACACAAGCAAACAACTTGATTTAGTCTGGTGATATTTGCAAAGTAATAAAAGCAGCAACATTCTTAGGTGAAGTGATATAATTAACATATTCTTTCTGTGTGAGGACAGTGTGTTTTTTCTTGTAATGATTTGGGCTGCTTGATGGCAAAATTAGGAGAGGAAGGTTTATTCTTGTTCTTCAAGGGCAACAATCTGCTGGAGTGAAACCATGCCATCATTTTTTCTCTCCCCCTTATCAGACATTTTATTGTTCAAGAAAAAAATGTTTCAGGGGGGAAAAAAAAAAGTAACATGGGGTGGATGAACAACAATGTGCCTGCTGTTTGTGGAGATAAACACCAAACAGACAGAATGGGAATTAAAGGCTCTCATCACAAGTGTCATTTTTTTACAACAGTGGAAATGTTTTCTTCAGCACCATAACAGAAATTCCTAATGTCAAATATTAGAACACTCCCTCAAAAAAATAAATTCCAGTCGCTTTACAGCAGTTGTGTGTGACCTGATGGCTCTCAGCACGTGGGCCACAAATGCTCTTTATTGGCACTAACAGCATCTTCCCATGAGTTCCCTGTGGATGCTCAGTGCCTGTCCCTGCAATGGAGCCCTGCCTTGGGATCCACCCTCCTGGATTTGCAGTTTCCCCCAGGAAGAGCAGGAAAAGCAGATTGACAGCTCTTGTTTTCAGCACTGCTCTATTCTTGGAGAGGAGCTACATGAGGAGGAGGAGGAGTCGTTTCAGAGCCTCTGCCAGCAAATGCCAGATCCTCTTCTGGGTCACGAATTCCTGTCACCTTGGCTATTAATAGGATGTGCCAGGGACTCTTCCCGAGTTTCCCTGCTTGCAGTCACTCACAGGGGGACAGGAGCACAAAGAGCTGAGCATCTGTGCCCCACATGCTGGGGAGGAGAGGGATGAGGACTCAGTGCTGGGGTCAGGGGCTCCATGGGCTGGGCAGGAATGTTCCTGGCTGGGCAGGAATGTTCTGCAGGGCTCTGAGAGTGGGGAAGTGTGATGGTGTTCACAGGGGTCTTAGAACGAGGGGAGAGACGAGAATGTTGACTCCATGTTTCAGAGGGCTTGATTCATTATTTTATGATATATATTATATTAAAACTATACTAAAAGAATAGAAGAAAGGATTTCAGAAGAAAGGATTTAGCCTTCTATTCAGAAGGCTAGCTAAGAATAGAAAAAGAAAGAATGATAACAAAGGTTTGTGACTGACAGAGACAGTCCAAGCCAGCTGACTGTGATTGGCCATTAATTAGAAACAACCACATGAGCCCAATCCCAGATGCACCTGTTGCATTCCACAGCAGCAGATAACCATTGTTTGCATTTTGTTCCTGAGGCCTCTCAGCTTCTCAGGAGGAAAAACCCTAAGGAAAGGATTGTTCAGAAAAGATGTCTGTGAGAGGGAAGGGCTGCAGGGTGGGATTGTGCAAGGCTGTGGGGTTATCCCAGCCACCACCCCTCACACCCAGCTGTGCTCTGGGGGCTCTGGGCAAACCTCAGGCTTGGCTCTCTCCCACTTCAATGAGCAGAGGTTCTGAAAGCTTTCAGCAGATGTCCAGGCTGTGGGCACAAATCCCAGCTCCAGGTGTGGTGCTCCCGAGTGTTTGGGGCTGTTCATGGTGCATGAGAGGAGAGCTCATTGCTTGCTCGTATTTGCTGGCCCTGGGAAGGCTCAGAGGGCAGAAATGCCCACCCAGCCCTGGGGACCAGCAGTGCCAGCACCTGGGGCTCATTGCCAGGCTGCCAGAACGTTCTGTGCCCGCTGAGGGACACAGCTGGGCACATCCACAGCAGGGACACCCAGAAGGACAAACCCTGCGAGCACAGGGGCTTGGGAACGCGAGGCTGTGCTTGAGGCGCTCTGCCAATCCACGGGACCTGCAGGGATTCTCAGAGATTCCCTGAGCTGCAAGGGGAGTTTTCTCTTGGTGCTGCTGCACCTCTGCTGTGTTTTACCCTTTCAAACTGGGGAATAACCAAGGCTGTGCTCTCTCACCCTTGGCACCAGCAGCACTTCCCAGCCCTGCTGACCGTGGCAGAGCCCCAGGCTCAGGATGGGATTGCCCTGGTGCAATACAGGAGCAGGGATACAGCAGCTCCATAATCCTGCTGGGGCTGTTCTACCTTGGGACACCCTGCCTGCCCCTCCTCAACAGCAAAAACCAGCAGTCCTGCAGATTTATTTATTGCTCCCTGGCAAACACCACCTAAAACATGGCATAAAGGAGCCCTAGTGTGCCCGTGGATGGCAGCATATAGCAGTTAGCTTTTAAATTAAATGGTAAAGAAACAAATGAACAATTAGCAGATAGATAATGTGAATTAGCCCTTGTGTTATACATTAAATTCTGTTCCAGTTATTGGGCTGTGGTGCTCTGTTGCAAAGTGCTAAGCTGAAATCCATGCCCTAATTATTTGCAGTGATGTGAGTGTCTCAGCTTTTGTACTAAATGAATGTAGGTGAAGATAAAAACGTATTACAAAAAGCCAGGATTCTAATGTAAGATAGGCCAGTGCTAATTACTGGCTAATCATTGTGTTAGAGTAATTATATTATGTGCTTTCAAAGCCTTGGTTAGTGCCAAGCTGAACACTAGCATATAATTTGTCAGAGAGGAGTTAATTTTTCTTGTTATCATAACAGGAGAGAATTTTCCCTTTTCTCCTCAATATTTTTCAGGAGTGTATGATTTCCCCACCATTCTATAGGTTTTCCCTCTCTTGGGGAGCTGTTGAACAAAGGCTTTGGGGTCTGGTTTAGGGCAGGTTTATCCTCTGCTGCACTAATGGGAGCGAGCACCTCCAGCTCCTGAGGCTGATCACTGCACTGGATGTGATCATTACAGCTTTTCAACTTTATTATTTCCACTTCTGGCCTCCTTGCTGGAGCCAGAGCCTTTCTCAGGCAGGTACAATGGCAAGGAGTCCATTTTTTAGCCTGCAAACCTCCCAGGCCTTCTCTTGTCCTGTGTTTAAAATACACCCAGCATCCTTAAATACCCAAAATAAATGCAGTCAGGAGAGCTGATAGCCCTGCAAGTCAACTCAGTATTTTTAAATAACTGTTTACCATGCTGGCAATTATGGGAAGATGGATGGTTTGAATCTCTAGAGCAAGCAAATAGTTGGAAATAGCTATATTCTTTGCTTAACTTCTGTTCCCATTATTCCACAGACATGTGGAATATATCATTAATTTTAAAGAGGGAAATAAAACCAAATTGAAGGGCCTAGATTCAAAGGCAGCACCTAAGCATCACCATTTATTCTCTCTGTAATGGCTCGAAAATCTGTGTTGAGCTTCCTATGACAGAGCTGGCAGAAGAGTGCTTCCAATTAAATACAGATTTTGTATGGATCAAATTTAGAAACTTTTACTAGTTGAAGGTGCCTGTTAAACTTTGTGGGGACAAATGGTTCTTGGATCCCTAAAAGTTACACTATGTCTGCTTTTTATATATTTATACAGGCAGTCCTTTCTGTCTGGCTCACCCAATATAAAACCTATTTTTTTTTCTTCTTACTCAAAAATAATGATTTGATTTGGTTTAATTTATTTCCTGTAAAATCCTTGTGTCTTTGACACACTGAATCCCCTTCCTGATTTAGACCTCTGTGATCCTGCAGACATGGCTGGCTTTGGTACATTTTTTCCTGCTACAGCTATGTCTGAAAAGCAGCTCTTTTCTCCTGAAGATTTTGGGGCAGGTTTTTTGCATGTTGCTCATGATGTCTAATTGGAAATAACCTTCAAAGGAGCTCAGGTTCTGGCATTTCTTTATGAGGAGCTGGTCCCTCATTGCAGCACCTGAAAGGATGAGGAGCCCTTTGAGGATCCTGGCCCAGCTGATCACATTCCAGGGTCGGGTTTGTTGTTTTGCAGGCAGTGAGATAATTGGGATAATTGCCTGTCCCTGGTGCTAACAGTGAGGGAGAAGCTGCTTGGCCACCTGAGCGTGCCCTGGTGAGCTCGGTGTCACCTGGACCTGGCCTGGCTTGGAGTGGCCAAGGAGCACTGTGGACAAAGAGGTTCATAGCACAGCACAATGGGATTAATTGCAGGAATTGATTTTTGGGGTTTTTAGAGTGGGGGTTCAGGAGGCAAGATGGAGGAATCTGGGTGTGTCCAGCCTTTCTCCTTCTTGTCTTGGCCTCCATCTTCTGCTGTGATGGTGGCACTTTTGGGTTGGTTTAGAGTAGAAGCTCAGTGTCTAACATGGGTGATAGGTATTGGAAAGTAATTGTAAATATTGTACACAAAGTTTTTGGTATAAAAAGATAACACCGCTCGGGGGGAGGCAGTGCCTTGGACCTTGGCAGGACAGGAGAAAGAATTTTACAGATAAGGAACAATGAACAACCTTGAGAAGGAGAAATGAAGAGCTCTGACTCCTTCTTCAAGTGCCAGGCTGGGAAAAGAGACTTTCTAATGCATCTCAGGGTCACTCTGAGCAGCAGAGACCCCAGGAAGGCACCACAAAGTTTCTGCAGGGACATCAGAACAAACCAGCATCGCTGTTGTGGGCGTGTGTGCTGAGGCTCAGGGGCTGAAGTTGGATTTTTTAAGAGGCAAACCCTCCCCATTAAATGTGTGGCCCCACGAGCTCACACACAGACCTTCAGTGCTGCCTCCTTCCAGCTCAGCCCTGCTGATGGCAGAAATCCCAGCAAAACCTGAGCAAACACAAAACCTGAGGCAGGCCCTGAGCCACGGGAGGCAGAGGCTGGGCCCTAGCCCTGCCCTGCTGGAAATTCTCACTCAATCCTTCCCCTCTCTCAGTTTCCATCTCCTGCCTTGCAGTGTTTGCCTGCCTGCATTGCCAGGCCCTGCAGGGCAAGGATTGGTTCTCAAAATGTTTGCTCTGCCTTTCATAATAGAGTCTGGCTCTCAGGTGGTGCTATTAATCATGAATTATGGATTAATGGTAATGCTGGGCAGCCAGCTCCCAAAACCTGGGGATAACTGGCAGGGATGAGGCTCTACAGGTGTGAAGGGGCAGAGCTGGGGGATTCCAGGGCAGGAACAGCACAGGGGGAAGGCAGGAAAAGGGGCTTCACGTTTATTTAGGCAGTTTTTGTGCTCTGTGACCTGGGGAGGGATGGAAGATCAGTTAATCCACTGTGCGAGGTCATTTTAACAGTGATGGAGGAGTGGGAGAGAGAAGGTGAGCACTGAGGTGGGAACTTGGAGGAGCTGGGGACAAACAGGGCAGGAGTGGCACAGAAATGCCTCTGGCACAGATGGGAGACAAAATGAAGATTAGTGTCTGGAGATTGTCACAGATAGCAAAATAAGGGAAGAGAGAGGACACAAAACAAGGAAAGGAAAGGAGAGGAAAGGAAAGGAAAGGAAAGGAAAGGAAAGGAAAGGAAAGGAAAGGAAAGGAAAGGAAAGGAAAGGAAAGGAAAAGAAAGGAAAGGGGGAAAGGAAAAAGGGAAAGGAAAGGGAAAAGGGGAAAGGAAAAGGGAAAAAGGAAAAGGGGAAAGGTAAGGAAAAGGGGAAAGGAAAGGGGAAAAGGGAAACCTGCTCCTTGCTGTAATCCCCGAGCTCTGTGGGTAACAGCACCAGGATTCTGATTTGGGTGTGGATTTACCATGGAATGGATGAGAATATCCTGAACAGCACCGCTGTGCCCCGGCCGGCGCTGGCAGCCAGCGGATGGCACTGTTGCTGCAAGGAAACTTGGGGAAAAAAAAGGGAAAAAAAAATTTAAAAAGCCATTTAACACTCCAGAAATGTTTGGATGGAAGTTTTCCATTGAAAACGGTTTTGCCGATGTGGAAACGTTTCACGGCACATGTCTGTTCTCCATGAATTTTTAATGGAGAAAAATGTAAATTCATCAGTTTGACTTTATAATTGCAGCATAGCTTGGTTTTCCTTATTGTACTGAATTGCTTTATTAATTTATATGGCTACACAATTCCAATATAATTCTTAATTTTATAGGGTTGAGGGTTTTTTTAATCCTAGCGATTCAAAATCTCAAAAATTAAAATGGAATGAAAACATTCTGAAATTTTTCAAAAATAATAATACCAACAACTTTAAACTGCTGTCCCAGAGAAAAACATCATTTTTGACACTCAATGTGAGACAGAAATACGTTTCTGAATTGCTGAATTTTGTATGGGCTGGGTGACCTGGGTTTGGATCTGCTCTGAATGGGTCTCCTTGCCAAAACAAAGTGCTTGAGGAGCTGCTTGGTGGTGCCATGAGAGTGTCAGTGCTGCCCAGCAGAACGTGCTGAGGGAGGAATCCCATCCTCTTCCTCACTCCGTGGTGCCAGGCCAGGTGCCACCACCCCTGGGGGCTCTGTGAGCTGCCCAGGGCACCAAATGGGGCAGCAGTTGCAGGGAGTTGTTGGTTTTTAGCAATAATTGTTGGTTTTTAACAATAAACGGTGGGAGGTGAGTAAGAGCAGCTCTGATGGAGGAGTGAGGGTGCTCAGAGAGCATCCAGAGGAGCTGGCAGGCAAAGGAAAGAGAACTGGTCAGGCTGGAGAGGGAACACCTTCCCTTTGCTGTCTTCCAGGAGTAAAAAACAGCCACAATTTATTTCTCTATGGCCTGCCTGGTGTGCTCTGGCCAACGTGCAGAGCATGGGGCTGCTCAGGCTGAGCGATCTGCAGGGACCCTCAGCCTTGGAGGGAGCCCAAATCCCCCACCCTGCCACGAGCAAAGGCTCCCAGAGTCACTGCAGAGCCCTCTGAGCAGGGCAGGGGCTCTGGGGTGACTCTGACAGGGCAGGGACAGGGATGGGGCAGGGACAGGGACTGGGATAGGGATGGGGCAGGGATAGGGACAGGGACTGGGATGGGGCAGGAACTGGGATGGGACAGGGATGGGGCTGCAGAGTTGCAGCAGCCAGAAATCCTCTCCTCTCCTCTCCTCTCCTCTCCTCTCCTCTCCTCTCCTCTCCTCTCCTCTCCTCTCCTCTCCTCTCCTCTCCTCTCCTCTCCTCGGTGAGCTCCAGCTCCCATCAGCCAGGAGGAATCCCAGTGAGGAATCCCAGTGAGGAACCCCAGTGAGGAATCCCAGTGAGGAATTCCAGGGAGGAATCCCAGGGAGGAACCTCAGTGAGGAATCCCAGTGAGGAACCCCAGGGAGGAGTTCCAGTGTGGCCATAGATGCAGTTTGGGATCGGGGTGTGCTAAAGGACCTCTGGCTGTGCCAAAGGAGCAGCCCCACTGCTGTGCTGCCCTCAGGGGTGCAGGGCTGGCCCCGTGGGAGCTGCTGAGAGCCCCTGCAGGATGCTCTGCCATCAGGAGGAGCACATCCTTTCTTGTCTTGGTCTTGTTTGTGTCTGACACAGCCCCTTTGGTGGCTCTGTCAGCAGCACCAAACCCTGTCACTGCCTCTGCCAGCTCCCAAACTGCTCTGCAGAGCCCCAGATGAGGGAGAGGAATTCACTCTGCAATATTAATAACTGAGGGGGCCTTTAGCCTTTAATAATTAACAAAGTGCTCGCTGTGGTGAATGTTCCTTTTCCTGACTCCAGTTCCAGCCCGTTTGGCCCAGGCTCAGCTGAGGGAAGGGGCTGAGCAGAGCCCTGTCCTAACAGAGACCCAGAGCTGAGAGAAATTGCTCTCCTCTGGCCCACACAGTGGATTAAATAAAGCTTTGGGCTCCAGCAGTGGAGAAGCCAAAGCATCAGGTGCTACAGAAGAATAAAACTTGTGTCCCCCAGGGACTGCTGCAGCATCAGAGGCAGCTCCTGCAGCCTGCTGGCAAATAATGTATAAATATTATAAATTATATATATCTAAATATAAATACCCCACCTCTCTAAGGTAAAATGAGAGTTCCTTCAGGAGGTGACAGCTGCTCATACCCTTGCCATTCTCCCCAGCGCTGAGCTGAGTGGGAGGCTCCTGCTCGTATTTTCCGTCTGAAATAGAGTTGCTAGCGCAGCTTTAACGAGAAGTTTAGCATTTGGAAAAGCTGCTATGATCTTTGCAAGGTGATTTACAAGCCTTGAATAAATGTTGTGAGTGTTTTGCTGCAGCACGGGGCTGTCCTGGCAGCATTCCTGCTCCCCCAGCAGCGAGGCCCATGCAGAGGCACGGCCCCAGTGCTCCCCCAGCCCTGCCTCCAAAGGGCTCTTATGCAACCGCCAGGGAAGGGAACCAGCCAGTTCCAAATTCTGGTTACCTAGCAGCTACAGCTGAGTGATGGAGCTGCCATGGCTTCTGCCTTGCTTGTACAATCCTCCTTTCCTTTCCTTTTTCCTTTTCTTTCTTTTTTCCTTCCCCCTTTTTCCTTTCCCCCTTTTTCCTTTCCCCCTTTTTCCTTCCCCCTTTTTCCTTCCCCCTTTTTCCTTTCCCCCTTTTCCTTTCCTTTCCTTTCCTTTCCTTTCCTTTCCTTTCCTTTCCTTTCCTTTCCTTTCCTTTCCTTTCCTTTCCTTTCCTTTCCTTTCCTTTCCTTTCCTTTCCTTTCCTTTCCTTTCCCCTTTCCCTTTCCCCTTTTCCTCTCCTTTCCCCTTTCCCTTTCCTTTCCCCTTTCCCTTCCCTTCCCTTCCCTTCCCTTCCCTTCCCTTCCCTTCCCTTCCCTTCCCTTCCCTTCCCTTCCCTTCCCTTCCCTTCCCTTCCCTTCCCTTCCCCTTTCCCTTTCCCTTTCCCTTTCCCTTTCCCTTCCCTTTTTTTGCCATTGCTCTGCTCTTTTCCAGCTGCCTCTTAGCAATTAATGAGCCCCTCTGGGGATTTCCTGATTTTCAGATTGTTTTCTTAGCACTCAAACAGGAGGAGTTGTGAGTTGGGAACAGAGCAGGGACAGGAGTGAGAAATTCTCCTGAATTATGAGGGGCTGTAAATGGGATTTTCACCTGGCTGCAGGGGGGAAGAGGAATTTCCCTCCCTTTGCAAGCCTGGAATTTCCAGCCAAAAGCTGAAATCAGGTGTTTTATCGCTGTTATTTAGATTTTAGTTGTGTTTTTATGGATGAGTGTCTGTATTTCGTGGCCATCCTGTCTCAGTTTGCCACTGCCTGCAGGGTTTGCTCAGGGTCAGGCTGTGCCTCCCACCAGGATCCCTGCTCAGACCAAAGCCTGGGAAATAAATTGTGTTTGCCAAATGTCCTGGAAAGGTTTGGGCTGGGAGAGCAGGGGAAAAGGCAAATAAACCACAGTTCTCAAAGGCATAATTGCAGTGTTTCAGAATTAACATATACTTCATTTTGGTGGCTCAGTTCTTCAGTGAGAAAACAGCATTTTCTGCAAAAACGTTGCTTGAAACTGAAATTTCCATTGGAAATCTGGCTCTGATGGAAAAATCTCTGATGGATCTGTGCTTGCTCCTTCTCTGTGTTTCTTAAACAAGAACTGAAATCCTTACCAGTTTCAAAACCACAGAGTGTTGCTGGCTGGCTCAATCTATAAATAAAATAAGAAGTACAATTGCAATCCCAGTTCTGTTCTGTGGAAATATATAAACCATTGGAATGGATGAAAATTCAAATTATGGGAAGGGTTAAGCTTTGAGGATGATCTGATGAGTCCAAGGGGACATTAAAAATTTTTAGCACTTGTACAGAAAATCAAAAGAAAAGTTTTAAAATTTTTTTTATTGAAAGAATTCCAGCAAAATGGGTACTCATATTTATAGGAAACATCAGAATAAAGGCAGGATTGCTCCACACATTTTGGTAAAGATAATTTTTGGTTTCTCCAAACCTGTGATCTCTTCAAATGCCATTAATTGAAAATGCTGCGCCAGTAGTGAGGAAAAAACAACAAAATAAACCAAAGCAAAAATTGTTCTAAACAATTTTTTTTTCTTTTTTTAAAAAAAAAAAATTAAATTTTTTTTTTCTTTCTGAAAAAAGCAGAAGTTGTTTGTCACAGAGATGCAGCAGAAGAATCTGACCCTCCAGGAGGGCAGAGGTAGCAGAGCTGGAGCTCAGAGGTCACCAGGCTGTTCCTGGGGTTCACCCTGCAGAGCCCCCCTGCTCCTCCCACCCCGGGGCATCCCAGACAGGCAGAAACTGCAATTTATGTCCAGAGGAACCAAACCCCTTGGAATATTCCAGCTGCAGAAATCCTGGTTTCTCTCTGTGAGTGTGGGCAGCAAAGCTCCAGTCCCTGCTCTTCTGTCCAGGTTCATTTTTATCTCAGGTTTCAGTTCTCTGTGATGTTCACGGCCCCAGGAAAGGGGAAATCAGGTGAGCTTTTGTTCCATGCATTGCACCAGAAATTCCAGCCAGTTTTCCCCTAAAACTCGTCAAAACCAGCCTTTTGTTTCTGAAAATGCTTTTTGTGAGAAAATGCTCAACCAGCTTCACTCTGGGTACTGTGGCATTAACTGGAAATAATAATTATGAGGAGAGGATTTAAAAAAACCTTCCCAGGTTCTGATTGGGATAAAGACCTGGATTAAACCTGCCTGAAACACTGGAAAACAGTAGTTAAATCCTCTGATATGCTTTGTTATGTCTGTTTCCTGCCCATGAAAACCCTAGAAAAGAAGGGGATTAGCAGAAAATGCAAACCAGAGGGGAAAATTGCTCTTTAGGAGAAATTTGAAATTATGACACCAAATTTGGTGAGAGCAGAGCTTTCTTTACTTTGAGATCTGGGGCATGAGATGTTTTGCCTCCATTTCCTTCCCCAGCTTGTCAAAAGCCACAAGAAGGTGCAGGTCACCAACATGGAAAGCCAGGAGACATTTTAAGATAATCAGAGAGGAATAATCCATGAACAAGTCCCAGAAAAATGCTCAGGAGGCGGAAAGTTCATTTTTTAAACCGATCTCTTCTCCCTGCAGAATCCTGCTCCCACCTTATCAATATTTTAGGGAAGAAAGAGAAACCTTGTGCAGCTGCAGAAGCAATTTGGAGGGATTAAAAATTTATCCTGTTTTGAGCAAAGCTTTCAGCAGGTGCTGGAATCACTTAATCACAGGTGGGTGACCTGCAAGCTCCCCCTCCCCATGGCTGGGACTGGAGTGGAAATCCTGGGAATTCTCCTGTCAGAATTCCTGCCACAGGGGGTCACACACTGTGCCTAGAAAAGCAAAAAAAAAAAATTAAAAATCAAGTCTAGGATGGAAAAGTGACTTTTTTCCTGCTGGTTTCTTTCACTCGGTGATGGAATGGAGTCAAGCAGGTCATATCAGGCTTTGCATTTGGCTCAATAATTAAATTGGCTGATGAACAACAGCTGAAACTCAGAATTTGGGCTCTGCAGGGAATTTGCACAATTCTACATTGATTTTTTTTCACTCTAGAGTAGAAGGAGCCATTTGGATTAGAAATTTCCAAAACATCCTCCTCACCAAGAATTTTATTGAAATGAAGAAAAAGGAAAATAGGAAACCTCCAGCTGACACACAGAAATCAACCCAAAACTTTAATTCCTAAAAGCCTTTAAAACATATGGGTTTGGGGTTTTTTTTTTCCCCATTGCTAAAGGAAACCTAATTAAAACATTCCCTTTATTGTGTTTTTCAGTGGAATTTCACTGTGATTATGATGTTGGATGGAACATTTTGCTGAAACAAACCAGGTGTGGAGACACCACCTGGGAGCTGGGGAGACTTTTCCTAAATTTCCCCAATTTCCTCGGTGTGTTTGGCACTGGGACAGCTGGGTGACAAACCCCTGGGGAGTGCCAAGGACAGGGTTTGGGATTTTCCCTGCTCTGAACAAGGTGGAGGTGGCAGAGCTGGACTGGGCACAGTGACCCCGTCCCTCTGTTTGCAGAGCTGCTCCTCATTCCCACCCACCAGAATTCATTGCTTTTGTCAACACAAACCATTAGAGCAAAGAATAATCCGATTTTCTGCCTGGGTGTGGGAAGAGCTGGTGTGTGGCAGAGCTGGGGTGGTTACACCAGGGCAGGGAGCAGACTGGAGGGGAAATGTGGGCTCAGATCCTGGTGGGACGGGGAAAAGCGCAAATTGGAACTTGCTGGGGGGAACCAGCCTGGACAGCACCTGCACTGCCCATGCTCAGGGTCCCTGGGGCCTCTGGGGCTCAGGCTGGGCTCTGCAGGGTCTGGGGGAGCCTTTGGGGGAGGTTCCCAGTGGAGAATGGCCCAGCAGGGAGGAATCAGTGTGGGACAGAACATTTGGGGTGTCAGGAGAGCCCTGGGGTGTGCCCATGCACCCAGGAGAGTTTCCATCCCTGGGGTGGGGGGAATCTGTCCAGCAGCTTTGCTTCTGTCCCAGCACAATCCAGGATCTGCTGGAAACAATTCCCAGCTCAGTTTGGGCTCCAGGGAAGGAAATTCCTGCCCTAAATCCCTGTCTGGGAGGACAAATGTTCTCCTGGCCATGGGGAGGGCTCTGGGGTTCACACATACAAACTGCAGAGGGACCCAGCCTGGGCAGAAATAACCCATTAAGGGGGAAAAATACAAAGAAATGTCTTTTGCAGTCAGAGGATTCCAACTTTGGAGCTCAGTGCTGGGCAGGTTCCTGCAGCATTTGTCACAGGTAATGCTGGCAGTCTATTCCTGGCTGAACTGTAAATAATTGCTGCCAGAATGCCATGGTGGTGCTGATGAATATTTCTCCAACAGAAGAGAAACAGCATGTTGATTCTTGAACCACAGAAAGCTATAATTGTCATTTAAAATCTGGCTCGTTGGTTAAAATACTGAATTCTTTATCTTTCAGAATCTTTATAATTATACATCCAAACCATCACTCTGAATACATTTGCAAGTGTTGTTCCATTTTTAAGATCTTCCCCAATTTAAATATCAAGGCCTGAGAGAAAAATGAAATTAAAAAATCCTACCTGCACAGAAAGCAAAGCCCATTCTGTTTCAGAGCTATTAATTCTTGTTATAGTTACAGAAAAAAAAAGAGTTATAAAATTATAACACTTATTTGAAATGTCTTTTCTCACACAATAGCAAATGTTCCTGCTCCTCCTCTCACTATAAAACCACCATATCAAATACCTTTTTTCCTGAAATTACAGAAGTGCTGGGGAAAAAAAACCCACAGAATATTAAAACTTCTCGGCTTCAGAGATGCCAAACTGTTCTCAAGGACTGTGAGAGGGTAGAGATTTTCAGAAATACTGAAAGGAGGGGGGGAACCCCCCAAGCTTTGACATGAACAGGATGACACCAGCCCCTGGCTCTCGTTCACAGCCCAGAATTTCAGCAGTGAGAGGATCAGGCTCTGATCTCTTTGGCCTGGCTGTTGTTCTGTGGGGTTTTGCACTGGAGGAGTTTTGACAAGAATGATAACCCCCAGGAGCAGGGGCTGTGTGAGACAGGTAAATCCCAGTCCCTGAATTGGCTCTGGGCTCCTGTGAGGGCTGAAAATGCAGAACTTTGAGCATCTGGGGGCTGGAAGGTCTCCCTGGTGCTGATCCCAACAGGGATGTTCTGCCAGGGGGGAAGAAAGGAACCAGACTTTGCTCCAGAAAGTGTTGGGGCTCCAGGTTTAAAATGGGATTACAGGCATGGAAGGTGTTGTCAGAACTTGAGGGTTCATGAAATAATTGAAATAATTTCCATGTGATTTCCAGTGGCAGCTGGGAGCCAAAGAGCAGTGGAGAGAGGACCTGCAGATGCTCTTTGAGGTCTTTTTCCTGAGCTGATTTCTGGCTCCACGGGTCATCTGTAACAGCCAAAACGTGTTGGGTACCTCTTGCAGTGGTCAATAATTGAGACTCTGGTGAATAGTTGCATCTTAAATCAAAAACTCCTGGTTTTGAAAAGCTTCCTCAGTGCAGCAATGCTTTGGTGATGCTGAGTTAATTAATAACAACAACGTGCAAGCTCTGTATTCAGTGACTCTTGAGCAAGGAAATCCATGGAACTCTGTCCTCTGAAGGAAATCCATGGAACTCTGTCTTCTGAAGGAAATCCGTGGAACTCTGTCCCCTGAAGGAAATCCATGGAACTCTGTCCCCTGAAGGAAATTCATGGAACTCTGTCCACTGAAGGAAATTCATGGAACTCTGTCCCCTGAAGGAAATCCGTGAAACTCTGTCCTCTGAAGGAAATCCATGGAACTCTGTCCCCTAAAGGAAATTCATGGAATTCTGTCCCCTGAAGGAAATCCATGGAACTCTGTCGCCTGAAGGAAATCCATGGAACTCTGTCCCCTGAAGGAAATTCATGGAACTCTGTCCCCTGAAGGAAATCCATGGAATTCTGTCCCCTGAAGGAAATTCATGGAACTCTGTCCCCTGAAGGAAATCCATGGAATTCTGTCCCCTGAAGGAAATTCATGGAACTCTGTCCCCTGAAGGAAATTAATGGAATTCTGTCTTTTGAAGGAAATCCGTGGAACTCTGTCCCCTGCAGTTCTCCCTTGCTGCCTGTGCCCTGTGTCCTGGCAAAGCCCTGGCTGTGCATTTTTGGGCAGCTGGAGGAGGAGAAGCCAAAGCAGCAGCACACTTTGCTTGAAGAGCAATTGTTTCCAAGTGCATGTGAGCAGTTTGTGGCAAGGAGCTGAGCTGGAATTTCCTGCAGAGACATGCTTGATTGCTGGGGAGAGGAGATGTAATGATTTTGGACAGCAACTGTCAGGGTTAAGAAAGTTATTTGTTCCACTGGTTTATGGCACAGACTAGTAGTATTTTATTGTCAAACAGAATTAGTTTTATATCAAGAAGAGTGATTACTTGGGTTCACTGTGTTTGAGATTAAACTTGATGATTTCATGTCCATTATTGATTTAGGCTTTACATTCAGAGGAGCAGCAGTTTATATTTTACTTAAGGGGATTTGATCACAGCAGATGGAATCTTCAATGGTTTCTGCAAATAAATTAGTAAAGTTGCTGTGCCTTTTACAGTAACTGCAGAAGGAAAGTGGAAGGGGGTTTAGCTCAACTACAAAAGAGCAAAAAGAAGATGGCAAAGATGCTGCTGAGCTCTTGCAGAGTGCAGGGGACGTGGTGGCACCTCAGAATGGGGCACAGAAAAGCAGGGACCACTCAGGGGATGCTCAGCCAGTGGCACAGGGATCCAGGACTGTCCATATCCAGGGCCGGGTGAGACAGGACTGCCAAAGCCTCAGAGCACTCCATCTCCTCTAATTTACCCTGAAATTACACCCAAGGAGAGAGGGACATCCAGGGGACATTCCAGGGTCAGAGCAGGCCCAGATGTGGGTGGAACCTGCAGGAAGCAGATGTGCACAGTGAGTAACACCTGTGAGTAACAGCAGGCCCTAAAAACCCCTCCTGAAACGCCTGAGGCAGGCGGGGCTCGGGGCAGGGGGAGCAGCCAGGCCCTGGGTCGGGCTCTGCTGCTCAGGTGCGTGGCCAGGAGCAGACACAGGGTTTGTGTGAGCACCCCTGCTCACAGCAGGGAGGGCCCAGGGCAGCAGGGGCACAGCCAGGCTGGCTCAGCAGCCCCAGGGATGGGCACTGAGGGGCTCCCCCTGCACACTGAGCCCTGGGCAGCACAGAGAGCTCCTGCCGGCCTTGGCAGGGCTGGCACAGCCAGGCCAGCAGCACTGCAGCTCCTCTGGGCTCTGCTGGGCTCGGCTCAGAGCCAAGGCTGGGGTGGATGGTGCTGAAGCTCTCACCCCGGGCTGGGGTTTGGGAGCCCTGAGCTGCCCTCACTCCCCCCTGGCCACCCTCTTGGCTTGTGCACTGCCCTGTGAGCCAGGCACGGTTCCAATGCCCATTTTTAGGGGTATTTAGACTGCCCTGGCAGCACCGTGCACAGATTGGCACCTGCAGGGTTCCAGGGCCTTGACTTTGGCAGCTTCACCCCCCAGCTGCCCCAAACCCCTGAGCCTGCAGCCAGGTCTGGCCCACATGGGCTGGTCTGTGGCTCAGGGCTGGGCTCAGCCCCAGCTCCCAGGAGCTCTCCTGCCCCCATCCAGGCCTAGGCATGGCCTGTTCCTGTGGGATGGTGATTTAGGAACAAACGTTGTTTGTGTTCTGCTCCCTGCCCAGCACGAGGGCACAAGCAGCCCCAGGTGCCAGCATGGATGGCAGTGCTGCTGCCAGGGCTCAGGGAATGGTTTTCCCTTCTGTAGCTGGGGTCACTCCCAGCTCCTGGCTCTGTGCAGTGTTTGCTTCATTAGGGACACAGCAAAGCCCAGCTCTGCCTGCTCTGCAGAGTCCCCGAGGGTCAGCTCTTTACTGCCTCATTTTTTTCTCACTTTCAATTAGTGCCCTTTGCCTCTTGTCCTTTTGCTGAAACACACGGAGGCAAACCTGGCTCCATTTCCCTCTCTCCTTGCCCTGCAGCAGCCACAGAGCCTGTGAAGGTTTCTCCTGGAGCCTGGGGCTCAGCAGAGCAGCTCTCAGCCCCCTGCCCATGCCAGGGCTGCAGTCCTGGGGCACCCCCAGGCCAGGCAATGACCCTGGGGCATCCAGCACTGGGAGCAGATCTCCAGGTGTGCTCTCTCCAGGGCTAAGCAGCTTTTCCAGGCTTTAGAGGGATGTCTCCATTCCAGTAGAGAGAGAAAACATGAGGAGGAAGCAGATGCATGGCTTTGAAACCAATCAGACCCATTCACTGAGATGGGTGTTAAAAAGCTGCTGCCAAGAGTGGTTTTTTTTGGTTTTATTATTTGTTGCTAATATGGGAGTTTGTTTATCATTTGAGTTTCTCTGTCCAGTGAACTGGCTCATATTTGATGGCTCACTAAGTTATGCCTGCAGTGGAGATGACAGAGCATGTGTTTGCTAATTCAGGGGGATGGACAAGTGCCCTTTTTTGCTGGAAAGAGAACAAAGCTGCTGGTGCAAGGTGGGTGAGGTGAGTGCTGCTCAGGGTGGGCACAAAGCGAGTGCCAGGGCTCTGTCCTGTGCTCTGAGAGCCCCTTGCTGCAGAGCTGGACCCAAACCCTGCCAGGGGGACCAAGCTGTGCCACCTGATGGGCAGCAGAGGCCATCAAACCCTGGGGATGCTGTGGGGGACATCACCCTGGGGGTGTTCAGGGAGGTTTCACCTGCTCCCCAATCTCAGGATCCCCTAAAGGGATTTGGGTGCTGTAGAATATGTCACAGAAAGATTTAACCTGCTCCCCAATCTCAGGATCCCCTAAAGGGATTTGGGTGCTGTGGGAGTTGTCACAGGAAGGTTTAACCTGCTCCCCAATCTCAGGATTTGTTAAAAGGATTTGGGTGCTGTAGGAGATGTCACAGAGAGGTCTAACCTGCTCCCCACTCACAGTATTCCCTAAAGGGATTTGGGTGCTGTAGAATATGTCACAGGAAGATTTAACCTGCTCCCCAGTCTTAGGATTTGTTAAAGGGATTTGGGTGCTGTAGGACCCTACTGATTAAAAAAAAAATTCCTGCAGATAATTCCATGGTATAAAGTGTGTATTCTGCTCTGCCTACCGCAGGTTTAAATTGGAGGATTAAAAATATCCATTCTTCATTTCCACTAAATCCTAAGCTGCTTATTTGGGTTTTGTACCATCAGATCCCATTGTTTTTTAAATAGACTAACCCAAGATTATCAGGAGGAAGGAGACAAGCCTTCATCTGCGTTGCTTTAGAAATGCTGATGCTCTGATGCTGATACATATGTTTTTGGGCACATGATGCCCTCTGAGAGCTTCACAACAGGTCTCAAAACATCACCAGTTCTCTTTAATTTCTGAAGGCAGCTGCCTCTCAATGAGACAGCTCAATTCCATTCCCTCAGTGACCAACCCTGCAGAACCTGCCCAGGTGGGTCTCTGGGACAGGAAAAGCAATGCAGAGTTGTGCTGCATGGAGAGGGGGCAGAATTGCTGATTTTTCCCAGTGGCTGCATTTCCAGAGGCCAGAACTGCTCAGCCCCACAGCCCTGCAGGGCCCAGGCACAGCAGCAGGGCTGGGGCTGTGTCACCCAGGGCTTCTCCATCCTCCAGGACCGTCTGCCTCTGCTCCTGTCCCAGCCCAGCTCTAACAAGGCATGGGGAGTTCTGCTGAGGGACCCTTCAGGATCTGGCCAGTTTAATTAGTGACAAACCAACCCCACTCTGCAGCTCTGCCAGATCCTCAGGGCTCCTTTTTTGGATGACAAAATCCAGTTGTATTCATTGGGCTGTTGCTTTCCCAGGTGAATGCAGGGAATTGTTTCCAGTTGCACAGGTACTGGTGGTTAAAATGTACCCAGGCCAGGTGTTTGGGGCAGGTCAGTGTGTGTGTGCATGTGTTTGTGTGTGGATAGAACAGAACTAAAGATTGATTTTCTGTGAAAGATCTTTGAGATTTTCTGTGACAGATTTTTGATCTCTGGGTGTGATGAAGGCACTGGCAGCTCTCAGATGCTGCTGAGGGATGGGTGTCCCAGTAATGGCCAAACTGCCAGGACACAAAAAGCATCATTTATAAAAACCATTTCTCATTTCAGTGTTTAGAACACCAAGGGGAACCAAGAGGAATCTGTGCCCAAAGCACAGCACAGACTTGGTTCTCTGAGGCACTTCCTAAATCACAATTTTCAATCCATTTGTCCAATTGACTTTATACAAACCCTCATTTCAATACATTAGAAATGACAATGGTGCTCATTAAATCATCCAGGTGATGTTAAATTGCTGCCATTAGTGGCCAGCCAGACCCCAGGTGTGAGCAGCTGAAAGCAGCAGGAGGAGGCAGGAGGCAGCTCCTGGGGCTGATTCCCAGTGCCTGGAGCAGCCCCAGCTCCTGAGCTTGCAGGGGGCTCTGGGTTTCTGGCTCTGCCAGAATTTCCAACACCTGGAGCAAAAAGCTGAGGCTCAAATTCCCTTTTTTAGCATTAGCCAGATGCTTTCCTGCAGCTCTCATGAGGAGCTCGGTGGTCACTTAAGAATTTTGAGGCTCTTGGCGTCTAATGGGAGCTGCAGAGGATTCAGAGGATTGAATCCAATTTCTGACCTGTGGTGGTTCCCACTGGAGAGCTCAAGGACGGGTTTGGTTTGTGCCTTTTTCCTTTAAATCTGAAGGTGCTCTTTGCAAGGCTCTGCTGATGTGGGAGGTTCACTCTTGGGGCAGGGGAAGGAGGACAGGGCTGGAGCAGGGGAGCAAACCCTGGGCTGGGTAATGCAGGGATTTGTGCTGCTTTGGGCAAGGGAACACATGAGAAATCCTCACTGCTGGTTCTGTTCACCTGGCAGGGGCACATCACCCTCAGCCCAGCCAGCAGCTCACCCTGACCAGCACCAACACCAAATGGTTTTTATAAAAAAAAACAACCACATGAACATTATTTTTATTTCTCCAGCAAAATCTGTTTCTTTCAGTCTTTCATTTGCTTCTCTTCTGAAGACTCAAGTCTTTATTTCAGACATCTGCCTATAGAAAATAAGTATATTTTAAAGGGCACATCAAAAATGAAAACTGAAGCTTGAATAACTTAATCAGCATACAAATTACGCAGATATAAAAGTTCTGTTTCATTGTCTTAACTTACAGTTTATTTTGTACAGAATTCATTATGTTATACATCTAAGACTTATTATATTGTATAAATATCTGGGGTGTGATGTATATACATTTCCAGTGTTATCATTCAGCAGTTAATGTATGCATTTCACAATACACTCTCGTGTATTTCAATGTAGTGCACATGATTTATATCCATAGAAGAGCACATCTGCTAGGAAAAATCTGCATTTCCTCGGCGGGGTTTTCACCCCACCTTGCAAGACAAGGGTTTCTCCATTCTCTGATGGACTCTTTGCACTGTCTATGGCTGTAAGGTCTGCTTGTACATTCCCCAGGATGAGTCAAGGACCAGCAGCTCCAAACATGAACATGGGGGGGTTGGACAGGGGGAGGAGAGTGGGGCAGGGTCCCTGTGGGGTCCCTGAGGGTGGGGAAGGGGCACAGGGAGCCCCAAGAGCTGGGCAGGGTCCCTAAGGGTGGGGAAGGGGCACAGGGAGCCCCAAGAGCTGGGCAGGGTCCCTAAGGGTGGGGAAGGGGCACAGGGAGCCCCAAGAGCTGGGCAGGGTCCCTAAGGGGTCCCTGAGGGTGGGGAAGGGGCACAGGGAGCCCCAAGAGCTGGGCAGGGTCCCTAAGGGGTGGGGAAGGGGCACAGGGAGCCCTGGCTGGGCACTGTGGGGTGAATGAAACAAAAGGTTCTGCCCATGGGAACTGGCAGCTCTGCCTTCCCTGCCCTGTGCACGCCCAGGCTCTGCTGCCCCTCGCTCCTGGCAGGGCTGGGGGCTGCCATCAGCTTTGCTTTCAACGTTTGCAGCTCCCCCGTGTGCCATTAACCCCTCTGTGCCCACAGGGCTGCTCTGGGCTCTCCTGTGGGATGTTCTCACACACCCTGAGAGCAGCAGAGCCCTCTCTGCACAGCCAGCACTCAGAGATGGTGTTGGTTTGGTATTTTTGAATCACAGGTATTGCTTCCCTAGGCACCTACTGAAGCAGCTTTCTAATTCATCTGCTCCTATTTGCAGACAATTCTACTTTCCTGCATACATACTTACATACATACATTTTGAGCCTTTTGATCACTTGGCTACCATTGCTTTGTTCTCTCAAAAGCAGAGACTCTTTCATCAATGTGTAAATGCTGTTCAGTTAACAGCAAAGTGGAATATTATATATTCCATGAATAAAATATTGTATTTAACAGCATCACTGAAAAATATTTAGGTGAGTGGGAAAATTGGGGGGGAGGAGGTGTTTGAAATAATTTAAAATTGAATTTGCCTAAATTTATAGAGTGTGCCATAATTTTGAAATTAAAATTTGAGATACTTAATTTAAAAGGAACTGATCAACTCAGAACTGTTTTGCATCAGATACATTCATGTTGAATAGATTTTCCTTTCATCTTACGAGAAGTAGCATAAAGGCTCAAACCAGGATAAAATAACTCCACTTTATTGGTGTTATCCCAGTTTTGCTGAAAATAGAGAGTTCTCTCTTCCCCCTTCTTTTCTCTTTTTTTGTATTGCTTTTTTTCCATGGTTGTATTGCCATTTTCCATGTAAGAGCTTTCATGTGATGACGTGTGATGGAAAAGAAAAAGAAAATCTATGAACCTGCAGACCTTTCTTTTTTTCCCCCCTTTATTGCAAGATTTGGGGATTGGGTCTTTTTGTGGACAGCTGTTCCCAGTTCCATTGTTTAACTGGTTCCCAGTTCCACTGTTTAACTGGTTCCCAGCAGCAGCTGTGCTCCTCCCTGATGGGCAGGAATTGTCATTCAGCTTGGGCAGAGGAGGGCACCTCTGTGGCTCTAAAACCAGCCCAAATTCAGCCACTGAGCCACCCAAACCCTCCCTGAGGAGCTTCATGGCCACGCTGGGACCTGACCCTCAGTGGCACCTGTGACCTCCTGCCCCAGTGGGTTTGGGATCAGCCAGAGCCAGGAGCAGCAGGAAAGTGCTGGAAAAGCCAGAGGTGTCTCCTGGTGGCTCTGGCCCCTCCCTGAGTGCCCAGGCACAAGGGACAGCCGGGGACTGGGCATCAGGGACAAGGACAGGGACAAGGGACACCCCAGTGTGCCAGCAGGGATTCCCTGAACTTTGGGATCCTCCAAGGGACGTTCTCCAGCTGAGGGAAGTCACTGATCTCAGTTACCATGGGTGAGGCAGGGGAGCAGCCCAGGACACCTGCATGGCCCTGGGGACACGACAGGGACACCAGCAGGGAGCCTGCAGCACTGCTGGAGCCTCAGCAGGGCTGGAAGGAAAGGTTTCCATGAGGAGATGGAACCCAAAACAGGGCTGGAAGGAAAGGTTTCCATGAGGAGATGGAACCCAAAACAGGGCTGGAAGGAAAGGCTTCCATGAGAAGATGGAGCCCAAAACAGGGCTGGAAGGAAAGGTTTCCATGAGGAGATGGAGCCCAAAACAGGGCTGGAAGGAAAGGTTTCCATGAGGGATGGAACCCAAAACAGGGCTGGAAGGAAAGGTTCCCATGAGGAGATGGAGCCCAAAACAGGGCTGGAAGGAAAGGTTTCCATGAGGAGCCTCACAAAAGTGGAAGGAAAGGTTTCCATGAGGAAATGGAACCTCAGGGGAAGTGGAAGGAAAGGCTTCCATGAGGAAATGGAGCCCAAAGCAGGAGTGGAAGGAAAGGCTTCCATGAGGAAATGGAGCCCAAAGCAGAAGTGGAAGAAAATATTTCCATAAGAAAATGGAACCTAAAGCAGGAGTTGAAGGAAAGGTTTCCATGAGGAGATGGAGCCTCAGTGGGAATGGAGGGAAAGGCTTCCATGAGGAGCCTCACAGAAATGGAAGGAAAGGTTTCCATGAGGAGATGGAGCCTCAGTGGAAATGGAAGGAAATCTTTCCATAAGAAAATGGAACCCAAAGCAGGAGTGGAAGGAAAGGTTTCCATGAGGGAACATCTCTCTCTGAGGCCACGGCCTCGCTGGCTCACTGGGGGCTTTGCTCTTTGGGCTCTTTGCCCTCTGCGCCTGCCAGCAGAGCTTGGTTCCTCTGATTTCAAGACTAAATCAATTTGTGGTCAGCTTGGGTCAGTATATTGTGCAAACAATAGTAAATAGGGGTTTTTTTTGTTCTGCTCTCTGGTTGGGCCAAATAATGCATTGGAAAGAGAAGTTAGATTCTATAAAGGGTTTTTTTTTCATGTTGTTAGTAATAAGGATCATTGTAGGAATTCATCTTTCCTTATTTCCTGGATCATTGAAAGGGGAGAGAACATTTGTTAAACAACCCAAGACTTCATCTGACGCACAAGTGCTGCATCCCTTATGAAACAGAAGCATATCTGTGCTCTATTATTTTCTCTCCTCAAAATTAGATTATAACAGATGCCATCTCCTCCCTGTGCAGTTCAGTGCCAGCAAAAGCAAGTCTCTAATCACTTATATAAGCCTGGTGTCCTCACTTCTAGTCTCTATGTTAAAATTCCTGTATTTTGCAGCAGTTACATTAAATATGTTCCCAGTAGTGGATTACGACCCAAATGCAGAATTTCCCACAATTTTCTGGTTTATATAGAAATTCAAATCTTGCTTTGATCTGCCTAAAGGATGGGAGCTCCAGTATGTAAGGCAGTTGGAATTTGGCTCTTGTGGTTATTGCACAGGATCCATCACAAGAACGTGTGCTTTATTGGGGGCTTTAAGTATTCTGTAGATTCAGGTTTTTCCTAACTGTAATTTTCAACTTATCTCAATCATCCTTCAGTAAAAAAAACCAGATGTGATGCATATGAAATGGCAGCTTTGTTTTCCTTGATAAAATCAGATAGTCCCTTGTGTGGCTGCAGTCCCAATGTGTCTTTTCTTCCCTTTTTAATGAAACATGGTGTCAAGTTTTTCTCTTTAATGGCTTCATGGCCAGGGATGTTTAGACAAGGCTGTTGAGTATGAACTTCTCTGGCCTGCTGAACTCTACCCCCAATGGATTCATTAGCACAGAGTAACAGTGACTCCAAGCTTTCCTTATTTCCTAGGAAATTTTCCTTCCCACTTCTTTACGCATTCCAATACCACGTTTGACTTTCCCACTCAGATAATAACAGGTATTGTCAGCCAAGCTACTGTTTCAGCAAAGCATTTCCCTTTGAAGAATGTGCTGGGGTTTTTTTTACAGGCTATTTTTTCATATTAGCAATGACAAAAGTGAACCCAGGGCTACTCCTTGATTTTTATTTTCCAGGGTTTATTATTATATTTACAGTTCCCTGTAAGAAGACACAACCCTTTCCCAATAAGAGTTCTAATTCCTTTCTATGTTTCAAATACTAACGACCCATATGGAAAGGAGGAAGATAATCAGTGATGAAGGAGGTATCTCTGGGGGCTGAAGCAGATGAATAAAAAACTCAAATCATTATAAATATTACTGTACTACACTTTGGTACAACCAAAAAAAAAAACCCAAACCCCTTCAAAGAAAATATTTAATGTTCCCTAAGTCAAATAAAATTCACAAACAATATAGGAAGAAATTAACCACATGGGGTTTTTTATATCTGTAAAAAATAATAAGACTACTTGGCTGCATTGCACATAGGCAATAAAATGAGATTCATTCCAATCCCTTTTTCCGTGAGCCTCCTCTCAGGCTGTGAGCAAGAAATGTCCACTGTGCTTTACAAAGGACGACGACTAGAAAAAATCAATGCAAACAAACATCCCTTTCTTTTCTGATTGACCATTTCTCATGAGAGATGACCAACAAATGGAGTCTCCTCTGAGTCTGAGCGCAGGTGGATCAGCACTTTGCTAGAACCAGGCAGTACACAGCAACAGCCATCGTGTGTGACACCTCCAACACCTACAGGGAGCTGTTTTAGGGGCACATCCTGGTTTGTGGTGAAACAGGATTAACTCAGCCAGCCTCTTGGACCTGCTCTCTGCCATCAGGTTATCATCTCAGGACCTCCAGGGTTGGGCTGTCTTGTTCCTATTGCTGACTGGACTGACTGCTCCACCATCCATAAACAGAAGGCATAAAGGTGATTACAAACATAAGAAAGTAGTTTTACATATTGTCTTGCAGTCTTTCCATATAGTCCCTAAGTTCCTTGGAATCACCAAGATTCATATCTTGGCATACCCATTTAATATTATCATCACTGTCAAATAGAATTGAGTTGGTGTAGGGGCCTCCATCCTCTGGCAGTATTGTTGTATATGAAGTGAACTTTACTCGCTTCTGCTTTGGCCCAGAAGGATTTATAGGTTCACTTTTAACTTCTTTTTCACAAAGGTACTCAGAAGATCTGAGGATATGATTATGAAGAGTCTTCTGAGAACTCCCATTAAGGAGAAAGTTGCTTTCTTCAAACTGCATCCCTCTGTCAATCATGGTGGTGCACTCCTCCGATGGGAGCGAAATGTCCACTGGGTTTTCCAGGAGCTCCACCTCATTGCCAAGCCAGACCCAGTCATGGGAATGGGGGATGTTGCCTTGCTCACTCACAGCAAACCTTTTGTGCCTGTACTTCCAAGCAAATGCCACGCAGTTAATCAGAAACACCAAGATTGCCAAGCAGAAAACACAGAGCAGAGCGTACATGCCAATCTCCAGGTCTGTCAATCCTCTGGAAGTCAGTGAGAGATCACTGGGATTGTTTTCTCCTGGTATTTCTACCTGGGCAGGGAAACCTGTGAAGGCAGTTGGGTTGTTCTGAAGCTGGCCATCCTCCAGGGACTCCTGATCAATGGGAGAGATGAAAGTTGTGCTTTTGTTTGCATTGTCCTCAGGACCGGACACGTCCTCGTGGTTTTTGGACCAGTCTTGTGCTGTCCTCTCTTGCTCTGCAGCTTTCTCTATGGCATTGCTGGCATGGCTTTTAAAATCTTTCTCCACGTCATCGATGTCGTTGGTGCTCCCTTTCTGGTCGGAATCCTTCTGACCAAACTTCACTTTGACGTTTCCTTTCCCCACGGCCAGAACGCTCTTGCGCTTGGTCTTCTGGCAGGGCTCGCTGATCACCATCTCAATTTTGATCAGGGGCCCCTGCCCGTCCCCTTCTGCCACCACCACGGGCCAGAGGGACTGCAGGCTCTGGTGGGAGGACACCACCATCTCATCCAGGGAGGTGATGGCCATGGAGAAGTCCTTGGAGTCATAGATGTCCAAGGGCGTCACCGCCCCGTCGCTGAACAGAACCCAAGCACTCACCACAGCCTCCTGGTGGGGAGAGGATGAGGGGGAAAACAGGTGTGAGAGAGAGAGCACAATCAGACACTTGGTTATTAAAGTCTGAAAAAGAATATGGAGTTTAAACTTCGGGGTTTCTTTTTGGTTTGTTTTTTTTTTAAAGAAAATGGAAATGTCTACTCTGCTTCTCATTTTCTTGCAGGCTTGTGTTCTCTAGACCACTGAGGCATTTACCTCACCTTCAGGAACTATCAAAGAAACACTCATGTAAATTTAATAGAAGTGCTGGAAAAAACAATTGACAATTCTTTTTTCTCAGTCTGAAGAGAGAAGCCTCTTTTGAATGCTGGAGCCTTATGATGAAAATTATCATATTTCCAACATCACGGTCAATTAGGTTTGTAAAGGACCCATAATGGGGAATTTCTCTAATGCTGCAGTTCCAGGGCCTCATGGAATGCAATGAGCAGGGCTGGAATGTGTCGGGCCAGCGAGCCCATCCAGCCCATGGAACAAACTGGGAGGAGAACACATCTCAGTGCAGTACTTTGTATTTTCTGTCATGCTTTCAAATATGCAGGACTTGCAATATGCAAAAGGGATTGTGGTCTTTCCTGGGAACTATAGAAACACTCAAAAAACACATTTTTATGTTTTGACCAAACCAATTTGTCTTCTTGCTGCGAATTGCTAGTGCAAAAAATATAGTTACACTTTCTGCACTGACATAGAACCTCAGCTCTATGAAATCTATTAAAAACCACATACAGAATTTGTTCTGTGGTCTCATTAAAAGCTATTTAATTCCTCAGATTATATGGTTCAAAGTAAGCACAAACTCATCAGTTTTCAGCAATGCAGGTCATGAAAACTTCTGTACCTGCAGCCAGAGGTCATTTTGGCTGAGCTGACTTTGTGAGACAATTAAGGACTGGCATTCCAGCCCTGCTTGCACAGCCAGGCTGCATCTCCCCACGGAAAGGGAGATTTTTGTGGCACATCCATGTTTGTTTGGCACTGTGCATCCCTTTCCCTGTGCTGTGAGCTCCCCAGAGCAGCTCTGGAGAGTGCAGGGGTCGCTGTGCAGGGGTCAGGAGGATGAACAGCCTTTACTCACTGCTTTTCACAGCCATATATCCATTACATTTGCTGCCTAAAATTTACAGCAAATTGCTCTGCCAGAGCAGAGGGAACATGAAACGAATTGGCTGTATTTTTTGGGGCATACCTGTTTGGGAGTGCGCAGGATGTCGTGGGCAGAGGTGGTGGCAAGGATGGCTCTCTTGTTTCCTTTGCTGCTCTGAAAGGACACAGACAGGCCTGACACCAGCTGCACCCCCAGGTCAGCAATGGTCACCCTGTCATCCAGAACTATCACTGTCTTCTCTGCCAGGATGGAATCCGAGAGAGGGGACAGGACCTGGCAGGAGAAAGGAAATGCCCTGCATGAAACAGCAATGAAGTGTTTTAAAGGCAGGCTGGCCTCCAACCAGCACACCAGATTAATCCTGGGTTTGTCACGTCCATGTCTGAGCCAGAGCTGATGTTTACCCCAAGATATTACACTCGCTTGCTGATAAATTACTTTATCTAAAAAAATAATTTAATAAAACAACAAATCACTTCAAAATTGCAGCTTGATCTCAACAAAAATATATAGAATATAGAAGAAATTAAATGGATTTGTTGGGTTTTTTTTGAAAGTCATTTTTGTGGGGTCTATAAAACTCCCTGTTAATGCAGTGCAGCCCAGGACAAAATGTAAGACACTGATTAACACTGAAACTCAGTGAGAGGATAAATAAGTGCTCAAAGCCTGGCTGATGGGAACTTGGCCTGTTGCCTTTCTAGGGACACAGGACCTGAATGAAATGAAAGTGAGACTTGCAAAAGAACTTTGGAAATCCCACTGGGTGCCTGCCTGCATTTTTCAATGCCAAAACACTCCTGCCAGTTGCTCTAAGACCTTGTTTCCAGCATGCTCGGAAAGAGACTCATCTCTATCCTGGTGACAGAAACAGCTGCTTTGAGCCCAAAATAGTTGAGGTGTGATTTGTCTAATCCAACATGAGAAACCTGCAGCACAGCTCCCTGCACTGGAGCTTCCTCTCTTTTAGGGTCACTGGAGAGGAAGAGACATTTTAAGGGCAGAAATCCCTTGACCTCTCAATCCCATTTATTTCAGGTTGAAGGGAGCTGAGCCCTAAAATCCCTGTGTTGACTCCTGAGTGTGACCAGAACATTGCAGGTGTTTGCAGCCCCTGAGAAGAGCCCCAGTGCTTCCATTCCTTTATTTTGATTAAGGAAGGTGCATAAATTTGGACAGAGGTTAGTGGGGGATCATGAACACCCCAAAAGGTGTCTGAAGATTATCTTTGTGTCCATGCTTTGTGATCAGTTTCGTGAACATAAAAGGAGTAATTTTTCAGATATGTTGAAGCATGTAAAGGTGCATGTAGATATTTGGTACAATTTCCCCACAGTTATGCTCATATGGTCCCACTGAAGTGAAAAGGAGCTGGCTGTGTGCCTCATGTCACTTCTTTCCCCAGCCAGAGCAATCCCCCTGTACTCCAGTCACACTAAGATGGACAAATCCCTACAAAAGCTTCACCTAAGGGCATTTTATGGAAGTCACAAACAGCCACAATGAAAACCCGCTCCAACTTCTTTTTCTGTTTAGCACGCCCATTTTTTCAGCTTTTTAAAATCTTTTTTCTCCCCGGGATCAGTGAATTTTCCACCCCAGCCCCGAGCCCTGCTAGCCCAGGGTGTGTGTGAGCCCGAGCCCCCCGTGGGGCTGCAGGGGCTGTACCTGCACCGTGGTGATGCCTTGCTCACGCCCAGCCAGCACCCGGCCCTCCTGCAGCTGGGCCACCTTGGGCTCCTCCACCTTCATGAAATCGGCCACCAGGTCCGTGATGTCAAACTGCCACTCCGAGCCCAGCAGGTAGCTCAGGTGGCCTCCCAGCTCCGAGGACTCGGCCACAAACTGCGTCAGGACCCTCACCAGGGCGTGCTGGTACTGCAGGGTGCAGCCTTTGCCCTTCTTCTCGTCATCCTCCTCATCCTCGCTGTCCCGCGTGGGCCTGTGAACACAGCCAGCCTGGTTAGATCCCCCCAGCCCTGCAGAGCTCCAGCTGCACCTCCTCTGGGGGACATGGGAAAGGGAAGGGGATTTCCACAAAGCTGGAAAAGCTTAGAGCCAGGAAGAGCAGAGAAATTCAGAGCTGTGAATTTCTATACAGCCATACAGAAATGCAGCTGTGAAGTCTGAAGGCAAAAAAAGTTACAGTGGTATAAAAAGCAAGGACATAAAACATTACCTTGAGTTTTAGGCTAAGATAGACCTTAAGACTGCAGAAAAATATGCTTAACATGATAGTAGAAGGTTTTAAGCTTAATAATGAAGTATTGTGTGTTGTTAACAGAAAGCAGACAAGCCAGCATTGTGTGCAGCAGGTGTAGGTGTAGATCATCCATCCATCCATCCATCCATCCATCCATCCATCCATCCATCCATCCATCATCCATCCATCCATCATCCATCCATCATCCATCCATCCATCCATCCCTCCATCATCCATCCATCCATCATCCATCCATCATCCATCCATCCATCCATCCATCCATCCATCATCCATCCATCCATCCATCATCCATCCATCATCCATCCATCCATCCATCCATCCATCCATCCATCATCCATCCATCCATCCATCCATCATCCATCCATCATCCATCCATCCATCCATCCATCCATCCATCCATCCATCATCCATCCATCATCCATCCATCCATCCATCATCCATCCATCCATCCATCATCCATCCATCATCCATCCATCCATCCATCCATCCATCCATCATCCATCCATCCATCCATCCATCCATCCATCATCCATCCATCCATCCATCCATCCATCCATCATCCATCCATCATCCATCCATCCATCATCCATCATCCATCCATCCATCCATCCATCCATCCATCCATCATCCATCCATCATCCATCCATCCCTCCATCCATCCATCCATCCATCCATCATCCATCCATCCATCATCCATCCATCCATCCATCCATCCATCCATCCATCCATCATCCATCCATCCATCCATCCCTTCATCCATCATCCATCATCCATCCATCATCCATCCATCCATCATCCATCCATCCATCCATCCATCCATCCATCCATCCATCATCCATCCATCCATCATCCATCCATCCATCCATCCATCCATCCATCCATCATCCATCCATCCATCATCCATCCATCCATCCATCCATCCATCCATCCATCCATCATCCATCCATCCATCCATCCATCCATCCATCCATCATCCATCCATCCATCATCCATCCATCCATCCCTCCATCCATCCATCCATCCATCCATCCATCCATCCATCCATCCCTCCATCCATCCATCCATCCCTCCATCCATCCCTGTGCTGTTGGGAGGCACACCCTGACTGTACCCTCACCTCACACAGTTCCTGCAGTGCCTGCTGTGCTTATGCAGTGACCTCAGGGGGCCCCCAAACCCCAGATCAGGCATTTGGCTCCCCCTCAGGGCAGGGTTACTCAGATTACACTGTGCAGGATACCTGCAGCATTGGACACACTTCCTTCAACGTCTTCTATCTGTTCCCCTTTCCAAAGAGAACCTGTGAAACAACCCAGCTTTCCCTAGAGCTCAGAGAAGGCATCACAGTGATTTGTACATGATAGCACTGCTGTCACACCTCACAGACTTTTTTGTCTGCTTGAAGACCCAGTTTACCACCAATATTTAATATTTTATATATTTTTTTCTCTTGTTCATTGCCCGGCACAAACACATGGATCCTCTTATCTCTTCCAAGTCAGGTATTAAGCAGTGGGTGGTCACACTTTTACTCATTATGCCCCCATGCTGTGGATTCATTGCTCAGAAATAATTTCCCTCCCTCCTGTATTTATTGAGCCTGAAGCCACCTCTATATCAAGGGTGGGAAATACAGGATAAGTCTCTCATTTTTCAAAGTATTGCAGGAGGTAGTTTTGTGGTTACTGTGTCCCTTTATCTCCTCCTTTGAAATAGCAGCTATGAAAAACTATTATAAAACACAATTGCTTTTGTTATAAATTGTTTTATGACAAAGCTGGCAGCCAGTAAGCTGAAAACATATCTAAGAAAAACCCTTGTGCTCTTCAAAATGACTGAAAGTCCCAGTGTTACAGAACCTAATCCACTGGAAATACATTTTCAATGCATCACTTGTTAGCTGAATATTTATATTCAGCCTCAAGTAAATGGTCTGTGGTGCCTTTTGGTTTTGTGTGTGTAAAACAAGTGTCCATCATTACTTGCTGAGTGAAACATCATTGAATAACAGTGGAATTGTCAGGGGGAAGGCTACTAAAATGGAATTTATATTTCCCAAAGAAATTAGTCTTAGAGAGTTTGACTAGCTGGATATTTCAGGGAAACTTTCAGTTGTTCTCTCCCTCCCAGCACTGGTGTCAGTCTGAAGTCAGCTCACAGTTGGCAAAACAGCCACAAAGAAAGTTCTAGAAGGGGAATGTTCAGTGGGCTTCTGTGGTCCACATCCATCCATGCTGTAAATGAATTCATGAACTCCTTAATGTTCCCACTTTCAATTTATTCCTGTGTTCTGAGCCTCTCCAGCTCAGCCAAGCCATAACCCAGCTCTGAACCATCTCAGACTCTGGCAGGACCAAGCTCAGCTCTGAGATTCTGGGATTTGACCCTCTCTAAACAATACAGGCAGTAACATTAGTGCCTGTGCAGAACTGCAGAAAAATGTGCAAAAGCTGTTCAGGTAAGGAGCACTCGTGGGATTCGGGGCAAAAGAGCACAGAACTGATGGGAACCAGCCTTGCTATGGGAAAGGAGACCCAGAGCCAGTGTGGTGTGGTTGGCAGGAGATGCTCACATATTCAACACCCACCCCAGCATCATGCACACAGCTCCCTTCCTGCTCCTGTTTGTCCCTGCCCAGGGCAGGGGTTGGAACAAGATAATCTGTAAGGTTTCCTTCAACCCAAACGATTCTGTGAGGCAAATGTTTTATTCAGATCCAATGGGTTGCTGTTTATTTATGTGCTTGTTTATTTCTACTTTCACTGTTTAAAACTTTGCGCTGCTGGATTGTCCAAGAGGAAATCTCTTCAAAACAACTGGAGGGAATTCTTTGTCATATCGATAAATATGAGCTGTGGAATGACCAGAGGGGAGGACTGGGAGGGAGCACTCCTGTCCTTATTTCCAGGACTGGCACTGTGTGGGCAGCCAGTATTTACCACAACAAAACGATGATTCAAGTCCAGCCCATTCCTTGGGGTATCTTAAATGCAAAGGCTCCATTTCAGCACAAAAACATTTAGAGATGTTGATATACTTCTGCTCAGAAACATGTTTTCTGTGGCAGACAAATGTGGAGCATCAGAAAAGCTTCTCCAAAGCCTGGGATGAGCAAGGCATGTTCTCTGTCAGTGCAGAGGAGAGGGAAGTGTCTGAATTTTCAGTACAAGCTTTGCAAATCTGCTTTGCCAGGTCTCAACTCAAGTTCTTTCTGGTTTTGTTTTGTTTTTTAACAAAGGGTATAATTTT
Organism: Agelaius tricolor; assembly: GCF_023055355.1. Lineage (NCBI taxonomy): Eukaryota > Metazoa > Chordata > Aves > Passeriformes > Icteridae > Agelaius > Agelaius tricolor. The sequence goes on from NW_027269280.1 coordinate 1,452,127, forward strand.
TCCACTTTAAAACCACAAAATCAAGATTTAGGCAGTAAGTCAGTGTTTGAGATCCAGTGAATTGCACAGTTCCCTTTAAACTCCTCATTAAAGTGTTTTCAGTAAGCAAGCAGGAAGCTCATTTTCTGCTCAAGACAAGTCCTGATGAATATAAGCTGTTGTTGCATATTGTGCTTTTTTCCCCTTGGTCATCTCTGAAAATCTCTCAGAGTCCTCCTTACCCTATTTCTTGCTGCTTGGCAAACTTGCTGGGAAGGGTTTGTGCTTTTCTGGAGCGAGCCAAGGTTGCCAGAATTACATTAAATTTACATTTCACAGAGAGAAAGGCTCTGCCAGGGAGCTGAGTTGAAGCAGCATTCTGTTCCAAGGGTGCCTGCAAGCACTGATCTAATCAGTGATCTGTCAGCTCCACATTACAGACCTTGTCTCTGAGCAGTTGAAGTGTGTCTCTTTTAATCTGCACCCTTCTCCAACCAGGCATCACATTCTTGGGCCAGATGCTAATTTTCTGTTTAAAAAAAAAAAAAAAACCCAACCCTAAAGAAATCAGTTTTGCTGGGTTTGGATTTGAAATACTCATTACAAAGAGTCGTATATTTAAAAAACATTTCCAACACCCCTAATTGAAAAAGAAATCTCTCTCAGATACAAATTACAAACCACTAGAAGCTGATTTAGTGGAAGCCACAGAAATAAGCTGCACATAACTCCACTCACAGTTCAAGAAGAAATGTAATTTGGTACTTTCACAGATCTTGAAAATACAGCCTACCTATTAACAAAAATCTCCAAGGCCTTATCTCCAAAGGACATTAAAGTCAATTAACCAAAGGAGCAAAATTTACAGCGTGTTCCAGCTTTGTGCAGATGCTGTTACCCACCAGTGGGATGGTTTGAGTCCAGTGTCTCTTGATTTCACAGCTTTACTTCTGAGGGGCAGCACTCCCTGAGGGTTTAACTAAAGCAGTTTCTTTTCTCCTGCTTTTAACCCAGGCCAGCTTTCCTGCTTTTGACTCCAGAATTGGACAGGACCAAAGCAGAGCTCAATAAACTCTGCCTGAAGGGAAGCCTGTGCTGGTGGTGTTGGGAGCCTCCTGAAAACAATGTCCTCTCCCAGCTGCAAACATTTACTGAAATTAAATCTCCAGCTTGTTCTGTGAGACTTTAGCCATGCAATTCCTATTAATGCAAGCTGAAGCCACTCATGCCATGTAAATATGTGTGCACAGAGCTGGTGCAGGAACCTCAAGAAGAAGGTAATTATTTTGCAGATGCATGAGGAATAGAAATAAATGTTCTTGTTAGACTAGCAGAGTCTGCCTGGACCTCTTCTACACTCTAATATTTGACTTTAATTTAAATATACACCTACTGTTTGCTGAGGCTGGGGGCTTGTGCAGCCTGTGCTGGCTCAGGCACCACTTTCCCTGCAGCACTCAGGAGATGATGGTGGAGCTGAATCTCACCTGCCCAGGGAGGCTGCTCCTGTCTGCAGCAGCACTCACCAGAGATCAAGTTCTCCTCCTGATAATATCACAGATTTGCCATATATTTGCAGGTGATCTGGTAAATTGTATTGCTGCTCTTACACAGGGGAGAGGAATTGGGGTTTTTTCCAGTTCCTGGTATAAAAGCAGCCTGTATTTTCCTTTCTGCTCTCTGACAAGTTCCTGCTCCTTCAGACCACCTACAAACCAACACAGTTCAGACTGTGCAGGGGGCATTTGTAAAAGTTTTGTAAAGACCCTGCTTTCTTCATGGCTCTGTGGAAATCATTCAAGAAGTCAGAGAGGCAAACATGTCTGTAATCACACGTGTTTTACAATTACAAATATGACAGGGTTTATGGGGAGCAGCAAGACATTTTACTGGCTGGAGACCCATCCCTGGGAAGAACAGATGTGATCTGGGGCACATAAACTCTCTCAGGTCTGAAGGGGAGCAGCTGTATCAGAGGAAGAGCAGCTATGCCGATGCACAAACGTTTCTTTTGCTAACAGCGCCAATAAACACGTTTAAAAGATCATTGTAAACCCAGTTCTATTTTGCCATCTGGCTCAGCCAGCCAAGCTGTGGGGGTGGGAACGAGGCCCTGGGGCAGCCAGAGGAGAGGAAAGAAACTCTGGAGGTTGCTGAAGTGTCTCTGCACAATTCCTATAAAACATTCCATCATTTCACCTGCTGTATGTTGGTGAATAACTTTATAGCAATGCTCAGCTCCTGCTGAGAACACCAGCAGTGGTGTGAGGACACCAGCCCTGCAGGACAGGAGCCAAGTGGAAAATTGTTTTGTTTGTGGTGAAGAGGCCACAGTGCAATCCTGCCATGACCAGAACAGTGACATGGTTCCAGTGGATTTCTGGGCTAAGTTTAAGGCTGCCTAAGCTGTTGTCAGGGACTTTGGAAAGAATCCTTGAGTTTCCTTCAAGGACAGATATCAAAACCCTCATGCAAATTGCCAATATTGGCTCTCACATGAAGGTGAAGTTGAAACAACACAATGCTATGGCTTCACCTGCTGGGAAATGCTTGGATTTGGGGTTTTGGCAAAGATAAAAGCACTCTGCTCACTCTCAAACCTACAACTCCTGACTGCAGTCCAAATGTCTTGAGTGCTTCAGCTTATCACTTAAAAACTCGTAAAAACTCCCCCATGTTTAGGATTTTGGGAAACACATGGGAGAGGGAGGTATAAGCAGATTAAAAAGTAAAGAGAAAAGTCATAATAATAAAAAAGAGCCAAAATGAAAATCCACTAAATCTCAGGTAAAAACCATCCAAATCTAAAAATAAAGGAAATGTAAAAACCTTATGTGCAAAGTAAATGTCAGCGTGAGCACAACTAATGCTGGCTCTGAACTATTGATTCAGAATAGCCCTGCAAAGTTAAAAAAACCACCTGAATGGTCAATGAAAGGAGAGATCATTTGTTTCCTGTTGAAACCTTTGCTGTTTACGTGGGCATGGACCATCCAGGGGGATGGCACAGGGTCCACACCTTGGAAAATGCCTGCAGGACGTGGGCCAGCAGCTCCAGTGCAATCCAAGCAGCAGCAAATGCTTTGCACCAAAACTCTGCAAAGCCTGCCAGCCTGCAAGCAGAGCAGACTCTCAGACCATTCTCTTTATTTCAGCTGGCCAAATAAATCAGGAGGAGACACCAGGGGGGAAATTTCCAGCGCTGCCTCTAATGGGTTTAACTTGAGAATGCCCACGACTGCTAAGCAGGGCTGAATGTCTGCTCCTGCAATAAACACCAGCCTAATCCTGCAGCTGTGTGCTCAGCAAAATCCCACTGCTTTCAGCAGGATCTGTGCCTCAGGGCTGGGACAGCAGAGGCAGGAGAGGGAAGTTCAGTGAAGATTTAAGCAGTCAGCTTAAATCCATTCATTCCTCACCCAGCACAGCTCTTCCTGCCTTTCTCACTGAAGCAAACACTGCAACTTCTCTGGTGCCAGATTCTCATCACCTCTTCTGTCATAGCCAGAAAAATGGCCACATAATCGAGAGGTCAGTCATTGCCCTTCTCTGGAGCTCGTGATCTGACCACCCTGCAAATCGTGTGCTACTCCTACTTTTGTGCCCTTATGAAGTGTTGGGTAGTTCTCTCCACTGCTGTCTGGGCTCTTCAGGCTCCTCAGTAGCTGAGGTGTTCTCCTGGGCACTGGAGGGCTTGAGCTGGAGCTGCCACAGTGTTTAGCACTCCCCTTGCTGCTGCCAGCAAGGCTTTTTCACTGGGTTATAAATCTGAGCTGATGGCATGCCTTTTCCCCACGAATATTTTTCAATTTCACCTGAAATCCACCAACACAGCAGCGTTCCTGGAAGTTCTTCATCTTGCAAATGATGGTTATTACAGAACAGGCATTTCCAGTAGGGAATGATGGGATCAGAGCTCAAAATCCCCACTGTCTCTGCCCTCCTTTTTCCCTGTCCACTTCTTCCTCGGGGAACATGATCTTCAGCAGGAATTGTTTCTTACTTAATTCAGAGCTGCTATGTACTGCAGCAGCCAGGTCTGCACAGGCTGAACAACCACCCAAAGCCATGGAATCACAGAGGCTTTGGGTTGGAAGAGACCTGGGTCACCTGGTCCAAGGCAGTGACACCTGAACCCTTCCTTGGCCCTGTTATTTGTCCCAGCAGAAGGAACTGAGGTCTGGCAGGGCTGAATGTCTCACACACACACACACACACACACACACAGCAGGGTTGTGTTACACCTACAGGAGAGGTCCAGGTCCTTTTCCCCAGGAATGTGTGCTCCAGTGTCCTGAGATTGTGTGTGGGATTGATGAATGCTCCAGGCAAAGCACTGGTTTTTAAACTGCCCAGTGTTTGAACGAGGGCTGAGGCAGGACTGCAAAGCTGACTGCGATTTTTAACTGCTCCTTTTCAAATGGCTGTGCTGAAAAAGCAGAGCCCCAGGCCCGTGTGAGGAGTGGGCCATGCTGAGGACAGACACACCTTTTGTTGGAGGTGACAGGGATCCTCCAGCCCTTGATCTGGCTGAGCTCGGTGTCAGAGATCTCGATCTGCAGCGGCAGCCGCGGGACCCAGACCGTCACCTCCAGCTGCGTGGTGAAATGCTGGTAGGTGAAGTTCACAATGGTGTCCACTTTGCTCTTCATCTCCTTGCCATTAACAAAGATGGAGTCACAGCTCTCAGAAACCTTAAAAAAAAACCATACATATATATAAAAAATTAGGAAATGAATAAAAGTTCCTGAGGAAGAACGAGGATGATACATGAGTGCTAAGACAACACTGCAAATCTAAGTCATGCATATTGCATTTCCAGTTCTCTAATTAGAAGCAAACAGTGATAAATGGACCCCAGGGAAAGAGTTGTGCTTTCCTCAAAGGATACTACTCAAACTACAAAAATAATTTAATGATGTTATATAACCCGTGTGAATCTTTTATATTAGGCAAATTAAACCCTTCATGAATCAAACTCCATGTGCATCAACGTTTATGTTTACAACTTGTTTAAAGAACCAGGAAAAAATGGGGCCATATGTTAGTAAGAAAAAGACTGACTCAGATCCATAAACCAGAATCTTTTCCCTTTTCCTTGAGCACTGTAATGCTGAAAGACAAAGATCCCCTTATGGCTCGTGAGCAGAAGTGCAGCAGAAGCATTATTTTTTAGAACTTCTCAGTAATTGTTTTAACAAAATGTATTCATAGTTGCTTCGTGGCATTCCATGAAATCACTGCTACAAGCAGCGTGTGGGCTGTGTACTACAACTCATCTGCCCTCTCGGCCCCAGGGATCTTCTGGCACAAAATCAAGGTCCTGAGCACAGATCTTATTGATACAAAACCATGATGCAGCAATTAATTCAATCTGCATCCTAGAAGACAGGACTCCTTTGTCAGGAAGGGGTTTCTAATATATTTATAACTCTGTGTGTGTGTGTGGTTTTAGCTATACAAACAGTATAGTTTTAGATACACAAACACCCAGCCGTGTGTAACATTCCTGTATATTATTCATGTACAATATTCATGTTTCTATCCATGTATAACACGAGTTATATAGCTGCATGTGTACATGTATTTTATCTTTATCTGGTTTGCATTCTGCCTTGAAGAGAGAAAGGAGATCATTTCCCACAGAGTCCATGGCTTCAGTGTGGTTTTAATCTTTTAAGCCCGCAGCTGATGAGATGTGGCTGTGTCCCTGGAATGCACTTTGTTCTCCTGTCAGGGCTGCTCTGTGTCACCTGTCCAAGGCTCTGGCACACAGGGATGCTGGCTGAGCCCGTGTTTAAATTCTGGTTTCCTGGAATTACTGAGATAACTCATGTAGGCTTCAGTGGGAAATAGGCTGAGACACAGGCTGGGTTCCCTCTGCAAACCTAGCTCACATCTTTTCAGATATTAACGGGGATTAGGGGTTACTGAGCCAAGAAAAAATCGAGAAAATCTCTGGCAGATGCTTTGTTTTGCTAAAAAAATACACAATTTTCAGATATGAAGTAAAATATCTGTCCTTCCATATTTGCCATATTCAAACCAGCTTCTCAGATCCTTTTCAATGTACTGAAATTACAATTGCTCATTTACAGAGGGGCTGAGCCAGGTGATGAAGGATGGGGCAAAGGAAACACAGTCCCTCTTCTGGAGAGAATACTCCTCCACATAAATGCTAAATGAACACAAGAATATAAAAATAATAAATCTAGATAATCTGATAAAGAGCTTAAAATGGACTTCAGGCTCAGGAGTACCACAAATGAGATGGAGCATACTTGGAATCTTTTTTTCCCCTCCCTCATAATGTGTCATGAGTGTCTCTGGAAAGTTTAAGCACATTAAGCAAGCCCATTAATTGAATGAGCAGTTGAGATTCTAAACCATAAAGCTTACATCGAGGGAGTTATGTGAGAATTAATACAAGACAGAAATAATTAAGAAAACTCAAAGAGGGAGGGATAAACATCAAGGCCGGATCAGGGGAATAACTAATATCTGACAAGACAGCAGCTAATTCTTCAGATTCTCTTCTTGCTGCACCAAATGTTCTTGTCAGCAGGCAAGAAAGGTGCTAAATTAGGGAACTGAAAATGGACATTAATTGTAGCTATAAAAATATCAGTCTAGTGTTGGAATACTGGATGCTGAGAATTTTAAACTTTCTGTGCTGAAAGGCACAGACCCCCAAGAGAACACTGCTCTTGACCTGAGGCCATGGAGAAGCTTCCAAAATGGAATGATAGCACTGGGATTGTGGGTGAGGGGTTTGACTAGAAGTGTGTAATATCACAGGGTGGAAAACTTAGAGTTTAAGGGTTTAGAATATAACAATATATGTAGAGCAAGATGGAGATTTTAGGGTGGAGGCTGGTCCTTCTTCTTCACCTTCTTCTCCCTTCTTCACCACGGGTCTGGGTGGTTTTGTGTAATTGGACAGAACAGTCCGCAGTGCGGGACACAAGGGATTAGTTATTGGGTTAAAAGTGAAAATAATTTAGGTGCCATCTCTTAATTGGATAGTTTAGCCTTAAAAGACCTTGTAGAGAAAGACAGTTGGCCATTTTGTAGCTTGTTAGTAGAAGGCTGTAGAACTCAGGACTTGTATGTAGATAAGAAATAATGAACATCTGCGTTTGAACACAGAACACGGTCTGGAGTGCCTCAATGCTGACCTTGGCAGAGCAGACACGAAGCCAAGAGCCAGCAGTGAGTGGTGCCTGGTGTGGGGACACTGCTGAGGCTGGGACCTCTCTGGAGACACAGAGCCGGAAAGGAAAAATCCCAGGGAAAATAAAGAAGAAAGAAAAAAGGAAGAAAAAAGAACTTGGGCATCCCTAGACGCTGGTGAAACAGTTTGGAGCAGAACGTGGATTCTGGACACCCTCGAGACGGGAACTGGGGAGGAGAAACGGACGGCGAGAAGTGAGGTATGATTTACGTTCTTCAGGGTTAACCACAGACAGATAATGGGAAACATGAGATCAGAGAGAGATGCCTTAGATCTCCTACATTCAATGGGCAGGGAACATCCCACGGCTGTCCCAAGCGACCAACTAAAAAATCTTTTACGCTGGGTGCAGAACAGTTTCCAAACGCAGATCCAGGGGCTCTTTTCGATCCCTTTCTCTGGGACTCTGTGAATCTAAGACCATACAATGCCGCTACGCTAGAGAAAACAGCAGCAGCAAAAGTTCTTCTCGCATGTAGGGTGGTCTGTGAGGTTCCAGCCGGCAGAAGCCATGCACAGAAGCGGCACAAGGGGCTAATGAGGTAATCAGCGCCCAGCCTCAGCCCGTGCGGGCCCTCCTCAGCCGGCGCGGCCCAGAGCGGCGGGACGGGCAGCGCCCGTGGCCCCGCTCCAGCAGCGTCGGCACAGATCGCTCCCCACGGCTCCCCCAGGGACAGGGGACATGCCAGCCTTGCGAGGCGCTCCCCACAGCCGGGGGAACCCCCGAGTTACCGGGGAGAAGCCCGGGAGCGGGCGGGCCCGTCCCCGGTGCGCGGCCGCCTGGAACCGCGGAAAGCGCGCAGGGTCCGCAAGCTGCGCGGGCAGCGACCGCACAGACCGCCCCGGGTACGCAAAGCCACCGCAAGCAGCGCAAACCGCGGCTCCCTTCTGCCCGGAGGGAGCGGAGCGGCACCCGCGGCGGTTTTTAACTAACAAACGTGGCTTTAGCTTCAGGCAGTGCGCAGGGCCCGGCGGGGACGGGCCAGGGGCACACGGAGGTGGCGGGAGGACAGGGGGCCCTCGGGACGGGCGGATGGAATCTCGGACCGGGGGTGGCAAGCACAGAGCCAGAGATCACAAACGGCGCTTCTTTACTGCCCACAGACCCAGAGATCACAAACAGCGCTTCTGTACTGCCCACAGACCCAGAGATCACAAACAGCGCTTCTTTACTGCCCATAGGTGCGGCGCGGCGAGTCCCTTCCCCGCCCGCTCGCTCCCAAACCCAAGCTCGGAGCCACCTCTCCCGAGCCATTCCGGCACCGCCCGTGGCCCCGCCTCCCGGCCTGTCAATCACTCATTAGTGCAGCTCAGAGGCTGCGCACGGAACGTGCCCTTCCCACATAATGGCGGCGTCCTGCACACCTATTCCGTACAGAAAAATGGCGGCGCTCTGTGCACTTCCGTAATTTGTATACGTACTTTCGCTAACGCCATTTTGTGACCAACAAGACGTTAAACCTCCTGCTGCAGCGCCACCTCTGGCCAAGTCTATTATTGCACCCTCCCATTCTAATAATGTACAGCAACAAATGCAACCAGCAATTCCTCACAGAGAGGGGTGTTATGGATACGCATTGTAATAGTGGCTTTTCGCAAATATTAAAATAGATTTTATATCTATCATGTTAAAGTAACTGTGTTATAAAGATATAGTTTGCATTTCTACCGTTAATTAAGCTTAGACATAGTAGTGAAATAGTATATATACTATATAATATATAATATGAACTATAATATAATATATACTATATAGTATATATTATATTATATATTATATGTTATATATACTATACATATAATAATATATAAAATATATAATATATATTATTATACTATCTATTATATAATAATAGATAATAGATAATATATATATTATATATACTATTAGTATTATAGTATACTATATATACTATAACACATATAAGTATGTGTTATAGATACATATTATAATATTGGCTTTTCGCAAATATGAAAATGGATTTTTTAATGTGTGATGTTAAAGTAACTTTGTCATAAATATATGGTTTTTATTTCTAAATGCCCAGTGAACCATATGGTTCAGAGCTCAGGATTCACTCAGGTGTATCTCCCAGAAAATAGCCCAGCCTGGATAAGAAAACTTGAAGAGAGCCATTGTTGTTTCAGTTCTCTATATAGAATTTGAGTTTACTCTGTTAAGTACAAGCATATCAGACAATTCAAAGGAAAATCCAGCTGAATCCCATCACAAAGCAGGATAGACTAAAGCTCACATGAGGAAGCCTCTGTTTCTCTCACACATATTTCATTACTGCCCTGTTTCTTTCACTCACCTCACTACAACTGGTGCTAAAAAGTAGACTTAGCTCATCTGAAGGAAATGAGGACCTTGTGCATGGATAGAAAATGTCCAGCACTCCTTTTTCCCTTGGGACTCACTACAGAGCCAGGACAAAGAGCTGATTCCATGCTGGAGCTGTGATTCCATGGCAGCACCACTGTTCCTTCTCGCTGCTCTAGAGGGAATGGAGCACCCCTTGAGCCCTGGGGACTGCACCCTCTGGCCAGGGCCCTGCAGCAATGTCCCCCTGCACTTTCTCTCCTTTTCAGCCCCCTCCAAACCCTCCAGCCACTCTCTGCCTGTCAGAGGTGCTGGGGATGCTGCTGGAAGGGGAACTGGTCCCAGTGCTGCCTGCTCCCATCAGAGCTGCTGGGCTTTGCCTGAGCAGGTGACTTCCACACAGAATTCCTTTGAGCTGCTGCTTCTGAGGGAACAAAGAGGGAAAAGGCTCTTAAATCTCTCCTACAAACACTACACAGTGAGAAGAATCAGCAAAAGCATAGAATGCCACCCTCTCATGTAAAATACACGGAGCAAGGCTGTTTAAAGCAGTCTGTCACCATCCATTGTCAGCTGCCTGGCAGCCCCAGCAAGTGCTGTTTGAGACAGTTTGCAGGGGAGCAGGCCAGCCACCGTGTGCTCCCATATGCAGGTCAAGAGAAAGAGAGCTTCAATTAACCTCTCAGGGCTTTGAAGCAGGTGGTTGGCTCCAATCCCCACAAGTAATTGTAAAAAAGCTCAATTTGCCCTGTACAGTCTATGACAGCCTCCTCACTTTAGGCTAATCCAGACCAGAGGAAGAGAGCAGTTTGGGAGGAGTAATTGGGAAACCATTTGATGTTCAGGTCACAAAGGTTTCTGCACCCTTTGGGGGAGGAGGTAAAACAGAGGGGATGTGAACTGACAGGAAAACAACAGATGCCTGCTTGTGGCTCATCTCTGCATGCAGGGTCTGCTCCAAGCTCCTTCCTCACCCTCAGCTGGCAGGTCATCCTGCAAGGAGCCCTCACAGGAGACAAGACAGCCACAGTCCCCTGGCTGTTTATTATTCAGGAGGTTTTTGGTCGTGCTGAAACCCTGCTGGGCACAACCATTTTCCTCCACACTCTCTAGCGTGGGAGGGGAGAGCAAGATCTGCTTCAGCAGAGACCTGGCCACAGCAACATCCATCTCCTGTCTGCAGCACCTCGGGGGGCCCAGCCCACCCCTCATCCCCAGGGTCGTCCTTTTTCACCCTCGGGCAAACACTTCTCACTGATATTTACACACAGCTGTGTACGGACATGGATAATGAATTATAAAGGAGAAACTCCTACCCGAAGGAATGAATTCAGTGCAAAGTAATGCTGCCTAAGAGGATGTGAGACCAAGCACAGTGCAAAGCTGTCCTGCGGCACTTCTCCACCTGTGAGTTTTTGACACGAACCCCACAAAGGGATGGTGCTAATTTTACAACCCATTTAAAGAAAACTGAGGCAGACACCATGTGTGTCAGAATTTGGTCTAACACAGAATCTTTTCAGCTGAAAAACTCAGCCATTTGGTTATCCACTCAGGTCCCCAGGTAATTTAAATTTGAAGTTCAGGTTCACCCTTGAGAAGAGGTGCTTGCTGCCAAAAGAGCCTTCACCACTGCTTCAGAAACACTGGATTTACAAGAGGAGGTTTTTGCTTGGGGTCAAGATCTACTTGTCTTTAAAAATACCTGATGGGTGTGCAGACTGCAGAGTTGTAACCCTGATTTTTCTCATTCATTTCTCATCCCTTGCCTGCCTGTCTCCCCTAAATAGCAAGGGGCAGAAAGATGTGCCTCATGTCTTGAGACAAAACAAAATGTATTCCCAAACCCTTTTTAGATAAGAAACGATGGTTTTGTTTAAATTCAGAATTGTGCCTGACAGCAGTCAGTCTAATGAATGAGAGGCTTCTTGTTTTGGCTGCAGCTGTGTGTTATGTCATGACATGACAATTATCCAAGCTCTCACCCACATTCGTGTGTTGAGTGATAAAATCAAAACTTTTCATAAGATTTTGTTACTCTTTTAAAATTAAAACAAATTGGCCACGATTGAATGACAGTTGTGCCCAGAGGTGACCAACACCCTGTCCTGTTTGAATTCCAGCTCTGCCCAAAGGTGACCAACACTCTGTCCTGTTTGAATGACAAACACATTGTCCCATTTGAATTCCAGCTTTCCCCAAAGGTGACAAACACCTTGTCCTGTTTTTGGATGACAAACACCCAGTCCTGTTTGGATGACAGGCACACTGTCCTGTTTGGATGACAAACAGGCTGTCCCATTTGAATTCCAGCTCTGCCCAAAGATGACCAACACCCAGTCCTGGTTTTGGATGACAAGCGCCCTATGCTGTTTTTGGATGACAAGTACCCAGTCCTGTTTGGATGACCAACACCCAGTCCTGTTTTTGGATGACAAGCACCCTATGCTGTTTTTGGATGACAAGCACCCAGTCCTGTTTGGACGACAAGCACCCAGTCCTGTTTTTGGATGACAAACACTCTGTCCTGTTTGGATGACAAACACTCTGTCCTGTTTGGATGACAAGCACCCAGTCCTGTTTGGATGACAAGCACCCAGTCCTGTTTTTGGATGACAAGCACCCAGTCCTGTTTGGATGACCAACACCATGTCCTGTTTTTGGATGACAAGCACCCTGTCCTGTTTGGATGACAAGCACCCAGTCCTGTTTGGATGACAAGCACCCTGTCCTGTTTTTGGATGACAAGCACCCAGTCCTGTTCCAGGTGTGTGTGGCAGTGCCAGTGCCCTGTGCCACCCTGTGCTGTTGTCACCTGCTGGGGCTCCTTGGGCTGATCCCTGAGGCTCTGGTCCCACCTGCACAGGTAGCACAGAGCTGTGTGAAGCTCCCAGAGCCCACCAGGACCCAGCCAGGTGAGGGGCACCGTGTGCTGAGGGGTCATGGCCCTTGCCTGCCACCTCTGTCTGTGCCCCTCACAAATCACCCCGGGTCCAAGCCCCGTAAAAGGTGCCAGGCCTCACAAAGATCTCTTTCTTTCCTACAAGCAGGGATTTTTCCATGCAGATAATTCTCACAATAGTTCTGCCTCCCCCTGCCCCAGCTCATCTTGTGCACTGGGGTCTGCAGATATTGCCTGCAAGCAATTTGAGGCAAATGGTAGATCAAGAATATACAGAGTAAAGGATGGCAAATGACATGATGCTGGAATTTAAACTAATAAAACAAGAGGTTTTATTCCCTTTTAATCTTCCACATGTGCAGAAGAGTCTTGGAAGTGTCATTTTTGAAGCATTCTTTTCCCGTTAATTTGTTTTTATTGGCAAATCAGGTCTCCAAGTACTGTTCTCTGAAATAACTGCTGTAGTTTCAGATAGGAGTGTTGTTTTTAGGAATCCCCTGAGATATATTCTGAGCTTTCTTTCCTACTTAGAAACGATAGCCAGAGTTTAAGTCGAGTATTCCCCATCCCATGTGCTCGATACGTGTTTGTTTTTCATCTTATCACTGAATAATAACGTTCCACAGGAACAGGACACAAACTGCCTGGCTCACAGCAGTCCAACAGCTACACTTACCAACAGGATTAGAAGGATTTCCCCCTCCCTACCACCAGCTTTCACTGGAGAAAAGGTAAAAAGTGAGATAGGTCAAGGTGAGCCTGAAGCGGTTCCAATGCTCCTCATCCTAAGCAGTCTTTAATTGCAACATCCACCAGGAATTAAACCCAGGCTGGTCACATCATCTGCCAGCAGGAACAGGGCTGTCTTTGGGTTGGTTATTTGCAGATACATCTGCTCTTTTTTTAATTACCCAAAGGCTTGATCTTAAAACTGCTGAAGTCAATCCAAACAAATCAAATGGAGGATGATCCAGTACCAGAGTTTCACTGGTTAGCAGCCATTTCCAAAACTACACAACCAAACCCATTGGGAAGTCCAGGCTATTTTGAAATTATCCTTTTGTAATAGTCTTTCTTCCCAGTTTTATTGTTCTAAAGGAGTAAAGCAGGAGATCCAAAACTCATATCTGGACTTGTAGTGTCTCTAATGAGAGACAGAAGCATGGCCTAGCAACTGCTTGGAGTTGGAGGAGCACAGAGGCTGCCACAGACCCAGTTTAAAGCCCCCAAAATAATCCCTAGTGAGCTGCAAGAACATCACAGCACAGCCAGGAGCACCATCCCTGTGCCTGCCAGGCAGGGCTGTCCTAAGAGCACTTCTGGCAGGGTAAAAGTGCAGCCTGTGATTTACACCCAGCCTGACTGGAACAACCAGGAGGTAGCAGCAAGGATGAAAGGAAAATCCTTCATCCAGGAAAGCACAGATCTGGAAAAGCAGATAATTTACTGGAGTGCTGTGTGTTCAAGAGACCAGAAAACCTCGAGCAGGGGGTTTGTGGAGGGGGAGCAGCAGTTCCACAGAGCTGGTGTGGATACCAAGGGAGCAGCAGCAGGACCACAGAGCTGCTGAACCCTCGTGCTGCAGTGAAAGAAGGCTCTGCTCATTTTCTCTGAGGATCAGTGTTTAACACTGCTGAGGAACAGAAGCAGGAAATTGAGGGAGGAGGGAGATGAGCCCAGGTATAGCCTGTGATGATGTGAATGGGTGTTTGAAGTTTTAAGAGTGGTTTTAGCATTTAACCCCCATTGAAACGCACTGAACTAGAGGGAAGGACAGCGTGGCAGACATTAACATTTGGGTTTAACAATACAGACAATTGCTGAGCCTTAGAGAAGGTGCACTGATCCATGAATGCACGATGAGAGTTTAAAAACCTGCTGAACGGAACGGAGTGTGCACTATTCAAAAACTGTTGATCTGTGCAAAATTATTAAATAACACTTGAGATGTGCCAGGATTGCAGTCCCAGGTGCAGAGCAGCTGCTCCCCTTCTCTCCCCAGCACGGTGCAGGGGCGTTCCTGCTGGAGAGGAGAAGTTTGGCAGGGGCACAGCTCCAGAGGGGAAGGTGGGTGAGCACTCACACTGCAGCCTGCTGCTGAATTCCAGCTCAGCAGCAACCCCTGAGCACCCACAGCACACAGCAAGGGCAGCTGCTCCACTTGCCTCCTGATTGATTACGGAGAGGGAATACTGAGAGCGAATGGGGAGCAGCTAAAGCAGTACATGGGGGCTGCCAAAATGTTCTCTGCTTCACGAAATGAGATCCTCTACCCATCGGCTGAGATTTTAATTAACAAAAATCAAGTTGAGGAATTCTATTGGAATGAAAAATTCCTGTTTCTGCTCTCTCATCACCGTGTGCAGACTGAGAAAGAGAGATTATCTGCACTAGGTGAGCTCCATGGCCATGTTAAGATGAAGAGAAGAGAAGAGAAGAGAAGAGAAGAGAAGAGAAGAGAAGAGAAGAGAAGAGAAGAGAAGAGAAGAGAAGAGAAGAGAAGAGAAGAGAAGAGAAGAGAAGAGAAAAGAGAAGAGAGAGAATGCCTTTGCTCATGGTACCTGGGACAGGCAGTGGTTGGTCCCCCAGGAATGTCACCTGCCCTGCAGGAAAAGAAATGCTGCTCAATACCAAGAACCAAATGCTGGAGGTGGCTGTGTTGGTGCTGCTCAATACCAAGAACCAAATGCTAGAGGTGGCTGTGTTGGTGCTGCTCAATACCAAGAACCAAATGCTAGAGGTGGCTGTGTTGGTGCTCCTGAATACCCAGAACCAAATGCTAGAGGTGGCTGTGTTGGTGCTGCTCAATATCCAGAACCAAATGCTAGAGGTGGCTGTGTTGGTGTTCATTAATACCCAGAGCCAAATGCTAGAGGTGGCTGTGTTGGTGCTGGTTAATACCCAGAGCCAAATGCTAGAGGTGGCTGTGTTGGTGTTCATTAATACCCAGAACCAAATGCTAGAGGTGGCTGTGTTGGTGCTCATTAACACCCAGAGCCAAATGCTAGAGGTGGCTGTGTTGGTGCTGATTAATACCCAGAGCCAAATGCTAGAGATGGCTGTGTTGGTGCTCATTAACACCCAGAACCAAATGCTAGAGGTGGCTGTGTTGGTGCTCATTAACACCCAGAACCAAATGCTAGGGGTGGCTGTGTTGGTGCTGCTCAATACCCAGAGCCAAATGCTAGAGGTGGCTGTGTTGGTGCTCATTAACACCCAGAGCCAAATGCTAGAGATGGCTGTGTTGGTGCTGTTTAATACCCAGAACCAAATGCTAGAGGTGGCTGTGTTGGTGCTGCTCAATACCCAGAGCCAAATGCTAGAGGTGGCTGTGTTGGTGCTGATTAATACCCAGAGCCAAATGCTAGAGGTGGCTGTGTTGGTGCTGGTTAATACCCAGAACCAAATGCTAGAGGTGGCTGTGTTGGTGCTGCTCAATACCCAGAGCCAAATGCTAGAGGTGGCTGTGTTGGTGCTGCTCAATACCCAGAGCCAAATGCTAGAGGTGGCTGTGTTGGTGCTGCTCAATACCCAGAACCAAATGCTAGAGGTGGCTGTGTTGGTGCTGCTCAATACCCAGAACCAAATGCTAGAGGTGGCTGTGTTGGTGCTGCTCTGAGCACAGCGCTGCTGCAGGGGGTGGGGAACCAGAGGGACTCTGCTGAGATGTGTGAAAGAGAACGGGATGGCAGGGACACAGCCTGCCTCTGAAAATCTGATCCAGCCCTTGTTGAAGCAAGTGAGAGACTTTCTCCTGCTTTACTGGCCCCAGACCAGGAGTTTTCAGGGCTGTGAGGACTTCACTGTCTATTGTAATGCAGTGACAGCCAACTGTGACACAAGCTTGGAACAAAGACTTGCAGGCAGTGTGGTTCTGGAGGCTCAAGCTCTCTGCTGTGTCACACTTCAAGTTGTTTGGACCAACTGCAATTATCCCTTGATGGAGCAGCAGTTCCACTGCCAGGATGCAGCAGAGCAGGTGCACATGAAGCAAGTTCAAGCTGATTTCAGTCTCAGAACAGTTTGTGTTTAGGGAAAGCTTCAGGAATACTTTTTTCTTCCCATTCAATCACTACTTTTGTTGGTAATGAGAACACACGGAGCAGAGCTTAGAGCAGGATGTCCTTTCTTCCTTACCCACTTGTGATCAAACTCCTGTCAGTCCCACTCTTGCTCCGTGAGTTTCTGTTTCTTTGGAGCAGTCTCACGTGCAAGCCAGTCTGGCTCCTGCTGGTCTTGTCAGCATCCTTCCATCCAGGCTGCTCATCTCCACCAGACATCTCCATTCCCAGCACTGGGACACAGGATCTCTCACCAGCACCAATCCCAAGCACACGCTCTCGTCTGAGGTGGATTTGCTCAAATGTTTGATCCTTCCACTTGTGCAGATAAGGCATTACCAGCACTCGTTAGTTTATGTAAACATCCACATTTTTCATATTCATCAGCTGCTATCCCAGAAGGGCTCAAGAGCTGTTTCTGTGCTGAAACCCCAGCAGATGGTACCAGCTCCTTCTTGCACCCATCTAATTGCAAACACGGAACCTGCTCTGTAAAAGCTGTTAATTAGGTGAAAATAACACATATGTTTGAGCTGTAAGCTAAGGTGGGTTTTCCCCCCCTCTCTGTTTTCCCCCAACTGAATTGCCCACACAAATGGGGTTATAAACTGACAGAATAATTTGCAGATGGGCGAGAGAAGTAAGAAGGGAAAATACTCAGGCAGCATCAGATGTAACATTCCTTGCAGAATAATGGGCTTTAAAAGTCATTTTCTGTGCACTAAGTAAACTAAATGTTCATGATTCATGGCTCTAATCCCTGTGACTGAAATTTAAGATCTAAAGCTCCATGAAATTAAAGAAAAAGAAACAATTACATGCATATTCATTCAATTTCATGTATTGCGTATCCTTCAAGTTTTCAAAAACATTTTAACAGGGGGGAACAGAAGTTTCTAAAGACTGTGCTTGAGAAAACCCAGCAGATGAGCTCTAACTGCTGAAGCCAAGCACCCTTCTGTGCCTGCTGGCTCCTCAGCATTCCTGGGGAATGCAAATATTCCATAGGTGAGACAAGACAGGGTGCACAAAGCTCAGGGCACCGAGTGAGCAGAGCCCTCGTGCAGGACAGCTCAGCCTTGCCCAGCTGCAGAGGAGCACAGGGGAGCAGAGCAGGTGCCCATCAATGCCTGAGCTGCCCCTGCAGGAGCCCTCATCAGGCCTGAAGTTTGAGCTTTCATCTTTTCCAGATTCTGTACTGTGTCAGTGTGCATTTCTGAACTCCATATAAAGTGCCAGCAGCTCTCCTCACAGCTCAGGCACACAGAACAATCCTTTTCCTCCTTTCCTCAGGCACACAGAACAATCCTTTTCCTCTCCTCATGCACACAGAACAATCCTTTTCCTCCTCTCCTCAGTCCCACAGAACAATCCTTTTCCAGCCCCAGAACCAAGGACAGCTGCAGCTCCAGCCCCAAAAAGTGCAATCAACAGGGAATGGAGGGGAGCAAACTGGGAGGATGAGACTGCACAACCTGGAGCTGGAATCAGACAATGAACCCAATATGGAAATGGACCAAAACTGATAAAAGTGTGAAAACTCATGAAATGCCATCCAGCTTGGGTGTAGCCCTGGCTGAGCTCCTGCACTGCCCAAAGTGCATCCTTTGAAGGCCTTTTAGTAAATCCCTGCTTTATTAATTTAACTCTGCACAACCTCTGTTCTAGGCAGCCTCTCAAGGTGTCCCTCAAGGAGAAGGAGCCCCAGGTGCTGCTCCTCCTGCCATGGGACAGAGCATCCCTTCCCCAGGGCTGCCATGGGAGTGTGGCAACAACAACAACAACACTGCAAAGCCCCCAAGAGCAGACAGACAGGCTCTGAAGCTTGGGAGCTTAACAGCATTAAGAGCAATGTCTTAAGTCATGAATATTTGCCACACTAATCTAGCCTTTAATCTTCTCCCAGTAACACAAGGATACACCATCATTATCCCAAAGGATCAACAGAAAACCAGAAAAAATCCCCAGAAAGCTCTTGGATACACAACAGCACACTTTTGTTTTGTACAGATAACTCTGGCCCTGTGCTTAGACAGTGCTGCATCGACATTCATAAGTCTTTCCAGTTAGTTTTTAGTCTCTGAGCCACAAATAATTCATTAATTAGTGAAAAAAGGACTTTAGGACAGACAACACAGGCAAGAAAAGCAGCCCTTAAACTGCATTTATTCAGCCAAGTGCTTCAATAGAATTATTTGGAGAGAAGGTCAAGAGTCTTTACCTAAAAATTACTTTTCTCCTCTGGTCTTCTGAGACTGGACTATAGTGGACTGCCTTGCTCATCTAATCCAGGAGGGCACAGAGGATCAGCATTAGGAGAGGCTCCCTGGCCAGGAAAGTGCTCTGGAATTTCCTTCTGGACTGTGCCAGGCCTGATCTGTGCTCCATGGACAGCACTCACAGGGAATATTCCTCAGGGAAACACAGGGAGCTCCCCTGGACCAGAGACTGGAAAGGAAAAGTCCCTATGTAACAAAAATATGGAAAATCTGCTGCTCACACCAGCAGCTGCCTCTGTGTTGTGCACCTGGAGCAGGAGAGGAGTGAATTGTCCCTCTGTGCAGGAAGGAGCAGAGACTGGAACAGAACAAATCCTGCAGGGGCTGTTCAGGAGAAAGCTCAGGGTGACCCCTGCTCTGCCCTCTCTGCTCTTCCACTTCCATTGTGCCAGGAAATCCAGACTCCAACGAGGGTGAAAGCAGCACATCCCAACCTCTGCAGAGCAGAATATCTTAATAATTACAAACAATTATTTATAATTACGTATATTTATAATTACAAACGTAATTATACCGAGGTAATTACAAATGCCTGGTGCAACTGTAATAGGGATGTTTGGCTGCTGCAGTGCTACAGTGAATGAGCTGCACTGAATGTTCTGGCACTGCTGGGCACTGATGCTGGGCTCCCACCCCAAGACCAGCAGGAGTGAGGGGGCTCTGACATCTCCAACATCTCCCACATCTCCCTTTCCTCCTGCAGGGACAGGCTGGAGCTGCTGTGCTGCCCTTGAGGTGTCCTGCAGAGTGTTGGGGACATGGCCTTGCCAGGGGTGACACCTTTCCCTGTAGTGAGATGGGGAAATGGCCTTGCTAAGGGTGACACCTTTCCCTGCAGTGTGATGGGACATGGCCTTGCTAAGGGTGACACCTTTCCCTGCAGTGTGATGGGACAAGGCCTTACCAAGGGTGACACCTTTCCCTGCAGTGTGATGGGGACATGGCCTTGCTAAGGGTGACACCTTTCCCTGCAGTGTGATGGGGACATGGCCTTGCTAAGGGTGTCACCTTTCCCTGCAGTGTGATGGGACAAGGCCTTGCCAAGGGTGACACCTTTCCCTGCAGTGTGATGGGGACATTGCCAGGGGTGACACCTTTCCCTGCACAGTGATGGGACATGGCCTTGCTAAGGGTGACACCTTTCCCTGCACAGTGCTGGGACATGGCCTTGCCAGGGGTGACACCTTTCCTTGCAGTGTGATGGGGACATTGCCAAGGGTGACACCTTTCCCTGCAGTGTGATGGGGACATGGCCTTGCCAGGGGTGACACCTTTCCCTGCACAGTGCTGGGACATGGCCTTGCTAAGGGTGACACCTTTCCCTGCAGTGTGATGGGGACATGGCCTTGCTAAGGGTGACACCTTTCCCTGCACAGTGCTGGGGACAAGGCCTTGCTAAGGGTGACACCTTTCCCTGCAGTGTGATGGGGAAATGGCCTTGCTAAGGGTGACACCTTTCCCGGCACAGTGATGGGACATGGCCTTGCCAAGGGTGACACCTTTCCCTGCACAGTGCTGGGACATGGCCTTGTCAGGGGTGACACCTTTCCCTGCACAGTGCTGGGGACATGGCCTTGTCAGGGGTGACACCTTTCCCTGCACAGTGCTGGGACATGGCCTTGCTAAGGGTGTCACCTTTCCCTGCACAGTGCTGGGACATGGCCTTGCCAAGGGTGACACCTTTCCCTGCAGTGTGATGGGGACATGGCCTTGCCAGGGGTGACACCTTTCCCTGCACAGTGCTGGGGACATTGCCAGGGGTGACACCTTTCCCTGCACAGTGCTGGGGACATTGCCAGGGGTGACACCTTTCCCTGCACAGTGCTGTCCAAACCCACCCATCCAGCCCCACACACCTGCCACGAGCCACTGAGGGGGTTTGTGTTCCTCTGGGGATTCCCTGTGAGCCATCCATGGGGATTTTACAGAAGAATGAACTGGCACAATCCCTCTTTTTCCCAAGGAGGGAACACAGCCTGTCAAACCCCTGAGGACGTGTCATAGGTGGCTCCAAGGGACACATGTGGCACAAGGGTGGCAGGTCCAAAACTCCCAAAATCACAGCAAAAAGATTCTGCAGACCTCATGGCAGAAAACAAAACAAACCGCAGACTTTTCCTCTTTTAAGAACTTTTAAAAAAACCTACTCACAGTGAGAACAAATGTTAAAATGCCACATTCCGGGTGACACAAAATCTGCCTTTTTTCACGGAGCTCTTCAGAAACCATGACTTATTGAAATCAATACTTCACTATTGACTTTCACTTACAGGCAGAGATTGAATTATCAGAAAAACCAGCGCAGAGCTGCCTGAGTCCTGCACTGTGCTCTCACTGGAGCATTTTTGATCCAAAGCCTGCATGACACATGTGGACTGGGCTTCTCTCTCATCCAACAACACCCTGTTAAAATCCATTTACAAACGAGCTGGCCTTCCTATCTGTCAGTCTTTCTGCCATGGACTGGTATGAACCCTGTCTAAATGCCAAGACAGATCTGTAAAGTTCTTCAGTTCCCCCCTGGAATCTGGGCACAAACAACTGTTCCAGCTCATGCATGAAAGGTAAGTGACAAACTGCAGAGTGCTGCCATAAGTTTGCTCTTGTACTTTAGGATTTTTCCTCTTTTCTTTTGTTTTTCAACATCTTCCCTTAGGGCTGTGTAGATACAGGAAAACGTGCCATGGTGAAAGAAGAGAAAAACAGGGCAAGAGTGGGAAAATGTTTCTGCCTTCTCTTCATTTCATCACAAGGGAAGTTTATGTAAAAGCTATATGAGACATAAAAATACATCCCCAGAATCACAGAAAACCTATAAATCTGACTCCTTTACCAGAAATTATGACTTCTCTTTCCTAACCAGAAGATTTACAGGTGCCACACAAACAGAAAAGGCTTCCAGATTGTGTCTGGAAAGGAAATGATGTCATTAAAAATGGTGCTTTGTTAAAAGTCCCTAGAAAAACAGATGGGAAAAGCCTGTGTTAAAAATGCCTGGAAGAAGAGGCAGGGCAAGCAGAATGAGAACAAAGTAATCAGGCAACCAAGCAGGCTGAGAGCACCAGGGAGTGCCCCTGGATGAGCTGGACATTGCTCAGGCTGGATTTGGGTAAAAATAAATTGCAGTTTTCCACGTGCTGCAGGCTCTGGTCCATTCTTTGCTGTGGTTGTACCCAGACTGGTTCAGGCAGCAGAGATTTATTTGAATTTTAGTCACATTGCCAGGCCCAAGGGGGTTTGCTCAGAGGGACATGGTCAGAGAGCAGGCACAGAGGTGCAACCCAGATGTGAACATCCCATGCACAGACACAGAAATTCCTTCCCATGAAACCCCAGGTCCCTCTCTTACTTTCATCTCCTACTTGCTAGAGCTACAAAAGAACAAGCTAATGCGAAGGACAGATTTAATTTCTTAATTAATGCACAACTTTCCTTTGTGCTGCTGCTCTCTGGAGACACTTCCTCCCCATCCCCACGAACCAAACTGCAAACCAGTGCTGGGATTGCCCCATTTCTGCCCAAGCAGAACACGAGTCCTGTGCAGCATTTGCATCCCAGGCATCCCTGCTGCAGGTGCTGCACTGTGCTTTTATTCTCTGTGCAATCAGCACTGAAGGCTCAATAGATTTTGCCTTTATTTTCTAGAAGAGCCTCCTGCTCCCTGTCTTCTTTTAGTTTTTCTTAATAGTGGCTTCTCAGCTGACATCACCTGGATTTTTTCCCAGTGTTTGTGCTGCAGGTGCCCTTTGGAGGCTGTGGTAGGACAGCTGTCATCTCCTCCTCTGCAGCTTCACTTCCTATTTCATCCCAAAATCTTCAAATAGTTCCTTGCCTTGATCTCCCACTCCTGTGGCAAAGGAGGGTTTGGTGAAGTTCTGTCTGGGATTTTAACCATGCTTGCTGCCAAAACCCATACATTTTTTTCTGTCCATTTGGCTTATTCTGAGATATTTTCATATTCTTGCCAGCCTTTCAAGGAGGGCTCCTGAGTTTGAAGGAAATTCTTTCTGCTGTCAGAAATCTCATCCTTATGGCAGGACACCCCTGCAGCAGGGGCTCTGAGGTCAGTTTGTGGTGACCCAAGCCATCAGCCCCTTTAACCCTGTTCAAGTCTCATGTTTCATGCAGGTCAGAGATGCAGCCCTGTTGATTTCACTGGAGACAGGACCCTTCTCTGTGGCACTGAGAAATTTGGCTTTCAGCACTTTGCTGCCTTCACTGCTGCCCAGCACTGCAGAAGGTCTCCAGCCCTCAGAGAGCTGTGCTCAGGGCACCTGCACTTCTTGATTCAGCATCTCATTCTCGTGCAGATTCCAATGCCCCTCCATGCTGCCCTTCAGCTCTGGCTGCACACTGCACTTCAAGGGGATCGTGCAGAAAATATTTTATTCAGAGCAGAATAACCCAAATTCACTTCTGTGCCCCCGTGCTGCTGGCTGGAAAACACACTGGGACCTGGAGGGTGCACCTCACACACCTGTTGCTCTGGTTTTTAAAGTTTTTCTAAGCTTTTTGATCTTTACATTCTTGTAACGAACTTTCTCACACACTTTCTGTAAATAACTCATTGTTTTGCATTCTTTTATGGAAGAAGAAAAATCTGAGGGACTGTTGGTTTGTGCAGTGTCACTGGAGAGGTGGCACTGTCATTCTCCAACCCACTGTCACTTTTGGAAATCTAGAAATGTTAGAGTCACAAATTAAACTACCCTCTTTTTTACCTTAGAGAGCTGTGTGTCTGTGTTGTTTTATTTTGTGTCCTGTAGTGACACACACCTGGCAGCACCTGAAAGGAGCACCCAAGAGCCTTGGAAAGGATTTGGTGCAAAGCATCCATTTCTTGAGAGGTGAAAAGCCCCCCCAGTTGTGACAGATTGTACCTATGGGCACCTCCTGCTCCTTGGAGAGCAGCACAGGCACAGTGCCTGCAGCTACAGCCCAGGGCTCAGGAAAGGCTGCACCAGCATTCTGGGAAGGGATGAGGTGCTCCAGTAAAATTCCTGCTTTTCAGGATACCTTCTGTTTCTTTTCCTTATTTCACTTCTTGCCTGTCAGTCTCACCCCAGCCTTCTTTATTTAGAATCACCTTCATTTTCAGGTACCACAGGCTTTTCCCTGAGCCTGCAGCTCTTCCTGAACTCCCAGTGACAGACAGAAAAAATTATTTGAAAGACAGGCAGCAGCAGCCCCCTTCAGGATCTCTTCAGTGTCACTGAACAGAATCCCTGACTCTCACAAGGTCAGCAGCCTTCTCTGAGGAGCCACACTCCTGTACAAAACCATCTGTGCTTTCCTCAAATGGGCCAAAGCTTGGAGGCATCTTCTAACAAGAATTCTGGGGATCAAAGTTGGCAATAATAGATTTTTCCTCAGCAGAACTGGTTACACAAGATGAAAATATCAATAATAGCATAAGGCAATGAAACAAGCCCCACTGTCACGTTTGTGAGGAACAGAAGGTCTCAGCAAATGGCTTGTCTGGGAGATTTCAGACCCACCAACAGCCCTGCAAACAGCAAACGAGCTGGGACTCCAACAATTCCAGTGCTGAGGTGTCCACAGCATCCACACAACAATTCCAATGCTGTTGGAATCCACGGCATCCACACAACAATTCCAGTGCTGAGGCATCCACAGCATCCACACAACAATTCCAGTGCTGAGGCATCCACAGAATCCACACAACAATTCCAGGGCTGTGGCATCCACAGCATCCACACAACAATTCCAGGGCTGTTGGAATCCACAGCATCCACACAACAATTCCAGGGCTGTGGAATCCACAGCATCCACACAACAATTCCAGTGCTGAGGTGTCCACAGCAGGGCTGGGCAGCATCCACACCCTGTGGGCTGTCACTCTGTGCAGGGCCAGCACCAAGGAAAAGCCTCTCAGGGTCTGAGCTCTCCATGGCAGCACGGCTGATGGATCCTCCCCATGGAAATGCACTCAGGGTCCAGCTGCAGCCCTGGGGCTTTCTCCCTGTGTCCCCTTGCATGAGGACACCAAAGCCATCCCTGGTGCTCTGCAGGAGCAGGGGGACCCTGGGGAGCTGCAGGATGGGCTGGAGGGAGGAAACACAGCCCTGCCCTAAGGGTACAGGATCTGCAGCTGCTGTTCCCCTTTATCCTTTCTCTCCTTCCGTGCCACTTTGCCTCTGCTTTTTGTCCTCAGATCCTGATCTTCACTTAGCAATTGTGAAAATATTTTCTTGGCATTTATAGTACACAAAATGTGCTTAAAAACACAGCAATGAAGCATTTACTCCAAGGAAGGACTTTCTCATTTCACTCTCATAATCTCTCATGCTAAACTCACTGCAGGTTGGGGAAATCTGGAAGTCTCCAGCTTCTGTGTGGCAGGAACTATTTAAGTCTGCAGATTTCCAGTATGGCTGGTTTGAAATCTTTTATTTGTGGGGTGGCAATAAAAGATGTGGAGAGAAAATCTCCCCTGGCAACATGTACTCTTGAAAGGCCCTTTCAAAGCAAACATCCCAGCAGTAAGAAATGCTTCAGCATGCCACGTTCCCATCTTCCCCTTCCTTCCCTCTCCACCTCCCCAGCCTGTGCTCTTTGCATTGGAATAATGAATTTCTTTGTGCCCCATCTTACAAAAGTGTTTCACATCACCTCCATGCACTTGGCTGGGGAAGACCCTGCAATCACAAGTTCTGTTCTCTCACACAGCACTGCAAGTATTTCATGTTTCTTTGAAGCCAAGTGTTATCAGCTGGCCATGTAATATTCAGTTTTGGGGAGGAAAAAAAAAAAGATGATTGTATTCTGAAATACTGATTGCATCAAATGGCAACTAGATTGTGAGACAGTAATCATGCTGAGCTCAGGCGATTAAAAACTCACTTGGAAAATTGCTGCTTGCTGAGCCTTTATGGAAAGAAATGAATTAAGAAGGGAAACAATAAGGAAGGGCATACATTAATTTGGCTCTGCAGTGCCTAATGCTGATTGTAAGAGATCTAAGGAAGAACTGTGTGTCTTAAGGATTTCCTCTTATGTTTCCAGAAGGAAACCTGAGAGCCACCGGAGGGGGATTGCAAATTAAATCCTAACAGCAATCTCAGAAGCAGCAATTGGAAAGGAGCAAATAAATAAACAATATAAATAGGAGCTAGCACTTCCTGCTAGGAGCTCCTCTTTTGTGACAATGCCTCTCACACAAAGGAGTGCCCTTGCTGGCAGCCCTGCAATCTCATCCATCCCTGGTCCCTGCTGAGCTGTGCTGGGGGTTTGCACAAGGAGCTCACCACAGGATGAGCTCCCTGGTCTCTGTGTTGCAGCTCTTGTGCTGTTGCAGCTCCCTGGTCTCTGTGCTGTAGCCAGCTCTGTGGGGCTCCTGTGCAGCTGCAGGGCAGAGCTGCAGGACAGAGATGAAGGACAGAGCTGCAGGGCAGAGCTGCAGGACAGAGATGAAGGACAGAGATGAAGGACAGAGATGAAGGACAGAGATGAAGGACAGAGCTGCAGGACAGAGATGAAGGAAGGACAGAGATGAAGGACAGAGATGAAGGACAGACCTGCAGGGCAGAGATGAAGGACAGAGCTGCAGGACAGAGATGCAGGGAGACCTGCAGGGCAGAGCTGCAGGGCAGAGCTGCAGGGCAGAGATGAAGGAAGGACAGAGATGAAGGACAGAGCTGCAGGACAGAGATGAAGGACAGAGCTGCAGGACAGAGCTGCAGGGAGAGCTGCAGGGCAGAGCTGCAGGACAGAGATGAAGGACAGAGCTGCAGGGCAGAGATGAAGGACAGAGCTGCAGGGCAGAGCTGCAGAGCAGGGAGACCTGCAGGGAGACCAGAGCAGGGAGACCTGCAGGGCAGAGCTGCAGGGCAGAGCTGCAGGGCAGGCACTGTGTGCACAGCACTGGCACTCAGGGCTGAGCACACTGCAGGCAATCTGAATAATCCATCAAATGAACGCCCAGGCCCGTGCCAGGAAGGGAAATGTTCTCTCCCAGCCTCTTGCTGACACCTCCACCAGTTCAGGGCTCTCTGCTCATTGCCCCCTGTGGCTCACAAGGGATTTTGGGCCAGGCTGACACTGGGGGGAGATTTCACCCTCGGCCCAGCAGTTTCCATATCCATCCCTATGGCCTTGGATGCTCTTTTTGCCTCCCCTTTTGCTGCCAGACTCTGGTTTTGTACCATGGGTTTGGGTTTGACTCTAAACTTCCGTGTTTTTAAATGAAACCAAGTTTTTGCCATTCCATTGTGAACGGAGCTGCAGCAGATGTAAAACCAAAGTGCTGATCACTGTCTGGAACACCAGGGTGACTGAGGCTGCAGGGATGGCCCTGTCAGAGCCAGGGCTGGGAGCTGACTGCTCTCCCTGAACACAATGCCCATTTGTTCCTGAACCATGGAGCACTTCCAGTGCTTTTCCTCAGGAGAAATTCATCAAAGGAGTAAAACTCAACAACTTAATATTAACAAAAACGGATTCGTTTTCACAGTGAATTTGATGGAAAGCTGCTTAATTCCCCAGCCAAGCATCACAGAGTTCCAAATCTGTCCCTCAACTTCTTCTTGAACAGACGCAAACTTTAAAGTTTAATTGCCACTTAACACTTTTGATATTTTAAAATATTTACCTGGACCATTCTCCAATAGCCTGGCTCGACTCACAAAAACAACTCTAGCAATTCAAGTCTTAGATGTGGGAGTAAATGTCTTGGTACAGTGCCATGAGTATAAATCAGACCTTAAAAATTGACAAAACAAAACAAAATGCAAGATCCTGACATTTATTTAACCATTGAAGCCACTGCTCAAACTGAAGCTGAGGCACCCTCTTCCCAGAGCGTGCAATTAATTGGAATAGGAGAAAAACCACACCCCAGTGCAACTCTGCCATACTTCAGGCAAATGGAAAAAGAAATCCATTTATAACTTCACTTTATTCTTTCATCCTCATTTAATGAGTTGTCTGACTCAATAACTCAGCATTAAGCACGATTCTGTAAGGCTGGGTTTTCCCCATTCCCCTCAGAATCCCAATCCAACCTAGGTGTTAATTCTCCTCCTGTTCCTGATCCTGTGAAGAGCACCAAACCAGCTTTCACTCTGAATTCCAGTTCCATATAATGAGAATGCAAAACCATAAATAACTAAAAACCTAGCAGGAGAAAGCTGCCTTTGCCCACAGAGGAGGAAGGGAGCTGGTTACTGTCAACAGTAGCTGCTTCTTCTGTCAAATAAATTAACTGTACTTCAAACTGATGGTGCCATGGCAGCCTCCTCATCTCCATCTCCAACTCCAATTCAATCTCAAGGGAGAGCATCTCAGAACACGCTACTAAAGCACAGGTGTGGGTGAGCTAAACCACAGAAATAAACACCCAAACTGCCTTCAGAACCCCACTGTGACCCACAGAGCTGGGGAAACTCAGAGCTTTGGCTCTGCCAGTGCAAATCACTGCTGAGCTGCCCCAGTGCTGCAGACAGGTAGAGATAGAATAAAAGAAAGGCTTTATAAAATAGAGTTCAGGGCCTGCTGCTCTAGCTAAGCTAGCAGGCAGCTTGTAAGTCCCCATGTGAAAAAATCAGAGGAATGACATCCAGTTTGCATAACAATCTGTTCTTGTGGAGAAAAATAGGGTGCACCTGTAATAACAAAAGATCTGTCCCATGAGAATCCGTGAAGAAACTATGTAAACTAACCAAAAATAGAGGGATTTGATGGATATACCCACGGCGAGTAAACTGAGTTTCAGTGTATTGTTAGCCAATTAGATTTAACACGGTGCTTTCTGGTATTTCCTATAAATATGAGCTTTGTGAATAAGGAATTGGCTTTTCTGTCTGATTCTGCTGTGACACCTCAGCCCCAGGCTCTCTGGAAATGGAGGCACCTGGGGGTGGGTGCATTGTCACACAGGTGGTGCTGCCCCAGGCCCTGCTCTGGCTCAGGAGGGGATGCTCTGCCCCCCTCCAGCTCCCACATCAGGCAGGGCAGCCCAGAAAGGCTTTGCTCCATCCAGGGCTGACAGCTAATGGCTGCTTTAACTCTGACACCAGCAAACTGTGCCCTCTGCACGCCCCTGTCACTCCCCTGCCTGTCACACACACTGGCAGGACCTCAGCTGAGAGCACAGCTTGGCCCCAGGGTTTTGATGACAATGGGAATCTGAATTAATTTGCTCAAGCAGAATGATAGTTCAAGAGGTGTGAAAGCCTCGGAATCATGAGGTTCACAGAGCTGCAATTAGAATATTTAAATGGCCAGCTAGGATAAAGTCTACAAAGTACAGCTTGTGTCCTACAGAATCTGGAGGAGAAGCCTGTAAAAGTTTGTCATTTTCTCCCAGCAACAGCTACTTATGGCTGCCTTTATTGAGCGTGGACTTTGTTCATTTACTCGTGCATTTCTTACTATAAAATATTCCGAGTTTATCCTGAGCAATGCCATGGTTTGGGTGATGATTGTTTCCCAGGACTGGGATCCGTGCCCTTTGCATTTCTGCTCTCAGAGCAGCCAAATGCTAAGCCATAGAATTGTTTTCTTCCTCTGAAGTAGCAGCTGGTGCCTTGGAAGACACCATAAGCATCTCTGCCGAAATCTGTGTAATTGCACATGTCGGTGTGGTCTGCTCTGAGCGAATCCTTCTCCCAGACAAAACACTGTTTTCTCAAGCTGGCTTTGAAGGCTGTGTGTGTTCAAATATAGCTTCAGGAAGGCACACACATATATTTTGCTATAAACTGTGTACAACGTGTGCTGTATACAGAATATTAATGCCTCAATATGTGATTTTGTGCGACTGCCTCGCTGGCATCCTTATTGCTCTACATGGAGCTGGTTTGTGTGCAAATACAACTCCAAACACAAAGTTTTAGCTTGGCACAATCCTAAAACAATACAGATTTCCACCTGTTGTAGCGAGAGTGTTTCAAGCTAAATCTTTAATATGAAGTAAGTGGCTGTGGGCCTCTGTTCTGATCATACTTTGTCAAGCTAGAAAACTAATTAGCAGAATCTGGTGACCTGGATGTCAGAACCTCTGATATTTCAACAAAGAGCAAAATCCTTAATTCAACAGCAGACATATTGCAGAGAGATCTGATGTGCTCTCCTGCCCACCCCTAATGACTCATAAAGATGAACTTTGTATGGGGACAAAGAGAATGGACTTTTTGTCCAAAATAACCAGAAATTGCAAGAAGCTCTAATTTATAAGTTTGATGAATTGCAAACAGCTCGATGATAATTCATTATTGCCCTAACTGAGGCATATCTGCCTGCAGATACAAAAGGCAAGATGTTTAACAAGACAACTCTTTCTGGCCAATAAATCCTCCTGGGACAGGAGCGTCCCTGTCATCGCCACGGCACTGCTGGGACAGAGAGAGCAGCTGAACCAGAGCTCCTCAGCCCCAAAAACCCTGCTCAGCTCCCAGCCATGCTCCTGCTCGGCTGAGGAATGTTCCCTGTCATTGTTCCAGGAGCTGTGCCATGCACTGCAGAGCCCATCCCTGCCAGCTCCTGGGGACAGCTGGGCTGGAGCTGGCACTGACCCGGGGCTGCTCACAGCTGAGGGCATGGGGCACCAGCCAGGTGAGATTTAAAGGACAGGAGGGACACCGAGAAGGACTCAACACATTAAACACTCACACTTTAAAAGCTTTTTCAGCACCCTGGCCCCTGCTCTGGGGCAGTCACACCTGCAGGGTCCATTCCCTTCTGCCAGCCCTGAACCATTCCACTGAAGAAAAAGATCACTTAGAAAACAAGATCTGCTTCAAAATTCATAGTGCAAGAAGCCAAGTGGCACCGAAGTTAATCCATCATATAAACAAGCAGAGAGGATTTTCACTGCTTCCAGGAAGAGTTTGGCCTCCTGAAGGAAGGTAATTTCTGCACGAGTGACCACAAAATAAAGCTGCTGGGTAATACAGTCATAGGTACTCAAAAATATGATAGATGGAGGAACAAGATTAGCTCTGCTTTATGTACAAGTCCATCACATTCTTGATCACATACTTTAATGGCAAAGCAGCTGCAGAACTCGCAAATTACAAGCTCTGGCTTTGTTTTCAGAGCTGCTGCATAAATAGCTGTATTTAACAATGCAGCTTCCAGGCAGGCTCTTCTTTCTGCAAATTGTCCCAAGAATGTGCTGTGAGTCTGCAGCAAGGGATTGTTCTCAAAAATTCAGTGTCATCTGAATTGGAGAAGCTCAGTATCCCTCCATTTCCCCGTTTGGTTTTGCCCATGGGTCCTTGTTGCAGTCTTTGTGCTGGGGTTGGAGATCCCTGTGCCCAGGGCTGTTGGATAAGGTCCTCAGTCACTCATCTGCTTTGACTGGAAGAGGGAAGAACTCTCCTCAGATTTAATCTGTTTCAGCTATTACCTCTCCTGCCTTTGTTACACTGGTTTATTCTGCACATTAGATAAAGCCTGGCTGGCTGCTGCCAGGAAAATTAGGTCTTCTATTGTTTTACCATTAATTATGGAGAGTTCAAGATAAGGCTTGTGTTCCAAAAGTAGAGGGCAGGAACGGTTTGAATTTTACTTTCATTATAATTAGACAGGAAATTATGAAAAGGTGAAAAATAATTCATTGAAGAGCTTTCCTCTAGCAAGATAACAAGGAAGGCACATTCTGGCACAGATGGAGTTCACAGGGTGTTATTGAGCACCATTGTTCTCAGTGTGCCTGTGCTGGGCATGGGGAGCCTGTCTGTTCCTACTGATTCACATGTGGGCACAAATGGGCAGGGGGAGGCCCCTCACTCCCTGCTGTTCTACTGAGAGCCTTTTCTCCTACCAAAAAATTTAAAAAAATTTTTAAAAAATCAGGCTAAATTAGTCCAC
Source organism: Agelaius tricolor (assembly GCF_023055355.1). Lineage (NCBI taxonomy): Eukaryota > Metazoa > Chordata > Aves > Passeriformes > Icteridae > Agelaius > Agelaius tricolor. The sequence continues at coordinate 1,483,739 of NW_027269280.1, forward strand.
GGTGTAAGGCATTGAGTGACTGCAGAGATTAATTGGAACAATCAGTCACTTTCTGAGTAACTTGCAAAGGACATGGAGTTATGACTAATGGAAGGATGAATTAATTGGGCAGCTGTCTCTCTTTCAGCTGAACACTACTGAGATAAACATTTGGACTAAGGAGCTGTCCTCATTAGAATTTCTTCATTGGATGCTGATGGTTATGTTTACAACTACCATGAGACCCCAGAGTCTTCAGAATTTCCCTTCATGTGGAATTACTGCAGCTCAGGCTTTTAGAGGCACCTTCACAGAGCAGGGCATGAACCTTGCCTGCAGCTCCTCACTGAATCTGGCCATGCCAAAGCCCCTCAGGGTCCATTTCCTCCTGCAATAAACCCTCTGTAATCAACCTCTGCCACACTCCCACCATTTCTTTCTTTTCAGCTTCACGGCCTGATTATTTATTTAGGGTTTGCAGGAAAAGCAGGGACAGAGGTCCTGGAAGAAAGGGGTCCCTGGCAGGAGACACTGAATGAGGTGAAGATGAGGATTTTGGTCATCAGAGTCAATAGGAGCTTTATAAGCCATATAATGCAGGTGGAGGAGGGGTGAAGGATGAATTTCTCTCCTTGTTAGCAGATAAGGAAGCAAGATTCCAAGGGGAATGAGTGATTTACCCACAGTCACACAGGAAATCAGCAAGAGATATGGAAATTAATGCTGAGGAGCATTTCAGTGCCTTAATCATAAAGCCAATCTTTTCCCTCAAATGCCAACAGCATTAAATGTTCCTTTTAAATCATGGAATAAACATAAGACTTTCATTGACTTACAGGAATGTTTCCATCCAAATATTTTAGAGGGCAGCCAGTTCCAGTGGAAGGCTTGGTCAGTATTAGAATTTATGTCCAAACCTAGGAAGCAGGGATTGGGATGAACTAAAGCAAGTTCAGCTGTCAGATCCCTTTGAGGATCATATGCTGAAAATGCAAGGTCAAAAAAACCTGGGTGTGTTTTATTATATTTACCACTAATTAGGTAGGCTTTGGAAAAAAGGAGCTGAAATATTCTCTCCTTGGGTAGCTGTTAAACTGTTCAATGGCTGAGAACAGGGAAGATTCCCAGCTCTGGCACACAAATAAATCCCTTGTTCACCCCTTTGCCCATCTCTGAGCAGCATCAGGTCCCTGCCCAGAGAAACACATTTTGGACAAACACATAAGAGCCTGGGTGGAAGCCTGTTTTTATTTAATCTAGCTTCAATTCACTGTCTTAACTGAAAATAATGATGTTAGAGCAGTGATCAAAGAATTGTCTCATTAATTGGCTATTAAATCATTAGCTATTAAACAGAAATAAAAGGTTAAGAATGCAACACTCTATTCTGCCCAAAAGAATAGGAATATGTCTCCAGCATCAAAGAAACAATAAAGGCAGAATTAAGAGTGAAAAGAAGCTTAAGATAAGGCAATTAGATCCAAAATGCCTGACAACTCTCATTAGAGGGCTTAGCATTACAACCTATATGGAAAAGGCAACAGAAATTCAGAAGCAAAGTCAATATTGACTTTATCAAAGGGGCTTGTAAATGGAATATGCATTTTTCTGAAAAAAATATCGGCACATAAACATTGTACTAAATTTTAACTCAGCTAATTAATTGTTATGGATTCAATCTTGCAACCAATACATATATTTGCAGTTAAAAAATTATGCCTGAACAGCATTCAGTCTCAGTAATTGGTGACTGAAATCATGCAAGTATGCTGCAATTTTCACAAAAATAACATTACTCCCCATTTATACCACCAGGATGAGGCAATATCAACTCAACAAAGACCACATTGAGACCTCTTGGGTTTGTTCACTACAAATATCTCCAAATATTTGAGAGACAAGTACCAGGCCTGGGAGAGGGTCCCAGGAGCATTGCCTATTGTCAGTGATTTCAGACCCAAATAATTTCCTAAAGCAGACAAATGAAGACCTGATTTATATCAAATCACTACCAAAAAAACCCACAAAACATTGTAAATCCTGTCTGGTTCAGTCCAGTATTCTCAAAGAACAGCAAGTCCTAGAAACTCAATTAATAAAAATAAAAGTCCCCACACAGCATCTTTTGGATCTGGTTTTCTGAAGTGCAAAAAGAAGACAGTCCCAGCAATTTGTTGATTATATAGAATTTGATGCTTGAGTTTATAATATACAATTCATTGACCATGTTTATCAACTGATAAATAATAGTCACTAATCAGATAATAGCTGTATGCCACACAGAAAAAAAATGCAAAGAATAGCAACATTTATCAAGACAGTCTTTTCCTTTGACAATCAATCTAGTTATAAACAAAGATATTCATCCATGTTCCTCTGGTAAGAACCTTCAAAGAATTCTGGTTTCCAGAAAAAGAAAATGGGATTTTTTTTCTTTCCCTATCTGATACCTAAGGGAAAATATGGAACCCAGGAGTAATACCAAAAAACTCACCTCATACAGAATTCTCTGTAGTCAATTTTTAAGTTCATTTGAAACAAGAACACCCCCAAATCACATCATAAAGCAAGTTAATATATTCAAGATAGTCAAAAGCACCTCTTTTATGTCTAAAATAATAATAATACTAATGAGCTAAAAGCTGAAGGCCATGCAATGGTGTCAGAAGTCAGACAGGCAGGGTCTTGGTAAAGTCACATCAACACAATTTTCATTGCAATGTCAGGGAGACACAACCACTTGAACACAATATTAAAAAAAAAACAACACTAAAGCACAGCACAACATTGTTTAAATTTGTTTAAAAGCTCACAGCTCTCATTAGAAGACTTTTTGCACTATGATTGTTATTTCCTATCCCTGTCACTCTCTACAGGTGTTGGTACAGTTCAGGATTGTTCATTATAAGAAACTCCTGGCTGGTGATGCAGCCAGAGCACGAGGGAAACTTCCTGTCCCCTGTGCCAATATTCTGAGTTATTGCTGTGAAACCACAGGCAGGACACAGCCCAGAGGAGCAGAGACCCCTCTGGGAGGAGCTGATCCCCCTCCATGGGCTGCATCAGCCCTGGGCAGCAGAGGAACACCTGGGCAGATCTGAGCAGCCCCTCTGGGAGCTCCCTCCTCACCCCCAGCACTGGGAAGGACTGGCTGATGGAAAATCCCAGCTGGGGGCTGGAGGAGGAATGAAAGATACAAACTCAGCATCACAGAATGAGGAGTTTGGAAGGGACCTCTGAGATCATCGAGTCCAACCTCTGCCCTAACACCTCAACCAGACTGCAGCACTCAGTGCCACGTCCAGTCCTTTTTTAAACACATCCAGGGATGGTGATTCCACCACCTCCCTGGGAAGAGCATTCCAGTGCTTTATTAGCTTTTCAGTGAAAAATTTCTTCCTAATATCCACCCTATCCCTTCCCTGATGTAGCTGGAGACTGTGTCCTCTGGTTCTGTCAGAGACCGACCCCACCTGTCTGCAACCTCCCTTCAGGAAGGTGTAGAGAGCAACAAGAGCACCTCCAAGAGGGCAATAAGGGCACCTCTAAGAGGGCCATAAGGTCACCTCTAAGAGGGCAATAAGGGCACCTCTAAGAGGGCAATAAGGGCACCTCTAAGAGGACAATAAGGTCACTTTTAAGAGCGCAATAAGGTCACCTCTAAGAGGGCCATAAGGTCACCTCTAAGAGAGCAATAAGGTCACCTCTAAGAGGGCAATAAGGTCACCTCCAAGAGAGCAATAAGGGCACCTCTAAGAGGACAATAAGGTCACCTTCTAGAGAGTCAGAAGGTCACCTCTAAGAGGACAATAAGGGCACCTCTAAGAGGGCAATAAGGGCACCTCTGAGCCTCCTTTTCTCCAGGCTAAACAGCCCCAGCTCCTTCAAACATTTCTCACAGGGTTTGTGTTCCCAGCCCTTCACCAGCCTCGTTGTCCCCTCTGGATGTGCTCAAGCATCTCAACATCCTTCCCAAGCTGAGGGACCAGAACTGGACCCAGTAAACCCGTGTGGGTGCCTCACCTTGACCACGTCTTCGTCGGCGGATCTGCACTCGGTGGAGTCGGAGACGTCGACCACGGAGCCGTCCTCCTGCACGGCCACCACCTTGACTGGCACTGCCACCATTCTGCCCGTCAGGATGGCTGTGTTGAGGATTTCTGTGTCCTGGGGGCACACACAAACACAGGGTGAGTGTTGGAGCAGCACAACAGCACGAGAACGGCACAGGGGTCGTGACAGTGACAGGCACAGGGATGGGACCTTCCCTTGCACGCACCCTTCCAGCTCCCTGCAATGTTTTAGCAGCTTTCTAAGCCAAAAGCTGCATCAGGAGCACCAAGCCCTGTTCTGACAAACATGGGTTTCTCCCTTTTGAGCCCATTTACACATTTCTGGCTGAGGGAAGGGATCTGCAAGCACTGCACTGCTCAGCAGGATCTCCAGGGCATCAGCAGCTCCTCCCAGCCCTCTGCCCCAAATGGTGCCAGTGGTTTGGGAGGTGGTTTTCCACCACCACAACAGCATTCCTTCCTTCCTCTTCCAGCTCACTCTGCTGTCAGTTGACCATTTCTTTCCATAAATACATTAGGAGAAAAACTGTGCGTCCATACACAATTTTTTAGTCTTTCCCCACCTAGAGACACTTAACCACGTTTATCTGTAACCCTGATGAATTCACAGTGCTGGCACTCTAATGACTCCATTACACAGCCTTCCTCTCTGTCCCAGGTTGATTAATTACTCCAAATGAGTTGCTACAGAGGCCCCTGCCTGGCACAAGCAGGTCCAGGCTGGAGGGGAGCAGCCTCTGCAGAAGCAGTGCTGACTGCCAGCCCAAAAGGTGACACACACACAAGTGGGGCAAGGAACGATCTGGGATTTCACAGGGATTCATTCTGCCCCCCTCAAAAAGCCTGCAATAGGAAATACTGCTCTGAATCAATCCCCTTTTCATTTTTCAACTTCCATAAAACTAATTGCTTGCCAGTTGGGGGCGGGGGGGGGGAAATAAAAAAGTTGCTTCAAACCAATCTAACTTTAAATTCCATTATTAGAATTGGTGGAAGAAGGAATGGATTTTCGTGAAAAATTTGATGGCAGCTTGCATAGGGAGATATATTCACTATCATTTGCTCTGGCTGCTGGCTAGATTGATAGAGAATAATGGGCATTGACCACAAGCTAAGGACAGCTGGAGAAGACCAATAAATACTTGCAACTGAGATGTATTATTAATCAATATTCGGAACCTTCTACAAAAAGCAGCCTGAATTAAATGAGCTGCAGCACTAAAACCAGCAGTGCCAGGCACCTCTGAGAACCCCAGAGAGGTTTATGGGCAGCAGAACAGCATCCAGCACACACTGGAGTCCATTTCTGCTCAGGACAGCCCTGAAAGGACGTGCTCAGCTTCACACTCAGACTCCAATGTGATTTAAGAGTCATCCTGAGCAGAGAGGCTTTTTGGACAACACCTCAGGAAATAAGTGCAGGCTTTGTTCTGTTCTCTGAGAGGCACAAACCAGATGTTCTACACAGTAAATGACTGTCTAGTTTTTGTTTCTGCGGAACGGGCTCATTTATAACCAGCTGCCAGCCAGGAGAGAGGGACACTGGCAAAGAGAGGAGTATGTGACAGAAGTGGAAGTGTGAAAAAACAACGGAAAATCCTTTACAAAGACTGAGATTTGAAAAAGGCTGAGGAGAAAATGCACTGCCAGGTGGAAGAAAGCACTTAGGTGCACCTCATGTGGAAAAAGGTTTTATAAGACAGCAAAGAGAAGGTAATTCATCCACAAGCCAGAGAAGAGGCAGTTAGATTTCACCACTGCAAACACCCCATATATCCTAAGCCCTCAATATCAGATATTTGAAGAAGACCTGGTGGTCCTGGGTCAAAGGGCTCGTGAGGAGCAATTCTCCAACATTCTCCAACAATAGATGGTGTTCTTCAACACATCTGGGGAAAATCTATTTTGGCCAAGGTCACAAACAGCGAGCACACAACAAATTCCACTTCCAGACTCTCTGTTAGCACAGCTGTGAACTGCTCAGGTCAGGCAGGCAGTGCTTGTGTCAATCACAGCCTGATCAAAGCACCAGGGAGTCAGGATTAAACACTGAGTCAGGATTAAACACCCCTGAGCCAGGATTAAAGGGCTCTCTGCACCTTGGTGGACTGGAAGCAGCTCCTCAGCAGGCCTGATCCATTCCCCATTTGTTTTTTGCTCTGTTTGCTCTATCACAGGTGTTGGCCATCCTGTGTGGCAGAGCACAAGCCTCCAGCCCCCTCTGAAGCTCCTTAGTGCCAAAGCTGCCCTCAGACTTTGCACTGAAGGATAAATGGGAAGTTGATAAAGGCATTTGCATTCCTTTCATGAAAGATGAGCATGAGACAAACACAGGCACCAGAACTGTCCTGAGCTCCCCAGCACACACAGGAGCCCCTGTGCTAATTAGCTGGTGCAGCCTCCCAAACCCTGCACTCCACTGTGAGCAGCTCCAGCACAGAAATCAATATCTCAGAGGCCTGGTGCCTGCACTGAGTGCTACACAAATATAATAGGCTGTGTAAAGGCCTTCTTAAGAGCTGGCTATTTATAGACTGCAAAAATATATTTCCCCTGAGGAAGAAATATGAACTAATTGACTGTCCAGTAGATTTATAAACAGACCTTTTAGTGCTTCTTCAACAAGTCATAACATTTCATCTAAATTCTGTAAAGCTTGGTTTGCATTTCCATGGCAGAGTTTCCTGCAGGAAAAGAGTTGCTGAGCTTCAGCTCCCTGTGCTGGTGATTTCTGGCAGCATCTGGGATGCAGAGAGGGCTCATTGAGCTGATGTTCCTCCCACGTGGCACAGTGAACATCAGCCAGCACCACCAGCACCCCCCTCTGACTGTGGGCACTGCAAGGCCCCTGGTGAAAAACCGGGAATCCTTCCCCATTTCTTCTCTTGAGGTCAGATCTTGACCAACTCCTTCAGCTCAGCAGCCTGAAGGGGTGGAAGCTACACATTCATATCACAGGCTCCGTCCCTGAATAATAATAATAATAATTATTATTATTATTATGTGTGTTTATCTGCAGCTCTCTACCTGACTGCATTAGCACTTCAGCAGAGCTCTTCTTAATTACAACTGTAACCTGCTAATAGCATTTCTTTGTTGTCTGAAGGAATCTACTTCTTATGCAGCCCAGGCTAAATTAAAATTTAATACAACATCAGGTCGCAACAGAACTAGGAAGCAAATGACAGCTGTTTAATTAAAACCTAAAGCTGATTAGATGGCACTACTGAGAGAAATACTCAAGAGGAAGAGCAGAAAACTACTGGAACTCAAGGCTGGGATAATGGCTTTATTTAAATATGAATCAATGCTGCACACAGCCCTAGTAAATGTTTGACAACTGGTAGGTTTGGACAAATGAGGAGGGAAAGTGAATGGGAGAAGTGTCAGGAGCCCTGAGAGAGCTGGGACTGCAAACACTGGGGAGGGACCAGGAGCTGGGACTGCAAACACTGGGGAGGGACCAGGAGCTGGGATTGTGGGGAATGAATCCCATGGGCTGGGAATGCAAACACTACTGGCCCTGGATATGGACCAGGAGCTGGGATTGTGGGGAATGAATCCCATGGGCTGTCTCTGGATATGGACCAGGAGCTGGGATTGTGGGGATGACTCCCATGGGCTGGGAATGCAAACACTACTGGCCCTGGATATGGACCAGGAGCTGGGATTGTGGGGAGTGACTCCCATGGGCTGGCCCTGGGCATGGACCAGGAGCTGGGATTGTGGGGAATGAATCCCATGGGCTGGCCCTGGGCATGGACCAGGAGCTGGGATTGTGGGGATGACTCCCATGGGCTGGCCCTGGGCATGGACCAGGAGCTGGGAGTGCTGGGGAATGACTCCCATGAGTTGGCACAAATCAGTTGAGGATTTCCAGGCCCAAAGCTCCCAATAACTGTGCTTTAAACACCCCTAAACCACCACCAAATGCTCCTTGGGCAGGTGACTCTATGGCAGCCCCGACCATGCAGCTTTCACCCTCTTTTTGTTGAAAAATGAAGGCGTGGAGGAATGGGTGATCCATCTCACAAGCAAGCACCTGAGGAGCTGGACCCAGGTCAGGGCAGTGCTGATTGCTGCCCTGTGGGAGCAGCCAGAACCCTCCCCAGAGCCTGGCAGCCCTGCAGCCCAGGCTCCCCTGACAGGTATCATCCCTGGGATTAATGCACCAGCTGCCTGCGTTTTTCTAGAGGTTAACAAAACATGCTACAGTACACTAAACCCAATAAACACTCAATTGTAAATCAGGAGGGAAACCTAAAGCCAGCCCTATTCCACTGACAAATGCTACAGTTAAATGCCTTTTGGCATTTAGCTGAAATGACTGTCTTTAGTGAGGAAGGCAGAGAGCTGGAACATTTGTCTGTAGAATTGCATTCCTTCATTATTATTTCTTTCCCCTGAGTGTAGCTCACGAAAATACATTTGTAATATTAGAAGGAGTCTTTTAGGAAGCAGTTCTTCTGCCTGGAAACGGCATCTCTTAAAAAATGTAAATTACAGGGCAGATTGTGACGTGTGGGCTGGGCTAGGGGAGGGTTTTTTTATTTGATAAATTATTCACCACCTTTTGCTTCAGATCAAAGAGCAAGGCAATATAAATCCATTAAGCAAGTTTAATATATAAATTAGATGCTTTGCTGAAATTATTATAATCCACAGCAATTCTGTAGTTTTCCCCCCTCGTGGCTGAACACCGTTTTAGGTTCCCAATACATATTAATGAAGCTTGGCTGTGAGAAAACTCCATTTTCCACCATTCTATCAGGTAAGATACACCATTCAATCACCCAAAGGCAAGAACAAACAACTGGGATTATGTGTTTATGAAAGATTAGAAAATGTAAACATTTTTGCAAAGAGATTATATTCTTTGACCTTTTTTCCTTCCTCACTTCCTTTCCTTCCTCCCTCCCACTAAAGGGCTGAACTTCAGCTGCTTCCTTACCCTGCAATCATCATTTCAGTGCAGCACTTGTGGAATCAGCAATTCCCCCAAGTTCTCAGGTGTCAGCACGAGTCCCCCCATCCCACTCCCTCCAACATCCATCCCCTGCTCTGTTTCCTCATCCCTGGAGTCTCCATCCCTGCTAGAGGGGTCTGTTCTGACAGAGGGACAATCACAAACCCTGCAGCCTCTCCTGTCTAAGCTAGAGGTCATCCTCTATCTCCTAATAAACCTCTAAAAATAAAATAGAATAGAAATAAATAAAATAGAATAGAAATAAATATATTTCTATTGTATATATATATATATATATAATAAATATAATAGAAATAAAATAAAAATAATATAGAAATATGTAGAAATAAATATATAGAAATATAGAAATAATATAGAAATATAGACATATAGAAATAAAGAAATAATATAGAGATATAGAGATATAGAAATATAGAAATATAGACATATAGAGATATAGAAATATAGAAATATAGACATATAGAAATATAGAAATATAGAAATATAGAAATATAGAAATATAGAAATATAGAAATATAGAAATACAGAAATATAGAAATAAAAGCTATTAAAAGGTTTTATTTGCTGTGGGATGGCTGAGGAAGGGCAGGCAGGTGCAGGTGTTGTGCAGCAGGAATTAGTGCAGATTGAGCCATGCTCAGAGGTTCCCAATCACTGCTTCTCACTGAACAATGGAGGCAGCAGCCATTAGCCTAATTGAATATTATTCTAGATGTGTATCAGAGGTGCAAAAACAATTTGCTTTAGCTCAAAAAATCACAATCCAGAGACTCCAAAGCAGAGTCTCATTTCTGGACTTGTCTTTTTGCCATGGAGCCACTGAAGGAAGCTCTGATCTCAGCAGAGTGTACCTGGCACACAGGGCCAGCTCTCTCTTGGATTCATGGAAACTAAAGCTGAGATTTACTCCATTTCATGTTTTTTTTACCAAGGAAATTCAGCTTATTGTGAGGTTTATGTAGGATGAACAAGAAAAACCTGCTGCTGAAGGTGAAACCTGATTAGACACACAGAGACTGTCATTTCTGTGACCTGAGGCAGTTTGGGGTTTGGTTTTTTTTCATAACTCAGAACAGATCTGCCCCCATTAAGCAAAGGTTCAGAACACAGCCTGGTGCACTTGGCAGAAGTAATTGCAACCTGTCAGGCAGGCTCCACTGTGCCTTCTGCACGAGCAAAACCTTTCTAAGCCTGGGCTTGGGTTATTTCTCCTCAGCACATCATGGCCAAACCTGCTTTGTGACACCAGCACTGCCAGGGCCCACCTGAGGCTGCAGAGCTGGGCAGCAACTGCTGTGAACCTGATTTTGGATGTCTGCAGGGAGAACAGGCAGCAAGAGCTCCTGACTCGAGTTTCAGGCCCTTTTAGCCAAGAAACACGGGGCCTAAAGTCAGCCTCAAAGTCTGGTGAGCTCTGCCAGCCACTCTCACTGGAATCTGTGCAGGACCTGAACGTTCTCCTGACACGCTCAAGCCAGTCCTTCTCAACAGCAGGTGACTGGGAACCATTTTAAAGCATATTTAGAGTTTCTCAGTTCATTTAAAGATATTGGTTTTTCACCTTTTTGTTCCAGAGGATCATAATCATGTTCTGACTTAATAAAATTGTGGCTCCCCTCTGACTGAGATCAAACAATATCCCCCTGCAAGTGGACACAACATGGGCAGAGTTCTCTGCTCGAGAGCAGTGAGTGTACAAACGGATACACTAATGATTGTTTTCAAATGGCCATGAAATAATTAATCTGAACATTCCTCAAAGGCATTGTTTTCTCCACAGAGAAGTCTAAGGAGGCCATGCCTTGCCATGGAACATAATTATCAGATTCATTTGAGTACCATCAGCAGTCAAAGATACAATTTTCTGGCTCTGTGTGTTTGTCCCACAGGCTTAATAATATTTAACAACATCAGGGATGGCCATTTGGAAACGTTTCCTTCAGACACCTCTCCAACTCTTTTCCTGCTCTTGATATTTCCTCCAGACTGGGCTGAGGGAGGGTTTTCTGGAGGGAATTCTCTGCCCCTGGTGCAAAAGGAGAGCTGGCATCTCAGTGGCTTGAAAAGGCTTCAGCTTCACGAGAGCAAAGCTGCAGGCACTGAAACATAAGGTTGTGGATCACGTGAGTTTAGCACTGCAATCTGTGTGCTCATGCCCTTCCACGAGCCCTACCTGGGCAGAAATCCATGTCCTGTAAGAACAGCTGCTTAATGCTATAGAAGGGTGCACAAATTAATTGCAGCATGTCTGCACCACATCCCAACATTCTGCAGGACACCAGCACGGAGGGAGCGTGGCTCTCCCCTGCTTTGGACACAGGGAGGGCTCCCTTCAGCCCTTCCCAGGGGCTGTGCCTCAGGGAAAGCTCTTTATGAGCGGGGAGAGATCCTTGGGAAAGCAGCCATGGCACAAAATCCTCTGAGATCTCCTGAGAGGAGACAGCTGGGCAGGGGGGCAGAAGAAGTGGGGTTTATGTCTTCCCCCCAAGCACAGTTCAGACACTGGTGTAAGTCCTGGCTAGAGCAGGATGACCATTTTCTGTATTTGAGGAGTGCATTATGGAGTTTCAGCAGAGCTCTGGGAGATGCTCTCACTCAGTGTCCTGCAAAAGGAGGATTTCATTTCCTGAAGAACGTGGATCTGCAGGAAAGAGCTGTGCCTTACCCAAAGAATTACTGCTTTTTATTCTTGAAGAGGGGCTGTCTTATCTGTCAGGGCCAGGCTGCTGCACTCACTGATTTCACCTGTTCAGGTGATTTCACAGCTGCTCTGGGCTCTCACAGCCTGAGCTCAGCCTCTCCTGAGTGCCTGCAGGGACTGATTCCCTCCATGGCCAGCACCAGAGATGCTCTGGAAGATTTCTCTCTCCATTGCCTATTGCAGGGCTCAGATAATCTCTTTGTACTTGAAGTCAAGAATTAAGGGAGAGACTCTCTATCCCTCCATGCTCTCAGAACTACAAACAGTCAGTACCCACACACAGCTGCTGGTTCCTTCACCCCTGGCAGTTAAAATGTGCACCCCTGCACGACCCAAGCAGTGACACAGACTCACATTTGATGCACCCTTGGTCTGCTTCGCTTAATGAAGCCTCCTGCTGCTGTATGGGATGCAGGAAAAAGAAAAACATCCCATGTGTGGCCAGTGCAGCAGCAGCAGCATCCCTTCCTACCCTTGCACACCCAGAGCTGCTGCTGCTGCTGCTCTGTGCCCTGATTTTGGGAGCTCCCTGCCCTGGCTGCCTTCCACCTCCCCAGCACCGAGCTCCTGCCACACAAACACCAAAGGAAAGGAAATCTCATCTGCCTGGGCCTGCCACTGCCTGGAATGCTTTTGGTTTGGGGAAAACAAATCAGCTTCTCCATGAAAATCAAGTGGAAAGAAGTCAACTTGGAGAATATTTTCTTTTGGGAAAATACCCTAAAATTAAAAAAAAAAAAAAAAAAAAGGGGATTTTTTTTCAAATCAGAACATTGATTTATTAGAGGTGAGTTTTTGAGAGTTTTCTGACTGATCTAAGAACTACTGGAGGATTTTTACTTCCTTTCTCTGCCTCTTCTTGGCTTGAGTTTTGTTCTTGACTTTAATTTGTCAGTCTGCTCACCTTGTGTGACGTTCCACCTTGTTCTGACATGCCCCTCTGTCTGATTATTTCTTTTCCTGCACAACTTTTACAAAGAGCAGCCTCTTTTTTATTCAAGTTCAGAACAAAATCCCTTTTTTGTTTTCATGATTGAATTTCCCAGTGAACTCTTGTGCAGTGTATTTATTTCCTGCAGACTAGGACAATATCATCTGGGTTTCAAAAGCTGAGCTGCTGCTGTCAGAACATCAATATTTTTCCAGAGTCCATCAGATTTTAGGAAACACAGTGCCTTGAATGAAAGAATGTGTTAAGAATCTGTGAGAAGGTAATAAAAAAAATTTTTTAAAAAAGAGACTGACTGGAGGTATTAACTATAATAAAGACCAAGTATCCACAGAAATGTAAAACTGCTGTGAATTCAGCATCCAACTATTGAATTTTCACCTTTTCCCATCTCTATTTCATCTGTTCTATGAATTAGATATACAACAATTTATTTAAACTACTGCTTCTAGTATCTTGCCTTTCCACAACACTTCCAAGCCAGTTCTCAGCTCTGCCAAAGACCACAGGACAGTTATTGTAGTTCTTTTCATTACACATCTAAAATAACTTGCCTGAGGCACAGGAAATGCCACCAGGCCAGGGACAGGTGAGGAAAAGGAGGAAAAGGATTCCATATTCCCCAGTCCCAGGTCCATGCCTGTTCTCTGGGCACACTCAAACCTGCTGTTGGTTCTGACCAATTTAAACACCAATTTCCACACCTTTCCTGCTAAGTGGCCTTTTTGCATAACAAGAAAATGGGGATTTTATTGGCAGGTTCTCTGAAATTCAGCTGTGCAGCAAAACGAACATCAGGGACTGCAAAGAACTACAGAGGGCTCCAAATGCAGCAGCAGATGAAAGGGAAGGAAGAAATGCAGTATTATTTGCCATCCTTCTTAAGTGGAAAATGATAATGGCGTATCCAATAAACATGAGTTTATAATGCCACTGGCAGCTGCAGGAGTTCAAGGGGAAAATCACTGAACATCTCTTAATCTGAAACCATTGCAAAATGTTCCACTTCCAGGGGCTTCCAGTGTCACCTCACAGGTGGGGCAAGGGGATGACATCAATGTTTCTCAGGAATAGGAAGTGACAGAGTTATTGGTTTTCAATAGAAGTATTCTGCAAACAGACAAAGGTCTCCCACTTACTATTCTATAAAGGCAAGTAAATATCAAAGTCACAGCACATTTCCCTGATAAAGGATTTTAAACTGGTCCCTTGTTCTTACACCTCAGCACCAAACTCACACCAGGCTGGGATTCCACAGTAGATTCAGTTTTTTTCATTTAAGCTGTTTGTAAACTATGTGAAAGAGTGGCTGACTTGGTTTTCCAACAACAGACACTGAAGCACAGAAGGAAAGTGAAAAAAGACTCCTATCTTTGCTTGCAAGGTATTGTCTTCATAATTAGCCTTTGGAAGTGATCAAGACTTGATTTAAATCCAAACCTCCCCATCTGTTTCTTCAGAACCTGTTCCATTGTGAGAAATGGGGAAAGTCCTGATTTTCCAGAGAGATAAACTGGGTGCAGCAAGAGAGGTAAAAGAGAATTACCCAATTTGTGTTGAAGGACTCATCTCCAAGAACTATCTAAGTGAAGGAAAGCCTCTTCCTTTTTCTGCCATTTCCCTAATGTGAGACACAAAAATACACCCTGAGCTGCAGAAAGAAATCAGGTCAGCCCTGCTGGACTGTTCAAATAAAAGGAATATTTGCTATTCACCTCCATTAAGGAAATTTATCTCCCTTAAAATTGCCTCTGTTAACCATTCATTCTTTACTTTCCCTCTAAAAATCGGCAGGGTTTCATGATAATACACTTATTTCTCCTTTTGCACTACCAATTTCGGATTGTTGACTGCAGTAAGGTGGGAGGAAGGCCAGGAGTGGGGCCAGGTCCTTTCTGTCCCTCCCTGCACATCCCTCCTGCTAAATGGACAGAGGGGCACAGGGAAAGAGGCTTTCTGCAGAAAACACAGCTGAACAAACCAGGTGGTTCTCTGGCATTGTGACACTTCATTTTAGCAAAGAATTGAACAAAGGTGGGGAAAGTGCTGCACTTAAAGGCCTCCATAAACCTGACACAAAATTCCAGCTGCAAAGTGCTTGCACTTGGAAGCACCCCTGCACAATTACCAGGCAGAAAAGAGCAAGCTCCCCTCACCTTCCACTTCTCAGCACTTGGGCTTCTTTCCTTTTTTCCCCCCATCTTGGAATATTCAGGCTCATCCTCCCCTCCTGGTGATATTTCACCCCTTGGTGCTGAGACACACTCAGCACAGATGCGGGGCAATAATTCTTAAAGTTTGTTTTCAAAGTGTTCCTCCAAAAAGGGAGGCTCTTACCTAAATCAAATCCAACATGGTGGTTCAAGTTTCTTATTTAAGCTACTGCATTTTCAATTTTTCCAGGCAACAGGAATAAGTTGGCAATGGATAAACAGGACCTTGAAACAAAAATCATTGTTCCTTTGTTACTATGCAAGAATTTTCCAAAAGCCCAAAAACTTCCAGAATACTCCTCTAACAAAAAGTGAAACGAGGTAATCAAACATTTCCCTCTGCATTCTCTTGTGTTATTGCAAGTTTGTTTTCATGGCCAATGTGATACAAAGTGGTCAGCCAGGGCCAAGCTCCTGAAGTCACAGCAGCTACACCAAACTCACCTTTCTATTTAAAGGTTTTCATTATTTTGTCCAGTGGCACTGGCATTCAGCTCCCTGCCCACCAGTTACACTCTCTCAAACGTGGCACTTCAGTGCTGCTTTTCTTCCTCCTGGTTAATGAAGGCAGTTGTGCAAGTTGCTGTTGATTTAGTTTGGGATTTTTCTCCCAGCAGCATCGCAATTAATTCTGGTGCACAGACCCAATGCAATCTGACAAGAGCTATTATGGAGAACAAGCTGGAACAAAACTGCACCTGCATTTCTTCCTAAAGACGAGTGGTGACAGGGGTGGAAGAGAAGAGGAGGGTTCCTGGCCAGGCAAAGTGAGACAACAGGGACAGAGCCAGCCTGGGACAGGCTGAGCAGGAGCAGCAGCTCCCTCCTCTGCAGCAGCACTTCTGCTCTGCTGTCTTTGCTTTTTCTCCTTTCTTGGACAGGAATCCCAAAGCAGAGTTTCAATCCAAGAAGCCTCACTCCAGCGTGCACTGCTATTCAGTCCAGAGGGGAATAAACCTATAATCTGGGAAAATCAAGGCAGAGGAAAGGAGTGCAGACTCTATTAAGCATTAGCTGTGTGTAGCTGCTCTAGTCTGTATTTCACCAACTTTTGTCACAGCTCTTCCCACTTATTCTGCATGGTCTCTTGGGGTAAACAAAACCCTGCATTTCATTGAAAAAACATTGACATGAAAGGTGCACTGGGATATGATATATAAAGATTTTGCTATTTTTACATGTGCAGTGATATTTAGAAAGGTTGGGAACGATGTTTAGATCTTATTTATTTCTGGTCAAATGGATTGCCAGAGGATTTTTCTGACAGTGGCTGTTTACAATTCCGTGGCAGTGAATAGTATGCAGAAAATGTGCGAGGTCCTGGGGTTTCATTCACAAAATGCTGCACAGTGAATTCAGCTGAGGTGGGAGCTGTGGCCTTTTTGTGAGTGTGTGATTTCCAGAGCACAACACCCTGAGAACAGAGCTCCCTCCAGGGCAGAGTCTCACTGCAGATGGTTTGGGCATTACAACAACCACACCTGTTAATTCTACACCGTGTCCTCAGCTCTGCAGCACCAGGGAAGGGGGGCAATGTGTGACTCCAGCTGCTCCAAGGGAAGCCCCCATTTGTCTCTCCAAGAGCCAGAGTCACTTTAAGGAGAGTTTTTCCCTCAAAGTGTTCTGACAGGCGTTTCACCAATGACTAAAACTTTACATTCAATATTTTGTTCACGTGCCCACAAGGAACAGTACAAACATGATTATACATTGAAAATAAACCCACAATGATTAATTGAGTAGATTAACCTCCAGAACACTTGGACAGCTGTTTCAACATGCTGTCTTTGAGGGCAATATGCTGAAGCAGCTGTTCTTACACATAAGGTAAAATTGTCCGCTTTGTTTTGCAATGTGAACACTCAAGGCCTGTTCTGTGTCTTGGTGACTTTAACTCACACCTGGAGCATTGCCAGGGCTCTGGATAACTTGCATACATCCCTTTTTTTCCCCACCTTATTAGCAGCTTCAACAATGTCAACTCATTCGTTCAGCAATCTGCTCAAAAGCAGAGTCAATTGGATTTCTGTCACAGACATATTTTATGAAAAACCCTTTTGTGAGGATCTTTTCTCCTGAGAAGCTGGGAAACTTCAGCTTCTCCATGTTTTGCTGCTTTGGAATGTGATTTGGAGAACTGTTTACCCAGCATGTGAAATAGTTTTTACTTGATGAGCAATGACAGCCACCTGTGTCGAGGCTGTGAGCAGTCACAAGATTTTATTATCATTCCATTCCTTTCTATTCCTTTCAAGCCTTCTGATGAAATCCTTTCTTCTATTCTTTTAGTATAGTTTTAATATATCATTTTCTTTTAATATCATATATATCATAAAATAAGAAATCAGCCTCCTGAAACATGGAGTCAGGATTCTCATCTCCTCCCTCATCCTGGGACCCTCAAACACCACCACAGATTTCTGTCATCTTTACACAGGATCCTCACTCACAGGCGACTCCCTGCAGCAAGATCCTCCCTGAGTGCATGAATGAATTGGATTATTTTTGCATGTGGTTTTACAATAGCACAAGTGTTCCTTGAATGGAAAGCATGTCCTGGTCCATGGAGCTTTCTCTGCTTGTTTCCAAGGCAACTCAATACACAGACACATGCAAACACACGTGCGTGCTATTAATGCTCCTTCTGGATGGGGAAATATCTTCATTTATCAATGGAACACTCAACAGCTTCTGGAGGAGTGAAAGACTCAGACAAACTTCTCACAGAGGAACTCACAGCAGGAAAACATTCAAGAAACTCCTCCCTTGGAGTACACTAGGACCACACGTTTTGGAAAGTTTTTGCATCAAGATCTCCTCCAGCCAAACCCTGAGCCCACCTTGCCTTGTCCTTGTGCTACAGTCAGGCTTTCAGTCAAGCTCTTCCAAAAGAAGGAAATAACCTTGGAGCTTGGCTGGCACATTCATGCCCTGGGTTCCCTCCCATGAATAAGAAGCTGACAGAAATGGTGGCACTTTGTGCTCCAGAGAGGTTCTGCAGCCTGGCCAGAGCTGAGCTGCAGGAGCTGCTCCTGACACTGCACCAGGGCTGAACCTGCTCCACGCTTCCAAATGAAACTCATTTCAGAGCTAGTGAGGTCTGGGCACATAAATGATTTGTCATGCTCAGCACTCCGTGCTAAATCACATTTATAGCCTCTAATTCTCAATTGTAATCCTCTTTGGGATTGGCTTAATTGTTCTGCTTTTAAGAGCTGGGGGTCAGGTACAGGCACTGAGTGCTGAGAGAAAACTGCACAGTCTGTGTCTGGCTGATTCTGCTGCTCATCTGAGCAGGGAGATGTCACAAAGAAGGGAGATGTCACAAAGAAGGGAGATGTCACAAAGAAGGGAGACAGCTGAAATGGCAAGAGATGCTTTCAAAGAAAGCACTCGAACATTGTTGGTTCATTGGTGTTTCCATGTCTCTGATTTCCCCCCTGGCATATGAAAGGCCTGATGGTTGCTGTCCCTGCCTGGGAGGTTGGACTCGTCATTCCCATCTGTTTGTGGGGTTTCAGAGCACATCAGGCCTTGAACCAGAGTTGGCTCTTGCCTGTCTAAATACCCCATTAATGACAACAGAATCTGCTCTGTCCTCAGGGGTCATGTCCAAAATAAAACCCACAGGCACAGCACACCTCAGGGAAATTTTGCAATACCAAATCCCAAGGCAATGCAAGCTCAGGGCAAGGCAAGCTCAGGCAAAGGGTCCTGCTCAGATCTCCTTATACCAGCTATGGATTTGAAGGGACATAAATGTGATTTACCTCCAAGCTTAAGAGCCAGCAATTGTGCTGCAATGGGACGCTGCTTCTACTGAATTCAGTTTAGGCTGGGGTTGATTTAGAAACAGCTGGCTGTGATTTATGGTGTAGGGAATGCAGTAGAATTCCATTAACATCAGCAGAACACCTTTGCATTTCACTGGGGAACCTGGACCTCTTTTCCATATGTGAATACAGGATGTTCCTCCTCCTTTGCATAAGTATTTGAAGCTGTACTTTATGCAGCTCTACTCTGGAAAAAGATTTGGGGTTTATGTCATCTCTTGTTTGTAAATAAATTTTTAAAAAGAGGAAAATCTTCAGCGGATGCTATGAGAAATCCCTGACTTCCATGGGAGCTCCACCATCCTGAACTAAGAAAACAGTTTATGAACCCAACTCCCTCAATTCATACCCGCCCTAACTTTTCAACATTGCTCCTATTAACTTGCACACCATGTAGCCTTAATGATTTTAGGTTACATTCATACTACATGCTTCTATTTATAAATGGTTTATAAGGGAGACTAATCAATATTTAATAGACATTTTAAGTGTGCAGCAGACACGAGCAGCATGTGTTAGAGAAGGTCAAAGGCACATCAATAGCAGGGTTAGAAACACTTGCAAGCTCTGACTTGCAAATAACCCCCTGGGCCAACAGGATTCTGTAACAATATTAATAGCAATTATCCAATTAGTAACAGTTTCGTTAATAAGTGAGTCTTTGTGAACTATTTTAAATGTAATGCAGTCACACAAGGAAGCAGTTCCTGTGTGAGAGGTGACCTCTCACAAGCACTAGGGAGAAATCCATGGGTTAGGGTTTAAATGCCACCCTTCTCCCACAAGCCTGAACTAACACTGGAACATTCCAGTGCAAACACCATTACAGTGTTATTCTGGGATTTGGGCATTTTATCATACACCCTTAGGGTTAAACTCTGCTTTAAGACACATAAATTCAAATCTCCCAGGAGCCTGGAGCTGCTTGCTGCGCGTATCTGTGCGTGTAGGAGGCCACAACTTTGCCTTTTTATTTACAGAACCATTAATTAAATTACTGCAATTAAATACCAAATCAAATTGCATTAAGATAACATTAAGCACACAGGAAGTCAGAATCAGAGCTGGTATTAGGGTTAATGGGAGCTCTACGTGGATAGGTTTTAATGTCTGTACGCCAGATCCCAGAGGATGCAGCTGACACACACAAAACCAACACTTGATGCAAATATTCTTTCACAATGTCCTAGTTTTTGCACCATTTCCAGTTGTTTGTGTGGGTTTCCTGCTATTTTCCTCTTCAGGCAAGTCACCTGAAGGGAGATGGAAGAGCTTTGTAAATGACAGCTTCTGATCAACTCAGAGCAGCTGAGCCACAAAATTCCCAACTCCCAATTAGTCCACAGGGCACAAACTGCAATAACAAATCCACCTGAAATTATGATTCCTCTACTTTCTTTTTAATCTCTTTTCTAATTAACTGAAACAGTAATAGAAATTTCTGGGGAAAAAAAAATATAAAACTAGAAGTCAAGGGAATCTAAATCCCAGTTTTCTGCACTGTCACACCTGCAGGAGTGAGCAGCAGCTCCACCCAGCAAATCCCAGCAGGGGAAGATTCCTCCCTGCAGAGGTCCTGGGAAACACAGGGAAAGCCCCAAAATGCTGATTTTTTGCCACAGCAATGGAGTGGGAGGACCCACTCTGCAGCAAACTGCCCCTGAGTGCAACCCCAGCCCTCCTCAAGGAGCCAAACCTGCTGCTGGAAAATCACCACTGAAATGGAAAATGTTCCTGCAGCAGGCCCCTTGTAGGTTCTTGCTGTCTTCTGAACTTAATGGTTTTCTTGAGAGTTTTGCAGCAGAATTAAAATAATAATAATAAAAAAAGTGATGTTTGCTTATGCACTGATCAAACTAGCACAGAACTCTGTGTGCCTGTATTTTCAACTGGAAAAAAAAAAAACATTGAGGAGATTCAATATTTATGTAATGTTTTATGGAAGTTCAATAGAAAAATCCAATATAATTTCCCAATTAAAATCACCTGCTAGTTGACTTACATCCATTACTATTATCTCAAGCCACTGTATACTGAACCTATTCACACAATAGTGTTATGTGAACATGCATAGGTTAAAAATTAGTAATTACTGTCTAGACAATTCACTGTTAGCTATAGTTGAGTGAATATAATGAATAATTTATTTGATTAATTTTGCATTCCTTTTCCTCTTTGCAAATTGATCATGACCATGGAAAACTTGAAAATGTACTCATTTATCAGAGTTATTTTCTGTGAATAATTCTTAGCCTGAACATTTTTTCACAAAACAAACTATTCTTACTTGTGGACTGAAATTCAAATTATGGGGTAGAAACTACAGAGACCACTGGGATTGTTGTTCCTTTTTGCTTAAACAGATCATCATGGAAAGAGCAGCAATGCTAAAGTGCTTTTCCAAACAGAGAACCCAAACAGTTTGATGCTCATTTTGTTGTGTAAGCTACATAAGAAAGAGAACTTATGCCACTGATAAGCAATAGCTAATACTTGATTTTAAACTACAGATGAAGAGGGAAGTCCATCTTTACTGTGAGTTTAAAAGCCCACAAGGAAAGAGGGAAAATAAGAAATATGTGAGCTGGGGAGCCCTGGAGGAAGGGTTTCACTGTCCAGCACAGCTCACAGGGCTGGAGGCTGCCTGGACAGAAACTGCTGGGCCCTAAAACCAGGCAATGCCACAGGTGAATATTTCTGATTTCTGTGGGCAGAGGAGGGTTTGGGCTGGCAATCCAGAGACTCCACACCCATTCCAGCTCCCTGTTCTGACATGGAATTTAACAGTGAGGTTTTCCCTTTGAAATTTGCTCTTCATTAGGCGAGCTTCAAAACGGAGACTGAAACAATGAGGGGCTCTGAGTCTGCACAGATCAAATGCATTCTGACATCCACACACTCGGGATAAATGACACCCTAATGAGACACCCAGATCAAATGCTCTGTTTGCCACCCCAGTCCCCAGCAATGAGGAGCACATCAAGGCTGTTAACCCCTTCCTGGCACTGCAGGCTCTAAATGGCCCCACATTTTCTCTCTATCACCCTCAATCCTCATGGCTCCTCCTCTTTTGCAGGGCCAAGCCAACACCACAGGAATGATCTTGCTCCTGACCACGAGGAAACAAGAGGAAGAGGAAGGGGGATGAATGAAGTTTGATTTTGGGGTTATAATTTCTATCTTTTCCCTTCCGCTATTTACCACAACCTTCCGGGGACACAGCACAAGCAGCAACAGCAAACACTGGCTGTGATCAGGGCTGTGATCAGATCATAAATCAGGGCAAGGAATTGAGGAGGGAAGGAATTGAGAAGAGCAGGAGTAAGGAGAGAAAGAAATAAGGATAGCAGGAATTGGGAGAGCAGGAATTGAGGAGAGCAGGAGTTTGGACAGCAGGAATTAGGAGAGGAGGAATTGAGAAGGGCAGGTTTGGGTCCTCCCCCAAGCACAGCAGCCTCACCAACCCTGCTCTCATGGCACTGAGGTTTGGGCAGGGACATTCCCAGCTGGAATGCTCAGAGTTGTTGCCGTTTACCAGCTCAGAAGCCCAAGGTCCCAGAGATGATGCAGGACTCTCTCAGCTCCTCCCTGTCCTTGTTCCCACATTCCTGTGATGCCAACATCTCAGCCCTTGACACTCTCTGGATGTGTTCCTTCCCTCCAGCCACAGCAGTGGATTTATGATAGATAAATAAATGAATGTATTTATTCCCTGTGAACCCCTGCAATTTGCAGTGCCTGCTCTCCCCACAGTGCCCTCCTCTGCCTCTGATGGGTTTTGGAAGAGCTCACCAAAAAGTGCCAACAGCACAAACTGCACCTCCCAGCCTCACAGGAGGCAGGGCTGGGAGCTGCTAATTCCCCAGCTTCAGCACTGAGCAATGCAGAATATTCCAAAGCTGTCCCAAAGCTCTGGGCTGGAGTTTCCTGATCATATTAATAAAGCTGCAGTTTAGCATTTTCAGTAAAGCTGAGGCACCTTTGGAAGAAATTTCTTCACACACAATAGCTGCTTATAGGCTGCATTACAACTTCCAAAGCTCTTGGATTGCTGCTCTGCTCCATCTTTATGCTGCTGTTGAAATTTAATTTAAAAAATAGAAATTACATGAAAAATAATTCCTGAGCCTAACTGTATTGGGCCCATGTAAATCAGAAATAACTACACTGAGGTCAGTGACAGCTTTGCCCAGGAGTTGTGCAGAACACAAATGACTGTTTAAAAAGGAAAGCTCTCACTGCAGCCTGTACATAAGAAATATTGTATTATATATACATATACACACACAATACAAAGTTAATTTATGCAGAAAGGACTCATCTTGCTGTACAATTAATAAATGCAGGCTGACTACTAAATATTCCTAATAATGCTTCCTCTCCAGCTAGCAGAACAGCTCAAAAACAAACATCATTTTGTTCACGTGTGTCCATTATATTCACGTGCTGATTTAATTAACAGTAATTTCAGTATCTCAGAGATTTCTTCTCTGTTTTACAAATTATGCCCTTTTGCTGAGGGCTTGGGTTCAAATTACTGGCCAGTCAGCTGTGGATTAAGTCTAGAATGCTAATTGGCAGTAAAACCAGAGTGAGCACTGGTTAACCTAACCCTAACCGGAAAAACTTACAGATGAGCCAAATTATTGGGGAATTGTTAAGGAACATAAAGAATTCTTTGGGCAGACACAGTGAAAGCTTTGCAGCTCCCTCCAGCAGGGTGGAGGGTCCTGGTGGTGCTCAGAGCCCCTGAGGCAGGCTCAGCTCATCCCTCTGGCCAGCAGCCCTCAGGAGGGTCCTCCCTGTGCCCTCCCTCTGCCCTGCAGGAGCTGCCACCAGCCCTGATCCTCTCCAGGAACCCCTGAGCTTGAACTCCCATCAGAAAATCTGACATTAAAGGAAGCAAACCTAACTGAGCAGAGGGGTCCCAGCTCAGCAGGAGCCACCTCTCAGGATTTCCTCTGCACATTTCTTATTGGAAACACTTATTCTAACAAGAGTTTAGTGCCTGAGCAGCCTGGAGAGGATTTTCTAAGAATCCTAAGTGTCCACATGGATCGGAGAGCCCTGGGCTCATTCTGGTGCAGGAATGCTGCTGTCCTCCTGCCCTTGGTGCATGGGCAGCACATCCCCTCTCCCACACTCAGCTTTGTTTGGAAACCCCCAAAGCTGCCCAAAGGTGCTCCAGATCCCCATCAATCAGTCCCAAACCAGAGAACCTTTCCAGAACAGGGCTGTGAGGTGCAGAGCTGAGGCACCATCCCTCTGCTCTCCAGGAAGGGCTCAGTGCACAGGGCAGGGCAGGAGAAGGGTCTGTGCCAGGGGATTCACCCCAGCAGCAGCCACGGCTCTGGGTGGAAGCAGGGAGCAGGAAAATGTGGTGCTGGGAGCAGGAGGGGAGGAGAAAATCCCATTCTGGGCAGGTTCCTTTGCATGCAAAGTGCAACACAAAGGCACTGTTAAAAAGGAACTGCAAAGCCAAAGGTCAATGTGGTTTCAAGTAAGAAATATGCATTAAGTGCAATGGATAAACACATAGGGGACGATTTTGCACATGAATGCATTTAACCAACTTCTGAGAGATACAGAAATCACCTGGGTTTGCTAGAAATGACTGATCCTGCCCTGGATTTTTTATACTTGAGAATGAAATGGGTTTGGTTTTTACACCCAACCCCAGAGCAAGCCAAGGAAAATCCCCTTTGTGTGTCCCCAGGTGATCATAAATCAGCTCCAAAACTGCATTTTACAGCAAGGCCAGAGAGCAACAGCAAGGCCAGGCTCAGGAGACCCCAGCCATGCCTTGGGGAGGGTTTGTGGGACCAGCACAGGGTTCCCAGGGCACAGAAAATCCATCCCTGCCCCATCCCTGTGCGGGGAATGCTCTGAGGACAAACATGGGACAGGGGAAGCCTGCATTTACACCCAGCTGACAATATTGGGCAAATCTCTGTCATGTGGGGAGATTGAGAGTGAGTTCCAAGAGGTGGATTGGTGGGAAATGCTGCCTGGCTCCCAAAGGATCTGGAGCAGTTGGCATCAGCCTTCTCTGCATGTTCATTCATATTTTGGACTCTGATTGGAACGAGTATCAGCAAGTGTATCAAATTTCACGAAAGCAAATTGTTGGTTCACAGTGGAATAACATGGTGCTTTACTCAAGCACGAGGATGAAAACCTCACATAATCTCCAGCTATTGTCATCCAGTGTTTATCACCCAACACAGTAGAATACAATTCTTATCTTTGATGGATGTGGCACACAATAGATGTTTTCTTGAGTGCATCATAAATATTAATAGTATTCACAGAGCTTCTTAAAATTTGTCATGTCACACTGCTTTCATGGAAACACTCAAAATGCCATTATTTTTGGCCCACCAATAGGAAATTTTCCTTTAGTTTCTTTCTTTTTCGCTCTGAAAATTAAATGATAGAGGATGTTTAACTGAGCAGAGGAAAAAAAGGGATAATGGTTCACATTGAGCCATTCCAAACCCTACTTCAGATGCCCAGAATTAGACTGAAAGAGGAAAAGATGTGATATCCTTTGGAAAACACAGTCCAGTTAAAAATGAAACACTTGAGGAAATTGAAGAGATTTGTCTGGAATTTCATTTTTGGAAGAACACTGAGGAAGAATGCTGACATGACCAAAATGTTCCTATCTGCCATATTCAGAATGGGACATTTTCACTTCAGAAAAGAAAAA
The DNA here is from genome assembly GCF_023055355.1 of Agelaius tricolor. Lineage (NCBI taxonomy): Eukaryota > Metazoa > Chordata > Aves > Passeriformes > Icteridae > Agelaius > Agelaius tricolor. The sequence continues at coordinate 1,509,186 of NW_027269280.1, forward strand.
AAAAAAAAAGGCATTTTTTTCCTCCCAAAATAGAATATTTGTACATTATTGTGCCTATCCTGGGCTGCCTCCAGGGCAGTGTGGGCAGCAGGTCCAGGGGGATGATTCTGCCTCTCTGCTCCTGTGAGATGCCACGTGGAGAGCAGCATCCAGCTCTGGGACCAACAGCAAAGGAGCTGGGGCTGCTGGGGAGCCCAGAGGGGCCCCGGGGCTGCTGCAGGGCTGGGGAGAGCTGGGGGTGCTCACCTGGACAGGAGAAGCCCAGGGTGTCACAGATGTGGAAAATCCTTTGTTGGGATTTTTTTCTCCTGAGAAGCCTCAGAGGACAAGAAAGACAATGGTTATCTGCTGCTGTGGAATGCAACAGGTGCATCTGGGATTGGGCTCATGTGGTTGTTTCTAATTAATGGCCAATCACAGCCCAGCTGGCTCAGACTCTCTGAGAGTCACAAGATTTTGTTATCATTCCTTTCTATTCCTTTCAAGCCTTCTGAAGAGATCCTTTCTTCTATTCTTTTCGTGTAGTTTTAGTGTATCATTTACTTTTAATAGAATATATATCATTAAATAATAAATCAGCCTTCTGGAACATAAGAGTCCAGATTCTCATCTCTGCCCTCATCCTGGGACCCCTGTGAGCACCAGCACAGTCAGGGAGAGCTCAGACCCTGCCAGGGCCTGCAGGGGCTCCAGGAGAGCTGGAGAGGGACTGGGGACAGGGGATGGAGGGACAGGACACAGGGAATGGCTCCCAGTGCCAGAGGGCAGGGATGGGTGGGACATTGGGAATTCCTGGCTGGGCTGGGATTCCCAGAGCAGCTGGGGCTGCCCCTGCATCCCTGGCAGTGCCCAAGGCCAGGCTGGACACTGGGGACACCCTGGGACAGGGGGAGGTGTCCCTGCCATGGCAGGGCTGGGGTTTGGGGTCCCCCCCAACTCAATCATTCTCTGATTCTGTGATTGCCTCGAATTGAATCAAACCCCTCAGCTCTGCACAGAAATCCATTTTTCTGCGGTTGAACAGCTGTGATCACTAAAATGCCTTTTCAGGGTGTCTGATGGCAATGCCAGCTGAAATGCCCTGGCCTTGCCCAGTCCAAGCCCATGAGGACATTCCCCACATCTGCTCCCACACATTTCCCATCCCAGGGTGTTTCAGAGTCAAGGCCTTCCCCTGATCAAACCTAATAAACCTTCAGCGCTTTGTGTTTTGGTTGATGTGTTCCAAGAAATCTTTTTAAATTTCATCTTTCTCCATAAAATTCACCCTGTGGTTTTAGGAGCAGCCTGACAAAACAAAACCATTTAATTCTCTATGACAATTAATTTGGAGATGGTAATAATTGCACAAGATCTTATCTCTGCTGCAGAGACATAAAACACTTGCTATGGGCATGGGAAATAAAGTAATACAAAAGAAGAATCTCTTTTTTCCTATTCTGTACTCTCTCCACAGTAGTTAATTTGCTCTGAGTACAAAATCAATCCTTCCAATGTGGGACTTTAGGAAAGCTCAAGGCTTCAACCCTGCTGCCATTAATCAGTGTTAAAATTCACACTGAAATCTGTGATCTGGGAGCCACAGATTCCAGTTCTGTTTTAAAACAAAGTTGATAATTCCTAATATTTCTGGGATGAAGATCCACTCTAGACTGAACTTCCATTTAATTTTTTTTAATGAAATGGTGAATGTTGGGAAGGACAAAATCCCATTCTGGGCAGGTTCCTTTGCATGCAAAGTACAACAGGGAGGCACTGTTAAAAAGGAACTGCAAAGCCAAAGGTCAATGGGATTTCAAGTAAGAAATATGCATTAAGTGCAATGGATAAACACATAGGGGACAATTTTGCACATGAAGGCATTTAACCAACTTCTGAGAGATACAGAAATCATCTGGGTTTGCTAGAAATGACTGATCCTGCCCTGGATTTTTTATACTTGAGAATGAAATGGGTTTGGTTTTTACCCCCAACCCCAGAGCAAGCCAAGGAAAAGCTGCTCAAGACTGACATTTTCTGGTTTAGTCTGAGGTGCTGCTTTCTAAGCCTGGGTCACCTTCCACCTTGCACTGAGTGTGCTCCTTTAACTCCTGAATATAAATTCCATTAGCAAACCATGATTTCTGTAGGAAAAATAAATTCTTTAAAGTTTTCTTTTTTTCAAACAAATCAGCCAAGTGTTGCACTCAGCAATCCCATTTCAGTCCGAGTCACAGAAATGGGCACTTTAAGGACAATTTTTTTCTGGGTGTTCTTGTGTGGCAGCAACCAGCAATGCAATTATCCAAGCTCCATTTAAAGAAACCTCACCAGAGCAGGCATAGCCATGTGTGTAAGGGACTCACAGCCTCAGGAAACCTTTACTCCACCAACAGCTCCCGTTTTGGGGGAGGAAACAAACGTCCTGAAGACATAGTTCAGATACTTGTAGAAAACAGAGGAATGCTTGAGGCTGAGGGGCACAGAGGCCTGGGGAAGCATTGATTGCTGCATTTGAAAACTGCTTTGGAGCAATGCCAGCCTGGGACTCACAATTCCATTCCTACAGACAGGATTTGCAGCGTGGACCCCTGAAAGAGCAGGGCTGCCAGGCACAGACCAAGCCATCCTTTTCCTAGATAAGAAGACAATGCCAGGTATTTTTCTATTATTAAATCTATTGTTCCTCAAGCCTTCAGCCCCAGCTGGAGCCTTCTTACATAAACCAGTTAAGATACATCTCTTCAGTGTCTAATTCTTTACTTTAACTAAGTTCTGGTTGCCTAGAAACTCTTTAAAAGACCTGGATTTTAACTTTTTTCTCTTTTTCTTTATATTTTTGCCAACTGTTAGTTAGGTAACAGATTAATCAAGTCACAGGTGTTTGTGACAGAAACCTGGGTGGCAGACTGAAAGCTGGGGCAGTGTTTGTTTCCTGCACCCCAGGAGTGCCAGACTCCACTGATGACCTTGCTACCACCAACTTTCCACAGCTATGGAAATTGCAGATGATGCCTGCTTAGATCAAGGGCAATAACTGAGAATTACAGAATTATATCATCACTGGACAGAGCAGATTTATCTGTGCTATCAGTTTCTGTAATTAGCAGGACATGCACTTCCACTTTGCAGGATTATTATATCACATTTTTACATTAAGATAAATCAAGCTGTCTAGTTCAGATCTAACTTTAGAATGTTCTGCTGGACCTTCTGGATGCTGAAACACACCTTCTGCTGCATCAGACACCAACCAGATTCACAACTCCCAGCCTATGTCAGTGCCATAAACATTTCTAAATAATCACCTGCTGTGTTTGGAGTCAGCAATGGGAACTAACAGCACAAGAGAGAATAGCAGATTTGTGCCCTGATATTCAGCAGCACAACAAACAGAGGCACCAAAAAGAGCTCTGGCTGTGCTTTCCTCACCCTGATCTGTTCTTCTGCTGTGTTTGATGGGAATGGATCAACTTTACTGTGGGGATGTGAGCTCCACGTCTTCATCTGGGCACCAAATGTTGGAAGAATCAATTTAATGAACCCACAGAATCCACAGAGTCACTGGGTTGGGAGAGACCTTCAAGACTGAGCCCAACCCAGCCCCAACCCCTCAGCCAAACCCTGGCCCCCAGAGCCACATCCAGGCTCTGTTAAACACACCCAGGGATGGGGACTGCATCCTCCCCAGGCAGAACATTCCAGAACTTTATCCCCCTTTCTGTAAAAAAAATTCCTCCTAATATCCAACCTGTATTTCCCTTGGTGCATCCCTGCTTTTTTAGCTGAATTAAAGCCTAAACAAAACAAGAGTTTAGGTGACAAAATAGCATTTACAGTCTTCAAAGCCACTCATCCCTGCTGTCACTTGTTCTTAAAGGTACAAATTCTACCTCTTTTCTAACCAAAATAGTTTTTAGAGATAATAAGCAAGAGCTTTGCAAGATTAAGTGTTTCAAAAGTACCTTTAAGAATATAAAAAGGGACTTAGAAGTCATTCAGAAACAGGTAAAACTAAATAAGAGTGACTTCATTTCCGTTTCATTTTCTATTCTCATCAAGTTTAGTTTATTCAGGTCTGATTAATTCATGTCTACAAAGAGTTCCAAAAATATAAAACACTACATAAATACCAAATAATAATAGAGTACTGAAGGAAAAGCTAATTTGTTAATTTGCACGGAGTTTTAGGAATTAACATTTATTTATTTATTTCCCCTGTGCCAGCAGGCCCATCCAATCCCTTTTAGCTTTTTTAGTAGAAAATACTTTGGCAGCAACAGGATGAAGGGCAAAAGTTCATGAGGAAGGAAGTAAAAAAGGATGGGTGCTTCTGAGGGAAAGGCTGCAACACCCAGACTCTCTGGCTGTTTCTCTGGTTTTACACCCCAATTTCCCCACTGAAATCCTTGTTCATGTGCAAAGCCCTGATATTAAAAAGTCCATCATGCCCCCAACGCAGCTCAAAGGCTCCTCCTGGAAAAGGTGCCTCTGATTTTACCAGGAGATATTTGCATTTTTTATTTTAAAACATCAGCTTCAAGCTTCCTGCGCTCATACTCCTTAACCTGCTGGGCACCTCCATCTTCAGGGGGTATTTTGTCCTTTCTGTGCAACTCAAACCAGGCCTTTTATTAAATCTTTTATTAAATTGGTACTTTGCAGCTCACTGGACTATTTGGCTCTTTTGGGGGAAAGCAGAGCAGCAAACAGCCCGGTTGTTTGGTTTAGCAATGAAGCTTCCCACACATGCAAAGCTAATTTATTTCAGTGGAAATGTCCCCACTAATGACACCAGCTACCCTCAGAGCTCAGCCTGGCACTGCCATTCACACAGAGAGGACAAGGGCTCCACAGGAGCCATTCCCATGCACCAGGCCAATAACCCAGGAACGGCAAAGGATTTTCACAAAAGGCCCAAATGGTTTCCAAGGAGCCATTACGGCACACCAGGTAAATAAAATATTATTGAAATGGATTTTTTTTGCATTTAAATCACTTGCAGCAGGTGCATAGGAAGCAGCTCATAATAAAAAGGCTCCCATTCCTGGAATACTAACGAGGATCAGCGGAAACATTCAGCAAAAGGGAGCAGGGAAAGGTTCTTGCCATGGCAAAAGGAACAATTCCCACAAAAACATTCAGGAGAAGGGAGCAGGAGCAGGTTCTTACCATGGCAAGAGGAATGATTCCCAGAAAAACATTGAACAAAAAGGAGCAGAAGCAAGTCCTTGCCATGGCAAGGGGAACAATTCCCATAAAAACATTCAGGAAAAGGGGGCAGGAACAGGTTCTCACCATGGCAAGAGAAATGATTTCCATAAAAATAGGGATCAGGGGCAGGTCCTTACCATGGCAAAGGGAACAATTCCCACAAAAACATTCAGGAAAGGGAGCGGGGCAGATTCTTACCATGGCAAGGGAACAATTCCCATAAAAATAGGGAGCAGGGGCAGGTCCTTACCATGGCAAGGGGAATGATTCCCACAAAAACACTCAAGAGGGATCAGCAGAGGTCTTTACCATGGCAAAGGGAACAATTCCTACAAAAACACTCAGAAAAGGGACCGGCAGCAGGTTCTTATCATGGCAAGGGGAACAATTCCTATAAAAATAGAGACCAGCAGCAGGTCCTTACCATGACAAAGGGAACAATTCCCACAAAATCATTCAGAAAAAGGGACCAACAGCAGGTTCTCACCATGGCAAGGGGAACAATTCCCACAAAACCATTCAGAAAAGGGAGCAGGGGCAGGTCCTTACTATGACAAACGGAACGATTCCCACAGAAACACTCAGAAAAGGGACAAGCAGCGGGTTCTTACCATGGCAAGGGGAACATTTCCTACAAAACCACTCAGAAAAGAGTTCCCACCCTGGCAAGAGGAACAAATCCCATAAAAGCACTCAGAAAAGGGAGCAGCAGTGGGTTCTCACCATGGCAAGAGGAACAATTCCTACAAAACCATTCAGAAAAGGGGGCAGCAGCAGGTCCTTACCATGGCAAGAGGAACAATCCCCATAAAACCACTCAGAAAAGGGAGCAGCACCAGGTTCTCACCATGGCAAGAGGAATAATTCCCAAAAAACCACTCACAAAAGGGACCAACAGCAGGTCCCTACCATGGCAAGAGGAACAATTCCCATAACAACACTCAGAAAAGGGACTAGCAGCAGGTCCTTACCATGGCAAGAGGAACAAATCCTACAAAACCATTCAGAAAAGGGAGCAGCAGCAGGTCCTTACCATGGCAAGAGGAACAAACCCCATAAAACCACCCAGAAAAGGGAGCAGGAACAGGTCCTTACCATGGCAAGAGGAACAAACCCCATAAAAGCACCCAGAAAAGGGAGCAGCACCAGGTTCTCACCATGGCAAGAGGAACAAACCCCATAAAACCACTCAGAAAAGGGAGCAGCAGCAGGTTCTCACCATGGCAAGAGGAACAATTCCCATAACAACACTCAGAAAAGGGACCAGCAGCAGGTCCCTACCATGGCAAGGGGGAACAATTCCTACAAAACCACCCAGAAAAGGGAGCAGGGGCAGGTCCTTACCATGGCAAGAAGAACAAATCCCATAAAACCACTCAGAAAAGGGAGCAGGAACAGGTGCTTACCATGGCAAGGGGGACAATGCCCACGAACATGGTGCGGCTGACGAAGATCTCGGACACCACGAGCTCGCTGACGGAGTCGTCCCGCGGGTACTCCACCTGCCAGGTGATCTGCTGCGCCCCTGCCAGGCTGCTGCCGTTGTCAATCTCGAAATCCATCTGCAGGATCTCGTAGGAGGTCATGTTTGCTCTGGAAAACAAGGGAAATTCCCCTCATCATCACCGGGGCGTTGATGGCAGAGTGGATTTTCATCGCTCTTTCCTACTCGCCAGAAGATCGGCCATTAAATTCATATTAAATTCAGCGTCTCGGACTTGAGGCACTGACAGATCCTTAAATAAAACTGCACATGGGCAACTGCAGAACTTTCTAAGGTGAAAATTCATCTTTTAGTTTCCTGAAACGGAAACATTTTTCCCATTAAACTCAGGCATTCATTCTCCATAATCGCAATGAACTTACAGAATAAGCCACAAACCCTGGGAAAAGCAGTGCACAGAAGTTGCTAAATTATTTAATACAACATTATTATAATTTTGATGCTGCAAAACAACAGAATACTTGGCCATTCCTCATGTTCTACCAGAAATGAGCTCTTGTGGAGGGAAAAAAAGTCTTTCAAACCCAAACTGGTCTTTATCTCAGTGCAAAAATGGATTTGCAGAAATTATACATGACAATAAATGAGGGGTAGATTATCCCTATTTTGAATTCATGACAACATTCTCCTCGTCAGTGGTGCAGACTTGTAATTATATGGCAATCGTATATTTCTCATCTGGAAATAAAAGTTTAAAAGTAAAGAAATGGATGTAAATGCACAGCAGTCAGAAATGAATTTAAGAATTACTTCTGCTTCCTTTCTCAACAACAACTCTTATCACTTTCCTCAGGTCCAAAGCTATGTAAATATTAATAATTAATCCTCAGGTTAGAAAAACAGATCTTGTTTTTGTGTTACAGAGAAGCAAACAGACACCAAGCTTTAACCAGCAGCACTCAGAGCACCCACAGCAGGGATCTGCTTAGAGAACAGACCTTTGCTCACCCAAACTTCCCCACAAACTGAGTTGTTTTACAAATCATGCAAAGTTTACACACAAATATTTACAAAGAACGCAAGTTCCAGACTCCCAGACAGACCCCGCAGTGTGGAGACCTGGTGGAGGTCACAGCCATGGAGAGGGGATGGAAAGGCTCTGGCTGCAGAGCCAGCTGCTTCTTCTGCTGGAGAAACACCTGATTTTACCAATACTGCTCGAGTTTTGGGGTAAAATCTGAATTTGCTGTATGTCAGGCCAATGGGACATTCGTGGTCTGTGTGTCCCTCCCCAAAGCAGCCATTCCAGGAGCTGTGCTCACAGTTTTGGCTGCTGCTGCAGACAACAGAGACTTAAAACATCCTTTTGCTCTCCCCAAATGCACAGAGGCAGAATCTGGGTTTGCCATATGTTTCTGAAGGAGAATTGTAAAGGGGGAAAAAAATCTGAGCAGGAATTATTGATTTTCGTGTTTTCTTTCTGACAACAAACAACCTAAACATATGCTTCAATGCCTGGAGGATAAATATTTTCCATGCTGACAGAAGATAATATCCACCTCCAGGCAAAACTAGAAGCTATTAAGGCATCTTTTGTGTGGCCAAGCAGGCAACCAGCAAAAACCTTTTAAGATAAATTTTATTACATAATAATAGGGATGTAATTAAACCATTTCTGTTAAAAACATAAACTGAACTTCATTGTTTTCTGTGTATCACCTCCAGCAGTTTGTTTTCTCTAAATTGCATACAATTAATATGCTCACAACACAGAACTAAAATTCAGATATGAGCTTTCCACTAACTATGGATTTAGATATTGGGCCTGTCAAGGTTTGTTTAGGTCTGCAATTTCACTTCAGCCTGCTCAGGCCAATAGTTGCCACTCCCAAAACCACACAGGAGTGGTTTCAAATTGAGAACAAAACCACCAGTGCAGGATTTGGGTACAGAGAGACTAATTAAATAATAGGTTAGTCTGCAATGACAAATCCAATCCACGGCTCCCACTGACTGGCATTTCTTTGAGTTCAGCCCACAACACCTTCAATTATTCCTCTCCTGGTTTTCCTTTTACACATCCAAAAAGAAACCACAACAGGGGGGTTGTATCTTATACATAAACCTTGCTCAGATGCAGCTACATTAGCAGGTGAATTCAAACAAAACTGCATTAACAGGTGAATTCAAACAAAACTACATTAGCAGGTGAATTCAAACAAAACTGCATTAACAGGTGAATTCAAACAAAGCTGCATTAACAGGTGAATTAAAACAAAGCTACATTAGCAGGTGAATTTAAACAAAACTGCATTAACAGGTAAATTAAAACAAATCTACGTGAACAGTGAATTAAAACAAAGCTACATTAACAGCTGAATTCAAACAAAGCTACGCTAACAGGTGAATTAAAAGAAAACTACATTACCAGGTGTATTCAAACAAGACTGCATTAACAGATGAATCAGAACAAAGCTGTCCTCCCTCCCAGGTCTCAGTCCTGGTTCCAAAGAGAATCCTCAGCACCATTTGGAAAAACAGCTCCAAATGTTTGTCAGAGGTTTTCTGCTTTGTCTCAGTAGCCAATTAAGTAGCATGACACATGAATATTGATTAAAGAAGGTTCCACTTCCCTCTTGGGCTTCCACTGCAAGAGATGGCCTTGAACCATCTTCCACCTGCAGAGCCTCCCCTGAGTGCCCAGCTTTGGCAAACCAGGATTCAGCTTTCTGCACTCTATTCCCCAGCAGGTGAATGAATTTCCTCTAAAATTATGGGGTTTGTCCTCTTTGGAGCTTGAGCTTGGAGCAATGCCAGGACTGTGGTATCTGGGACACCGAGCACCCCACGGATGAATTCACCCTCTTTGTTCTAAGCTTCTTCCCAGGTTACAGCTCTAACAAACTCATGATAAAACCTGAAAAGTGAATTTCTCTCATGTTCAGAGTAGTGCTCACCTACTGGCTGCTTCATCTCTTATCCTATAGAGGTTTCCTGCTGGAAAGGCTGGTATTACATTCATAATTCCTGCAATTTATTAACCATCCTCTGCAATACCGTGTGGGAGACCACTGCCTTTTTCTACTGAAATTGATGGAGGTTGCTAAAGTAAAACCAGAGATAAATTAAGCCATAATCAAGACCTCAAATGTCAGCATTTACTTATGTCAGCTCCATTAGCTGATAAATTCCCATCCCAACACCTGCATTTCAATTTCTCTCTTGGCTGTGCAGCACACCACTGAAAGGCTTTTTAAAAGCAGGGGTTCCCCCCCTGCCAGGGAAAACCTTCAGCTTTTGGTCTGGTTGGGAACTGAGGGCAGAGCCTTGCTCTGGGTGGCCACTGCCCACCTGCCTGGTGGAGACAAAATGCCACCAGTGGGAAAAAGCACAGGACTGTAAGTCATGCTGTTATCAGCCATTAAATCCTGTTAAACCAAACTTTATCCTATCAAGATTTCCCAGCTTTTCCTGGAGACTTACTTCATTTTTCTCTTAAATAAGTTTGCACTCTTGGGGAGAGTCTCATGGAATCCAAGGACTATAAATCACTTCTCCCTTCCAAATCTTTTCTTTCTTTTTAGTTCAATGTTTCTATTGTCCAGTGAAGTTTTCTCCAGGTTTAGGATTTTGCCAAACTCTAGTTTAGAGAAGGAATAAAAAATAAAAAGTCAAAATTACTTTTATAAAAAAAGATTATTTCCTGCAAGCACAAGGAAAAGACCTTATAATTTTAGGCAGCTGGCATGCTTGCTAATAAGTCCATTTCTATGGAAATGAGTTCATAACTATTAATTTTGCCTGCTCCTGATCTATTCTTGATGAGCCTTTCAAATTTAGAAAAGCGCTTCATGATTCTCTCAATTTGGTAATTACTAACTCCCTTTGATGAATCCAGCCCAGTGTTTCAGACATGAGACATTCATTACACATTTTTCTCTCTGGTGAGAGGAGAAAAAAAGAACCCCATGGGTCTTTTTGGATTTATTTCCTCTCACAAACTACTGTAAGTAGGTCCTCTTCTTCAAATGGTGATTTATAATCCTATTTGCGTACCTTCACAATCCTGCCTCTGCTGGGGGCTGGAAAAATGCCCAAATCCTTGGGATTTCTGCCCAATCTCCTGTTGTCTGCCCTCATACCTGTCTGGTGCATTTACAGCCCAGCCAAGCTTTGTCACACCCAGGCCCCATCCCACACCCAGTCTGCACTTTGAGCACAGAATGGCAAATCCATCCCAAAGGAAGCCAACTTTAGCTCCAAGCTCCAGAATAAAGGAGTTATGCCAATAAAGGAGTTATCCAAATAAAGCAGTTATCCCAATAAAGGAGTTATCCCAATGAAGGAGTTATCCCAATAAAGGAGTTATGCCAATAAAGGAGTTATCCCAATAAAGCAGTTATCCCAATAAAGGAGTTATCCCAATGAAGGAGTTATCCCAATAAAGGAGTTATCCCAATAAAGGAGTTATCCCAATAAAGGAGTTATCCCAATAAAGGAGTCATCCCAATAAAGGAGTGGTCCCAATAAAGGAGTTGTCCCAATAAAGGAGTTGTCCCAATAAAGGACAGGAAAGTGCTGCTCAGTCCCAGAGCTCTCCCCATAGACACATCCACATAAAGGAGCTGCAGTTTATTTTTACAAAAGAACAGCTCTCATGTGAGAGGATCCAGCACAGCTCTCATGGGAGAGGTTTTAACCAGCAGCACGAAATCACCTGGCACTGAAATAACAATGAATTGACTTTGTCTGAGCCCAACATGAATTATTGAATTAATGGAATGATACTGTGATTGATATTAATGCAGCAGCAGCAGCACAACTGGTTTGTATTTACCTTAAACAAACAAAATTATTCGCTACTCAGAAAGATTAGCATTGCTAACCAAGCTGAAGGGGCTGCCCTGTGTGTTTGGGCAGAGAATGAGAGATGCAGGGGGGCATTTCTGGGCACTCTGCAGTGCCACACCAAGGCTCTGCTGGCTCCCACTCATGGGTCAGCAACAATTGAGCTGATAAAAGTCAGAGCCTTCTATTGCTGCACTTGGCTATTACAGGAAATCACAAGTTCCATTCACTCATAAAATAATGCTTTCAGTAAATGGCAATTTGTTTATGAGAGCCACAGCAGTGTAAACAACACCCTCCAAAATGGAGCAGACATGAGGTATTGGAAAAATTGAAAAATAATACGTGTAAGGTATCATGTTGCTTGAGAGTCTTTTCCAGGCTGATAATGGCCAATTCTTACTCTGACAAATTGTAACCAAATCCAATAAGAATTCAGTGACCTCACGTTACCAAGGTACATTAGTTTATCAAATACTTGAGTGAAAAAGGTCTCGCTCCTTTGATCTCAGGAGGATGAATTCTGTAAGTGTGGTTTACTGAAGAGCAAACACCCACAACAGGAGGCTTTTGGAGGTGCTCAAGACCCTCATTGCCTGCTGAAGTTAAATGAAGGGAACTCTCAGGGAACACCTCCAGATTAAAGGTCCTGACCTTCTGCCCCTGAGGAAATGAAGATCTGAGCAGTTTGAGATGAAGGAAATGAAAGCAGGGGCAGCGTGCAGCTTCTGAATGATGAAGATTTGAATATTAACCCTTCTGCCTTCCTGCCCAGGGCACCTGGGCTTACACACAGCTCTGGCTGATCAAGGATGGCCAAGCCCAAGCCCTTTCCTCCCAGCATGAGCAGCTCTGGTGAGGCTGGAAGGACACAGAGCTGCTCCCTAACACAGAACTTGCTTTGCTGTCCACATTTCCCCCAAACATTTTTTGGTGCCTGATCTGGGTTTTCTTTCACTGCCATAAAAATTCATGCTCTTCACAGAGGTACAGGCTACAGAGGATAAACCCGAGCTGCTAAATCCATTAAGAATGTATGGATTGACACAGCATGTTTTAATAATCCAGTAAAAGCCATAAAAACAACAAGAAAATATTTTTGTTCAAAACACACCACCAAGACCAGGTATTATGATGTTATTTTGCTTAGCCAACATCTTCCCACAACTGAAAACAATAAATCTAGATAATGAGCAAACCTTTTAAGCTCTTCAGCTTCTCCACTGCCAATTCACAACTGTGCTGCTCACTAACAATGTGCAATAACTTCCACTTTATTTGATTTTATCAACATCATCATGACAACCCTGGAGACAACTGAGACAATTGCTTCAATTATTTTTATTTGCTTGCACCCTTGTGACAGTGCACAGAAATGCTTCTGCTAAAAGAGTCCTTAGATACTCTTTAAGTCAACCTTTAACAAAACAACTTTTAGGAGTGAACTTGGGATGGGGTAATTGGTGAGCTCCACTTGCTGGGCACCGGGAGCCCATTTGTACCTTTGTCATTACTCTCCCCTTTTGGAACAGCATGCAATCTTTTGGGGCTTAAAAAAGCATTTTGATTGCACTGGGATATTTTTCTGACTACTATTTAGAACTTCTTTATTGCTGCGTTGTGTATTTCTTAAAATAAAGATTCTCTGTCAGGAGGAAGTCTTGTTGGGAAACAACAAACACATCCAGTGAGAAACTGGGGCCAGGCAAATATAGAGGGAGCTATTGTTGTTTAAAAAATAAGAATGATTTTATGATGAAAGACTCATGCTGAAACCTATCCAGTTAATAAATACCAACAGCCCAAATGGTGCTTATAATTTTTCTTCAACTATTGAGAAATCCTTACATTTTTACATGCCATAATCACATGGTCTATTTTCAACATTGCTGTGAAAGCAGCTGAAATACATCAAAAAAAGCAGAGATGAATTTTTAAATAACCAGTGACTGAAAATTAAAGATAATAAATTCAGTGGCACAAGAAGCTCTTGGCAGAGCAGGAACCCACGTACAAAGATCTCTGCAGACTCTCCAAAGCTCTTTACGAGACCCAGAGTGCAGCTCTGGGTGACCCGAGGCACGGGGAACCTCGGTCAAGCTGAAAACATTTCAGGGGAAACCCAGGGGCATCCAGAGGCTCCATGAGACAGGAAACATTGCCAGGGAGTCCCTGGTGGCACTGGGATGCCCACATTGCACCACCCAGGCACACACCTGAGTTTGTCCCCTCTTAAGCCAGCTCCAGCTGAGCGCAGCTCCATTCAGAGCCTGCCCTTCCCCAGGCAGGTCTGAAACGGGAGGCAGGCAAGGGTTTGATTGACCTGTGCCTGTCCCAGGTGCACTGTGAGCCTCAGGAGGAGGCGTTGTCCTGAACAGGCACACTCAGCGAGGCTCTGGAGTTCTGAATTCACCAATATTCACAATTCCTCACCTTCCCAGACAGAGATGAGACCTGGGGGAAGTGACCTGGAGCCACCCTAACAGCTCAGCCCACACCTCCAGCAAGGTTCCTTGCCATTTTAAACACTATTTCCACTATTTTAATGTGACATTGGCATCAGGTGATCAGACCTTTCTGTGTGCACCAATCCCACGAGAAAAGAAAATCCCTGCTAGAGCCAGGAGGAAGCTCCTTGCTACCCAGTTGCTGTTTGGATTTCAGAATTACAATTGAGGCTGACAGCTGAATCTCCCTGGGGAGAAGAATCAGCCAGAGGGGATCTGGAGATGTAAATTCCCCAGGCAGGGAATTTCTGAATGGAAGCAGGAGCTGCAGCCTGTGACAGGAGCACCCCTGAACTGCTGCAGGATGCAGGAACAGACAAATGGGACTCTCCCCATGAGCACTCACAAAGTCTCATTCAACTCTTAATTGAAAAAATTAAAAAACTTGGAATTTAATCCTTTGCTCAATGGCCAGACTGTGTAAATGACTAAATAACAGAATACCAAAGGGGAAATTAAAAACCAGCCCATATTTTTCTCCCTACAGCATGCTAATGCTGCACAGAACTCATAGGTCTGCTGTGATGCCACCTGCATTAAATAATTCAAGAAAAAAAAATCAAAAGAGGGGCATGGCAAGAATTGTTTTATTCCTCCTACATTCTCTTCAGCTCCAAACAAGTTTAAGCACCTAATGAACAAGACCTGGCTCTCCTTGAGTCCAGTGTACTCTTAGATGGAAAGGGAATGTGCAGGGTGTCCTGTGGCTGAGAAATAAAAGTCCATGGCAGCATCCTCAAAGCAGTGAGGGCAGGGAGCAGGGCAGCCCATTAATATCAACAAAATGGGACCTCCTCTCTCCCCACCTCCCTGACAGACACATGGTGTGCCCAAAATTGGTTTATTTTAAAGGCTGATAATTGTGTTTTATAAAAGAGTTCAGCTCTTCCCCTCGCTGTTGGTACCCACGGAACAGACAGTAAAAACATGAAAGGGAAACTGGCAGAGAAACATCAGTTTGCCATGTTTTAATTAATAAACAAGATTAATTTATCCAGCTGAGCAAACAGAGGGTGGCTCAGGGTCTGCATTCAGTGTAGGAACAGAAAGAGCCATCTGCAGCAAGTCTCTGAACCTCCAGCCTTTGCTGTTTGAGCTGAAAGTCCTGATCTTCACACCAGAACTAAAAGCAAGAGATAAGCAAAGAGCTCCCATGTAAGTCATCCCATTAAAAGATCATTTCTGTCCTAAAAATGAATCTAAATTTTCCTAGGCATGCAAAGGTAACTCCAAATAACAAACCACAGAGGGGTGGATTTAATATTTTTCCTTTTAAAAATCATTCCACGATTACTTTTAATGGCACAAAAGTAAGGTCAGCACCACAGGCCCCCCCATAACATCTCCAGTCACCTTTCCAAAGGGCAGCCACGACCTTGGCACACTCCCAAGACAACCCAACCCCTTTCCCAACACTGACAGCTCAAGGTCACACCCCGGGCAAATGAGTGCAGGCACAAGTGAGGAAGAAGTGAGGTCAATTCACTCAGCCTCTGAAGAGGAATAATCAGAAAGGAAGGGGCAGAATTGTTGTTCCACACAGCCTGTCCCACCCACTGCATGGTAAAAGCCAAAACGTGATCCCAAAACTTCATTTAAAGGAATTTCCTCAGCAATGAAGCCTTCAACAACCTGAGATGGGGTGGGCAGAGCGTCCCAGCTGAGCAGACACCTGCACATCCACCAAGGGCAATTCCATCCCTCCTGCTCTCCTCAGGGAGGCTGAGCAATGACCCAAAGAGGCAAAATGACCCAAAATCCCCAGTGACAGAAACGCTGCTGTGATGGATGGGGTGTTCCATTGACTCCCTTTCCACCCACTGTAACAGTCACACAATCCGGGCATGGCTCTGCTTTTTCATTTTCCTTGCTACTATCAAAAATTTCACCCAAGCAAGAATACCAGCTGTCACAAAGCACAAAGAGACAGATGAAAGGGTTCCTAGAAAAAGAAGGCAGGCTCCTGTAAGTGCTGCAATTCATGTTAACTACATAAAATATCCCCAGCAGCACGGGTTAATGCCAAGCAGAATGTACAAAACCATTCTCCTGCTATTCCTCTCTTTCCCGAGTCTCTTCAGGATTTCATCATCTCTTCCCTTCTCCCGCCCCCTCCCAACTCCCTTCCTCCCCATACAAGAATATGCTCAGCCCTGGAAAATTGTTCAGCTGAAATCCTGAGATTTTTGTTGAGGCCTGGCATTCTTTGGACAGCTGTATTTACACCCCTGGCTGCTGGGTAGTCATGCTGGAAGCAATTAGCTCTCATGCTTTTTCAATATTGCCTTTCAAAAAACTTTGAGATCCCTCATCTCTATCGATTTAGATGTAGAGAAGCACAGAGAAAAAAAAAATTAAAAACAAAATAAAAAAGAGAGTTCATCCATATGCTGAGCTCCTTTAGTCTCATTCAAATGCAGCAGCTTCAGCTCCCCACCACCAATGAATGGCACCACAGCCACGTCCCCAGAGCATCAGGGGAGATGCTCAAAGGCCTTGGAAACCATCACCAGAACACTCAGAGGCAGCAGCTCCCAGCACTGCTGGGTCCAGGGAAGGCTCAGCAGCCAGCAGGGGGACAGATCACCTTCCAGCACCTCTGTGCACTTTAACAACACTTCCAAGTGTGTATTTCATATTTTTCTAAGAGGGAAATCTGTCCCTGCTGGACTATTAAAAAAAAAAAAGAGGAAAAAAGGGAATGAAAGAAAAAACAGAAGAGCATAGCTAAATGTATACTGATTGCAGTAATTGCATCCATTCCTCTGCTGGAAAGTCTTGTATTGTATTTCTAATATGTGCTGATAAGTTCATTCACAACATGATTAACTGCCTGCAGACAAGAATGGCTATTATGTTTAACAGACTGATTAGCAAGTGACAGAGCTGCAAACTGTACTCCTGGTAAATTGGCTGCTTTTAAATTACAGCAACTTTTTTATGGCTCCATTTTTAAAATGCAATGGCTTGTTACACATATGCCACGTAAATTCCTATCTGACAGTAAGGAATAGAGGATACTGAGCTTTTAACTTTTAATCTTCAGATCTCAATTAAAGCATTGCTCATTTTCCTGTTAATTACACCAAAATCTGCACTGTACATGGCTCTCATCAGGCATCATCTCATTTTCAATATTGGTCTCTCCAAAGCTACCCTTAAACACAGGGACAGGGATTTCCATCCTTCTCTTTCTGAAGTTCTGCCTTATTTTTGCTGGTTCTGTAAGCAGATAACTAAGAGAGGATTTAGTGTATTCTTCCCAGGATTTGATTAATTCCCCTTCTCACAGCTGCAGGCTCCTTTTCCATGGACTCTCTCAGGAGCCCCAGTGCCCTCAGAGCAAGGCAGAGGGAAGAAGTGCAGGGTCTGTCCCTGCTCAGCTCCTGGAACTGAATCACAAACCTCAAATCCTCCCCAGTTCACACTGGCCACGGCATGAGGCTCATCCCTGCCCCTGCTCCAAGTGAAATGAGCTCCTCATTAATTCCCTCTATGTTATCCCAACAAAGGGTAGGATTTGGGCACCCAGCTCCTCGCAGTGCTCCTGGAAATCCTGCCATGCAACGCACGGCTCTGGCTTTTTGATTGCTCTTATTTTTATCTCTGCAATGTAAAAGAGCACCAGCCTTGTTTTGGCTGTGTATTTCATACAAACACAGCTACAGACACAGTCATGACCCCAGAGAGTTTGCAGTCCACAAGACAGAGAGAGAAAAGAGATTTAACAATCTGCGCCAATTTAAATTCATACAGAAGGCACAAACCCTTTAAGCACAAATTTATCTAGAGACTTTCAAGCTCAATGACATCATGTACTTCAAACCAACTTATTTATAACATAAAGCTTAGTATAACTTGTAAGGAGATAGAATAAATCAATTTGCTCTATCACAGAACTTCATCAGATACAATACAGATGGCTCTGCTACCACGGTTAAAAATAACCTCCACATTTTTACATCAGCTCAAGGCATTTATCAAACCAGCAAAGTGGAGGAGGAGGGTGTTGTCTGGCTTGCACACAGTAATGGGAATATCCACCCAGCAGTCTGGGGCTTTTATTAATCTTCTGTCACGTGTTTATAATTTTATTCTGAACTGGGAGAATTCCGCTTCCAAAATCATTTATCTTTGCTAAATACCAGGACAGAGCAACTTGAAATTGTCTACTGAATGTAGATTAAGAGGGGAGAAAATAATCCAGAGGGCAGCCTGATTGTAGAAGGGGACGGAAAACACTTGAGTCCCAAACCCACTCTAAAGCAAACCTGGCTGAGCAGCCAGCATTTCCTGCAGGATAAAAAAGGGTGATGGAATTACCAGAGCCTGAGACTGCACACAGCAGTGGCTGTGCAGGTCTGGCACCTCCTGCACGCTCCTCGAGCAGCCAGCTTGTGGCTCCCAGATAACCTGCACTGGACAGACTGCATGGACCCCACAGCCCTGCAAATAACGCTGCTGCAAGAAGGAAATTCATTTGTTTCTCAGCTTTCATCACTCTTGTTCTCACTTTCCACCCACAGAGGGGAAATTAGGTGTTGATGTTTGCTCAGGATTTATTGACTGGAGGGTTCACGGGGAGGTTCCTCCAGGAGCCCTGTTCAGCTCTTCCCACTGGAGGGAAACCACTGGAGAGAGGGCACAGAAAGGCACCAAGGACAAAGGGCTCAGGCTGCAAATGCCCAAAGGGACAGGATCATTCTCTGTGCTGGGAGGGAATTCCAGAACAGTGCAACCCCTGCAAAGCAAGGAGGGAGAGCTCGTGCTGTGACCACTTTTTTACTCTTTTTAAACCAGGTATAACAAGCTCCCAGGTCAGCCAGAGCTCTGACATCTGCTGCCCGAGACTTTTCTTCATAATGAGCTCCCTAAAGAAGACCAGGAGCCTTTGTAACTCAAATAAAGGCAGATTCCATCACAATGAACCTCGAATACGTAACATTAAACAGGGAAAACTCCAAGCAACCGGATCAAAGAGAAGGGAAATAAAAAGCTGTGTACACAGCCCTCCCCAGACCGGTGTCACTGCAGGCAAGCCCTCCACACTCACTCCCTGCTAACCCTGGGTGCAGCAGAGCCTGCCCTCATCTGGTGGTCACCAAGGACATCCTTTAAAGATTTTTTAAAATTAAGGGAAAAAAAGATACATTAGACACACAATTTAAACTTATTGCATATTAAAATAGAAATTTGTCATTCCCTGCTCCATGCCCATATTCTGTTTTCCAGGAGATAACAACAACACAGGTAATTATGTGAATGCTTCTGCAGGTTATGATTGGGAATGAGATCAGTTGATTAACTACTTTGATAAAGATTCCAGCAAGTGTTGGGAGAAAGTGGGAAAATCCCTCAGAGCAACCTGGCCTGGTGGGAAGGGTCCCTGCCCCAGCTGGGCTTTGGGGCTGGGTGATCTTTAGGGTCCCTTCCAACCCAGCCCATTCCATCTTCCTCTGATTTTGGTTACCTTTAGCATCTTACTGTCTCATCCTCATTATTACTGAAATTACCATGGATAACAGGCCCGTGTGTTCCTCCCCTCCATAATTATCTCATTCCATTATTTACTGAGCATCCCAAGCCCAACTGGAAATGTGCTCCCAGGAAAGAAAGGATCACAAATCTGCTCCCTGAAATGAAAGGATCACGACAGGGAAAAGCTGCAAGAAGATCAATCATGCAAAGGTCCAGTGAATAACCCAGCAGGCCACAATGCTGCTTTGGAGATCTGCAAGCAGCCAAGAGATGATCACACTCTGATTAAAACAGCAAACTGCAAAAGGTATCCCAAAGGCTTTCCTCCCACCCAGCCCTGCACAGACATCAGGCAATAAACTAAACATCAAGTTTGCTCTGGGAGTTGTTTTCATAAACAAAATACAGATAATGAGGTATCCCTCAAAACTCTTCTCCTTTTTCAATTTCAATTTCAAACTGAGAGGATTGGGTGGGTAAAAGGGAAGGTGTCTGAAGCAAAAGGACAGATGGTTCTGCTGCCAGGGAGGTGCACAAAACTGAGGTTTATTACAAGCCTTTTATTTTACTTGGAGCTTTTTATTTACTCTTCTTTCTCCCTTCACTCACCTATTCATCTCACCCTTAGAGCACTGCAAATTCAAGCTCCCATCGAATTCTTCTGATTCAAATTCAAATTGAACCACACAAAGCACAGCACTGCTTTCAGTGCAGAAGTTTCAAGGGTTTTGTTGCAGATTTTGGGGGCTTTTTTTTTATTTTTTAAGTGTCTAACAAGCCAATTAGAGGCTGAATCAGTACCTTTCAAATGAATACACAGGAAATGAGAGGAACATGGCAGTGGTGACACATCCTGCAGCCTGAGCCCCTGGAACACGAGGCGTGCGCTGTTATTTTATGTTTGATGAGAAAATGCTACTGTGTTTATCTCATCAAGAAAACCACTTTCCCCCCTTGCTTTTGCATTAAAGAATCTCTTCAGAACCATTGCTGGGCTCTGGTTTGGAGGCACTGCCATCCCTGGCTGCCCAGAAAAGCAGCCAGAGCCTGAGCATCAAACAGGGCAAGCAGAGAAGGCCCCGTGCTACTCTCATTTCTCAACAGGTGCCTAAAGTTTGTATTTATAGTTTTATTTCATATTTGTATTCATATTTTATATATTATATGTGTATTTCTATTTTTATATACTTTCTATTAAGTCCCTGCTCAGCTAAACCCTCTGAGACCCTGCTCACATGGCAATGTTTAATGGGCTCATGGACTGGATTTCAACTGTTCCAGTCCAATAAAATGAAATACTCCAACTCAGAGCCAATTTGCCTGAAATTAATATCATGAATATCATCCTGGCTGAACACTAAACACTGGCAGGAGAGCTGAGGTCTCCTGGATTTCCTCTTGGAAATCCTCTCGTTGAGCAGCTCAAGTTATCCTGGGAATGTTACTGAGGTGGGTCCTTCCTTCCTCTACCTTCACTTTGGGTCTTCAACCTTGGGGGGCAAAAATTATGTGCATTATAATTAAAAAGGAAAAAATAATTTAAAGCTAACAGTCATTGCAATCACCATGATAAATTTATAGGAAATACATTTAACTATTGCCATGGCAATCAGGAAACTGTTTTGTTATAATTAAAAGGATAATTACCTTTCTCTATTTTAACAAACTCATGAATTAAAAATTTAGGACAGCTTTGCCAGAGTAAATTTATCTGCATACATTACAACTCACACATTCCCATGGCATTTTTCTCTTTAACTCATCATGGTTTTCATGGTTTATTTTATATGTTTTAATACCTTTGTGCCATGCTGTAGAATTCAAGGTCAGGCTGGATGGGGCTTGGAGCAGCCTGGGGTAGGGGAAGGTGTCCCTGCCCATGGCAGGGGTTGGAGACAAAATCATCTTTAAGGTCCCTTCAAACCCAAGCCATTCTAGGATTCCATGCAGTGAGAAAACTCTGAGTATTTTATTTACCCACAAATCTACAGAACAAAGGAATCTGGGAAAGTCACTTGGCAAATAATTACAAACTACAATACCATGGTGAATTCCCACCGAGCCTGAGAACAAGGAAAGCAGGAGCAAAGCAAAGCTTTTGCTACAAGTTTTGCATCAAGAAATCAGGGGCAGAAACTCACTGCTGTGTTTTGGTTTGTCACCTCTTACAATGCAGCACCAGCAAAACTCCTGGCTGAGGAAGGGATGTGACCCATTTAGGGCTCCTTTCTGCAGTGATTTTCTCTTTTTTGCAGGTGCAGGTCACAGGTGAGATACAGACCATGATCCCTTTTGTTTGAAATATAGATCTCTCTAAACTGTCTTAAAAACAGGCACTGGCTGGGAAAGTGCCTCTTCCTTCTACATTTTGTTTGGAATAGAAATTTCTTCTGGTTTTTTTTGGACATTTGCTTGTTACTTATTTGAAATAAAGATGCTTCTGAAGACTGTAAAGGGAAAAAGAAATTGAAATTATAGGAAAACATGAGCTCCAAGGATATTTAGTATGCAATTATTTAAGTAGAAGACCTTTAATAAACTGGATACTCAACCTCAGTTGATAAACTCAGTATTTAAAGACCAGTTCCATTTCTGGGGAAAAACAAACCAGGAGTGGTGTTATATTTTAGCATGGCTTTTTCTTTTCTACTGTAAAAATGTCTACTATTAAATGTATTAAATGTACAGTACTAAACTGGAAGGGAAAGCAAACATCAGCCAGGGCAAAGAATCAGGAAAAAAAGCACCTAGAGAGACAATGCACATAGAATATATATATATAAAATGCACATAGAATATATATATATAAAATGCACATAGAATATACATATATAAAATGCACATAGAATATACATATATAAAATGCACATAGAATATACATATATAAAATGCACATAGAATATACATATATAAAATGCACATAGAATATATATATATATAAAATGCACACAGAATATATATATATAAAATGCACATAGAATATATATATATAAAATGCACATAGAATATATATATATAAAATGCACATAGAATATATATATATAAAATGCACATAGAATATCTATATATAGAATATGTTCTACGTATATATATACACAGAGCATATATTCTACGCACACAGAATATATATATATAGACTATATATATATAATCCCATGGAAAAACAGAAATAAAGGTGGTGCATCTCTGCTACAATAAAGTCAAGAGGTCCAGGGAGCAGCAGAACAGATGGAAATGAGCTTTGAAATGGGATCCAGGGTGGGTGAGACATTTCCTGGCTGCTCAGAGCAGGCTCTCCTTGGTGCCCAGCAGGCACACAGGAGATGCTGGGGCTCCTCTGCCTGCAGGGTTTAACCCAGACTCTCCTCTCCTGTAACGTTTTTATGTCAGGAAAGGCAAGGGAAATTCAGGAAAGGGAATCCAGCGTCTTGGAAAACTCCAGCTCTGAGAAACCGGGATGAAAACAGGGCGCAGCTCTCTGGGCAAGCGAGCCAAAACCAACCCAAGAGACTGAGATGGCACCAAGGATTTCCATGGACCCAGGCATGCCTACAGCACCCTGGCTCTGCTTTAGAACTGGAGCTTTGCCTCAGGAAAGCTCAAACCCTGGCTCAGCAGCTCATCAGATGCCTTCAAGCTGAGGGACACTGGCGAGGACAGCACCCGAGTCTGCAGCCCAAGGGCCACTGCAGGCCAGGGACCGGCACACTAGAAATAGAAATAATACAAATATATGGAATTTAAATATAAATGCAACTATAAAGATGCTGTCATCTTACTGCAGGGGCTCCATGCTGTTGTCTCCTTATGACAAAAGTTTCACACCTTCTGGGTGTTTCTGGTGGGCAGCTCTCAGAGCACTGACTCTGTTCCTCACAAAGCAAACAACTGACCCCAGCTCCCGTCTCACCCCACTCTTTTATAGCATCTTCTTCTCATTAGGTATAGCTGTGGCCTGGTAAAGTCAGGCCTGTTCCTAATCTTTGATAACTGGCCCAGCTGCAACTCCTTAGGGGTAAGATTGCTTTCTACACTATCTTTGTTTTCTTATATTCTATCCCCCTACATAAATATATGTAAATATATATATATTTATATAAATATAGAAATATATAAAATTATATTAAATATATAAATATAGAAATATATAAAATTATATTAAATATATAAATATATAAATATATATAAATATATATAAATATATAAATATATATAAATATATATAAATATATAAATATATAAATATATATAAATATTAAAATATTAAAATATTAAAATATATAAAATTTATAAATATATAAATATATATAAATATATAAATATATAAATATATAAAATATAAAACTATAAATATAAAAATATAAAAATATAAATATATAAATATATAAATATATAAATAACCAGTGGCCAGCCAGGCAGAGGGGAGGGAGAGCAGGACAAATCCCACATGGGATTTTTTCCCAGAATCTCCTGACTGCTGAGCTGCTCCTTCCTTCTGGAGCCACTGAAAATGAGAAGCTGTGGATGTGACAGGTCCCAGCTCATTCCAGCACCTCAGAATAAATGAAGAAAAGGCCCTGCTGAGCAGAGGAATGAATAGGGATTATTCCTTTTGCCTTACCCCGGGTTTTTGCTGCTGTGACTGCTCTGCTGGAGCCCAGGGCTGATGCCTGAGGGAGAGGCTCAGCCAGGGGAAGCAAACAGAGGCACCCTTGGCCAGGCAGCAGCAGCAGCCCACAGTGCAGGGCCTTAGAGGGGAAAAGAGAGAAATTTAAAACAAAAAGGGAATTTTTACTGCTACTGAGTGGGTTTTTCCCTTGCAAAGATGCCCCTTCCCTTTCCAAACCCACACAAACTTCTGCAACCCACAACATCCTCTGGGCTGCAGCTGGTGAAGCAGCTCCTCCTTTCCTTTTGAATCTGCCAGCTGCCAGTTTCAACTGACATCACCAATGCTTTTTTGGAAAGAACAGTAATTTCCCTGTTCACCTGCCACACTGGTGATTTCTCCAGACCTGGCTCATTCTCACTGAGATGGGATCTCCATGCCTGTGGATGTATTCCCTTTCCCTTTCCTGCAGGAGAAGACAGATGTTGCCTTCCTAGCTGCTAATTTTTATCTTTTCTCTTAATTGAAATTACCTTCTGCATCCCTAATCTTATAACTAAATGTCCCATATGTTGATTATAGTGCAGCTTGCATAAATTCAGCTGAAGAAAGTTAGTAAATTTCTTTAATTAATAATTATTAGAAAAACACCCATTAAGGTAAATTGAAATTACGTTCTTTGGATATTAAATTGTTAAAAATTATACTTTCTTTCAAGTTTAGAAATTATGACTGAGTAATCCTTCAACCAAGCATCACAAGACAGGAATTCCAGTGCTCAGCACAGCCTAATTTCAGAGGGAAGTGGATGTTCTGTTGTGATATAACAGAAATGAATATACATGACTTAAACAACTCCTTAACAATAATGAGTATTAAAATGCTCAGAGAAATCCCTTCAGGCAACATAGTTAATATATTAATATATTATACTAATAACATAAAATATAGTAATAAATAATATAATACATTAATATATTCTATTAATAACATAATTAAATAAATATAAATGCTTTCAGGTTAAGAAGTACATGGAAGTGTCTCAGACCAGGAAGTCAGGGACACCTTCCCCTGCCCAGGTGCTCCCAGTGCTGCCCTGGGCACCTGAGCCAGGGCCTCACCCCCTCACAGAGAGGAACTTCTGTATATTTAACCTAAATTTCCCCTTTTTCACTTTGAACCCAATTAATATTAAATATTCCTTATTTAACCCTTGCCACTCACTTCCCTCAAAGGTGAAGTGCAAAGCAAACCTTGGGGTGTAACTCTGGGCAGAGGCAGAAATGTTTGCAGTGGTACAGATGTTATCTACAGCACTACTGAGTGGTAACCAGAGCATTTCAGGAGCTGCACACCGTGGTGAGGGGTTCAGAGGCTGTGACAAAGCTAAAATCAACCCTGCTCTCCCACCCAGGCACCTCACAAGGACAGAGGATAAATAAAACAAATAAAATAAATATGTTTATATTTGTTACCGTTACAGTTCTCCTTCTCCTCTGTGACTTTCTTTTTCTTTTTTTTTTAAATTTTCCTTTCCAACCTCTTAAATTTCATTTATTTTTTAGCTGTACTGTTTTCAAGAAAAAAATCTGTATCTTCTTTCAGATTAAGCCAGTCTTCTGCACCACAAACAGTAATTATTTCATGTAATACACACACCAGCACACACATATTTCCTGTCACCAGGTACCTGACAGCATTTCAAATGCTGGGAGAAGTTTTTGTATTTAATAAATGGAAAAAACCTGCCACAGTTGATTTTATATAACTTATCCTTACAAGTTTAATAAAAGAATCCCATCCCACACCTAGACCAAGAAATTTGGCTGCCACATATTTAAATGAAATGCCCAGTGGAGCTTTCTAACTGCAAAGCAGCAGCAGATTTAGTGAAAGCAGTAATGGTCAGACAGCCTGAGTGGCAACTTTTAATTGAGAGTTATTAGAATTGGAGATTCAGGAAAAGGAGGCCAGTGGATAATTTAGAAACAGTTTCAGCTGCAGAGCTGCAGGTTGTGACTGGCACAGGTCACAGATGTCAGGGACTGGTGTCACTGCAGTCAAACCCCTCCTGATGCCACCACCCTGCGCCCTGAGCAATGCTGAAAACTGCAGCATTCCAATGGGAACAGCCCAAAAACCTCTTTGGGAAAGGGAAAACCTCTCTGACTTTTAGGACAGCCAATAAATTAATTTTTCTGTTCACTCAGGACAGAGGGAAGCAAACTGGCAGGTCAAAGACCAAGGCAAGGCACAAGTTTTGCTTTCCCTGATCTCTGGCATTCCCACATCTCTGGGATGTGCTGAGCCCCAAAATGGGTGGAAAGAGAAACCAGTGCCTAAATCAGCAGAGCCTCCCCATGGCAGTGCCTCCTTCCAGGCTTGCTCCTCCATCCTCATCCCAGCACTAAACTGCTTCCACTGCTCTCAAACCAAACCCAGATGTGAGGTCCCCTCCTAGCCAAGCACAAGGACAGAGCTGGGCTCTTTAAAGATTCAACTCCAGCAGCCCTGAGTGCCAGGGAAATAAATATATGGTATTTTAGAGGCATGGGATATAAATTCTGGCTTGGTTTAGAAGCCTGTGGGCAGTAAAGTGCTCTGCCCATTAAAACATAAATTATCATCTGAGTGTAGCTGATGAGAGGCTGGGACTAATAGAAAGTGGTGCTAAATAAGAATTATAGGAATGCTTTTCCCAGTCTGACTGCAGGAATTTACTCCCCACCCTAGCACACCTCAAGATGGCAGATGGAGATTAAGGCTGGTGTGTATGGGAGCTCAGAAGCAAACTGTTACCCTTCAAACACATCCTTATCAACCAAACATCTTCTTAATCCCATCAGCTGTGGTTGGAGAGCACCTGTTCTCCCCAAACTTCCAAATCTTTATGACAGGAAAATGTCCAATCTCCCCATCACCCCCTGAACCAGGGAGCAGCAGAGCTGACAGAAAACTGAGCTGGGCTTGCAAACAAATCACCCAGCCTGGTGCCTCTGAACTCCCTCTGAAACCTGAGCCTGTAACACGCCTGAACCCCCTCAGAAACCCTGGCCCTGTGCAGCAGGGCTCAGCACAGCATTAAATACCACAGCACACTCGGCAATTTAATCCAGATCATTTCAACTTTCCTCTACAGTTTTAGCCCAGACCAATTCTGAGCTCCTCTTCTGGGAATTAGGAAAAAGCGAGGGTAACAGGTCTGAAGTGCTCCATGAGCTCCAAACTGCCAGCTTATTTGTGTTCTACAGGTAAATCAATACATTCAGATAAAGTTTCTGATTGCCAGTAGTATTTTCTTTGACTCCTGAATTTACCCTTTTCTCCAGATGCTCATTTCTCCAGAAATAGTAACTCGCCTCTCTTATTTATGGTCCCTCTCTGCCGTTTTTTTGCTCTCCCTCTCCCAGCAGGGCTCCCAGACCCACTGGGACAGGGCTGCAGGAGAATTCAGGGTTGGCAATGTCACCAAGAGGGATTGCCCACTGACACAGGGCTGCAGGAGAATTCAGGGTTGGCAATGTCCCCAAGGATTGCCCACTGGGACAGGGCTGCAGGAGAATTGAGGGTTGTCAGTGTCCCCAAGGATTGCCCACTGGGACAGGGCTGCAGGTGAATTCAGGGTTGGCAATGTCCCCAAGAGGGATTGCCCACTGGGACAGGGCTGCAGGAGAATTGAGGGTTGCCAGTGTCCCCAAGGATTGCCCACTGGGACAGGGTTGGCAGTGTCCCCAAGGATTGCCCACAGGGACAGGCCTGCAGGAGAATTCAGGGTTGGCAGTGTCCCCAAGGATTGCCCACTGGGACAGGGCTGCAGGAGAATTCAGGGCTGGCAATGTCCCCAAGGATTGCCCACTGGGACAGGCCTGCAGGTGAATTCAGGGTTGCCAGTGTCCCCAAGGATTGCCCACTGACACAGGGCTGCAGGAGAATTCAGGGTTGGCAGTGTCCCCAGGGATTGCCCACTGGGACAGGCCTGCAGGAGAATTCAGGGTTGGCAGTGTCCCCAAGGATTGCCCACTGGGACAGGCCTGCAGGAGCATTCAGGGTTGCCAGTGTCCCCAAGAGGGATTGCTCGAGGTCCCACTGCTGCAGCCTGCAGCCCTGGCCATCACTGACAGAACAGGACTCTTGACACACACATATCTGTTTCTTCAATGAAGACTGAAAGCCCAAATAAATGGCATGTCAGTGTTTGGGAACAGGGAATAGCTGTGGGATCCAGCACCCACGGCTGTTCTGATTGACTGGGCAGGAATCCTTTTAACTCCAGGTTTGGCCTCTTGCACCACATAACTGAAGTTACTTAAACTCTGCAGGAGACCTATAAAGAGCAGAAGAACCCCAAGCTAAAGCAGATTACAATGGTTTCTTGTTTTTTCCCTACCAACACAGTGATGGCCTATTGTCCATTACAAATAAAGTGGAAAATCAGTCCTACATTGAAACAGCAGCCTCTGCATCATGCAGCACAATTGGGCTCTGTTTCCATCCCATCTCAGCTAAACAGGACTGGAATTGTTGCACAAGTCCCAAGGTGCCCACTGATGTGAGATGTGGGTTTTATTTATTGGAGAAGACACTTCCATGCTCTGAGAAAAAGTTATTTGCTGGCCTTAAATCATCCATGCAAGGAACAACTAAAGAAAGGCTGCAAATATTATCAAGAAAGGATTTAGGATTGAATAGGGCAAGACAGGACTGAGGAGCCCAAAGAACAGGGGGGGAGATAGGTTTGGGAGCCAGGGGTGAAGGAAGCCACATCTTTTGGGATGGAGGAGCAATCCTGCCTGCAGAGCTCCCCTGGGCATGCACAAAGTCACTTCCACTGCCAGGCAAATAAACTATGGAGCATCTGAAATAAACACAACCATCATCCAAAAATGGGTGATGTTAATTAAATTCTGTTAACTTTTTTTTTTTTTTTTAAGTTTCTAAAAAAGAACCCCAAACAAAAAAAGAAGCTGCTATTTACAGCAAATTAAAAAGATAACTATCAAATCTCACTTATGGTAATATAAAACTATTTCTGAACTTTAATTATTATGACAAACTGGTCTCCTGTGGCTTGTTCATTTCACGCAGCTAAAAAAAATTGTTAACAGTCTTCTAATTATATCAGTTTTCTGTGGTAAAAAAAAACTGGCTCACACTTATTACTCTATCTAGAGAAGCTATGGATCATCTTGCTATTCACTTAATGCTTTTAATTTACATATCAGAAATGCTAATAAGGGTGGTGTTATTAGATCATATTCCCTTTTGCTTCTAACCCAAGAAAATGGTTCATTTTGTTTGGCTGCCACAATTAAATTAATTTATTTTCCTATGGCATGGTTTTCGATAAGGCCTTTATCAGAAGTTTGACTGTATTAAGCTTAATAGGACATCTCTCATTAAAATAAAATATGTTTCATTAAAATCAAACAATGGCTTTGCCCCCCCGCCCCCATTTTGGCTTCATTAGCATATTTAATAGAGGAGATAATTGTGCTTTTCACTTGGACAAGAGCCTCAATCTGAAGGATTCGTTTAAAATTCAGCAGATTATTTCAGTCTCACGTGATGCCTGGCAGAGCTTTGCCTGGAGGTGGCCAAGGCAGGAATCTGACAAAGAATTCAGATTGGGCACGTTCTGGATGTGTTCCACATTCCCTTCCTGTGCTGCCCTCAACTCCCCATCATATCTACAATATATCCAAATGTACCAATTCAATTATAACCTTTAGCCCCCTGCAGCCACTCCTGGAAGGCACAGAAGAGTCTGTTTGGAAAGGAACTGATCCATGGCCTAGAGAATCAACCTCTGAATGCTCTGTATTGGGAGAGCTGGCTCCTGTTTCCAGCAGAAACCCTCCCTGATGAGCTCTGGGATCATTACTGCTTAGGCCTCCAAAAGGAACAGAAAAATACAAATAATTTTTCAAGAGACAAAAAAAAAATCCCTACCTGAAAAAAAACTCAACTTGGAGAATAAGAGAGAGAGCCCAAGGTTTTGACCTCTGCTGTTTGCTGTGCTTTCAGCTGCTGCTGCTCACCTGAGCCATCCCTGGCTGCTCTGTGGCTCCAAAAATCCCTCTCCATTCCCACTCATCAGGGCTTGGGAACTCACCCCAGGTCCAGCAGATGCTGACACCTGACAAGGAATAACACACCCTGATTTTGGCTTGATGCTGGATGGGAATGGAAAAGCAGCTTAACAAAGACCTTGGGGTTGGTTCTGAGGCAGACAGAGAACCTTGCATGTGGTATTTTCAGGGTACCCTGTTGTGGGGAGGAAAGATGAATCTGACTCCATGTTCTTAGAAAGATATTACATTATATTATATTATATTATATTATATTATATTATATTATATTATATTATATTATATTATGCTATACTAAGAATAGAGAAAGGATAAGAGAATAGAGAATAGAGAAAGGAATAGAGAATAGAGAAAGGATACTTACAGAAGGCTTAACAAAATACTAAAGAAAAACTGGTGACCTCTTCCAGAGTCCTGACACAGCCTGACCCTGATTGGTCATTAAGTTAAAACAATTCACATGAAATGAACCAAACAATGACCAGCTGGTAAACAATCTCCAAACCACATTCCAAAGCAGCAGACACAGGAGAAGCAATCAGATAATTGTTGTTTTCATTTTTCTCTGAGGGTGCTCAGCTTCCCAAGGAGAAGAAATCCTGGCGAAGGGATTTTTCAGAAAATGTGATGGTGACACTTGCACCAAGCCAAATGGCTGGAGAAGGGCCCCAGTGCAGGGGGATTTGTGCCTCTCCCAGGTAAGCAGAGCCTGCCAGGAATGCAGGGAGCAGCCAGGGCAGTGCAGATCAAGGCTGTGCTCACTCCCCATCCATCAGCACCTGTGTAAAACCACAGACAGTGATTTTATCCCAGGCAATGTCCCTGAGGATCCTTCTTCTGTTCTCCTGGCACCTGCTCCACTTCTTTTGTTCTTCTGGCACCTACCCCATTCCTCTAAAGAATTTTCTGAGGTGGAAACTCCTGTCTCCCCAGCTCTATCCCTGCCTCATATCCTCTCCAAACAGATTTCTGCTCACAGTTGAACAGACATTAGCTGCAGAAACAAAGCAGCAGCCCATATGCAAAGTTTGTTTATTTGCACTGTAGTGTCCTGTGCTTCAACTCAAAGCCAAAATGCCCATATGGCCACTGGAAAAAAAAAACCCAAACCAAGGAGAGTAAAATATTGAGTTGTTTCTGCAGGAAGGAAAGGGGAGCTGTCAATACAGAAAGTGGGTTAACACCTCAGCAGTGTAAACACAGAGTGTGTCACTCTGCAGAGGAGAGGAGCTGAGCACACTCTGCTCAGCAATTTCCTCTTGCTCCTTGCTCTGTCCTTCCCCTGTGGGCACCACCTCCTGCCCAGAGGGAGCACAGGGTGCACCTGGCAGAGCTGAGCAGCCCCAGGCAGCTCCCAAGGGCACAGGGGCACCCCTGGGCTCCTGGCACTGTTCATGTAGGGCAGGGTTTCTCATCTAGCTGCTATCAAAGGGCACACTTGGAGCACTGCTCAGATATCTCACACAGTGCTGCTAAATGAAGAGGGTTGTCTTCAGCATCAAGATCAGTTTTAGGGGAGAACTCAGGGTTTAAGCTAAACCAGAGCAAGGTTGAATTTTGACTCAAACAGCTGCTAAGATAGTCCCTTGAAATTCTACCTCAAAATAATGAAAAAAAACCCCAAACCTTTCTGGGTTCTCTTCATCCTAGGCATCTTTTATGCCCAGGCTGGAAGGACCAGAGTTGACACCTGGATTAATTTTCCTGCTGATAGGTGGGAATTACTGGTCTCATTGTTGGGATGTCCCCAAAATTACCCCAGTTTAAATGATGCAGAGGCCCAGCATCATTTCAAAGCAGGGCTGAAAGCTGGGCTGGTTTGAGCCTGCTCTGGGGCAGGGGACAGCAGCAGCAGCAGGGGTTGCCCAGAGGCAGCAATCTGCCAGCATCCCCCCGTGCAGAGAAGGGGAGCATATGTTCAGTGCAGCATGCACACATCTCTGCCTGTCCCAGGCCCAGCAGCAGCAGCAGCAGCTCTGGGACACGTCCTGAGCAGTGGGGAGCAGCAGATTGTGGCACCAGCCTTCCCTGGCCCTGCTGCTGCTGCTGCTGCTGGCTGAGGTTGTTATATTGATCCATTTTCTGCACCACTGCTCCTGCAGCCCCAGCGTGCTGCCCACAGGAGCTGGAGCTCTGGGGGTGTCCAGGGGGCCTGGGCACACAGGGTGGCTCCTCTGCTGCTGCTGCTGCTGCTGCGCTTTTCTTGGCTGAAAGTTATTGGCATTTTCAGTGCTGCTGGTGCTTGTATTTGCTCCCGAGCCAGAGTGAATTCAGGTGTCCTTCCTGCCTGCCTGTGCAAGGTTTCCTTGCACACAGCTCCTGGCATTTCCTTGGGCAAACCTGACAGAAACACCAGTGCTCAATTTCCTCTTGTTTTCTTCCCTAGATGCCTCCTAAGCTCAGTTCTCTGAAGACAGACCCATGAATGTCCTAACTACAGAGAGATGTGCAAAGATTTTTTTTTTTAATGTGATTGAATCTGAAAAAGAGAAAAGTTGCAATATTTCTTCAGATCAGAACAGCTAAAATTAAAAATTTTGCATCGTTCTTTCAAGGTCAGAACCCCTATGTTTTAAAAAGCCACAGTAAAAATATTTTAAAAGAAAATAACAGCTTCAAACGAGGATATTAAAAAGAAAATAAATGAACAAAACAAAAAACAGCTCATCTATTTTTCCAAGGTCTAGAGAAAACACAGGTCAAAAGTTTTTCCTTATTTATAGCCTAAATGGTCTAAATATATACTGACTTCTGGTTGACACAATAATTTACTTTTCTCAGTGAATAAATAAATTTTTTCTGCAGTTCCACAAATAACTACAAACAACTGAGAACTGATGAGACTGTTTCAAAACAAAGCAAGCAAACCAAAAAAAGCAAGGAAATGAGACTCAGCTTCTGTCTTCTCTCCAGCACAGCAGTTCCCAGCTCCTGCCACGCTCTCTCCATCCCAAACTTTGCAACCACAATAGCAAGAACATCAAGATATTTAGTGTCATTCACTGGCATTTTGAAATGAAAATGAACTTCATAGCTTTCATTAACAGCTTCAGATAATTGAAACAACAATGGAAATGTTGATCTACAAAATGTGATTCCCCAAACCACAGCTGGGCCAGGAGCTGGGGACTCCCAGCCACATTTCTGAGAAGAAGATGACAACAACCTCTCTGTATTACAGTCTTACTTTTACCTCTGACAGCAAAAATTAGCACTAAACCAGTGTTTTATTTCCTTTTCTTCCTGTGAGGAAATGCCAGAGCTTTTCCTGGTGCACACAGCATTTCCCTCTTTAGCACTTATTCCATTGATTTTCTGAATCTTGGCAAGACATTAACCTAGTCTGTATAACCACAGGCTACAGTACTTCAACTGCCAGACATTAATACATCTGTTTTAGTCACTCATCCACCCTCAAAATTGACAGTTTGAAAAATATCAGCCTCTGATACATGAAACTTAACTAAGCCTGGACAGCTGAATCAGTGAACAACCCAGATTTCCATGTTAATACCACCCTGCTGACACAAAGCACTTGAGGTGTTTTATCAGTTTGTCTGTGAGAAGCATTCAATCTTTTCAGAGCCATAAAGAGGAGAAGGAAAGCCTGTTTTGCCTCACTGAATTTCCCATGCATTGCTGAGATGCACAGCACCCATAGCTGAAATGAAATGAGCCTGTCAGGTGTGGATTGCAGGCACTGACCACACTCCCTCCAAATCAGAGTCCAGTCCACTCACTACAACACCTGGGGGAAATGTTCCTCTGAGAGCCACTGGAAAGGCTACAACAATAAAGATAAAAATGTGCAAAACTGAGAAGCAGGAGCAGCTTCAGCTGTCAGTGCCCCAGGCCCCACAGCTCCACTGGGGAATGCAGACATCCAGCACTGCCCCAAAGGGAGCTGCACACACCAATCCCACCCACACTGGCACTGCCTCAATGTCCTGGGAGGGTGGGGAAAAGAGGGAATGGGACAGAGCTGCAGAAACTGAGACACAGCACCAAGCTCAGGGACCAGCTCCCAGCTCAACCCAAACCTGCCCTACCCCACACACCACCAAAAATGCAGCTCCCCAGCAAGGGTTAGCTTCAACACTTGGTCCAGCTGCAACAGGGCAGGGAGGCTCTGAGATCATAAGAGGTATTTGATAATAATGAAAACAAAAACTTAATGAAGAGGGCAAAAAAAAAACCAAACCAACCATCTTTTTCAGAAATCTGTTACAGGATGGTGAACTGATGCACAGCAATCTGCAAGAGACTCCAGAGCAGAGAACAAGAGACAAGCAGAGCTTTCAGTGTAAAAAGTCAGAGAGGCTTTAAAGTAAAACCACAGAGCTGCAAATTATTGCAGAATGGGAAAAATGCCTTGAACAGTGACACAGTGGCAGCAGGACAAAGGGCTGTGTGGCATCTTCCAGCACGGAGCACAAATGTCATTATCTGAAATGGGACTCTTGGGCTGCCAGGGGGATGCCAGCACCTCAGGAAGGGCCTTCAGGCTTGGCATTGTGGAGAGAAAGATCAGCCTAAAGCAGGCAGGACAAGCTGGAGAGGCTGGAAAAGAGGAGGGGGAATAACAATGGAGAAGAAATATATTTTCTGGGACACCACATAGCTATGACCAACATTGTTCTTGTTCATGTGAAGGAGCTGGGACATTGACTTCAATAAAAATAAAATTTGGCCTTAAAGTTGCAATGAACTGCTTATTAATTAGCATGCCCTAAATGTTCAGAAAAGGCTATTATTTAAAGTGCATTATTCCCCTCTCCAATCTTCTTTAAATGAAAGTTGATTGAAATGATGATAGGATTGAGAAATACAGACTCTTGCCATCTGAAGATGCTCTGTTACATCCTTTTTGCTTAAATTTCATCAAAAGCTAGCACAAAAGGGATGTCAATGACACAAGAGCAGAGCCAAATGCATCTGGCTTTACTGAGGATAATTGTAGCATCAAGTGCCTTGTTGGGTTGTATCTTTTAGAAACAAAAACAATCCATTGTGATACTTTGGAAAGGTTCCTTCTCATCTGCATGGGTCTGGTTTAAAAAGGATGATTTAAAACAAAAGGAACATTATCCAGCATTAGAAGCAGCAGATAGCAGGGCTCATTGATGCAGTGCACTGAGGCCTCAGTCTCTGCCATCCCATGGCACAGCTGAACTGGGGTAATTAAACCACAGCTCCTCCGTGTTATTTAGCAAAGTAAATAATTACACCGTGCCCCTGAGCTTTATTGGTAATTGGTAGCATCAGCAGAAGCCTTTGCAGTGGTTCCTGAACCTCCACGGGGCCGTGTCCCTGCTGGACATTTTTGGATTTTTGGGCATCTCTGGCATTCCCTGCTGGCTCCTCCAGCAGCCACCACCACCTCAGCCCCTGTGGCAGCTCTGAAATGCTCTGGGTGGGTTTATTGTTTATCTGAAATGCTCTGGGTGGGTTCATTGTTTATCTGAAATGCTCTGGGTGGGTTTATTGCACGGGCTGGCAAAGGCTCTGTTAGCCCTGAGCACCGGGAGGGCTCTGGCTTCCCTCACTCACTGAAATTGAAATTTTTTTGTCCAAACATAAATGTCACCACAGCAGGACCACAGTCACTTCCAGCATCGCTCCTCCTTTGCTAAGTGTGGCTCTTCCTGCAATCTTTTCATCTCCCAGGCAGCAGGACTCACCAGCCCACTGGAGAATACCCGGTTTTCTACAACCTGCTCATACCTAATTTAACTAAAGATGGGGAAAAGAGATACAGGTAATGATAATTGTTTAAAAAAATACATTCTCTGTTCAACTCTCCCTCTATTCCTGAAGGTTTTAGGTCATGCTGGGGGCACATGTCTGTTCTGGAAGCCTCAGAACTAGAGCAGGGCTGGCAGGATTGCAGCTCCATCCCAGCCCAGCAGCTGTGAAAGGGCTGGGAATGCACAAGGTGACAATCAGTCCATTTTCAATGGCACACTTAGACAAACACCCAACACCCTTATGCACTTGGTGACGTTGAAAAGGGGAATTAAAAGCACAATGCCCTGATAATCAGAGTATTCAACACAAAATAACTGTATTCACCAACATCCCAACAACGAGACCAGTAATTCCCACCTATCAGCAGGAAAATTAATCCAGGTGTCAACTGCAGTCCCTCCAGCCTGGGAGCTGCAGCGTTTGCTGTGAGGAGGAAGATGTGCCTTCCCTTGTTTGCCTGCTCCTCCCAGCGGCAGAAAGCAAAGGTCTCTCTGCTGGCAGCACAGCACAGCCTTTCCTTCCCTTCTCACATTCCCACAGTCCCTTCAGCCAAAAACCACGAGGGTTCATCGTGGTGCTCCACGTGCCCAGGATGAATCAGGAAAAAAGCTCTTGCATGACCAAGAATTAATATTCCATTGCCTTGAAAAGCCTGGACTGCATGTCAAATGTAGTAATAGTAGAGCTGATGAAAGACAGGCATCAAAGATAGGGAAAACAGATTCAAAAAATCTTTCCACAGGATATTAGTTTTGTCTGAGAGGCTCCTCATAGGTGCTAGCATCTAAATCAGCAATTTGTATCTGCTTGAGCAGGACAGGAGATTCCATTTCACAAAGAGAGGTTCATCGGGGAAGCTGTTCTGAGCTTTCAGCCAAAAATTCAAACCTAAAGTAAACAAAAATAGAATTCCTGCACAACATAACACTGGCAAGAGAAAGACATCACATAAAACCTCTACCTTTCCACAACTGCTATTAATCCTGGTGGATCCCTGCAGCTCTGCAGAGCTAATGAGCAACATGTCCCAGACTTGGCATGTCTGGCTACATTCTGAGCTCAGTGATTCCTATACACCAAAATTTTACCTCTACAGGTAGGGTGCTGACTTTTAATATCTTTACTTAAGCTGAAAAATGCTGTCACGTCCAATCAGTCCAAAGTTTGTCACTCATGAGCTTTTCCCTCACTCTCAGACCTCTGTATTCCCCAAGAAAACAGAAATAACAGAACGTGGGGATGGCAAAGGCCACGTATAAGCCATTATTTGTTTTATAGTAATAGGTTGTTAGAGTCCTTCTTTCAAGGTTGGCATTTGCTTTAATGAATCACCTTTCTCCACAGTTATTTTTAATGTACTGTGCCATGTTTCTCATAGAGCCTCACTCTCTTTTGCTTAAATGCCCTGTTGGCATTTAATTTACTGAAACAAAAGGATTATCACCATATCTTACAGTTAGATTGGGATGATTAAATGCCTACCACCATACTATTTTTAAGCAGCAGCTCATTTAGCCTCAGTGAATTGTCACATGTACCATCCAACTTCATTGTGTGTTGTCATTGGAGAAGTAAAATATTGTCACTTCTGGCATAGTTTAGGACACTCTAAATTGACTCAGAGATTTCCTCGTGCACAAACAAGGACAAAGCAGGATTGGAGGTCACCCACTGGATCACCTGGGCCATTTGCTGCCAGGGCTGCCATGCTGCATTTGTGAGCTGTGTTTCAGCAGTGCTGCTGAGCCTGTTCTTCAGGGGCAGGGAATGTTCCAGAGCCTCACTGCCTACAGGCACAAGGCTGTTGGACCGAAATGGCTTCAGCTCTGTAGCCAAAATACAACAAAACTCCCCCCCCCAAAATGGCTTTCCAGTATAAAACTGCTTGTGAATCCTAAACACTCAAGAAAAAGGTTGACATTTCAAACTGCGAGTGAATTCGTTCGCCGTGAGCTGCAGAAAGTGCACCTCTCACAAGATAAATCTCCACCAAATGCCAGCCCCAGCTATCTCTCACCTCAGGCAAAACCAGAGGCTATTAGAGGACCTGTATGCTGGTGGTGCCACATAAAAGCAAACACTGCCTTGGATTTTGTTCAGGGAGCTCCATAAACACTGAGCCCTGATGCTCATGATAGCTGCAGGCCTGCAGTTAAACATGGGGGTGTTTTCCTCACAATTCCTTTCCTCCTGCTCCTGTCCTGTACCAAAGTGTGACTCCAGATTTCCACCACCTGATCCAAAAGAACCAAGGATTCAGGGAAGCTTTCCCACCAGCTTGGCTGGAGGTTGGACGGGGACCTTTGAAAGAAGGGCCAAACACATTGAGTGTGGATAAATGAGCCACTTACTCTTGGCAATTCGTGTCCACGCTCCTAAAACCCACAACATTCCTTTCCCAAACCACAGGATGGACTCTCTGCTCTTTCTCTGGGTTTCCTATCCCTTGCCATTGTCTCTTTCAGGAGAAATAAAGGCTACAGAGTAGACAGAAGTGGTCATTTAGACAGCTGTCCCTCCAGCCCCGTGCCCCTTGGCACGCAGATGAGCACCCAGCACTGCTGTTCCCTGAGCCCTGCCAGCTCTCCCACCACATTCCCACACAGCAGCCCCTGCTCCAGACAAGCCCCCAGCTCCATTATTCAAACACTTCAGGCACCCTTTGCCTTACTGGTCCTGGTAAGTCAGATTATCTCATTAGTGCAGACATTTCACTTCTGCTGTCAGCTCCTGATTTGTTTCAGCAAGTGAAAGGAAGCCAAGGAGTTACATAAGGAAGGACTTGTCTTCAGAAGCTTTGCAGAGAGCAATCCCTCATCTTGATAATTTTTAACAGGTAGTTGCTTTCTTCTTTTTCTTCCCCCCCTCCTCCCATCAGTTTCTCTTTTTATCAAAGTACAGTTAAGCAGCCTGACTGGCTTACAAAGTTTTTATAAGAGAAACTCCACTTCTCTTGCCTTTTTTGTTGATCTTTTCAAGCTTGTCCTTAAACAGTGCTTTTAAAAGTTGTTGCTATTATGGAAAAAAAAAAAAAAAGAAGAGAAAGGAAAAAAGGCCTTGATAGGTTGCAGACATGGTCCTTGGAGGCTTATTCCTTACCTCAATCTCTTCAGAACTCAGCCCAACACTTTCTTTACAGCCAAGCTCCTTCCCCAAGGAACTGCAATATGCACACATCCCTCCTTTCTCCCCCTTTGTTCCCATTTCTATTTTCCACTTAAGCCCTGTGGACAGAAGCTCCTCAGGCACCAGCAGCAGGAGGCAGGCAGCAGAGGTTCACACACCCTGCTGCATTTGGGAAACAACAGCATTCCCATGGCTGATGTGCACACAACAGCCATAGGCCAGGGCATAAAATCCTCACTTCTACAACAAAAATTGAATGTTCTCCATCTCAGCCATTTGGAAAAAAAAAAAAAATCCTTAATATGAAGCTTCCCCCTGGAGTCTGGCAGAATAGCTCCTTGCCTTTTACACCCTCCCTGTCTTTGCCAAGTGCCCAAATCCATTACCTTGACAACCCAGTGCATCACTGTAATAGCATGAGTCAGCCTGGCACTTTTTGTGACCATAACAAAAGCAGGTTCCCATCGATTGGCGTGGAGCTCCCTGCTCCCAACTATAATTTCAGAAGGATACTTGCTTTAAATCTCATTGCTCTGTGCTTTGAGTCTTGCCAAACTTGTCCATAGACCAAAACCAGTGCCTTGCTTTATGGTCTCATTTTAATGGGTTTGTCTGTATTCCAAGCCCCAGCAAACAAAACAGATCAACCCTCTCCATTTGGGGTTCTCACTCCCAGAGGTGCCAAGGGATGGTCACAAAGTTCTGTTCCAGGCTGAAACCCAGGCATGCAGGGGTTTCAGTGCAAACCTTTGGCACCTGCAGAGCTGAACCAAAGGCTTTGAGCAGGGAGGAAAGGAATGAGGGGCATAACCCAACAGGACTGTACAAGAGGTTTTGTGTCAGAGAAACCACAGCTCCAGCAGGTGCTGATGCAGAGGCAGGGCTGTCTGCTGACCAGCACACCTGGGGCCCACGAGCCAGGAAAGCAAACAGGTTACAGTGATGTCAAGAACTGTCCCCACCAGCCAGTACAACTTCTTCTACAACAGCCACAAGAAAAGGGCTCAGATTTCTAGTTTTGGTTTCATTTCCTTGTCAACATCCCCATTTTCAGCAGCTCTGTTTATGGACACAGGGACATTTTCTGCTTTGGGCTACAAGAGGGTATTCCCAAGCCTGTGGAGGCCAGGCCACAAGCAGTGTCTCCCTGAAACACTGCATGGCACTGCACAGCCCACGCTGCTGATGGGAAATCTGATTGCCATGGCATGTCCTGAGCTTCCCCATGTGCTTCTTTGGGACAGCACTGGAGTCAGCTCTGCCAGAAATTCAGGTTTTCATTGGATTTCTCATCACAAAGATGTGTTTCTGCTAAGCCAAAATCCACTTTAAGTCAAAATTCCTTGCAGGAAAGATGGGTGGGACACCTCAGCACTTCCCTAGGGCTGCTGGGGTGCAGGGGCAGCGAGAGCCTGCAGCACTGCCCAGGCAGCAGAGAGCACACTCTGCCCTGGCACAGCCTCACAGGAGCCCTGATGGGCATCACTGCTGTGGGGAAGGGCTGGAGGACACCCCAGGTGTCCCAGGAGATCCCAAGAATTTCACAGCCCTGAGCCTCCCATCTGTTCCTGAGAATGGGATAAGGATCTAATTAAGGGGAGATTAACAGGATGGGCTGGAGGCAGCAGTCTCTGCTGGAGGAAACTCAGTTACCTGCTGGAGCTCTCAACAGCTTCATGCAATAGCAGAGAATGGTGAAAGGCAACAATTCTCTACGAGTTTTCAATAATGCTCCATGCAATAGAGCAAAGGCCCTGTCCTGTCCTTAGGGGAAACAATGCTATAGTTCAGAGAAAAAAATGAAAGAGAAAAAAGATAAATCAAAGCAAGACACAAATCAACTTCCAGCCCAGCATTTTGGGCTACTTAGTGATACACAAGTCAAGACAAAGCCTTGTGGCCCATCCAAAGAAAGGATGATCCTGGCAGGACTTCAGAGACCAAACCTGCACAGCACATGCTCCATCTCCAGACACCAGGCCACCAGTGAGCAGGCTGTGCTGGACTCAGAAGTTCTCCAGCCAAGCTCCAAGGGTGACTGATGGTGGTGCAAATGAGGCCACGCTGCAAGGGAATAAACAGCCCTTCAGCAAAAAGGAAAAGAATGACCCAAGTGACCAGAACAAAGAACTACTGAGGGCCCAATAGAACTCTGTCATACTGCTGCAAACTTCAGCCTGAGGTTGAAGGCAGGTTACAAACATTGCTGTTAGGTACAAACATTTCTAAGATCCCACGCTCATTTGTAGGCAGAGGAAGAGAGTGTCCCTTTCACAGCGTTCCCTTGGCTGCTTCTCTATCTGTGGCTATCAAAGACCTCAGGTTAGGCTGGAGCTTTGCTGGGGAACTGAAGCCAGCACTTGGAACTGGTGCTTTCGATTCCCTCATCTGAGGACATGGCCCAAGCCTGAGTCAGGCTCATGGGTGCTGCTCTCTGCCTGCCTGGGGATCGTGGACCATTCCCAACCCTCTCTGAGTGTTCAGCTCCCTCTGATCGCTGTTCCTAAGCCCCTTGTCAGAGAAGCAGATGTTAATATTCCCATTTTATGACTAGAAACTGAGGCACAGAGGGTCTGAGTGCCTTGGCCAGAGCCACAGAGGGAGCATCTGGTTTAGCAGAGAGCTGCAGCCCAGCTCCCCAGCAGCAGGCGAGCAGCCAAACTCCTGGAACAGCTTCTGTCAGGAACAATTCCCATATGGAAACATGCCACCAACACAAGGACAGCCTAATTACAATTAAAAAGGAATCTTCCCATACACAAATAGGGCAGCAGTGCCCAATGTATATTTAACCCTTTCCAGCACTGAGCAGGGAGGCTCTCACCATGCAGAAGGGCTTTGAGAGCCCCTGCTGCCAGTGCCACTGCATGGAGGGCACAGCCATGCCTGGTTTGCTGCTCAGCATGCTCCCACGGGCAGCTCTGCTTTTCAGAGAGCTCTGTCCCAGCTCAGCCAGCTCAGCTGAGCCTCCCCTTGCCTGCCCTGATGCCATTTCCCTGCAAACACACTGCTCACTGCAGTTAAATCCCCTTTGCGCTTTCCTTCGGAAGGGAGGATTTCAAAATTTGATTTGTTTTACTCACTAAGTACTCTCTGGTATTCCCAGCAGATCCTTTAGCTGACAAGGTTTGTACTTGTTGCCACTTTGTTGTGTTTTATGAATGGGGCCCCAGCAGAGCCCCAGACAGCGCTGAGCACAGCGCACATCAGTCTCCCAGAGTCACACACAGAGCTCCCTGCAGGCAGAGCACGCGGCCAGGGAGGACAGGAACTCACCCCAGCAGGGCCTGGGACACAAATCCAACCATCCTGCAGTTTGCAGCATGCCTGACAACCA
This sequence comes from Agelaius tricolor, assembly GCF_023055355.1. NCBI lineage: Eukaryota > Metazoa > Chordata > Aves > Passeriformes > Icteridae > Agelaius > Agelaius tricolor. The sequence continues at coordinate 1,551,565 of NW_027269280.1, forward strand.
TTTGTGCATCTCAGGGAGATGCTCACAGGGTTCACACCATGGTGAGGGTGCCAGGGGTGGCACAGGGAGGGTGGCAGTGCCCAGCTCTTCACCTCTTCACATGCCTGCTCTGGGATTCCTGTGCTCCTTCCCCAATCCCAGGCTGGACTGCCATCCATGGGGGCTTTAGGGCACCTGTGTGAGCAGGGCTGCTGCTTCCTGAACCTTCTGTGCCTTCCCCTCACCTGCGCCCTGCCCTCCTCCCCTCACCCTGCTGCTGGTTAAAGCATGGAATGAGCCACTGTAATGAAGAGTTGCTAAAATCCCTTTCAATTGTTTCCTCCTCGACTAAAGACACATCTGGGCAGTCCTGATTCGCCACCAGGAGTCAAGAGGTGCTTGACCAGTGCAGCAATGGGGTGAAAAATCTGCAACAATCAGATCAGCCACAGTGCTGACAACAGCCCACGAGGCAGGTGCTGCCCAACAATGCATAAAAAGTTCATCCCAGAGCATGATCCCACCTTGCAGACCACAAACAGCAAAGAAACACCAAGAAAAGAAAGTGGAGATTTGAGCCAGTGTTCACCCAGCACAACAACTCACCTCCCACACCAAGCATGGAATGAAACCCCTGCATCAGGAATTACAGGGCAGCTGTTGTACAATTTCTATACCATTTCTATCCTCTCACTTTATGGGAGAATATTTCACCCCTACAAGGCTGCATTCAAGGCTGACAGCAGAACCAGCAGTGGGATTCCTTGCCCAAAGGATGTGTTTGTCATTAACAAAGTTTGGTGCCTTTGAAAGTGCATTCTGTAAATTCTGTTCCTCCGTGCTCTGTGCTGCGTGTGCTGGGAGGGAGAGGCAGGGTGTGTGCCAGCCTGCAGGACTCCTGACCTCACAATCCCCCAGGGCCTTCTCCTGCAGCCACAGATCCACACAGAGCCTCCCCTGCTGCTGCCTGCCCCCAGAAAATGGAACTGGAGGAGGGCATTGCAGGTTACGCGAGTTCCCAGAGAAATTAGCAGGAGTTTTTTCACTCACCTCCTTAGGAACAAAACCTCTCTGAATAATTCCTGCCTCCCACCAGTCTGCTGCTCAAAAATCTTTTTGGCTGGGATTCATCAAAGCAAGCCATAAAATTTCAGTGAATTTAATTTAGGTTTAGGGTCAAGTGTGTGGCACCTTAAACCCCCCAGAATTTTACTTTATTTTCAACGAAATTAATTTTTCAAAGCATGTAAGGAAGTGAAAGTAAGACAAGTATCTCTGCCTTGAAAATTTGTCTTGTATCATCTTCATTAGCATCTGTCACATTACACCCAGAGATGGAGTTTGCTGTGAGTGACAGAACGTGGCAAGTCAGGACATGCAGGTGTGTGACAAACAAAATCAGTGTAATCATGAGGCTCAGAAAATTGCTTTTAATGTCATGTTTATAGATGTAATTCTGTAAAATTAGCTGGGCAGGATATAGAAGGATTTTGCTTTACACAACTGCCTGGAAATCCTAAAATTGCAGGTATAGAGGTGGGACTTCACTCACATTTGACTGCAAGGACATAATGCAGGAAGTAAAGATGTGTCAAGCAGCAAAGTGACCTTTTAAATATTGGTAAATAAAATGGCATTTTATTCCAATTCTTTCCAGTCAATGGTGGGAAAAGGTTTTAAACACAAGTCAAGAGTTGAGGAGGGGACTGGGAACAGAACTTTGCAGCCCATCCCACAGACAGTCTAGGACCTACAGCAAATATGTGAAAAACATCACATTTGTAACTAAAAATAAAATGCCACTTCATTTGGTGGCTGTGCAATAGTGATTTCATACAGTGCCATTAAAAGTAAAATTCAAACAGGAGGAACTGCTGAGTGCTGCTAAACTGCAGAATTTTTAAGTTCTTTTGAGGCAAGAACATGTCAATCTTTTATATGTCTGCAAAATGCCATGAACATCTACAGCAGTCCATAAATCATAAAGGGAACGATACAAGCAAACAGGAATTATGGGATCTTATCTCTCTGGCAGATTTTGCCCTATGGATAAAGTAGCTTACAAAGCAATAATGGAATATTATCAGCAAAATAAAGTTTTAGTGGCTTTTTATTCTTAGCAGCATTTTCCTAGCACCATGTCAATAGAAGCAAAACTTCATCTGGGACCAAAAAGTTCTGATTTGCATTTGTTATCATGCAAAATGAGATTTTATTCTGCCCTTGCCTTCAGAAACACTGCATAAGATCATGCATAAGATCAGATCACAAAATTAAAACAATTTATTGTACTGGAAGTCTCTTCTGTTGGTCTTGGCCAAGTTCCCAGTTCAAGTGATTAGTGAAAGCACAGAAATGCTAATTAGCAGGGCAGGCTCCTCAGAACCCGCCCCGTTTGTGTTCAGGGGGTATTAACAGGTAGACTAACCATGCTCTCACTAAAATTACTGTCTGCTCCATCATTAATCACCCAGACAGGAAATTCAATGAGCACTTCCAGCAGACAGATAATTTATGCCTGGAGCTGAAGCCCTCCCTGCCTTGGTGTGGTCCTTCAGCGAGGGCCCAAGAGCATCAGCAGCTCACAGACATGAAAATCACAGCCTGCAGCCCATCTGAGGATTCCCACAGCTCTAACTGCTCTTTCTTTGCTCTCCTTTTTGAGTCTCATGAAATTTTCAAGACTTTTCATCAGTCAAAACAAGCAGAATCTTACTTTTTACATTCAAATGCAAGAGCAATCCTTCTTCAGAATCACTTGACTCCAGAAGTCTGGGATTTTGAATGTAAATATTTGAGAAGACATGATAGAAAAAGTGACTTGTCAATATGCATCATCATCACTGCTTAATAAAACCCCTCTGTGCATGAGTACCAGCACTGTCCTGGTGTTTAATGGTAAATGGGTGGAACCAAAGCTGAAATAACAACCAAATAAAGCTTTGGTTAGCAGGAAACCAAACTAGATTAGCTATGAAGGGAAATGTCTTTCATGTCATCAGATGAAGAGTTGCTCCCTGGTTTTTGTCAAACATCAGCTGCTGGTGGGAATTCAGAGCTCCCCTCTTGATCTCCCAAAATCAAATGGTCCCACAAACTTTAGGAAAACCTTGCAGCATGAGACCTCCAAAAAAAGGAAACTTTCCATTGCAAAAAGCGCTCAGGGAACAGCAGCATAATTGGGTGCATGAGAGAGAACATCCAAAAAGCAATTAAAGGCTCCTCCTGGACTGGGCCTAACCCTGCCACGTCCCAACTGCAACACACACTTCACATTCCAGAAGGCAGCTCCCACATAATGGTTCAGCAACCTACACTGCTGCCAGGAATAGAAAAGTACATCAGACTTCAGCAATTAAGTTTTTCTGTGCTACATAAGCAGGAGAAGAACCATACAAAGAAAATAGCAGCACAGAAAATGAACAGGATGAATTACAGGCATCAGCAGTAACAGATAAAAGAATAGCTGCTTTCTTTCATTCAATAATGTATTTGGAGGAATAAAGCTTGTGCTGACAATGAAAAATGTAACAAGTGGGACTACAAATAAACTTGCAGTTAGCATTCATTTCGTCAGAGAGAGTCCAAAATTCAGCTTAAGGTTCTACATTTTGTAGAAAATATCTACCTAGGTCAAAGACTTATCCTACAATTTAGGTCACAATAGACCTTGAAATTGAATTTTATTTGGAGTGGGAGGACAGATTGGGTTAAGGAAGGTCAGGCTTGCCAAAAACCATTTTAGTTTTGTATTTAAGCATGAGTTATGAGCAAGGGGGAAGAAAAATAGTAAAATATAAATGGGGGCTTTTGTGTGTTACTATGCTTTGTTAAAAGAATCCTTACCTACAGTGTAAAAGGTACTAGAATCTAATCAACTGCTCCCAGCAGGAAGCCAGGAGTAGCACTTGGAGAGTGCAGCAGACTGACATATAATCATGGCTGCAGCAGAATCACAGCTCACAGAAGCCCAGCACTCCTGTTGATCTCTGCTGGAGCTTCGGGGTGGAGGGAGAGGAGGAGGAGGGAAGGAGTCCAGCAGACATCCCCTCATCAAAAAAGGGAAACCACAGGATTAACTGGGGCCAGCCCCAAAGCTTCACCAGTGCACTCAATCACAGGAGGCAAAACCACAAATTGTTCCACTGCAGGTGATCAGCTCCTTGTTCCATTCAGCTGGTTCCATTCAATTCCTGCTCCCACCCATCCACTTCTCCAGCTCTTTACACTATTTATTGCTATATATAAATATAAATATATTTTGTAAAAGTATCAGAGAGTTTGTTCTGTAAAACACCAAGAAAGGAGCCCTACAGTGGCTTTCAACCTTCATGCAAAGAATAAAGGTACAAATGCCTGGATAGCTCCAAATCAACAGGCATCTGCTGGTCTTTTCAGCTTCTGAGAAAACATTTGACACTTTCTTCCCCTCCACCACAGTCTTTTCAGAACATGTCTGTGTTCATCTGGCTTGGGGTTGCCATGCATGTAAAACATGAGTAGTTGGAAGAGCTGAGCTAATTGTGGAGCAGCAAACAGCTCCTCAAAGGGAGCTCAGATCTCCAGGACAGCCCCTGGAAATGCAGCTTTGGGATGGAGAACAGTGAGATGAGGGCAAGATAAATGTTCAGGGTGTGCAGGGAGGAGCAGAGCTCTGGCTCCTGCCTGAATCAGATGCTGGGCTGGGACAGTTCTCATTTCATGCAAGTGTCAACTTTTCAGCATTGCTGGACCCCAGGGAGCTCTCAGGCTGATGTACACATTGCTGACCACACTGCAGAGGGGCAGGGCCTCCCAGTTAAAGAAAATCCTGAATAAAGGTGCCCAAAACAGAGAGAACAGCTGCCCTCTGGCTTCCTGAGCGCCAGCTGAGGCTCTGTATTGAGCTCCCCAAAAATCTGTCCCCGAAACAAGCCTGAGTCCACTGGGACCTGGGGACAGCATCCTGCAGGTGACCACACCAGCACAGGTACCAGAGATGGCTTTTTGGAGCCTGTGGAATTGACTAATAAACAGCTCATAACACTAATAGGATGACAATTGGTAATCAAATGAAAACATTCAGTATGAAAGAAGTCATTTTCTCCTACAAAGTGTTGTTAAGCAGCAGTCACAAGGTGTTGTTGACTGAATAAATAACAATTTTCATTTTTAAGGCATTCATAGTCAGTATGTTCCATACTCATCATTATCATTTTTATTAAAAAAAAAAAAGTCTACTTTTCCTTTATGGCAAGGCTTGGGAATGACAGATGATCCATCAGCTTATCTGCTGATTTTTAATGACAGCATTTTGCATTCATTATTCCCTACTTAAATGACTCTTTTTAAAAGAGGAATAACTTATTTCTTGCTCTTGTTACTAGAGAAATTAACTGGTACACCATTAAGAAGTGCTTGTCTAACAAAAAGCTACACCAGTCACAGACTTAGAGAACCAGCAAGGACATAAATTGTCCAAGAGGGAGAGTGAAAACAGGAGCCCATATATCCAAAAACCTCCACTCTCCCCTCACTGCCAAGGTCAATACTTCCAGATTTAAATCTCTGCACCGAAAACTCCCAAGAGAAAGGACAAAATAATTCTTTAGGCTTGTGCAGGGCTGCTGGCTCCCTGAGCTGAGGCGGGGGAAGCCTTGGGGCAGGCAGGGTCCCCCTGTCCCTGTGCCCAGGGAGATTTCCCAGGGAAATCACAGCTCCAGCTCAGGCAGCAGCTCAGCAGGGCTGGGAATCACTGATCAGGGACTGAGCTCTGCCAGCCCTGCTGCTGCCCCCCAGCCAACGCAGCCAAAGAGCCCAAAAATGCAGCACGCAGAGCACGCGTGCAGCAGAGCAACCCCCAGCAGCAAAGCTCTCCTTGGGACCTGTACGTGCCCAGCTTTTTAGCCCAGTGAGCCCAAGAACTCCAGAAGAATTAAACCAGTTCATTAATTACATCAACAACAACAAAAAATCAAAAAAAAAAGAAAGGCATTTTTGCAAGATCAAGTTATTGGCAGTTGGTTTTAAGGAAAGCTTTTTAGTGATTTGCCTTAATGACTGCAATATTTCACAGCAAAGCCCTGATCAAGTGTCCTGGGAAAATCCACACAGACCCAACTTGGAGAAAGAACAAACACAGCTTCTGAGTGTGAGTTCCCAAAGACAGGACTTTGGGAATGATCTGCCCAAATAAAATGGTATTTTCAGCCAAGTGCCAAGGGGAGGCTCTCCTGTTGCAGGGAGATGAGCTGGTGAACAGTCCTGCTGCAAAGTGCTTAACTCCCATTTAATGCTCTTCTCAAATAAACACCAGTGTTACAGAAACAAACAAAAATCACATGCTGACACTGACAAAAGCACCAGCCAATTTTCATGTTTTCATTTTACAAGAGTTTATAACTTTTCACGTTAACCATAAAAAACATAAACATAAAAAGTTTGTAACTTTTTAAGTTGTAAACACAGGTGAGGCATATTAATGGCAAAATGAGTGCAAAATTCTAACTAAAGCAAAAAATAATTTATGCAAAGTTAATGCTGGGCTGTTTTATAATGTGTTTGGCACAGATGATTCGAATAAATCAATGTAACAAACTTAATATTTGCCTGTCTAGCAACAGCACCTCCTAACAATAAAATGAGTTTAAGTTTTGGCTAAATGCCTAATAAATGAGTTGTTAGCTTTTGTACTTTAATGCACTGGCTATTAAGTAAGCAAGTCAACACATCACGAATGGAATCCAAATGTGTGCACTAGGCTTTGCTACAAGCCAAACTCATAAACTGGTAAAAGAGGGAATTAAACACACCTCAAACACCAGCTCCCCGATTTCCCATTCATTCAATAATCTTTTCCAGTCTATTATATCAAAGAACAATCCAATTATGGTACTTAAATCCCTGTGCACAGTTGCCAAAAATAATTTCCTTAGCAACACTTGAAATATCCCCAGAAATGTTCCCACATTACAGAAAATTCCAGTTTCTGATTTCCACAGTATTTCAGGTGTGACACACTAATGCCTGTCATTACACAGAACGTGGCTCACCATCAAGACTTATATTTTCTGCAGATTGGTGTCTCTAATTGCAGGCTCTGAGCACCTCCTTTATCATCACACCTGCCATGAAAAACGAGACAGGTACTTCAGAGCAAGTGGGTACTTAAGTGGCACCCTACATCAAGGGGCTCTCCTGAGGCTGGAATAGGTTTGCAAGCTGGGACTGCATTAAAAAGTACAATATTTACAGAACAATCAGGTCATGCTTCTGTGGCATCAGGGTTTGGATCACATCTCCTCCCTCCCTCTGGGATTTCCATAAGGATCCATGAAGATTTCCCACCAATGAGGGGATGGAAATTATCTCAAGGTGCTGAACTTGTGCAGACCCCACATTTATAAGATGCTTTGTACTAAGAACTGTATTTCCTGGGTATTCATCCCAACAAACACCAAGGAAAAGGCTACTTCAACCCATCAAGGGAAAAGGGTAATTAAATTATGGTAAAAAAACCCAAAATCCAGCACACAACCACTGTGGTCCTGGAGTCAGGACTCATTCTGAGTGAGGAGTTCAGCAGCCATGGTTACCTGGGCTTTATCACTCACACTTCAGCCATCAATTAGCACGGCTGCCAAGTGCCACAGATCTCTGCAAAGCTCTAGAAAGTCCCCAGAACTGGGCAGATTTTGGTCATGGAACCTCCTGAGGCAGCCCAGGTGCCATCACCCCCATGGCCATGGAACACAGTGCCCAGGAGGAGCAGGCAGGCCAGCAGCAGAGCCTTGGGGAGCCCTGATCTCTGTGGATGTGCCCCCATTCCCTTTGGCACCAGGGTGGAACCATGCAGCTCCAGTGGGTGAGCAATGATTTCAGCAGCCACTCTCTCATCTGCATGCGCTGCAAATGGGCTCCCAGCCTCCCTGCCACATTCCTGCACTCCTAATTATACAGACCACCCTAGCCTGAAATTAAACTTTCCCAACTGTTACATCAATATTAAGCTTCACGTTGAGGAATGATACACCCAAGACCGAGGTAATTAGGTCAAATTAAAAAAACAAGACTAATTTCAGAATGATTTGGTTCGCTTTTCTGCTGCTCAGAATAGGGTTTGGATCGGGTTCTATGGACTACACTCATGAAGAGTTCATTTAAGCCACTCCTTTGCATGTTGCCCTCTGCACCAGGAAGAGACCAAAGGGTCTGGAGTTCCAATGTTTGGGTTTTGTTGCCTTTTTTTCCCCTGGTATTTTTCTAATTCACTGTAGTCCCATTAAACAAATGCTGCCAAAAGAAATTTTCTGCATTTTCTCTGGATTTGCACAAAGCTTTCTACTGGTTTGGCAAGTCCAGAGATCTTTATCAAACATTAATTTTCTAAGTAATTTTCATGCCTCTGTTTGTATTGAGTTCTTCCAACAAGACATTCCTTATTTTCCAAAATTTCCAGCCAACAGAACATTGACTGCACACAAGGCTGCTCCAGCTACCAGAGGTGCATTTGTTCAAAAATATTCTTTTGGGTCATAACACGGGATGGAGTAAGATGGAGCAGGAAGAGTGGCTCAGCCATCACCTTCCTGGGCTGGTGAAACAGGGCCAGGAGCAATTCTCTGCTCTGGCAGCCACTGCCCCAGCTCTGCTGGGGCTCTACCACAGCAGCACTGAGCCCAGGAGAGAGGCACAAACAGCCATCCCAAAGAGCTGGCTGGCCAGGGGGAATCCATGTGGCTCCCAGGATATTAGGTTCCCTACAGGAGATGGAGACAATTTCATTGTTCTTGGCCTTGAATGGAAAAAAAAAAAAAAAAAGGAAAAAAAAATGAAAGTGGAAAAAAGACCCTCCAGAAATGCTGTTTGATCCTCACACCAGAGTTTTCTACAATAAGCTGTCTCCCTCCCACTGCTGTTAATTTGTCTATTATTTTTATGTCCTCTCTCAGCTGCTGTGAGGAGTCAGTGCTTTCATCTAACAGGAACATTGCCAAGCTGGCCTGGCTTCTTTCACACAAAAAGGCTGAGATGTAAGGAATAAAGGTTGGTTAAAATTCTTCTAATTCAGGTTTTCTTTGTGACTCAGTGGAATTGCTAATGTTTGAAAATGTGAAAATGCTCCTCACTGGACACTCCTCACACAAAGAACAGACTCTGTCACTTACAACAGAGGTCACAGCCTGGAAACTGCTGCATTAAAGATAAAATCCCCTCCATCAATGGCTCAAGGGACAGAGCAGCCTTGGGGGTGGCCAAAGGCCAGGAAATCCTGCAGGACCTAAAGGCCATGGGCATCCTACAGCCACAGCACATTTCTTTGCCCAAAACACCTCTGACCTGAGGAAAGTGCCTAAGAAGAGGAGGGAAAGACCCAAGTACACAGCACCACAGCATTTGTGGCTTCTCCCCACACCTTAAGCACCCCTAATTTTTAATTCAGAGCTTTCCTTTCCTTTCCAAACCAGCTGAAGTCTGGCTTCATGGAAATATGGCTTTCATGGTGGCAAGAGTTCCTGAGGAACTCCAATGTCCTCACCTACAGCAGCCTGGCAGGGGGTGGCAGCAGTGGTTTTCCCTCCCATCTCCCTGGCTTTATCCCTCCCCATCTCCCTGGCTTTTCCCTCCCCATCTCCCTGGCTTTATCCCTCCCCATCTCCCTGGTTTTTCCTTCCCCATCTCCCTGGCTTTATCCCTCCCCATCTCCCTGTTTTTTCCCTCCCATCTCCCTGGCTTTATCCCTCCCCATCTCCCTGGCTTTTCCCTCCCACTCCCTGGTTTTTTCCCTCCCATCTCCCTGGCTTTATCCCTCCCCATCTCCCTGCCTTTTCCCTCCCCATCTCCCTGGCTTTTCCCTCCCACTCCCTGGTTTTTTCCCTCCCATCTCCCTGGCTTTTCCCTCCCCATCTCCCTGGCTTTTCCCTTCCATCTCCCTGGTTTTTCCTTCCCCATCTCCCTGGTTTTTTCCCTCCCCATCTCCCTGGCTTTTCCCTCCCACTCCCTGGCTTTATCCCTCCCCATCTCCCTGGTTTTTTCCCTCCCATCTCCCTGCCTTTTTCCCTCCCCATCTCCCTGGCTTTATCCCTCCCCATCTCCCTGGTTTTTCCTTCCCCATCTCCCTGGCTCTATCCCTTCCATCTCCCTGGTTTTTTCCCTCCCATCTCCCTGCCTTTATCCCTCCCCATCTCCCTGTTTTTTTCCCTCCTCATCTCCCTGGCTTTTTCCCTCCCCATCTCCCTGGTTTTTTCCCTCCCCATCTCCCTGGCTTTATCCCTCCCCATCTCCCTGGTTTTTTCCCTCCCCATCTCCCTGGCTTTATCCCTCCACATCTCCCTGGCTTTATCCCTCCCCATCTCCCTGGCTTTTCCCTCCCATCTCCCTGGTTTTTTCCCTCCTATCTCCCTGGCTTTTCCCTCCCCATCTCCCTGTTTTTTCCCTCCTATCTCCCTGGCTTTTCCCTCCCATCTCCCTGGTTTTTTCCCTCCCATCTCCCTGGCTTTCCCCTCATCTCTTCTCAATTCTTTCCTGTCTGCCTTCCACACCTCCCTGTGTTTCCTTTCTCCCCCTGCTCCTCTCACTCATTCCCTTTCTGGTGCTCTGTGAACTCCATGGCACCCAGCCCACTGCCTTTGCATGGCCTGAAATAAGACCCAGCAAGGCTGGCTGGCTGCAGCAGTTACTGCTCTTTTGTGCACAGCAACACATGCAATTGATCTTCTGTCAGACAAGTGCTGCTGCTGGTGGCACTTTACACACTGGCTGTCCTGGGGCCAGGCGGGTTCCTGTGGCAATAAACACATCAGGAAGTGTTTGAGTGCACGGCCTGATGCCTTCCCCAGGGTGGGGAACAGCACTCTGTGTGTGTACACTGGCTGCAGCCCATCTTTCTGGCATTATTTATCTTCCAGGAGCTCCACAGGCTGCCCTGTGCTGAGCTGACACTGGGTACAGGCACAGCTCAGCCTCCAGGAGGCCGAGGCACTGCAGGAAATCAGCTCAGCAAAGGCCAGGCCCAGCCTGGAGAGGGGCATTGGGAGTCTCTGCCCCACAGCCCCTCTCTTGATGGCTTGGAGGGGACATCAGACCCAAGTCTGTCATTCTGGAGGGGAATTCAACACAGAAACACCTCCAATGTCCACCTGGCAGAGGGGGCTGAGCGCCCCAGGCTGCCCCAGGTTGGTTCTTGCCCCATGACGGGGGGACTGGAAGGTGCAGGGGGGAATGGAGCAGGGCAGGGACAGCAGGCTCCCAGCTGTCACCTGTGCCACAAACCCTGCCACAAACCCTGCCACAAACCCTGCCACAAACCCTGCAAAGTGAGCACAGAGAGGGCAGAACAAACCCTGCCACAAACCCTGCAAAGTGAGCACAGAGAGAGCAGAACAAACCCTGCCACAAACCCTGCCACAAACCTGCCACAAACCCTGCAAAGTGAGCACAGAGAGGGCAGAACAAACCCTGCCACAAACCCTGCAAAGTGAGCACAGACAGGGAAGAACAAACCCTGCCACACACCCTGCAAAGTGAGCACAGAGAGGACAGAACAAACCCTGCCAGAAACCTGCCCAGGTGAGCACAGACAGGGAAGAACAAACCCTGCCACAAACCCTGCAAAGTGAGCACAGAGAGGAAAGAGCAAACCCTGCCACAAACCCTGCCACAAACCCTGCCCAAATGAGCACACAGAGGGAAGAACCCCAGCTCTCGTTTTCAAGACATCCCCAAAGCTTTGAAAACAAAACCAAATGATCTTTCCTCAGCTGATCATCCATGCCAGCAATGCATATTTAATTTAAATAAATATATGCACAAATCTTAACTGGCAGCAAATTTTCCATCTTTCTTTTGGCTGATATTCCTGGTTCAAAGAGTATTCACAAGCACAGGAAAAACAGTGAATTATTTTAAAACTGGAGGATGCATTTGCATGCCTATAAATACATAAAATAACTGCTTTTTCTGTTTCAAAGCTACATTAAAATTAGTTTTATAAAATAAGTTAATAATTTGAATTCTGTAAACACGTCTTAAAACAGTAAAGAAACTGAATGATCACAAGAGAATCTTAATTTTTCATTCATTTAAAGGCAGAGGATGTAAAATGTTAGAGCTGAGCTAGACTGCATCAATTTTAAAAATACATAAACTTCCAGGTAACAGAATAAATACTTCTGAGGACACCTGAAAAAAAAAAAGCCTTCTGAAGATTTCACTCTCTCTACTTCTGCATACTGAGTGCCCCTCATGCAAGTTTAATTTATGCAGTGACAGATATCCTGAGAGACAGAAGCTGTATTAAAGACATGAAGATAAAATAATCCCAAGGTGAGAAGCACCACTTTGGTCTCAATAACACTCAGCACTACAGGTTAAATCAATTTGATTAACTTTGCTAGTTAGCATAAATATAACCTTCCTGATTAAAATACTAGTTTGTCAAGGATCAGACTCTCCTTACCTGGTAATAATCCAATCCAATTAAATGGCTGTTCCTGAGGAAGGAAAATCATCTCTCAGTATAATATTCCCTTTCAGAGCTGTTGAGACTCTCTGGCCCAAGTTTTTGTGTTGGTGCCACCTCCTCTCTCCTGAACCACAGGCTGGGTCACATGAAGAGTTTGTTCTTCAGCTTTCCAGCAAGGAGAACACCAAGCACCATGAAATATGTTCTGTTCTGGAGCCTTTCAAATGAGACCATGGAAACTCAGCTCCTGCTCAGCACTGACTTGAAATAACCTAATCCTATGAAATGCTAAATCACCCTGGCAAAGCTCCTGCAGTCCTGTTCCTGAGGATATCAGCCCTGAGTTATGGGGTACCACGGTTTGCCAGGATGGACCAGGCTCTCAGGGCATTTTTTCAAGCCCTTTTGCCCTGGTCCCAGTGCAGGCTAATTTGTGGCATGTTCCTGAAATGCTTCCAGAGAACTCTCAGGAGCACAAGAACTGCAAGGCTCCATCCATCTTTTGGCAAATGCAGTGGAAAAAACCTGCACGGTTTTGCAAAGTGGGATCTGCTTGCAGGAAACCACCAAGGACTCGTGTCTGGTAAACTCCCAAATTTTGGCTATTTCAAGAGTGTTTCTTGCACTGATCCAGCACTGAGAGCACTGGGTAAGATCCCAGCCCTTCAGCAGCTCAGCTGTTCTGCACAGAGGGCTGGAAACACCTGATTTTCAGCAAAGCCCTGACTCCCCTGCACTCAGAGCAGAAATCCACACAGATCCTTCCCCATGGAAGTGCTGGGTCCCAGCTGCAGGCACAGAGCAGAATTGTTTGTGCTTGAAGAGTAAATGGTGTCTTTTTGAACCAAAACACTGCTGCTTCAACTATCCCCACCAAAATGAGGTTCTCAGAGTTCTGCCCCAAGGACAGAGCTCGAGGGAGAAGAGGTGCAGATGGCAACAACCAATCTCCTCACTCAATGAGTGACAAAAACCTCCTTTGAGATAGCAAAAGTAAAGGCAAAGCAAGGCTCCACACAGATGAGAAAAGATGTGGGCAAATATACTGGTGTGTGTGTGTGTATTTAAAATAAATCTCTTCTTTTTATGCTCTTTGTTCAACTGCATTATCAAAAAAGAGGTTTTAAATACAAGCTTATGAGACTACTAAAGAGGTGAATTTATGAATGTATTCCTAACAAAACACACTCTTGAAGGCTTTAATCTATGAATTGTGACAACCTTGGACAAAATGGATTTTTAATAGAATATAATGTAAACTGCCTGAAACACTGTGATAAGGAATTTTTTTTTAAGTAATGCACAAAAAAGGCAACGATGCACTCTGCATGAAAGGAGGAAAGGTCTTAATTTAAAGCATTTTAATGGACACTCAATTTGCGTAGGGAAATGTGAGAAATGGAGATGAAAACCTCCTGATAGCAGCACCACTGCAGAGGGGAGAGGGAGGAAGATTAGAAAAGTAAGCAAATTTGAAAATGCTCCAGCTGATAGCAGGGGCTGAAAGGAATGCAGACAGGATTAGAACATGTCAGAGCCCAGAGCCCTGCTCTCCCTGCAGGCTCTGGCTGTCAGGGGCTCTTATCAGAGCTGAGCACTGGCAGAGCACAGCCCAAGAGCAAGGCAGACCTGCCCGGGGTGAAGGGCACCAGGAGGGCACAGATCTCACCCAGCCTGCGTGGCTGTGGCTCCTGGGGGTTTCTCGGTGTCCCCAAAGCTCCCAGAGCTGTGCCAGGGGCTGGTTGGGTTTTCCAGCCCGCACAAAGCCTGAGGGAGGCTCAAACCCACCATGAACTCGGGCAAATCTTACCCAGAAATCAGCTAAGCTCAGCCCAGAGGCTCAGCCCTGGCTTGCCCACTGCTCCTCTACCAGCTGGGCCAGTCAGCAGAACTGAAATTAATTCCAAGAGAGAAAGAAGCACCTCCTCTGAGGTGGATGAACCATTCTGCTCACTGACAGCTTCTGCTCTGCCGCAGAAGGGGCTGATCCTGCGCTCTCACCCAGACACAAACTGCCCTCCATGAAGCTCCTTGGATTCTAAAATGAACCAGCTCTAGTGACAATTCTATCACCTTGACTTTAATAGAAGCAAGTTCAGGGCTCCCATCATTTCAATGAAACAGCAGAACTTCTACATAAAACACTTGACATTCTTCAGAAGAAACAGGAGGGCCATCATTATGACCAAAAAGACAAATTAAAGGAAAGATCAAAGTTAAATATTTACTCTAAGCACTACAATATTTGCAAATCTGGAAGTGATCTTTCAGCAGTTTCCATTTGCATACTTTAATTAATCCAAAAATATTAAACTAATCTCACAAAGGAAAGGGTCAAAGTATTAATTAACTTGAGATGCATTGCTTTTGTGCAATTTAACAGTTCAACACAAAGCAAAACTCAGTTTTAATAAAAACTAAGTTACTGTGACAGGTATAATTTCATGGATTAGTGAAACCCCATACAAGGCAATAAGTTTCAATGTTCAGGCTATTTTTTTTTGGTCCAACTTTAAAAATAGTCCCTTCATTTTGATTTCAGTAACATCAGATGACCTCAATCTTCCTTTGACCTCAGTATTTCACTTTTAAACTGATGGTTTTCCACCTTGCTCCAAAGGGAGCAGAGGTCGTGCGTGTTAGAGGAAAGAGCCTGATTGGGTTCACAGGGAGCAGACCCTGCCCAGCCACCTGTTGCTTTTTGGGACTGCCTAAAAACAGAGGGCAGATAAAAGAAAAGGAATAAAAAGCAGTTATATTTATTGAAGGGCTTTCATTAAAGGGGAAGGCAAAGCCCCCCAGGGGCTACACCCAAAATGGACCACATTTCTCTGGTTCAGTTCCTTTTTTTTTTTTTTTCTGTTGGCTCTTTGGCAAGAGAAATTCTTGTCAAAGAACCCAATTCTCTGGTTTAGTTCATATTTTTTCTGTTGGCTCTTTGGCAAGAGTAATTCTCGTCAAAGAACCCAATTCTCTGGTTCAGTTCATATTTTTTCTGTTGGCTCTTTGGCAAGAGGAATTCTCGTCAAAGAACCCAATTCTCTGGTTCAGTTCATATTTTTTCTGTTGGCTCTTTGGCAAGAGGAATTCGTGTCAAAGAACCCAATTCTCTGGTTTAGCTCATATTTTTTCTGTTGGCTCTTTGGCAAGAAGAATTCTTGTCAAAGAACACAATTCTCATCAAAGAACCCAATTCTCTTGTTTAGTTCATATTTTTTCTGTTGGCTCTTTGGCAAGAGGAATTCTTGTCAAAGAACCCAATTCTCATCAAAGAACCCAATTCTCTGGTTCTGTTCATATTTTTTCTGTTGGCTCTTTGGCAAGAGGAATTCTTGTCAAAGAACCCAATTCTCGTCAAAGAACCCAATTCACTGGGTTCTAATTCTGGTTTAGTTCATATTTTTTCTGTTGGCTCTTTGGCAAGAGGAATTCTGCTGCCCCGAAGCGTCACGAGCAGCAGATGTCAGCTGGGACTGGCGGGGGGGGAGCTGCCTCCAGTTTAATTCAATAATCTATTCCCAAGAAGTGAAACCAAAGGGAATAACGCTATCAGCAGATGACGTCTGGCTTTGCAGGGAGGCAGAGGAGCAGTGCTGCAGCTCAGTGATGGGGTGTGGGTGTGTTTGTGTGTGTGGGGCTCACCTGTCGGTGGCGCCGGGGTCGTTGTGCACGCAGGTGAGCGTGGCCGTGCTCCGGGCGCTGTCCGTCTCCTCCTGCACTCCCCACTGGTCCGCGTCGCTCACCCTGATGTCCGAGATCCTCACTCCTGGGCCCGTCCTGATCCTGTCGGGGACAGCAAGGATTGCCTTTGAGACACAGTGGAAGTTTTCAAGAGGAAAAAAAAATATATTTGACATTTTTAGAAATCCGTTTTGGTTTAGGTGAAAGGTGTGTCTCTGAGTTAAGGCTGTAGTTTGCAAACGTTGCTGTTTAGTCTGATGCCTGTTCTCGTAAAAAGCCTAGGCTCAAAGAAACTGCTTCAGTGAAGGACAGAGATAAGGAGGGGGGACAGACAGACAGACAGAAACTGCAGCGAGAGCAGGTCAGCCTGACCCAGGAATTCTTTCTGATAAAGAAAAATTAGCAGCAAATGTCACGTGAAATTTTTAAAAAATGGATATGTATGAACCTTTTGTGAAATTGTATGCACATGTATTTGAGAGGGGGATAAAAAGGGACCTGGAGTTCCCAGAGGCACACTTGTCTTTTAGGGAGAGTGATCTCCATGTGCTGTAATAAACATACCAGCTTTACAACTTTCACAAAGTTGTGGAGTTCTGTTTGCCTCTGCAAAACGCCTTAGCCACAGATCAACCCAGAGAGGTGAACCAGGAGGCTGAGAGGAAATACTCCCTCTCCCATCAATAACGGGCTGCAACCACGAGTCACTCTGCTTTAAAAACATAAACCAGGTCCAGTCATTTACAGAGGTGAGGTATGAGTTTCATTAT
This sequence comes from Agelaius tricolor, assembly GCF_023055355.1. Lineage (NCBI taxonomy): Eukaryota > Metazoa > Chordata > Aves > Passeriformes > Icteridae > Agelaius > Agelaius tricolor. Next base: position 1,568,437 of record NW_027269280.1, read on the forward strand.
GTGCAAAGCCAGTCAGCTTTAACTGGAGCAATGTGGAGAGATTAAGAATGGTTTCTGCTTCTGCGGCACCAGTCTGATACAAATGAAACAGATGTGATGAAGCATAAGTTGATTAAATTTGCTATGTCTGTCCGGCAGTTTGAGATGGGGAATAAGAGCAATGGGATATAAAATACATCCTCCTGCCTGCAAACCTTTGGGAGTGAGGTATCTTCTGATATTAGGCATGTCTGCATGGAAAAAAAAATGAGTTTCATTGCTCAAAGACCATAATGCAGGAAGGAGAGAAAAGGAGTAAGTTATCCTAGACTGAGGGAGGAAAACAATTATGTCATTGCAGCAGGATCTATCAAACTGGGCACATCAGACTGCTGCTGCCGAAAATAAAATGATGCTGACATGGAAAACTTTGATTTCCTGAGAATGGCTAGAGTTTGAGAGCAGTGTGGTAGCTGGGAAATGTCGCCGGGTTTTGGCTCAGAAAAAATAAAATTTGCCAAAAATAAAAAGTCCACGCTCCAGCGAGGCTCAGCGTTAGGAACAGATTGCCAAGGAATAGGAAACAAACTGCTTTTATTAGCAGGAACTTCATTTGTGCAGCTTGACTCCTGAAACAAGCCTGGGATTACAACAGGAGTGCTGCAAATATGCCTGGAGAACGATTAGGCAGAGAGAAACTGCTGCAGCGCCACGCGCGCCACTGCTGCGACTTAATTAATTAAAAGCAAAGCCAAGAGGGACCTTTTAGTTATATGGTGGAATGGAACAGCACTGCTGGGACCTGGAGTGTTATTTAACAGTGAGTTGTGATGGGTTTACCCCATGCCTCATGGCCAGTTGGTGCTCGTGTCACACCATTAAAAACTTCCTTGGAGCTCTGGCTGGGTTCATGGGCTTGGATCAAAGTGAGTTCACAGCTCCATGGGCGGTCTGTTCCTCTGAGAAGGAATTAATTCATCCTGCTTTTATGGTATCCTTATTTTTGCCTGTAAGCCTTTAGTGACTTGATGGGTCAAATCCATGCCTGGCATAGCCAAGCTGATGAAAAATATTCTCTGTAGCAGGATTGTACCTGATATTTTTCTAATTGTGTCCTTCCTGCTTTCCCACAGGCATTCACATCTCCAAACAGCATTCCTCAAAGCTGATGTGCCCTTTCCTATCACCTCCTCTTCTTTTTTTAGAGGGACATTCATTTATTCTGTAGTAATTGCTCTGGACCAAATAATTCCTGCAAGACACCTTCATGGCTTCATTTCAGCCTGAGTTGTAATTCACATGAGATAGAGAATTGGGCCCTGAGCAATGGATTCAATATTTTCTTTCATTAGTCAACCACTTTTGAAAAAAAATCATTGGGACCTGGCCAAAAAAAACCCCAAAACCAAAAAACCCAAACAAATCAAAGTACCTGTTTTTAAATTTTCTCTTCCCCAGCCAAATTTGTATTTTTTTGAGAAATTCCTGTCACCATTCTCTCAAGTTCCCATTATTTTCTTGACAATGTGTCTGAAAACTTCTAACCTGACTTTTCACCCAGGTCAAATCCTGGTTAATTAAAGGTAAATTGAAGGGCAGGAGATGCTGGGGGGACAGGCACACCAGGACAGTTGGAACTTATCCACAATCTCAGGATTCATCAGCTTTTTCCCATCTGCCAGAAGCTCGTTATGTCCTCCTACACAGCTTTTGCACTGCAGAGAGCTTCACTCTGCAGCAGCTCCTTTGGTCTGTCCTGAACCAAAGCTGGGGAGGAAGAGGATGAGGAGCTACAATGGGGATGAGGAGCTACAACGAGGATGAAGAGCTACAACGAGGATGAGGAACCACAATGAGGATGAAGAGCTATGAGGATGAGGAGCTACAATGAGGATGAAGAGCTACAATAAGGATGAGGAGCTACAATGAAGATGAAGAGCTACAATGAGGATGAGGAGCTACAATGAGGATGAAGAGCTACAATGAGGATGAGGAGCTACAATGAGGATGAAGAGCTACAACGAGGATGAAGAGCTACAACAAGGATGAGGAGCTACAAGGATGAAGAACCACAACGAGGATGAAGAGCTACAATGAGGATGCAGAGCTACAAGGATGAAGAACCACAACGAGGATGAAGAGCTACAATGAGGATGAGGAGCTACAATGAGGATGAAGACCCACAACGAGGATGAAGAGCTACAACGAGGATGAGGAGCTACAACAAGGATGAAGAGCTACAATGAGAATGAAGAGCTACAACGAGGATGAGGAGCTCCAATGAGGATGAAGAGCTACAATGAGAATGAAGAGCTACAACGAGGATGAGGAGCTCCAATGAGGATGAGGAGCTCCAGGATGCAGTTCCTGCACACCTGGGCAGGATTCAGGACCCCAGTGCAGCTGCTCCTGAAGCTGCTGCCCTTTGCCTCCGTCAGGGGTGCTCACACAGACTGTGAGGATGCAGGAGCTCCAACACCCCCCTCTTTCTGCCCATCCAGCTGTCCCAGCCTCCTTCATGGACCCTGCACCCCAAACCACCCTGTTGGCCCAGCCCCTCAGCCAGGCAGCTTTGCTGTTCATCTCTTGTGTCTGAGCTGGGTTTTGCCATCAGGTGAGGCTCTCCAGGGCTGGCTCCCCCTCAGGGTGCCCTTCAGAGGAGGCCCTGTGGTTTTTGCCCTGCTGGCTGTGCCCCCCTGCCTCTCTGGGTGAGCAGCAAGTGAACAGCGCTCGCCGCTCCCCGGGCACCTTTTCCAAAAGTGTCTCAGAATGCTGCATTTTAGGAAAAATTCCAGTCTAATCCCTTGCATTGCATCTGCTCTGGTGGGCTGAGACAAGATGTCATTTTGCATTTTTGGATATCAGTAGAGCCAGGAAGGTTGAAAGAAGGAAGAAACTACGTTTGGCTTCTCACTTAGTAAAAGTCAAGAAATTCAAATGAAACCAGCCTACATATGGGAGTTTGAGCCTACTGTTCCTCAGATAAGTGATTCATATCTTTAACTCTTCCCCCAAACTCCACAGGCACAAAAATTATTGTAAGTGTTGGGGACTGAGGCTTCAAAAAGGAGTAAGAAATTCCTAGCAGAGCTGCCATCAGCTGGAGAAGGGATGGTGAATGGCACGTGTGTGGGCCCTCCTCTGTGCCAGGCTTCAATTAGAAGCTTGGGTGGATCATTTAGTTTTCTTATACCTCCCTTCCCCACGTATAAAATACTGGAAAGTGTTGCTCTGCCAACTCAAAGGGAGCTGTAAGGATAAATGGAATTGCCTGAAAAAAAATCTGATGTCCTTTCAATTTGCCAGCTGACAAAAATTCTGCCATCTCTGTGCATGAAACTGTGTGGAAAGGAGCTGCTGAAGTATTTCACAGAGCCATGACCCAATAAGTAACTGTTACCACTAAGATGGCTTAAATTACTTTTTTTTATAATTTTTGAAATGAGAGGGGCAAAAAAATTTCCATTTACTGTGGAATATAAAGATACAAACGTGCTGGGCTGGATGGAGCGGCATTCCCAGCCTGCCAACCTGGAACCAGAAACTCTTTTTAAAATGCAATCCCAGCCCAAAATGTATTTGACCCTGTGAATTGAGCCAGGCCAAACCTCTTCTCTCATTTCTCCCAGCACAAGGAAAATGGGACAAGTAATCACCAGGGCTGGGAGGGGAAAAACTCAGAGCTGCAGGAGGGGTTTATGCACCCAGAACATGGTTTGGGAATTCCACAGCCTCCCAGTGAATTAAGTGCAAAATCTGAAAGGTAAATCCTTGCTTGTCACGCAGCCCCAGCCCCAAGCCTGGCAGCAGGAACTGGGAGGTAAAGTCTTGGCAAAAGGAACTTTAAAATAGAAACAGAAGGAAAAGATATTTAGGAAATAAAACAGAGATGTGCTCACAGCAGATGGGAAATGCTCAAAATGATGTGAAAAACGACTTTTTCAGAGCTATTTCAGAAATCCTCCTATCCCCTCCCCACTCCCATTAGGGGGGAAAGCATGATCTGAGCTAAATTCACTCTCAATGACGTACTAATAATAACAGTTATGATAAATTTCATTTGTAATTTCCAACCATTTCTGCAGTCAGCCCTTCCACACACATTTTTAGCCCAATTAAAAATAAAGCCATTATCCTTTCCCTACAGGAAATCCAAGCTGTAACCAGTTTAGTCAACTTGCCCAAAATTATTCTCTCTGCAGAGCCAGAATGAGGGTTGATCCCTCCCAATTCCCAGCTAGACACCCCTCCCCATCTCTCAGACCAAACCAGAGCAGAGCTGAGTAATTCCAAGCCCTCACAGAGCATTTAACATATTTGAAGAATTGCACAAACAGCAAGCAATTAGTTCTGAACCAGGTCCCTGGGGAGTTTCTAGTTAAAATACGTGCGTTTTAGGCTACATTAAACCAAGCATTAGAAATTAAAATCACCACTGAGCTCAGACATAACATCTGGGGACTTGTGGGTGTGGGTGAGATGGGCAGTGTTTTATAAAGGATGGAATACAAGGATTCCTGCAGAAGTGGAGGAAGGAGAGGGATTTGGCTGGGAGAGAGAGAAGCAGGTCTGTGATTCACAGCTCCCACACCCAGTGCACTCTGTGGCTTTGGGAGGGAGGCACAGACAGTCAGGAGTTCATCCCCAACAGGGTGTGAAAGCAAAACCTCCTGGGAAATGCATGAGGGCAGAGGGAGCTCCCCCAAGGGGAGGCACCATCCCTCTCCTCTCTCTTCCTGAGCCTCCTGGATTAAAATTCTTCATGGGTAATCCAGAAATATGGGGAAATGAGGTGATGTAAAGTCAGCCAGCAAACACATGGCAGAACCAGGAGTTAGACCCAGAGCTGCCAAGGAATATTTTGGTATCTTCACCCTCCTCCTGCTGCAGAGCCACTGATAACAGGCAGGCAAATTTGCCAATGCCCTTCCTGCTGCTGGGGCCTTGGGGTGTGAGAATCAGGAGCCCTGCACTGCCTCACCTCTCACAGAACTCACAACAGCTCAGGGGATCAGGTCCTCAATCTTCACAAGCTAAGCGAGTGCTTATTTTTCAAAATATTTTCCCAAGAGCTTTAGTTATTTATTCTTTTATATTTTAAAAGACCTGTCACAGATTTATGTTCAAATTACTTCCCCATCAAATTCTCCTTAAAATAGAAGCACTGGGGCAGCTGTGTTTGCTTCTGCAATTCCATATTAATGTCACTACAAGCAGAGTTATTTTTCCAAGTATGTAAAATACACTTCAAAATACATAAAGACCCTGCAAAGACCCCAGCCCTCCCCAGAGAGGTCACGAGTGTAGAAACACAAGGAATATTCTGATTTACAGCAAAGTAAAACAAGCAGCCTACACAGCCCCACGGAGAGGTGTAAGTACATGGTGAGCAGATGGCAATTTGGAAACAGCAACTGCAAAGCACCAGACTGAAGGAAACCCCAGGTAAAAGGGTTTGATGAAGGTACCAGCAGGCAAAAAGCTCAGCATGGCTCTGGGAAAAAAAAAAAACAGGGCCAATAGGTGTGGTCAGTGAAATAATGGTGGGACAAAACCCCCAGGTGTGCCCTTGGGGTTAAAGGCAGATTAATGCTCAGAGAAAGGCAGCAACTTCCAAAGTCACCTGGAGTTCTGCTTAAAATTTGACATCTGAATTTGGTCCGTGCTAAAAGCTGCTCCAGTGGCCGACCCTCAGTGCACAATTGGCTGAAATGTGCTCCCAAAAGCAGAGCTGGGTGTGCTGGCTCTGCCTGCCTTGGCCCCACATGCCCCAGAGCTGTGCTCTGCTCCCACCCCAGCGCTCTCCCACCTTCACACCTAGCTGGAAATGTGCCTTTCCCTCCCCCTGGCATACCTCACTTCCTCCCTGCACCAGTTATTTATAAATAACCTTTTGTAGCTGCTGTACTTAACCCTGCCAAGCCTTTGGGGCTGCAGCTTCCCTGAGAGCAGCTATTAGTGACACAAAATCTCAGCCCAGCTCAGGGAGGAAAGGCAGCCCCAAAGCTCTGGGTAGGACACAGCAGATGAAACACGTTCAGGGGGGGCAAGGCAGGAGCAAATCTGCTCAACAGAAGTGGTGGCTGACAGAAAAAAAGCCCAATGGCTCAGAGGACAGAAAACCCTTTGAAATCATGGAGGGGATCAATGCCAAAGATTTAGAATGATCACAATTACCACTCTTCTACCCAAAAAGGTGAAGCTATCAACCTTTTCTTTTTTTCCAGCCCATCAAATGTTTCACATTATGTAAAACATGGAGCTCACTAGCATATTGGATTTTGAATAATGAAAAGAGTAAACAGGATTTTAATTTGGATTCTGACAGTAAGGCGCTTTCCATGTGATAAATTAACTATTAGGGAAGACAAATTAACACAACCACCCCTTGAGTATGATGGCTTATGATTCTGAGGAAGCTTTTACAGAAGCATGATAAAAATAAGGCAGGATGAAAAACAGGATATGATGATGGAGGGAGTATTTTACCAAAAATTCTTCCTCCTTCTTCTCACCAAACTGTGCATGTAACTTCTCTTTAAAAAAATGCAGCAGCTTCTCTCAAGAGCCCCCCATTTTTCCTAAGAATGACTCAACATTTTAGGAGAGTTCCTCAGCTGCTCGAGATGACCAGATTGATGAATTTTAATGTGCTTGTTTAACACTGAGATGTTAAATTTGACATCTGTGAAGCAAGGTCAGAAGGAGAGGTGTCACCCCTCCTTAGGAATTTTTTTGAAAGGGAAGGTGTCTGAGAAACATTTTCTAGGCATAAGACTATGCTCATAAAATCAGCAAAGAGGATGTGATCAACTTCAAAGCAGCCAAGCATCAGGTTATATTTCCATATCCAAATGAAAACTCCCAAGTTTTGTCATTTCTTTAAAGGAGAGAAGACATTTTAAGATTTCATCTTCACATTTCAGCAGAAACTCCATTTTTCAAACTGCTCTCCCTCTCCCTCCCTCTCTCTCTCAGGTAAGCAAACACAGCTTAGAAAAACAGCAGAAAGGCATCCTAATTGGCTTGAAATTAAAGCTATTAATTTTTATTCTTATTTATTCCTGTCACAAACCAGACTTGTTTTATATGGATTTCCAACACTGCTATGGAAACCTGAGAGGTTCTGAAGCCTTTATGTAACACGAGATGAAAACGCCGTCTCCCACAGTGAGCACTGTTTCCTTTGAAATATGTCAACAGTGGAATTTTGTCCCTCTGGGAGAAAAAGGGTTGCCAGGCACGGAGACAGGAGACATCAGGTCCAAATCTATTGACTCAAGACATGCTATTAACCATTTAACTCGCTGGGCAACTTCAAAATAAGGATGTTTACTCACCTTTGCTTGGAAATTCATGCAAGGAGAAAAAACCCTATTATTTCTATGGAGACACCATGTACTTCTATTCCTAAAAATTGTACAGATACTGAATTTCAATGTATTCCTGTAATTTTCCAGTAGTACTTCAAACTGCAGGTCAAAAAGTTCTGTAACAATTGTCTCGTTCTGAATAAAACCAAAAGTCACAATTTACTGGAGCCCACCTGAAAACACTGCTGTACCTTTGACATTAAAATGACTTTAATCAAAATATGAGCAAGTGTGGGTCTAGATTGTGCTGAAAGCTCCTAAATTCCAGGAAACTCGTGACAGCAGTGGGACAGGCCTGATGTTTGGGTGGCCAGCCCTGGCATCCCACCAGCCCAGCTCCAGAGAACCCTGCTACTCCAGCATGGAAAGGGAGCAGATCCTCTGTCCTTTGCCTGCCTGGAGGGCAGGAAAAATCGCCCAGAATTTGCAAATAAACACACACACAATTCCTAGAGCTCATTGGACACGTTACACATTCAAATATCCAATAAAGGTGAATTAACCATTCCTGCTATAAATCAGAAGGAGACAGGTCTTCTTCCAAGCATAAAGATCCTTGTAGTAGTGAGCAGCTCCTGCCTTCCCTCCCTCCTCAGGGTGCACACACTGAAGGACAGAGATGTTTTCCTCCATCCCAGTGCCTCTGTGGGATGAACTGGGCTGGGATGTGTGGATTGTGGTCCCTGGAGCTGGGAGTGCCCTCAGGCATCCCCAGGGCTGCACTCAGTGCCCTCCTCCTTCCAGCACAACAATTTGTGCTCAACCTTCTCTGCAGAGAGGAGAGGTGAAAAGCTGGAGTGGTTTTCTGTAACACATCTACAGAATAAAAATCAAAGCCCCTCCAGTCTCTTCAACCTTTCTCTGAAAGATCTAAAAGGCTCAGGCCATGTCCTTTACCTTGAAACCAATGCAGTGCTCTAAGAAATGAAACTCTTCCTTAAAACCCAGAAGTTTTAAGGGAGAATATGCATTACCAGCCTGAAGGAGTTCAAAGGATTTGAACTTGGAATTCTTGCAATCATCCAGAAACACAGCTTTGGAAACCATAATGAAAAAATCAAAGTAAGGCAGAAGTTTCCTCCTGCAAAGACAAAGCTACTTACAGGTTTCTTTTTATTGAAAGGCTCCTTCCAGAGATCATCACTGCAAAAACATTTGCAGCCTGAACAGAGTTCAGGCCTCCTGGGAGACAAAGCACTGTTATAAAAGGGTCATTTTCTGCCTCTACAAATAAAAATAAGCTCTGAAGGTCAGAGACTCTGGAAGCACCTAAACAATAACAAAATAAAAACTTTCCATCCCTGTCCTTGCAAAAGCAGATAACGAGCTCCATGGCATGTCCTGGTCAACACTGGAGCAGGGTTTACAGCGTTTAAAACACTCCATCACTGCAGCTGAATTTGCTCACCATCCTGGAGTCTCAGACATTTCCTTTTAAAAGTTTATTAAATCCTATAATATATTATTATCATAATTCTCTTTTACCAGACATCAGCATATATGACTTAGGGCCAAAAGAACCTTCTTGGGTTGCTTCAAGCTGCACCAGCAGAAAAATAAACTAAAAATGATCATTCAAAAGAGCAGATCTTTGAAAACTAGATACACTTCTAATTCCACTGAACTCATCCCAACCCTTGGCACACCCAGCAGTTGTTTAACAGCATGGAGTGGTCTTTAAAGGATCTATCCTGCATTATCCATGCTTGCTCAGCACTCTGAAAGCAGCACAGAACAGGTTGTCACCAGGACCTCCACCCATGCTGTGGCAAGGAGACACTGACCCGAGCACAAGGGATGGAGTCAGAGGGAAGTGGGAAAAAAAAAAACAACACAGCAATGAAAATCCTCCCAGAATTAAAAAGGCCACAAGAACTTTGCCTGAACTAGTAGTTGTTGTTTTTATTGGAGTATTTTATGGGGTTTTATGTTGTTTAATCGAAGAAAGAAAATGGAGGCCATAAAATATGCAGAGCTAACTGGGGCTGCAGAGTACATTGCTGAATATTGCTAGTAATGCCATTTCCCCTTCACTGTCAAAAAATAAAAATATCCTTCTTTATATCCCTGTCACATGGAACAGCAGTCCTCTCACGCTTGCCAATCAATCATGCTGGAGTGCACCTTTACCTTGAGCACTGTGTGCCAGGACGGTGAATAAGGGAACCTTAGGAAATAATCTCCCTTTCCACAAGATAGAATTCAATTTCCAGCATAGCTCAGGCCAGTAGTTTTCTTGAAAAGGTGGCACCATATATTACAGCAGAGAAGCATTTTTCTGCTGGTAGTGAAAACTTTAGTGAGCATTATGATTATGTGGTTTGTACTCCAGGCACCAATGACCACCGAGCAGGCTAATAACGAGCCAGTTCTGATGAGAACAGCCCTCCAGCTGGGATAAAACATCAAAGACTTTTTTCACCCTGGTTTTTTTCCCTCCATTCTCCTTTCTTCACCATAAGATTTTTTTCCTTAACCTGCAGACAATTTTCCAAGATCCTCCTCAGGAGTCAGCCCTTCAGTCTGGTGCCCCAGTCAGCCCTTGGCCACGGTGCCAACAGCTTCTCTCTCTGGCAGCCCAGTTTGCTTTCTCCAGGTGGTGCTTCTCAAGAGCTTCCTGAACCCTCTGCAGGTAGACTGACTCTTTGAATCCTCCTTTGGAACTCTGCAGTTCTGCAAACTTTTTTTGCAATTTTGCAAGTCCCCAGCTTGGTCTCTTGCCTGAGCTCAGCTGTGCAGCAGAGGCTGGCTGGGTCCACAATCCATTAAATTCCAGGGAAAGCCCCACAAATGGATGGTGCCAAACCCTGTCTGCCTGCATTTGCCTGCAATGTTTCCAGCTATGAAGATGAACAGACAGTTTTTCGCCTCTGGACGCCCTGAAGCTCCAAGTCCCAGCTTTTGCTCTTCAGATCTGGCCAAAATATCATCCTGCAAGCTGATGCCTGACAGACAGAGCCCAGCAGCTCCAGAGCCAAAGATGGGAAAGAGTTCAGGAGGATTCAGCCCTCCAAAGTGAGTTGCTCACAGTGCTGCCACAACCTAGAAAGCTTCTCCAGCCTTGCAAAGCTGTCAGGAAAATTTACCAGCCACCACACAAAAATTACTTGCCATTTACCAGAGTGATTGATGGTAATGCAAGAAACCAATGGCATTTTACTTGCCTGTCGAAAGAAATTACTCACCCTGGACCAGCAGGACTGGGGAAGGATTCTTTAATCCTTACAGCAATTTTTAAATTAAACTCAAGTGTTCATAGGGCCGAAGATCAGTCACAGACAGCAGCTGGCTTCAGGATGGATCCCAACATGATCTAGCATGGACAGACAGGTCTGGCACAGCAATAGCAGGGTGACAGGCAGCTGCACACTCTGCTTCTGACTTCCTTTTACATTTGCAGATTTCAGGAGGCCAAATCCATTTCCAGATCGTTAATCTCTAACAAAGGCCTTAGTCCTGAACCTGTGCATGTAATAAAAAGTTGGGGACAGAACAAGACAAAGAGGCCATAACCAAAAACTGGAGGCTTCAGAGGCAGGGGAATGTGCTCTCATTTTGTCTCTGTGTTCAGAAGAGTATTCCAGGATTAGAGATGAATTCATTTCCTGAATCAGTAGAGGGATGGGACCATTCCCTCTGTAGCTTTCCCCTTCCTTCCTAACACCATCCTGGAACTTCCTTTCTTAGTATTTTTCCTTTACCAGTGCAGCTGTAGCCACCAGGACTTCTCTGTTTTGGTCTCACCTGCAGAACCAGCACTGTCCCTGCAAGGACAGCAGATCCTCCACCACAGCTCAGTCACAGCATCCTCGTTAAAGGAGATATTTCTCTAGTTTGGGGACAATCAGCATTCATTCAGGAGATTGCCAAGGGGGAAGGACTAAACAAAGGTCCTTGAGCAGCAGCTGATTCTTACAGGTGGCTCCAACACTCAGCACTGCCCTGGAGAACTTCTGCAGGACAAAAAGCAAAGGAACTCAACTTTTGAGGATAGGAACGAGCCACTCTCACAGCTTTGGTTTTGGATAGCCCATTTTCTTGACCACTCTTTATGATTCAAGCTCCTTACACATCCTCAGCCACCAGAGGAAAAACTATCTCTGCCAAAGGTCACAATCAAAAAGGGAGAGGAGGAACAACTCATGTTTTATGAAGACTACACAGGCCTAGGTGCTAGATACCAGGGAGCCTCTTAAACTTTCAGCAGGTCAAAGAAAACACTGTGTTTGCAATAACACTCCAAAACCAGGCTTTCCCACTGAGGGGGGCTGTGGGGCACAGAATCAGCTACCTCAAAACCCAGCCACAATCCATTATAACAATTCAGTGATTTTCAGAGAAAAACACTCACAGTGAGACACTGTATCCAACTGAGCATTGAGCACTTCCCATTTCTCTTCTGCCTTCCCAATTTCACTAGTCCCTAACCCTGTTAGTCATGAATTCTTGATTAATGAGCCTTGTTTGGAGGATGTGAATACTGCAATTGCTCTGATATACAGGCTCTAACCACAGAAAGACAATCTAATTCAGCAAGGGAATCTGCTGTGCTTAGGGGGGATTCCAAACCTTCAATAAAGGAAATCAGCTGTTAAGTCATGCTAACAAGGGGCAGCACGCTGTGCTCTCAGCTCCGTGGTGCCATGTGATGGTCTCACAGCTTGGCATCTGGGGGCAAAATCATCTTCATGCGTTAAGGATGTTTAACATCTGCTTGTAAATCTGGGGCCGGTCAAAGCCCGGCTGTGAGCGGAGCGAGGGTGATGCCAGCGTGGTTTTACACCAGAATCCTTAACTACAAGGAACATGAGCACACACACATCTCCTGAGCCTGTGCAGCAAGGACCAATAACCCAGGGCTAAACTAATTATGGCTTGTTATGCTTGAGCAGGAAAACAGCAGCAGCTCCTCTCCTGCTCCAGGGGGATGTGTAAAACAAGTGTCTTGGTGGCTCCTCTGCCCTGTGCCTGCAGGGCAAGGGCTGTCTCTAGGGAGCCTTCAACTCCCAGGGTGTCCAGGGGAGCAGATTTCCTCCTCAGCTGGGGACATGGGGACAGGCAGGACAGCTCTGCTCTCCAGGCTCGACAGCAGGGCTAGACAAGGCCCTCAGCAGGCCAGCTAACATAAAAATGTATTTCTCAGGGTGTGAAAAATCTGATACAGCAGTGCAAAACAAAAAGATAAAATTCTTCATTAAATAATGTCGCTCATCACGTGTCCATGAATATTCATAACAATTTGGAGGGTGGAGGAGGGACCTTTATTATACTTGAAATGGTTTATAAAATGCACCAAGATGGAAGAAATGCTCCTTGCTCTCCCACATCAGGCACTTTCAGATGTTTCAGGAGCCCAATCCTAGAGACCAGGGGCTTCATTCCTGAAAACAAGCCCTTTTCCCCCTGAGCTCCTCCCCAGCTCTTCTCAGAAAATGACATTTTCTGATCTTAAAACATCTTGAAAGAGACAGAAGGATTAATTCTGCTCCTCCCTACTTCATCTTCCCAGAACATCTGAGTGGTTTCTAGAGCTGCAAAGCCTCGATGTCCATGGCCCTTGTGGCTGCACTGCTGAGACATCCAAAGAGCCATTAAACCAAAGGAGAAGCCTCATTCACTGAGACTTTGTGTGGAAAGAGGGTGGGGTGGGAGGCTTAAAATCATCTTCTGCTTAAGTTAGAACAACTGGAGAAGATTTATTCATCAATCAAGCTCTCCCCTTTCAAAAACTCACCCATTCTCATGGTGCTCTGCACACAGGAGATGTTGTTGGGACTGAAAGGTTGAGAAGTGCAGCCTGATCCAATGGTTCTGCTTATTCCCACAGAAGATCCATGGGATGAAGAAACAAAAGCAAAGCAATCTGTCCCATATTTTTGTGGACACAGTTTTGCATCTACAAGTCACAAATGTTTTCCAATTGCAACACTAACAGGAGTTGGAGCTCACCTTTCAGAGCACTTTCCTGCAAGGCTGATGTTTCCTGATGCCTGCCTGATTGTGGCTGTAATTTTTTCCTCCAGCAATTATTGTCACTGTATCAGACCTTATCCTAGAGTCAGGTGCTGAGGCATTCAGGGACAGCATCCTCCCAGGAAGGAATTGCTGATACAAAACCTTATTCCCAATTACCAATGTCAATAACTCGTGGGTATTAAAAGTGAAGACAGTGTTTTCCTGGGCTGAGATTGCTTTCTAATCTGATACCTGGGCTATAAATGATCTGATTTGCTGATGAAGAGCTCAAATTAGAAAGGCACCGTTCAAAAAATCACAAAATATAAGGCTGACATCTTTTGATTTTCAGTGGCTCTGAGAGCACTCCGGTCCTTCCTGGTGGTGTTGCCTTCCTGGCTTGGATCTTCACTGTCAAGACATCATCCTCAATTAACATCAGGCACAGCTGCTCTCAGCTTTAACACTCTGCCCACCCGACTAGCAGTGGGGTTTGAAAGTGGGTCTGCAAGCTGTAATCTCACACTCATCTATCAGAAATACCAGTATTATCCATCTTTTCTACTTTTTGGAACAGTGAAACCTCGGAAGTATCATTACATTCAAGTTTTGGCTTAGTCCTGGGAATCTTTTATCTTATTTTCACTCGGGGAACCCCTTTCTGTACTGAATATTCCTGCAGTTAAGATCTCTCTGCAGCTTTATGTGAAATTAAGTAGCCAATGTCACACACACGGTGCTGCAAAGACTAAATCCTGATACTGAGCAAAGTCAGGGTTTAATTTCCCTGCACGCAGCAGGTGAGATGGGGAAAGGCTAGATTTGGAGAATGTAATAAGCAGTCACAGGTGAACATAAAATATAAATGCAAAATGCATTTCCTCATATTTATTGCATTTTTTACATCTAAATCAGGCAGATTTCGTTCCACAGATTGAGACTGATCTGAAGTAATTTAGTGGGAGGCTGGTAGTTGAAACACATAATCACATTTCTAGAACAATGTAATTACATTGAATTTAATGTGATTTCCTGCCACAGGTTTAAAAGTGCAGCCTCCTCCACATTCTCAATTTATGCTGAACATGACACTTGATGTAAGACTACTTTTACACAGCCAGGTAGAGCATTGCATAAGGGGAGAAAGTGCTCTGTGACCACTTGAATTCCCCAGCACCATCAGGCAAAGATGCCAGCCATGAAGTACCAGTAAGCTCAGATCTTAAATTCCTAGGAAGATGCTGTTTCAGCAGGTGACCATTGATTTTAGATTTCGTTTTCATTAAATGTCTCACAAGGAACAATTTTGCCCACCTTAAGAACTCCTGCACAAGTCAGCTCTGCTCTGTGGAGCAAAGAAATTTGATTGGAAATTCACAGCAGAGGAGTTTTCAGGATTTTGTGGGTTGTAGATGTTTCAGAGAGTGCTATGATAAAGACTTTTTATAAAGATCAGGCTAATAAATGGATAGGGCAGGTCAAACCCATTATGAACTGCTAGGAAATACTGGGGGGAAAAGCTAATTGCAACCTGAATGCAGAGCATGAGTTTGAATACTAAAATAAACACAAGGACAAAGGGCTGGAAGTGTATCAAAGCTTGGAATAAAACAGCACAGTCATTGGTGTTTATTTAACTCCTACAAATTAGTTAAAAGTTGATCTAGAGAAAGTGTGCAAGCCAATGCATCAGGACAGTGCTGCCAAAGCTCTGCATAAACAGGAGGGTTACTCTTGAAAATAAATAACACAAAGTTACAGCTGATCAGATGAAATTCTGCCTACGAGACAACTCAAGTAATCTGTTTGCAGAATAATTCCAAAGTTGTACAAATGGAGGCATATTTACAAGCAATTTGCAAACAGAAAGAAAAATGAATAAATTGATCAAAAATGCTATTTACTGCTGGCAGTTCATTTGACTTTCTGCAGAATGCTTCAACATTTATATTCCTTCATTGGAATAAATAAGTATTGAAATATAATGGATAATGAAGCAGATGCTAAAAGGCAAAGAGCACAGGATTTTTTTTTTCTCCCAAGACCAATATAAATCTGAATGAAATAAAAGTTGAAAAGTGGGTTTTAAAGCTGAGGACTTTTATGAAAAGTAAACAAACAATGGATTTAAAGCAGTGTCATTATTGATGAATCACAACACTATGGAAATGGCCCTGGAGAACTCCAAATGTGTTACACACTGTGGAAGGGGAGGGAGAAAAGAGAAGAAAAGGCCCCAAAAAGGAGACAACACTGAGCCCTCCCTCAGCCCAGCCACCCTGTACTGATGTCACAAAATTGGCTGCATTTAGGTTATGAAGCCAAATCTTAGGATTACCCCATGCATGGAAGTTTTCTTTGGCTTGAATAAGAAAAATCTCAAGATGTGCAGGCTTGAAACAAACCAAGGAGAGACCTCAATGTCCTTGAGTGGCTTTTTGTCCCTCCCTGCAGAGCGCTGTGCTGTGAAAGGCTCCCACAGCCAGCAACTGTGCCGAGGTGGCAGCGACAAATGCGGACCTGTGACAAAAGCAGGGCACAGGAAAGCTTTGTCTGGCAGATGACAATGTGCATTATGGATGGCTCAGCCACCTGCAGGCTCAGTGCTTGGAGAGGATAATGGCTCTGTCCCAGGAAGGACTTGAGGAGGGTTGAAGGCCGGTGTGAGTCCCACAGGGCACATTTTTAACATGTAAATCACAGCAGGACGAGCAGTGCCAGCTCAGCCGCCGCATCCACACGTCCAGCACACAGCTCAGCTCTTCCTCCTGAGCCTGACAAGCTTCCCAACAGCTGCAGCATCTCCACACTTCAAACCCTTTAGCAGGGCTTCTTCAAGGAGCAAATGCATTTGCTGAAATTAATTTTGGGCTGCAGCTTCTTAAAAGGTGCCCATTTCTACATCAGGCAGATTAGCGGCACAGCCGGCTGGAAGCTGAGCTCTTAATCAAAACCAAAAATGTACTAAGCAGATTTTCCCTTTTGTTTAGTGGAAAGCTACTTTCTTCAAGGTGACTCAAGACAAAAGGCAGTTTGCTTAAACAATAAGAGATTTGCCAGAGGTTCCCCCTTTTCATCCCTGATCAGTTCCTGTGGCTCAGGAAGAGAATTCTGCAAAGACACACAGGAGTAGGACAGTGGAGTCAGAACCCTCCTAATGTCAATCCATCAGCTGCAAACCAGAGCCAACCAGACACAAACACTTGGACTCAAACTTGATCAAAAATGGTTAGAAATGAGAAACAATTTGGCTACAGCAGGATTACCACTACATTAACTGGGAGGTCAACCCAACTATTCAGAACTTCCATTATGAAGCAAAAGAATGCAAATCTCTGCTTACCCCATCACCACTCCAACAGTTACATATTCAGATTTCTTTCTGAAATAAGTGCAAATTTGCTTTGGTTCTATGACATTTCATCACTTAATACATTTATAGCATGTCAAGGGAAAACTTGACTGAATTCACAATGCTGTACTGATTGAGTTCCTAATAGGAACAGCTGTCAGAAGGACTTGTAAGGATAAATTTCAAAATCACATTTCCTAGTTGGCAGAGGACTTTCTGCACTTTCTGCACCTATGTACAGAACTTTCTGGTACACAGAGATGGACAGCCCCTCTCTTCCCAGTCTCCATCAGCCCATGACATGGCAGCTGCTGCAGCCACACCAGCACCTGCACAAAATGTTTTTCTCCAGAGTCCTGCCCTTGAGTCTCACAGTTATGGAGTCAGGAAAGGCTTTGCTGGAGACTCGTGAACAAGCTGTGGGAGAGGAGTGAGATCAGTTGAGGGGAACCCACCAAAAGGTCCCCCAAGTACAAACTACCCAAGCAAAGGGGTCAGGTGTGAGCAGAGAGCACGGGAGGCAGCAGAGCTGGAGGTGAGCATTGACCTTGGCTGAAAATGGGGAAAGATGACGCAGAAAACCAACTCAAGTTTAGCCCATGGCCAGTGCCCCAACCTCAGAGCTTCCTGCCCCTCTCAATCTCTACCTATGAATGGAAAAACATCTGGGGAGTTTTGCTCTGCCCCTGATCCCTCCTCAAAATCTTCACATTTGTTTAGGAAGGTCTTCAAAACACATCTTCCAAGGGAACCCGAGCATTTCCCAATTCCTCTCCCTCTTTGCAGAGACCTGCAAGGCCCTGAAGTCACCTACCTTGAGCACTCATGACCCTGTTTCAATTAGGCAAAGAGGGGGAAAAACCAGTGCTTTTCAGTACTTGGAACCAACCAGTTTCAAATAAATATTTAAAGCTGTCCTGATTGTTAGATAAGCAGCTTCTGCAGAGAGATTGCAAACGTTGCAATTGTTTTGCCATACGGTCGCCAGCAGCTGGAAGCTCTGAGATGCCCATTTCAATCAGAAATTTTCCATTTCAAATAAATTTGGCTGTTTGTTCGTAGTGGGAAATGCTTCCCATTACAGAGCTTTCAGAAGACCTCAAGGAGTGAAGCACAGGTGGCTTTTCTTGAAATGGGGGCAAAGCACAGCTTTCTGTAAACACTCCTTTTGATCAGTAAATAAGTAAGAAAAGGTGCTGTGCCACACTTTCTGCACTCCTATTAGGCAGCTGAGAGGCTCCTGCTAGACCAGACAAAGCCTTCAGTCAGTCCCACAGAATATTCCCAAACAAATGAAAAGAACAGGGGGAGGAATTCACTTTAAAGTGCATTCATTGTACTTTTCTTTTCATTAAATATAATCATATGCAACAGCTCCTTGTGGTGTTGAGCGGACAATACTCCTCACTCTTTTTTCATGCCAGCACTTCAACCACTTGTACTTCACATTCTTCCACCTAATCATTACCTCGCTGTTGTTAAAATCCATCATGCACTAGGGGCCAAATCTTGAGGTCCTCACTCAAACCCTCACTTAAATGAGCTCTTAGGAGGATTTTTGCATGATTAAGCATCACAAGCTTTGCCCCCCTCCCCGAACTGATATTTGAATAAAGAACACAAGAATTGGCCTTGATCATTACCATAATGCTTTCATGTTTTCCACAATGCCACTCAAAAGCCTAAAAATATGGCGTAGAAGCCCTGCAGGGAATTAATGCAAAGTGTCTGTGTTTGCACCAGGAACCAATTGCTGAAAGAAAAAAAAGGATATCTGAAATAAACCTGGAGGATGCATTAGCAGAAGCACTTGTGAGCAACTTGCCCTTTAAAGTACGCATGGGACAAATTCATCTCGAGAGTCACTTCAAAGAGAATGGTCTGTAATCAAAATTAATCACAATTAATTTGGCCCTAGGTTTCTGCCACAGAGAGCAGCTCCTGCAGGCAGCTCTGCGGGCAGGGATCACATCCACAGCGTCCACCTCTGCTGATATTGCCAATTCTGCTCTGCTGGTGCCATCCTCAAATGCTGCAACAGGATCCAGGCCAAATTTGCTTATCAGCTCTGAACCATGAGGCCAGCCAGCAATATGTGCTGAATGGTGCTCTTTTGGAGGATGTCATCTTTCTATTTATATTACCTAATTCTTCTCCTCCAGCTCCCTGTGGCAAACCAACAGTTGAAATCAGCCAGTGGAAGCTAACAGGGTTATGTAAGTGTCCATTTGCTGTACATATGCTCTCCTCCCTAAGGCAGGCAATCACATGAGAGAGGTGCACCTTCCATTTTTGATGTCTAAGCACATCAGAGTTTTGGAGATGCTTGCTGGAGGAGCTGAGCAAGAGGCAAGCAGCAGAGAGCTGTCACAGGGCAGGCTCAGAGCCAGAGGAGAGATGCTTCTGGGCTGGACATAGATCCTTGTCTGCCCATGAAACACAGCCCCACCAAACCAGGCAATGTCAGCTCCACACGTGAGCCCTCTCAAGGCATTGATGAGTAGACACAACCCTCAAACTTTCTGCCCAGACTGAATCCCTTGCTCTGCCAGCACAAAAGCAAAGCACTTCTTTGATATGGAAAGATGCAGCTTCCCTGCTTCTTCATCCCTCTCAGTCTCTACCATCTGTATCAAAGCAAACTGGGTTTATGCTCCTGGTTAATTCTTTTGTTCCAAAAATATTTAACTTACACTTAAAGGAAACAATATTAATCCCTGCAATCCATTAATTATTGTAGCCTTCACCCCAAGGTATGTAAAAATGGCACAGGGCCTATAATTTGAGGGACTGTTGGCACCAAATCTCTTGCTCTCTGGAAGCATCCAGGGTTTAAAACTTCAGGAAAACTCTCTAGGAAAGCTGAACTCCTTAACTCCAATTTAGTGTTAAAAATATGACATGAAGTTTAAAGTAGGCATTTTAATTATGTATATTCACATTTTTTTTCTTTGCTACTCTACCCTGAAGCATTGTCAGAATAGAGCTCACCAATATAGCACTAAGGCTTTACCCACAATCAGAATCTGTAAATTCAGCTCCTCCAAGTGTTCAGTCACATGAAGACAAAACTGATTCCCGCTGCCCCTTCTCCTATGCTGATTGTGTATTTTGGGAGGTGCATCTTCCCAGAATATAGTAGTATCACTTCAGAAACACCCCAAGTTTCTGCATATAAACTCCTGTGACACATATCCAAGATGAGTGAAATCCAGCAATAGCAACTGGAAGTGCTGGATTCTTTGCACAGAGCCTTTGCTCCCTCCTGCCAGCAGATGGGCTCTGCTGAACCCAAAGAAGATGATCCGAGCCTGTGGCAGGGGAGAAAAAGAAGGAGCCATCACAGCAAATGAGGAATGTGTCATTTTCCCCACCTTTCCTTGGATGGTGAGGCAGAAGCACAAGGAAAACAAGCAAATCACTCACGACCACAGCAAGAATAGCACCAAAGTCCCCAAGCACAGGACACACTACATACTTGTAGTAACAAAAAATATATCTGTCACTGCATGTCACACGAGCTCATTCAAACTAAAAATTTATCACTTGCTTCGGACTCCAGCCAGGTGACAGCAAATATATCATGGAGCTGTCAACAATCTGCTAATCTGGGCTGTGAAGTGTAGGAATACAAGAAGCTTAAAAATATACTGCTCCTTCAGAAACCATAAATTCTGCTGGCTCTTTCTCACGTACCACTGGGTAATAGGTCTGCTCCAGCTCCTTCACTCCCACCTCCTGCAGTTACACAGTTCCATTTTGCATGTCTATTTAGAGAGTGACAATCAGCCACACGAGGCAATCACCCATGGGTATAACTCCAAAGCAGCACAGACCCTCGCTGCCTCTGTGGCTGAGAAGAATTACCAGTGGCAGATTTAGCTGCAAAGCTGGTACAGAAATCCCAGGACAGACACAACTAGATTTTCAGAGACAGCTGGAATAACGTCCCTGCCCATCTGGAAACCTGAGCTGTTGGGCTCTTTGGAGCAGAGAAGAAAGCAAAAAGAAGAGAAGGAAGACCTTTCCTCATCCATCTGAAACCAAACCATGTGTCTAGGCTGTACCTTTTTGGAGACAGTGCAGAGGATGCACAGTCCCGTGAGTGAACACTCGAGGACTTCAGCTGCTCCTAGCTCAAATATTGGACAAAAATTCAAACTGAGCTGGGGGAAGGAGCTCTGATTATAAACACAGGAAAAGTTTCAAAGAATACTTCACAAATAACAGCTTGTGACACTTCACACTGGGCACATTTCTGGGAGACTACAAACAAAAGCAACCTTCCTTGTTGTCCAAATCATGATGCTGTATGGGCAGCAAGCTCAGCACGGTCTGCATTATCCTGCTCAGCCTGAACTCCTGCCCCTGCAGCCCTGTGACCTGGCCTGGCTGGAGAAGGCAGCTTGACTCTCTGATCTTGGTGAAAATTCAGCTCTTTAACTGCATTTCTCTTATGCCAAACACCTTGGTGTGCCTGCCATTCTTCATTTCCTCCTCCGGCCACAAACTTCAATTTTCTCTCCTCAGCTCTTAAACAGCGCGTAATTACAACTAATTATCGATCACTGAGGGATTACTAGATGACAAATCCAATTTCCACACTGTGATCAAGCATGACTGGCTGGGGTCCAGGGAGGATGAGAGGTACCTGTGCTGAGGAGAGGCCTGCAGGTGTCTGAGCTGGGTGGGAGCAGCGTTGTCACCGTCACCAGCACCAAACCCCCCTGAGGGCTGACCTGTGTTTAGGGACCTGTGACACAAGACTCCATAAATCCACACCGAGTGACAGTGCTCACCCCAAAGAGATTTACAAGCCTGCAAAAGCCTGAGCCTTTTACATCTGTAAATGTATTCAGTTTGGCTGCATTTGTACCACTTTTGCATTCCATTTCTGCAAATATCCTCCCGAGCAAGTGAGCTGGCAGTGTTGTTCAGAGAAACAGCTCGTTTCAGGGCAAAAAAAACGCCACTCCATTTTCCTGAAAGCAAATTTTAAATTTGCATGCTTTGGTGCACCTGCTGATCTCAACAAATTGGCTGATGAAGGGAAGGGGAGCACTGTGCAAGCCTGGGGCCCCCAGAACGCAGCTCACACGCAGCCCATTAATGGCATTTGTGAGCTGCAGCAGGGCAGTTCCCCAGAAATCAGGAGTTTGCTGCCACGTGCTCTGGGCTCTGTACAATAGAGGCACTGTGCACACAGAACATTTAAGAAAAAAGAATTAAAAAGAGAAATCTGAGAGAAAAATACATGGAGCTGCTGAAACATCACTGAACGGAGTAAAAAAGCAATGTTTTAATAAGAAGTCACATGATGAATTGTTCCCCAGTTGTACTTCAATGGAGTTATTCACATAATTCAAGCAGACACAAATCCCAGTGTGAAAATATCCGTGCTCTTGTAGCCCAGTGGCAGCCCTTCCAACATGACTTACAACAAAAGGCTGAAAAAGTCCACTCCCCTGGTACACACAAATTGCTTTATTATTAGAGCTCATCCAGCACCATTATTTTCTGACAGTAAATGTGTTTTTAACAGAATTGAAATTGCCGTGAAGAACATTTTTCTTGCAAATGTTTAACTTTTCTTTGGGGAAAAACCACATTTTTGTTTCACGTCTGTTTAACATTAAGATACATTTCCCTTTACATTCTGTTCCAAAGGAAGTACAACACAATTTAGAAAATGCAGCACTAAATCTTCCTAGCTCCTAAAAGAAAAAAAAACCTGAGAATGAGCCTTACATAAAGAAAGATTGCAAGTACCTTACTAAGGACTTTATTCATTAAAAAAGACTCAAGTCTATTCTGCTTCTTGTCTATGGAAGTGAAATATGATTTTATTAAATGAAACCCTTAATATGTTTGCTAAGACTCTGTCAGGCCGAACATTAACTACATTTCCATTGTTTTTCAAGTCTGAAAAAGAAAGTTGTTCTGCAAAGTGACAATCTCACTTAAAGCTTCTTAACCTTCAGACCAGAGGGGAAATTTGCTTTATGAAGTGCATTTGCAATATCCAGCTCACATGGGGCACAGCACATTCATAAAGAGAAAATGCAACAGCTCTCAGAAAGCATTTAAGGAAGGGAAGGAGGGGGAAAGAAAGGAATAAACCACAGTACAGCATTTCATTTGGGGTAGGAAATTGCAGATATGAGCCCCGATGTGGACAAATAGAGGATGATCTTCAGATAGATAGGGACAAACAGAACAATGGCCTGTGTATTAATGCTTGTCTAGAATAACTCCCTAAGCTACAGAAAAGTTTATCTAGCAAGATATTAGGAAGTTTTAAACTTAATAACAGAGTTCTGTGTGTTGTGTTTTAAGGCTTACAAGCAGGTATTGTATTAGAAATATGCAATTTCAAAGGTACCTGTGCTTATAGTGATTGGATAGAACTACTGTCAATGTTCTTTTGCTTTGTGGGATTGGTCAGAAAACTTAAAAAGTTGTAACATTGAGTTCTTTGTCTGCTGCCTGGGATGTGAGCTGCTGGCTCACAATCTTCCCATTGTCATAACCATGTAATAAGACTGAAGCTGGAAAATCAAACAGCTCAAGGCAGTTCCCAGCAGTCCTGTCCCGTTTGTGATTTGTGCACAGCCCCTGGCTGGCGATGCCCCGAGCCTGGGAGCACGCAGGGTGTGTGTGCACAGCCCTGCTCAGAGCTGCCCTCCTCACTGCCAGATAATCCCTGGGCTGCCCTGCTGCTCTCTGCCCTTTGCGGGGTCACACAGATGGAGCAGTTCCTGTACATCCCCCTGTGGAGGCATTTTTAGGGGAGGGATGCTCTGAGTCCTGTCCAGGGATCAGAGCCGGGACACGGCTCCGCTCCCAGTGGGCCCCCAGCCCGACCCAGGCAGTGTCACAGACACTTTTATGGAAAATCCTTTCCTTAGGATTGTTCCTCCTGAGAAGCTGAGAGGCCTCAGGAACGAAATGTAACCAATGGTTATCTGCTGCTGTGGAATGCAACAGGTGCATCTGGGATTGGGCTCATGTGGTTGTTTCTAATTAATGGCCAATCACAGTCCAGCTGGCTCGGACTCTCCGAAACAGAAGCCTTTGTTATCACTCTTCTTTTTCTATTCTCAGCTAACCTTCTAAAGAAATCCTTTCTTCTATTCTTTTAGTATAGTTTTAATATAAAGTATATCATAAAATAATAAATCAGCCTCCTGAAACATGGAGTCAGCTCCTGGTCTCCTCCCTCATCCTGGGACCCCTGTGGTCTCAAGGCAGCGGCTCCCGGAGCGCTTCCCCTGCCGGGCTCCCTGCTCCTACACAAGCCCGCTCTGCCCTCTCCTGGCCTGAGCTCGGATCCGAGCCCTGCCAGACACAGAGGGGTGGGCATCGCCCCTTGGGGGACACCCACAGGATGTCACCTCCCTGCCCACCACCAGCTCACCACCCTTGGGTACTCTGCACCATCCCAAACCCATCTGCCCTGCTAACGCACCCCAGGGACAAGGCAGGAGCTTTCTCCTCACTGGAAAAAACACTTTGAGGGCAGGAGAGGCATTGCCTTCCTCCTTTTGGAAAGCATCTGCTCTTTGAGGTGTATCGCTGGAACACGAGCAATAAAAACAGTGATTTGTAAAATGAAAGCAATGACAGACGTTCCTTGTACAAACACTGTGAGACATTACAGATAAAGTAACGTTACATAAATAGGCAAAGCATTAGAACTATTATCACCAACAACAGCACAGGGGACACAGCAGTTTAGCAAAGGAAGTGAAAAATAGCGGATGTGATTTAAGAGGCAGAGAAAATCTGAGCTGGCAAGTTGTAATTACTGCAGCTGAAAGCCAGCCAGGATCCTGGTTGACTGCCTCCAGGCTCAGGAAATGCAACCCAGAATCTTTAAATGACCAAATAATTGGGAGCTGGGTTTCATGTCCCCAGTGAGACACAACCATTGATGTAGAGTTCCAGGAGAACCACAAACACCATCCTGCCTGGCACTCCTGGCTGCAGATCCTCCAACCAAACATTGACCTCAACCAGATCTGCTCTGCAAGGTCGTTTTTCTTCCCACTGTGGTACAGCTGCAGGGCTTTTTCAACCATTCTTCAGCTTCAGCAGCCTGTAAGCATCTAATGTCTAGTCAGAGGACATCATTCATCCATTTTATGGTTCCCAGAATGCAAAGATATCTACCCAATTTCCTAAGAAACATTAATATTAAAGGATGGCTTTCTCAGCCCAAATCATGCAAGCTGAACAAAGTTCTCCTGACGTTTCATGACAAGGTGATTAATAATACCAAGAAGAAGAATGAAATGATACCAGATTATAAACTATTGTAAATCTTTCAGTCATCCCAGGAATAATGAATGTAGATTTCTTAGGAGAGCAGTACAGATTTAAACAGAATCATTTTAGTTTCCTTGTCAGTCAAGAGGCTATTTATGTAATACCAGAAAGAGACAATGAACTCACGTAATCTTAAAAGGAGAGTGTAGCACATGTCCTTAAAAACAAAGGATTCCAAAGACTGTCCTAAGCTAAAATTTCCAAAATTGTTAAAGAAAACGTTGCACTTTAACCATTATTTTTGATCACTGACCTTCCCTTCTCCAAGCAAGAGCCACAATGAGGAGAATGCAGTTGGACTTCAAATGTCTGAGCTGACATGACCAACCTTCTTCAAACACTTAATTTAAGGTATGGTCAGAACTGTACTGGCCTAAGAATCCACTGGACCAAAATGCCCCAAACTTCCTTGATGTGGGTTTTGGAGTCAAGAAAATGCAAATGCAAACTCTCATGAGTTGTTCCACAAATGCTGCTAAATTTTCAACCCCCACCTCGAGACAAAGTTTATGGCCTTACTCTGCTTCTGGCTGCATGGGGAACCCAGTGCCCTCTGACCCCTTGGGGCAGTCTGTCCTAGACATTACCTCAACACAATAATTAATAAGTAATAATACTGAATTTGAGCTCGTGGAATTTGCACAGGCTAAATGTTCCAAAGAAAAATGAATAATGCATGCAGAAGAGATTCATTTGGGGGAAAAAAATGTAACTTCAGTTAGAAATAAAGCCCTGGTTGCCTTGGCAAAGAGGATTTAATTGCTGTAATCGCTACATCTCACATAAGGTCGCTGTTTGAGGGAGTCCACAGTGCTGCTATTCATTCTGTGGCTGCTCTATGGCAAATAAAGGACTACTGGTCCCTAGAGCATCAGGGGAATAATTCTGAAAAAGGTTTAAATTATTTTTAAAGGGTTATTAGCTTTGGCAAATGAGTCAAAAGTCATCTTAGCTGAGGAGCGTAGGTACTTACACCACATTATGGAGATGGCAGCAGGAAATGCCACAATTAAGAGTGTTCTGCTGGTGGTGCTGTGTGCCATTACACACAGAGCTCCAAACACGAGCGTTCCCTCTCCATCTGTGTCCTGCCCAGCCACCCACTCGGGGCTGCCACTGTCCCTAACAAATTCCCCAGAGAAACATGAAGCCAGGACACTGGCACACACCCGTGTGCCTTCACACAACCAAATTCAAGAGGTTTTACTGGCACAAGTCCTAAGGAACTCTAAGGAAGTTAATTAAATCGCCCCTCTTTTCTGGGGAACACTGAGAAGACTCTGGCCAGGCAAATTAAATTAGAGATGGGCCAGAGCCAAATTCCCAGATCCAAAACTACCCAAAACTCACAATGTATTTGGATCCAGCTCCAGATTCTCACAGTCTGCAACTGCTTCTCTCTCACCCTCTGCTACCTCCCAGACCAGGACAAACTTTTCAGACTGTCCCCAAGCATCACTTGGTGCATTTTATCACCATCCTCCACCAGGGATCTGCATCAAAGTGCTCATGTGTGTGAACCCTGTGGCTGCTTGGCACATTTCTACATTTCTTGCCCAGGCCCTCATTAACTTGAGCAGATGCTTGGAAAGCTCAGGAACAAGGCATTGCCTATCCCACACTTCTGCTTCTCTGCCTTTCCCACTTGCTGTCCTCTAGGACCAGCACAATTAGAGATGGGGATTTAGTGAAAATGCATTGGAGGGCTCCTTCATTAATACCACAAAAGGTTGGGCCACACAATGAGAATAAAAAAAGGAATTGAGAAAGTTTGCTTGGCAGGAGATTTTTCAGAAGGATGTAGTGGGGGCACAGGAAGGACATTTTGGTCTTGCTGAGCCATTTAAAGGGAAGCATGGTGGGGCAGAGGGAGGGTCACAGGTTTGCCCCACTAACATGGGGCTGCTTGAGTGAGCATGGCTCTGCCCAGGGCACCCTCCTGAGGGGATACCCCTGGAAATACTGCTGCTCAGAACAATTCCTCCTCTGCTGGAATGCAGCATCTCCCTGGGGATCCTCAGGAGAACAGACTTGAGAGACATTTCCCTTTTATTTAGTGGTTGTAACCCCCAACAGAGGGTGAAGCACTGCTGCACCCAGGGCACTGAGAGCCCAGCACTGCTTGGTGCCAGACCAAAAGCTGGGGGAGAGGAGAGCCAGAGCACTGGGGAGGAGCTCTGGAAAGCTCTGGAAAGGCCCCTGATGGTGCCCCCTGTGTCACCCAGCACAGGGCAGGGGCTCTGGAAAGCTCTGGAAGGGTCCCTGATGGTGCCCCCTGTGTCACCCAGCCCTGGCCCAAGGGCAGGGGCTCTGGAAAGCTCTGGAAGGGCCCCTGATGGTGCCTCCTGTGTCACCCAGCCCTGGCCCAAGGGCAGGGGCTCTGGAAAGCTCTGGAAGGGCCCCTGATGGTGCCTCCTGTGTCACCCAGCAATGATCCCAGGGCAGGGGCTCTGGGGGCTCTGGAAAGCCCCTGATGGTGCCCCCTGTGTCACCCAGCACTGATCCCAGGGCAGGGGCTCTGGAAAGCTCTGGAAGGGCCCCTGATGGTGCCCCCTGTGTCACCCAGCACTGATCCCAGGGCAGGGGCTCTGGAAAGCTCTGGAAGGGCCCCTGATGGTGCCCCCTGTGTCACCCAGCACTGGGCCCAGGGCAGGGGCTCTGGAAAGCTCTGGAAGGGCCCCTGATGGTGCCTCCTGTGTCACCCAGCACTGGGCCCAGGGCAGGGGCTCTGGAAAGCTCTGGAAGGGCCCTGATGGTGCCTCCTGTGTCACCCAGCACTGGGCCCAGGGCAGGGGCTCTGGGGGCTCTGGAAGGGTCCCTGATGGTGCCCCCTGTGTCACCCAGCACTGATCCCAGGGCAGGGGCTCTGGGGGCTCTGGAAGGGCCCCTGATGGTGCCTCCTGTGTCACCCAGCACTGGTCCCAGGGCAGGGGCTCTGGAAAGCTCTGGAAAGGCCCTGATGGTGCCTCCTGTGTCACCCAGCACTGGGCCCAGGGCAGGGGCTCTGGAAAGCTCAGGAAGGGCCCCTGATGGTGCCTCCTGTGTCACCCAGCACTGATCCCAGGACAGGGGCTCTGGGGGCTCTGGAAGGGTCCCTGATGGTGCCCCCTGTGTCACCCAGCACTGGGCCCAGGGCAGGGGCTCTGGAAAGCTCTGGAAGGGCCCCTGATGGTGCCTCCTGTGTCACCCAGCACTGGCCCCAGGGCAGGGGCTCTGGGGGCTCTGCCAGCCCGAGGTTTCCCCATCCTGGCACGGCCACATCACCGCCCCTGCAGCTCCAGGGCTGCCAGGAATGGTGCAAGCAGTGAAATAGCTTTAACTGTAAGCACCATTTGCTGTGCCTCGGAATGGCAGACTCATTTGTCACTGTTTTCTTCTCCTGCAGCTCTTTGGATTCATCTGGGATCCAATAACTTTGTTAATATGATTTCTTTCATAACCTGGCCGAGTACAGCATCCAAGGCAGACGTGGCAGCTATTTGAAGCATTAAATACCTCACACAGCACAGCTCCCTGCTCTGCCTTGCCCAAAACCATTTCTTACCAGTCTTTTATTGACATAAATTGCATGGGGAGTAGGAGCAGCACCCAAAACAAGAAGATTTGTTGACAATTTTCTTGCAATATTTGGTTTCCTGCTCTTTCTGAGAGTCCTTTCTCCCCAGAGCTGTCAGCCAACTATCACAGTGGCCTTCTTCTATCAGAGCATGCAAAAACTCATGGGTAAACACAAGGACAAAAGCAACTCTCTGTTGCATCAGGGGGAGCATGAAGAAATTGAGATCAATGTGCTCCCTCAAAGCAATACTTCATCAGCTTCACAGGAGAGTAATCTCATTTTTACCAGGATAAAATGACAGCAATGCATGGGCTGAAACATCTCAGGAAAAAAGGAAATTTCAAAGTAGTGGCATTTTTCTACTTTTAATACAATTCATTACTGTGAATGTAATGAATAGAAGGAGAAGTAACTGCATCAAGGACCAAATCACTGTTGTGTCTGACTTGTTTAAACAAGACTGTGATTTACTGCACTGCCAGCTAATGAAGAGCTGTACAAGAAGCTGATCAATGCCATCATTGTCTGGCAGCACAAAGCAGGGACTACTCAGCATATTGTCCAAAACAAAGGCTCCCCCCAAGCTCCCTGCCAGGGACTTGTTTGTGAGGACACACAGTTTGCAGAGAGCCACAGTGTGCCCCAAACTTGAAATGATCACTCACAGAGAGGAACCTTTGCTGACTTGTGTTTCCAACCTGAGTACAAGGTAAAAATAAAAGAAATGGATGAAGAAAAACAAGACAGCTGTAAGACAAACATTGAATTGCCCTTTGTGATACTGTGAATTTAAGCAGTTTTGTCACCTCAAGGCAGCTTTGTGTTCATTAACAGAGGTAACTCAACTCAGAGCTGGCTGCTCACAGGCAAAACTCAGCTTCTAATTCCATCTTCTGTGGTTTGCCTTCCCATTTCAGAGCTGCACCAACATTAATCACAGCAAAGGTAGGACAGGATAGCCCCCAGCAAAAGCAAGTTCTGGAGGAGAGCAGTGGCAATGCCCTGAGCTGGCTGCAGAGGCTGAACTTTGGGGTCCCTGTGATGCAGAGGCTGAACTTTGGGGTCCCTGTGATGCTGACTTTGGGGTCCCTGTGATGCAGAGGCTGACTTTGGGGTCCCTGTGATGCTGACTTTGGGGTCCCTGTGATGCAGAGGCTGAATTTTGGGGTCCCTGTGATGCTGACTTTGGGGTCCCTGTGATGCTGACTTTGGGGTCCCTGTGATGCAGAGGCTGAATTTTGGGGTCCCTGTGATGCTGACTTTGGGTCCCCTGTGATGCTGACTTTGGGTCCCCTGTGATGCTGACTTTGGGGTCCCTGTGATGCTGACTTTGGGGTCCCTGTGATGCTGACTTTGGGGTCCCTGTGATGCAGAGGCTGACTTTGGGTCCCCTGTGATGCTGACTTTGGGGTCCCTGTGATGCAGCTCCTCACCCAAAGGGATCCCCAGCCCCATCCCAGGCAGGCTCAGCGCCAGGGGAAGGTGAAGCACAGCCTGTCCCTGCCTCAGTGCAGCCTCAGTGCTCTGCACACCCACACCTGGCCCTGCAGCAGGCACTGAGCTCTGCAGGAGCTGCCTGCAGTTAATTAGCAGGAGCTGTCATGTCAAAGCTTCTGGAGATGGGGTTCAGCTTACAACAAGCTTGTAGAACCCGATCCATTTAGAAATGTAAAATCTCTTTCCATTACCATCAACAAGGCAGAGTTTGTGTCAGGCCCCGTGGTGCATTGGCACCTTCAGATCATGGGAAGTGCTGCTCACATCCCCTCCCTTGCAGAGCACAGCAATGCCTGCTGACCTGGGCAGACAGGGGCCTGCCAGGGCTCCTCTCACCATCCCTGCTTGTCAAACAAGATGCAGAGCCAGCAGTGGCACACAGCACCATGAACCCACTCACAGAGCAGCCACGAGACACCTGCTCCTGCACCAAGCAACCCAAAATAAATACAACCACCTCTCTTATTTCCTGCTTCATGGTTCTGGATATGAGAAACAGCAAATTAATTTACGTGACATTGCCAGATCCTTACTGCTCACAGGTGCAGATGAATGAGATAGCTGAGGTGCTGGAATTCAGGGCCTGAATGGGAGCAGAAGTAGGCTTTCAAGGCAAACCAAACACCTTCTCCAGTGGGAAGTGGATCCTTGTTTCATTCCAGCTGTACTCAGTGTTCTAGCACACACGCGAAATATTCCCAAAGCACCAAAATTAAAAATAACTGGCAAACTTTTCAGTGAAAAACACTGGTGGAATACATGAACTGGCTAAATATTTGTAATTAATTCTGCATTTTGATCCACCCTCCCCTCCAACTCTTACAAACATTTCCCCACTCCCATGAGAGAAGAGAAGATCCCTGAGCCAGGGAGCAGCAGTGGGAACGCTGCCCCATCACCAGGAGCTGGGCCCTGCTCCTTGCCCTTAGCAGCACCTCCACACAGCACAGGAGCCTGGCCTGTGCACAGAGCAGCACAGGACCCCTCTGCAGGGCAGCAGGCATTTCCATCAGGAGACATCTCAATTAAAGCCCTGTTTTATCACCACGAGGCCGCAATCCCATCTGGAAGCGCTTCCAAGCCAATATCCAACAATTCCCAGGGCCTCTCTCTGTCACTGGAGCTGCTGCTCTGCCCCAGCAGTGATCATGGACAGCTGATTATTGCAGCACATAGTTGACCTTTATCTAAAATTCCATTAAAAAGCTTTATTGACTGTAGTCTTGCAGGCTCTTTCAGGATTCACCGGGTCATTTATTCCCTGCTTTTAGAATTGCTCCAGCTCTAAGGAGGAATTATTTTTTTTGTCATTTTGAACTGGTTTTAAGGCTGTATGAGGGGGTGGTTTCTTTTCTTTTCCCTCTCCAGGGTGGCTGGGGCAGAGGAGGTTATCTTAAGGCACGTGAGGAGGAGAGAGAAGCTGCCAGTGTGGCACAATGATTTCCAGGCTGGTTCATGGATATGGATCCAGCAGCTCCCAGGGGAGAAAAAAAAAATCCTTTTTCCCTTCAGCCAAGAGCGATTCAGGTCTAAGCACTTCACACAGCATCCTTGTGAAATTTGTTACTCCATACCACCATGTCAGGTTTTCATCAGCTACAGCCAATTTTTCTGGGCCACAAGCTGGCCTCAAACAGAAATAGGAAAAATAAAATAATGTTTCAACCTTTTCTGAAAGAGGATTTATAGAAATGGCTCATTCAAGCCAAAAAAACCATTCTGGTGACAGCTCCCCCAGGCTTCATTGGAGTGTCCTGGAAGGATATTACTCCCTTTCCCATTCAGTAACAAAAAGAAAAGAAAATAGTGGGAGGAAGACAATATAGGCATCAAATGAAGCAGGAGATCTGGAAAAATGAAATAGTGTGAATCTGTCTTGGAGGAATATGAAATAGTGCATAAGTACTTGGGGACTGCAGAAAGGTTGCACAGACAGATCTGGCATTTCCAGACTTAGCAGTGCTTGATATTTTTATTAACATTACGTATCACTATTTCATATTTACATTTAGCTCCATGTACATTCGGAGAGGAAAGGGAAGCCAAAAATTTCAACATTCATCCTGGGTTTATTAAAATTTTGCACTCAAACCCAAATTATTCCCAAGCCACCAGTAACGGTTTATTTCTGTGATTATTTCTAAATCTGAACCAGCATTTCAGATTTCAGAAGAGCATTTTTGTATTTTTTTTTTTTTTTCCTTTCTCAACACTTTGAATTCTGCTGAATGTTCATCCTGCAATGATGTTCCAGTGAATCATTTCTTTCTCTCCCCAGTGACAATCCCAGTGACAGAGCTTCCCATTCCCAGCAGCTTGCTTGGGAGCGATGAAGGCCATGTGGAGCCTCCTCCTCACAGGCAGCCAGGCTGCATTCCCCACAGTCTGTACTCTCATTTTCTATGCATTTCCGGATCCAAAACCTTCTGTTTTCTTTCCCTTGTTTGCTCTTGGCAGCTATTGGCAGGAGACATCCTCTTAATGATCTTTTTCTGGCCTCCTAGACGACTGCTCAGACTTCTCCAGATCTTTCATTATTAACACAGAAGCCTTGTAAGTCACTTTTAATGGTCTGTGCAATTTTTATTCCTTAGCGGGAGACATCACCTCCTCCATATGGATATATGTTTATTAATATAAATCCTTAGTATCATTTTGCCTAGTGAGACTAATCAGGAAGGGTCTCCTGGTACGTGTAACACCTTGTCCTGGTTCATGCTCAATCTCTGAGCTGCTGTGTGTGGAGCAGGGCAGGGAGGAATGGAAAATCCTTCTCCTGAGGTTGCCAAGGCACCAAGGGACAGTGATGGCCCTGAGCAGGGTCCTGCCATCCCCTGCAGGCACAGCTCCCATTTCCCTTCCCAGCTGTTCATTACCTCCTTCCTTGCTGTTATCCCGGAATTTCCCCCATCTCCAGCTCCATTCTGAGCAGGCACAAAGAAGGATGCTCCTTGCTGCTGGGGAGTGTGAGGGATGCCAACAAACCCACGTTTTGTGTGTGACAGTTTGCTGTTAATGCTCGGCTTTCAGGAGCAGCACATCCTCACTAACATGGGGAGACTTGGAGAACAATCCAAAAATCCATTGTTTACTCCTAAAGAGACTGTCCTCATTTCTTCCCTATAACCAAGGGGCAATTGTCCATTTATGTCATTAAACGTTCTCCTGCTGTACAAATTGACTCCCATTTTTCTTTTGAATTCATCCTCTGAGTCTCAAGATGGAGTTAAATAATAACAAACACCACAGAAGAAATAGAAGCCATTCCCAGTGCTATTAGATGAGATTTCTGTTCTTCCAGTTGAGCAGGAATTGTTTTCTCCTGTCTCTTTTATAACTCCTCCATGTATCAGGAGACTTCTTCTGTTTAGCAATTAGCACTAAAGTTGCTGTTACCCCCTCTGTAGTCACGATTTCCATCTTTTTTTTTCTCATTTACTACATTTCATCTAAGTTTGTTAGTGAAGAAGGAAACAGAGATACTCCAGCACATCAAAGGACAAAAAGTCCTGAAATTTTGTGACACTGAAATATTATGAGTCCTGCTGGAATCTCAAACCTGTCCTTCATTTTTACCCTCTTTTTTTTTAACAAGGTGGCCCATAAAAGAGTTTAATCATGGCAAACATAGCCCATTTCACCTACCTTTACAGTTAAACTATGCTTAGTGACAAACCACCAAACATAATGGGCAAAATTTATCTTCCCAGATGGTGAATTTTGCAGTACAGATCAGACCAGCAAGGCCACAAATTAATCTCCAGTGTCATAAGCATTTCATCACACACATGTATAGATCATCTGTCAACAAAGGCACAACACAAGGCACTAAATGCACACTTTGTCCCCAGATTCTGCCCCTTGACACATCTGTGTCCTTCCCTGACACCAAGCCACGCTGGCTGCATCCCAGTAGGAAAATAAACAAATGTATTTTATTTGAAACACAGCACAACTAGAGCTCCAACTCCACCTGAAATTCAAGTTGTCGAATGAAAATAACCCAACCAAGACTTAGCTCAAGCCAAGCAAAACCAGTTTGGAGTGATGGAAGAGCCTGGAAGTGATAGCTGGAGCTCCACAATCAAGCTGCAGTGTCACCCTGCCAGTGACAGGACTGCGAGGATGGGGATCTGACAAGGGGGTGTCTCTCAGGACAGCACATTGCTGAATCAAGGAACTGCTTCCAACTGCTTCTCAGCTCCCAAGCTTGGTTAAGAATCACAGATTTCACCAAAACAAAAACAGAATCCGTTCCCATATAAGAATTGAAGTCAGTTCTGCTAGGAAAAATAAAATAAAATACTATGCAACACAGCATGAAATAGTAAAGAGGTGCATAAAATTGAGCATATCTGCTCCTTTGCATCCTGTCAGAGCTCAAGGCTGTGCTGAGAATGACTTGGTTTTGATCTATCCTCTCATATGAGCGAGACCCTGCTACACTTACAACAGATATGATTAAAAACTATCAGTTATATTAGGCAAAAATATATTTCCCAAGGCAAACATTCACTCCAATGTCTTTTTCTCTGGCTATAACACACAGAAATTCTAGGTATATAAAACCTTCTGGGTTTTCACAGACATTAACATTGAGCAGAAAAACAGGGAAAGCTGGTGAGGGAAGCTGCATAAATGAGATGTAGGCACTGTAGTGCTTGTATTTCCCTCAGCATCATTCCCTGCCTTCCACGTGAACTTCAGGTGAAAATCTCTCCATGGACCCAGCACACATCATTCAAAACAATCACAGCAACAGTTGTAGATACCCTTCCCATTCTAAAGGGCAGGTGAGCCACCAGCAGAATTGCATTCTGCCTCTCACTTTCAGCATTCAACTGAAGGGTAAATAAAAATACTTTCAGCTTCTCTGATGAAAAGCACAATGCAAGCAAAGCCAAATAAAAGCCCAGACAGGCTAGACTACAGAGAGCCAGCAGTGAATTTTCCAAGGAAATATTTCTGGGCACGTAAAACATGCTGATTTATTGTACCAGAAACACTTCCTGGAGATCAACAGATTCCATACACTTTTCAGAGAAGGAAATGCCCATGGAAACCTGACTGCCTTCCCAGGAGCACTGAGATGGACGTCCCACATGTTGGGAGAACAGCTGGCAGCTGGAGCCATGCAAACCCCACGGGCTGTGGGACAGGTGAGGTCTCAGCAGCCGCCAGGCTCCTGTGGATCATCCTGGGGCTCCCCAGCCTGGAAGCTGCCTGCTCCCTCAGTTTCTGCTCCCCTGAAAACCCAGCTCAGTCACCTGCTCAGTGCTCCAGGACCTATTTTGCTTTTGAAAAACACCATTTCAAAAGTGTCTCTGCAAGAAGTTTTTGGTTATCTCCTGGCCAGCAGAAATATCAAAACTCTAGCCTTACACCATTTGTTACGAGGTAAATGCTGTTTTATAAATTCCAGTGGAAAGAAAACACCCTCGTCTTAGGCTGCCTCTAATACCTTGGGAATTTTATCTGTGGTGTGGGGAAGAGAACAAAACCCTGAGAATTAAGAGCTGATGTTAAATCCTTGCAGAGCCTTAGGC
Organism: Agelaius tricolor; assembly: GCF_023055355.1. Classification (NCBI taxonomy): domain Eukaryota; kingdom Metazoa; phylum Chordata; class Aves; order Passeriformes; family Icteridae; genus Agelaius; species Agelaius tricolor. The sequence continues at coordinate 1,604,026 of NW_027269280.1, forward strand.
AAATTCTATAATCTCTCTGCTATGGCACTGAGGATCAATAGATGCCTTCTGAAACCCGGCTGCTCCGTCAGGCCAGTCCATCCACTGGCAGTGGATGCTGGCCAAATCCATGTTTAACAAATTAAAAACACTAAATCCACAAAGAGCATGAATAAGTTGTGTTTAAAGGAAGCCCCTTCCTGATCCAAACCTTTTAAAGTTTGGTTAAACCCCATTGTATTTCTCACACTTTCCCCCCGTTAGCAGCGCTGTGCTGTGAATCACTTGTCCCTATTCAGGCAGCAATCTGTAAGTTTATTAATATGCATGTGCTATTTCACAAATGCTGAATGATTTGAAAGTGCTGCATAAGGTTTGCTGCCTGTTTTCTCAACATCTGTCCCCAAAGTGCACTTGTGTCACGTTCTGCTCCCATCCTTCTTGGATCAAAAGTTGGAAGGCACAAATCTGCTCTGAGGTTTCCCTGCACGGGCTGCAGCTCCTCCTTTCCAGAGAGCCTCACATCCTTACAGCAGATGACACTTTCCAATTACCTTTTGGCCCTTTTGTTCCCCCAGTTTGGCTCACATTTCTCTCTGAATCTGGTCCCTGTGCAGCTCTGAACCCGGAGTCTGACAGCTAAGGACAGAACAAAAACGCAGCACTAACCCTCGGGGTGGTTTGAAATGCCTGAATTCTCCTATTACAGGCAGATTCACAAGGAAAGGTCAACAGAGAGTCCCCAAACTTAAAACAAAAATAGGCCACGAAACTAGCAGTCAAAAGCTTGGAGAAGCAGGAAGGGCTGATCTTACAGGAAAACTGAAGACAACTTGCAAAGTTTAGCCCCAAATCCTGGCTCTGCCAAAGGATTCCTACACAGGCTGAACTCATTTCCTCAGCTCTCAGCTCCCCTCTGTACAATGCAGCAAGAGTTCTCACCACATTTGACCTGTGCAGGATGTAGCCCGTGCATTTTGGAAAGATAATGATAATAATGTCAATAAAACAGAGGGAACTTCACCAAAGAAACAGAAAACCCTCCAGCAAACTCTTTAGCAAAACACATTGCAGCAGTTACCCTGGCTGAGAGGCATGACTTACAGAGGCAGAATTATGACTAGAAGCAAACAGAATTAAAACAAAAAATAATCAAGCAAACATTTATAGCCCATACTTTAAAATCAATGCCCATGGTCCAAAAAGTGTCATCCGCATAGATAATTCAAGACTATCTATAGTTTTTGCCTGTTGAAGGAGAAATGCAGAAGTTCTCTCAAGAAAACAGTAAATATAACCAAATGTTTACACTCAGCATTGATTTGCCCCTATTTGTTTTGCATACAACACTTAAAAAATTCTCTTACCTTAACACAAACTGGTCTGCTAGTGAGTAATCAGCCAGGAAAACATGGAAGGTCACAATGTCCCCCTCTCTGACTGGGCTGAGTGGTAAGTGAATAAGGATATTTTCATCCACCCTCAGTGAAGACTGCTTTAATCTGTCTTGATTTGGGTAAACAACGATGCTACCAATCCTCTCCATAGCTGACAGAGCTTGGTGCTCATTCTCTTCACCTGCATGGATATTGTTTTCCCATTTTGCATCCTCTGGAGAGCATTCCCCATCCACTGTGTAAATCTTATAGAAGAGCTCCACAGTAATCCCTTCCAGGGAGGCTGTTTCCTCTGGAAGCAGGGGTGGAGGGGAGCTGAACCAGCTGGGAGACAATTCCAGCTCCACAACACATAATCCCAGGTGGCCTGTCAATCTGCAGCTGGCCACCACCTCTCTAGACTCCAGGAAAGCAAACATCTTCACACAAGGCAGCATCTCCTCAGAGTCGTAGTCATCCCAGTCCTTCCCCGCTATATAGAACAAGGTCTGTATTTTGGGTTTGTTGGAATAGATTGAGCTGTTGATTATGTGGGATTTTAATTTCCAATTAAAAGTGAATTTATTTGTGAAACCAAAAGATGCAGAAGTCAGCATGAGGTCCAAGGGAACGGGTTGTTCAACAGAAAAGGGTCCATACGTGGCGTTTAGGACAGGTGGCTGTTTGGCTTTGTAAATAAAGAATGAATCCACCCTAGACTGCAAACTGGAGTTCCTCATGATATCCTGGTTGGCTTCCTTGAGGAAGAAGAAAGTATCAGCATTGGAGATGTGAGGGTTTGCAGGGAGATAGGTTGGCAGGTTGGAGAATCTCTGGATGCTGTCCATGATCCCTCCTCGGCTCTCCACCACTGCAGCCAACGAGAAAAGGAAACAGAAACTCAGATGTTTGCTTAGCATGGCCTCAGCTTCTGACAAAAGCAATGGATTACAGGAGATCAGTCCTGCAGTTACAGAACAATCTGACACAGGTACCATGGAACAGCACTTGTGTTCAGAGCTCAGGCTGGGAGCAATGCACCCTCCCTTCCCACCTTCCCCAGCCTGGTCTCTGCTGGAATGCCATTCACCAAGGACTGGCTGCCACCAAGAGAGGACTGACTGCCCAGATCCCAAACTAACTTCCAAAACTTTTTCCTGGCAGTCTATTTTTTTGTTTTTCTTTTATCATCAGATCAAACTTTCAGCTTCTCCTCATCCATGTTCCAATGTGCCTAAGAAACTGACATATTGAATATTAGTAGCAGTAAAACAGAACAGTTTAAGCAGTAAAAACGGAACATTTGCTTTAATCTACCATCACTAACACAAAAAGCAATGGGGGTTGAACATCTGCATCACTCCCAATCCATTCTGCCAGGTCAGCAGCTTGGAAGTTGGTGAGAACCTGATAAAAGCTTCATGTTCTTGAAACCAAAACTTTTCACGATAAAATATGTGGGGTTTGACAGAGGTCTCAGTGGGATGGATTTGCAGGCAAGAGTGAACTTGAGAGAAGGAGAAATCCTTTACACACAGAAGGATCTCAGACACTCAGAAGGACTTTTTGGTTTAATTCCTGAGGAGAATAAAACACATTTGGAAACCACAGAAGTTTCTCTATAACACAATGGTCAATCCTCCAGCCAGCGCTGAGCGATTTTTCCCAGGAAAGAAAAGATTCCAGAGGGAGGGAGGGATCAAACAGACATCTTTGGTTTGGGCTGATCTCTAATTAATAGTGAGATATATTCAGTCTGGGCTGTGATCCTACCAGAAACAGTGGCTCTTTCAGACTAACAATCGGTACCCAACAAAAAGCCGGTGAATCCGAGCTCCTGGGACTGCTCAGAGGAAACAAACAGAAAGCCAAGGAATTAAAATGCAGCAGTTCCATAATGCACAGAGATAACAAAGGCACAATGACAGAGCCTAAGGTCAAAGCTCTCATTGTCCCTCTGGAACTGAGTGGTGATTTCACTGTTTGTCAGGGCTGGGCAGAGCAGATACACAACACACAAACAATTACACCTGCTCAAGCCAGATGACTCAGATTCCTGCAGCCACGATTTAGCAGAGATAAAACCTTTAATATTTAAGCTATTTTTTTTCAGGTTGTGTATTTTTAAGGCCTACATTTATCAAAGCCAGATTCTAGGGCAAATCCCATCCATTTGACTTTGCTCCACTCTTGTTCTCAGTTGAAATTCTGGTCATTTGTTTTTGATAGTCTGATATTATCTACACTTGTTTAAATGCCTCTCATTTCACCACAATACTTTTGCCTTTACTTTTGCTGTATCTTTACTTGTGTCAAGGAGGTTTTTTCAGGCATTGGAATATTCTTTGTGGGAATGAGTAAACATGAAAAAATATACAAAAGCAGCCAAAAAAAATTCTCAGCAGGAAACACTCTGCCAGCAATCTCCTCTCTCACCACTGCACCTGGGGATCAGGTCAGGGTTTCCTCTCAGCTTCACAGGCAAATGCAAATGTCCCCTGCCTTGCTCTCATCACAAACATCAGCCCAGCTCTGGAACTCACCAGCACAGCCCATGGTGAAATGCAGAAATCCAGATTATGAGACCCTGGAAGTGGCATCACACATGGGACAACCAATTTTCTCATCAGGAAAACTGACCTTGGTCCTTCCCTGCCACATCTTCCATCCCCATGTGGATGATGGGCAGAAATCTCTCCCTCCCCAGGCAGAAAGTCACCAAGGGATGCTTTAGCAGCCCCATTTCTGCTCTGTGGTTTGTTTATAGGGCCCTTTGACATGTTCTGCCATTGTGCAACTTCCCAGCTCAGGAGCAGAAAGTGAACTTTGATCCTGGGAAAGCTGAGGCAGAAGAGAAGGAAGGGTATTTTTTCTTTGCTGTAAATTCAAATGCAGACAAGCCCCTTTTCGGATTAATTGTAAATAAATTGAACTAAATTTGAAAGCAATACTTTTGAGAAGTTGCATTTAACATAAAAACTTTACAGCCATACAGATAAGCAGTGAAGCAGATAAGCAAGGAGCCAGAGCAGCAAGAGTGCCCTCTGATTTCTGGAGCAGGAGCTAAATCTCCTCCCAAGGCACACCAGGCTGCAGAGGAGATTTAAACACTGAGGCAGCTACAAACCAGAACAAGACAAGGCTTAAATGCATTTGTGTTTACATTACAGGACTCCCACACACGCTTTATGCAGATATTTTATCTCTCTCAAGCAGTGATTTACAGGAAGTTTAAAAGGGATGTTTTTCCCTTTCCTCCATTTCATTACAGTGGCAACTTCTCAGTGCCTCAGCTCAAAACTGGTGTGAGGACTAGGATATCATCCTGCTGTAACTCAAGCAAAATGAGATACAAATTTTGTCTGAAGGCTTATATGGGAAGCCATAAACATCAGTAGACAGGGCTGGGCTTTGTCCTAGAACCAGCCTGCAACAAAATATGATATCTGAATTTAGCAGCATTTTATGATGCTGTAGGAAGATCTAAAAAGAAATACTTCATAGGATGGCAGGCCAACACCCCACCTTTTTAATTCAGCACATCAGCATCAAGCATCAATCTCCTCTCAGCAACAATCAGAAACCAGCCACATCTGGAGCTTTCTGGTGTGCAATAATGCCATGAAAAAATCACCTGCTCCTTTAACAAGCACTCCAGCAAGATCAAAGAGGGCAGAACATTAGAGCAGAACGTGGCTTAGTTCCAATTAGGTACCAAAAGAGAGCAAGAGCTGAGGAAAAGTAAATGGAGACCAAATGAGCTTCCCCAGAGCCCAGAGCTTTCTCAGACAGAACAATCTGGTTTGCTCAGGCTGCTGGGGCACTGGGGGTGCTGGGGGGAGATGTGTGCAGATAACAGACAGGGGGATGTGAATTGAGATATTTAGTTGGAATTTTGGAAAACTTTTCCCTTGTAGCAGATTCTCTGCAGGTGCTTTTCCCCTGCTAAAATACTCACTTGGATTAAGGAACTACTGACCCCTAGAGCAACAGGTCAGCTTTTAAAGCATCATCACTGCAATTTTATGTTAAAATCCTTCCCTCCAGAGCTGGGCAATATCCTCATAGCCCAGCTCACACTGCAAACTCAGAGTACAGGAAAGAAAAGTCCCTTGTGATGTTTCTGAGGCACAGAGGGAGGAAAGCAGCAGGCAAGGCAATGCTGAGCATCACAGATGCCCCTTCCTGGTCCTTGCTCTGCCCAGCTCAGGCCTCAAACGAAGCTCCTGTTCTGTTGCCTTGATCATTTTTTATCTAATCATAAAATTATCCACCATTCTTGGTTTTAATCTCCCTTGACCCTGGGCTGCCACCACAAAAAGCAGCACAGGACTAAAAGAGGAACAAAGCCACAGCTGCAGGACAGACTGTGCAACAAAAATCTGCCATTCATGGAACTCTAGATTCCATTGAATCTTTATTGAATTTCTTAGATTTCATACTTTTTTAATAGGAAATAAAACAAGTATCCTGCTGGAAGGTAGTGGGGGCAGTGGCAGGTCAGTGTTAGCAACAATGCATCTATTTAACATCTAGTAAGAGGAAAGTCTTTTAAAACCATCATTTTTTAGCTAAAAAGGAAAACAGCTCCTGATGGAACATAAATCCAAATTTCACATCTAAATATTCTCTCTGCTTTAGCAAACTATTTAACAGAAGCCAAGTCTTCCATAAGCCATCAGTAATTCTGAAGCTGAAGGTGCAAGGAACAACAACTGTTTAAAATTGCAACTCTTTCAATATCCTTTTTCTCTGAAAACAAACAAGAAGCCAACCCTGCACCTGTGGAAAAACTGTGAAAATGTTAAAATTCATCTTTCCTGCAGCATCATCAGAACTGTAGAGTGAGCTCACACAGACACTCCTCTTTGTAAAAGAGGAATCATTTCAAGTAATGTGGTGCCAGTGAGTGCTATGATGTTATCCATGACTCACAGAGGCAATCAATGGCTTGTCTGTACAGGAGAAAAATCACCAGCCCCTCCCACCAGCCCTCACTGAAACACCATAAAGATCAAACTACACATGTACATTATTCCACTATAAAAATGGCTCTGTTCATAACAATGATTTTGTTCTGGAATTGCAGGCATTAGCCTTGAATGAAAACACACTGTACCCCAGAATAGGGGGTCTACACAAGGAAAGCTAATTTGGAACTCCTAAATTACAGAGAAACAATCCATTCTGGACCAGCTGTGTCGGTCACTTTCTCTCCTATTGCCAGGGATGCTGTTCAGAGACCCCAGCAGGGAGAGTTGGCCCAAGGTGATTTGGCCTGGCCACAGCTGGGAAGGAAAACTCTGACTCCTGGGGCTGGCAGGAGGAAAAGGAGGAGGGTGATTGCAGTGTGCCAGTCTACTATGAGTTCATTCATCACCTGAGCACTGCGAGTGGGCTAAGGCTGGGCTGTGTGAGGATCTGGGGATGGACACCCCCTCCTGCTCTCCCCGACTCACCCAGAATGCAGTGAAGTAGCCAGGAAAGGAGGATGTCACTGTTTACTTCCTGCACTCAGAGCCCATCCTGTGACTCATCTCCTCAGCTTTACATTCACAAGGAAAAGGAGGAGAACCCTCCACAGTCCCCCCGAGGGGTAAAATTCCATCACCCAACTGAAGCGGGAAAAATTCCATCACCTTCCATTCACAAACAAGCCTCAGTCCTTTACTGCTGACTTTGTTATCCACTGAACCCCACTGCACAGAAAAAGAGCCATAATGACAATTAGTGTTTCCAGCTGGAACAGAGCAATTTGAAAATACAAATGATACTGCAAGGAAGAGTTAAGAACTGCTCCCAGTACATTTTTAACATTAAAGTCAGACAAAAAGCTGTCAAGATATAAAAAATAATAGTCTGAGAAAATGTGATAAAACCCCTTAAAGCTTTTCTTATTCTCTCTTCTTCTTATCCTAATTTGATGTAAGGATAGAACTTGATGGAGGACTTGCAACCAATTCACAGTCCTTCCATTCAATCTTGATTACACATTTGTGGAGACAGAGATTTGCTTTGCAAAACACTGCTGGACCAGCAGCTTGTTTGGAAAGACAAGAAAAAAGATGCAATTAAAAAAAAAAAATCAACTTAATCCAAACATCTAAAACTGAAGAGAGGTTAATTAACTTTTGTTGGCTTGGGACAATGTCTCACATCCTTATCTCCAAATGTCTGAGTCAAACTTCTGCTGCCCAGACTCCTCTGCAGCTGCTCATTGTGGCCCATCTCATGCCAGAAGGGTGTCAGAGCTCAGCCTCACTCCAGGCTCCTTGGAGCAAAGCAGGGAAGGTGCAGAATCCACTGACACCTGCAGGGTGGAGGATCAGCCCTGGAGGAGCCCATTTCACCAGCAGCCCCAGCACTGAACGTGCAGAGCTGGATGAGGCAAGCTCAGGCTCCATGGGCAGAGCAGTCCTGCCACACCACAGCTCCTGCTCCCTCTCACTAAAGCTTCTCCTCCCAACATTGTAGAGGCTCTTATTGCTCCCTCTGAACCTTGCACAGTGGGGTTTAACAAGGCACCTGGTTTTATGGGCTGGAGTAATAGAGAAACCACATGCCTATGTTTACCCTGCATTCTGCTTCCAAAAAAACTTTAAAGCACATCTCGGGCCTCATAAATCTTTTGTCTACTAAAATACATTTTTAAGTGCAAAATTAAACCATGCATATGAATGGAACCCCTGATCAGGCCACACGTTCAGCCATAAATTTTGTTGTTGTGTTCCAAACAAGGCAAGTGCTTTGGAACACAATAACAGATTAAGTTGGATGGTGAAGTTTCCGAGCTGGTGCTTTCTAGAGTTTTGAGCTTGCCTGCATTTTGCACAGTCACCCATACTGAAAGACATATGTGCAGCAAGGCCACCTACAGATAGTAATAAAACCGTGCTGTCTGAAAGGCTGCCTATAAATCTTATTAAAGTAATCCCTTCCCTGAACCCAGATTATTACATTCACCTTTATGGTAGAATAAAAATTAATTTTCTCAGCTATAATAAGTGTATGATAAGAAGGCATCGCTTGGGACTAAATAAAGATTATAATTAACTCCAACTGAATAAATCTAAATTTAGCTTGGACTAGCAACTTGCTTTCATGCATTTTCCTCTCCAGCTGAGTGAATAGGTACAGAAGGATTAGCATCCCATGCCAGTTCCAGCAGTGCTGCCACAGAAAGGACTGGGACAGAGTGTAATCCAATACCCAAAAGGCCTGAAGATTAATTCAGGGCTCTCTATCAGCAAAAGTTTGGAAAGCTGGAGAAAAACAAAAAGGCTTAAAATTGCCATTAGGCTGCCAAGGAAAACGTGAAGTGTTGGACTCCAGAGGGGATATTTCTCCCTGTGCTCCCCAAATCAGGCCTGGGCAAAGGCAGGAGCTCTGCCCCTGCTGCTGAGAGCACATTTAGGGGAAGCAGTGTCTGTGATTGCTGGATTTTGCTCTCTCCTACAGACACCTGCCTTTGGGTGCTGCTGGGCAGGTGGCTCTGTGCCCTGACCTGGCACAGTCACTCTCCATCTCCCCTCACCTGCAACACAGGTGACCCTAAAGCAGCTGCAAAACAAGAGACCACAACAGTAAACGAGGACAATCAAGCAAACAAAATAGGGTGAGGTAAATGCATCAGACAAATAAGCAAAGTTTACCCTGACTTTTTACTTAGCTGAAAATAAAACTCCTTAGAGCAGAGCTATGCCCAGCAGATCAGAGATTTATCCTTTTCCAAGGAAACAAGGCTCCACTTATAAAGGGTTGAGGAACTGCCTTGTTAAGCCACTACCTCATTATTTGTGTTGTCTGGGAAGATGATTGTTACCAGTGTTATTACTGGGAGGGAGGGAGGAGGTCCAGCTTGTTCCTCAGAACAGAGCCTGTATTTATCCTCTCTGTTTATCCTCAGCAGGGCACACGTGCAGCCCCAGCAGGGAGGCTCCTGTGCCACCTCCTTCCTCCTCAGCCCTCCCTGCCAGCCCAGCCTCGAGCTGCAGGACAGAATTTCTCTCTCCAGACCAGCACAGCCCAGGCCACAGGAGCAGACACCAACAAAGCTGCCCTGGCTGCCCACACTCAGAGCAGGGAGGGCGCTGAAGAAAGGAGCCCCCCAGGAGTTTTCTCATTTATTGTGGCTGCTGCAATGGCTCAGGTTGCTCTGCTGGGCTGATCACTGGCCCAAGTTGCCATTTTAGTTTCCATCAGAGCTGTTAATACAGTGGTTAAAAGTCACGGGCTGCTCTTGGCAAGTTTCTCTGCATCTCTTATACATCAGCAACAGGGAGATTGTCCTGCCACTTACAATTGGAGGCATTAGTACAGTGGCTAAAGGTCACAAATTCATCAGCTGAAAGAACTGAAGGGCAGAGCTACTAGTGCAAGTTAACCTGAAGTTTAAAAAACACCTGGTTAACCATGCAGGGGTTTTGTTCTGGTTACCTGGAGAGGAGAAACAGCTGCTAATGCAGCTGCCAGCACTGACAACCCCTGTGCAGCCCCCCTGGCACCTGATAAATAAGGTTTGTCAAGGCCACTGGAGGTTCTCATTACTAAAAAGAAGGTTAGAATAGGGCTTTCTACCATTATCCAAAGAAAACCTCATTTTCCCTCAGAGATATTTCATAAACAACAGAAAATGAATACATGTATGGGAGTGTGTGGTTATATTCTCCAAATAACAGAGAGGCTTCACAAGGCAAACACATTCACTAAAGGCACCAGGTGATTGCAAAAGTAAATCTTTTAAATATATGCTCTAAACCATTAGCTAACTGTGAAATATTTGTATTCTGTGTCAAAGCACCTACACGTCACACAAAGCCAAGAGACTGACAGGAGAAAGGGCAGGATTTATGTTAGCTGGGGTCTATCTGTCATGGAGATAGCAAAGCTGAGAGAAAGTCCTTTTATTAAAATCACTCTCTGGCTGCAGATATTGATCTCAGCAGCCACAGTGAGTCCCCATTTCTCACAAAGTGAATGCCCTCACCCCCAGCAAATGGCACCCCAAAAGGATGGGCAGGGAGCAAGGGGCACTGGTGTAAACAGCACCCCACAACACCATGGCACTGCTGCCTTCCAGGAACCACAAAGTCCCTCTCAACAACTCTTCCCAAATTTTCAGGAAGCCTTTTTTGCTCCCCAAATCACTAAGGCAGGTTGTCATTACTCCCATATTGTGTTCAGCATTAGAACAAAGTGAAGAAACACATTTCTGAATGCATTTCTTGCATTCTTATTTTAAGGAGCAAATGTCATTTCAAAGGGATCCTTCCCTAAATCTGCTCTGGCATTTTCCATTTTCCCTCTCAGCAATAATTTCTCCCCTGGTTTGGGCTGATCCCTCAGCCTCTGGACACAGAATTTTGGCTGTGCTTCTCTTTACAAACCCCAGCTTGTGACTGTAGTCAGTGGCCTTGAGTATTACACCCAAACCCAAAATGAAGGAAAGGAATTTGAAGTTCTACATTCTACAGACTTCCTACATTCCTGCACCCACGGGTCACACAGGTGTTTCATTTCAGGGCACCTGTGATTCTCCCCATGTAAGCATCTCTCTTTGGAGATATTGGAAAATTCCTTGCATGAGCTTTTTTAAAATTACAGGATATTAAAATGCTGATTGTCCAGAGGCCCTGCCAGAAAGCAGGCAGGCTGGTCCAAAGCCTTCCTCCAGAACAATGGGCTTTCACTGCATTCTCCACCCTGTTGATTCAAAGCTCTTGGAGGCAATGAGCTCCGAGCTGATGGGCCCAAGGAGCTGCAGGAAACCACAAAAGCAGCTTACAATAAACCCCCTGTAAAGTTATTAAGAACACAGATCTGTCCTGAATGCAGAGAAAATCCTCTGTCTCACCAGCACACATCCATATCCCACTGGGGCTGTAATCCCAGGAGGAGCCTGTGCCACGCTGGGGACCATGACAAAACAGGACAGAGACACCCAGAGCAAAATCCAGCTGGGGCAGCAGCTCTGAGCTCACAGCCTGAGCACTGGGAGCAATTCCCCTCTCCCTCCCCATTTTTGCTGCATCACTCACTACCCACGCTGGGTTTGGGCACTGTTAGCAGTGTGAATTCCTGCTTAAACCTTTGCACTGTTCAGGGCTGTGGAAATCTTTCCCTCAGGTGTGTCCCTGCAGAGCTCCAGAGGTGCAGGCAGCTGCCTCCAGCAGGATCTGTGTCCCCAGCCTGCAAACACACACACACAAACACACACAGAGATCATTCCAAGTGTGTGCAGCCTGGCTACAGCAGGGTTTCCCCACTGGGAAATTGAAGCACAAGCCACAAAGTTCCAGGACAGAGACCTGTGAGGGCATGCAGCCTTTCAGCTGCTTTCAATGAAAGCTCCACAGCTTTACAGATTCCCCACTATTAGTTCAGAGATGTCTGGACTTTTTTTCTCTGAACCCAGGCTTTAGCCTGCACTTAGCATTGCTCTCAGCAGTAACCAATATTATGCTAAGCAGACTCCCAGAGCAGTCTGTGCTCTCTGACTGCCCCAGGAGCAAGCACACAGGCCAAGTTCTGCAGTTCAGACATCACTGAGTTATCAATTCATGACTGCCTCTCGAGGAACATCGCATGAAAACACGAATCCTTCCTTTCTAATGACAGCCTGTTTCTTTTCCCCTGCCCAAAATACCCAGAACAAAAGTTGCTATTTTGTCTCAGATTTCTTTACTTAATTCAACATTTTATTTTTGGAATGACAACAGCCTCAAGCAACTCCATTAATTTGTTACAGAGCGGGAGAGCTTTGCATTCCAAGTGTGATTGCTGACCTGCTCCCCTGCTCCCCTGCTTCTTGAAGCAGCCCTGCCCGAGCACATCCCAGAACCAGAACAAAGCATAATTTCTCATGGCTGAATGCATTATTTTACTTTATGAATACACATTTGACATATTTTACAAATTTACGGCAGCTGCTGTCAGAAAGGACAAAATAACCCTCCCCCAGCAGCACTTTTCTCTTACTGCAGCAATCAAAGGCTGCAGCTTGTCACTCACACGTGGAGAACGGCTCCTTGGGGCCAGCAGAGAGCCTCACCCAGGACTTCTTGGGTGTTTGTTTCTCTCTCTGTTGCCAATTCACAATTTAGAGTTTGATTTTCTAAGCACAATGAAAATTCCCAATAGCTCTGGAGGAGGCAGTTCAAGGAGATCTTGTCAAAATATTTGTGTGTAAAGAGAGTGAAACCTTATTGTGACTTTCATGCTGTGAGGCACCGAGTACAGTTACCTTGCTCACAGACAATTATTAACTTCCAGGCAAAGAATAAAAACTCTTGAGCAAAGCCCAAATCTGGATGAGGTCATACTTTCTGTGTGGTTCACTCATGTCAATGTATTAATGCAATAAAAGATAATGAGCATTTAGCTGACAGCATTTTCAAACTCTCCAAGAGTCAAGAGGAGTAAATTAGACCAGATCTGAGATTGCCTGAGAAGGCAAAAAGCTGGATCTAATTCTTTTCTCAATGACAGGGAAATGATAAAATTGAATGAGAGTCACAGGACATCACAATCACAGCATTTGGGTGTGCTGAGAATGCAGCTCAGCATCAGCATCTGCCCATTTGAAAATGCCATCATGGGCAGTGACAGGGACAGCAAAAGGGCCCTGCTCACCTTCTGCTTCGTGGCATCACCTCTAAACCTCTGTGTGGAAACATCACTACTGCAGCTCAAGTTTGAGTCAATTCAAGTTCAAGTCAGATCTTATTACATCCAGCACTGCTCACCTACCCAGAGCCTAGAGAATGAAATTCTGCAGAAATTCAGCATCCAGGTCACTTCAGCACTCTGCTTTGTCTGGCATTTATATCTAAAGCCAAGCACATAATTCACACTGCATAATTTATCCATGGGATTTTGCCCATGGAACAGCCAAAGCAGATAACAATTTCTTCATACTTATTTATTTTTTAGAAAATTCAGTCAACTTCTCCTCTGCTTCTGAACTCTGCAAAAAGATTATGAACCTCTGGCTTTACTCTTCCAGAGCTTGAGCTCTCGGCTAGCTGTGATCAGACAGATTAATTCACCTCTTGTTCAGTCTTCTGCCTTTAGCTATTCTTGTTTCCTGAGTGGAGGGAAATGTGTACAAGCACTAAATCTCAAACATGCTATTCTAACATTTGGATTCCATTATCCTAGAGATAACATATAATCCTATAATGATATGTAATAAATTAACATTTAATCTCATATCAGAGAGTTCAAAGGGATCAGAGCCAGCTGGTGCTAAAATAAGCATTTGCTGGAGGCTGCAGGACTGGGAGCTGAGGATGAGATGTAAGATCTGAGCTGCTCTGGTGCTTTGGCTTGGCAAGAGTGGTTGGCAAGAAAAGGATGGAATAAACCCTGGACATGAAGGGAACCATCTCTGAGACCACCCAACCTGTGCCCATTCCCTGTCAGTGAAGTCCTTGCAGACCTTTCTAGAGCAGGAGAAGAAGATTTCCCCCGAGAGCTGATGAGCAGGGAAGGTGATCATCCCCCAGGGCTGCTCAGGGGATTTCATTCAGAGCTCCCCTCATTCCCTGTTTGTCAAGGAAGGTGCCTTGAGATGTGGTGAGGCTGGGAACAAAAACCCAAGCTGGGGCTGAGCCCTCTCCAGCTGCAGAGAGCCACAAGAGCCCAATGCTTCCCCCAGCCCTCCCTGGTGCACATGCAGAACTGATGGAGGATGGACACTTTCAACAAAGAGAAGACAAAAATAATTTTTCATTGTTTCCCTCTCATGCGCCTTCTACACAGAGCTAATCCACCGAGCACTGCACAATCTTCATTAACAATGACAGCTGTTAATAAAGTTTCATCCATAGAGAGCTGCTCATGAAATGCCCACAGTGAGCCTGGTGTGAGGGATGTGTTTCTCTGGAGACAGGCACAATTAAACACAGCCAGGCACCGACGATTCCCGGGGGCTGCTGACCCAAAAAGGAGCAGAGAGCAGCTCCTGCCTGGAGTCCAAGTCCCTCCAGCTTCCCCAAACCCAGATTTCACTGTTAGGGGAAGGAGATAAAGACCTTAATATTTGTTCAAAAAGATATTGACATGAGTGAGGTTCAGCTTTTGTCTCTGAATCCAAAGACACACTTCACTGCTCCATCTCAGACTGGAACACAGTGTAAAAAGGCTCTCAGCCAAGAGAGGCAAGAATCCATCAGACAAAACAGTCTTTTTAAAAATCTTGTCAATTGTCTCTGTTAGTTTTTAGTGATCACACATCAACTTCACTGCCAAGTTAACTTAAAAGCAAAGGCAGATTAAAAAAAGGGGGAAAAAGAAAATTAGACAGGACAGCCAATTAAAAATATACAGTGAGAGGAGTTTCACAACTTGACACTGACCACAGTTCTGTATCTGAAGAAAACTTAATAAATAAAAATAACACAAAAATTTGAAGTGTTACAGAGTTATCTTTGCTTTGGCATTTAACACACATTTCTATTACCCTTTCTCGATTAGCCAAATGAAGATCAATGTATCTATAAAACTCAATGACATGTTAATGCAAACCTTAAAAAAGATAAAATGCCTTTTATCTCAGTCTTAGGAAAACCTAATAAAGAATTAACAGTCCATGAAGCTGTGGAATTTCACTCAAGGCTTTACTTTATGCCAGGACTTCCTACTCCATTATTTTTTAATGGACAGGTTCCCCCAGGCTTTGGGACATGCCAGTACAATTGTACATTGTCATTAAAATTGGTCCCATATTTTCCTTCAGAGTTTGGATAGGAACTGCACTGTAGTATGTGAACTTAAAATACAAACACCCACAATGGATCAGAAGTGCAAATCTAGAGGGAGTGTTAAATAAATATGGAAAAAATGTAAAAAGTAATGATGTTGGTAATGATCTGACAGTTAATGAATTTATGAGGTAAACCTTCCAGCTGCAGGATGAGCACTTTGGATCAGAGCTCATTTGGAACATCAGCATTTCAAATTTCTATCAGAAGCAACTGCCAGGAATCTACTGACATGACACTAGGTGTTGAATCTTGAAAGGGAGGCAGACAAATATTAGTCTAGGACTTTCTCCAGACTGGTTCTCAGAATTAACAAGGGAGCTGGGATCCATCAAGCCAGACACCCCCAGGCTGGGTGGGAAACTGGTCCCACCCCAGTTCCATCTACACTTATTCCTACTGGCAAACACACAGCAGCAGGATCAGAAATCTCCAATGCCAGCACTTAAAAGATGCATCAAATCCAACACTTGTGCACACATTTACAAAGCTCCTTGTTCTCCAAAGGGCCTGAACACTCACAGCTCCCACTGAGACTGAAGGAAATGCAGGTGCTTCCCACCTGTGCTAATGGAGGTGGGCTCTGCTTGGAGGCCAAGGAAGGGACCCATTCCTGAGCCACCCACGGGTGAGTGTGAGGCCACAGGGCCCAGAGCAGCAGGGTGCTGGGCACAGGGAATGTGCCAAGAGAGGCACAACACCGAGCCTGAGCTCAGATGCTCTTCAAGGCTGACAGGTTTGGCCTGGTGAATCAGCACAGGGACAAAAGAGACAGCAGGAGGCAGGAAAAACACTGCCAAGGAAAAGCAGGAGGCAGCAGTCCAGGAGAGAGTGATGGGAGAAGCAGTGAGCAAAGAGGAGGTGGCAGGAGCAGAAGTGACTGTACACAGACTGACAACTCACTATTTCCATTTAAAAACCCCAAGCCATCAATGATTGGTCCAAACAGCTAAAAGCCACTTTGAAACCTTTATTTTTCCTCTGGGATGAGGGTGTCTTTCCCTTAACCCAGCTGGGTCAGGTAGAAAAGCTTTCCTGCCTCAAAGGTTGCTCCAGCCCAGCATTCTCCTCCTGGAGCTGCACTATTTGTACCTGGGACCCTCCTCACCTCCCCTGCTTCTCCCCCTGTGTTGGGAGAACAGCTGCTTCTCCCAGGCACTCTTAGATCAATTATTCTTGGCTCTTCTGCACAGTGCCTTGATCTGGAAAATTTATTTAGATAACTTCTCAGGCAGCATATTTATCTGCTGGCCTCAACATCTGCCTGAGCATGAAAGTCAACATCTGAGTGATGACAAATGTCAGGCCAGTTCAGTAGAGGCTGTCCTGTGCCAGCCTCACCACCCTTGTTCTGGTAGAGTTGGGTCTCATGGCAAAGAGCCTGAGTGTGTTCCCTCCCTCCTCCTTGAGGAACAAGCTCAGGTCTCAGCCAGAGTGGGAAATCAGGCATGGGACAAGAGGAGAGGGCACCTTGTCCCACCAGGACACGGGGACAAAGCTGTGCTCAGCCCTGAGGAACAGCAGCACTGCTCTGTCAGTCAGATGTAGAGAGATGGACCCAATTTGGGACGAGAGGAAAGACCCCAAACACACCAGGTAGGGAAACCCACACATCCCCATTTCTGCAGTGCCACCCCAAGCACCAAGGACATTCAGGCTCCCCCACTCTGTCCCAGCACCACATTCCAGCCCAGGGAAGGAGCTGTCCTGTTGGGAGAGGATGGGAACAAGGCTGATGTCTTGGGCCACAGGCATTTCTGCCTCTCTGTGCGTGGATATGGAATAATAGCCCTGGATGCATCTCACGCTGCAAAATCAATCGCTGGCAAAAAAGCTTATTTTGCCATCTTTACTCACCCATCCTCTCATCCACAACAAGTACACTTGGATCACCAAGGTGGGATGTAAAATTAATCAACAGGAAGGACTGCCTCCCCAAGGCAGCCTATTCCAGATCTATTCCTGGCCAATCTTCAAGCAATGTTCTTCTACTCACACAGAAAATGTGTAAGAACTGCAAATACAAGAAAATACTGCTCTGTGCAGTGGGGTTCAGACCAGTATCCTTTGTTGCCTGATGTGGAAAATTCCACCATCAGACCCCATCTGACAAAAGTCCCTTCCATGAGCCACAACTTTCAAGAATTCTTATAAAAGCCTACTGCAAGCTTGGAAAAACCAAACAAATGGTAGAGAAATAAAGACTTATTAAAAAGCAAAAACTCCTAGCTGTTCCCTTTTAAACACACCTTTAAACCTCACCATCTCTACTGAATTTTGGATGAAACTTAGAGCCAAATATTTGTAGGCAGCCAAGTGTAACAATGACCCTCCCTTTTGATGTCACCCTCCTGGCCCTCAGTGCAAGGCTGGGCAGACAGAAACACGGAGATGGAGGGTGAATTAGCTCAGGAGGGGGAACTTGTCACTCAAAGTTGCTAATGCAAGACCACAGGAAAAGTTGGGTTTAACCTCAGCAGTGAGCACCTGTCACAGAGTGGCACTTTGAGTGCTTGTCAGTGAGCTGCTTTCAAAAGCAAGGATGCTGCCCAAGCCTTCCTGGAACTCAGCAAGGAAAAATGCACCTGTCTGCTGGGCAGCCAGCAAGGCTTCCCACAGTCTGCACCCAAAGGAATTCTCAAGTTCCAAGAAGGTTATGGAGACAAAAAATGTGCAGTATAAAGGATTCATACAGAGAGGGACTCCACAAAGCTCTCCTGTGCTCCTGGCACATCATTTCCCAGGAAAATTACAGCACTTCTTGTACAACCCTATCTGACTGGGGTACGAGGTTGCACATGAAGAGATCACATGTGTTCTTCACATTTACCATCAAATTTAAAGCACTTGCACACAGGAAGGCAAGATCTGCTCGCCAGGGAGCTCCCCAGCACATGTCCAGAGAAACTGGAGGTGTCTGTGCAGGAATGGAGGATGGCCCAGAGCAGGTAACCTGCTTCCTCTTCTTCTTGGCCCATAGCTGAATTGTTTTGGGTTGTCTCTCCATACCAGGAGCAGTGCAGAAGTGGACCTGGTCCCCTGACATGGACTGCCAGCAGGTTTTGTCTCAACCAGTTTATTTACACCAGTACAGACTGGTGTAAAGCTCACCTTGCTTTCCCTGTAACATTCCTGCCTTAGAGTCCCATTGTCTGAACATCAATAACTGCAGGATTCACCAGAGATTACAATATTTTAAACAGAACATGTCTGAGGATTTTTCAGGAGTATTAGTCTTCAGAAATGCTGTATGTTTATTCATGCAGTTAATTACATAGACCACAATAAAAACAAAAAATGTCTGGTTTTTCCAAGTGTAGGAGTAAAAGGAAAAAGTTCAATTCTAACTAATCAACAGTCTTATCTTATTCTTTCCTCAGTACTTAATCAAAATGTTTCCAGCATATACAGCTAGCAACAAAGACCCAAACAAGTTAATTTTCCTTAAGCAAGACACATTGCAAAACCTGCAACACAAATAAGCCAAGCACCACCTTGAATATAAAGATATCCCCAACAGCAGGGAGCTGAGTCCCAGGGGTTCCTGACAGCACCAGGGCCCAGAACAGGCGTGCATGAGGGGGGCAGCAGTGGGAAGGGGCACTGGGGGTGGGATCCTTGCCCTGGCACAGCCCAGCAATTCCATCCCCAGCCCTGGGACCGTGCCTGTGCTGCCTCCCACAGCGCAGCCCACAGCGCCTGCAGCTCTTGTCACTTCATCAATGAGAAGCAGGAATTTGTGAAGACCAGCTTTCACTGCACTTCATTATGTTTTTAGCAGAAACCAGAAATCGATTGTGTCTCGTTAATAAAATTCCACCACAACAAACTAATTAGAGAGCCTCATTAATTTTTTATGCACGTTACCCCCGTGCAGGAAGCCGCTGACCTTTCAGTGACGGGTGTCGCATTCATTACACACTTCATGTTCTCTGCCTTCTTTTCTGTGATTTACAGTAGTTGCAACACGTTTTCCAGAAAGCAAAGCCTGTTTTCTCCACTGCAGCTCAGAGCTGCCTTCTCCCTCCTGCCATGTAATTCCTGGTCACGTCTGCCTAGTCCTGCATGGCCCGAGGAGCAGGGAAGCAGAAGGACACCTCCAAACCACTTCCACTGCCAGAACAGAGGCAAGCAAAGCCTGGGCACACCTGAAGGTGCAGGGAAACACAGGGGCACAGAGAAAACCCATCCCTGCAGGAACTGAGGAGGTGCAGTCTCTGTCCTGCTCAGCCCCAGGATGGTGCCAGCTTCCATCCCACACAAATCCAGCCTGGTGGTCCCATAATAATCAGCCCAAAGGTCAGTCAGTCCATCCCAAAGGTGGCCTCAGCACTGCCCAAAGCACAGGATGCACCACTACTAAGTGGCCATTAGATGCTTTAAAGAGAAGTAAAAGAAATTTAGGAATGAAATGAAATTTCTGCTTGAGTAAGGTCCCCTGGATCAGGCATTAAATCTGCCTGGTATCTCTTTCCTGTGTCATTGCACACCTATTTTCTCCTTGTAAAGCACACTATTGATTTTTACATGTTTTCATTCGCACTTAGAAGCTTTCCAAGATTGGACTTTATTCTTCAATATTATCTGCTGAGCAGTGAAACGCTGGAACAGATTGCCTGGGAGCACCACAAGGTCTTCATCACGGGGAGACCACAAGGACAGGCTGGCTGTAAGGAATTCCACAGGCAGAGCTGAGCTCTCCTTGGGACAGGGACATGCACAAGATGATTCTTTATGTTCCCTCCCAGCCCTGTTTCTCTCCCCACACTCAAGCACACTCTGCACCTGAAACAACCAAGGGAGTTCTCCTGCCTTTGGGACAGCAGCAGCACCTCAGCAGTGGGGAAGACAAGAGGTTGTCTTCCTTAATGTCATCCCTGGAAAATCCAGCTGTCTCAGAGCCTATCTGTAAGGCACACCCTGAATTTCTGAGATCTTACCAGTCACCACTATGTGTTGAACAAAAAGAGCAGCCACTTCTCACAACTGAACACCCATTTCCAACAGCATTTCCTGAGCCCAGGATAGTCTCATCCTGATACTGGCCCATATTCACCATGGGCATCAGTGATGTTTGGAGGGTTAATTTGTTAAAATACAGCCAAATGGCAAGTACTAAGAAGCATTATCCAAGTGACAAGTGCTTATGCATATTTTATGAAGCATCTTCAACCTCAGTTCAATGTATCCAAGAATACTTCTGAAAAATGGCAGATTCTGGAGGGGATTTGGAGAGGAAATGACATATAGAATAGGAGGACAGATGTTGCTAATTTATGATGCAAAGGCCTTCACTGAAAAGTGCACATTTTGCTTAAGATTCTCTACAAATGCTATTTTAATGCTGATTTCCTCCTCTTTAGAATTTCACGAACTCTTGTCTGTAAGAACTTCAGCTTGGCTCAGAAGTTTAGCTTGGATCAAAAGCAGCATCTGTAACCAGCAATTAAACTGGGGCTTCAGCACTGTGCTTTTTTTTAAAGCATATCCACTTTTTAACACCACCACTTGGAAAAACACTGCTAAGCTGTACATTGGGAATGTGAGAGTGCATCCTGCCTTCCTGCCTTCCACTCTTGCCAGGATTATTGGGACTTTTTGACCTGGGACTAAGCTCAGAACAGCAACAGAGTAGGAACCAGTGAGATGGATGGATCCTAATACCCAGAGAGGTCAGGAAGCCAAAGCTAGATCATCTTTTAAAGAAAGAAAAGCAGGATACAGTGTCAGGCCCAAGTGCTTCATCAGTAGCTCCCAATTCCTCATGCACACAATTTTGCTTTTCCCATCAACACTGAAGAGCATTTCCAACATGAGTCATTTAGTTCTGCTCTCCTCCCTTTCTGTTCTACCCCAAAAGGTCTGGATCACAAACAAGGAGCACATGTCCCACATGCAGGAACCTGCACAGATCCCTTTCTGCACACCAGTCCCAATGGATGTGTGCCCTCGTGGCTCTTCTGCAGCTCTCCACAGAAAACCACTACAGAGCAGATTATTTTGTGCAAGGCTGTGGCAGAGGGGCCTGTGAAATCCTCCTCATGTGTAAATATCAGTTAAAAATAAAAAAGGGGAGCCATGCGCTGACTTCTCCTTCTGGCATTCATTTCAGATGCTGCTGGATCGTGCCAAAGTGCAAATAAAAGGCAGCCACCATCGTGTGCAGACACTGCACTGAAAAACCCACATCAATCCAGGGCTTTCGCTCTATCACAGGGCAATGTTTGCTCCTCAGTTAAGGCAGCATAATTATTTCACATAAGATGACATTTAAAAATCAAACACACACCACAAACCCCCACAACCTGACAGTTACATAAGTCAGCAATCGAAAAATTTCAAGAATCGGGGTTCCCTGTACAACCACATTGGGGATGGGAGCACCAGGGCTCAAGGCCAGAGCTGGGACAAGGCAAAAGCCTGGAACAAGGACAAGCCTCACCCACCTGCCCAGGTGCAGGATTTGGAGTGCCTCCAGCTCAGCTCTTTGCCTGCACTGCACAACAGCTCAAATGACAGCCCTGCATTTCACCTCCAAGGGAGCCTCCCAGCTCTGCTGCAAGCCAGGAGTGCTGAGGTGGGACCCCAGAGAGCAGGAGAGGCAGCAGAGATGGCCAGGGCAGCGTGGGCTGCACCCATTCCTGGCAGCACACACCAAACCCACAGTGAAGGATTCCCAATCCGTAATTCAGTGGCAGTCCCTGTGCCCATGGAGCCTGGCAGCCCAAACAATTAATGACCATCAGCATTAAACACTGCTGACAGATCCTGGGGAGCTGCCTGGGGAAGGCAGTGCTAAATATAAACATTAGAATGGCATCTGGCTGATACCTGGGCTTCCCAAAAGGCTTCCCTATACCCTGGGCCATGGCAGGAGGGTCTGGGAGGACGCTCAGACCTGGCCAGACCCAGCCCTTGGCAGCACTCCATGCTCACACACACCCACAGTGCTGCTGGAGGAGAGTGATTACTCTGCACAGCACTATCTCTCCCATCCCAAGCAGAATTTATTTCCCTTTTTTTTTTTTGTTTTTATCTGATAAGTTGCAATTTCAGTGCACTTGTCTGCAAAAACACTGCATTACAAAGACATACAACAAATACTGACTGTTTATAGACTCTGTTATTTATTCCCAGTGTATCTTCCTACCTTTTACTGGCCACGTCTTTTATCAGCAATAACCAAGTACCTTTCAAGTTGACAACCTGTTTGCTTTATGGCTGGAAAATGTATCCAAGTGTCTTCCAAGCCTGCTGTGGCTGCATAGAATTCAAATAGCTCAATGAATGTCGTTTTTGCAAAGTTTAGTTTAGACATTATTCACATTTTGCTTCTGGGTGGTTTGGAGGTTAATCAGCATTGTCTTAGGATGGGCTTCTTTAGGCAAAGCAAACTTTTCAAAATTGACAGTGTCAGTGCCAGAACCAGGGTTTCCAGTCTACATATCACCCAAAATTATAGTGTCTGAAAAGAAGAATAATCATAATCCAAGGTCCAAGCAATTTTGAGATGATAGGCCATTTCTAGCCAGCATTAAAGGCAGCTGGCCACAAGGATATAGGAAGAAAATCAGCTAATGAAGAGTGACAAAAGAAAATATTGGAAACTAATTTTTTTTTACTTTGTGGCAGCAGGCAGGGATACCAGACTGCTGGAGCTGTAAGGCACATGCACAACTACAGGGTTCCAGGGCAAGAGGAGAAAGCCCAAAAAAAGCCAGAGACCACACGTGTGTTGTGCTTGGACCCTCAGAGATGGACTCCAGCCATGTCCATTGAAGCAGAGATGATGTTTTCACTTGCACATCTGATAAAATCAGCACTGGACTGAAGGCCAGGGGCTCCTGGGGATGTGCTGCCAGAGCTGCTCCCCTCCCACACCCAGGAACCAGCTGGGAGGACTCTGCCCTCCTCCTCCTCCTCCTCCTCCTCCTTCCCTGCCAGCCCTCCATCTCCTCACCAAGGGCTTGCTTCACATCACTACTTCCTTTGGAAAGTGCTGTTTCTCAAGCAATAATCATGCTTTTGTGTTTTAATGTTTTGATTGTGCTCTGCCTCCTGCTCTCCCCTAAGCCCCCTCCAGGTTCACAGCAGTGACACCTTTCCCTTCAGATTCCCTCTCCAAGAGCCATCATTTCTCTCCCTAACTGAATTGTTGTCATGGAAATCATTCCTCCTCTCCATCTTTCTGAAAGGCTTTTAAAAAACCCAACCCCCTGCTCTTCCACCTCTCCAGCAATCAGCCAGCTCAGCTCCTCTCCCAGCCCCAGGAGTGCCCCTCTCCCACTGCCCCAGCCAGCCAAGGGAATATCTGGGCCCCAGCACAGGGCATCCTGTTCAGACCCCCTTGGGGTGATGCCAAGCCTGCCACAGCCCTGTGGTGCTCAGAGGGGCATCCCCCTCCCAGCTCAGGAGCCATTAGCTCTGAAATGCAGGGTGCAGCCACAGCCACCTGTTCCTGGCTATATATACAGACAGAGATGTGAAGTGTTTGGGGGTTTTGTACAAAAATGTTTCTGCTTGCATAACAGGCAGAAATTCTGCAGTCAAGAAATTCTGTTTTTCCAGGCTGGAAAGTTAATTACTGACAATTGCCTTTGATAAACTTCCAAGACAAAGGCTGCTGGCTCCAAAAGTGAAGCATGGCTGAGCTGCCTCCAAAGAGAGAGGAAGAATCAACTGAGCCCAACATAAAACCCATGAAACTGCTGCATTGGGCACCAGTGCCCAGAAGCTGGAGGTCACTGTGAGGAAAGGCTGGGGCCACCCAACCCAGGCCACCTCCATCAGCTCCATTTGTCTGACACAAAGGCAGAGGTCAGTGAGAGGCCAAGGACAGCTCTTGGCACTTCCGAACAGGCAGGGCCTGCGCAGAGAACCAGGATTAAAATACCCTAAATCCCAGCTAGGAAGACACAAACAGGCATTCAGCCATGACTAATACCCAAATATTCTCAAGATGGAAAACAAGAAATCTCTTCCATGATCATTCACTGACAGAGTCCCATAAAGCTACTAATTAGAATGGTGTTTACAGTCTATATTTCATTTCATCTGATGTTTTTACTCTGATTAGTTATTCTATCACCTGCAGAGAGCTAGTTAGCTGAATGCAAAGATGTCATTGGACTTAATCAAATAAAGTAGCATTTCATAGAGGGAATTCAGCTAGCTCCATCCTGCTCAGTGCTGTGGCCCTGTTAATAACTTCTTTTAAAATTAAAGTTGAATGAGAGCTAAGAAGAGTCAAGTTAGGCCAGTGCTCAGAAGAGTAACTTTAAAAAAATGGGTGAGCCACAAAAAAAAGTGCATTACTGATTTTTTTTTTCTGCATAAACTCCTCAGCCAGCTAGCAGAGCTGCTGGAGGAGTTACCAGCCAAGGTTTAGTGGCCCTGTGTTCCCAGAATATCCAGTGCATCCCCTTGGAGCAGCAACACTCCTCCCAGTGAGTTCTCACCCCAGCCAGCCAGACTCCCTGCATTGCTTTCAGGTGTCAGAGCTGATGGGAAGGTGCTCTGTCAGTGACCCCAGGCTCTCACGCTGTCCCTCATCCCACTGAGCCCTGCCCAGGGCCAGCCCTGCAGAATGGCTTTTGTCACTGCATGGCAGGCTGGTGTCTGTGCTGCTGAGAGCCCACTGAAGCCCAGATCCTCTGCCTGAAGTGCTGCTCACCTGCTCTGCTGCAATCCCTGCCCCAAGCTGTCACTTGGCCCTTTCAGCCCTTGCTCCAGATCACCACTTCAATCTGCCCAGACTGAAATGAAGTATTTTAGGAAAGCGCTCTGGTTCTTCCTCCCCAGGCATCTGCAGTCTCTCCTGACTCTACATCACCTGTCAGTTTAACAAACCTACTCTCCATTCCATTACCCAGATTGATAATGAAAATATTGAACAGAGATGGACAGAAGCCAGCCCTGCAGAGCCTCGCAGATTTTTCTGGGAATTCAAGATAAATGGGCTGTTCCATAAAGCCTTCCCTCATCTGTTCCCTCTGTTTTAAACCCCAGAAGCACTTCCATCATCATCTGTCCTCCAGGCAGCTCCCACCTCACACACACACTGTCCCTCAGCACTGCCACACTGCAGCTGCACCTCTGGGGCACCCAAAGCTCCCCAAACCCCTGAAAATACCTCAAATCCCAGGCGATGGGGAGCTCTCCCCTGGCTGAGAGATGCTGGCACCTCTGGCCTTTCCCAGCCAGGCAACCAGCACCCTGGCTGGTCAAAGACACAAATAAGCTTTGGCTTTAGAACAGAAATTGTTGCTTTTTTCCCTCCGTTTAGCTTCCTAATCACAGTTAGCCAAGCTTGAAAATGCTATCGTGCATTATGCAATAATCCACCGAGAGCAGGGGATTTTTGCATAAGCTGTGTGCTCTAATGAAAAGCATTTCCCCCTCTCTGCCAAGGGGCAAAAACCCCAACCCACACAAAACAAACAAAACCTCCGTCCTCCAAGAGACTTTTACCAGTTCTTTGTTCAATTTGAGTCATACATCTACTGACAATACTTCTGACAAAAGCAGAGCAGAAAAAGCTCAATTTGCAAAGAGCTGGGCTGTGTTCACCTCTAACAAACCATACACTGATTTGCCCCAAGTTCCACTAAAAAAACCTAATAAAGGCTGCTTCCCCAATTGAGGGGCTGGGGTTTCTTTTTTGAAGGAAGAAAACCCATTACTTAGTTCTTAGAGTGGAGAAATCTCTCTCTACGAGACACAGAGCACTGAAATGTTCTAAAATTAATAAACTGCTCTACTTGGTGCATTTTAAAATTAGATTTCCTTTTTCAGAGGACCTATATGCAAAGTTGCAACCTGATGCAAATTGAAACAGTAATAAACACTTCAAAAACACGTTTATAATAGAAACGCTAACAAATCCTTAACCATAATGATAATGGTTTGCTAGGCAGCTCTATAATGTAAAATTAATCCTTAACGTGTCTTAATTTTTTTTCCACTGGGTCATTTAATAATGTGATAACTCATTTCTTTCCTCTGCCTTCATCTCTCACATTGCCATGGAGACAATTGTGAATCAGATATAAATAAAAATACTCTAACACTGTGGCACCACATGTTCTTTTGATCCGTTGCCAACACGATTTTAAAATTACAGGAATTTACAGGAGCTCAATAATTAACAATTCATTTGCTAAGAAATCACTTCTTTTTAGCCAGTTTCCTGGTGATTTGCTAACTCAGGAATGCTCACAAACATGAGCAAGAAATTAAAAGTTCTGTATTTCCTTTCAAATATCTACCTTGCATTTCAATCAGCAGCTCAAAGGAAAACAACTATTGCAGGCCAGAGCCCAAAAGACAACGCTGCATTTCCTTGTGTGGTCTCATCAGTCTTGGTGAGATTCCTAATGAGAATCATTTTTAAGGTAAATTTTAATTGTTTGAGCTCAGAATTTACTTGACAAGGAAAAGCAGAAGTGTGCAGTGAACAAGTCTAATGCTGGCCTCTATTATCTGAAGTGTCAAAGCGAGGCCACGGATCCCTGCTTCTGTATTAGTTTGTTAAGTACATACAGCAGCAGACAGATTAAGATTAATTATGCATTAATGATCTTGACACCCCTTAATTGCTACCCACTGATAGAGGCCAGAATCCCTGATATTATCCATGTTCTCTGGAATTCTGATGCAGAACTCTCCTCCACCGTGGTTTCACAGGGGCAGGGCTGGGGCCAGCGGCTCCTGCAGCTGAGGCTGCTGAGTCCTGTCCATGCCAAGGAGCCCCATGGCCTCCAGCTGGTCACTGTCACCTGCAGCACTGACACACCTGGTCACTGTCCCCTCCAGCACTGACACACCTGGTCACTGCCACCTGCAGCACTGACACACCTGGTCACTGTCCCCTTTAGCACTCACACACCTGGTCACTGCCACCTGCAGCACTGACATACCTGGTCACTGTCACCTCCAGCACTGATACACCTGGTCACTGCCACCTGCAGCACTGACACACCTGGTCACTGTCACCTCCAGCACTGATACACCTGGTCACTGTCCCCTCCAGCACTCACACACCTGGTCACTGTCACCTCCAGCACTGATACACCTGGTCACTGTCCCCTCCAGCACTCACACACCTGGTCACTGCCACCTGCAGCACTCACACACCTGGTCACTGTCACCTGCAGCACTCACACACCTGGTCACTGTCCCCTCCAGCACTCACACACCTGGTCACTGCCACCTGCAGCACTCACACACCTGGTCACTGTCACCTCCTGCACTGACACACCTGGTCACTGTCACCTCCTGCACTCACACACCTGGTCACTGTCCCCTCCAGCACTCACACACCTGGTCACTGCCACCTGCAGCACTCACACACCTGGTCACTGTCACCTCCTGCACTGACACACCTGGTCACTGTCACCTCCTGCACTCACACACCTGGTCACTGTCACCTGCAGCACTCACACACCTGGTCACTGTCCCCTTTAGCACTCACACACCTGGTCACTGTCACCTCCTGCACTCACACACCTGGTCACTGCCACCTGCAGCACTGACACACCTGGTCACTGTCCCCTTTAGCACTCACACACCTGGTCACTGTCACCTCCTGCACTCACACACCTGGTCACTGTCACCTCCTGCACTGACACACCTGGTCACTGCCACCTCCAGCACTGACACACCTGGTCACTGTCACCTGCAGCACTCACACAGCTGGTCACTGCCACCTCCTGCACTGACACTGGTCACTGCCACCTCCTGCACTGACACACCTGGTCACTGTCACCTCCTGCACTGACACACCTGGTCACTGTCCCCTCTAGCACTCACACACCTGGTCACTGTCACCTGCAGCACTCACACACCTGGTCACTGTCCCCTCCTGCACTCACACACCTGGTCACTGCCACCTCCTGCACTGACACACCTGGTCACTGTCACCTCCTGCACTCACACACCTGGTCACTGTCACCTCCTGCACTCACACACCTGGTCACTGTCCCCTCTAGCACTCACACACCTGGTCACTGTCACTGTATGTGACCTGGAACAACGTGAGGACAGTCCTGGTGTTTCACAATTAGGGCTTGAGCTTCTTGAAGAGTTCAGCTGTGTGCTTAAACCTCTGAAGTCAGGGAAGAACTCCCAGTCTCAGGTTTTACAAAGGCTTCCATGCAACTGCTCCATTTTTATTTGCAGTTGCACAAACCCCTCTGTTCAGCAGCATTATTACACTGTTTACATGGGGCTCTGTCCAGCCTCACCAGGCACTCCCAGCCCAGCATCCCAGAGGAAATGTGTTTCTCTGCACAGCATTTTCCATTCTCTGCTGCCTTAGAAGTGGAAGGGCCAGCATGGGCTGACCAAGTTATTAATCACTGCCATGTCTCTTCCACTAAAACACATCAGCTACAACTCTACAAATGCCTCTGTGCATCACAGGGAAACCTCACGTACACAAGGTCTTGTAAAAAAGCCCTCAGCTCCAATAACTGTTTTGTCCAAAAGGATTAAAAGTGATTTAAGAGCTCAAGTCTGACTCTCAAGAGCAACATAAGCACCTAAAGAGTTTAAATAATAGTGAGGACTCAGTGGCTCAGGACTTGCCTTCCCAATATAATTCCTGCTCTAACAGCTAATTATAATTAGTGATACACTTGATACCAGGCCCATCCTTTTGGAGACTTGCAGTAATCTGCTTCTAGAGCAGGCTAGGGGAGAAAAGGAAAGAAAAATTTATTTAAAAAAAAAGGAAAGAGAGGAAAAAAGGTCACTCTTTTTTTCTGACAGCTGCTGAGAGCTGGTCCATGGGGAAATAGCACATGGTGACCAGCCCCACCAGCTGCCTGCAGCCAGAGAACTCCAAGAGCAGCTGCTCCAGCTCCAGCTCTGCCCTCTGCTCCCTGCCCTGACTCACAGGTGGGCACCTCCACCAGCCAGGGCTTCCAGAAATGGGACAGCAGAGCACCTGGGGCAGCCACCCTTCTTCTGTATGTTTCAATGCAAAGGCATTGAAACCCTGCTCCCAATCCAAACCAAAATAACTGCAAGAGATTGGATTAAACCTCGTAGGGAAGCCATAGCTGGCAACCTGCATGGAAATATAAACACAGAGCAGCAATTTTTTATAAGGTGAATTCAGTGTTTGTGCCTCCCTGCCACTAGATCTTGCTATTTTATCAAGCAAAGTTAGCTGGTATATTAGTGAGAGACAAAAATAACCCCAAAATGCAGGAAAACTGCCTGGTGTTCAGTTCTGCATAGTGGATAACCCCACCCCATCACCACAGGACACACAGACCTGCTGCACATGGACACAGCACCCTCAGCTTCCCAGGAAATGGCAAACAGCCTTGGGAGAAAAATGAAACTCAACTGAGAAGGCAAAAAGCAGGGACAGAGGGGGCTCTTCTTCACTTACTGCACAATTTGACCTAAATTACATGCTCGCTCTAAGCAGCCAGGAGTGGATTTGGGGGAAAATAAGTTACCACAGGGCTTTAGCCTCCTGCATAGCTCTGCTGCAGAAAAGCTGCACGACTTCCATATCTCTTAATGGGCAGCTTTTGCCCACTACCTATGTCCAATTTCTCCCTCTGATCTGGTCCAGTAGTCTAAAAATAAAGTTAAATATAAACATCGACGTCTACACCACAGTGTCAAGGCAGGGGGGAATTTTTAGTTGAGGGAGAGGACTTAATGCACAAAATAACTTTGACATTTTGTTGTACTCGCTGAAAAACTCCTCAACACCTCCAGCCTGGCTAAGACATTTGAAAACACAGATGATCTTCCAATCAATACCCAGCCTATCCTTGGGAGGAAAGCAAGGCAAAACAGTGCCATGTTATATATCAACTATCCCAGTCAGACAAATCAATAATTCATTATTTTTCCAAAGGCTGTACCACAGCCTCCTTCTTCCTTACTGGTGCACTCTCAATTAGCCTGGAAATATTTCCACACCAAAATGAACACTTTGGTGACCTGACTCAGCTGTGGTGTTTGCTGTGAAAGTTCACATTTAACCCCAGCTTCAACAGCAGGGACTCAGAATAAAGGCACCCCCCTGAGGAAGCTCCTCAGGCCAACCCTGGCATTGCTTGGTCTGAAATCCCATCAGCTCCAGCTGTTGAGTCTGGAAAATAGAAAACCTAATGGAAAAATGTACCAAGAGCTTTGGGGAGACACAAGAAGGAAGAAACCTCAGTCCTCAGAGATGGGATTAAAAGGTGACTAAGTCAATAGGGAAGACAGATGTGCACAGAAGTTTTCCACCATCCAAACCTCCTCTTCTCCCCTTATTCCTTGCTCCTACAGTTTGCTTTGAAAACAGTTGCACAAAATCAGGTTCCAAGTGGGGAGCTGCCATGCCCAGGTGCAATTACAGGAAAGAAGAGAGAAATCATGAGATGTTCCCCTCCCAGAGCCCCTGTCTCACCACAGGGAAACCCAGGGGACAGCAAATCAGGGATGGAACTGACACAGAGGCAAAGGGAGCACAGGGCTTTCCTGGGCAGGGAAGTTCCAGCTGTGGAGCTGGCTAAACATGCTTCAACAAAACAACTTTGGGGGAGGACTGGTGGCATTCCCTGGCTCTGCTGCCCAGCCCAGCTAGTGCCAGCACTGCCCATGGAAAGCAAGGCAAAACAGTGCCATGTTATATATCAACTATCCCAGTCAGACAAATCAATAATTCATTATTTTTCGTGTAGCGTGGGATGGCAGCAGGCTCTGGTGGCCCTGCCTGCTGGAGTGCCCTGGGCACAGAGAAGGCAGCAGGAGCCACCTCAGTCGGGTTTGGGGGCAGCCAGGCAGGACTGAGGATGGCAGCCTCACCTTGCAAACACGATCCTGCTTAGGGACTGGAGAACTGAGACACGCAGAGAGGAAGCGCCCGCTGAAATTCAAAGCCACAAATTCACTGCGCAGAACTTATCACACCTCTCTTGATCGCTGTCTAATAACTTAAAACACAAGAGTAGCTCCTGATCTCCTCCACCTCAGCAACCATTAAACATTCAAAAGGGAGCAGCAAAGCCTACACAGCAAGTAAATCATGTTTCAGTGAAATCCCACCCTTGTGATTGATGCTCTGTGATATCCTGTGTGCTCCTTCTGTGGGGCTCTGCTTTTCATCAGCTGCTGGAGCATGGGGTTTATAACACTCAAATTCTCACTCTTGTTGGGATTTTGCTGCCTGTGCTCTCCCACAACGGCTCCCCACATTTATTAGCAGTTTGATAACAGAGTGAAGCACTTGTGAAACTGGCCCCAAGCTCCGCTCGCTGAACTGTGAATTAACTGTAAATATAATTAGAGCTGTACCTCACACTCGGGACTGGGAGGAACAGGAGGTCTGCCCCAGAGCTGTTACTACAGCAGTATGCAAGTCCAGGGCTGATAAAAATAGCAAACCCCAGCTAAAAGAGCAGAATTAATTACATCAACTGTTAAAACAAGCCACACAAAGTGCTTGTTCCTCTACTTCAAAATTAAGAGGAAATTCCTTCCTGCACTGTTTGGGGAAGGATCAATGATTCGAGCAGCCACAATCCCCTCCCAGTGCATGATGGATTTCCAGAGGTCTGACTCCATAAGGCAATGCTCAGTCATGGAGAAAAATTAAACCCAAATTTTCTTAGACGGACAATCAAACGGGTTTTCAGAAGTACCCATCTGCACCCTTTCAGAAAAATCCATCCTTCTGGTGAGATGATGAACACAGCCATCGTGAGCACCCTCAGGCAGCTCCTCCCCAGAGAGGGACCACTGCTCTCCTAAGACAAGCAAGAAAAGATGAGCAGGACTAAAATGGAAGGGCAAAGAGAGGTGTGAGCTATGACAGCTGAAAACCCAAGATATTTTCAGGAAATTATGTACTGTTGACACTGTTGGACTGGGGAGCCTCAGCAGGCAGGAGGAAAGGTGGTAACAGGGCAGCAAGGACCAGAGAGAGCAGAATCAGCTCAATCTGAGTGCAATAAATAACAGATGGAGGGATACCAAAGGGGGATCTGTCAGGAAAACTGCAGTGACAGCCCGAGTTACAGTTTGAAGACTTAATCTAGGGGTCAGGAAGGTTTTCCCTCAGAGCACAGGAACAGACCCAGGGGAGGGATGAATCCCAGTCCCAGGGGAGGAGGCTTTCCCACTCAGTCCAGCAAAACCACTGCTCATGTGGGCAACTGTCCTGCTCCAGGCAGGAGCCTGGAAACCTCCAGAAGATCCTACAGTGGCATGAGACACACCCTGTGTGAGGTTAAATAAACTGCACTTGGTGGGGGCAGGATGCAGGAAAGCACAGACCGTGAGGAAGAGGAGAAGTGGGAAGCCCAGAGGATGAGATGCCTTTCTACCAAAACTGCTTTTCTGTGGAAACAGTCTGATGTTTTACAGGGCATCAAGCTGAGACCCACCGTGAAGGGGAAGCACCCAGCCAGCACAGGGGTCCCTTCCCACTGCTGTGAGGATGGAGGCTCCAAGCCCCCCTCAGCACAAGGACAACCAGCAGAGAGACTCCCATGCCCCATCCCATGGCAGAGGCATCTCCCACCCCCAAGCTGCAGTGGGAAATGGAAATATCCCTGGGTAATGCAAATAAAACCAGGACACTGCAGCCATCCCCACATTTCTGACCCAAATCTGTGCCAGCATAGGCAGCGAGGCCATAAATCGAAAAAGCCTTGTAACATAATGTCTCCTTGTGTTGCCTTCTTCCATAAACAAGCAAGATTTATGCATTCCTGGGGCTATTAACAAGAGCCATTTGTCTTTATTTCTGCATGTAACTAATGGAGACACCAGCAATATTGATGAGCCACGTGGGATTAATTAATAAAGCTGTTTTCAAGGGGTATCTGTGGGCTTGGTTTCTCTCATACTAAAGGAAACGTCAAAGCATTTTTTCAAAGGATAGGATGAAATTTCATTTAAGAGACCAATGGCCCATGTGAGTGCAATCATTACCCAGCCTAGCAAAAAATTATCAGTGTCCAAAAGGTTGATGACATTCTCAGGTTTTCCTAAATTACTGCGT
Organism: Agelaius tricolor; assembly: GCF_023055355.1. Classification (NCBI taxonomy): domain Eukaryota; kingdom Metazoa; phylum Chordata; class Aves; order Passeriformes; family Icteridae; genus Agelaius; species Agelaius tricolor. Next base: position 1,637,163 of record NW_027269280.1, read on the forward strand.
TTTACAGTTATTAAAGCAGCACAGCAAATCAAATCCAACAAGGTCACAAAAGGTAAAAAAGAGAAAAAAAGTCAAAAGGTCCATATGGCTCCACTCTTGAGTTGCTGACAGCCAGAACCAAGGTCGTTCTTTTAGATACCCATTTCAAACCAGTCAGGATGAACCTGGAATTCAGGAATCTCCTCTTCCCCAGGAGAATCACACCAATCAGAATAAAGAAATAAAGCTAAAAACCCTCATGGTTCCACAATAAATCAAAGGTTGAGCATGGGGTTTAGTATCCTGCAGCCTCATGTTTTAATAGATTCATCTTCCCATTGAGTGACCACGTTGGGACAGGGAATAACCAAATGAGGGGTGGAAGGACAGGACTGACCGGAAATATTGGAGACAGTTTAAACTTTGTAAACATGAGCTTTCACCAAGACAACACACACAGAAATGAGTCATTAACTTAATTCATTTTATGAAAAAGTTGAATAAAGGTTAATAGGAAATTAGTCATCTTTCCTTAGGTTTTTTCCTATCCATCCTACCTAATTTAATTTAAAACGTGCTGCAGAGTTCCAGAGGATGATTAAAAATAACCTCTCGTTTTCTATTAAACTCCTTAGGTTTGTACAGGAATTCCTATAGAATCTTATTAAACTTCTGTTTACTTCTGCTGCATTTAATTTCTATTCTGCACATCTTTTCCTTAAGTCCAGAGGGAGTTCGTGATGGTGGTGGCTTATTAAATAAATATTCTTTGCCATGGCTGACAGCCCAAACTTTAGGTCAGGGCTGAACACCAGTGTAAAAACTCTTTAAAAAGCAACATTAGTAGCTTTGCTTTTCTGAATGGACCACAGGAAGAGTTGAAAAGAACTTTTCTACCTATCACTGCTGCAGCTTTGGAAAAGAAGACCCACAGCAACTCAGTCAGTCGGCAGGCTTGCTGAAAGCAAAAATAAAGTGGTTTTCCCCAGCTTTCTGTTCCTGTGGAGGTACAGCAGAGTTCAGCAGCATTTAATAAAACAAGGTTAGGTTGCTTTACAACTGGTACGATATATTCAACAAAGGCAAAAAAGTCCAGAGCTTGCAAGCATTCTAAACCTATTAAAAAAGGTAGAGCAGCTCTGATTTCCTTACTCAAGCACATCTCTCTTGCTCTCCATCTAAATTCACTCAGCTGTTCCTGTCTTCGGTCCATCCAGACTAAATCCAGATAATTCAGAGGCCCAGAAAGGTTTGTACAAATTCCACAGACCACAAATTCCAATTTTTAAGGAGCAAATGGACAGCAAACCTCACACCCAGCACCCACCCTGATGCAACACTGAGAACTGGCTTTGGGGCTGAACACCCAAGTTTGATATCAACAGACTCATGTCCAACTCTGGTCAAATATTAGAAGTTTGGCTTCACCAAGACAGGCTTGCTAAAGATCATAACAGGGTTTAGGTGCTTAAATATGTTATTGGAGCTTAGTATTTTCCATGCTGCTGCTTCATCCCATGTGAGCACACCTGCACTCCCCAGGGCAGATCGGGGGTTAAAAATCACCTGTGAGCAGCCAGGCACAAATTTTCACCAATTTTTTTTTTGTGGGATTGGTTTTTTTTTTGGTGGGAGGCAGACTGGGTACATGGCACATCCTCACCACCAAGGCTTCAAAAAGACCCCCCCAGCAGCAGTGCCAAGGTCTTTGCTGGCCTCCCCAGCACAAGTCTGATGCCCAGGATGAATGTGCCTTTTGGAAACTAATTGCACAACAAGAAAAGATTCTTTAATTTTATGCAGCCAATACTAAGGGGAATAATTACGGGGAGATAAAAAGAACAGAGAGGGGGGAAAAAAAAATAAAAAAGACAGATTTACAGTTTCTACATTTCATTAGGAAAGCCTGTGGATTTGACAGTCACCTTGAGCAGCATTCAGGAGGGAAGGGAGGAGCCAGTAAACATCCAGAGGCTGTAACACTGCAGTTCTGCCCTCAGGTAACAGCACTGCCATTAAAGACCAAACCTAATAAGAGTTTGTTCTGCCTTGCAAGCCAGACAAAGCTTCAATAATCAGTTAAACTGAGATAAGACTGCAGCTGACTCCACACACACAGACCAGTCAGTCCTGGGTTCCTCATCATTTTTCTGAGATCAATATTCATCAATGCACAGCGCTCAGGCACGGATCCATCACCCCCAAGGCTGGCACCAGCACAGGGCTCTGAGCACAGAACCACCCCTTATTCTTCAGGGCAAAGCCAAGCCAGGCTTGAACCACTTTGCTCCCCAGGAATGGCAGAGAAGGAGGGCTGGAGAGAAACCTTTTTGTTTAGAAGGAACACCAGATTATCTGCATTCTTTAGGAGGCAGAATGAGAGTCCCAGCTATGCACAGGACCCTACAGCAGGTGTTCAACTGCCATGGGCACGGTTCCCTCAGGTTTTACTGCCACTGAGCCTTGCCCAGCTTTCCCTCCTAACACAAGATTCTCTCTCTTCTGAATAGAACTGAGTAATCCCTGATTTGAATTCCGCTGCACAACAGAAACAGCCTGCAAAAGCTTAAAAAGAAACCAGTTCCCTCTAGCAGAATAGAAGATATATTAGGCTCCAGGACTGTATAGAGCAGAACATAAAATTAAAGTAACAGACATCATAGAGTTTGATAGCATCTTCCAGTCTCAAAGATCTCAAAATACATTACTAAGTGCAACAGCCATTGCTCTGCTAGACAACTGCACATCTCCAAAGTGAATCACATATTCAGGAGAGGAGTTGAAAAGTCTTTATGTAAATGGAAAGCACTTTGCTGAGCCACAAAACTCTACCAGCTCTGGGAGGGAGCACAGCAGCACAACACAAAGGTCATAACATTCACCACAGGTGTGCCTGTTACTCCAGCTCAGTTTGGACAGCAAGAGTAAATTAGCATTTACTCTCTCACCAGCAGAGAAAGATCATACCATAAATGTATTTTTATCAGCTTTATGAAATTCAGAATCTTCGCTTTCTTTGCTCTCCCCACTATTTAATGCCTGAAAACAGATTCTGTGGTCAAAAAATTGGTATTGCTATAAAGCAATGTAATAATAATATCCTTGTTCAAGCCAGCTCCATCAGGCTCCTCTCTAAATGGTTTAATTGAAAATTTTAGTTAACAGTTGACTCAGTGTTTTCATTAGTGGCTACTTTTTCCTTTTTTAAGTTTTAGTTTTTACAGAGATAAAAAGAAACAAGCACAACCTGTTCTAAAAAGTTTCTGAAGCTCTCAGTTCAGTGTTGTTGATTCAAAGCAGCCCAATAGACTTTTTTAACTCTTATTTCTTTTTTTATTATGAGCCTTTTAAGAATAAGCTTGGTTTATCCTTTATCCTCTTTCTGCAGACACAGGAGAGTCAGATCTATACTCAGTATCCAACTTCTCCAAAGAGAAACTCATTCTTAACAGATTTTATTTTTTTTTAATGCAAAACCTAGAATTCAATTTTTAGGTCTCTCAAATACCTTCCAATGCTGATAAACAGAAGCATAATCCAAGCAAAATAAGTGTCTCAAATCCTCACAGCTAAATTCCAATTTCTGTGCAAATTTTAAATGTTGCCCTCCAGTTCCAAGGAGTTACACGTTGCACAAGCAGATAGTAAAGGCACTGACCTGATTTGTTATGCCAAGTTTATAAATTGCTATAAAATACTGCAGAGGAAAGCTCCAAATTCCAGCACCTTCATAACCAATGGAAAAAACCACAAGACTCTCCCAAGCCACCGAGCAGGTCTCCAAACTCTGACATTTTCATTAGGAAAGCTTGTTTTCCAAGTCATTAATTTGTCAGCATTTCTACAGTATTTCATAACTCCACAAGAGCAGCAAACCAAAGCATCTTGAAATCAAATGCCCAAAGATTTCCCATGCATTGCCACCCACAGAAAACTGCTGGGTTCCACCTAAATATCCACCAGAGCACAGTTGTGCCCTCAGACCCCCACAGACCCCTAAAAGCCAAAATTTGGGCATTCTCTGCCTCCCCCCTCAGCTCCAAGGAGCCTCTCATTTCCCACAGTGGGAGCAAAAAATATCAGCCTGAACCATTCTGGTTGGAGACACTGAGCATTTGAGCATCCATGAGGACATTGCAAGGATCCTCTGGTAGCAAAGCAAAGAAAATGAGCATCCTGCAGGACTGAGCTGACTCCCAGAGCTGCACGAGCTTTTGAAGATCCAGCACTCATTCTGAGAAACGCCAGCAGCTGAACTTTGCCATATTTGAGTGCAGGGAAAGAAGACTTCCCTGAGCAGAGCCTGGCAGATTTATTATTTTCTCTGCTTTCCATAAAATTTTCCAGCAGAAAATCCAAATTTTTTTATATAATTTTTTTAAAGGGAGCTAATTCTTAAAGCTCCCAATACAGCCACTAATCCCTAACCAATCCCAGAAGGCAATCTCTACCCAATGCTCATTTGCACTGGAGAGACACAATTCTGCATTTTTCCTTGACTCAAACTCCTGCTCACTGGGAATAAGTTGGGCAACATGAGAAATATACAGGTGGCAGACCAGAGACATGTGCAAGCTGAGGAATCCAAATCAGGCTGGGGAATGGAAAATCCTGCCTGTGGGAAAAGCACCAACTCCTTTATTTAACACTGTCCCTGTGAGTGACATCACAAAATAACCCAGGATATATAAAATACATCCAGGAAGCCAGGAGGGAATGGCTCGTGGTGGGTACAGAGGAGAGGGGGGGCAGAGTGTCATTGCTGAGCACAAATAAATACCCAACTGGAATTACATCCATACTGGCAATGGGTTTTTGGTTTTTGTGCTGCCCTTTGCCATTGCTGTGCTGTTGAACTTAGTGCAGCCCTAGGAATACAACGGGGACCTTCAAGAGCATCGCTGTGGCTCTGAACCAGCCCCATGTGGAACAGGCCTGGCAGCAGCACCTGAGACAGCTCTGAATTGCCCAGCTGACACAGTAATTGCCTCTGCTAGGAGAGGGGAACTATCTCAGCAGGAAGAAAAATTGATTTGGGTGAGGATTTAAACTTTTCAGCTTCGTTTAGTCCCCGTACCCACCAAGATAAATCCAGCTGATCCAGCCCCCATCCCTCCGTTCAAGGCCTGGCTCCACACATTGATGCAAGGAAACACTTGTGGATTTTTTTGCTGAAAAAGTATTAAAACCATGTGATGTGGCAATTGAGAGCATCTTTTAAAAGACTGGCAAAAAAACCCCCAAAACTTGGGATTTCCAAGTCACACACCCTGCACAGCAAAGACTTGAGCACGTTTCACGTCAGAGAGGTTTTTTCCTTGACACAGAGGAAGAAAAATACAATTTCCACGTGCCACAATAGCTGCTAGTTGTCCACTGAAATAAACGGGAAAATGCCATTTCTGCTCCTACACCACAACTGCTGCACCCTGAAGCAGAACACAGCCCTCAGAGGTAAATCCTGGCAGTGCTACAGAAACACCACCCTCGTGACAACACCAGTCAGCAAATTACTCCTAAGGAGTTTACAGCCTCGAGAATACCAGAGGGAAAAAGGAAAAAAAGAAATACACCTAATTTCATCTGCATGCACTGTACGTGCTCTGACACATCACACATTTGTCATATTAGTGTGTGCATCTTATTATCCAGGGATGCATCAGAAACTGCTACCAAGGTAACACGGTGGCAATAAACAGCAGCCAGGGGAAGCACACCACCAGGAAGGCAATGCCTCTCCTCAGGTTATATTTTCAACCCCTCTCTTGCAGCCTCTCTGGTTATTAACACATCAAATATTGGATTTGTATAATTTGACATCTTTTGTGGCTTTTTGAGAATTAAGATCGGAGTCTTTAATGGCTCTGCTAGAAGAAAAATTCTCATTAAGGGCTGAAGATGAAGCGCTGAGATTTCTCATACGAGGGACTCTCCAGAGGAGACATATTTGTGTGAGTCAACAGCATATGTCACTCTTGGAAAATAATGCATTTGAATGTGATCTTCTCTCTACTAGTTTTACTTAATGAACAAACAGAACAAATCTTCAGCACTTCATTTCAGAAGGGTGCACGGCAAGGCAGGGGTTAAGTCGATTTCCAAACTTCACCAAGACAGGCAGAGAACTTCCCAGTTCTGGCACAGATCTGGGGAGAATGGCAGCACAGGGAAAACAGGAGGATTTATTTCCTTTTTTATGATAAGATGACAATTCAGGAGCCTGGCAAATCCTTAAAAAAGAAGTCTCTAGTGGATGGATGCAAACAGAAATGAGCCCAGGCACCTCTGCTGCTGTTTTGTCGACCACATTTATATACCTGGCCCAGATCAGCAAAGGGAAAATTGAGCTCTTTCAGGGGGCCAGATGGGCTCTCAGTCTCAGGTGTTGACAGTTTTCATTTCTTAACTGTTTTACAAATGAATGTGGATGTTTGGGGACGAATTTCCATTTTTATTCAGTGTATGAGAACAGCCTTTCTGGATATAGCTGTCTCACAAAAGAAGCCACTGCTTGATCATGGCCCCAGCTCATCCAAAAAAAGGCTGAGGGCTGTAAAGACTTGGCAGGGGAGCACTTGGGAAGGGCTGCTGCTTCCCCAGCCTCTCTTGCCTGTGTGCATTGAGTCAGATTCCCTGGCTTTCGTGGCAGCCCTTTTATTATTCTTATTATTACTACTACTACTATTACTACTATTCCCAAGACAGCACCAAAAGCTGCTACAATAGGAGGGAGGTGAGCTGGGCTCTACTTTGCCCTGCTGAACATGAACATAATTACCACGTCCCAAGTGCACTACAGTGCCTTTGTGAATGGAAGTGATTCATGAGTCCAAAGGACCTCAACTGGAATTTAAATTCCCAGGGTAGGCCATTGGGTTTACAGACAAAAAAAAAAAAAAAATAGAAGTCTCAGAATAGGTACATTTGATCTAAATGTCTTGAAGAGAGATATTGAACTCCACAGCACTATATTTAGACTCACTTTTCAAAGGATAAATGCACTTCAAATCTCTTCATTAGTTCCATTCTTTAGCAGTGGTTTATTCTGCCAAGAGCAAACCTGTTGTGCTTTGGAGAGGATTGTGGTGGCCACTCAGCAGAGTTTGAGGGTCCCTTCCCAGCTGAGAAAATCCCCATGCTGACATGGCAGGAAAGGAGGATATTCCTCTGCTGCAGGGCTGGGTGAGGGCACCCCTGGGGTGGAAATCCCTGTCCAGACCAAGGCCAGGCTGCCCCTCTCCAGCCAGCAGGAGCAGGGATCCTGCTGCCCTGAGCACAGACACCAGGTCAGAGCAGGACAGATTGCCTCTGGAGCAGCCCACTCCCTGCAGCGACTGAGCAGAGAAGCAAGCCACCCTTCAGGATGACTAATTGTCAGACAGGATCCATCCCACGTGTGCCACGCTCCTCCTCAGCATCCCCAGTCCAATATGCAAGGGCAAGCAAAAGGCTCTGCTGTCTTTGGCTACCTGTGAAAAGCCACGGGGCACGAGCCAGGGGTGGATCTTCACTGCAGAGCCAGGCCAGGCTGCCTCTGGAGCTCTGTCCCCAAGCAAACCGGCTGAGGGTCCCCCTGGGGACGTGGTGTGCAGGGTCAGTGCTGGCACAGCAGCTCCAGCCTGGCTCCCTGCAGGGCAGGGCAGCTCCTCTCTGCTGCCTGCACAACACAGGCACAGAGCAGTGGGAGTGTGGCCCACGGAGACCCTGCTGGGGCAGCCACACGCTGTGGCCACGTAGAGGAGCTGTGAAGGGCCACACAAGAGCCTCTGCTGAGGATTTTACCAAATTTCAGACCAGAATGTTGGTGGGCTGCAAGGAGGGCACCCAATTCAAACAGGTCAGGCATTACCTGGAGGAGCAAACACAGACTCTCCTCCAACAGCTGCAATAATGCATTTTACAGAGAGCTCCAAGTCAGCTCGGATTTAAGAAGCTGCATACTTCAAGTGTCTCTGAAGAATACTAAAATGAGAGCTCGGTCACACCGCACTGTGACTAGTGTGGAGCACTATTAAAGAGAAGCTAACATTTGTTTTCAATTACCCAGTGTATATCTGAAAGACTAAAGCTGTCTCCAAAGTATTAGATAAATGTGTGTGTTTACTGTGCACTTGTGCATGGAAAATGAAAGTTATCTGACAATCATTTCCAAATACCAATATTTTACCAATATCATTATATCAACATCTAACGAGTCTCCCTGGGCTTCACACCATGTTAAAAGGCAAAATTAGAAAGCAGAGGTAGCTGAACACTGCTCTTCAAGACACAGGATAAATGCAAATTTAAAAGCCAGAATCCTACTCCCATATTTCCATTTGTTCAGATCACGTTGCCATTTTTTTTTCAAACTCTCCTGAAAAAAAATGACAGAAAGCAGGAAAGTTTGTGGCAAATGCAGAATGGCATCCATAAATTTATGAACTAACTAGAGTGACATTCAGTGCGATGCAAAGTGCTTTCCAATCAATAGCCATGAGCATCAATTCCCCGGGAGGAGCAGTCCTGTGTCACCAGCAACAGGCAGTGCCATTTTCTGCTTAACTCCAGATGGCTGCAATCTCCCCGGGTCGATGGCATCGATGGGGCTGCGGGATCGGGAGCCGTGAGGACAAAGGGGGACATGGCTGAGCAATGTCCCCGTGTGCCCATCCCTGCTCCTGCTCCCGGGGCAGAGACATTGCAACAGCAATCCCAACACTGCCCACGGGGAGCAGCACCAATAACGGCATGCAAAATACACAAGGGCTCTGCTTTTGCTATGTGAGTTAAGGAAATTTAACTCCCAGTCCTCCTGAGCATCGCAGGAAGCAGGGGGATATTGGCTGATTTCCATGCAAAGCTTACTGTGCCCAGAAAGAGACCCAAAATGCAGCCTGGGACTCAGAGGGCTTGGGCACAGCCCCGCTCATTTGTGATCAATAATTGTTTTTCCTGTCTTTTTGCTGCTAAGTATCAGCAGAGAGCAAATTTCTCCCAGCCAGCAGAAAGGTTTGCTCAGCATCCACTCGGGATGGATTAACAGCACCAGAGATTGACAGAGTCCCTGACAGCCGTCACAAATAAACAGTGTCGTGTTTGAGGGCTGCAGTGGCAGCCAGGGCTCTGGAGCAGGGCTGGGGGCTGTGAGCTGTGCTTGCAGATGGGGCAGCCTTGCTGCCCAAAGCCTCATCCACACAGATGCTGCTGACACTTGGATAAAGGGAGCTGAGACCTGCAGCTCTTGCCTCGCACAGGAGAGACACTGAACACCCAAGCAATAGCAGGTGAACAGGTTGGGTAATATTTAGTTACTTCTCACATGAAGTCCTTTAATCTTCAATTAAAGATTTAATTCTGATTTGTTAGACACAGATTAGGTGCTAAATTCCTGTTGATAATTGCTAGAAGTGACCTGCAATGTGAATGACATAATCCTTCCATTTCTGTATTGCCTCCAAATAGCCCCAAACAAGGCCATGAAGGAAAAAACAGCTCCTCTGTCCCCTTTTCAGCATCTGCTGCAAACAGGAGGTTTCTGCTGGGCAACTCGCCCACTTTGCTCAGTTATCAGCACCTTCGCTGCCCAGGAGCCAGAGAGGCCCAGTGGGGACCAAAGAAATGGTCAGCAGTGGGTTCAGCACCTCAGTGGAACAGGCACGAGCGATGGCTCAGAGTCAATCACTGAAAACCCCTCTGCATCAAAGCCTGTCAGAGCAGTTAGACCATCAACTAATAACTGTCAATCTCCATTTGTCTGCAATGCTCTGAAGAAGGCTTTCTTAGTTCTCTCAGAGATGTAAAAGAGGCACTCTGATTTTGCTTTAAGTGGAAGTGTGTGATAATGTTAACTGCTGGTAAACCTCAAAGACTGTACTTATACAGCATCAGAAACATTTGCAAAGATGGAAAAGATCTAACTTTGGACTGAAAGACCTTAAAATCTACAGTCCATATTCTGCAAACTTTGGTGCCTCTGCCTAAGCACACTGCAGGATCTGTGCCTGTACCTTGATCACTCCAACAAGGCCACATTGCATAAAGGAAGTTGCAAAATTTTGAAAGTGCATTATTCTTTTTCTTAAGGATTTGTATTTTTTAAAATGTTGAGGAGGATATAGTACACCCAGAAACTACAGTCTCCAGCTTGTCACAAAAAAAAAAACACCTTAAAGCCCTTTCCTAAGCAGAAGGCAGGGCAGCATTGCTAATTTATTGCAGAGCATCGTGTGCTTGCAGGTACCAGGAGGGAAACACTGTCCCTGCATTTCATGCATCAAAACCTCCAGAAAACAAATCAGGCTTGTGCCTCTGTGGTCACCTTCTGTAGCTGCTGGGGTGGATGGGCAGAGGTGCTGCTGTCTCTCACTCCAGATGCCAGCAATGTCCCATCCCCGTGGGCCCAAGGCTGTGCTGGAGAGAGGGCAGTGCCCAGCTCTGCTTTGCTGGTGGCTGCACAGACCCTGCAGAGGAAGCACCAAGAGCAGCAGCATGGCAGGCTCACAGTGCATTTCTATGTACCTTGATGAGCTGAGCAGAACTTGCCAGTTCCATCACACAAAGCCAGGGAGTGCTTCTTAAACCCCACCTGAGTGTGGGCACATGAACAATGCAGAAAGGAAGAGGAGGGAAAACACTGGAGGGGAAAACCAATGCCAAGAGCAGGGGGAAGATTCAGCCCCAGATTACCTAACTGGTAAGAGAGGCCAGACAAGCAGCCAAGCCTATCCAGGTTTCATCCTCTGCTTTACAAGGAGTACATAATCCAAAATATTCACCACTGCTTTCATTCTTATCACACAGGGGAACTCCAGGACAGGAACATAAAGCAAGGCTGAGTTGAGCAGGATGAACCAGCTCAGCCCAGCACCTCCTGCCCCAGTCACACACTGCAGGATGAACCCCAGGCAGGGCTGTGTGGTGCTGTGCAGGATTCAGGAGCTAAAGGCTCATCTGTTTTCCTGGCTCTGGCAGAGACCAAAGTTACTGCACGTCTCTGCCAGTTCCCTCTACCTGCAGAACGGGGATAACTGTGCTTAGCATCCTTTTCCTGCAGCTTGCAGAGTGCTTTTTAAAAATAAACAGGTGTGGAGAACTGCTGGTAGAAAGTACCATAAAAAAAGCCCCTCTAGATAAGAATCTAAAGTATAGCAAACTTACTAAAATAGGATGCAGCCTTTTAGCTACAGCAACCCTGTAGCTTTTTTTCTCCCCTGAAGTTAAATTGAGGCAATTTTCATGAATACATTAAATTGGCATGAAAACTAAGAATGAAGAACAGTTTGTTTCTGCTTTGGAAATCTTTCTCTCCTGGTCTCTTCAGTTTTCTTGCCCATATCCAGCATCTTCTTCACTTTCAATTGTGTTATCACACATTTTATCCTATGATTCTTCAAGGAAAAAACCATCACTACCAATTCAGCCAGGGTCACTGGACATTTCAGCTGCCCATGATGCAGCTGAGGGCTCCAGATTATTCACCTGTTGGTCCTGCAGGTGCTGTTCCTATAAAATTAAGTGCCTGTCTAATGGAAGTGTTTCCCAAGGAGCTGGAGAGACTGTACAGCATGATAGAGAGTGCACAAAGTAAAATGACATCATCCTAAGGGGGGAAAAAAAACCCCAAGGAGGATCTGGAACCAGCTCCTCTCAAAGCAAGGCAGAATTCTGCTATGCTGAAAATACCAACTGGCTGCTTTCCCAGGTAAAATGCCATTGCTTGAAAGAAAGAGTCAATTACTGCCTCAAGGAACCTCCCTGTTGAGGCAAAAAAGCTATTTCAGACACTGTGTTGAGCCCTCTGCATGATTAGAAAAAGAGAAGGGAAAGCTGCTTGTGTGTCGAGCCAGCACACAGGAAACCCAGGGAGATGTGGGCACATTTTTCACCAGAGGGTGGCAAAGGGGAGTCACAGCCTCTGCTCTGGGCTGCTCCAGCTCCTCTCCCAAGCACAGCCACAAGGCCCAGCCCAGTGTGCTCTGCATTTGGAGGACAGAGAGCACAAAATACCTCAGGGGGATCAGCAGGGACGCCCCTCACCTTGCTCTCTCTTGCCTTTTTGTTTGAACCTCCCTCCCTGTGGGGACTGAGCCTCCTGGAAGGTGCTGATCTCAGCAGGCAGCCCTGATCCTGGGGCCATCTGAAGCCTCAGAAGCAGCTGGGCTGTGGCCATTAACTAACCCACAGCAGGTCTCCTCCAAGGGTCTGGTGACCCTACCCATGCACCCAGGGACCAAAATGCCAGTCAGGGTGCAGGGGAGGAGTGTCCTTGCCCTTGAATCAACCCCAGCAGATACAGCTGTGAGCCCATCAGGGCACCCTGGTGAGAATTGTATCTTCCATCAGCTAACAACACCCAGATTTTGTTAAAGATATGAGAAAAGCCTATTTTATCTGAGAGAGAGTGGGAAAACCCTATGCATACACACATGTATCTCTGCATAGGGTGTGCCTGAGTGTACAGAATATACATGCACACACTTCACAGCTTTCAGAGAGGATGACAGCATGTTTCCATAGAGCACATCTGAAGAAAAGGTCTTGTACCAGTGCTACAGCACAGAAAATTTCATGTTGAAAATCGAGAATGAAGGGAGAAGAAAATAAAAGAGAGAATGTTTTCCTTCTATGTCTGAGGAACTTAACTACAGTGATGGGAAGATATAAAACCCCAGACAACACAGCACTGTTCTGGAGACCAGGATATGCATAAAAACTCCTTCAAACCCCTTTTAAATGTTCCTACCCCTCCTACCCTCCAGTCCATACCTCCAGGGTGCAATTTTCAGGAGACAGGAAGATTTAATGTGCTTTGGTTAAAATAACCCCTGGATTCTCGCTGCAGAGACTGCCATGACAGTGTTCCTCTGGTTTATTATATTAATAAGCAGAGTCATTCAGCACTCAACATGATGTGGCTCTCTGACTTGCACATGACTGTGTCCCCAAGCTGCAGCAATACACAGGCCTGCCCCTAACTCCTACTTGCAAAAAAGGTTTGTTATTTTGAGGCAAAATAACCACAGCTGCTTACAAACAAGGATGCCCATACAGCAGCTTTTAAGTGTGCAGAGGCAGCAGCTGAGTTCACCCCCAGTTTCCTCCCTGCCAGGCTCCTTGGGATGCTGGTGATGTCCCATACCCATCCCATCCTGGGCACCCAAGGTGCATGTTGAACATATTTTCTACTGATTAGAGCCAAATAAGGGTAAAAAATAAGGTATTAAAACAGTAAAAAAATCTCTAACCCACAAGTAAAGCTCTTGTTCCTCTTCCTGGCTTGAAAAACACTGCTGTCCTGTGCTGAAATCACAAGAACTTCCCCTATAACCTCTAAGCACTGCTCCCTGCCTTTATTTCACATCTGGGAGAGGCAAGTTCTGCTTTTGTACCCCAGGAAGCACCACTCACTTGGCTCTGAAGATGCCCCATGTGCAGCTCTGTCATCACCCCCTTTTTCTGGGGTATTTGGCTCCAGCACAAGCGGAAAGGAGACTGCACTGCTGCTGATATCCACACGTACTCAATCCATGAGGACCCCAGCTGATTTTCTGCTCCCTTTTCCATAAAGGTTTTCTATTTTTCCCCTAAGATGCAGCCTCAGGAACGTGTTGTGTGGCAGAGGTTTTATACCATGTAAATGATGGATATTGTTTATGTACTGATTATGTCGAACCCAGCTGTTTACCTTTGCTAGGACTGCAATTATTTTAACAGTAATTGTAAAAATAAATTGGGGAGAGAAATAGCAGGAACTTCCTAGTTTGGTTTTTGAAACTAGAGCACTGCCAAGAGTGACCTGACCTCAAACAGGTCACATGCAGCCACTTATTTTCAATATCAACTGAGCTCATCCATGCCTAGAAAACAGAGTGCTCTGTAGGGTTCTGGGCACAAATGGGTCCCAAAAGGTTCAGAATTCAGCCCAGTCACATCTTCCTCATTTATCATCACCTGCTTAAGCTGCCACAGCACCCAGATCTTCCCAGAAGCCAACCAACCACATAACACTGACACCAGGACTGCAGAATACTGTCAAACTGCCCACAAGACAAGCACATTGACCTGTCTTCTCTTCTTTCCAACAGGTTCACTCTCCTCCATACAAAAATGCCAGTATACACTAAATATTTTTGAAGGTACTCATTTTGCAACTGGAGCAACCATTTCCCATCCCTGCATGCAGTTCCCTGCTTCTCCTCCTCTCCCTGGATCACAGACAGATGCCAAGCCATGGAAGTTATTCTTTCATTTACAGCATCTGGTTCCTTGGCAGACTCCTCGGGTAATTATGTTCATAGCTTTAAAGCTGTCTCAGGCTCTGCTTCATGGCTTTGCTGCTTTTGGCTTGTAGCAGTCTCTTCTCATTTTCCCTGTCCATCACATGGGGGCTGAAGGTTGCTCTTAAAATACAGGAATTAGACCACTTGCATGTCCCCCTAACCAGAGCACAAATGAACAATACCCCACGTTGTTCTCTAAACACAACCCCTTGTTTTACTGCATGCTGCTCCCCTGCCTCTGGAGAAACCACAAACCCTTGTGCAAATCCCTCCCAGGAGCAGCTGGCTCAGACCTCTCCAGAGCTGGAGAATGAGTGCCTACAATCCCAGCCATGGTGGGAAAACCCACCGTGACCTTTCCCTTTGCTTTTGGCTTAAACCTCCTCTGCCCCTCTGCAGCTGCAGGGTTCTCACCACAAGGAGCAGAGGGACAGACGTGCACTGGCTGCCAGACAGAGGGACACAAGCAGTGCAGCCACAGCAGCTCTGTTCATTTAACTGGGTCGAGTCAATCATTTTTGGGGAGGTCAGAGGAGCAGGGTGCTCTCCTCCTCCCCGGGCAGGAGGGAAGCTGGATGCTCTCTCAGTCTTCATGCCCAGCATCCCAAGGCCCCATCTGGAGCAGACAGACTGAAAATGCTGCTCCCTCAGCACAGGGGCTCCCTCCCTGCTTTGGCACAAACCTCCTGGGTACCCTCTGTGCTGCAGAGGTGCCAGAGCCCCAGCACAGGGCTCACGGAGAGAAATCATCCTGGGCAGGGAGGGACCCTGGGCACAGTTATGCTTTTTGAAGGAATAAGCCCATAAAGAGAAAAGTACAACAGATTTAAGCATTTAAATGCATTTCCATAACTGTTTGTGATGATTCCCAGACAGCAGCCTTCATTAAGCTGGAGCTGAGGCTGAGAGCACCAATTAGCAGGATTTAAAAACAAAAAGAGGAACTGCTGCAGTTATCCCCAGACAAAGAGTACAGGCCCAGCCTAATCTTTTATGCCTGGCTTTGCTGGAAAGATGGGAGGTTAAAGCCCCAGGAAGGTGCAGTGCACAGCCCTGGGGATGGGCAGCCAGCTTGGGCACTCAGCACCATTTGGCTGCTTGGGGAGGGAAGATGTAAAATATGGCAGCTCATCCTCACATCCACTGCCATGGAAGCAGGGAGAGAAAGGAAGGAGAGAAAGGCTGGCAGAGCACTGGTGGACACCTCCATCTGTTCATCAACCCCTGCAGCTGCAGGAGGAGCACGCTGAGAACTGCCCAGCAGGTCCCAGCCATCACTCACACACACTCTGATTTATTGATGTTTGAGCTACTTTAAAATCACATGGCAAGTTAAAGTTACTCTTTTTTCCCCATTCATTCTGTATTCTGTCAAATTCTTTAACTTTATGCTGTGCAAAACAGTTCTACCAGAGTGGGCCTTGACAGCAAGGGCCTGCTTGATCCCCACTGCTCAACTCCCACCATGGGCACTGCTTTCCAAAGCAGTAAAATTCCTTATCCAGTTTTCCTTCCCCAAAAATCAATCTGCAAAGCCTGCACATCAACTTTGTCCAGTTTAGCCTCAGACTGGGAGCAAAGACACTCAGCAGTGCAAAACACAAACCAATAGGAAAGATCAAATAATCCATTTAAAGGGTGAGTGTTATGGATTTTCATTTTTTCTGTAAGAGCCACGAGCAATTATTTTTGAGCACAGAGATCTTAACCATTCATTTATCCTGAGGATAAAAGTGGGAGAAGGGGAAATGATTGCTTTTTCATTATTTGTTGCACTGCCAGTACTGAATCAAAGTCAGAGGACTGCCAAAAGATCTCTTTTGATCCAAATAACTCTCATCCTCATAAACATTTCTACAGGGAGAAAACCCAAAACCCCAGTCCAATCTTTGCACCATGATTCTACAGATAAATATATAAACAACAACACAAAAAACCCCAACTCTAGCTCTATGTTTTTGCCATTCAAGCCAGGCACAAAAGCTTTTTAAAAGATGCTGTGTGGGGGGATCCAGAACTGGACCAGAAAAAGCCAAGCTTGAAGATCCCCATCATCAGCCCAACACTGTAACACCACTCACAGTGACTTGGAGAGATCAAAAAAGAAAAAAAATACATATATATATATAAAGATTTTACATCAGGAACCAATTTACTTTTGCTGCTCCACAGAGCAATCATGCCTCAGGACCCTCAGCTAAATGGCTGGAGCTCAAATGACTGGAAGAGCAAAGAAAGCAGCAGAGAACTTTAATGGCTTATGAAATTCAATTGAAATTGATGGTTGGAAAAGTGAAACATTTAACACCCCACCAGCTTAACGTCAGTGCTCCCATGTGCACGGACACACAGACAGGTACATGAACCAAAAAAGGTGGGAACTCATTTTCCACTCCCCCACAGTGCCCTAGGGAAGGAGATGGCACCCTCATACAGGAGCTCAAACAGTAGGTAAATATTGAAACTCCTCCAGACCTTTTTTCCACTGGAAGCTTTAACAGAAAACCTGTCTTTTGTGAAAATGGCAATACATTATTATGACCTGCACCATTCGTGTCTCTGAAATATTAGAAGCTGCATTCTGCATTTCAACTTCAGCTGGAGTAGGAACTCAAAAACCTTCCCTGCTATTTGAGCTGACTTTGAATAAACTGTTTGCAGCTGATGTACTTTTCCAGCACGGATCTCTTCTGTTATGAAGCCTGTCTCTGATGAACAATAGAAAAATATTGTTGACAGGGGTGTACTTTTCCATCTACTCAAAAATATCATTTTGCAGAATATTTTCACAGCTCAGCAGAAGGTGGAAAGAAAGACAATATTATGACTAGATAAGAAAGAAAGAAGACATTCTTTATAATTAGCTTATAGTAGTTTTCTTGTTGGTTTTGGCTTGCTTGAACAAGGTTCTTTACTAGTTAGAGCTCCAATCTGACTTACAAAACCTTCGGGCAAAACTCATAATCAAAGATTAACCTGGGTAAAAACAACCAGAATTTGGCCAAAACACTTCAGAGCAATGCTTATATCCACAAAGGCACTGGAACCACCAGCAATTTCACAGGCTGTCTTTGAGGTGCCCCCAGGTGCAGGGTCAGTCAGGTGCTTCAGGCTGCACCAGCCCAGCTGAGAGGCAGGAAAGGCATGGCCACATCCTGGTGACACTGTCATCTACAGAGAGACCCGGGGCACAGGGACACTGCTGCCTTGCAGAAGGACTCAAAGACCAGGACCCAGCTCCTGGAGCCTCCGTGGTGCCCCTGGAGCAGGCAGGGATGTGCTCATGTGGGCACAGGGATGTGCTCATGTGGGCACTGGAGCCCTCTCTGGTGCACTGCACCAGTTGATTCACGGGGAGGCTTTGATGTGCAAATTAATCATTATAACTTTTAACTCAGCTAATGTAAGCGTCATATGTTGCTAATTACACACAATACAGGGGGGAAAAAAGTTGCAAATGAATTTAAGCGCTTAACCTAATCAGGATGGCAAGTTGTGTTTTAATCACAAATTGTTGTGCAGCAGCAAAGCAGCTGCTGCATTTCGGCAGCTCTGGCTCCTGCTGTGCCTCACTCGTGTGCCCAGGTCCAGCTCTGCTCCCCACAGCCCCAGCCACCCCCAAAACCAAAGGGGGCTGCAGCCTTTGGGGACAGCAGGGACATCCTTCCAGGGGTGTGCCACCCACACCTGGCATGAGGAAACGCCCACCCTGAGCATCTTTCTCCAGGAGTGTTTTGCAGGAAGGGTTCCTTATGGTCACCTTCAAGTTTGGCATGTTCAAACCCCTCCTTTAATCTGAATGAATGTCTCCACACACAGAGGCAGAAATCAGTGATCTTCCTCCAACTCAGTGCTTCTCAATTCACATAAGCAAGAACCAGGAGGCATCTTTGGAGCCTGTTTCCTCTATGCCCTCACAGTTAAGGGAAAAGGAAGAATTAAATGTGATTACAATAAATAAATAAACCAACACTCCTGAACTTTGTAGTGCCTGGAGCAAGTTTTTACAACCAAATTAAAATGCCTGAATATTGTGGCTTTTATTGGAGATGCTGACAGAGCCAAGGAGCTGTAGCGTGGCAGTGCATCTGCACATTGGATCACCTTGGGAACATGCCAAGTGATGATGACCCTGCTCACCACCCAACTGACCCTGCACAAAAACAGCCACTTGCCAATAGCTCTGCTGGTAATTAACCACAGAGTTTCAGTGAGGACAGAAAATCTCTGAAATGTATGGCAAAAATATGGTTATCTCAAGAAACAAAGACAGTCTATTGTTTCTTATATTATTTTTAACTTGATACAACCCCTACTTGTCAAAAAGAGGGGGGGGGGGGGAAGCCTCACAGCCTCTGAGAACATTAATTTGCTTTAGAATTTGCCACAGTAAAGCAAAAACCTGCAGTATTTTTGGTTGGGTTTTTTTTTGAACACCAGGGGGCTGATTACTGTGAAATGATCTTAGGCTTCTCCCACTAAGTGGACAGATGGATTGCTACTTTTGCAACTTCTTTTTGCAGCCTTGAATTCAGTTGCTGGCGGGAGGCTCCGTTCCAGCTCTCCCCAGCATCATTTCTCTCCTTGCACTTGTCATCTCACTTCCCTGCCTGAGGCTGGGCTATGGAAAAGGCTCTCTGCAAGCACAGGAAGGTGCACACAACCCTTTGCCAGCCAAAAGGACCCCGCTGCGTGGGCACCACCGGGGCTCTGCGCCCCTCTCGTGCCCACCCTGGGGAGGGGGAATGGCACAGGCACAGCAGAGCCCACTCCTGCACTTCCATGCCAAGGAAGCTGCTGCTGCTGCTGAAGCTATGGAGACAAATACCACCAGTGCTAGACAGACCAAAAATGAGGTCTCTCAGCATTCCAGCAAACAATCTGCAATGTAGAGGGTTCTGCAAGGTGAGAAAGAAACAAAAAAGCACTGCTAGGCAAAAGTCATCTCCTTAACTTTTTTTTTTTTTTTTTTTAAAGACAAATTTTACAAAGTGCAAACTGAAACGCTGCCAGGCTCCATCCCTGCTTCTCTGACAGCACAGAGAGCCTGCTCAGAGCCACTCAGGAATGGTGGGAGCAACGTGGGTCCCTGGGCAGCAGCCTCTGCACTCACAGCCCACCACTGCCAGGGGCAGCACACAGCTGGCCAGCAGGAGAGCTCAGAAGAAACCCCTGAGCGTGCAGGGAAGGAACTGCTCATTCAGAAGGTGCTTTTTAGGAGCAATCCCCCAAGGGGACACTGCCTGAGCCATTGGGCATCACCCCAGTGCAGCCCAGGGACTGCAGCCCCTTTAAGATGAAGACAAGGGACAGAAGGAGGAAACGCTCAGCTTGATCTGAGGAAGTGAAAAAGCTCGGGAAAAGCAAACTGCCAGCCCCAGGAATGACTAAGCACAGAGCCAGGCAACGCAGAGCTGGCTGAGGCAGCCACACAGCACACGTTCCCAGACTGGTGCCAGCTCTGAAGGTATGCTCCATGGGAAAACCATTCCTGGGGAGAGAAAAAGAAAAGCCAAAGCTAAAAACAAGGATTCAATTCTTTAGCGAGCCACATGAACTGCCTGAGAGTGTTTATAAGCATTCCCATCCGTCTGTAACTCCAGCTGATGCACGGATAGCAATATATGGGTCAATAATGGTTTATCTAAAGATGTGTGTCAGCCCATCTCTCCTCACTCTCTGACAAACCTTTTACAAGAGCCACTTACTTTAACCCTGAATTATCTGCCTCTGCTCATCTTCAGGGAGAATCAGCACGGCAGAGAAAGAAGCAGGCAATTCCCTGTGATCTGAAAGCTCACTTTCTAAATCAAATCAATTTTTCTAACGTAATTTGCCTCATCTGAATCACTGACCCATGCATTTTCTCACCATCCTTTGACAAGAGCTGCACCAATTGAAGCAAAGCTAAAACACTTCAACCAGACCAATTCATAGAAGTCTTTAGAGGAATTCTTTCATCACTGTAATTAATTCTTTAAGTACCACAGTGGGATGCTCTGAATTCAAACCCAGTCCAAGGAGTAATGATTATACTAATGGGAGAAGCTGCGCAGTAAATAAATGCAAGTGCCCTGCTGAAAGAGAGTGCTTTCAATAGGAGACTGCCACTGAGGGAGAGAACTGCATTTTGGAGATAATAACTCAGATGATGAAGTCCCACAGACTGGAGTCTGCCACGACAATTCCCAGATTCCACACACCTAAGGGATGAGGATTTTGACAGATATGAGTTAGAGCTGGGGCTGCTCCAGCTCTCAGCCCTTTGAGGAGGGGACAGAGGGCCCAGGGCAGCTTGGAAACCATCTGAGAGTTTGCTGGTTGGTGCAGGAACCAAAACATTGGCAACCAAAACAACGACTGCCCTTTGGCTTTCCCCATGTGGTTAAATGCAATAAAGCCTTCTCACACATTTAATGTGTTGGGCTCCCTAGAAAGGGAGGGAGATGCTTTAACTCTGGATGAGCAGGACACTTCAAGAAGACACAGCTGGAGCTGTAGCCAGGAGATGACACTTGTCCCTCAGGGCTTACAGCAGACTCCAGTAATCTCATTATGACACTGTAATAAGTGAAATAAGGTGCACAACATGGACATTTGGGGTTTAAAAGGGCATATCTGGAGAGCAGCTCCTCAGTGCAGTCCCTGGAAATACCCCAATCCTCATGGCCTGTCCAGCTCCATCCCACCAAGGAGGTGATGAGATGGGCACCACCATCTGGGCTCTGCTCTGTAGGACTGTCTTTGATATCAGCAGTAAAGAACAACAATTCCATCTCTTCATTTCTGCTTATGACTTCCCATAAAAATTGCAATGGGCTGGTGCAAATCAAACACAGCAGAAGAACCAAGTAATGCCAGTGCTGGGGCAGACAGAGAGCCCTTAGGGAAAGCCTCAGCACTGGCTGTGGGCTCCTGCCCCAGGGCACCTCATGGGGATGATGCAGAGGACAGACAATGGCTTCCATGGTACCCACATTTTTCTCTCAAGCCCTTTGAGATCTACAGGTGAAAGAATGACAAATGATTCATATTTGAAAGGAAAAAAAAAATGTCTCAACTGCAATAAAATTCATGCTATCTTCTGTTTATCTCTTGTTTCTCCTCTTTCATGGACTTGAGCCTTTTTGCACCAATATTCATGCTAATAACTTTCAGTGGGCTACTCCTTAGCAAAAGACCTGAAATGAGTAACTGTGCTGCATTAAAAAAAAAGTGGAAGAAACCTTTGTATATTAATTCTCATAGCTGTCAGAGATGAGGATTTAATAATGTTAGTATCTAAGCTACTCCATTATTTTCAAACACCTTGGAGCAGAATGTCTTAGTGGGAGATGAATTAGATAGTGCCACTGGAGCTGCCTTCTGAGTGTTCTCAGAGCAGAATCTATGGCTCATCACCACGTGTCTTTCAAGCCCTTGCCCTCTCTTCTCCAAATAACCTCCAGCTGCAGATGCATTTACATGCTGGGTATTTACATGCCAGACCCAGCTCCTTTTCTCGAGTATTTCCCACTCCCTCTTTAACCATTTGTCCCCATTGAATGGATTTGCCTGGGCTTGGCTTTGGATGGGTGGTGGGATGGAGGGTTGGGAGCTCAGGTGATGCCATAAAGGATGGAATGAAGCAGAGAAGGAGAAGCGTAGGAGGAACACAGAGAGGTCTGCTGGGCTGCAGAGCTCTGCCAAGGGAAGCAGCAGAAGTCCTGGTGGCTGAAAACCAGCCCTGCTCAGGAACAGGCTGTACCCAACCTCCAGAGATGGGAAAGGCAGTTTATTATTTGCCAACTTTTCCAGCTCTAATTCCCATGAATTGGAGAGGCTGAGGCACGTTGGCCTTTGGGCTTGCCCTGAAAGGGCTCTGCTGCTTCTAGAAAGCTCTTACCATCCTCTCAGGGTGCCTCTGGTGCAACCTTTTAAAAGCCTGTTCTACTGTGTGTGTGTTGTGCTCTCTCTGCACTCAGTGAAAGGCAATCAGACCTTGTGCTGTCAGCCTCTGCTACCCCCACCCAGGGTGCCCCAGGGACATTTCAGACTGCTGTGGCCCCACAGACTCAGGCACAGAGGCACTGGGGGCCCGTGGCTGCCGTCTTTCACCACAGCAGCTGCTCAATCTGGCCAGGGTCTCGCCCCACACACACGTCCAGACCAGCTCCTTCCAAAACTCATCTTGGATTTTTCCTTTTTCAACCAGAAATCTGGGTACCAAGAGCAGTCAGCAGCTACCAGCTCTTTGCTGAGTTTCTAATTACTGCTTATTGCATAGAAACCTGCTCCATCTGCTCAAGGGCTCCCTTTTAGGGCACAGGGGCTCTGTCTTATTTTTGGTATGAATTTCATCCTTTTTTGAAGCTGCAGCACGAATGTTTGTTTCAAGAGCTGCAGCATCCATTAGACAACCCTCCTTCCCCATTGTGGCAAGAGTCTTGCTGCTAAGCAAAAGCTGTGGCTAATTGACAACAACTCCTAAACTGAGATCTTAAGTAGCTGTGTCTGTCACTCATGCAAACAGCAATGGCAGCTCAGCTGCTAAATAATAGAAAATGGTTCATTTTTCTGACTCAGGGAAGAGCCTTTATTAAAGAAATGAACGTCTCTGGTGCTACAGAGCCATGCCCTGATCATTCCTGCATCTTAAAAGTCTAACATTGGCCATAAAATTCCTAAGTAACATAAACCCTGTTCCTTTCAGTACTCTCCCAATCAGAAAAACTGGATTTAAATCACCTGCTGGCAGGTTTATTACAGGGCCCACAAGCAGATAAGGTCCTGTGCACCAGCCCTCTGCACTTAACGGGGAATAAATCTCTGCTCTGCCATCTGTTTTTGAAATGTTTCCATACAAGCTAAACAAAAAAAACCAAAGATACGTGCACCACTCAATCCTTCGAAAGGATTTTATTTCTGGGGTAATGAGGATGACATTTCTCCCCTCTCTGGCAGAAATGCTTTTTCTCCTCAGGCTGATTCCCCCCAGGGCTCCCCAGCATTGTGTGTGTGGATAAATGGGCTCAGCACAGGGGCAGCTGCTTGGCCAGAGGCATCACCTCCCACACATCCCATGGGCTGCAAATACCATTTCTGGAGCCTGCTGAGCCCCTGGGCTTGCCCACAATGAGGATTTGGTCCCTGCTTCTCCATTTACCCCCAGTTTGAATGGCATCAGTGGAGTTTTTTCCATCATCTCCTTCCATCACCAATGCCGAGCTAGAGCTGCCCAACACGGGTGGTTTCACACCACCCCCTGCCCATAACCAGACCTGTGGGCTTTGCACAGCCTTTGAGCAGATGGCAGCACCATCCCGAGGCAGGAGGACGTGGCCATGCAGCCACCAAGCACCAAGCACCCTCTCCCCAGGATTTAGCAGCTTTGTCACTAAAAGCCCATTTCCTGCCACTGCAGGGGAAGGGATGGGGCAGAGCAGCTCCTGAGGGCCAGCTGGTGCAGGCACGGTGAGATGAGCAGAGCTGGTTTACATGCAGTTTCCAATTAGTTTACTCAGCAGACAGCAGCCTCGTGGAAACTCCTCTGTTCCTGGTATCCCTCACCCCTCAGGGCACCCCTTTGCTTGCTCTCTGACTACCACCATCACCAAAAAAATATCAGGAAAAAAACAGAGTTAAAATCAAATGCTACACTTCATTTTCTCTCCTTGCCTGAAGTTGCAAGAGACAAGATAGGACATAATCACCACTTTTAAAATCATCTCCTATGACAGGGAAATTGATCAAGTGGAGAGGCTGGGCTGCTTTTGAACTTGAACAAACTGATTTTCCATGAAAGATGGTGTTTACATTGCCTCTCAGTAGTCAGCTGAAATATGCATTCCTCCTGCCATTTCATCACCAAAATTTGGGAGGAAAGAGTGGTTTTGGAGGGAAAAAGGAAGAAGAGAAAAGGGAAAAAGTGTGCTTGAATCTGGAGCACATCATAAATTCATGAAGCCTTCTGAATGCTATCAGAGACAAACATTTATATAAACAAAGAACAGCTCAAAGCGTGTTGCAAGAGAATTTTTGGGAAGCACAGAAAAAACATGAATAATTACCTTGCACCTGAGACTAAAGCCGACTGTGTGAGGTGCTGCCCAAACACAAAGTCCTTCCACAAGGAGCTCACCCCCACACACACTCCAGCAGCCCTGGCTTTACTTCCACCACAGCCCTGTACGTCACAGAGGGCAGTGGGAACACCCAGGGAAAGCCAGACACTGAGCAATCCCCATCCTCCCTGTAAGTTGTCTCTAGGGACCTCTTTGCTTTGTAATTTCTGCCTGCCCATCCTCACGTGGGAGCTGCTTCCCCTGAAATGCCAGCTGGGAACTCCTGACAGCACGAAACCAAAGCAGCTTCCACGACACCTAGAGCAGCACATGGTAACTCACAGTGCACAGCCTCCGTGGCACTGCATGGACAGGATCTGACAGCTGGGCAAGCACAGCAGTGAGCCACCAACAGGGCTGAGAGCTAAAGCTGTGCCACCAAAGCAAGTCACCCCTGTCATCAACTAATGTCAGTTATATTCAGGCAAGGAGAGAATGGGGAATCAAGAGCGGTGAATTAAATTTGTTGAGCTGACAGTATTTATTTTGGAGGGGTGGCTTCTCTTTCACCAGGAGGTTTATTAAGGCCAAAAGACCTTGGTTTTGCTGGCTTCACACAGGACTTAGGGGGCTGCCAGCTCCCCTTTGCTCCTCTGAGACGGGACAGGTCTGCAGCCACCTCCATGAGACACAGAGCTCATGAAACCACCTCTCCATCACAGCAAAACCTGTGCCTGGTACCAGCATCAACCACCAAGGTCAGGACAAGCAGCATGAGCTGCCATAACCCAACATCACGACTAATGGCACCCCTTCCTCCTCCTCTCAGCAAAGGGACGCAGCCAGCACGGGCCCCCTGAGCAGCCTGGCTGCAAAACACAATTCTGGGGAGCTATGGAGAAGGGCAGGAGGACCCCAGCTCAGTGGGGTCAGCAGGGTGGAATCTCCATCCCACTGGCACCCATGGGAAAACCCTGCACGGCCCAAATCCCTGTGCAACCCAAATCCCTGTGCACCCCAAATCCCTGTGCACCTCCGTGGAGCACAGACTCTTCTCTCCAGGCACTTTGAAACAAGGGAGTCCTTGCCCAGGGACTGTGCCTTCCAAACTGCTGCCTGGGCTCCAAGAGCAACCAAATCCATGATGGCAAACCCAACACAGCAATTAAACAAATGGAGCCATCTCTGACTCAGGAATGCATCCTTCATCCAAAAAATCCTTTCTGAGACCCAAGCCCTGTCCCAGGCTTGGCAGCCCTCTGCTCTGACCTGCTGCAGCTGCTCCTGGGCTCGTACCTTCCTCACCACGCTGAGCTGCCTTAAACACAGAGATAATAGGGCTGGGAGTGACTACCATTCCCAGCAATAAAATACAGCAAATTAATTGCATTTAATTGATTTTTATATTTTAATGTAACCATTTTGGTATTCAAACCACAAAAGCCTCTATTGATCAGCCAGAGCCAGTGAACAGAGTTCTGCGACCGAGCCGCACGTATTGAAGAAAATAATCAAAACCCAAAACCAGTGAGACTTCCCCATTTCAAGTACACAAAGGAGGCTGCAGCAGCAGTGACAGGAGATTTTGAATTGAGAAATGCTGTGCAGGGTAAGTCACACAGTTGCCTCCCGCATTCCCAGAGCGCCCAATGCCGATCGCAGCAGCGATGCATAAATCCAGAGGAGCTCCACTGACTTCAGAGCAGCTGGTCTAGATTTATGCTGATGGGAAGTAAAATCAGGGTATCTAAAATATTCTGCTCTAATGGATGCTGGAGCAAAGGCACTATAATAATTTCAGACTTCCCTCCCCAGCCCACTATCCCCCACTTCACATCAGTTTGAGCAGTCATTGCATAAAACGTTGAGATCTGCACTAATCTGGGGAAAATAACCTACATTTCAACAGTTTGTACGATCATGATCTGCAAATCTATTGTACAGTAGATAATGCAGGTCTTTCATTTCTGTTCCTAAAGAGCCTCTGAATAAAAAGTGTCTCCATATTAGGTAGAGTGATACAGGGACACATAATAAAATAAGCATAATGTCTCTCCACCCACGCCCCCCTGGAGCCAGAGTCTAAAAGCGATCGCGGGTCCTTCCTCACGCACAGCTGACAGCAGCCCGAGCGCATCATCCCACAGGGGCTGCAGGAGCGTGTTCAGTGAGCTCCGCACGCCCCGGCCCTGCCCTGCCGGGCTGCGAGGCAGCGGAGCGAGCCGGTGACACAGCACCGGGCAGGAAAACAAAATATTCAGGTAACTCATCCAGCTCGCTCACAGGATACCTATTCACATAACCTCGGAGACAGCTCCGCCGCCGCCGCCAGCGAGGAAGGCGGCCAAAACCCTGCCTAGATGCCAGCAACAAACGGGAGCCTGCTGCCAGCCAGAGACATCCTCGAGCTCAGCGTGAGCGGCCCTCGGCTGCCAGGCACACACGCACACCCTCTGCTCGCAGCCGAGCGCGCCAGCAGCCCCGAGAGCCGGGGCAGCGCACTGATCTCTTAATTGGACCTGCACAAAGCTATTTAGGGAACCCGCCTGACAGGCGAACAAATGCCACCCGCCTGGGAGAGGCTGCAGAAACTCAGCCTGGTGCATCGCCGGTCCCCGCAACGCAGCCAGCCCAGAGCCGGCCCCGGCAAGGGGGAAGGGAGGGAGCGAAGGCAAATAAATAGAGAAAAATGGCAAGAGCCCAAGGCGAGCGTCTGTAGGAGCCGGGAGCTTTGCGGAGATGGCAGCAGCACCGCGGCATGACTCATGCAGGTGTCTCTCCCGTCTGCAACAACCCAAGCCGAGATGCGGTTCGTTAACCCCTGTGATCCAGAGGAGAAAACCGCCTTGGATTCCAGCGAGCTGCGGGAGGATCGGCACAGCCCCGGGGGGAGGCGTTCCCGGGCTCCGCCGCCGCTCGCCTCTCTCGCAGGAGCCGTCCCCTGGTCCCAAAGCCCCTCTGCCCGCGCAGGCACGGCTGCGCTCCGCAGGGGCGGCACAGGGCTCCGCTAGGGAAGCAGGAGGATGCTACGGCCGAGAGAGGAGAGAGGCGCGGGCGGGGAGCGCGCTCGCTGCTCACAGCTCGAGCTGAGCGCACTGCGAGCTCCTGACGCGCACACCGAGCGGGGAGGGCTCAGAGCGGCGGGGAGGGAGGGATGGAGGGATGGATGGATGGAGGGATGGATGGATACGTCGGTAGGTTTGCAGCCACAAACTGTTTCAAAGTGGGTTTCCATATGTTTAAGCACTCAGAGCGCTGGAAGAATTACACCCACAGCCCAGTCTCACCATGGTAGCTACCCACACAGGAGGAGACGGGAGGAGGGAGAAGATTACCATTAATATGTCAAAGCAATAAATAAAAAATATTCTAAAAAACAACAAAAAAAACCCAGAAACCTGCTCCTTTGCTGCGCCCAACTCTCTCCTCGATAAAGGAAGAGCTGCACGGAGCACAGGGCACGGCAGCGGCCACAGAAAGCCACCATTCTATGGGGCAGTGCTGACCCACAGGCAGCCCGTGCCCTGCGTCCTGTGCTCGGTGCCCCGGTCCCCACGATCTGCACCCCAAACTCTGCAGCCCGGTCCCCGTGTCCTGCTCAGGAGGATTCCCAGGTGCCAGCCCAGCCGAGGCGGGGATGGAGGGCAGGGGCAAGCAGCGCTTTTTGGGGTGGGCAGAGCAAGGACTGCCTGCTGTCCATCTCCCGTGTGTCCCCAAGGTTGGTGTCGCCTTCCTAGCAAATCGTTCCTGCTCTTCCTGTAGGAACCTTTCCTAAAACACTTCCCCACCACAAAGCCTTCCCTGTGCCCTCCCCAAGAGCGACAGCTCCTGCTATTACCCCTCCCATGGATCGCTCCTTTTTCACCTAAAATCCTTGCATTTAGGCGTATTCCTAAAGCCCCCGCGAAGTTTCCCCAGCAGCCCAAGCTCCACGCTACGGCCAAACGCGAGCGCCGTCCCGAGAAGCAGTAAGCGCAAACGAATCCCCGAGCAACTTCAGCACCGATGCACCTTAATTAATTTGCTTTTAACAGCCCGTGTTTATTAGGAGCAGCATCTGCGAGGGAGCTCAGGGGAGCTCGCAGAGGAGAACGTCCCCAGAGCGAAGTCCTGCTAAAGACTTTCCCAGGGGCAGCGCTCTGCTGAGCCCTTCCCCAGCAAACACCTGCACCTGGGACCCGAAACGTTGATCCCAAGTCCAGCTGGGGCGGAAATAAAAAATAAAAATAAGAGAATAACAGAGGAAGAGCATCTCCCAGCCTCACTCCCTGCCCGGGCGCGCTGCCTCGCAGCTGGCCGTGATGAGGGAATCCCACCTGAGCCCAATCAAGGGCCAGACCCCGCTCCCCATCAGCCTAGCGAAACCCGTCCTTCTCGGAATTCAGTGCAAAAAGGTTGCACAAGTATTTTGTAAACCGACGGGGTTTAACTCCTGCACATCTTTCCCCCCACCCACCCCATAGATAGCCAGAAAGAGCGAGGAGCATCAGGGAGGAACGGGGGTCGGCCGCCCCGTGGGAAACCCCACGGCCCTTCTCCATCGCCCAGAGCTCCGGCATCCCAAACTTTTCCCATTTTTTTTCCCCCAGATCGGCAGCAACGCGCTGGCAGCGGCCGAAGCAGGCGGGCAGCCTTCGCGCAGGGGGCCGGGAGCCCGCGACACGCGTGGGGACAGCGGAGCTGGACGGGGACTTCTTGGTGCGCCCCAGAGACGGAGCTCGGAGCGCGCTGCACCCGCAGCGCTGCGC
This sequence comes from Agelaius tricolor, assembly GCF_023055355.1. Classification (NCBI taxonomy): domain Eukaryota; kingdom Metazoa; phylum Chordata; class Aves; order Passeriformes; family Icteridae; genus Agelaius; species Agelaius tricolor. The sequence continues at coordinate 1,666,194 of NW_027269280.1, forward strand.
GGAGCGCCGGGGGGAGCCGGGGAGGGAGGGCTGGCATGGGGAAAACGGCCGCAAATAAAACCGGGGGAGGGGGCAGATGTGAAATAAACACAAATAGTTAAAAACAAGCACCAAAACGAACACAACAACCAAAGCAGACAAACAGGAGCGCAGCGGCGGGGTCGCGGCGGCGGGACCGGGGTTACCTCGGCACAGGAGCAGCAGCGGCGCCAGGAGCAGCGCGGGGCCCCGGGAGAGCATCCTCTTTGTTCCATGCCCAGAAGTAGTCATGGTGCTGATTTATTTGGAGAGGGGCGGCTGAGCGGGGCGGGGGGGCCGGGGGTGTCGCGCCGGAGCCCGTAACCACTCCCCCCGCTCCCCGCCCGCTCCGCGCCGCTCCGCTCCGTCCGGCGGCGGGGCCGGCGCCCGCCGAGGAGGGCAGGGCAGGGGAAGGGGGGTCCCCGCCGGCCCCGCAATCACGGCCGCCCCCGCCGCATCGCCCCCGCCCGCGCCAGCAGCAGCGGCAGCAGCGGCGGCGGCTCCCCCGGGGCAGCGGGCGCCGTGCCGGGGCTGTGCCGGGGCTGTGCCGGGGCTGCGGCGGCGCGGCCGGGCCGGGCCGGGCTCACCTGAGCGCGGTCGGGGCGGGCCCGCAGGTGCGGCTCAGCGCCCCGGGGCTGCGCGATGCCCGCGGGGCCGGCGAGCGGGGCAGCCCCGCGTGGCCTGGCTGGGCCCGGCTGCCCGCGGTGCCGGTTTCGGTGCCGGTTTCGGTGCCGGTTTCGGTGCCGGTTTCGGTGCCAGGCCCGCAGAGCCCCGGGGCCGGTCCCGCTGCCCCGGCCTGGGGGGGCCCTGAGTGGGGGCGCGCGGCGGCCGCGAGAGGCGCAAAGAGCGCGCGCGCGCCCTGGCGGCCGCCGGCCGCAACTGCGGGGGGGACGGGACGGGAAAGAGGGAACCCCAAAAACCGCCAGGGCACCCCAAAAACGGGCAGAGCACCTCAGAAACCGGGAGAGCACCCAGAAATGTGCGAGGGCATCCCGAAAACTGCGAGAGAACCCCCAAATCAATGAGGGAACCCCAAAATGTGTGAGAGAACCCCAAAAACTGCGAGGGCACCCCCAAAACAATGAGGGCACCCCAGAAACTGTGAGGACATCCCGAAAACAGTGAGAGCATCCCGAAATGTGCGAGGGCATCCCGAAAACTGCGAGGGCACCCCCAAAATGTGTGAGAGAACCCCAAAATGTGTGAGAGAACCCCAAAAACTGCGAGGGCACCCCCAAAACAATGAAGGCACCCCAGAAACTGTGAGGACATCCCGAAAACAGTGAGAGCATCCAGAAATGTGTGAGGGCACCCAGAAATGTGTGAGGGCACCCCAAAAACAATGAGGACACCCCAAAATGTGTGAGAGCACCCCAAAATGTATGAGAGCATCCCGATATCTGCCAGGGTATCCCAAAATCTGTGAGGGCATCCCGGCCAGTGTCAGAGCATCCCGAATGGTATGGGAGCGTCCCGGGGCTGGGCAAAGAGCATCCCTCGGGATGTGGGGGTATCCCGAACGGTGTGAAAGCATCCTGAACAGTGTCAGAGCATCCCAAAGGGTGTCAGAGCATCCTAAACGGGGTGAGAGCATTCTAAAGGGCATCCCGCAGGATGTGGGGGCTTCCCAAACCGTGGGAGAGCATCCCGAACGGTGTGAGAGCATCCCGAATGGTGTGAGAGCATCCTGAACAGTGTCAGAGTATCCCAAAGGGTGTCAGAGCATCCTAAACAGGGTGAGAGCATTCTAAAGGGCATCCCGCAGGATGTGGGGGCATCCTGAACGGTGTGAGAGCATCCTGAACAGTGTCAGAGCATCCCAAAGGGTGTCAGAGCATCCTAAACAGGGTGAGAGCATTCTAAAGGGCATCCCGCAGGATGTGGGGGCATCCCGAACGGTGTGAGAGCAACCCGAACAGTGTCAGAGCATCCCAAACAGTGTCAGAGCATCCCGAACAGTGTTAGAGCATCCCGAACGGTGTCAGAACGTTCTAAAGGTTGTGCAAAGGACGTTGCTCTTCAAAGAGTGTGCGAGTGTCCAAAGGGGTGCGCAGAGGGCACCCCGAGGAGTGTGAGGGTGTCCCGAGGAGCACGGGGCCGTGCAGAGGGCTCCGCAGAGGCAGCCTCGGGAGTTGGAGGATGTGCAAAGGGCATCCCAAGGGCTGCGCAGCGGGGACAGGAGCGAGCCCAGGGCAGAGGAGCCCCGTCCCCGCGGCATCGCCCTGCGGGGCCCTGTGCCAGCGCAGCCCGGCCCTGCCTGTGCCCTGTCCCTTGCAGTGCCCCCGTACCCCGCTGCTGGAGCTGGGATTCCGCTCCAAACCCGCTCAGCCCTAATTGCCGGGGGCTGTTGCTGTGATGGAGACAGGGAAGGAAAGGGAGAGGGAACTCGGAACCCCGCCCCTGGGCTCTCCCGCAGCTTTGCAAACGCGTCTCCGACTTTGATTTTTTTTTTTCCCTCCCTGCATAAACAAGCTTTTCTGTAGTACTTGCTGTAATCTTGTTTGCTCCATAACCACTCTTAGGAATGTCATAAAAAATTTAGCTCTAATATTTTACCACTCCACACAAACATGAACGTGAATAAATGCTTATCTCCCGTGTAGGGAAATGTGCAGCAGCGTGAGAGCACATGGGAATCAACCTCAGGCTGGAGGAACCCGACCCACAGAGCTGGGGAGAAAACAAAACCCAGGGGAACCCAAAGATTTGGGTTCCTCAAAGAAGATCAAACTAATAAATAAGTATATAAAAGGAGTAAAATGAATGTAATGCTCTTCAGTAATGAGGAGCATCTTGCTGCCTGCCCTCAGTACCTGATCTAATAAAATACAACTGGAATGTTCAGCTGCTCGTGGAGATCTGGTGATCCAAAATAAGGGAATCAGCTGCTTTAGAGATCCCATTTGTTTCTGGGAGTGTGGGGGATGTTGGGATTTCCAGCTGGAGGTACAGGGGGGGTCACTGTGTGGAAGAAACGTGCAAAGGTGTGTGTGCAAGGGGCATTCAGAGCTGTGTGTGAGCTCTGCCTGGTGGCTCAGCTGCACGCCCTGAGGAGTTATGGGGGCACAGGGAAGGAGGAAACAATTCCCTTGTGCAGCTCAGACCCAGAGCTGACCCTCAGCTGGGGTACACAGGACCCAGTCTCCTCACCAGCCCCAGCCCTGCACGCAGCCAAGGGCCTCGCCTCACCTTTAGGGCAGCACTGGGAAGCATTTAGACTGTACTCCATCCCTGCTGCACATTTTTAAGTGGGATTTAAAGAAAAGCCAAAGTGAGAAACCTTGCAGGCTGACAAAGTGCTGACAGGGAAGTGATCCCACTTGCAGAGAGATCCAGGTGCATTGGCTGGGAGCTGCTCATCCCCCATCCCATTTGTCCCATGCAGGACCAGTCTGCTTCTTCCAAAACTTACCTCCCAAGCTGGTGCTTGAGGGGGACAGGAAAGCTGCAGTGATCCATGATGTGCTCTCAGCCTAATAGAGCTCTAAGATCTCCTCCGACCACTACAAAATGCTTTAATGCTTTTACTGCCTTTTAATGAAAGGTAATATTCTGGTAAGAATGAAGTGGAAACATGAATTAAGTGGTGTCTGCAGACTGTGGGAAGGTTGCTTGGCAGTGCCCTCTCTCCTTCCCACAGCTTTGCTTTGTTTGTGTTGCAAGAAACAAACCAAAACAACCCCAAATACAAACAGCAATAAACTCCTTTGAGAGCTTTGGGCTGAACACGAGGGACTGCGTGCAAACTAACAGGTAAAGGGGAAGATCTCACAGGAAAAATGCATCAGAACTGGGGATTTTCCAGGCCAGAAAGCACCTTGTGGGGTGAGCCCATGGCACAGCAGCTGCTCCCATGACAGGCACTGCTGGGGGTGCTTTGGGGAGGTGTCACTCTAATTTTTTAAGGTTTTCTAAGCCTTCTGATGTTTACATTTTTTGTAATGAACTTTCTCACACGCTTTCAATAAGTAAAATGCAAAAACAATAAGTAAATAACTCATTGTTTTCCATTCTTTTATGGAAGAAGAGAAATTTGATGGACTGTTGGTTTGTGCAGTGTCATTGGAGACAGGTGGCACTGTCACCTCCAATCCACTGTCATTTTTAGAAAACTATAAATGTTGGAGTCAGAAAATAAACTTCCCTTTTTTCACCTTGAGAGCAGTGGTGTGTGCCCTCGTGTTGTTTCATGTCCTGGAGTAACAGGGAGGTGTTTTGGGGAGCAGGGGGGGCAAAGCCCTTGGAGACCCAGCTGATCACCAGCCACAGGGACAACCAGCATTGATTTGCCTCACTGAGGTTAAAAGAGGAGGCCTGAAAAAGCAGAAGAGGATTATTGGGAGATACAGAAAGCATGAGGATGAATTGCAGACAAATCATCCACATCACAGGCAGCTGATGGAGCACAGCTTCCTCATGGGAGCAGCAGGACAATGGGTGCTCCTTGAGTGAATTTCCACAGTTCATGATGGGAGTTTCTGCTTTCCAGAGCACTGCTGAGCCATTCCCAAGCTCCTGAGCTGGCTTACAGCATGGCTTGTCACTCCCTGTCTTCTTCTGGTGTGAGAGCATCAAAAGGTTCTGAGGAGACAGCCAGGACAGCAGAGCCACCCACGGTGCCATCATCTGGGTCTCCCATATGTGATCCTCACAATAATTCTTTTCCCAAAGGAGATTTTCTTTTTAAGTTATTCTGGTGGGATGTTGCCACACTTCCTTTGTGCTGGCGTGACTTTGCACACAGAGGCAACCTGTGTTATGAGAGATTTGAAAGACTTTGCAGCATTACAGAAAGCTGTTGATTTTCACATCACTCAGATGTCAAAAGATGGGAGGCTTTGGGAATGCCCCTAGGAGAACAGAAAGAATGGGAATTTCAAAGATGTCTTGAGGTATTCGGAGGCAAAAACTCCAGCTGGGAGTTAAGGGGAGGCAAGGATGGGGGCCAGACCCTGAGCTGTGTTTAGATCCTGGTTTCCTGGGGGGAAGAAGGAGCTCCAGTAACCCTGGAGCTCTGCACAGCAGGAGATATTGATCAGAGCTTTGCACAAATGACATTTCCTTGTCCTATAACGGATGTGGAGCTTGAGATTTAAGTCTTGTGTGTGCAGGGAGGCAGAAACTCTGCCAGTGGGGCCATGTGAGGAAACCCTGCCCCACTTAGTGAGCTGTGCTGTCCCACTGACCACGTCTGCTTGCCTCCAGGCTGCAACAAAGTGCTGGAGAAAGCTCAGAATTCACCAAAAATTCACTGCATCCGCTTCACAATGTTGAAAAACACTGGGGTAATGAATCCTTGGGCTGTTGGATGGAGGCTGGCGGCTGCTGAGATGGAAGTTACCCACGGCCTTGGAACATCGTTCCCCGATACAAAAATCAGGATCCTCGGGGCTTTGTCCCTGCCCGGGGCATCCCCAGAGGGAGGAAGGGAAGGAGCAGCGGGGAGGAGCCCCGGGTGAATCACAGGTGAGCAATTCCGTGATTCACCCGGCCCGGGAACCTGCGAGCCGGGCAGGAGCTGAATCACAGCGCTGCTTTGGTTGTGAGCGCAATACAACATTTGGTGAGGGCTTTCTTCCTTTTAATCATCCTCTCGCTCATTATCCTCAAAGCCTCTTCCCAGGGGATGGATGAGAGGGCTTCGCTGGCCGGGAGGGAGCGGGTTAATCACCCCCGGGAGGAAAAGCGCAGAGCAGGGGGAATTGCAGTGCCCCGCTGCCGCCGAGCGCCTGCAGAGACTAAAAGGTGATGAATTGCCGTAATTTCTGCTTCCTTCTTCACCTGTACTTAATTAAATTGGTTTAAGACAGGGCTGCGAGGAGACTGGCTGGTTTCTCCCTGAGTAATTTGAAACACCTGTATGGGGTAGGTGAGGGATGCCCGGCAGGATCCGTGTGCTGGGGCCAGCTGGAAATGCCCAGGGCCTGGCAATGCCCACAGCTGTGGGCAACCAGCCCAGCCCCTGCCCTGGTCACCACCGTGAGCCACCTGCAAAGGACAGAGAGGGGTTTGTGCGCCTGATCCACGCCCCGCTGGAGATTTCTCCTCCCTTCCTCCGGCTGGGACGCACCAGAGAGGGAGAAGAGGGGCTCAGAGTCAGAGAAATGGGTTCTGTGCTTGTGGAAAGGACAGGGCTTTGCTCCTGTGGTTCTGTGAGCTCGGAGGGAGCGCAGGAGGGCGCTGGGGGAGCAGGACACACAGCCAGGCCGCGGGACACACAGCCAGGCAGTGGGACATACAGAAGTGCTGGGGGAAGTGTGTCCATCCTCATCCTCCCAGAAAGGCTCAAAGGATGGCTCATGAAAACTCCGCTTCCACCGAGCCACGGAGAGCTCCGGGAGCCACTCAGCCCTGGGGAGAAACAGAACAAAACCCCCTGAAAACCGAGCAGGAGAAGGACGGGCAGGTGCTTCCCCAGCAGCCCGGAGCTCTGAGCCGGGGGTTCCACCCTTGGCCGGGTTCACAGCCCGCTCGCATCCCATCCTTCCAAAAGTGCCAAAAACCAGCCCCCAGCGCTGCACCCGGCTGCCCAGAGATAAAATGCGGGCACGGGATGGGAGGGACACAGGCTCGGGAGGGAGGAGGGTGAGGAAAGCTCAGCCCGGGCACCTCCTGCCCTTGGGAGCAGCCGATGCTCCCGTGCCCGCACTCCTCAGACTGGCTCTCCATGGAAATCGGAACCAGCCCAAACCACCGAGCGTTCTCCATGCAGGTCACAGCCGGGAGGCTTCCCAGGCAGCTCCATCAGCGCAGAGCTGCTAAAAGCGGGAGTCACAGCGAGCTCCGTGCCTGCCTGCTCATTAAAACAGCCTTTGTGCTCCAGAAACGCGCACCGCAGACGCGCACGGGCCCTGCCACTCGCACGGATTCCTCCTCTCATGTTCGCTCACTCTCAGCTCAGCTCAGAAATGCCTGCAGCCGTCAAAGGGGCTGGTTCAAAGGCAGCCCGGAGACAGAAGGGGAGCGCTGGGAGCCGCGCTAATCAAGGCACAGGGATCGGCCCGGCTCCCTCCTCCCTCCCCGAGCTTCGGCTTTGAAGACCTGTCATCCGTGTCGCCGCTCCTTCAGCGTTTAAACTGAGAGCTTTTTGCCTGGAATATATATTCTTTTCTTTTTTTTTTCTTTTCTTTTTTTTTCTTTTTTTTTTTTTTAAGCCACTCCGCCCACCCTTCGCCTCTCAGCTCTGGGGTGTCGGAGCAGGAGCGCCACAGAACCGTAAATAAAACGCAGGGGAGGTGGCCCCGGTGCCCGGACTGTCCCCACCCAGGCCATCAGCTGTGTAAACAAAGGGATTTTTTTATTTCAAGCAGGCTGTGCCGAGCACCGGGATCTTTAGAAACCCGGGTCTCTCTAATGAAAAGGAGGGACTTTTGCTCCCAGGAGCGCTACAAAAATTAATGGATATTATGACTGTAACTACTTGAATCAAATGCAAAGCCATGTGTCACGCAGCCCTTTTGCGATTTTCGCAGCTTATTACAAGCCTGTTTACGTCTGCCCCTGCCTGATTTAAGCCCAGCAGGAATAAAGCTAATCGGGAGTGGGCAGAGTGAATGAGGAGCAGCGATGCTCTTAGCAGGATTTATTCAAGTGCTTGCCCCGGGCAGGCGGGTCCTGCTGGCCCAGGATGGGGCACAGCCCGCAGGGTACCAGGCACATCCCAGCGCCTGGAATCGCTCCTTTGTGCCTGCTGCCACTGTCACAGGGGGGGACAGGGGACACCCCATGGCCCAGCGGGTCCCTCAGGCAGCGCAGGGTCAGGTCAGGGCGTGCAGACTGGAGTGGAAAACGCCAGCGGGGAATTATTCCAGTATAACACGGAATTCTGTGCGCTGGAAGCGCAAACACCTTGGCGCAGCACCTCCAGCTGCCGCCGGGTGCCTTCATTGAGCCCAACAATGCCTGTGGATGGTGTTTGAGGAGCTGATGGAGCCGTCTGTGAAAAGCTGAGGTGTGAATTTTCCCCCGTTCTGCGCCGGCGGCGGCTTCAACCGGAGCGAGCGGAGCTGGGGAGCGCCAGAGCCCGGAGCCAGCACCAGGGGCTGAGCCGAGCCAGGAGCTGCGGGATGTGCCAGCCCTTCCTCCCCCCTTCCTGCACGGAACAAAGTGCCTGGCTGGAATTTTACGGGGTTGTTGTATTAACAAGCTCGGGGCAGGGATGGGTTTGGGGGTGTCCTGCTGCAGGGAAGTTCGGGTTGGGACTGGCTTCACCAGCTTGCCCTCGCAGTGGGGTTTTATGAATCACTTACAGGTACTTGTAGCCTGTGTGCTGGTTTAATATTTTATTGTGTTTCCGTCCAGATGCAGGACAAGATCCCAGAGAAATCCAGATCAGGGCTGGGTCTGTTAATGCCACCACTGAATTTGCTAAGGAGCTGCCCCGGTGCTGCTCGTCCCTGAGATTTGGATGTGATGCACACGACGTGCAGGAGGAATTATTCATAGCAAATAATCACTCCTGCCCAAATTAGCTTCTGAAAAAGGTGGCTGTGAATCCACTGGACCGTGTGAGCCAGGAGCTGCTGCTGAGCAGCTGCTTAACAGGAGCAGATCCGAGGCCTGAGCGGCAAAAGGGAAATCTGGCAAAAAAAAAAAAAATTAAAAAAGCAGCTCAGGGTTATCCAAAAGTCACAGCAAAACCAGGGGCTGGGCAGGGCTGAGCTTGGCCAACAGCCTCTGCCATCAGGGTGGCTCAGACTGGGCTCCTGGGCTGCCCAAAGCCTCCCGTGAGCCCTCAGCAGGGCAGGACAGCTCAGCTCACCTGAACCTTCCCCTGCTCAGGCAGCACAGCTTCACACAATTGATTTATTTTTTTTCTATTCTAATAAATGAGTGGGAAATTTCCACTCCTTGGATCAGGAGATGCTCTGAATATTTATGTTATTGTTCACCAATTGGAAAAGAAAAAGAAAGAGAAGCGCTATAAAGGAAGATGTTTGGTGACCCAGTTTGAGTGGCTCATTACGATTAGATCAAGCTAATTGCCAGCCTTGTATTTCATTTGGCAACTTGTTAAGCTAATTGAACAAAATAAAACTAATGAACAATTATAATGAAGTTTATAATTAGACCATTGGAAAAAACTCAGCGTGAGAATATTTAAGCATAATGAATGTGTGGGAGGTTTGGGAGGGGGGCAGTAAATTATGTCACTCTCTCCCACCAAAACCCTTCTTCCCAGGTTCTTGGTGCATTACCTATTCCCAAACCATGTCAACGGGGCATTTTTTTTTTATTATTAATTACCTGAATGCCTTTAATGTCCATAGATGGCATTTCCAGGGATCCTAAAGGCAGGAATCAGCCTGTTGGTGAGGCAGCTCAGAGTGGCCATCCCGTGACACCCCCAGCTCCGCCTTTACAATTCCAGGGCTCCATTAAGGATGGGTTTGTAATCCTAAAAGTGAAAACCAAGCATGTGGAGCAGGCAGAGGAGTTCACAAACCCCAGCAAGCTGCTCTGTCCTATCAGCACAGAAACCTGGTCCAGGAGCCAGGGAGGCTGAAGGGGGAAGAACAAGAACAGAAAGAAAAATGCTCTCTGCCTGATTAGAGCCATTTTTAAAAAATAGTTATTTTTGTCTTCCTGATTAGAGCCATTTTTTAAAAATAGTTATTTTTGTCTCATATCTGAATAAAGCCATTCCAGCCCCCTTTCACCCCCTGCTGTTGAAGCACAGAAAATTAAATACCATGATAAGACTTTCTGGAGTTTCAATTTACAGGTCAAGCAGGTACCCACCAAAACCTAATAGAATTGTCACACCAGGCTCTGCATTGCTTAAAAACTCCTCTTCCTCCTGTTTGTACATGAAAGTAATTAGTTCCTCTAGAACTCAGTGGTAACTGAGGTTTTGCATCAGGGAATAAAGGCAGAAACTCTTCAGCTAGGGAGGAAATGTGTTCAGCCTTTTCTCCTGGATGTCTGGAGGTTCCCAGTGCTTCTGGCACTCTGGAAGCAAATTCTGGATTTCAGCAGGAGCCCGTGGTGCCAAGGGCCACATGCACAGGGCAGGGATGAAGCACACGTGGCCCTGGAGGAGCAAAGGGTGGGAGAGGAGGAGATTGAGCCCTGGAGATATGAAACAGCTCAGCACTGATCCCACTCTCTGCCTGTAACCACTGTAATCCCAGGGAGAGTAATGTTCTTCTTCCCATTCACAGAGCTGCTTTACTTTCACAAGGATTAGGATAATACACTGACTCAGGGAAAAAAAAATCATTTTTATGAGCTATCAAAATCTCTATTCCCCTCCCCTGTTTTAATTTGAGCTGCATTAGGAGAAAACCTCTGTTTCTGCAGTCATGTCTCAATATTTTTATGCCATTAGAACCAGCTGTCCTCTTAATGTAATTACAGCTTTCACCAGGGGAGTGATCAGATCCTGGTAGCAGTGGGAGGCTGAGGCTGTCTGAGGCTCTCCATGTTCCATCACCTTTCCATCAGCCTTGCTTTGGGGTTTTTTGCAGGTGTTTGTTCACCTGCCAGCCACCATTTCAGCAGGGGCAGGAGGGTTTTGGCAACGAGGGTGCAGAGGCCATGGCCAGCCCTTGCAGGGTTTAAAAATGCCTTTCCCCATGAAAAGGGGAAATTTTTCATGGGGAAAAATTGCTGAGGACGGAGGGCAGGGGCTGCAGTATCCCTAAAATATCACAGACCCAGGGATTCCCATGGGCTTGTGCTGGTTTGGGCATTTCCTGCCTCATTTCCCTCCCCTCTTGCATGCACACACCCTCTAATTACAAAAAGGTTGAGGAAATGGGAACAAACCCTGAAGTGAAGCATGAAATGGGCTCCATGGCTCCAGCTAGCCAGGGCCATTTAAAGCCTTGCTTGGCATTTGCATCATAAGAACAAATCCTGAACAGGAATCTCTCCTATGCTTTCTGCTCCTGCATTAATTCATGAAGTGTCATGTTTCTGGCATATTTTATTATACATGAGAACCAGACAAATTAAAATTCTCAGCTGAGTATCACATTTGTACACTCAAGGCTGCCTCCCTGAGCTCTGCTGAGGGTTGAAGTGACACTGCTTTAAACTCAGCTCACCTTCCAAACCAAGTCAGTTAAACCAAACTAACTCTCAACGTTTTCTTCCATTTTCTTCACAATTTATTTCCATCCAGCTTTAACATCTTTGTGGCTAATAGAAGGTGAAGATAAATACTCTCCTGATCCTTGTCAAAACACAGATCAATAGACTGGGAATGCTGGAATCAACCAGTGCCTTTGTAAAACAAAAACAGAATAGGGGATGGAACTGGGTGATCTTGAAAGGTCCCTTCCAACCCAAACCATTCCCTGATTTTACAAATAGTCCCACCAATGGCACTGTTACCCTGCAGCAGCCAAAACTTAACTCCCTTTGAATCTACAGAAAAGGGAACAAAACTGGAAAAGGGATTTTTTTTTTAGTAGATTCCTCATTAGCAACGTGAACCTCCTCACATTAGTGATGTATACCTTAATATGCTATTGTAAACTAATTAGCAGTCCTGGAGATGATGTTTTTTTCCAAGGGACGTGATCCTTTCAGCTGGGATCTCAGGCTGAATGCTGATAAGCCTCTTGAACTTTGCAAAACCACTTGACAAAAGTAGCAGGACTAGAATTCGTTAAGTTCTTCTAATTAAGAAGTACAAGGCCCAATTAAGCTCTCACTAAGGTGCTGCCCAGCACAGTTGTGCTGAGGATTTTCTCACCCCCACCAGGGCTGGTTCCTCACTTGAGTTCCCCTCCAGCTGCTGGTTTGGGAGAATTTCTCGGTGAGAAATGGTGTGGGCAGCTGGAGCCCTGCATTTACACTTTGGGACATCTCCCTGCTCTGCAGCTGGAATTGTTCTGGATTCTCTGAGAGCATCCCAGAGCTGCTTCCCTCTCCTGGGGGTGGCACAGAGCACGCAGAGCAGAATGCTCAGCCTGATGCTGATAATCTCATTACTGGAACATAAAGAGGCCCTGAATTCCCAGCAAGGGAATTGTGTGTGCTCCCCTCAGCTCCCACCCTGGATTGTAGCCACACCTCACAGCAACTCCCACCCTGCTTTTATTCCTGGGAGAACACAGCTCAGGACATGGAGCTTCCCCTTTCTACAAAAAATGTAAAAGGAAATGAAGCTACAGCTTGTTACTCTCCAAGACCTGGTTATAAATGAGCTAAAAACGCCCTTCCCTGGAAAGGAGAAGGATGAACCAAGAAATCTCAAATTTATCCTCAGGTTTGCAAGATGCAGGCAGCAGAGTGGCAGCCAACAGGCTGAACAATGCCAGTGCAGGAATTGTCAGTGCAGAACCCCAGAGGGCACCTGTAGGAATCCCAAAGCCTTTTTCTACTGAAACCTCTGTGCTCAGGCTCTCAAAGGTGGCCCAGAGCATTCCCCACACACTCCAGTTTCCCCCAGCCCAAAACTCTACCCTGGCACTCCTTCCTCCTCCTTCCTCCTGCATTTTAAACCTAATTTTAATGCCCATTTACCTGTGTGAGTGACTGCTCAGCTCATAAATGAAATCCTTTTAAATATGTATGCACTAAAGTGAAAGACAATAATGGCCCCAGGGAAGTTGCATTCCATCAGGCAATTACCCGTGTTTTTAAAATCACTGTGCAAGTAATCCACACAACCCACTGCTCCTGCACATAACAATAAACAATTTTATCAGCTGTGCCCTGCCTGGGCTGCTGTGTACCAGCTCATTTTATTTCCTAGAGAACCACCACTAACCAGGGAAATTAATTGAAATCATAAGGCAGTGGGAAGGGGAAGTACCTGCTCTACCAGGAGCTGACAAAAGCACATTTCTGAGAGGGGAGTGATAAAACCACATCCCCCAAGGGCAAATGGGCTGATTCCTTCGCAGAATTCAGGAGCCACTCTCAAATCTGAAGCCAGCCTGGAGCTCCTCTGCTCTAATTGCTCTGCTGTTGAACGTTTAAGTCAGAGCTTAAAGCCATTTCCAGAGCCAGCTCTATTTGCATGCCACACATCCCACTGAAATCTGCACTTGGAGCTTTCCAGGCAAAACACTGTGAACCTCAAATTATAAATAGGCAACAGGAAAAAAAAAAAAATAAAAAGAAGAGGGTTATGCACTCAAGGTACAGCAGCTACATCCTGGCAGCCCCAAGGCATCCATCCAGTGCTTCTGGGTAAAACTGTAATTTTCAGGGCAAGACAGAAGAAAAACCATGTTTTTGTTTGTAAGGGATGTCTGGGAAAAGCTTTGCAACATCTGACAATTACAAGAGAGCAAATTATATCCATTAATTAAACTTTCTCCAGTGTTTCCAGCATTATAAAGGATTAGAAAAAGCAGTCTCTAGGCATTGTATATGTTCTTAATGTATCTGTGCTTCTAAACTATCTTTAATTAATGAAAGAACCCAAAATTACTTATTAATAAGGTTCTGTGGGCTTTGTAAACCTCAGACATTTTGCATGAATTAAAGAACAATATAATGAAGTTTTAATGAATACAAAGTCACAGTTAATGTAAAATTTATATATAGCAAGCCAGAAGGGGAAGGAATTTAAAAGTACTTTAAATCATAGGTTATTGGCAGCTTGGATAGCTCCTTTTTATACTTTTCTAACGGGTGCTTGGTATTTTTATTATCACACCAGCATGGCCTGACTTGGTACAGCACAGAAAGTTTTGGACTAAGGTGGACTTAGATTAAACCCATTAAAATCAGAAACAAACTAAGCTAAAAATTATTTCAAGACAACCAGTCAAAAGGGAAATAAAGACAGCAAGAGATGAGAGATGTAATATATAATTATTATATATAAAGAATTGATTCCTTTTAATTAATTCTTTATCAACGCTGAATGCATTCAACACAATTGTTAAGTACAATAATATTTCACCCACAAAATTCAAATAGTGCAGGAGACACTGAATGCCAGAGGGTTGGTACAGCTACTGCAACTGTATTTTATGATAAACAAAACACTTTAGTGCTTCCATTCCACTGTTTCAGTAAGCTCAGGTTTTTAATGACAGTATTTTTCCCTTTATAAACTGGAGGGTTACAGACCTAGAAAAGGGGTCTCTCACTTCCAACATGACATTTAGTAAAAAAAGTTACAAAACCCATCAGCTTATAATAAAGAAACACCCTGGAACTCCTCAGCCAAGCTTCGAGCCAATGAAGGACTTCAAGCAAGGAAGCAAAATGTCTTCTTCAAATGCAATTCTGTTAATGCACAGCAATGTCAGCAGATTCCATGGAAATAACCTGGAATAGCCCAGGAATGAGGGGGAGGAAATGCTCCCTTCACCTTCTGAGCCCCCAGAAGTCTCTCAGCCAACAGCTTCAAACAATGAGAAGGCTACAGCACAAAATGAAGCAGCAATTCCCCTCTAAGGTACCATCAGGTATCTCAAGAAATGATTCTGAGTCAAATGGGTTCAGTGCATTATGATCTGGCTTTATAAAAACATCTTAATGCACACTACACTGAGAACACTTGCATGGTTCAGGGACAGGGGCTTAAAATCACTGTGCACTCCCTTACAGGGGACAAACACAGGGATTGAAAAGTGTTGCTAAAAATCCAGTAAAAAAAAAAAAGGCAAATATTTTATGAAAGAAATATTCTATCTGCAACTATTGGTGCTCCCATTTGATGGGCTGCTGATGTAAATCTAACCAGAAAAGATGCACTCGTACATATAAAAATCAAAACAGGCAGGTTTCTCCTTCCAGGCTGGAAAAAACTCCAAAATATATGGCATATTTAACCAATAAAAGGGAGCTAAGCTTTACCCAAGCCTTTCATAATGCACTTCATGAAATAGTTTTTCCTTTTAAAAGAACCACTGGTATTAAATAGAGCTTTTTCTTTACATACAGTATTGGTATATACAAAACAAATACAGAACAAAGACAGACACAAAAAAAACCAAACCCAAAACAGTGACTTTAATAGTCTTGAAGCTCAGGAATATTTTGGTAGAGGTCCAAAGCCTCTGGGTTTGAGAAAGCTCCCCGCTGCTCAACTTCTTTCCCTGCAATTATTTGCTTCACAGCTACTTCCACTTTCTTCCCATTTACTGTATACTGAAAAACAAAACCAGCAAAGATTAAATTAGGTTTTTTTTCATGTAGTGGTTTTATGAAAATATTCATGAAACTCCCCACCAACTCCAGAACTCTATCAAAATGTAGCAGAATGCCTTCTCTTTTGTTAGACTTGAAGCACTTTCTTCTGAAAAATCACTTGAAGAGTAGGTAGAATTCAAAGAGTTTGTGTCAGTTTATTACTCCTACTGGCAATTCTGTGAGAACATGATCAAGCTCCAATATAAAACAACAAAACCACGGTATAAACACTAAAAATATTTGATTTTTATGTTCTGACACATTCAGTGTTCAAACAGTTTTCAATTTTTTAAGGGTGGACTCAAAAAACAAAGCCCAACTGCACTGGAAGAAGAAATCCAGGATTTTCTTATCTGGATTGGACAGTTTTTCTAAAAGAGTGAAGTGAAACTGAGCTTAAATGGTCCTTTACAGTTAAACATTTCAAAACAAACCACAGCAAATAAAATAAACTGGAACCAACAGAGGCTTCACCTCCACTGGTGAATCACACAAATTCTATTACATTGTGTGACTCCAAGTAATAACCCTGCAGAAAAAAACCCCAAGTTCTTCTCTTAGGATCAGAGCTGTGATTCCTGACCCAAAAGGAGGATGTGCTCCAGGGTGGGCAGGAGCAGCCTAGGCCTGCCTTGGGGGATCTCTGCTTTGAGAGGCACCAAGGTTTGCTGAGCCCCTTCCTGGGGCTGGTGCCACTGGGGTTTTGGGGGTGGCAGCTGGGAAAGGTGACACAGAAACCCCTCCCCAGTGTTCCTGCCTGCTCTGGGAACAGGACCCCCCCTGCTCCATGTGCTGGGGGAGGAACCCAGGCTGGGCCTGGCTCCAAAGCCACTGAACCTCCTGAGTGAGCTCCAGGCACCCCCACTGATCACTGGAGATCATTCAGGACAGGTGGAATAATCCTCAGCACGCCCTTACAATATTGTATCCATACAAAAAATCCAAATTTCCTTAGTAGATCTGCTGAAGTCATGGGTAACCCTACCCCATCCTGAGCCACCTTCATCTCTCTCCTCAACAATCAGCAACCCAATTCTCACACATGCCCAGAAACCACAACAGCTCAGTGGCCTGCAAGGGAACTGCCCTCTTTAAAAACAGATAAGGCTGTTCCAAGTAAATTAGCTCACTTTAATCAGTAAATCCTGTGGATGATGACCAGAATGTTTATCTGGTCTGGACAGAACTAGACAGATTCACACTTATGTTTTAAATATAAATACCCCACTAAAAGCATGTTTTGTGCTGCTAAATCACCTCAGCACAGCTGCACTGTTTCTACCAGAACACAGTGTCAGGATCAGATTGTGTTTGCAGATGAGGAGTCAAGCACATTTTTCCAAAAGTAGCAGAAAATAGGCAGTTTCCCTTCCTTCCAAGCAAAACTTTTAAAGAAAGATGAGAGACAGCTTTGATCACTTCACCACTGGCAGATTTACCTGAAAGGTAATTAAAATTCACTCAACTCAGTCAATGTGTGAGCTAATTAATGATCTAGGCAGGCTCTCCAGAGGGGCTGCCCATCCCCAGCACCTCCCTGCTGTACACTCAGGTGATCCACACAGTTCACAAGTTCAACACTCCACACAGAAGCTGAGCTGCAGCCCAGAAAATGGAACTTCAGGGAATTTTAGACTCGTGCAAAGACATTTTGAGCCAAGGACTGAAAATCTGCCAACAGCATCCTGAAACAAAATTAACTCAAGAGATCAGGACCAGATCCCTCTGTGGGCCACACAGTGTTGCTGAGCCCTACAGCACTTCCAACATGGAAAGTCACCCTGCAGGAAAGGGGAGCCAGGTTCAAATGATGCTTCTGAAGTCTCAACTCTCCTGTCTGGACACACTCAAGTCTATGTGCAAATGGAGTGGGGAAAACCACACTCTGCACCCCCATTCTGCTGCTCAGAGACCCTGTAACATCAGAGAGGGCTGCAAAACAGATATTCCAACTGAGGAGTTCACACAAAGAGCTCCAGCAAAACAGCTTCAACAGACTGAGCATGAAGACCCTTCAGCTGCACCAATTTCTCCTCCTGAACAAGCACAACAATTTCATTTTAATTACTGTTACAGTTAAGACAGTGATAGAGCTCCATTTAAGTGGCTAAACAGATGTAAAAGTGAAATGGTTTACAAGATGATCTTCTGAATTTACCAAGTGCTCTCAGCTCTACTAAGAAAGTCACTCCTAACAGGAAAACAAAAACAAAATATGCTTATGGATAGCCAGAAAAGCTGAAGTTAAATGACCTTTTTAGCATTTTTTCCTCAAGAGGTTTAAGAACACACTATTGAGAAAAAGCAACCCATTTAAAAAACAAAAACCACACTTAGCTGAAGAGGAGATGAAAAGATGTTGCTAGGCAACATAGACAAACTATTTATAAAGCCCGAATACACTTTTGAGATGCTAAAATTTCCACGTATGTGGGTTTGAAGAGCAGTGACAACTGCTCCTTAATTACTATTCAAGGTGACAAAGAAAACAGCAGGCAGCCTTTTCCCTGACATACCGGGATGCCTTTGGTTTCCAGGATGAGGCTGGGGACGTGGCGGGCGGAGAGCGCGGCGCGGATGGCGTCCTGGATGCGCCGCACCAGGCTGCGGCTGAAGGCGTGGCTGGAGGCCATCTTCAGGAACAGGATCACCCTCTCCTCGCCGTCCTTGTTGTACTGGGGGACACACAGGCTGTCAGACACCTCCTCGAAGGCTTCCACTGCAAAAGGAACCTTGGTTAGAGCTGGATGTTGTGTTTGTGGGGTGGTGTTGTGTCATTGCGAAGGGAGCGATGATGAATCTGATGATGCGTGTCCCGGCGAAGGGAGGAATGCTGAATCTGACCCCATGTTCTCAGAAGGCTAATTTATTATTTTATGATACTGTATGATATTAAAGAATACTAACCTAAAGAATATAGAAAAGATACTTACAGAAGGCTAAAAAGATCATAATGAAAACTCATTACTCTCACCAGAGTCCTGACACAGCTTGACCTTGATTGGCCATTGAGCCAAAACAATTCACATGAAACCAACCAATCTCCAAACTGACCTCGATTGGCCATTGAGCCAAAACAATTCACATGAAACCAACCAAACCATCTCCAAACTGACCTCGATTGGCCACTGAGCCAAAACAATTCACATGAAACCAACCAAACCATCTCCAAACACATTCCACCTGTGAGCACAACACAGGAGAAGCAAATGAGGTAAGAATCCGTTTTCCTTTTTCTCTGAGGCTTCTCAGCTTCCCAGGAGAAAATTCTGGGCCGAGGGATTTTTCCAGAAAATGTGACTGCCACAGCTGGGCTTTGTGGAGAGTTCTGGATGCTCAAACCAAAACATCACCTCCCCTGCGTGGGCAAAGGGAAACTGGCACCCTCTGCCTGCCTAGTTTTAGCTCTGATGTGAAAATCCAGGTTTAAGGCCCATTGAGGTCCATAACACAGTTTACTGTTACTTTTGGGGCAGATAAGGTTTTACACAAAGCTGTTGGCTCTGGCTTTCCCCACTGCAGCACACACAGGAGACAAAGTCCTGGAGGCACAAGAACAACAAGGCAGCAGCTCCCTGAGTCTCAGATCAGCACCTCTGCAGGGACAGCTCCCCCCCGTCACAACACACTCTATGAAATACAAAGCACAAGCTCAAGAACTATTTCTAATTATTGGGAAAGGTACAATAAAAACAGTGTCAAGAGCTTGCCTTGAGGGGAAGAAGAAAAGCCTGACAGGTTAAGGGAAAAAGGAAAAACCTGCTTCATAAAATGTTGCTTTTGTATATTTTGTATATATCCCAGTGAGTCACCCCCCACCCTACAGATACTTGAGGAAAGCAACCAGTTTCAAGTTCACAAAATCAAATTTTACTGATACTAACGTACTCCCTACTGTCTCATTTGAAAACCAGTAAGTTTTTTCTTTCTTAATCCTTCTAAACAGCTTTGTAATGCTTGTATTTCAGATTTGAGGCAACAATGTCATAGCTGAAGAGGTGGAAAGTTGATTTCATACCTATATTATAGATTTCAGAACTTCCAAATCTTACTCCATTTGGATTTAATGTACCATCACTGAAAAAAATCACAAAGAAAACAAAGAAACATTAAAGTGTGATTGCAGCTTGATCAAGAGGAAAAATTGATGCAATTAAGCAAGTCTCTCTAGTGAAAGAAAAACCACATTAGAAACGGAATTTTAAGAGAATTTGTGTCAAAAAGGCATTTTACTCATTAGAATGAATCTGTACAGAGAACAGCAACATTAATTCACTCAACTTTGTTTCAAACATCAAACATTTTGTTGAAATGCAAACAGTAAATTAAGTCTCAGTTGTGATCCTGAATGTCTGTGATCACTGACACAGGCACAACTTCATACCTGACCTTCTCTAAGGAAGTTTTGCTGTAAAACAAGGTGGTGGCAAAGCCAAGACCACAAAAGTTCCCCAGTTCACCCCCTTGAATGTGCTGCACTCTCAATCCAAACTCCTGGGACCATTGTGAACCATGGAACACAAAACCAAGTCTAGTACAGTCTTGTGATCATAAATACAAAAGTGAACCTTGAAATGAGCTCCCATCCTCAAACCCAGCTGCTCTGATTAATTTAAGGGTTGAAACCCACAATGTGAGATTCAATAAAATGAGTATAAAGCTAACAAAAGTGGCAGAATCATGTGCATTTTACTCTTAGGTGAAAATTGCAAATTGTAGCATTTGTTTCCTCCCAGCACTCCCACCAGAACCCTGTACCTGCGACCCAGCATGACAATTCCTCCAGTCTTGGGGTTAATTTTGCAGTAATCACCGTGGGCCCAGACACCTGGTGGGGAATGGCAAAGGTTAAGGAGGATTTCTTCATCCAGTCACATTGTGTAACTCAGCTGGCATTAACTGAGTGAAGTGCACAGAAATGCAGCTGATACCGAGGGAAGTGCACAGAAATGCAGCTGATACCGAGGGAAGTGCACAGAAATGCAGCTGATACCGAGGGAAGTGCACAGAAATGCAGCTGATATTCTGCCCCAGCCAGGGTAACAGTACTGAGCTACACCAACAATCCACACCAGAGTTACTGTAAGAAGCAGCACACCCAGGAGCAGCTCAGAAATCAGGATCAGGCCCCAGGTTATCATCTGATGGCTTTTTTGCAGGACTACACAGCATTCCTTACACAACCAGATGCTCTGGACACCTCATTCTGAATTACTGGAAGCATTTTCCACAGAAGTAACAACATTGCCACCTCCTTTCATTGTCTTTCTTGATCCATTTTTTATTATGCACAATTCTGTACAAGAAGCTTTCTGGGTTTGTGTAATAGGTATCAACAATTCCCTAGGGAGCTTTTGTGCTTACTGTTCTTTATTTGTCTTAATGCAAATTCAGGTTTGACTTTCCAGTATTATTTAAGCTTGATACTGCCACAGCAGCCTGCCAAGACCAGAAGTAAAACCCAATTCTATTCAAGTTTTTCTGAGGAAAACCACCAACCTCTTACGTGCAATTATTTGCACATAAGACCATTTTCCAACTTAATTTTACCATCTCAAACCCATTTTCAAGGAAAGACAGAAAAGGGGTCCAGACAGAACCTCAGTGATTTCAGTCTTAAAACTGCCACACTGATTATTTTCTTTTCTGTTTACTGCTGTCAGGCTCACATGCAGACTGCAACTTTCACATTCCTCAGTTTTCCTGTGTGATTATCTCAAGCTGCACATCCTGGCTTTTCTTGTGAACCAACTCTGAACTCTCTGAACTGTTGCTATTTATTACAAAAAAAAAAAAAAAAGTTTCCACATCCAAAAAACAGCAGCTGGAGATCCTGCTCTTCAAAAATCCCTGCCCCAGAGGCACCAGGGGTGTTGGCATTGCTGTGCCACAGCAGGAAGAGCCCTGGATGAGCAGAGTCCTCCACAATTACTAAGAAAAGCCCCTGGTCCACTTTCTCCTGTAGAAGGCCAAGGCTGCATGTCTGAGGCAGCATATATTTAATATCTATTTAATCCTCATGCATTCCCTTGGGATTGGCTCCTCCAGGCAGGCAGGAGCAGCCTGGCAGAGGTGCAGCAGCACTCACTGATTGCTCCCTGCACTTCCAGCCCACACCTGTGCCAAGCACTCTGTGCCTGGGAGATTTGGACAGACTGGAGCTTTGCAGAGACCCTTACAGCTTTTATTTGGATCTCTAGTCACAACAAAGCACAAAAAAAAAAAACAGTGAGGTGTTCTGAAATGTAATAGCTTACCCTGGAAACTGGGACTCAAAGCTGCACCACCTGTGGCTGGCACTGGGCAGCAGCAAATGAACCTGTGCCTTCCTTACAGCCTGCACCCTCCAAAGGCCTTCAGGACATACCTGGGAACTTGGAAAAATAAGCTTTTCTGTATTTGCTGCCATTCTCATCGTTCCAGAAGTGTGTGGGCTGGCAGGGAATAGGTTTGGTGCAAACCAGCTCTCCACTTTCACCCCAAACTGGTTTTCCTGTTGACAAAAAAAAAACCAAAAGAGGTGTTTTCCACATTTCCTTTCTGTAAATGACAGAGTAACAAAGCAAAGAGCACCTACACTTACTACTTGTTAAAATTAAGATCACCTTGCTACTGTATTTTCTAAGTGTGCACAGTATTCTGGATCAGAGTTACCTTCATCATTCCATGCTTCCACAGCCATGCCAAGATTTCTGGCCTGAATTTCTCCTTTGTAAACAGGAACTGTAACATTGTGACCCATGAAACATGAAATTATATCTGTTCCACCTACAATAAAAGAAACCCATTTAGAATATACAATATTTTTTTGGGAAAAGCCAACCTGATAACTACATAGGAACAGCCAACTGCCAACCTTTGCCAAAGGCTTCTGATCCACACTAAGCAGCACAGAACAAACAGCATTATCTAGCATGTTGTAGCTTTTATTAAAAGGTTTTCTTCCTTACTTTATATATCTTGTTATATGTGTATGCCTTTCATGCAGAGCTATCCCTTAAGGCATAACTTTTCTCCTTCCAACAGTCTCTTTAATCTCATTTAAGGAAATTTCCATTTATAGGAGAGAGAAAACAAACAGGGCCTGCTTTACAGACTTCAGATATTTACAGAATTACTTGGAAATGTTTTCTTGTTTGTTTTCATTAGTTTAAATAACCAGTCAAGCTACATTTACTTAGCTTTTATACCTTTATCATGGGAGGGGGGGAGCCAGGCCTTGAGGATGAACAGTTATCTTAAGAAAATAGATACTGTCAAAGTGCTTACTTAACTGGAATATTTATAGTCTTCCCAGGACTTTATGGAAGAGAATTAAGACACAAATCAATCATGCTATCTTTTCTCAAAAATAGGCTTCTGCATTTGAGTCTATTAATGTCTGTAGTAGCAAGTTCTAGATTCAGCACTACTCTTACTGAGCCCAGAGCCTGAGATAACTTCAGTAGCAGAATAGTCACATTTTAAAAATCAAACTGAGTTAAAAAGCTCTTTGAAAAAGTCAGTCCTTGTTACAAAGCAAAATGAGGAGTGCTGTGGTGGACCTTATGTGAGCAGGAGTTGCCTCAGCCAGCACTGCTCACAACAAACTGCATAGCATGGGGGCTTGATATTTCTCTAATTATATAATCCACAAAAAAAAAAAAATCCATCTGCAGTGCCAATTACTTGGCACAAAAGAACTGAAATGGGAACTCTCCAAGAGGTATTTTCTGCTAAAGTCAGCTATATGCAGAACAGTATGTTCTGTAGGTTAATAGACTCTTTGCTTGATCTCACCCTGCCACCCCTAAGGACAGCCAGTCAAAATAAATGATCATACTTAAAATCCAAAACATCCACCAAAACCACTTTGGAGTGCCTGAGTTTCATTATGGCACAGTGAATTATGCAGAAAACCTCAGCACTAAAGAGACAGCTCATTCCACTTTAACTATAACCAATCCCAAATGATCCAAAGCCTCCCAAGCAAGCAGGAGGGAGCTGCACAGGCACTCAGAGCATTCCTGAGATGCTGCAGCATAAAAGCCTCACCTGAAATGGATCCCAGGAGGACACTGCTTTTTATGTGTTTGTAGACATACTCATAGCTTTGAGATTTGAGAGGTGATCCTGTAGACAGGATAGTGTGGAGTGTTTGGAGATTGTGTGTTTCACCTTAAAAAGGAGAAAAGCAGCACAGGTTAAGGCAGAATTTCTCCAAGTGTTTGCAACTGTTTGTCACTACAATCCAGAGTAATTACATAAAGGGCTGTGACAAGCCAGGGAGCCAGAACCAGGAGAGGAAAGGTAGGAGGGAGGACAGAAGGGATTCACCAGCTTTTTGAGGCTTACATGGTTTTAAATTTTTCTCTTCTAGCACAGCCAGCCACTTTGCACCCGTTCCAAGGATGGTGATCCTAGAGGGAAAAGAAGTTTACATGTTTTGCATATTTAAATATGCTAAGATTCTAAAGACCTGCAATTCCCACTGCAGTGAGCAGAGGCTGTTACACACTCTGTACGTGGATTAGACAAACAATGCAGCCTCTCAGAGCTTTCCAAGTGCAAGGCACATCTTTTTGAACCATCAAAATCAGTCAGATCAAATGTCATCTCTGCAGCTTTGAAACTTTTAACTCTACCTTTAAATATTAAGCAAAGCTTTCCCATCTCCCAGAGACATTCACTTACATTTACAGGAATTTGTAATTGCAGAACACTCCAAAGACATCACAAAATGTTACCATGTTTACTTTATTAATGGGCCATAATTTTCCAAGAGTGCCTTGGTACAGTGAAACTTTGCCATTTCAGGGCACAGTTTGACAAAAAATTACTCTGGAATAGCAATCAGTGATTTTCTGGTGATTCCTGTTCAGTTTCCAGGGGTGAAAGCCTGAGCTGCCCATGCCTAAATGAACAGGAAACTTGGCCCAACTGAACAATTCCCTCCTGCCCTTGCAAAGGGTATTTAGAGCTCCTCAGTAGAATTAAAACCTGGTTTCTGTGATTCCTTTTACATTACAGCCATAAACTCACTCAAGAAAACGCAGAGCTAGATGAGGATGAGGGACACAGCACAGAGCATGGGCAAGATCAACACCAGCAGAGCTGGACTAAGATCCTGCTAGGCTGTGTTTTCCTCCAAAGGCAGCATGGGAGGCAGGACACTGTCCCAGGCAAGGAGAAGGGGATATTTCAACACTGCCAAAAGGGGATGTCTCCCCTTGCCAATGCTGGTGCAAGACTCCCCTCAGGTAGGAACAGGCTCCTTGCACAAACACATCAGGGCACAGAGCAATTTACCTGGCACGTGGGAAGGGCACACAGAATGCTTTGACTGGAAGGAACCTTAGAGATCATCTAGTTCCAGCCCCTGCCATGGGCAGGGAACCTTCCAGCATGAGAGCCCCAGCCCAGTGCTCCTCAGCTCCCCTCTGTGCCAATCCTATGAACTATTTTTACTCTTGTGTAACATCTCACTTTCCTTCCATGCCTCAAACCAGTGCTTATTTTACATTAGAATACAAAATGCTTCTCTATTTTAAGCTCTTTGACACTTCCTCTACAGCACATGTAGAGCCAAATCTCCCTTTATTTCCTCCCAAATGCTACATGACTGCATTTAGTCACCATCCCCCAAATTCCCAGCTCACTAATGGCTGTCCACTTGAGTCATTCCTGCCAGCAGGATGAGATCTCCCCATGATCCCCTCAGAATATGCTCCCTGAGGGAAAGTGTGGTGCCTCTTCAGAGAAGAAGGTAATCTTCACATGTTGGAGCCTTTTTTTTTAACATATTTAACATATGAGTGAGCTGGGAACAGACTGCATGATGAAGTAGCACCCAGATGGCCACCGCTCTTAGCGCCAGATTACAAAAGCGAGACATGCAGACACATTTATCTTCACTTGCTCTTGGCATGTGGAGACAATGCTTAAAAATAAGCTGGGCTCTTTCTCAGTTCTCATCTTTTTGCCTGTTGTTCCACCGGGGTTTCTTTGGGGGTGAAGCATGGCTGAAGTTTGGGGGTTTCTTTTGTGCTTTTTACTGGAAGCATTTGGACTCGGCATTAAGCTTCAGTTATAATGGCCAGAGACAAAATGTCAGTCTTTAAATATAACATGTCACAAAAGACAGTGAAGTTTAAATTATTAATGATGCAGAGTCAGAAAGTGAATCTTTTGTCATCCACTCTCCACCACAAACAATTTTAATTATCAATTAAAAATGACACTCATTTTACTGGTAATAAAATTCAAATTTACTCCTTACATGCAGCTGGCAAAATAGCAAAGTTACAAAATAAATTTTTTTAAAAATCCAAGTTTAACAACGGGTACAAAGCTAAATGCAATCACAGGGTTTTAGAGGTGTTTATCTGCTACCTGCCATTTCTCTAAGCTTCAAGAAAGGGTGCTGTGAGCATTTTCAGGCACAAAAAATGGCATAAAACAATTACTGAACAGCTTATCAGTATGAATTAGGCATTATAGGTTAAAAAGCAAAATATGAAAATATAAGCAGCCCTGCTGAGCCTTTCCAGTCAATTTATGTCTTTAAGTCAAAGTTCTATATTAAAATCTTCAGTTGAGCTGCTTGAAAAAAGAGTTCTTATTTACTAAGTTCTGAGTGTGCTGAGAAATTACTCTTCAGATTGCTCCCAATTACTGCCTTTTGAAAAGGCTGCACTTGAAAACTATTGAACCAAAAGTCTTTGTTTGCCTGGAATTCTAATACCTGACTCCAATTTGAAACAATCAGCTCTTTGTCTCTCCTCCTCTCCCAGAAAATGTTTTAGTACAAATTTTTAAAAGCAGTTCCACACAGGGCTGAGCCAAAAGATAAACTGTGTCATGCTGTGCATCAGCTCCTGCCCAAGGGAGCAGCACCTTCAGGGAGGCTGCTTGGGGCAGAGTGGCAGGGTGACAGTGCCACCAGCCTGTATTTAAGCCTGGATACATACCCTAGTCTGTCAGTCAGGTCCCAGAGCACATTTGGGGAAGGAATTAGAGGAGATCCATCATACAGGACCACTGAGGCTCCTGTAGCAAGTGCAGACACCAGCCAATTCCACATCATCCAGCCAGTCTGGAGGAGAAAAGAAACCTCCATGAGTTGGTCCCTGCCTGCAGCCCCAACAGGGCTGTCAGTGGCACAGGAGCTGCAGCCAGCTCCACAAGGATGCAGATGTTGGCAGAAGCTGGACCCAAGCATGATCCCTGCCCTCATGCAAGAGGTGCCACCCTTCCCCTCCACTCGCCCTGCCTGGATTCCTCCTGCTGTTGAACCCACAGCAGTGATTCTGTCAGATCCTAGCAGCACCAGGCTGAAGCTCTGCTCATCCTCTCACCTGTCCCAGGCTGCCCCAGCTGCATGTTCTGAGGGATGTTGATCCAAGTGATCCCTCCCAACACCTAATGAGCTGGGGATTCCCTGGCTCCCTGCACACACAGCTTTAGAGCAGAGCCAGGACAAGGCAGAGACAAGGCAGCTACCATGATCCCTCCATGGAGACACTGCAAGCTGACTAGTCATGTTAAAGTTCACAGGGGAACTCATGAGGAAAGACATCAGCCTTCTCAAACTGCTCCACTCACACAAGGCTTAGCAATCATTTTTCTTGATCACAGCATTAGGAAAAACACCTCCCACCATAGAACTGAACTCCACACAGGTGAGGTTTACCCCCTTTCCTTTATCAAACGTGGAGCTGGGCAGCTTCTTTCCTCACAAACAATACAGAGAGATAAATTCTCATCTTGAGTATGACCTAGCCCTGCAGGAAGGTGGAATCTGATTTGCAGGTGATATTGATGAGGCAGCTTGATCAATAAACCTAAGAGACTAAAAATCAATCCATTTTCCTCAGCAGTTAGGTCAGAAACATTTAACATAGGTTTGACCTTTCATCAGAAAGGTCCCTGCTGCATTTTATTATTTCACCTGCTTTATTTTTTTTATAAACTCAGATGAGACAATCTCTTGCAGTAAAAAAAAATTTAACACACAAAGAAGTGTACTTGTGGATTTGTATGACAAGTTGTCCCATCTTTATAGGAAAAATATGTTACAGTGTTTCTAAAAATGCCTTAAGCCCCACTTGCCGTTGTGTAGTACATAATCACATCACTGCTGCTCATGTTGCCATGAAGAATGTGCTCCTTCAGGTGCTGGATGAGGGTACCCTGCAAAAAGAAAGGAAAATACAAGATCACATCAATGAAAAAGCAAAACTCTGACAGCACATTAAGACTTAACACTAACAGTCAATAGCTTGCAGGATGTACTCCAGGATTAAAGCAAGTATTCCCCTTTCAACTGCAACTGAAGCAAATCCCAGGGCCTATCTAACAGCAGCAGCAATTGCATTCTCCATTTTCTCACATAACTTTTCAGCCTCTCTCATTAGACCTCAGCAATTCCCACTGCACATCACTTTTAATCCATGGAATAAATAACTCCCTTCCCTTCCCAGTGCACACAGCCATCAGTTGCAGAGTGCTCCATGCAGACCCTCATTTTAACAGCAGGCTTTCAGCAGCCAGGCTTTGCAAGAGAAGCCCTTGGACAGTTTCATTTTCAGTGAATTTGGGCAATGGGAGGAGTGAAGGACTGAGAGCTGCCATAAACTGCAGCAGCTGCTGAACATTAGCACCATGTGGCCAAATTATCTTATCTATTAACATCTAGGAGACAAAAGACCTGACAGCACAGATCTCTTGTAAACACTGGAGTGACTAGAAATGTGAAATGTCTCACTGCTCAGAGCATCAATATTAATAATCTCCTGAAATGTATTATTTCCTTTTGTTGGAAATGCTGCTAAACCATTTCCCTGATCATCATTAAAGCACAACTTGCTAGGGTAAATAAATTTACAGACTACTTCATTAAGTCACTTCACTGCAGTGACAAATTAATGTAGCCAATGTTAAAATAAAAAATGGTTTTTGCATTTATGCAAGGAGTCATAGTGAAACTATTAAGAGCCTCATAAGCATGAAACAAGATTTACACCGAAAGAAAACAGATTACAGATAAACATTCAAAATGAAAAAGGAGAGTCATAAAACTGGCACATGCTTCGGGAGAAAAAGCAGAAAACATTAAATAAAAATAGAGGAGTAAATCTTATTTTCACTTCACTGCTCAAAGGAAGCAGGTTTGAATTCACCTACTGCTGTTTGAACACCCTCAGCTGTCACAACGCTGCCATCTAGCTACAGCTGCCATTTCCTACAGCTGAAAACCACCCGAAAATGGGGATTTAGCAACACTGTGTCAAACTGAATCGGTAAGGTTGCCAAAAGAATTGCAGGTGTTTACATAATTACAGCATTTATAAAGGAAAGCCCATTGTTTCTGCAGGAGATTCTGAAAGAGCCACACAAAATATCAAAATTAAAAGTTACATTCAATTCAGATAAATACTGGTTTTCTTTTTCCTTCATTTAGTTTTTGCTACTTCACAGCTTGGAACCAAAAGGAGATTTCTGAGAATGGTTTTAGGTATAGGCTGTGAACAATTTCCCTGCAAAACCTGGTACCTCTCAGGCTGGAAACAAAAGGACCTGGGAGAAGGCAGAGCTGCTCTAAACCCACAGCCCAAAACGCTCTCTTGAGTTAATTTATAGGATTCATTTATTTATAGGACTTTTACAACCCTGAGCATTTATCACCTCACAGCAGATCTGGCAGCTGATAAAACTGCCTGGTCTGCTGCTCCTCCTGGGGGCCAGGCCAGGCTGGAGCAGTGCTGAACATCTGGAGAGTGAGCCCAGCTGTGCAGAGCCCCAGCAGGGCAGGAGGAGCAGGGCCAGGGCAGCAAACAGCCCCTGAGGGATCTGCAGCCCTGCAGAGCTTGAAACACAAGCCTTGCAAGTCCTTGAGATGGACAGATGGGAACTGAAGAGGATTTGAGCTCCAAATTCTCTCCTTGGATAGCTGGGAGCAGGAATAACTGCAAAGGGGCCTGGTAGGAATGAGGCAAGAGCCACCAATGATTTTAGGACTAAAGAAGAACAATTACTAACGTTGTTCTGCAGCACACCCAACTGGTCAAAACCACACTGCTTTTCTTCCAGGATCAAAAAGAAATCCTACTCTTCTGAGCCACCATTTTTAAAAACATCTCCCATGCCCTGGCTTCATTTTCTTTACTTATGGATGTCATTTCACTGTGTAGCAAAATAACAGACCAGAAACTTACTGCAGAATTAGATAAACTGGGTTGTGAACTTAAAGTAAGCTGCCTGTTGGCATCTAAAATCAGTACAGTAACAAACCAGCATTGGAGCACACTATAAATAAGCAATAATTGAAATGTCTTCACCAAAATGTCATCTCTTCTTGCTGTTTTCACTACCAGAAACACATTTGGTTTAAACTAAAGCTGGAAAATAAAACAAAGACAGTAGGCTAATTCTGCTTTTTTTTAAATTAAATCAATGCAAATCGTCCTATTAATTCCAGTGGAAACAAGATTAAGCCTAGAACAAACAGACAAAGCCAATCAAGTATGTAAAAGACATCTAAGAATTGATTTGCATGGACTTTGTGTAGGCCCTATTCAAACACTGAGGTCCCTAACTCAACAATTTACTTTTCAGCCAGAGGTGCTAGCAGCACAAAAGAAAAAAAAAATCATTCTGCACCACAACTACAGAGCTGCTCAGTGGAAACAGAATCATCACAAACAATAGATCTTACTCATCCATCCACCCAGCAAGGATGAGTAGTCTGGACTTAAACTCTAAGGGAGCTCTGCACATGATTCAGCTGGAGAGCAGAGCCATGATTCAGGGCAAGCTAACAGGTAACATGGGAAAAGAAAGAACTTTGCAAGAGAAAACTCCCATTTTCTGGTCTACAGCTATTTTTCATCTCTACTGTTTATCACCCATCACTGAACAAAACACCTGTCCTGTTTTAGCTAATCCACCTCTGCAAGTATTTACCCAGTCTAAAGCCAGCACAGCTTCAAAACAGCTGTCAGACTTCAAAACCCACCTCCTTTCTTCTTGCCAAGCACTGGATTTGTGTCCCAAAGGGACCATTTGGTACTGCCTGCTATGATCTCCTGCTGATTGATAACACAAAGCAGAGTGTTTACAGCAGCAGGGGATTTGTCTGGGGGCAAATCCTCCAGTCCCTGCCATCAAAGGGAGGCAAGAACACCCACACTGGGGGCACAGCATCAAAGGATGCTGCCCTCAGGCCACCCAGCCCTGCAGGATGCTCACCCTGACTTGCAGAGCAAACAGCAGAGATGAGGGACTGGCTAAAAGCTGTGCAGTTCCATTTACACACATCCTGCCTGCCCTAAATGGGAAAAACCTGCCTTTTATTAAGGATTATAGCAGAATTCAAGTTTCAACAACTGCTGCAATCACTTCCTCTGTTTTAAGAGCTTTGGAACATCAATAGCAAGTGGAAAGCACATGAGCAAGGGTCATTCTGGCACCAAAATCAGATATTATCTTCAGCCACAACCAGACACTGCCTCAGGCAGTTTCCATGCAGTGCAAAACCTACACTCAAGGAGATTCCAACTCTTTGGCTTCCTTCCTTAAAGGACTGGTGAGGATGACATACTCTAAACCCTTAAACAAGAAGTAATGTTCAAGGTAAAAAATGATCCAGGTAATAAAAACTGCAAGCTCCCCATGGGCCTCAAGCTAACCATGTCCAAAAATCAGTTGCAAACACCCAATTGAAGTTCTGTGGCTTTTCTTCTTCAAATCTCTGAGATCCTCAAATATCTGAGATTCAGTTCACATCTGTCCATCTCAAATATCAGTCAGGCCACTTCTACTGGTGCTTTTGTGAATGACACTTGCTCTCAGGAAACACCTGGAATCTGAAAGGTCTCCACACTGATTTCTAAACCAAAGTATTTACTGTCCTTTCCAATCCACACTTGCTTTCAAATAGCCACTAACAAATAAAAAGCTTCACTGTCAAGTTACTGAGAAACCAACAGCAATCAATTCTTCCTGAAAATCCATCACAGAGTGATGCTGTTAAAGGCAAAATGTAAGGCAAGCAGCAAAGCCCAGGCAGTGCAGCCCCAGGAGGGAGGACATACCCCTGCTGAGTGAACCATGCATTTTGGTGCCCCTGTGGTGCCTGAGGAATACATGATAAACAGAGGATGGCTGAAAGGCAGCTGCTCAAACTCCAGCTGGGGAGCCTGGTCTCCTTTCCCAGTGGCAAGGAAGTCTTCTAAAAAGACACTGCATAAGAAGGAGGGGGAAAAAAGGAACATTTCAAAACTTTCTGAAAGCATTACCCCAGCCCATGTGTAAGATCACCTCTGTACCCAGCAGTGCTCCCATTACCTGTTTGGAATCTTTGAAATATCTATGGTTTCTCTTGAAGATACATATGGAATCACCACCACTTTCTTTAGGTCTGGAAGCCCTGGAAGAAGGAAGAAAATGATTTCCTACATTCAGTTACATAAGCAAAGGTCTGTTCTGCCTGATTGAATCATACAGTGTAATGCACCAAGTAACAGAAAGAATTCTGATGCACTGGGTATTGAAATCCCAGAGGACTGAATTGTTACCCAAGATGTAATTTCCTCAATGCTGCCAGCCTTTTATGTGTAAAGCTGCAAGCCTTAGTGCTGTAATACCTCCCCATTTGTCTTCAGCAGCACTTTGCTTGAGCTTAAAAACACCATCATCAGCCCCTGCTCCCACTGCTGGCTAATTTCTGATGATCTATTAAAGTTAAGCAAGCAGAAGACTGACAAAATTACAGAGAAGACCATTCAGCTTTTACCCAAATCTGTTCTGAAAGCCTCAGTGGCCACTGTGACACTGTAAAGAAGAAAGGACAGCAACAAGCAGTGGCAGGGCAGGCTCTAAGTGCTCACACAGCCACAGAGCAGGTGGGATGCAGTGAAATACCTTTTACCACCCTCAGCAGCTTCTCCAAGTGGTTGTGCTCTTTGCCATTGTATATAACAGCTTCAACAGAGAAGATGAGCTTGGGCTGAATTTGGGAAAATCTGTCCAGTACACCCTAGGGATAAAGAGAAAAATGTGTTAAAAAAATGAAATTAACTGCTACAGTAGGAAAAATGTGTTAAAAAATGAAATTAACTGCTACAGTAGGAAACTTCAGTGGGTGCTAAATACACATTTCAAAACAAGCAAGGAATAAGGACAGGAATTAACAGCAGAGTTGTTAAAAGACTGCCTGCTTGTCCTTCACTCACACAAGATCTCTGAAACACAAGAGGTTTGTAACAATCTATTTCATGACCCCCAACCAGATCACAATGACAAAACCCCCATGGATCACTTAGGGAAGGGCCAAGCTCATATAGTCCTAAACAGCTAAAAAATCACCTTGCAGGTCAGACTGGACTCATGTGAGGAGGAGAAGGAGCTGTGATGTGAGCAGAATTGGGCACCTGGTGCCCATGGAGGTGCCCAGGACTCCTGCTGCACCTGCAGGAGGAGCCCATGTGCCCCCAGCTGCTCTGACAGAGCACCAGGGCTGGGGGACAAACACCACCCTGGGGAGAGGCACTGATGGGGTCAGGGCTCCCACATGAGCTGGCAGCTTTGTTCTGCCACCATTAACACAGGCAACCTCACCACTGGAGTTTGAGCAAAACAAATTGATGTTGAACACACACAGACTGCCAACAAAAGATACCACAGCTCCTTTAGTATCTCTGCAGCACAACACATTCAAATGCTAAATTTTCAGGTGTCTCCTCCAGCTTACACAGTGTTCAGTAATTTACCACAGCTATCATCCTATTTGAGATTAAAACCCCTCTGGCATTTACTGTTTTCCATGTACACTGCATGCAGCAGCCTACCAGAAATGGATCTTTTTGTATTCAACAGCAAGAAGCAAATCCTTTCAATAAAAGCTCTCACACACTGATGTTCCAACCTCTCTAGCTCCATTACTTGAAGCATTAAGAAGTACAAGATTACACAATACTGTAAAATTGTCAGCTAAGTCTTCAAGAACAATCTCCTAAATCATGTTGCAGAAATCAGACTTGAGTCATCTGCTTATTCTTCCCAGCATTCTTTATTTTTCTGTTTTCTATTTTGCCCTCTACATTGCAGTGAAAATGAGAAACAAATTATTACCAAATCTGAAGATGAAAGCAAAAACATCACGATCAACTCATCTCTGTTAAACTCCTTTCCAAGCTGAGCTGCTCAGCATTGCAAAAAAAAAAATCTGCTGCAAAAGGACAGGAGTTCTGTCCTGACAATGCCTCCATGCCACAGGAAAGCACAGGAAAGGGATATGGCTAAATATAAATGTATTAGCTGAGAATGTCACTAACAGCTTTCCCTCCTATCAAACATGTATTTCCTTTTCCTTGTTCACATTATAAGAAAATACAGTGACAATGCACTGACATGCAAATTTATCAATTATTTTAAAACAAGAAATCACCAGAATCTGTTCTGGTGACAGAAGAAGTTTTCAAGAAGCCCCTGGTGTGTTACCTAACAAACTCAGAAATGGAGATTTATAATTAATACATTACAGTTACTCTCTAAGGGAGCATGCAGTCAGATTTGCTGCTTCTTTGGTAAATTCTCTGCCTCCTCCTTTGCTCCATTCCCAGGAACAGAGCAAGCAGCCACACTGGTGTGCATTTGTACATGTGTGCACAGCCCCACGCTGAGCACAGGGCACACACATCTCATTCCATCGTGCCTATGTTTAAAAATTCAGAGCAATGAGCACTAAGGGGACTGTAAAGAGAAGAATCAAATCTGAAGAGAAGTGTGAATCAGAAGAGAGATGGCTCCAGCTCTCAGGGTCCTACCAAACCTGCTAGCACACCCAGTCAGATTCATTAGCACTGGCAGCACCAAATCCCACAGGGCAGCCTGCTCTGACACAAAGGCAACACAAACAGATGGAACGTGTGCAATTGCCACACTGCAACTCCAACCCAACCAGATGGCTCAGCAAGGAATTCCTTCCACAAAAAGCTCAGGTGTAGCAGACATGGCTCGTTCTATTCCAGTTCAGTCCAAAGAATCGTGCAGGGCCCCCCAAATGGAGCTGCACTGAGCTCACCAAAGGCTCCTCAGCCAGTTCTGGGAGCAGAGCTTCTTCATGAACTTACAAATCCAAGCATTGCTCATGCCCAGGCCAGCACTTTGCCATTAATTGATGGGAATGGGTAACAGGGAGCAGAGAGATGAAGCAGCAGCTGCCAAGAGTGGTGAGGTGCGTGGGAGGCAGCTCAGTGGTGCTCTGACAGCAACTTCCTCAAGGCTTGAAGCCTTTGGAGGGATGGCATTCAGAGCTGCAGTGTGTAGGCAGCTCTGAGGAGTGACATTTCTGAGCTTCACAAAACACATACACACAATTGGACCTCAGATGTTGAAAATGCTACACTATTCCCCCAAGCACAAAAATCTTTGTGTATATTAGCACGACTGATGCAACTTCACAAAAAGAGGAATAGCTTTTGCTCAGGGTGGAAGCCAGTGTCCCTGAGGGCCTCTGCTGATCTCCTTCATGATTTTAGGATTTGAATTCATGCCAACACACGCTGCCAAAGGAAAATAAATGATATTGATGGCACTGCAGTTCCAAGGCCAAGTTCCATTAAAAAGCTATCACAAAAAAACAAAAAGCTGGGCACTGAAAACAACAGCACACCAACATGGACAGAAAACATACCAGCCCTTTGTAATGCAAGTAAAGTGAGCAATCTTCCCCCACATAAGAGATCAAATCACATTGCACAAAACACTCCATACCATCATTTTCTGAGCAAGCAGAAAATATTTGTAGAACAGATTGATCATTACATGCTGTAATGATTTTTTTAATCATTTTTTTCCCAGTGATACACCCCCAAGTGTAAGAACATGGAATGCTGCTGCCCTCTAGTGCTAATCCAGGAATGATTAATCCATACATTTCCCAGACACTGGGGTTAAACACTGAAATTGAGGGGTTTTTCTAAAAACATTGCTCTTTGCACTGTGCAATTCAAAACCACTGCATTTTTCATATGTAAACTTTTAGATAGAAGAAAGGTTTAATATTCCCCTTAGAAGTTTAGATCCATTGTTGATGTGTGCTAAAAACTTTCCAAAAGAAGCAGAACACATTCCCCAAGTTTCCAGGGCACATCTGTTTGGATGTCATAATTTCCCACACAGCATTGTGTATGAAACACAGCATTGATTTCTACACTACCAAGAGTCAATCAGGTTAGTGATATTAGCATGAAATTCCTCACTGTTGGCAAATAAAGCCTGGTGGAACAGACCAACCAGGGTGGTGCTGAGTTCACCCTGACAGGAGGCAAAGGATGGGACTACTTGGGCC
This sequence comes from Agelaius tricolor, assembly GCF_023055355.1. Lineage (NCBI taxonomy): Eukaryota > Metazoa > Chordata > Aves > Passeriformes > Icteridae > Agelaius > Agelaius tricolor. The sequence goes on from NW_027269280.1 coordinate 1,701,652, forward strand.
AAGAAATTGGGAGTGTGGAAACTGGAGTGTGGCTAAGCCTGGGGCAGGGTTTGGGAAGAAGAGCCAAGCTCAGACTGCACTGCTGCTCATTTGCACATTTAATATGATAAAAGCTCACCAAGACAATGGAGTGCATGTGAAGATATCCCAACAGTGAGCAGCTAAAGCCTCTCCAATCCCCCAGGTGCAGATCAGCAGCGACACTGACAGCAGCAGGAAAAGCTGCAGAGTGCTGGGCTGTGCCAGGAGGTGGCAGCAAGGCTGAAGGGACAGAAGCCATCTCTGCCACCTGAACTCACCACCCTCAGCAAGGGCTGCTCTGCACAGGCACCGGGCTACTCACGTTAATGCCAAAGTCTGGGGAGGTGGAGCTCCAGATGGCACCAATGCTTGCAGCTGCCAGCATTGCCTCCACTGCGTGGATGCTGTTGGGCAAGTAACCTAGGGCAGAGGGGAATGGTTAGAGATGGAACAGCACTAAAATAGATATAATAGCTACAGTGAACAGGTTTTAAAAATGCAAAATCCTAGGCTGAAGCACCCTTTGAAGTTTTCCACACAATCAATGTCGTACCTTGAAGCCAAATCAGTTACACAAGGAATTAGTTCTATAAATGAATTTATTACTATTTGTATCGGGGCTTTTATCTACAATATTACTCCAAATTTACAAATAATCCTGCTTAATTAATAAGCCTTTCAGGATAAGAGGGTAGCATAGGGAAAAGAGTAACTGGGAGAGAAAATTAGTGCATTGATGAGGGTACACAGGGACTGAGAACACAGCAGCATGCAGGGGCACAGAACAAGACTGCAGGAACAGCCACCAGAGAAAGAACCAGTATCTGTAGGGAAAGATTATAAATAGCTCAAGAGCAGAGATTCAGCTTCACCAAGCTAAATGTTGGCTGGTAGACACTGCCAGAATCCTAAACACAAACAAGCAAAACCAGTGTCTCAGCTGATAAGGGAGTAACAGAGTGGGACAAGCCCTGCAACATTCCCACACAAATGTGGCCCTTCAGGTTTCTCTCATTAGCTTGCAGCAAGATTTCAAGATTTAAATTCAATTTATCACGGCATAGAGAATAAATTAATGTCAAGAAAGTCAGATTTTAGTTTCAGTGAGCTCAATTTGAGCAACTCTCCAGAAGGGGCTGGGTGCCTGAGTCTGACTCTGCACTGCTCAGAATTCAGCCCACAAATTAAAAAGCGCAACTGGAATTCACAAACTACACTGAGATGGATCAAAGACCTGGAGCTTCAGATCACCTTTCTTAAGCAACCAAAAAGACATCCAAGTACTTTAAAAAAGCACAGGATGGGCCTAATTGCAGTACTCTGACATCTAATTAGAATGTCACCTTTGAAAGCAGAAGTTAAATGGCAATAAAAAGCTTTCCAGCCTGTTCAGCAGCAGGGGTGGGCACTGAGATCTTGGACTGCAGGTGCACCACAAGGATCTACAGCCAACAAACATTCAACAGTGCAAACTCCTCAAAGAATAATATTTATGGATGTACATTTCAGGACAGGAACTCAGATCTTAATAGCAATTCCTGCTATGTTAATATTACAGTTAGGAGGGTACCAAGATGGATTGTTGTGAGGTTTTTCTACATTGCTTGAAAAAGGATGGATTTTTTTTTTCAACTTTGTAAAAAGTGAACTATAAGTCTTAAACTGAGATTCCTCCTCATTGAAAAATCAGTGAAATCAGTTTCTTAACCAGCAGTGTCACTGCAGTTACTGAGAGCTGCTGTGCTTTTGGGAGCAGTAACTTTTAAAACAGTATTATGACTTAAGCCCAACAATTTCTGGAAAACACACAACTGTGAATAAAAGCTCCATGCCATGCTAAGATATAAATTGCTCCCTAGAACTGCCTACAGCTTATAGTGGTTTGTTCAGTGAAGTTCTTAAGCACATAAAGTACAGCAAAAGCTCATGCCCATAAAAGCATTATTTATTTTGCTATTTTCCCCTTGGGGTCAAGGTTTATACAAGGCACAGTATCCCAAAATCTCAGTGATTGCTCTTGTAAGACAAATATTCCTCCCTAAATAATTTGAAATTTATGAACCAGAACAGACCAAAATGTCATTTGGTGTGACGAAAGCAGTTCTTTAATCGATGCCAAATATTTCCACTGAGCATTTCTTGGATGGGATCATCAGGGGGCCAGAGTGCAAGGAAAACAGAGCTCTCCCTGTGCTTTGGAGCAGTTGTTACTTTGCCACAAGCTTCAGTTCTGTTCTAAGCAATTCTCCTTTTCACCTTTCCACACAAAAGCCCTCAGGGCAAGATCACAGCTCTCTGCTGATTATTGTGAGGCAGACAATGAAATCATTGCTTTCATCTGTCAGCTGCCTTTGAGTGGTGGTTGAGTTTTGGAGGATGCCAGCCAGAAGTGCCCAAAGGTACAAACCATGCTCAGCAACTGCCTCTGCATTTCTGTGCCCTCACCTGATCCCAGAGCCTTGCTGCTCTCTGGGCTCTCACAGATTTGTCCCAACTCCACCACAGATAAAAATGTGAGTCTGTTCTGGCTGGAGATGCTCCAAACACAGCAGAGGAAGAACTCATGCTCCTTTTCTCTTAACAGCTAAATGACACAAAATACTTCTCCTGCCAGTCTTCCAGATTCATACTAGATTCTCATTTAGAAGTAAAGTTAATTTCTTCTTGCTGCCACATCTGAGATGCTCCAGCTGATCACAACTCCATCATGCATGGAAAGCTCCCTGCATTTGTCTGTGTCCCTGGAGATTCCAGCACACCCCTCAGGGCACTCGGGGGCTGACACAGCCACCCAGGCTCTGAATTTGAACAAACAGGAACACTGCAGACAAAGAGGATCAAAAAGGGAACTTCTTCAGCTGCATTAGCATCAGAGCAGTGACCACTGTGCAAAGCTCTGTATTATAGAATAATGGTACTGCTGATTTAATTATTTATCATGTTTGCTCATATATTTAACTAGGGCCTCCATGTTCCTTGATAAAATATTTCAGTTAAGGATCAAAACTAGGATTTCTCAACATGGGGAAGGCTACAGAAAGTATTTCTCTATCTCTGAATCCTTCCTTGCCCCTTTCTTGAAGGTGGTAAGAAAGGTAGAAACTACCTTCTGTTACCAGAAAGAAAAGGATCTGCCTCCTTTGGGTGAACTGGAAAGCAACTGAATAAAGGGCTCAAAACTCAGGAGCTGGGAACTCATCAAGCAGGAATATCAGAGTATCACACACAGGGGTCCCAGCAGCACCCCTCCTGACTGAGAAAAATGTATAGTCTCCATAAAAACAGAGAAATGAAAGCTTTGCCTGACATAAAACCTGTGAAATGTCTAAGCAGGACAAGCAGCATTTTAAAAACAGTCTGGATTTTTTTTAAGAGGCACTTACAGCCTGATCTGCTCAGGACTAAGTGCCTCAGCATTTTCTGTCAGCTGCTATTTGCTTAATCTAGCACACACCAAGATTACACTTACATGTGTTCATCCACACTGCAGCACCTCACCAACAAAATAGGTAAAAACTGTAGTCCAAAAATTAGATATAATTATGCTGCAAACTACAGCAAAAGTCTGATTTCTCAGAGGGCTGAGAACATATTCTGTGCAAGCACCTAATGCCTTCATGAAGTTTAATAAAGGCTTCCTCTTGGAAAAACAGGCACCCAAACATTCACTTATGTGCATGGATGAAAAAAAAAAAAAAAAAATCAACAATTGAACTGTGACCCTGTATCAAAGGTTTTATCTAAGCCTTGAAAGAATACATCAGGAAGAAGGAAAAGAGGGAGCAGCAACTAAAATATCTTCTCAATGTCTTCTATTACTGAACTACACCAGGTCAAAATGAGCAGAATTCAGAGACCAGACTCCTATTTTCCCTTTTCAGCATTTCCTGCTCATGCAGGACTTGCAAGTGGCCACCCTGCCCCACAGGAGAGTGGCCTGAAACCATGAGCACCCCTGTAATCGCCTTACAAAGCTTTAAAACCCACGTAAGCAGCAGGGCTAAGGCAGCTGCTATAGATAAAACAGCAGCTCAGACAATGGAATTCACTGATATTTGTTGAGGATGTTTTTGGGTGGGGAAGATCAGATTGTTTGTAACTGCTGATTTGTAACAGAGCAAAGCTGGCTACAGGGATAGAGTAGAAGCCATCCAAAGAGGAGAATCATCCTCCCAGTTGTGTTTTGTTCTATTTTAGTCATTGTCATTTGCCAGATGGCCACTGGAGGACCAGGAGCACCTCACATGTGGATCTGGGAGCTTGCAGTAGGTATTCCATGCCTCTTCCAACTGTTCAAGCATCACTGACAGCACTGCAAGACATCTTCAGAGGAAGAAATATGTTTCACAACACATCTGCTTCAATTATGCTCACTGTTAAGTGCTCTCAGTGAAGGAAAGGGAAGACTGGAGTGAAATCAAGCTGAAGAAAAGTGCTGACACCAGTGCCTGTCCACCCACACTCACCCACCTCCAGCTCCAACATACTATTACTGTCAGGATGCAGCCATAAACTGCACTGCACAAACCAGGGGGGATGTTAAGTGTAATGAGAAGTTAAAGCAGCCTTGTCTTGGAGGCAGCAAAGCGTGGAGATGAAACTCTCAGGAAAACAACAGTAAGAGTCACGTGCAATTCTAACAGCTCAGATTTTAAGAGAAAGTGTCAACAAAGGGTGTCAGAACCTGACAGGCTGACTACATGTTAGGCAGCTGTAATGAAGTTCATAGAGTGTCTCCTTTCCATTTAAAACCTTTTTTTCAGAAGCAGCAGAAGCATGCCCTGTGTTACTACTATGAAACAGCAAGAATTGCCTTTCCCTCTGCCATCTGCTCGAAATCTTGGGACAAATTACATCCCTTTGGATTCTGGCAAGCTCTGGAGAGGCTGATTTTTGGTACAAGTGGGTGTAGGACTCCAGCTTCCCCAGCCAACACTTAATGTCCCTTGCCCAACTCAGTTTGGGAAGCTTCAGCCTCTGACTGAAATGTTACACTGGAGCTCTCCCAGGGACTGCCAATACCCTCTGGAATAGCAGAGAAACAGAAGAAAGAAATTGAGACCCCCCCCCCAATAAAAGTATCTAAAGGGACTTGATTTATACTTTAAAAAAAGTATCAACTATGCTTTTTAATTTAAATTAGAGCTAAGCCAGCCACCAAAACAAGAAAAATTCAAAACTTAACCAGCCTGCAGTGCTAAACACAACAGTCATTAACTCAAAGGAACTGTTAATAAAATTATAATAGCATTATTAGCAGCACAGGCTACAGCTATATTTCAAGACCATGTTTTCTCCAGCTGCAGAGTACATTTTCCCTGCTGCTGCTGAAGAAATGAACAGATATGACAGCATTAAAGTTGAAAATTGAGATAAAGTCCAAGCATCTCCACCTTGATTCAGACAAACCTCCTCAACTTCACTGTATGGTTCATACCTAATTAAGGATTTAGCTCTAATTCCATGTTAAAAACCAAGCCACCAGCTGTGATAATTTCATGTTTCCAGTTCCAGAGCATACTCAAACCATATGCAAGAAATGAGCTCTGAGTAGATTTACATTTCCAGGTCATAATTGTGGGTTTAAAACTCAGTTTTCAAGACATGTTCAAGTTTGCAGCATGCAGAAAACAAATCAAGAGTTTCATCACTGTGGGTTTGCATCATGTAAGGATTTACACACACTTCTTTAGGATAATGGCCAAGTGTTGCTCAAACAACATGGGACTCCAGCAGCACAGTGACACAAACACCAGAACTGCCAGGTAGGAGCCAAGGAGCTTCAAGGATATTGCAGTTCTGACTTGCACTACACTGACAAATTAAAGAGTATCAGAGCACACAAAATAGAGGTGAAGCAGCTCAGCTGGGAGATCAAACCCAGCAATTGATAAATCAATGAAACTCCTTTCCAAGCCTGGACTGCACACTGGACAAGCTGTTCACTGGACAAAAACCTTTTTATATAGAAAAACACACACGAGTGTCTCTTGACAGGAAACATTGCTGCCAAAGGTGTGGAGAGCTGCTGCAAGGATCACAGGGTTCAACTCATCTCTGCACTGGTGGCTCGAGCAGTCCCTGCCCAGCAGCTGCTCACTGCCACCTCTCTGGGGGCAGGACAGGCTCTCCAGACCTGCAGCTCCCTGAGCACTGGCTCACCCAGGCCACAGGGGCAGGAACTGCCAGTGGCACCAGCACAACCAACCTTGGAGCAGCATTGCCCTGAGTGCCCCCACATCCATCTGCCAGAGCTTGTGGTCAGGGCTCAGCCAGAGGCACAGCTTCCATCTCCTCTGCTTCCACAGAGTGTTTCTGGAGCAGACCTTGGTGAATGAAGCATTTCCCTTCCCCTTTCAGTGCTAGAGAACCCACAGGCTAATCCAGGTTCCTTCCCTCTAGAAATGCATTTCCTACAAATGTAAATACAGCAGCACAAGAGCCTTTTCTTTACAATGTTTATTGAAATTTTCTGTGAAACACTATTTCACAGGCATGTTTCTGTAACTGACTACTCACTTGCACATTTCAAAAAAATTCCACCTCCTGTCCCTTAAGAAAATTACTCACCCACAACTCTGTCTCCTACTTTTACTCCCATCTTCCTCATGGCTGCAGCATACAAAGCTACAGCTTGTCTCAGTTCTTCAAAAGTAACTTTGAGGATTTCTTCTTTGCCCTCCCCTGAGGAAAGAAAATTAAAGCAATCAGAAATCAGGCATTGCAATGTGAGCCTAGTACAAACAACCAATCCTAGGAGAAAGCAATTCTAAGAGAACAGCTGCCACTAATATTCATGTTTTTACTTATGAAGTTGCTCTTATACTGCACCAAAACCTCTTCTTTTTAATGGGAATCAAGTATTAATCAGTGGTATTTGTTCAGTAGGTCTGAGGGCATTTCTAAAGACAAACACCTCTGCAGAAACACAAACTATTAATGGAGAAAGGTGTGCTCTCAAGGAGGATTCATGGTAAATAGATTGCACTCACCAAGGCTAATTTCAACATGGGAAGAACCTCATTTTCCCTTTTTGCTCAGTTTCTCATCAGGTCTAAGAAGCAGCACAAGCTCAAGTTCAGGTTTTATTACAGCAAGTCAGTGACTAGAAAATCATGCACATCCCAGGCCTGAATTTTGATGTGCTTTTGGAACATCTGCCTTTGCCAATGTAGCACAAAGCAAACAAACCAAACTGGACTCAGCTCCCCTCTGAAAGGATCTGCAGGGCGTTTTCCCTATTGTACTGAATGCCAGGTGTTACATAAGCCCTTAATAAATCACTCGTGAAATGAAACAAACAACCCTAAATGTTATGAAAGTAAAAATCTGTCACCTTGAAGGCCCTTCCTGCACCTCCTCAGTGTGACTGCTGTCCTATTTCCACCAGCCAGAACTTGCCATGAAGAACACACACACACACCAAGGACAGCACTGCACACCCTGCTCCTCTCAGAACAGCTGCCCTCAGCTCATTGCCTTCAGCAGGGAATGGCATTTTTCACTCTTTTGCCTTCTCAGACCTTCACAGCAGTAAATCTGGGCTGGCACAAAGCAAGGGAGCAGGCCATGATGCAGAACAGGCCAAGTCCCTGTTCCATGTGGTTCCTAAAGTGAGCAGGGACTGCCAGCAGAGCCTGGGCTCCCACAGAGCAACAGGAAATGAGAACTGATCCTGCTCCATGATTAAAGCCCCAGGAGAAGGGAATCACAAAAAAAGACTCACCATGGGAGCCAGGGACAAGTGAAACTGTTTAGGAAAGTTACATTTTCACTCCTAGGCCCTGGGCCATCCCCAATGAACACAAACCTGAGCCAGGTCCCCCAGCCACCACTCTGACCTAGCAGCAGGGAGTTACCAAGAAATACTCTGACTTAAGAGGTCTTAAGAAGATTAAACACAGCAGAAGGTCACAAAAGAGATGCAGGTGGAAGTCTGCTCACCAGAGGAGCCAACTGCTCATTCCAGCATTCATACAATGATCAACTAGGACACAGTTTTGCTCCTTTTGCTGTCATCACCTTTGATTATGTGACAAAGCAGTTTCTGATACACTTCATGACTTCCTAACAAAAAGACCTACAGAACAATAATCACATGTCAAACCAAGCAGTTATGACAAATGTGAAATAACACTTCAAATACTGAGTGATGTTGAACACAGCATGACCTCCACTACCTTAATGCAGCTGAGCACATTCTAATAAAACTTCATTTAGCTTGCAAGGGATTTTCCAGATCTGTATTTCCAGAGCATGCTTTGCTGGGTTTTTTTTGCAGAGCTGTATCACAGACTGTGCAGTGTCACTGACTTTATCACCCTGTTTTCTCTCCTCATCCAAACCAGTTTATTTCCATGTTTCATCAGAGCTGTTTCATCAGGCCTAGCCCTGTGAGCAGCAGAGAAACTCAAGGCATTGATGTTCTTACTTGCTGCATACAGTGCAATCTTGTCATTGTCCTTGTGCTTCAGGAGATTCTCTGCATAGTTGAGGCGGCTGCCCTTGAACCACTCGGGGATCTCTGCGATGCTTTTGGACGTATCCACCACCTGAAAGGAACACACCATCACTGCTGGGCCACTCCAACAAAACTGCTTTTTCACAGCACTCTACAGAAGTCAGCTCAGCAGCTCCAAGCTCTCTGCAGACCCTGTTAGGCAAGAATCACTTCTCCCAGCTCACAGATGGCAAACAGACACTGATCCTGTAATTAGAGGCCTGGAAAGTTTAATTATTTGTCAACTGTCACATGCAAACACGTCATTACAACAAAACCAGGGAAAGTTCCCTGCTGACAGTTCTACCTTTGGACCAGCCTTTAATACACAAGTAAAACAAACTATGGGGACTACACCCAGAGCAGGAGATGCACACAGACCTCAGGGACACTGGGGGTTTGCCCCTGGGAACACCCAACTGAGCTACAGCACACGTGAACTCTGTGCCAGGCCCCCCAGCCCAGCTCCCTCTTTGGGGGTGTGAGCATCCACCCTGCCCCTCCACCAGTCACAGGGCACAGACACCAACAGCAGGAGCTCACACAATAGTAATCCAAAAGAATTCATTGTAGAGTCAAATCTAACTGAAGAGTTCCAGCTCTTTATTCAACTTCTCTTTTTTTGAGGATTAGCAGGGCCTAACAACCTAATAAACCTGTATTAAGTAACTCCCCACTTAGGACTAAGACATGCAAGGAATTGAAAAATGCATTGAAAAATAATCAAAAATATAGCCAGCTGAAATAACTTCTCCCATCCTGAATAATTAAGCATCAAAGTATTAAACCCCTTCATAAAGGGTAAGGTAAGACTAACTTTAATAACACTGATAGATAAAGAGCCCCTCAGCATTAGCCCAAGGTCTAAATTCTTTCCAGAATGTCCCTCTGCTTAGTGATTCAGCTGCTCAGCAGCACATTTCTTTGGAGATCTTTAAATAGAAACTTTATTTTACAGCTGTGTTTTTGAAAGCTTCAGTTGATACCCGCAGGTTCTCTCTCATGGATTGCACATACATTACAGGAACAGCATTCCTTCAGCCCAAGTGAAAGGCTCTTCTGAAAGCCCAGCAAGCCCCAAAATGCATCCCATTCCAGAAAACCCAAAGGTTTTTGCTTTCAGAGCAGTGTATGTATTACTGGAGGCAATCTTAAAATTAACTTTTAAGTTAAAACTCATGTTGAAGTGCACTACTGCATTATTTTATTTCAAATGTATTTTCTAAAAAAGGGAGCTCAGATTTCTTTGCACCTAACAATTGGCAAGAACTGAGTTATAACATCTATATCCACTCAGGCTGCACAAATGATTTTTATACAACCACACATTACTGCAGCAATTTAGAAGCTGCTCTTAAAACTGACTCATTTCTGACTTCCTCAGCTTGAAGAAAAGTGAGCAGAATGTTTTCAACATTTTCCAGGACAAGTTCCAAAATAACTGGGTTTTTTTCTGAAGAGGAAACAATCCTTCACAGAGTTTCCAAGAGCTGCACTAGCCCAAGGAGCTGGAGTCACACCCCAGTATTCCCACAGGTAACACCTGGGACTCCCAGTTAAGCTCAGTCTTTGGTGCTTTGTGAGATGAACAACCTGAGAGGCCCCTGCACAGCACCAACAGCTGTCAGGGGCTGCTCATTCAGACACATCCCTCGTTCAAAAGCAGCTGCTTTGCAGTGCCAGTGCTGCCCTGCCAGCACAGCTCTGCACACTGAATTCCTCTGTCTGTGTCACAGGTGACACAGATGTCACTGCCACAGAGCAACATCAGCACATCTACATCCTGCACTCAGAACCTTTACCAGGATTAAATAAAATCCTGGCTGCTTTTATTCTGTGCACACAAGGTTTTATTGTTTTTCTTAGAATGACCTGTGGAAGTAGAAGCTGTTTCACTGCTTGAGAACAAAAGAGTCAACTCAAAATGTTTAATTTTTCATAAAAAATTTTAGCCACCTCCAAACAATGTTTACTTCCAGCAGACAGCCAGGATCAAGCTGTAAGACTTCAAATCAAACTTTTCATCCTTCTAGGCACCAGAGACCAGCTCAGTCACTCTGACAGTTCCCAGAGTTTGAGTTAAACTTTACATTTTCTGTAGATGCCAAGTGTTGGCAGTGCTCAGACCACACACCTCAAAGCAGGCTAGCTCTTACACTCCTGCTGCATCCTCTCCTCTGAAGGGTGGGTCACAGTAAATGAGACACCTGAGCACACAGTGCCATGGCAGGAAGAACCACTTGATCTACCTTATCAGTACAGAAATCAGTGAAACAGGAAAAGGCAGAAGAAGCTTAGCAGTCCCCTCTGCAGGACTGCCAGCACTCTGAGGGGTCTGGAACAGATGGACTCCAGGCATTAAGGCAAGTCCAGTCCTCCCTGCTAAATCCCAGGAAGGTTCCAGTGCATCAAGCTGTTCTAGTAATTAGCCCTCAGATGGAAAAGCACAGGGGGATGTTGATATCCTACACCAGGACTATGCAAGGGCTCCACTGGCAAGATCTGCAGAGTCACCTTTCTTCCACAGGAACTCTGTGGCACTGCCTGGTGTTCCACCCGTGCCTCTGTTCAACCACTACCATTTCCTCAGAGATATTTCAAGCCTGCACCTGACTGCAGAGCTTCCACAACCAGTCCTACAAAGCCAGAGGGCAACACTTGTGTTTATCAGGTAAACTGACTCAGGGAAGGCAAACATGGACTTGACAGAATGCCAGCAGGTACAAAACCAGGATGATGCTCCCTAAGGCAGAAGGCAGTGCACTGGCAGACTCCCCATGAGCAGCCAGGAATGACAAGGTGTGCAAGAGCACGAGGACACTACAGCAGAACTGTTCAGGACAGCAAAACTCAAGGGTTTCACTGCCCTAAAGTGTGCCAGCAACAGAACAGCACCATCCACCACACCAGGAAATGCAGGACTAGGCCAATTCCTTGTATCACTTCCCAGAGTTCTAAGAAGAGGTCAAAAGGTTGATTGTAACATCAGGTTATTTCCCTTTGAGTTGCACTTGCTGCAAGATAAGCACTGAACTTACCTCATCGTAGAGGCGAGAGCAGAGGATGTTACTGAACTTCCAGAATTCTGCCCAGAAGTCTGAGTAGGACTCCACTGACCACTGGTACAATTCATCATAGTTGGCTGGAAGCAATAGATATGTGTCAGCATTGTGAGAGAATGACAGGGGTCTACACAAAGCACAGTTAGGGAAAGCCCAGATAAAGAAAATGTGTGGCTAAAACAATTAGAAAGATAAATCTGACCCCAGAGTGGATCACCTCTGCCCAAAGCAAGTGACTACAGAACCAACAGAGTCTGCCTGGACACCTGAACAGATGGCAGCACTTCAGCTGACTGCTATGAGCCCCTGGCCACCACAGAGACAGTGACCTTTCCTAAGAACTCCCTGCAATACCTGCACACTGCCCTCCCATCAGTGCAACTGAAGATTAAACAAGTCCTGCTTGTTGACACTTGCTATCTATCAACAGGACCCTTTCACACAGCAAGAGATAAACGAGGCTTCCTGACAAGGGACATTTGCTCTGAGGTGCCAGTCTGGGGCCAAAGCACTCTGACAGCTCAGGGACACAGAGATAGAGGCACTCTTTATCCAGCTGTGGCATCAACAACACTGCCACAGGAAGCACGGCTGATTTTTGTGAATATGAGGTCTGACAGACTGCAGCTCTCCTTTTCATGCTGAAACAGCATGGATGAAGTCAAACAAGATGTTCACTAGCTAGATATTAAGACCATGGCCTGTCATTAAAAACGTGCAAATCAGCAGTTTCAGTCTTCCCTGATAGTGAGACACATGAAGTAAGCTGAGGCATGCAGAGCAAACCCCACAATTCAAAGTGAATGCTGAAAATTGTGCAAAGCACTTCTAGGTATGAATAACTGAAGCCAATTCTCACTGCAAGCTTGGAAGTGACACTTCCTCATCATGTCCACAGTATCTGAAGCTATGCCAGCAACCAATTAAATGTTTCTGCCATCAGTGACAGTAAGTTTCCTGCTCTGCCAACTGTTCCCTATTTGATGCTTTCAGCTAAACCACTCAAAGGCATTTTCACCAATTATCTCTGGTTTTTCAGCCTGTTAACCAGCCAATTGCTGCAAAAGTCATCTTGGCAATCCCTTTCCTAGAAGGAGACCATCTTCCAGCTTTTTAAAAGAAAAATATTCAAAACCATCTCTGCACTGTTACTCACACTTAGCCACTGCTTATCTGTTTCCCTACAGTCTGTCCTTTCCATATCTTATTCCCACATCAATCCTTTCCATCAAAGTGAGATTATCCCCATGCTATTATTGATAGACAAGGCAAAGGCTCTTCTATGTAATGCAGATTTTATCCACACATTGCCCAAATCCCAGCCTCTACACACCCTTTTTACACCCCAAAGTTACCCATCACTATCCTCTACTCCACACTTCAGCTGCACAGAGACAAGACTTGACACAAGAGGAATTCAAATTTCCATCTCCTCCCTTCAAAACCCAATTGCACGACCTGCTCCAAATCATTTGGTACATGCAAGGAGCTACAGGTCACTACTAATTTGGTTTCTTACAGCACAAACAGTTCGTTCTGGTTTGTCTATACAGTTTGTTCCAAATAAGCTTCAGCATGCAAGTCCTTCAGGGTACAGGCCTATTACTCAGCAATCAAACTGATTTTTGTGACTGCATTTTGTTACTGCATTTCCAAGGCCCAGCAGAGGCACTGTCTAAGGGACTACATTGCCCTCAGCTCTCCTCTGAGTCCACATCTTAATGCTGGAGAGCATCCATTCTTTGTTGTGAATAGCACTCATGCCAACGAGCACCAGTGCAAGCCTAATGGAAGCTGACAAAGGTTTCTAAATATACACAGGAATCTACCTTCCAATAGAGAAAGCCACTTCCAAGTGGGATGAAAAGAGTTCTGGTTGTTTCAGCCATAAACACAGGCAGCCCATCTGAAACTACATTTGCTCTTGAGTGTCCATGCACCAGTTACATCATTGCATTCAGGAGTTGCCTAAAACCCTGGAATAACTTGCTTCCCATCCAGAAGAAGAGTTAAGACACTACCCACCTGGATTCCAATTAGAAATCACCACATCCAAAATAAAGACCTGGCTTACCCACACAGTAAAGAAGGTAAGGAAATGTTTCCTAGACACAAACTGCCAGAAGCACTATTGACACTTCTCCCACTCCAGAACGCACCTGCCCACACCACTGACACCATCATAGACTCAGAAACTTCCAAGCCACTTGCCAAAACTACTCCTTTCTCCCTCCATCAGACAAATGATTACAGGAGAGCTACACAAGAAACTTACACAGGCCCCAAATACCTAGAGAGAATGATATAAAACTAACTAGTCAGAACTGAAAGGTTTGACTTGCACATGCACTGAAGTTGACCAAGCCCATGACGCAGCTGAGCCCCCAGAGCCAGCACCACTGAGCCCAGAGAGCCCAGAGACATGGAAACCTACAGCCAGCACTTATGGAAAAAAACAACACTGAGCTGGAAACACCTCTGGACATCAAACCCCTGCCCAAAGCAGGCCTCATTTCAGAGGCAACAGGCTGTTTCCAAGTCAAAGAACCACACAGGTATTTCTGATCAAGCACAAAGTAAGGATGGCAGTTCGAGAGCCATAGAAGATTCATAGCAACTTCCACCACTGAACAAGCTTGTGCATCACCATTCACCTGCCAGTATACCTGACTAGTATAAGACCCATACGCTCCACACTGAAATGACCATAACTGCACTCTCACACGCCTGTGTTGCTGAAGTGTCGCGCTAAGGCTCACACTCACCTCAGCCATGGCGACAGTGATCCCGCCTTCCCCACATCCCTTTAAAACACAAAGTGACTTCGGTGCCGCTGCCGGCCGCAGAGCTGCCCGCACCCCGGGCGGCTCCGCAGGCAGCGCTGCCCGGGCCGCCATCCAGCCGCAGAGCAGGCACAGATAAGGCTGTTTGCCTTTCCCATCCGTACATACCTGCACTCCAGCGGATGCTGCCCCGGAGGCCTCTGGCTGAGGCTCAAACAGAGCATCCCTCCCGCAGGTCTGTGCCCACGGGGACCGAGATCGGAGCGGCACACGGATGGGCCTCACGGTGAGGCCACCCCGGGGCTGCAGCGCCTGCCGGCCCCCACAGCCCGAGCACGGCCCCGGGAAGCGCCCGCCCGCCCCCGCCCAGCGCTCACCCAGGCGGAGCCCACAGCTGCTGGCCACGGCGGCACGGAACCGGTCCATGTGGGTGTTGCGCTTCGTGTCGGGCTCCCACATCACCTGCGACTCCATGATCTCGGGCTCCCGGGACATGGCGGCGGCAGCGGAGCGAGGCGAGCACCGTCTGTCCCACAGGCACCCTCACGGCCCCAACCACACCGCTCCCACCGCGCCCCGGCGCTGACTACCGCCCCTCCTCCCTGCGCACGCTTTAAAGGCGGCGCCGATCGCATCACTCCGTAACCTTCCGCCGCGGAGAAAAGTGCGGGGCGGTGCGCCCCGCCCCGCCGAGGGGCGGTGGGGACAGAGGGACAGCAGGGACAGAGGGACATGGGGACAGCGGGATGGGCGGGCGGGGACGGCCCGGGCAGCGCCGGGGCACCGGGAGGAGCGGGCCGTGCGGGATGAATGGGGAGCGGCCGCCCGGAGAGCCGAGAGCCGCCGCGCGGTCCCTGTCACCTCTAAAGGTCACCAGACGGCCCCGGGAGGAACCATCGCTCCGCGCTCCTCACCGCATCGCCGCAAAAACACCGCCGCTCTGATTGTTTATTTTTTTCCCCAAGGAGGCCTGAAGAAGTACCAACAAGTGTCTTTGAGCCAAAAATGAGGCAAGAAAAGCGTTTCTCCGTGGCCTCGCCATCCTGGCTGAGCTTGTGTAATGCTCCCAGCCTACACAGCTTGCGCCTTGGATTAAAACTTAATGTTGCTGCTCTGCTTTCTAAATGTGCACTTTGCTGGTGACCATTGAGATTTTGCAGCAACAAATTTCAGCCGGGAATCGGTGGTAATAAAGCACTTCATGTGCAATTCACTGCCAATCCGTGATCTTTAAGGGTCTTTTAGAACCTAAAGGAGTCCACGATTCACGGTGTACCCATGCTGCTTATGTAACTTATTTTCAAGGTCATGGTTTTGCTTCTAATTCATGGAAAACTCAAAAACGGGAATTTGATGGGAAATTATGCGGGCATACGGTATATGAAAGTAAAATAGGTGTAGTAGATTGTATACTTGTTCTACATGTCATTTAGATTTTTGTGCTACCAGAATACAACTCCTTTATTAAATCTGAAGGCCGTGGAAATGTGATTTAAACAATCCACAATTTTTATTTGCATCGAGAAAGACCTTACATCTGGTGTATTTTTAAATAACTCTCCCCAGAGCCTACAGGACTCAGGGAGGCGAAATGGGAACACGTTATCTGCCCAACGTGCCTCCCTCGCCTTGGCAGCACCCAGAGGTCAGTGGAAGTGTGAAATCCGTGGCCGGACACCTGCCAAGCACAGAGATAAGGGAGAAGGCAGCACAGGAGCTGCAGTGTCCAGGTCCCAGAGGGTTCAATGGCCTGGGGATCCACAGCCCGTGGTGGGGAAACTGCCTGGAGAATCCATCTTCCTGCAATCTAAGGAAGAGAGAACTTATATTGTTTGCCTGCATGTCGTGTAGCAGTGGATGCACCCACACAGGTTAGCGCTCTGTTAGTGCCATAAACACTTCACAACCCAAAAGGGGCAGTGGGGTTTTGCCTCAGACCCCCGGGCAGCCCCTCTGCACCATTCACCCCAGTGATGAATGTTATAACAATGAACAAACAGCCTGGCCTGCTCTGGGCTGGCTTAAGGCCGGGGGTGGGACAGGTGGAGAATGACACCTCAGCAAACACCTGCTAGATGCCCTCTATGGTTGAGGCGCTCCTTGTCAGGACTGGAAGCAGAGCTGTAATTTGCCATTTTTACTGAGGGGGTCTCACCTCAGGAGTGTGGGGCTGCCTACTGACCCCAGTGCTTTGGTGAGGCCGCACACGAGTCCTGTGCCCAGGCTGGGCCTCTCCGGTCAGGGAGGACATTGAGGGGCTGGAGGGAATCCAGGGAAGGGAATGGAGCTGGGGAAGGGTCTGGAGCCCCAGGAGAGGCTGAGGGAGCTAGAAAGGGTCTGGAGCCCCAAGAGGGACTGAGGGAGCTGGGAAGGAGATGAGGAATTCCTGAGGGAGCTGTGAACGGGCTGAGCCTGGAGAAAAGGAGGCTCAGGGGGGCCCTTGTGACTCTGCACAACTCCTGACAGGAGGGGACACCCGAGGGGGATCGGGCTCTGCTCCCATGGAACAAGTGATAGCACAGAGCCTTAAGCTGCACCAGGAGAGAGGTTTAGGTTGGACATTAAGAATTTTTTCCCACAAAGAGTACTTAGATACTGGAATGCATTTCCCAGGGAGGTGGTGGAATCACGGTGCTTAAGGACACATCTGACATCATGGCACTGAGGGCTCTGGTTTGGATGACAAGGCGGTGTTTGGGTGGCAGACGGGCCCCCATGCTCGCAGCAGCGTTCCCCACCCAGCCATGCCGTGACTCCCCGCCCCGCCCGCCGCCGCCGCGCCCCTCAGGGCCGGGCGGGCCCACGCTGCGGACGGATCCCGCGCGGCGCACCGCGGCCCGCACGCCGCCGCACCTGATTGGCTGCAGCGCGCCTGGCCCCACATCAGCCCAGAGCGCGCTCTCCTCGCGGCTGGCCCGACGGGGGAAGAGCCGACGCCAGCAGGGACCAATCAGAGCAGAGGTTTCTCAAGCCCTTCTCCCCACCGACCAATGAGCGGCCGGATCAGGGGGAGGTGTGCCCAATCAGAGGAGCGCTCTCATGCGGCTCGGCGGGAGGGGCGCGGTCCCTCGGGTCCCCTCAGCGCCGGGGCGGTGCTGAAATTGCCCGTTTTAGCATCAAAAAATCGATTCGGCTGGCAAAGCCGCCTGAGGCCATCGATTCCAGCCTATGACTCAACACCACCCTGTCAACCCGACCACGGCGGTGAGCGCCTCATGCAACCTTTCCTGAAACGTCTCCAGGGCCGGTCATTCACCCACCTTCCTTCCCGAGCAGCCACTCTAATGTCTAAAATACCCTTTCTGCTAAATATTTCCTCCTAATAGCAGCGGCAAAACTGCCGCTTTCTCCCACCCAAAGTAAGCTGTACTCCTAAAAGAAAATGAGCAGCTAAATCACCTGAGAAGGGACCCAAAAATCCTCCCGCTGAGATGAAAAAGGTGTAATCTATAAAGGACTGACCCGGTTACAGCTCAGCGACGAAGGGGAATGATGGATTTGCTGATAAAACTGGGCTTTTGGGAAAGCCTGATAGCACTTTCTCCCTTATTAGCAGCAGTTTTACTCTTGTATCCTTACTTAAGAGGGGGTTGTGCATCCATGTTCCCTGCCTCCATTCCAATTTTCCCTTATCCAAACGAGTTTTTCCCTCTTTCAAAAGTGACTTTGGAAAAATCAGAAGTAAAAGAAGGAAAATTAAACAAACTTTTAATGAGAAAATGGGCATTAACAGGACTGCACTGACTATTGCAATTAAGTTTGGAGACTAGATTAGGAGGAGGAAAATAGCCTGAATGAGATTAACTGGAGTTGCCCATTTCCAAATCTTTTTAAGCCTTGCTTTATGCCTGCTAATAGTAATAATAGGGTAGAAATGAAATAATGTTTTCTGCCTCAGATTAGATTAGGGGCCATTCTAAAGAATTATGCTGTTGATGGCATTACCCCACTGAGGGCTCTGAGGTAACCTGGAGTCACCTGCAAGACTAAACTGATGAAATGCCAGAATCTATGAGATAAAAGTTTTGTAATAATACCTCAGGGCAATCTCTGCAATATGCCAAGACCTGACCATGATCCCTTCAACCAACAGCTGGATTAAGACATCTAAAGATTTTGGAAATTAAAAAAAAATCCTATATTCAGAGCATCAGCCAGCTGGTTAATGAGTCTGGATAGGAATAAGAAATTCCTGGCTTATTTCATATCTGCAGCCTCTATATGGTGTCAGGAGTACAAGCAACCAGAATCAAAATCAAAGGTGTTTGGAGAAGGAGAAAAAGAAATAAAAGGGAAAGGAAAAGGAAAAAAAGAAGAGGAAGAAAAGAAAAAGAAGAAATGAAACGTTGACACATTGCAAGAAAAATCTCATGGGGAGGACATTAAGGAAAAAAGGCCTAAAGTGACAAATGGCCATAAAGAGATCAGCTATGACAGCTTGAGGCTGTGAGATGAAGCAAAGACAGAAACATGAGGGTCAGGGAGGTTAGGAGCTGTAACATCAGCTGGCTTTCTTTAAGGCCATGCCACTTTTTTGAGCATAATGATGATTTTAAAAGAGAGAACCCTGTGATCTGCTAAAACTCAGACTCCTAGAAGCCCTCAATTTTATCTAAAAACTGTTCAGATTGTTGTTAAATCCCTATCTCCGAGTGAAACAACTTAGAGAGTTTTTGGTGCAGGTGAGGAAATGGAGAAGCACACTCATGCCTCCTTCTGTGCAGTGAGACCCTCACCAGAGCACCTTTCCAGAAAGCTCCCAGCTCTCCTCACTGAGAAGCTGAGTGTGGCTGAGATCTGTGTTTCATGCCATGATGCAATGTATTCTTTGAGCAGACACTGTTTCGTTTATTTAAACGAGCAGGGTGAAATAGCACATAATTTCATAAGAGCTGGGCATTTGTAGAGATAAACTCACCTGAAATGGGCTCGTTGAGACAGGCCAGGGTATCAATAAAATGCCAGGAATTTTCCCAAATTGTCCTGACCTCGTGCAAAGGGCAGCCACTACCACAGGCCTCTGGAACTCTGTGGAGAACAGATGGGAAGGCACAAGAGGCACTTTGGAGAAGGGATGTTGAGGGGATTCCTCCACAGAAATTCACACAGAGAAATAGGAACGTTCCCAAATTTGCACAAACAAGACCCACTGGATCATAAACAGCACAAGGGAAGGCCATGACAACTGGAAACAAAGCAAAGAAATATACCAGGCACAGAAAACAGCACTGATTATCATCAAGGTTTTTTTGTATCGTGTAACTTGCAAGAAATGCCCCAGAAGCTGACATTTAGTGTGGAATTGACAGAAACCTCCTAAGAACCTCCAAAATATCATCAGTTACCAACCTGTTCTGGGAGAGCATGAGGCTTCAGACTGTACGCAGGTATCAACAGATCAGCAAATCTTAAATGAAAGCAAAATTTATAAATATATAAAGCATCTATATCCTGCTGAAATCGAATCCTAAGTACCTTCCTGGATGGGGGCCCAACCCCTTCCAGGGCCAAATAGAAAACAATGCTGAGATGTCCAGGCTGTTCTGCTAAATGTGAAAATAAGTGCTTTAGCCAGACTAAAACTGGGAAAAAGGCCATGGCAGAGATGTCTATATTCTAAATGTCTACTCAGCTAGCAGCCCTAGGCTGAGCTACACGGTTTAAACATTCAGAAACTCCAAGAACATGGAGTATAAAATCAGGTCCTGCAGTCTCTCCTCATAAGAGATGCTCCAAACCCCAAATCATCTTTATGGTCTCTGCTGGACCCTGTCCAGCAGCTCCTTATCTCTCCTGTGCTCAGCAGCCCCGAGCTGGGCACGGTGCCCTGTGGAGGCTGACCTAGAACAGAGGCCAGGCAGAGTTACAGAATAAAGCAGGGATTTATTAGAAGGCCTCCATGGATCCACCTTGGGCAGCACGAGAGCCCAGCCAGGGCTATACACCCAAAAATGGTCACAGAAAATAGGACTGGTCAGGGGGTCTCACAGTTTTGTAAGGTCTGCTCCATTTACATATTGGAGTTAATTCTCCAGTTATAGCTTTAGATTATGAAGTCCCATGCTGCTTGTTTTTCTCACTTCAGTCCACATTGTTTATGCTCTTGGGCCTGAGCTTTGGATCAGTTGTCCTTGGTCCCCAGATAGAGAAGGAATTGCTTTGTCTCCCTACTCTGTGAAGAGACCTTACTAATATAAAGCCCAGACCTACACCCTAAAGCAACACAAAACCCGAAAACTATAAAATCTAACCCTGTGGCACCTGGCACAGCAGCTGTGTGTGGTGGAGCAGTGGGGTCGGACCCCGTGAAAAACGCCAATCCCTTGTTTTTAAAATTTTAAAAGTTTAATAGTGATAAAATGGTTACAAAAATAGTAATACAATTACTATTTATTAGAGTGTTAGAGTATATTTAATTAGAGTAACAATAATTTGGACAATTTGAATTAGGACAATATGAGACAATAGAAACAAAGAGTTATGGACGTCCGGGTACCTTTTTCTGGGCAAAACAAGCCCAAAGAAGGATGCACGTTAACAGAGGATTAAAAACAATAACCTGTGGCATATTCATACATCTCATCCATGATGCATAAATTCCACTCAAACACAGGATTCTGTCTGGTCACTGTCAGCTTCTTCCTCTGAATCCTGACGGCGTCGTCCTGCCCCAGTGAGGTGGGAAGAAATTAATTTCTCCTGATAACGGAGCAATAAATTCTCTTTCTCTGAAAAATTTAGGTATCCTGTGACTGCCATCTCACTGCGAGCCCTTTCTTTAGAAAAACAAGTATCCTACATAGCATAACTTCTATTTTAACATTTTGTTATAACCTAAAACTATATTTAACACACTACTTAAGAGAATCAATACAGCATTACCTTCTAACACGACACGTATCATATTTATTTGATTATTTGCGAAAAGCCGTTTATAAAACACGCGTTTTTCCAAAACACGCGTTTTTCCACAGCCCCGCCGTGCCGCTCTCCGCTCTCTCCCCTCAGGGCCGTTCGTCCCCGTGATTTCCTCCCGCCCGCGGCAGCCCCGCCCGCGCGGCCGCAGTTGCGGCGCGGGGCCGGCGGGGGGCGCTGCGGCGGCGGCGGGCGCGGCGGGGCGGCCATGGCGGCGGCGCGGCGGGTGCAGCTCCGGGGGCCGCTGCTGCTGCTGCTGCTGCTGCTGCTGCTCGGCGCGGCGGGGCCCGGCGCTCAGGCCGCACGGAGCCGCGGGGCCGACCGCCAGAACAGCCTGCGCCGCGCCGCCAGCGGCCTCTACCAGGGCGTCAGCGGCCTCTTCGGCGAGGACAACGTGCGGGCCCTGCAGAAGGTGAGGTGCCGCTCGCCGCCCCCCCTCTCCCCTTCGGCTCCTTCGCCTCGGTGCTCCGGTGGTGAGCGGGCGGCTCTGAGGCCGCAGCCCTTCGTCCCCATCGCCCGGCTCGGTGCGGGACCGGCCGTGGCCTCGTCAGCGACCTCAGGAGCGCTGCTGTGGGGAGAAAACGGGAGGCCAAGGCTTGCAGGAAACCGGGGGGAAATAGCAGCTAAAGGCTTAAATAAAGGTGGTGTGAGGTGGGGAGGCGGCCGGGGCCGCTGGGTGAGGAGCCCTCGGCTGAAACCCGCTCTGGCTGCAGGGCAGAGCATCCTGTGCTCGTGGGGCCAGCGGAACTGGCAGGGAAGCAGGCGAGCATTCCTCTGTGCCTGCTGTCCTCAGGCTGTAATAAATTCTGTTGGATTGACCTCTGAGTACACCTGAGGCATTTGCGTGTGATGCTGGGGACATCTCTCAGTTGCTCGATAAAAGGAATTCTTCGGTTTGCTTTGCCAGTTGTTGGTAATAGTGTTTTCTCTAATCTTCAAAATGATAGTAAAGCCAATAAAGTGCATTTTTAAATCCTGCCAACATATGCATTTACATGCCAAAATACCTACAATAACGATAATTGCAACGCATAAATTCATGATTCACAGTTTAAAAAAAAAATCAGATTTACAAATTTTCCCATGGGGACTACAAAATAATCTGCAATTCTTGCTTAATGAATTATAATTCTACTCCTGACAAATAAGTCTCAAAGTGTTACTTTAGGAATTGAGGATTTTTTTAATTTTCAATTTTATTTCTCAGTTTTTCTCAAGGTTGACAGAGAGGTTTGTGAATGGGGTGGATGTATTAATGGACACATTCTGGAGAATATGGACTGATTTGTTAGATGTTCTTGGAATTGATGGTAAGTGTGACACCTGCTCACCCTTAAACTGTCTCAGCCTGTATCAGTGCTTAGAAGCAAATGGGAAAACAGTTACATTTTATCATGCTGCTTAAACATCCATCAGTGGTGTGTCTCTCTGCTTCACATGGCTTTGATTTTCCTATTAGTATCCTCTAACAAGGAGACTGAACCCCACCATTCCATTTCTGTCTGTGTATCTACAGGATGTGTATAGAATGAATTACCAGGCACGGTTGGTTCCTTGGTGTCATCATTAAATGGATTCACACAGCCAGGAGCAGTGCAGGGAAATCAATGAGGACTAGAGAAAGGAAAGATGCAGTTGAGAGCCTTTAGAATGTCGCTTTTACAAAGCAGGATCTGTAGCCCCAGTATGAGTTTTGACCTCAGGCTCTACAGTGGTTTGTCTTTAAAGAGCCTTTAGCACCTTTCCTGGAATGAATTCAGTTCAATCCTTGGAGCTGAGCCAGTGATTTGAAGAAGGTTCATCCTGAAATAGGTGAACCAGCTTTACCCTTTACTTTAGAAAGCAATGCTGTGACCCCATTGCTGGGGGGGTTTGACCCTTTGGAGCTGTGCTCCTGTTTTTGCCCCACTGCTGTGGGGGTTTGACCCTTTGGAGCTGTGCTCTGTGTTTTTGCCCCATTGCTGGGGGGGTTTTGACCCTTTGGATTTGTGCGTGTGTTTTTGCCCCATTGCTATGGGGATGGATTTATGCCTGTTTTTGCCCCACTGCTGGGGGGGTTTGGCCCTTTGGAGCTGTGCTCCTGTTTTTCTGTTTTTGCCCCACTGCTGGGGGGGTTTGACCCTTTGGATTTGTGCCTGTGTTTTTGCCCCATTGCTATGGGGATGGATTTGTGCCTGTTTTTGCCCCACTGCTGGGGGGGTTTGACCCTTTGGATTTGTGCCTGTTTTTGCCCCACTGCTGTGGGGTTTGACCCTTTGGATTTGTGCCTGTTTTTGCCCCACTGCTGTGGGGGTTTGGCCCTTTGGATTTGTGCCTGTTTTTGCCCCACTGCTGTGGGGTTTGGCTCTTTGGAGCTGTGCTCTGCGTGTTTTTGCCCTTTGCACCTTCAGCCCACTCTCATTA
Source organism: Agelaius tricolor (assembly GCF_023055355.1). NCBI lineage: Eukaryota > Metazoa > Chordata > Aves > Passeriformes > Icteridae > Agelaius > Agelaius tricolor. The sequence goes on from NW_027269280.1 coordinate 1,725,336, forward strand.
ACATCCTGTACATTTCCCTTTGTTTTTCAGCCTCCAACCTGACTCATTATTTCAGCCCAGCAGCCATTGCCAACAACCCGACCCGCGCCCTCCTGCTGATCGGTGCCATTTTACTGGCCTACTGGTTTTTATCTCTGTTCCTTGGATTCTTCTTCTATCTCCTGCACATGCTGTTTGGCCGCTTCTTCTGGATCGCCAGGGTGGCCCTGTTCACCCTGTCCTGTGTGTACATCCTGCAGAAGTACGAGGGGGACCCGGAGCACGCCGTGCTGCCCCTCTGCTTCGTCGTGGCCGTCTACTTCATGACGGGGCCCGTTGGGTTTTACTGGAGGAGAAACAGCAACAGCAGCCTGGAGGAGAAGATGGACCACCTGGACAGCCAGATCAGACTGCTGAACATCCGCCTCTCCAGGGTGATTGAGAACCTGGATAGGGGCAGTGAGCAATGAGCCAGCCCCCGCTGACCACTGAACACCAGCTCTGGAAAAATCCTAAGCACTGTCTCAGCCGAAGTTACAAAGCAACAAAACATCACATGGTAAAAAGTGTGCAAAGTTATAACTTTTCATCATGTCTAAGACTAATTTATCTAGGTTAAACACTCAGCCGTTAGACTTCTAGGAGAAAGAAAAAACATTTACAAAATTCAGCTGTATATTCAGAGTTTTATCCAGTACTAGAATTTTCTCAGTAGATAAACGCTTACTTTTACAAGCATTTAAAAACATCTTTTGTAAGGTTTTTATAAAAGCAAATTGAGTAGTCTTTCAGATATTGAAATTGAGTTAAACATATGCAAATTTGACACTTTAACAGTTAAAAAGAAAAAAAAAAAATCTCAAGCTACCAAGCACTTCCATTGAGAAGTAACTGCTGTGGGTCCATATTTTTTCTTCAGAGTTGTGAATGTTTTTGTGTTTTTGTTGGCTTATTTCATTGCCTTGAAGTTGCCTTTCATAGAGTATCAGATGAGGAATTTTCTGGTATCCAGGCCAAAAAATTCACACCATAGCTTTTAACAGGAGGTGGGGAATGAGGGAGGAGGAAGATCTGAAGTCCTTAAATGCCAGTCCAATGTGAGGAAGCACACGTGTGGCATTTGATCATTGCATTTCATCCCGAGAACTTTAATTTGTTAGTGTCTGGAAGGAAATCTGCTTTAATAAATTGGCACAGAAGGAAGATGTAGCGTGACAAATTGTAATTCATATTTGATCTGCACAATGAAGCATTTTCCAAGCTTAAGTGCATAGAGTAAAACATGGTTTTTAATCTCAGGACCCACGTACCTTCTCAGAAAAGGCAGCAGTTAAAACACGTGCAAATGTATTGTTGCTTAAAGCTTTCTCAGGACCAATCAGCGGCAATAAATTATCTTCAGGAAGATCTGGATTTTTTTCTAAAATTACAATAGTTTTATAGGAGCTTTTTGCTTGAAGTCTATGTCCTCATTAGGTTTTGGGAAAAGCGAGTCACCTTTAGGAGGAGGGTGTAGGAAACGGTTCTCGTTCAAAGCAGTGGAGCTTTGGAGCAATTTTATTTTGCAGGATTTCTGTGTTTCTTACTTGGTAGGGCATCACTGGCTGTGCTGGTTTACTGAAACAAAGGGAACCTCAGGGAAGGAAGCCTGGAATGTGGTTTCACCTGGAAACAGCAGCATGCAAGGACACAGATGTGAGGAGGGAGGGGAAGCACCTACCCCTAGTGATGAGCACAGTTCTGATAGCACCAGGGGTAGGATGGAGCACAGCTGGAGCATTCCATATTCCATAGGGTCCAAACGAACAGCTGCATCAAAAAACGCAACAAAAATTGGTCTGGGATGGGGCCTGGCTGCAAAGCAAGGGAACCAGGAGGAGGAGGAGGAGGTTCCCAGATGTGCCTGCCAGTGCCAGCTCCAGTGGGACAGGCTGAGCACAGCTTGTTCTTCCACTGGGCAAAGCTTCTGGGTGTGATGCTTAACTGAATGTAACTGTGGGGCGAATTTATTTTTCTCTTTATGCTGAAGTTTTAATGTTCTTCTTGAAATGTGTGTGTTACTTGCCTAAACCTCTTTGGGTCTGTGTGTGGCATTTCCATGGGGGTTATTTTTATAAATCCATGTTAATGGCCTTTACTCCTGGTGATCACTTCGGTTCAACACGGTTGAAGTTCATATGCACTCGGCACGGTTGGAATGCATTTTAATTTTTTATGTCACCTGTAAATCCCCCTGCACCCCATTTATTAACAAGTACATGGGTTTAGAGTTGTTAAATAACTGGTTATCACAACTTAAAATCATTCCTGTGATCAGATAGGGACTATGGCAGCAAATAGTCCATTTTGTCAAGCTGAACATGTAAATGACAGTAAATTCCTTTTTTCAGCTCATTTTCCATAGTATTACAGAGTCTTCCCTGTAGACTCAGTTCTCCCTACTGTTGTGCACAGAGGACTGGGCTAAAATGCCAACCTGGAAATTAGGAATTGACTAGTAAAGCTTGTCAGGTCTTGATGTGTTTTGCCAAATGTGAGACCTGAGGACCAAAGTTTGCAAACCTTGCTCGTGTCAGTGGCTCCATTGCCTTCTTAGGACAATGTGCATGGGTCAGTTTGCATAGATTGTATTTTGTGTAATCCATATTTAACGTTAAAGTTAAAAATACTGAACATTTATATATTAAGAGTTGTCTATGATAAAGATTTCTTTGAAAGTATTATATGAAAGTTAATTTGGATTATAGTTTCTCCCTGTCTAATCATTTATCTTACTTTTGTAAAATCAGCCCTTCTATATATTAATACTCTTTATTTCGATCACCCTGCTGCTTGAAAAATGGTATTTTTATATTTACTTGCATCCCATGTATAGCAAAATGTTATGTGAAAAGCAGTATATATAAAATTGGGTATTTTTAATCAGTATTTTTCCCAGCACTCAGTTTTCACGTTAGTCAAATTCAGAAGTAATGATTTTTTTAAAGCACAATCTAATCTTCAATATATATATATATATATACATATATAAATATATACTTTAAAAATGCTCTGTATTTTTAAACATGCACTGTAGTGAAAGCGCTTTTGGGGAACATGAATGTGGTATTGTATTTAATCTCTTTCAACTTTTGTAAATACCTTTTACAAGTATTTTCCATACTGGGCCATCTAGTTTATCCATGGAGGTTTTTGCTGTTTTTTAGAAACCCGTGCCAGTGGCTGCACTGCTTTTGTATCCCACAGAGCATCTCAGAGACAGGAAGGGCTCTGTGTCACCTGTGGGCAAACCCTGGCTAGTGACACCTGTAGGGTGGCACTGGGGCAATCCTTGACAGGTGACACCTGCAGGGGTGGCACTGGGGCAACCCTTGACAGGTGACACCTGCAGGGGTGGCACTGGGGCAACCCTTGACAGGTGACACCTGCAGGGGTGGCACTGGGGCAGCCCTTGACAGGTGACACCTGCAGGGTGGCACTGGAGGAGCCTTCAGCAGGTGACACCTGTAGGGTGGAACTGGGGCAGCCCTTGACAGGTGACATCTGCGCAGGGCAAGGATGGCACAGGACAACCCTGGTGGCTTTGGCTTTTTGCCGTGACTTCCCAGAGCTCTGCCACAGCCCTGCCCATGGTGCCCTGCTGGGAGCTGCTGCTGGGGCACAGGTGACACAGGGACAGCCCCAGCTGGCTGCTCCTGCAGGACAGGACCTGCTCCTGCTCCTGCTCCTGGACCTTCCTGTGGCCACTGGAGAACCCAGCCCTGTGTGAGCAGCGGGCACAAGCGCCCAGGAGGGGCTCTGGCTGCTGAGATTGGGAACTCCCTGGGGTTCCAGGGGCTTTCACCTGCCTGCTCTGGGACCCAGCCTTTAGAATCCTGCAGGGTTCTTCCTGTTCTGAAGGGTTTTCAGCTGCCTGCTCTGGGACCCAGCCTTTGCAATCCTGCAGTGCTTTTCCCATTCCTGAAGGCTTCACCTGCCTGCTGTGGGACCCTGCCCTTGGAATCCTGCAGTGCTCTTCCCATTCCTGAAGGTTTTCATCTGCCTGCTTTAGGACCCAGCTTTTGGAATCCTGCAGTTCTCTTCCCTCTCTGGAGGGTTTTCGTCTGCCTGCTCTGGGACTCAGCCTTGGCAATCCTGCAGTGCTTTTCCCATTCCTGAAGGTTTTTACCTGCCTGTTTTAGGACCCAGCCTTTGCAATCCTGCAGTGCTCTTCCCGCTCAGGCAGGGCGGCTCCTCTGGACGCACACAGCTGTAGATACCCGATGTGTCCTGTGGGATGTGACGCTTTCCCAGTGGTTTTTGGGTGTCAGAGTGCAGTGTACAAACCTGATGTGGCTCAGTGCTGTGCTTCTAGCGCGTCCTTCACGTCGTGGTTTGCTTCTCAAGGCTCGTTGCATCGTCGGTGTGGAAATAGACCAGTATCAACCTTAGCTCTTCGGTGGTGTGGAAGTGTTTAAGTGTGGTTTGCCTCACATACTGATCCGTATTTGGCAGCTAATGGCGTTAAGTGACCATGAGTTCTTTTTGTCTGGGTTGGAAAATAAAAGGTTTTATTGTATCCGCATGTATTTTAAACTTTTTGGATAATTCCATCGACCTGTGATGACAGCACATGTAAAAACCGATCTTTTCCTTTTATTCAGAAGTTCTATTTGCTGTGGTAGCACTTGTTGTTGGCACTGATGGTAGTGATTTCACATCCTGTTTTGTGCATCAGGTTTCATGATTACAGTGTTTCAGTTTGTACAATTGTTTATGTAAAAACGATTTGGTCTGAAGAGATGCAGTGTGTTCACTTCTGATCCTAGACACATACGAGATCCTACTGGTAGTACTGTTAGTAGTTACAACTGTACCAGACTTATTTTTTACAGAGCTTTACATGCCTTTATTTATTCCTTTATCGGACCATCCAAACCATGTACTCCATAGTTCAGTATTTGTAGACCAGTTTCACAAATCAACTTAAGGTATTGTGGCAAAGCTTCGAATAAATGTTTACTGAGACTTTGCACTGAGCTCGAGTGCCTGCTGAGGCTCTGAGGGGTGGGGTGGGATGGGATGGGAAGGGATGGGATCCATGGGAGAGGACGAGGTGGGGTGGGATGGGAGGGAATGGGTGGGATGGGATGGGATCCATGGGACGGGGTGGGGTGGAATGGGAGGGAAGGGATGGGATGGGAAGGGATCCATGGGGTGGGGTGGGATGGGATGGAATGGAATAGAATGGGGTGGGATCGGGGGTCCCCAGTATGGGTTGGGGAGGGGGTGGGTCTCGATTCCGTGGGGCCGCCCCGCGCATGATCCCGTCCGCTCCCGCCCCTTCTCCGCCCCTTTCCCGCCCCTTCCCGCCCTTCTCGCGAGACCCATGTGTCCCGGAAGTGGCGGCGCCGCGGGCCGCACGTGGGCCCGTACCGGGCCGTGCCGTACCGGGCCGTGCCGGGCTCTGTCAGGCCGGGCTCTGTCAGGCCGTGCCGTGTCCCCGCCATCGCCATGGGCCGAGCGCGCCGGCGGCACAACTGGAAGGCGCGGCAGGCGCAGGGTCCCGCGGCCCCGCCCGCCGCCGAGCCGGAGCTGCCGCTGGAGCTGCCGCTGGAGCTGGGAGGTGCGGCCGGGCCGGGCTGGGCTCGCTGGGGTTCCCACCCGCGCTGAAAGGGACCGGAGCTGCTGCCCTGCCTCTGCTGTGTTTTTATTACATTTTAATCGGAAGCGTTGTTGTTGTTTTAACCCCCCCGGGAGGCGGTGGGTTCCCGTCCCTGCGTGTGGCTCTCACCCCACCCTGGGGTCGGGTCCCAGGCTGGGCTCGGTGATCTCAGAGCTCTTTTCCAGCCGAATTCATTCCCTGGCTCCGTGATCTCGGATCAGCTCTGTTACAGCAGCGGCTGACTCCAGGGAGCTCAGGAGTTCTGCTTGGGTCCCTCCCGAATCACTCAGTGGCTCCTTTATTTATTAAAACGGCTACTAAACGTATTTCCTATGTTAAACATTCGCTTTCTCAAACTTCAAAAAAAAACAGGCATTACTTCAAAAAATTATTCTATTCGATTATTCTATTTTTATTATTCTATTAATGCAGTGTTTTAGTATTAAAATCCACTGGTGCCCAGGTGAGGCAGGACGCTGGGGAGTCACCCCAGGGCACACTGTGTCCTGACCCTGGGGGATTGAGCAAAAAGGCAAAAATTGCATAATATTGTTACATAAATCTTGGAGAATCACCCTCAGGACTATAGAAAGCTCAGGGTTATTGAATGCCCAGTTTCGAGGTCTTTTGCCCTTGCTGATGTTGCAGGATTTTCTTTTGGCTGGGCATGAGGGTTGTGTTTGTTAGAAGCAGCTAAATCTGGCCTGGTGCTTGATAAGCCTGCTAAGCAGTGTGCTGAAAATAATCCACCTGGCACGAGTGAATAATGCAACCTTTCCTTCAGATGGAGCAACGCTGAAGGGAATTGACCAAAGCAATGCCCTGGTCCTGCCAGCAAAAAAAGCCAAGAAGAAAAAAGTCTCTTGTGTTGTGCAGCAGCAGAAGAAACCCCTGAGCAAGAAACAGAAGAAAAACCTGCAGAAGATTTTGGAGCAGAAGGAGAAGAAAAAACAGGTATGTTGCTGTTTCTGGCAGCAGCAGCTTCTCAAATCTTAAATTCTTAAATTCTCTTCTCTTAAAATGAGGGTTTGGTATTGGTGAGTGGGGCGGGTGGGTGATGATGAGGATGGTGAGGGGTGTGAGCTGTCAGGGGGTGTCTGAGGTGTGAAATCTCGTGGGTGAACTCTCAGGGGTGTGCAGGTGCTGGGGGTGATGCTGCAGCAGCAGCAGCTGCCCCTTTGCTGGGCATTGGGGCAGAGATGCAGCACCCAGGGGCTGCTGAGGGCAGCTCCAGGGGAGGAGGGCACTCCCTGCCCTCTCAGGGGCTGCAGGAACCTTTGTGGGCCCAGGTTCTGGTTCAGGGGCTGCAGGAACACATCCTTTGTGGGCCCAGGTTCTGTTTCAGGGGCTGCAGGAACACATCCTTTGTAGGCCCAGGTTCTGTTCTGCCCAGATGTCCCAGTGCTGTGATGCATCACTGGCAGTAAATGCTGGTTTTGCATTTTTAAAGCACTCTGTGAAATGGGTGCTGTGAGCACCTGCAAACCTCTCTGCACCCCAAGAGCTGTCAGTGCTTCTGAAACGCTTGTTGTGTATTTTCAGTGTGCAGGTAACAGCTTTTCTGTCTTTGTAAAACCTTTCCAGGCAGAATTCCTGGTCCTGTCAGTGCCTGGACAATGGCTTTCACAGAGGAGCTCTGGTTTTGGAGGCAGGTTCACCCTGTGGCTCACACCTCCTGCCATGCCATGTCCCAGGGCAGGGATTTGAGGCTCCCATTGCTCCAGGCCTCATTCCAGTGGTTCAGTTCCAATCTCTTTTCCTTGCTGCTGTTTCTAGGGTGCAGCTGAGCTGCTCACTGCTCTGATGTCAAGTCCCCATTTCTATTTTTGCTCTGGTACAGGGCTGAAATCTTCACCCTGGAGCAGCAGGAAGCTTTTCCAGCTGCACAGCAGGATTTGCCAGAGCACAGAGCACACCTTGGAATGCTCAAATCTTGCAATGAAATCCTTTCCTGGTCAAAGCAAGCACTGATTTTGGTTGTTTTCCCCAAACAGAGAGCTGAGCTGCTGAGCAAGCTGAACGAGGTCCAGGCTTCTGAGGCAGAAATGAAACTCCTGTACACAACTTCCAAACTGGGGACTGGGGGGCGCATGTTTCAGGCTAAAAGGTAAAGGGATTTTGGGGTGGAACCCTTGCAATTGATCACTCTGTTTGAACAGCAACATCCTCAGCTTTCCCTTGAGGTTTTTTTTTTTCTTGGTGCAAACAGGTTCTTCAGAATGGATGGCGCTAAATAATTTGCTATTTTTATTTTTATTTGCTATAATTTGCTATATTTTTAATTTATTTTTATTTTTATCTGATAATGGGATAGTTATTTTCTTGGTCTTTCCTGCAGGATGAGGATGAGGAGGGTGACACAATCTGCAGGCTTTTAGCAGTTGTGCTAAACTGCAAAATTGGTGGATAAACACTTATTTTCTTGTGCTGGAAGACATCTACTGATGTTGACCATAGCTGCTAGATTTATCAAGAGCTGCATTCACAGATTAAACTACAAAGATGCCCTCAGAAGAAATGGATAAACCTCAGGATAGAAAGGGCTTAGATACAAATCCATCCATCAAAGCCAAGGCTTTACCTGGCAGAGTTGTTAAAACCTCCAGGAGTGGAGATCTGTTTTTTGGGGAAGTCATGTCCCCAAATGTTTGAGGTGCCAGAACACAGTTCACAGGTGGATGTTTTGTTTCCAGGGTGACACAGGAGCCAAGGACTGATGTCCCTGAAAGGATCAGGAGCATCAGCGGTGCCAACAAGAGAAGGCACAGCTCAGGGTCAGAACCAGAGCCTGAGGAAGAGCCCAGCAGCTCTGAGGAGGAGGAGGATGAGGAGGAGGAAGAGCAGAAAGAAGAGCCTGAGAAGTCCTCAGGCAGTGCTGTGAATGCTGCTCAAGAGGCAGAGGCAGGAGTGGGGAGGGCAGGGGCTGAGCAGCCTCTGGCTGGTCCCAGAGCCCCAGAGCCCCAGGCAGCCCCCAGCAGGGCTCCCTGCAAGCCTGCAGTGTTCATCCCTGTGCACAGGACTCCTGAGATCCAGGTGAGGCTCTGGGAGCAGCACAGTGCTTGTAACAGGGGCTGGGCAGGATGGGGGGCTCCAGCAGCAGGAGGGAGCTTGTTTTAGGGTATTAGCATTTATCTTTAGTTTCACATACAGAATCTGTTAACAGTCCTTTATTGTCCTTTGCTGGAGAGTCTTCTGAAGTCCCTTTCAGCTCTCTGCTGTTCTGTACCTTATGCTGGGTGGTTTTGTCCCATTTGTTGTGGGCAGGGCATCGTTCAAGAACACGAAAAGCTCTGCACGAGTCTCAGCAGACAAGGCAGTTGTGAAATGAGTTTTCCCTTGAAGTGCTGTATTAAGAAACTCAAGGGACTCGGAAGTTTCACAAATTACAGTGCAGGGCTTGCCCTCTGCTTGCTGGGAAGCTGCTCTGATGACTCTGGTTCTCAGCCATGCTTGTGTGGAATGGACTGGTGTAGAGATTTCTGAGTCACAGGCTTGCAGAATTCCTTTTGTGGGTTTTATGGTCTGAGGAAGGGAACAGGTTTCAATCCCGAGGAAAACAAAAACGGAGCGAGAAACAATGCAACTAAAATGTGTGTTTTGCACTGTTTAGGAGGCAAGACTAAAGCTCCCCATCCTTGCTGAAGAACAAGTGGTCATGGAAGCCATTAATGACAATCCCATTGTGATCATATGTGGAGAGACAGGGAGTGGCAAAACCACCCAGGTGCCTCAGTTCCTCTATGAAGCTGGATATGCCAGGTAGGAGTTGGATTTTATATGCAGCAAAAGGAATTGCAGGGACAGCATTTTGGGAAAAACTTGTCTGGAATCCATTCATCTTCAGATCAGTACAGATACAACAGACGGGAATCCCAAAGCTCCCTGTCTGTGTTTTCATTCCAACTACAGCTAAGACTGAGGCTGTGTGACTGATGCCATTAATCTAGAGCCTTCAGTGAGAAATCCTGTTGTCCTTTTTGGGGCTGCTGCTCTGTTTAATGAAAACAATTCCTCCTTTTCCTGCCCTCACCCCTTTAGTTCTGGTGGCATCATCGGGATCACGGAGCCTCGGCGCGTGGCTGCCGTGTCCATGTCCCAGAGGGTGGCCAAGGAGATGAACCTGTCGCACAGGTGAGCCTCAGAAAGCCTTGGGGCCTCGCTGGGGGGTGGCACTGAGGTGCTCTGTGGGTGACAAGGACTCTGTGCTTGTTCCTGGGTGTTTCCCCACAGGGTGGTTTCCTATCAAATCCGCTATGAGGGGAACGTCACGGATGAAACACAGATCAAGTTCATGACAGATGGTGTGCTGCTCAAGGAGATTCAGAAGGTAACTTGCTGTCCTCAGGGTTACAAAAAAGGGAATGTTTTTTGGATAGCTGGGAAGGGAGGCCAATGTGGACTTGTTGCCAGTCTTTCAAATCAGAATCCCTCTCAGCACCAGGGATTTAGTTCCTCTCTACCCTTGATATTCCTGCCCAAGCCCCTAAACATTAGCTTATCTTGCTGGGGAAAATGGGAGTGAGAAGAGGCTTGGGAACCAGGCTGCCTTGTGTAGGGTGAGTGCATTAAAGTGAGTGAGAAATGGAGCTGGGGATGGGCTCAGTGCTTGTGGGGTGTCCTGGCTCACATATCCTTGCTGGGGCCTCCTGTGCTGAAATCCATCTCTCCCCTCAGGACTTTCTGCTGTCCAAGTACAAAGTGATCATCATTGATGAAGCCCACGAGAGGAGCATGTACACAGACATCCTGATAGGCCTCCTGTCCCGCATCGTGCCCCTCCGCCACAAGGTGCTGTGATCCCTCAGGGTTAATTCTGTTCTTCACATTCTGGGCTGCTTTGGTGTGTGAGTCTGGGCTTCACGTCAGGGGATGCTGAGCTCTGTGCACAGAGCAGGGAGACAAAACAATTCCTGCTCCAGCTGGGGACCAAGGACAAATGATCCAAACCTCAGCCCAAGAGCACAAACCCCGTGGGCTGGAGAGAGAAAAACAAGGGTGGGACTGCATGGGCTAAAGATTATGAACTAGTAATTAATTATGAATGAATTATGAATAATTGGACAATGAACTGCAAGATGCAAATGGGGCAGAACTGATCAAAGTGAGAGACCCCGTGACCAGTGGGGCATTTTGGGACCATTTCGGTTCATCTTGGGTGCAGCCCTGGCTGGGCTCTTGTGCTGCCCAAGGTTTATCCATTCAGGCCTTCTAATAAATCCCTGCTTTATTCTTTAACTCTGTCCAGCCTCTGCTCTGGGTCAGCCTCAGGGCATCAGGATGGGCAGGGCTCCTGCTCTGGACATGGATGTGCAGGGGAGGGAATTTTCCACATGAAGAGGCTCTGTGATGTGGAATTCCAAGGAAATCTGACAGAAATAACACTCAGTTAACACATTTCTCTTTCTGTATGGTTGAAGAGGCACAGAGCCCGCACCAAGGGGGAAATAGTACAGATCAGTACCAAGTGGTGACTTTTCAGGCCAAATCCAGTTCATCTGAGACTTGCAGTGTAGAGAATTGAATTCCAGCAGCCTGGGGGAAAGCAGGGTGTTAGTTGCTGGTTGGGCACAGGGTGACAGATGTGTGTCCCTGCAGAAGGGGCTGCCCCTGAAGCTGATCATCATGTCTGCAACTCTGCGTGTGGAGGATTTCACTGCCAACACCAGGCTGTTCTCTGTTCAACCTCCTGTCATCCAGGTACTGTCCCCTCCCTGGGAGCCTCCATGAAACCAGTGACAAAACAGGGGCACTCTAATCTTTCCAGTTGGTGCTGAAATCTTTCAGAGAACCAATTTAAAAACAGTCATTTTGTTTAGGCTATTGTTTCTTTTGGGGCTTGGTGTTTTTCTTTCCACCTTTATCAGAAAACCACCCTGGCAGAATCTGATTATCTTGAGAAACTCTTAAGTTATGGTTCAGGAGAACTAGAAAGCCTCAATCTGAGTTGATGGTGGGAAAGGGGGAAAAGCTTTGGTTTCTAGCATGGTTTTATGGTGGAGCAGACAACACCAGTGATTGCTGTGGGCTTGGTGTTTTGTAGGGTACCAAACCCTGGATGTGAACAGAAATACAGGGTGAGCTTTTCTGGCTGTCCCATGCAATCATTGTGTGGAGTTATGACAGCACACAAACCCTTTATTGTATAAATACCTTAATTTGGTGTTTGCTCTCCAGGTAGATGCAAGGCAGTTCCCTGTAACTGTTCATTTCAACAAGAAAACCCCCCTGGATGATTACAGTGGGGAGTGCTTCAGGAAGGTGTGCAAAATCCATCGGATGCTGCCTGCAGGTAGGAGAGCTTCACTGCTCAGAGCCTCTCACATTGCTCATACTGAACATGACTAAAGTTTGTTGTTGTTGTTGTTGTTTTTTCCTTTTTCTTATTTTTTTTTCTCTTGCAGGTGGCATTTTGGTGTTTTTAACAGGCCAGGCAGAAGTTCACTCTCTGTGTAGGAGATTAAGGAAAGCATTCCCATACCAAAAAAACAACACTGCAGGTAATGCTGTAGAAACTGTTAAACTTCAAATTATCCTGCTGAGAAGTGAGCTTGTTTTGCGTCCAAAAATGTGAAGTTTTGTTTTAAAACCACCAAAGACAAGGTTTGGGGAAAGTTGTGGGTGATTGTCATGACTGATGTTAAATTTTGTGCTGGTTTGAGTTTGGGAAAAAATCCTTTCCAGTTCCCCTCTGCCTTCAGTTTGCTTTTTCCACACTTTGCATCCCAGAAAGGTGGGAGTGTCCCCAGACTCCTCCACCTTTCCTGAGAGAGTCCCACTGCTGTTTTTCAGGAGGAGAGGATGACAAAGAAGACTCAGTGGAAGAAATCAGGAAATTCAAGAACTCGAGGAAGTGGAGGAGAGTCCTGGTAACGTGTGAGGGGTAGAGTTCCTCCAAGAGGCAGCGGGTGCCTCCCTGCAGGCAGCTCTGCTCTGTGGCTGTGCCTCTCACCAGCTCCTCCAGACCTGCCTGAAGCCCACAGGGGCCCCCTCAGTGCTGCTCTCACTGCTGCAGGGTCCTGCTGAAACTCTGAATGTCATGGGCAGGAGATTGATTCAGGTTGAGCACTGACCACTAAAACTTGAATGGAAGGAGCTCCAGACTTGCTGGCTGCTCCTCATCTCACCATTTGTTACCCAAAATTTGGACTGGGTTTGAGAGAGAGATGAAATTCTAAGACTGACCCATCTTGACAGAAACTTTTCAACGTTTGTTAGGCACATCTGGATTAGGAGGCCAGTTCTCTTCTTTCTAAGCATGTTACAATAAATGACAATATATAGAGGTGGAATGGGATTTGGCATTGTATGCTTTTGCAATGCCTCCAATTTAAAAAATGTCTCATTTGGAAATACTTTATTTTGCACCTGAGAAGGCCTAAGAAATGTGAGTCTCAGCTTTGCTTTTAAAGCAATGCAAGGTGCTGCTTGTGTCCCCCTGTTAATGTGCTGTTTTCATCTTCCCTCTCTTTCTCAGACACTCCCCAAAATTGATCTGAACAATTACTCTGTGGTGCCACCAGATGAAGGAGATGAGGACAGAGACTTTGACAGCGATGATGATGCTGCAGGCTCTGATCTTGACCTGGACTTAGGAGATGGAGACTCAGAAGAAGGTTTGGCACATGTGAAAGAAGGAATCCCTGTCCCCTGTCCCCTGTGAAAGGAGTGACTTGAGTTGTTTGTCCTGTGCTGAGCTGTGGCACCAGAGCAGCAGTGTCATGGCAAAGTTGTTCAGGCTTTCCAGTCCCAGTTACTGGTACCAGTTTGTACCAATTGCTTTCCTGGTTTTGGTGAAATGGTGTTTGTTCAGATGTTGCTGGGACTGAGCAGTGTTGGTTTGTTTCCCCACAGATGAGAAATCTGACTCATCCCTGCCCCTGTATGTGCTCCCACTCTACTCCTTGCTGGCACCAGAGAAACAGGCAAAGGTAAAGTGATTTATTGTCACAGTGAGCTGGAGATCTTACAGATAACAGTGATCATTGTCTGAAATCACAGCTGAGATGAAATTCCCATCTTGGACTGTTCTGTCAGCTGGAATGGCCCAGTGGGCAGGTTGGGCTGGGGTGTCCCTGATGTGCCACTCCAGCAGGGTGGGACAGGTGATCAGCCACAGCCCTGCAGGGTCTCTGCGTCCATCCTGGCCCTGGGCAGGTGGAGATGCTGCTGCCAGCAGGCAGCTTGAGCAGATTGCTGTGTTCCCTGCTGTCTCTGGGGGCACCAGCATGTCTGAGCACCACTCAGTGACTCAGTGCTGCTTTGTGCCCCACCTGCAGCCCCTGGGGTCGTTTCTGAGGCTTAACCCAGCTGGACAAAGAGCTGGAGACAGGGAGTTAGGGCTCTGCTCTGACTCCTGCCTTCCCCTTGCGGTGCCATCTACACTGCCATGCCTTTGCAGCCCATCCAAGACCACTGCCTGTCCCTTTCCTTGCTCTTTTCCTTGCCTTTTTCCCTGCCCCCTTTTCCCTGCCCCCTTTTTCCCTGCCCCCTTTTCCCTGCCCCCTTTTCCCTGCCCCCTTTTCCCTGCCCCCTTTTCCCTGCCCCCTTTTCCCTGCCCCCTTTTCCTTGCCCCCTTTTCCCTGCCCCCTTTTCCTTGCCCCCTTTTCCCTGCCCCTTTTCCTTGCCCCGTTCCTTGTCCCTTTTCCCTGCCCCTTTTCCCTGCCCCCTTTTCCCTGCCCCCTTTTTCCTTGCCCCCTTTTTCCTTGCCCCCTTTTTCCTTGCCCCCTTTTTCCTTGCCCCCTTTTCCCTGCCCCGTTCCTTGTCCCTTTTCCTTGCCCCCTTTTCCCTGCCCCCTTTTCCCTGCCCCCTTTTCCTTGCCCTTTCCTGCCCCTTTCCTGCCCTTCCCCTGCTGGCACTGCCCTCCCATGCCCACCCCTCTCTCGCAGGTGTTCCGCCCTCCTCCTCCGGGCACCAGGCTCTGCGTGGTGGCCACCAACGTGGCAGAGACGTCCCTGACCATCCCTGGCATCAAGTACGTGGTGGACAGTGGCCGGGAGAAGCGGCGCTGCTACGACAGGATCACGGGGGTCTCGTCCTTCAGGGTGTCCTGGGTGTGCCAGGCCTCGGCCGAGCAGCGCGCCGGCCGCGCCGGCCGCACCGAGCCCGGCCACTGCTACAGGTCAGCCCTGCTGCCAGCACAGTGCCCTGCCTCAACAGCAGGGGTGTGCCTGCCTCCCCTGGAATGGAAAATGTAAACCCCTAAACCCCCCCTTTTCCAAGTTGTTACAGGTTTTAAATTAAGGGGCTCTCATGTGGCGGTGTTTGAGGGCCCCAGGATGAGGGAAGAGATGAGAATCTTGGCTCCGTGTTTCAGGAGGCTGATTTATTATTTTATGATAGATATTATATTAGAATTATATATTAAAACTATACTAAAAGTCTCAGGGTCTCTGCTGCTCAGAGTGACCCGAGATGCATTAGAAAGTCTCTTTTCCCAGCCTGGCACTCAAACTCTTCAAAGGAGTCAGAACTCTTCATTTCTCAGTCTCAAGGTTGTTCATTGTTCCTCATCTGTAAAATTCTTTCTCCTGTCCAGCCGAGGTCCTCTCAGCAGGACACTCAGAAGCACTCTGCCTCTCTGGGATGGTGTTATCTTTTTATACTAAAATCTACCTGGACAATATTTGCAATTACTTCCCAATACCTGTCACCTATGTTAGACAGTGAGCTTCTACTCTAAATCAACCTAAAAGTGCCACCATCACAGCAGAAGATGGAGGCCAAGAAGAAGAAGGAGAAAGGCTGGACACACCCATATTCCTCCATCTTGTCCCCTGAACCCTCATTCTAAAAACCCCCCAAATCAATTTTTTCACCCTGTGATAAATTCACTATCATTCTACTTAAACTTTCGTGGCTTGCAGATCTTCATATAAAGGTTGGTAATTGTTTTTTCCAAGGGCTGAATCAAAGGCACAGGGGTCTTGTGCTCTATGCCAAGGTCTCTGAGCCCTCTGGGCAGGGGCTTGACCCCTCCAGGGCAGCCAGAGGAATTTCCTGGGTTCTGACATAAAAGAATAGAAGAAAAGGTTTCATTAGAAGGCTTGCAAGGAATAGAAAGGAATGATAACAAAATCTTGTGACTGACCAGAGAGTCTGAGACAGCTGGACTGTGATTGGCCATTAATTAGAAACAACCACATGAGCCCAATCCCAGATGCACCTGTTGCATTCCACAGCAGCAGATAACCATTGGTGACATTTCGTTTCTGAGGCCTCTCAGGTTCTCAGGAGAAAAGATCCTAACAAAAGGATTTTTCATAAAATATGTCTTTGAAACTCTCAGGCAAAAAATATGGGAGCAGGGAATAACAGTTCTTCAATAGGGAAGAAAATAAAAAAAGATAAAAAATGCAGTGAATTAAAACAACACTGACAGAGTCAGAACACAGCCTGTGGGTCAGGGTGTTGGTAGCAGTCTAACTGGAGATGTGGCTGCAGCCCTCCTGCATTTCTCTTGCTGTAAACTCTTATTTTCATGGTCAGGTCAGATTTCACCACGGCCAGGTGGATTTAACTCTGAGCCAAGTTAACTTGTGAATAAGGCAAATACCCCAACCTGTAAATAATGATATGATGATGTAAATACTATCCACAGCTGCCTTTTTTTAATCCTTTGCTAGTTTTTCCTGCATATCTTTTGAGTTAAAATTTAAGTATCTAATAATACTTCTGGTCCACCAGGTTATACTCTTCAGCAGTTTTCATGGACTTTGAGAAATTTTCTGCTCCAGAAATAACGAAGCGACCAGTGGAAGACTTGATTCTGCAAATGAAGGCTTTAAATATAGAAAAGGTGAGTTGGAAAGGGCTTTGTACCACAGCACCCATTAAAGTGGTGGCCCTTAGGAGCCAGAAACAAACAGAAATGTATTTTATGGTCATTGCTTGAAGCTGTGCCTTGTGGCAGAAATTCAGATCCTGAGAGTCCATTTTGGTTCTGCACATTGCAGAAACTGCTCTGAATTCCACTAGGCCTTAACAGACATGTTTGTTAGAGCTGTAAATGCTTTCTTATATTCTTAGAGGTTAAAAAAACCCTGTCTAAACAGGGTCTGTGTTCTGGAGATACTGGAGCACTTTCAGAGAGCACAACATTTAAATCAGACCTTCAGCAGCCTGCCCTGGGCGGTGCCCGCAGTCAGTGGGTGCTGGAGGTGATTCTGCTGTTCCTGTTTCCTCCTGTTCTTGTTCCAAGCATTTCCTGCCATTCTGTGTCCCTTCCTTTCGCTCCTGGCAAACATCCTGAGTGTTTTTCTTTGTCCCACGTAACCAGAGGGGAGGATTCCACTCCCTTGCAGGGCTCCTCGCTGTGCTCAGACTGTTTCCCAGAGGGTGCTGTCAGTGTGGGCTGAGGGGCTGTGCTCTTGTTTCCCTAGGTCATCAACTTCCCATTCCCAACCCCTCCTCCCACGGAAGCTCTGGCAGCAGCTGAGGAGCTGCTGATAGCCCTGGGTGCCCTGAAGGAGCCCCCCATGACAGGAAGGTAATGCCTGTGATGTCCTGCACTGTGGGCTCTGCTCTGCTCTCATCCCACACCCAGGGATGTCCTTTGGCTCACAAACTGCCACCAGCTCAGTCTCTGGTGCCCTCTGTTTGTGTGGGCAGGGAAACACCTGCTGGGAGCCCCAGCAGGGCTGCTGGGAGCTGTGGGAGGAAGAGGAACCTTCCCCCTGACCTTGGGGACCAGCACACAACAAAACCTGAGAAAACACCTCCAATTAATTGGGCTGCCAGAACGGGGAGCACTAACCTGTTCTCAATCAAAGTTACCTCGTGACATGAGCTCTCTTTTCCCTGCCCAGGCTGAAGCAGCAGCTGGCAGCAAAGCTGAGCTGCCCCATCAGTGCCCTGGGCAGGGTGATGGCCACTTTCCCCGTGGCTCCCCGCTATGCCAAGATGCTGGCCCTGAGCAGGCAGCACCAGTGCCTGCCCTACACCATCACCATCGTGTCTGCCATGACTGTCAGGGAGCTCTTTGAGGAGCTGGACAGGTGAGTGGCTGAGCCTGCCTGTGTCCCAGTGTCACAGCAGTGTCCCTGTGTCACAGCAGTGTCCCTGTGTCACCCCGTGTCCCAGTGTCACCCTGTGTCACCCCGTGTCCCTGTCACCCCGTGCCCTGCAGGCACAGCTCTCACAGCTGCTGCTCTGTGTTCCTTGCAGGCCAGCAGGCAGTGAGGAGGAGGCAGCCCAGCTGAAGAGGAGGAGAGCCAGGTTCTTGCAGATGCAGAAGGTCTGGGCTGGGCAGGGGCCCATGCAGAAGCTGGGGGACCTCATGGTGATGTTAGGTAAGTATCTGTAAGTATCCTTTCTGTATTCTTTAGTATATTTTAGTGTAGTATTCTTTAATATCATATAGTATCTTAAAATAATAAATTAGCCTTCTGAGAGCATGGAGTCAGATTCATCATTCCTTCCAGCCTTCTGTAAGTATCCTTTCTGTATTCTTTAGTATAGTTTAGAATAATAGAATAGAATAGAATTCTTTAATATATATTACCTTAAAGTAATAAATTAGCCTCCTGAGAACATGAAGTCATCATTCCTCCCTTTGTCTGGGCACCCCACAAATACAGTAGCAACCCTGAAATGACTCATAGCCTGGGACAGTGCTGTCCCTCTGCCTGTGGGTTTCATGAGGAGCTGACAGTGACCCCCTGTGTCCCCCCAGGAGCAGTGGGGGCCTGTGAGTACTCTGGCTGCACCCAGGAGTTCTGTGAGCAGAACGGGCTGAGGCACAAGGCCATGCTGGAGATCCGGCGCCTGCGAGGGCAGCTCACCACTGCAGGTGAGGGGCTGGGGGGAAATGCTGTGCTGGGTCTCCTCTGGGGGCTGGCACAGCCACAGGGAGCTGAGTCCTGTCCTGCTGCACCCCCTGTCCCCTGGCTTTGCCCGCAGTGAACTCGGTCTGCAGGGATGCTGGGCTCTACGTGGACCCCAAGATGGAGCCCCCAACAGAAGCTCAGGTCACCTACCTGAGGCAGATCGTGCTGGCAGGGCTGGGGGATCACCTGGCCAGAAGGGTGCAGGCAGAGGAGCTGCTGGATGACAAGTGGAAAAATGCCTACAAGGTGAGCAGCTTGCCTGGCCTCAGTTCCTCCTCCTTGTGTGGCAGAAGCCTGTGCCAAGCCCAGGTGTCTGGCTGGGTGCAGCTCTGGGATGTCTGTGCTGGCTTCCTCTCTGTGGAACTGGAGTTTGCAGTGTTGCCATTTCCTGGTGTTCATGTAGGAAATGTTATAAAAGAGCTGAGAAGTACCATGAGTTCATCCTGTGTACCATGAGACATCTTGCTTGGTGTCTGCAGAGAAGGTGAAGCAGAAAATGATGGGGTTATTAAAAACCTCCATCACTTCAAGAAATCTTACAGATGTACACCTGAGAGAGGCTGAAATGAGGTGCAGTGAGGACATTGGATTGTTAGTAACTTACTGTGCTTCAATCTTTGTGCCTCTTTCAGACTGCACTCCTGGAGGACCCAGTGTTCATCCACCCCAGCTCAGTCCTCTTCAAAGAGCTGCCAGAGTTTGTGGTGTACCAGGAGATTGTGGAGACCACCAAGCTGTACATGAAAGGTGAGTGCTGTGTGCTGAGCAGTTCACACTGCCTTGGCAGAGTGTTTTCCCCTGTGCTGTGCTTTCTGTGTGACTCCTGGGATTTGGATCCTTAAGGCTTCCTTCATCTGGATCAGGAGATAAATCGGCCTTTTTTTTTAATTTATCTGGCAGAATTAGCTGGAGCAAAGCTCAGCTTCTGAAATATCTGCTTTGCCCCAGCCCTGCCAACCACAGCTGCCTGCTGCTGATCTCTGAACAGGTTTTTTATAGCATAAAAAGTTTGAAAAGAATTGAGGACAAGTAAATCTGTGGAGATGAGACCCTGACCATGCCCTGCACCCCTGGGGCTGCCAGTGAGCTGTGGCCCTTGGCAGCAAACCTGCATGCAGGTGTGTTTTCCCTCCTCAGGTGTGTCTGCAGTGGAGCCTGAGTGGATCCCTGCCCTGCTGCCACCCTACTGCCACTTTGGGAAGCCTCTGGAGAATCCCCCTCCCTCCTACTGCCCTGGCACAGGCCGGGTGCGCTGCCACAGACCCAGCGTCTTCTGTAAGTGTCCCCCAGGAGCTCCTGCCTCTGCCAGGAAGGCCCAAAGAGGGGCTTTGGGCACCTCCACGGGGTTTGTAGCCTTTAAATATTGGTATTTCCCACTGAGATGGGCACCTCCACGGGGTTTGCACCATTCAAATATTGGATTTCCCACCGAGATGGGCACCTCCATGGGGTTTGCAGCACTCAAATATTGGATTTCCCACTGAAATGGGCACCTCCACGGGGTTTGTAGCCTTTAAATATTGGTATTTCCCACTGAAATGGGCACCTCCACGGGGTTTGCACCATTCAAATATTGGATTTCCCATTGAGATGGGCACCTCCATGGGGTTTGTAGCATTGAAATATTGGCATATCTCACTGGGATGGGCACTGGGAAGGCTGGCAGTGCCCTCCCCACTTGTGGCCCCTGTGCTGTCCCCCTGCCTGGCAAGGTGCCCTCCTGGGGGAGCAGGGAGGGACCTGGGCTGTTTTGTGTTGTTTGCAGACCGGGTGGGCTGGCAGCTCCCTGCTGTGGAGGTTGATTATCCCCCAGGAATCGATCGCTACAAACACTTTGCCAGGTTCCTGCTGGAAGGGAAGGTGAGTGTGCTCCAGCCACACCATTTTCCTCGTGTTACCATTACTTTTTTAGCCAAATTTTTGGAGGAGATGAACCTTATGGCTTCATTGTTTTGTGCCTCCCCGTTGCTCGTCACTTGCTGGTGGATGGAAGAGTTTGTTGTGGTTGATGAGGTGGGGAAGGGATCTTTAAAACCCCAAAAAAAAGCAGGAAAAATCAGTATTTCAGTGAAAGACACTCCCAAATTTAAGTCCTGGTTTTGCAAAGTAAAAAAAGCCAATAGCCCATGTCTTTGTCCAGCCTGGGACAGAAGAATTGTCCAACAAGTCAGGACAAGATTATGGACACGGGGATGGGAGGAGATGGTGATGGAGAATATGACATGGGAATCTGTAGTAGCACAAGTTCATTGATGGTTGTTATCATATCACAATTAATTTACTTTATTCATTATCTAATTGTTGTAACCAATCTTCCAGGTCATTAAAAAGCTGAGTTCTTACAGCCAGTGCCTGCTGTCCAGTCCCCTCATTATGCTGAAGACGTGGTCCAAGTAAGTGGTTAAAAACAAACCTCAGGCCCTTGTCTCCACCAAACACTTTTCAATGCCTTTCTAAATTTTAAAAAATTCAATGCTGAGAAGGGTGGTGGAGATTGTGATCTTGGCAGAATGGGTTTCCTCACCAGGAAAAGCTGTGTCCCAGGAGAGCTGGTGGTGGTGAGGGCCGTGCAGGACACGCTGGGCTCTGCTGGGCTCTGCTGGGCTCTGCTGGGCTCTGCTGAGCTCTGCTGGGCTAATGAGCATTGGTTTATTGCTCCATTTCTCTGATTCAGACTTCAGCCCAGGACAGAAGCCCTCCTGCAGGCTCTGGTTAAAGAAAACTGTGATAATCGTGATGCTTTGGTGGCTGCATGGAAGAAAAATCCTAAATGTGAGTGTTCTGCTTGCCTAATTATCAGTCATGTCAGTGGGGTACCTTGAGCACTATTGAATTATAATTTCAAAAAATGGACTATTTCACTTGATAAGCTCCAAATATTTCCTATTTTCTTACCAGAAGCAGTAGTACCCTGTGCTTGATTCTTGTGAAAAATGACAGAAACCACTTCAGAAAGCAACATTTATTTTGTATTTTAAGATTTTTTTTTTTCTGTAGTTGTAACCACAGTTAAAATGTACAGACTATGGTAGTACTGTCCATGGATATATTGAAGTTTTTTCTTCCTGGCAAAATGGATTTTCTTCAGTATTGGGGTGCCAGATGATAAGAATTCTTCCCAGCAGCAGCAGCAGATTCCTGTGCTCACACAGATTCCTGTGGATGCTGCCACCTGTGCCTGCCCAGCAGTGGGTGCTGGTCCTGGCTCCAGTGGGTCTGGTGCTCCCTCAGGGGATTTTTCCAGCCCAACTCAGCGTCTGCTCCTCTCCCCCTGCAGATCTGCTCGCAGCCTATTGCCAGTGGGTGCCCGAGGCCCTGCACCAGGAGCTGGCCCTGAAGTGGCCACCAGTGGCCCTGTGACCCTTGCTGCTGATGGACTCCTTTGCTCCAGGGTGTCTGGAGAGCTTTTCAAGGGTCTCCTTGGAAATGTGAAACAGATGGACTCACCAACTGTAGGAATACCTTTTTGTAAGCTTTCCCAGAAGCCCTGCCAGCTGTTGGGCTGGTTTTTCATAATATTAATGTTTGGATAATTTTATCCATTGTATTTTGTGGAGATTTTTCTTTTTTTTTAACCTGAAGTTTGTCTTTGGACTATATTAGTCGTATGAGCTGTAATAAATATGTAAAATTCTTGGTCTGGATGGGAGAAATGTTTTCTGTGTGGGATACTGCAGTGAGCAGAATATCAGAGCTGTGCAGGCGCCTCTTCACAGGTGTCAGACAGAGCCTGGGCAGCAGCTCAGGAGACAGGAAGCACAAAAATGAGGAAACTCTTGGGTTGGGATAGGAATGGTTTAATTAGTGAAGGGAAGATTGAGTTTACCTTCCCCTTCACCTGAATCTTTTGGGTCTTGGTAAACCCAGTGCTCACTGTGCTGCTTGTGGGCTGCTGCTTGTGACACTGCTGCAGGAGAAAGTGTGGACAGGGACCCTCCTGTCCCTGTGTTCTGAAGGGAACTGGCGCAAGAAACTGGCTGGATGTGTGTCCATAATTCCAACGTGCTTCAGGGGAGAGGCCAGAGCACAGGCAAGCATTAAAAACATCTAAAGCTCAAGAAACAGCAACTTGAGATCTGCAGCCACAAGGAAAGCAGCCCGTTGGTGTGTTTTCAGTCAAACACTGGGTTTTGGGGTTTGGGATGTCCCCAGGCAGGAGGGTGCTGGGGGTTCCTGACAGGGCACCTTTTTTTAGCAGGAATTGCAGCACAAGTCTGCAGATTCTGCTGCGGGGAGGGAAGAAAATCAACAGTTATGGAGTGTATTGGGAAATTTCGGCTCTTGAAAATGGGGCAGAAAAAAGCTAAAACTACCGGCCATGCAGGGCAGGGGCAAAAAAAACTGGAGATGCCGGGGATTGAACCCGGGGCCTCATACATGCAAAGCATGCGCTCTACCACTGAGCTACATCCCCTCGATGGAATCTGCTGTGCTCGTAGTATATACAGCGATAGCGAGAGCCGCAGGCCGAGCCTGGTGGTGACACCGCGGTGATAGTGCTGTCATCCCGCGTCCCCCGAGCCCCGCGCTGCGCTCCGGCCGCGAGAACGGAGCGGAACAGCGCCAGCTCCGTCTGAGGCGGGACTGTACCTTTATAGAGTCAGCTCAAAAAGCACTGTTTATAGCCGTCCTCGTTAGTATAGTGGTGAGTATCCCCGCCTGTCACGCGGGAGACCGGGGTTCGATTCCCCGACGGGGAGGTGTACAATATTTTGCCCCCGGATGCCATTTTTTGTGGGTGGTACCGCGACGGGGTTTGTTTGCGACGCCGCCGTGGAATCCACGCCGGAGGGGCCGGACAAAGCCGGCAGAGCCGCGTTTTGTGCCAGGGGAAGGGAGCGGAGTGCCCTGGGGTGCGTGCGGAACACCCCGCTGCTGCCGATACCTGGGGGCTCCCCGGTATCCTCGGAGTGGAAATGCCAGTGGGAAGGTGCGAATCCCCGGATAGTCCCGGTACCGGGCGGCGGGACCCGCGCCGGGAGGACGGGCACCAACCGGGCAGCGGCGCCCGTGGGGGGCGCGGGGCGGAGTCGTATCCACGGCCAGCGAGGGCGCTCTTGCCCGCCGAAATAGCTCAGTTGGGAGAGCGTTAGACTGAAGATCTAAAGGTCCCTGGTTCGATCCCGGGTTTCGGCAGAATTTTTTGGGTTTTATTGGTTTGGTTTTTTTTTTTTCCTTCTTATCATCAAAACGGTTCCTTTTGCTGCTGAGTGGAGGTAGCAGGGGATGCTGTCCCTGCGTCGGGCGGCTCAGCACGTGCCATCGTAGGCGCTCCACGTGCGGGATTTTTGTGTCAGGCGCCGGTTCCCGAAGGGCGGCGGTGATGGAGCGTGTCCTGCGGCCGCCGCTCAGGTATGATCTGGTCTCCGGAGAGAGCGCTTGTCGCCGTCCTCGTTAGTATAGTGGTGAGTATCCCCGCCTGTCACGCGGGAGACCGGGGTTCGATTCCCCGACGGGGAGGTAAGCGATACTTTTGTTCCTTTAGTTTATTTTTTTTTTCCTCACGGATTTCTCTGATTTTCGGCGGAGCAAAACCATTCGGTTTTCTGTGTGCGAACCAGCACGTTCCTGTCTTTTTGAGGGCTCCCTGCGGATGGCACCAGGCTCTGTGCACCGCAGCGCTGCCGGAGCTCGGTGCTGCCGCTCCCCGCACCCGGGCCGGCTCAGCACAGAGCTGGCCAGCGGGCAGGGAATGCAGGGCAAGCAGGGGGATGTAGCTCAGCGGTAGAGCGCATGCTTTGCATGTATGAGGTCCCGGGTTCAATCCCCGGCATCTCCACGTGGTTATTGCTCTTTTTTCCGTTTTTTGCTGATGTTTTATCCAGTCAAAGTCACTGCGTCCCGCTAAGAAGCAGCAAACTAACAATGCGGCCGAAATAGCCCCACAGTGGCACTTCCCAGCGGCATAAAATGATGTTTTTTGGCTTTTTTTTCCCATTTGGTTCTCCTCAGGCCTGTGCGAACACACACAGCTTTGTGTCCCACTGGTGTCCCATTTGTGCATTAATGCACACAGGAGGACAAAAAGAAGCACAAATCATCAAACCCCAAAATGCAGGGGGACAGTGGCCACTCGTGCCAGGCTGACACTGCCACACTCCAGAGCCTGGCAGAGGTGCAGCCCTGCAGCCACACTCAGCTCAGGGGCTCTGCTCCACATTCCCAGAGGCAGAGGGGAAGGACAGAGGCCAGGACACCACAGCTGGCTGCACTCCTGAGCACTCAGGACCTTCTCCTGGCTCTGCAGTGCCCACTCCCTCTGCTGTCCTGTCAGCCCTGAGCTCTCAGGGAAACAACCGCCCTGCTTCGAACTCCTCGGGCTCATGGGGAAACTCTGTGAGGCTGGTAAAGCTGGGAACCATAGCACAGCTGAGAGGTTTGGTCCAGAGAGACCAAAGCCCATGCAGAGCCTGCTTGAGACAGCTTTGATGGACACAGATCAGTGGCAGCTGCTCCCTCTCACTGCCTGGTTACCAGCAGCAGCGGGAGCTGCCCGCTGACAAATACAAAGTGACATTTCCTGCCATAGTGGCTGGAAAGCTCCTTGTGCTGTTTATTTACTCATCTTACTTCCAGTTGTTATTTTGAGCCAGTGTTTGGCTACAGCGCTGCTAAGTGTGAAGATCCCTGTTGTAAATTACTCCCTGGCAGCTACACTTCTGGAATGTGCCCTGCATGTCAACGTAAGAGACAGTTTGTAGTAAGAGGCATGCAGTAATAGACTTTTTGTCACAAAACACTTTCCCATGTGCCTTTTGGATGATTTTCTGACCAGTCCTAAGTACTCACCTTGTAACTAAAAGAACAAGCTTAACATTATTAAGCTTAACATTATTATTCATTTTCCGCTGAGGAAAGACCTAAACCTGGAAGGATTCTCCAATTTCTGATGTTTGTACACTCTCAATGCACAGCATCAGCCACGGAGCACTGAGAAGTAACCAAAAGACTTCTGTGTTTGTTTTTTTTTTCCATCTAAATGACCGAGTGTTTGAGATTATTATCATACTACAGCTGTGGTGAGCGTTAATACAAACACAAAGCAGCAGAGGCCAAAGAGCTCCCCAGAGCATTCCCCTCCATGTGTCAATCAGACACAGACACTTTTCCTCAAACCACAAAGCTTTTGCTGGACCTCTGCTCCTTTCCTGCTGGTAAGCAGCCCCGGGTGTTATCAGTTTCCCTTCCATTTTCCTTGGGCGCTGCCAAATGAAGGATTTTGTGGGCAAATCGAACCGAATGGCACGGCCTGAATCTTGCAGACAAAGCTCCATTCTGTTCCCAGCTGTTGTTTGGAGTTGCTGTGCAGTTTGGGTTCTCTCACACAGAAATAACACTCGAGGCGTCCCTCAGGGTAAAGGGAATTCCTTCCCTCAGGAAATCCCTCATGGTGTGGCCGCAGGCAGAGCCGGCCCTCACCTTGCCCTAGGGGTAGAAGCCAAGGAGGTGTTTATCATCCAGGGGCCCAATTGCAGGGTTTAAACCCCTGAAGATAATGAAACTTTTTATGTTTTATATAAATAATACTCGAGGCGTCCATCGGCATAAAGCCACGAACTCCTTCCCTCAGGGACCCCCTCACGGTGTGGCCGCGGGCAGAACCGACCCTCACCTTGCCCTAGGGGCAGAAGCCAAGGAGGTGTTTATCAACCAGGGGCGCAATTGCAGGGTTTAATCCCCTGAAGATAATGAAACTTTTTATGTTTTCTACTTTTAACGTGCGGCTGTGTCTCCCAATTGGGGTCACTGAGATGGCCCAGCCGTGGCCCCGCTCCGGCGGCTCCAGGCCGGGTTTTCCCGCCGCTCCCCGTCCCGCGCGCGGCAGCCACAGAGCACCCGCGCGAGGCGCCGATCCCTCCGCGCCGCTCGGCCGCGCTGCCCCCTCACCTAACGCAGGAGAGCGGAGGCGTGCGGCGCGAGGAAAATAGTGCGCAGCGGAGTGATCCGAAGGCGGGGGCGGGGCGCCGGGGGCCATATAAGCACCTAGCGGAGGGATGCGTGGCGCAGTTGGCGCTGGGTGAGGTTTGTGCTGTCGGCTTGGCCGAGCGGCGCCGCGGTGAGAACTGGGCGGGAGAGGGCCTAGATACGGGCTGGGCGTCCGGGCGGAATAGAGGGGTGTGTGCGCTGAGGAACTGCGGCTGGGGGCGATGGCGGACAGTGATGGCGGGGGGAGGGCTGGGACGTTGCCTTCCCCTTTAACGGCAGCACCGCGAGGCGGTGGCGGGCGAGGGCCGGGCCGAGCGGCCACTGGCAAAATGGCGGCCGCGCAGGCGCAGCGGTGCTGCAAGATGGTGGCGAGCGCGCGCCCCGGGCGGGAAGGGCAAGTGGGTGGAGACCCCGCCCCTCTATGGTTGTGGGCGGGGCTTGTGCTGTGACACGGACGGGGCGTAGCCCCGGATACGGGGAGCATTTCCTAAAGCACGGCGGGTTTTCCCTTTTCCAGGGAAAAATGCAGATCTTCGTCAAGACCCTGACTGGCAAGACCATCACCCTTGAGGTCGAGCCCAGTGACACCATTGAGAATGTCAAAGCCAAGATCCAAGACAAGGAAGGCATTCCCCCTGACCAGCAGAGGCTGATCTTTGCTGGCAAGCAGCTGGAAGATGGCCGTACCCTGTCCGACTACAACATCCAGAAAGAATCCACTCTGCACCTGGTGCTGCGCCTGCGGGGTGGAATGCAGATCTTTGTCAAGACCCTGACTGGCAAGACCATCACCCTTGAGGTGGAGCCCAGTGACACCATTGAGAATGTCAAAGCCAAGATCCAGGACAAGGAAGGCATCCCTCCTGACCAGCAGAGGCTGATCTTCGCAGGGAAGCAGCTGGAAGATGGCCGCACCCTGTCTGACTACAACATCCAGAAAGAATCCACTCTGCACCTTGTCCTGCGCCTCAGAGGGGGCATGCAGATCTTTGTCAAGACCCTGACTGGCAAGACCATCACCCTTGAGGTGGAGCCCAGTGACACCATTGAAAATGTCAAAGCCAAGATCCAGGACAAGGAAGGCATCCCTCCTGACCAGCAGAGGCTGATCTTCGCAGGGAAGCAGCTGGAAGATGGCCGCACCCTGTCTGACTACAACATCCAGAAGGAGTCAACTCTGCACCTTGTCCTGCGCCTGCGCGGTGGTAACTGAACCAGCAGCTGTTGCTTCCAAATAAAGGTTCCCTGCACTTGTTCATTCCAATAAAGCTGTTGCATCTGTAAAAGTCTGTGTCCCATGTTACACGAGCAGCCGTTCGTGACATTGCCCAACCCCAGGTTTCTAATAAACAATAATTACGTAGCTTTCCACAGACAAAGGAGTTGCAAAACTGCCTTATGCAAGCAAGGCTTCCACATTCCTGGTGGTTGTAACTAATCCCTCAGCTGGGCTTTTCCTGGGGTTGTATAAGTGCTCTGATACCTGGCTGCAGCTCAGTGCCCGCCTGCAGATGTTGTGCAGCTGTGGTGTTGTGTAAGCAGGGATGTGCAACGGGGAGCTGTGGATGCTCCCCAGTCCAAGGGCTTTGAGATAGCTCTTGGTTGCCCAGCAACTGCCCTTATTTTGGGATTAGTGGAGGAACATCAAAAGGGTGATCCTGCAGCTCGGTCACAGGATGGGGTAACAGGATGGTCCTGCAGCCCTTGGGCTTGGGAAGTGTAGATCCCATCAGTTATGGGCTGGACTTGTTTTTTTGTCAAGCTTAATGGCATTAAGCAAGCAGTAGTTTCAGATGTACTTATTGGAAACGTGAATGTGCTTCATTCCAGCTGTGTCCCAAATGGAAATGCTGCTGAGCTGAGTTGTCACAGAGCAGTTCCTGTGTGCTGCAGAAGCCCTGGCAAAAGGGAAGTTGCTTCTGCAGTATTCGTAGGGGTTGCAGGCAGGGCTGATGAGGAGTTAACCATGACTGTGCTGGGTGTGTGGAGAGGAAAAGGGAGAGTGATACAGAAATGCTCTTTCCCGGGGTGGGGACATGGACTCACCTGTGGAAGAGGATGTGGTGGGAGCTCAATAATGGTCTCAGCTGGTGGCTGCTTCAGGGGGCACAAAGGGATCTTACACTGCCTGGGTGGGGAAGCAGGGTGTGGCTCCGGTAACACCAGTTCCTTTCGCTAGTCTGCCCTGTACAGAGCAAGTTCAGAGCACCAAGATCTGTGATGTGCCAGAGGAAACATTTGAATGCTAAAGAGCTAAATGCTGTGTGGGTGGGAGCTGGGGCTGTGCCATCCTGGACATCCTGTCCTCCCCCACAGGAGTGCCCCGGGCTCTGCCCACGCTGCCCCGGCTCCTGAGCTGAGCCCCAACAACTGCAGGGAGCAGCTGGCCATTGTGTGAGCTTTCTGTCCTCTGGGACAGCACAATTCCCAAACTGAGCACAGCTCCCTAAACACAAGTGCAGGGGATGCTGTCTCTGGAATGCAGGGAGCATAACTGCAGTGGTTCTGACTTGAAGGCAACTGACTGCCATTGGGGAGAGCTGCAGGAGGACACAGGGTGTTTGATGAATGTCAAAGCCTCCACAAATGACTACATAGCCATGCTTTAAGAAATCCTTTTATTTTCAACGTCTCAGTAAAAACCCTTTTCAATGTCCTGTTTAAAAACCACGATGCTGTAATGGCCTGGAGCAGGCTGCAGCCAGGCAGAGCAGCAAGCCTGGAGGAGAAACCTGTGCTGTGGCCTCATGAGCAGGGTCAGCCTCTGTTGACCACACAGGAACAGTGTGAAGTTGTGCCAGGAGGGTTGGAATGGGTGTTAGGGAAAAGTTCTCCCACAAAGGGTGGGCTGGACAGACATCCTGGGGCTGGCCACAGCAACGAGCCTGCCACACTCCAAGGTGAGTTTGGACAACACTCTCAGGCACATGGTGGGATTTTGGAGCTGTTCTGTGCAGGTTTTTGACTGGATCCTTGTGGGTCCCTTCCAGCCCAGCACATTCTACAGTTCTGTGACCTCTGCAGGGTTTGAGGAACCTCAAGGCTCAGTGTGGCAGTGCCAATGCTTCAGAGGCAGCACCCGCGAGCAGAGACCACAGCTGGGGTGGGATCAGCCATGCAACAGCAAAATCTGATGAGAACAGCAAAGCTGCTTGTCAGCTTTAAGGGAGTGTTGTTCTAACCGTGGCAGAACACGCTGTTCCCAGAGATCTTCTCAGGTCGTGTTGTTCTGCATTGCCTCAGGGAATCTCCTGGATTTTATTGGGACATTTTGGATTTGAATTCCTTTCACGGCGTTTCTTTGTAAAAGAATGTCTTTATAAAAGCAAATCCAGTGCCTACTTTGCGCTGTTCTGAAGGCATTGCTGCTGGGAGAGGGGCCCATCCCACAGTGGAGACCAGCCAGGATTGAACAGAGACATTGGTTAATTGATCTGGTAATTAAACAGAGGCAACTATCAGGGTAAAAGGTTTAGAAGTGGAAAAAAAAGACCCAGTTAAGGGTAAAGATACAAATGCAAATGTTCCACTGAGGTGGGGGCCATGGCAGGAGGCAGGTCCTGTGCTGTGCTGGGCCCTGCCTGGTGGCAGCCATGAGATTGTCCCCTCTCTTCATGCAGGTCAGTGTGTGGCAGGTGGAAGCACTCCAGCTGCCAGATGTGTTAGCTCAGCTGGGACAATGGGATGTTGCACATGATTGATTTAAAACAGCCTGTCACAAACTGGACTCTTTATTTTCTGCTGCCTTCTAGATGTATCTGGGGATGAGTCTCAGCGAGGCTTTTATTCAGGGCCATGTTCAGATGCACAAGATGGACAAAAGACTCAGTTTTTTGGAAAAGCAGAGTTGGGTTAAATGTTAAAACAGAGGCAGGTTAATGGGTGATGGATGTTTCCTCCTCAGGCAAGACATACATATATATACATATACACATGAATACAAACACGTTTATGTATTTTTTTTTGTCTAGTGACAGAACAAGAAGGAATGGCTTCAAACTGGAAAAATAGGTTTAGATCAGATACTAGGAAAAAAATCTTTACTGTGGCAATGGTGAGGCACAGGGACATATTTCCCAGAGCAGCTGTGGCTGCCCCTGGATCCCTGGCAGTGCCCAAGCCCAGGTTGGGCGGGCTGGGAGCAGCCTGGCACACTGGAGGTGTCCCTGCCCATGGCAGGTGGATCGAGATAATCTTTAAAGTCCCCTCCAACGCAAACCATTCTATCCTACAATTGCATGACTGAGGGATATTTTATCTATCTATGCATTTATTTATATATTTCCTCTCAGTATTTTACCGTTTTGCCCATTTTTCCGTGCTCACACACGCGTTTCCATTGACGCTCGCTTTCCCTTTCTCGTCGCGCCTCCCGCGGGGGGGGGGCGTGGCGTAGCTGTGGGCGTGGCATTCCGCCACCGGCCCCGCCCCGTCCGGCACGGCCCCGCCCCCTCAGCCGGGCCGGGCCGGGCCGGGCCGGGCCGCGGGGCCCTCCATAAAGCGGCGGGGCCCGCTCCGCTCCCGGGTCCGCTCCGCTCCCGGCTCCCGGCTCCGCCCCGCCATGGCCGTGGCTCACCGCAGGCTGTCCGTGGGGCTGGGGCTGGCCGGGCTGGCCTGCGCGCTCCTGGGGGGCTGCCTGCTGCTCCTGGGGCCGCTCATCATCCGGCAGCAGGTCATCAAGGTCAGCGGGGCGCGGCGGGGGCTCCGCTCGGTGCGGGGTGCGGCGCGGAGCGGGATGCGGTGCGGGGTCGCTGACAGTGGAGCTGGAGGGTGCGCTGGAGGGTGCGCTGGCGGCCGTGTGCGGTGCGGTGCGGGGCGAGGCTCGGTGCGGAGCTCGGAGCGGTGCGAGGCGAGGCTCGGTGCGGGATGTGGTGCGGAGCGGGGTCGGTGCAGGGGCCCAGGGGGATGCGCTGGAGGCCGTGTGCGCTGCGGGGCTCGGTGCGGGGCTCGGTGTGGTGCGGCCGGTGGCCGGAGCCGGTGCGGTGCGGGCTGGGGCTGGTGCGCCTTTCCCTTGTGCAGTGCGGTCCGGAGAGCCGAGCGCTGGAAGAGGCAGCGTCGCTGCTGCAGCTCCGAGCAGCCTCAGGCTCTTCCTCTGGACAAAATGCGGGTTTGGGGTGTTCCACCCTTGGTGACAGTAAATGTGCCCGGAGTGAGCAGGTGAAGCAGCCCTGGGCTCTTTGCATCGCTGAGATTAGCTGGGGATGCCGTGCTTGGCAGAGCATCACCCTCAGCACCGACAGTTCCTCCCTTGCCTCCTGCCTCCACCTGCAGCGCCAGTTATTCCTTTCATAAGTAGATGAGCACGCTGCCGGGCTACACGTGAGATGCTTTCCCAGCTGGAAACAGGAGCTCTCCAGAGGAGCCCTGTGCACGGAGCAGCCTCCAAGTTATCCTCTCTCCTTCAGAAATAAGTCCTTCAGACTGAAAGCCTGAAGAGTTGCTTCTCTGAGGACCTGTTTTATCCACAGGATAGGTCCTGAGGCTGGAGAGGGTTTGTCCCCAAAATGTGGGGCTGTGGATGGGGTTGTTGCTGTGTTCAGTAACTCTGCAGTTTTATGAGCCGGCACTCCTGTCCCTGCTGCTGGGACACCTGCTGTAATGTAGAGCTCATCCCCACATTTAGCCAAACGTTTTTCTCCCTGTCCAAGGCAGGGATGCGCTCCCTGCCTTGGCCTTTCTCCAAGCTTCCACCTACCCAGGCCAGCCCCTGAAAATCTGCTTCTGATGAAAGAGGTGAACAAACACCTCGTAGCCAATGGCTGGCGCCACGCGAAAGGCTCTGCCGAAAATGACCTACTTAAACTCACCCCTTGCAAGGGCAGAGCCACACAGCCCTGTGCATCAAACAGCAGAAAGCCTTTGTTCAGCTTCAGGACATCAGGAACTGGTACCTGCAAATAAAAGGCTGAATGGCCCCTGCAGGGCAGAAATGACACTTCTTGTGCAAAAGCCTCTCTGCCCTCTTTTTAGCTAATCCTGATTTTTTTCAACCTAATTAGCTAAGTTCTGATAATTTGCCATGAGAACAGAAGATGAAGAAAAGATCAACCCTTGTATCTCCTCCCTTCATCTCAAGCCCTTGGTCTCCCTATCTTCAACATGAAACAAAATTACCCTGAGCTCCTTTTTTTTCTATTTCACATTAAGCCTAATAACTGAGTGATGACAGGTGATGAGAAACACTCAGGTCCTTACTGAAACTCCTGGGCTGGCCTTCAGTGTGGGTAAGAGGAGCTAGAAGGGCTGGGGTTGGGCAGGTAAAGGCTGGTTTGCCCGTCCTGGCCTCCTGAGCTCTGTCAGGATGGTGTATCCCGATGGAAAAGCACTTACTTATGGACAGGTGGTTGTTACCAGGATATCTTTGGGTGAAGTCTGCAGGGAAAGCAGGGAGCTTGGAGCCTGCCCCATCTGTACTGGGCTGCCTGTGGGGTTGGCCCTGCAAAACCTGGGGAATTTTGCTTTTCTGGGAGCATCTGGAATGGCACAGACCTGCACACGGTGAGGCTGCACCAGCTCATCCCTCTGCTCCCCTTGGGGGCTCGGATGCTGCCCTGGCAGCAGGAGCAGCACGGTCCTCGCCGAGGTAGGAGGGTGCTGAGAGGATGTGGAAGGTGAGGTCTGAGCTGCTCCTCCCAGTCTGCAGGGCAAACCTCAGCTCGGTTTTACTGAGCAGGGTGCTTCCCTGCCTCCTGGAGAAGCAGGATTCGGATGCTGTGCTGGAGCTGCTGCTCTCCTGGCCCCGTCTGGAGCTGATGGGCAGTAACCAGTTCCTTTCAGTTCCTCAGGAACAAAGATCAGCCTGGTCAGGAGGGGTCAAACAACTCAGTGACCCTTTGCAAGCCATCTAGTTGACAAATACTGTGCTTTTATTTCAGACACATGACCGTGTTTGTTTTGACCTAAAAATAGCTTAATTTAAAGCTCTTTTACCCCGTTGTGGGGATCTTAGGAGTACCTTGAGCTGGTGAGCCCAGGTGGGGAGGGAGCTGGGAAAGGCAGCAGGGAGCTGGGATGTAGCTCCATCTCACTGGGTGCTTCTTATAAAAGTAAATACATATGCAACAAGTGGTCAAGGGAGTGCAAGACAGAGCAAGCAGCTAAAGGAAAGGAGATGTTCTTGATTGTAAACCATTTGAGGGAATCAGTTGTAAAGCAGACTCAATAAAGATCCGCCCTATTACTGTTCCTTTGCCATGAAATCCTTGAGGCTGGCAAGTGGTGGTGGGAAGGGTTTGCTAGGTTAGATGGGTTAAACAGCATTCTGGAGATGTGTTCCCAGGGATTGGGGTGGATGAGTGGCTTGCAGGGGCCTGCTGCTCACAGGTAGCTCAGCCTTGCCATAAAATTCCTCAAGAGAGAACAGGTGGTATGGGAAAACCTCTGGCACCTCAACCCCCTGTGTCAGCAAATATGTGCCCAGTGAGGGGGAGCTGCTCCAGAGCAGGGGCTGTGGAGCTGCTGAGCTGCACCAGCACAAAGCCCACATCCCTTCTCCTGTTCATGGATCAGCCCCACTTTCATAATCTGCCTGGGTTACCTAAGCAGGGACAAGGATCTGTGCTCCCAGGAGAAAAGATTGTGATGGAACACATCCAAAGTGGGTGTTCAAGAAGGAACTGGCTCCTGCAGCACCCTGGAGGCAGGGAGGGAGTGGAGGCAGATGTGCCCTTGTACCAGCTCTGAGCTGGGGAGGGCTTAGGGTATCTCTGAACTCCTGCAGGCATTTCCCAGCACTCAGGACAGTGATATGGGAACAGGACTGTGCCTTGCCTTTGACCTGCCTCATGATCAGCTGTGAGTCAATGCAGGCTGGCAGCTGAGAGCAGGCAGGGGTGTCCTGGACTGTACTGCCTTGCCATCCCAGTTCTCCATCTTCTTTCTGGGAATCTGGTGGGCTCTCCCTGCTGGTACCCAAGCAGTTGTGAGGATAGCTGTGCCAATTCTTGCTTGCTTTTAGCTGTGTGGAGCTGCCAAACCCCCGAGCAAAGGCCTTTGGGACAGACAAGTAAAACGTGCAGAGTAGTGAATAATTCAGAGCCAAGCTTGCAGCACATCAAACACTCGGAAACCCTGTGGGCAGGATTAGGAGAGTTAAGCCTGAATAAATAAGCCAGCAGACATCCTGGCTTCTAAGCATAAACCTGATGCTTCTGCACACACAGGATTTCTCACTGTATATCTAGCTGGGTTTGTCTGCCAAAAACACCTGGATCCTCTGGAGAGCATCTGTACCTGCCACCTTCAGCTGTGCCTCACACTGGGCTGGGGGTGGATGTGTTCACCTGCAGCCACAGAGCCCAAATGTTGTGTCCCTTGATTATTTTTTTTTGCCTTACAGAACGTCAGGATCGACCCCAGCAGCATCTCCTTCCAGATGTGGAAAGAAATCCCTGTCCCTTTCTACTTGTCTGTGCATTTCTTCGAGGTGCTGAACCCCAAGCAGGTCCTGCGGGGACAGAAGCCAGTGCTGAGCCAGCGTGGGCCCTACGTGTACAGGTCAGGTGCCACCTGTGCCCCAGCCTGGCATGAGCCTGACCTGTGCTGCCTGCCAGGCTGCTGCCTGGCTCCCCTGGCAGGAGGACAGGGCATCAGCAGGCTCACTGAGAGCCCAGGGGCTCTGGGTTTTGAAGGGACCCAGATGTGCTCTGGGTTTTGAAGGGACCCAGATGTGCTCTGGGTTTTGAAGGGACCCAGATGTGCTCGGGGTTTTGAAGGGACCCAGATGTGCTCTAGTTGCTCTGATCTTGCTAAAGACACAGGCAGGACCTCTGGCCACTGAGACAGGGAGGTTGGTAGGTGCTCCACTGAGTTGTGGAGCTCAGCCTTTTTCTGGGGCTTGTTGGGCAAGCAGACCTGGGCTGATAGAGTCCAAACATGGGTGTGAGGGGTGTTGGTGTAGTGGTGGGTGACCCTGTCTTCAGAGTGCTCTTCTTTTATCTTCACTGTGCATTTAAGAGCCCAGCTCTTGAGCTGGAGTCGCCTCAATATCAAATTTATGGGCCAGCCTAAGTCCTTATCTAACATGATACCTGAACATGCCCAGCTTGAGTGCTCTGCTCATGGGAGCCAGCATGGAGCACTACCACTGGGTCAGGCCCACACACAGCAGGACTGGGCCTGTTTGAGGATGCTGCCCAAAGCCCCAGGTGCTTCTCAGCACCTGAAAGTGATTGATGTTGAGTTGAGTGTGTGAACGCTGCCATGAGCAGTGATCTTCAGTTTATTAGTACCTACAGCAGC
This sequence comes from Agelaius tricolor, assembly GCF_023055355.1. Classification (NCBI taxonomy): domain Eukaryota; kingdom Metazoa; phylum Chordata; class Aves; order Passeriformes; family Icteridae; genus Agelaius; species Agelaius tricolor. The sequence continues at coordinate 1,760,949 of NW_027269280.1, forward strand.
CGGGTGAGGTTGAACAGCAGCCTAAGCAAGCTCATGTGGGAAGCTTACTGGTTAATCCAAAGCTGTTTGAGCAGTGTGGGGGGACACCTGCAGTATGTATGTGCCCTTGTTTGCCCTGGCCTTGCCAGGTCCCCCCCCTGTGGTTCTGTATGTTGCCATTGCATCGCTCTCCTGGCTTGGGAAAAGCTTCACTTGCTGTAAATAAGAATAAACAAAGGGGCAAAGCTTATTAGTGTCCTTGTGTTCCTGCTGAGCAAGATTAGTGCCCTTCCCTAATGTGGGCTGTAAAACAGAGGCTCCACAGTGGAGGACTTTGTTTTTGCTGGTGAGCTGAGCTCCAGCTGCTCCAGGAGCAGTAGCAGGGCTGTGATGCTGGGGACAGAGCCCTGCAGCCCCCCTGTGGCATGAGCTCTCAACTCCACAGCACTGGGCTGGTGCCTTGAGAGGCTGCCTAGAACAGAGGCTGGGCAGAGTTAAATTAATAAAGCAGAGATTTATTAAAAGGCCTTCAAAGGATGCACCTTGGGCAGTGCAGGAGCTCATCCAGGGCTACACCCAAGCTGGACAGCATTGTCTTGTGTTTTCACACTTTTATGAGTTTTGGTCCATTTCCATATTGGTTTAATTGTCTGATTCCAGCTCCAGGTTGTGCAGTCTCATCCTCCCGGTTTGCTCCCCTCCATTCCCTGTTGTTTGCACTTTTTGGGGCTGGAGCTGCAGCTGTCCTTGGTTCTGGGGCTGGAAAAGGATTGTTCTGTGGGACTGATCTGTGAGGAGAGCTGCTGACACTTTATATGGCGTTCAGAAATGCACACTGACACAGTACAGAATCTGGAAAACATGAAAGCTGAGAGGCATCAGGCAGCGTGCAGGACATGGATGGCCTGAAGCCCTGAGGAGCAGCAGGGCCATGATGCTGTGTGGAGGCTGCCCTGAAGCCAGGAGCCATCCCCTCTGCTTGGGAGCAAACCCCTGGTGGCACAAGGGGCGTCTTGGCTGCTCCTCTCCTGTGTGCATCTCCTTTTGGTGTGTGGGTTCTGTGGCTCTGGTGTGCCTGGACACCTCTCTGGTGTGCCTGGGCTTCACAGTGGCTCTGGGTGAAGCAACAGAGGGGGTTCACAGTTTTGTCTTCAATTTCTTGGGTAATGAGTTGGGAAAGAGCACTTTGTGTCTGCAAGAATCCAACCTGTCAGGGGTGCCTGGCTCCTGGGCTGCCCTCTCCTCCTGCCAGACCCTAACCCTGCTTGGGGTGGGGGGTTTATATCTGCTTCATATCTGTTCCCACACTGCCTCCCCAGCTGCCCCATGGCTCCTCACTGGGCTTTGGTCTCCCCCAGCAGCAAGCCCAGGCCTGTGCAGCCCATTCTGGCTCGAGGGGCTCTGCCTGGGGGTGGTTGCCATGATCTGCCATCTCTTTGCAGGGAGTACAGGGTTAAAACAAATATCACCTTCCATGACAACGACACTGTTTCCTACCTGGAGTACCGGCACCTTTTTTTCCAGCCAGACCTGTCTAATGGCACAGAGGATGAGTACATTGTTGTGCCAAACATCATGTTGATGGTAAGTGCTTCTTGCCTGGATGGGTTCCACCTTCTGAGCTTGCAGGGCGGGTGGTGATAGCCAGCATTGAATTACTGAATCACTTTCTTGTAGGGCTTGGGGCTGATCAAGCAATGAGGTGGTTAAGCTTATATAATGCAATTTTCTGCTTTGTGGGTGTTAATTGTTCTGTTAGGCTGCTGCTGTTCCAAAACCAGAGTGTGCAGAGCAGCTGGTCTTGAGTCTGCGGCCTCATCTGAGCATCCTGTGGGGAAATCAAGCCTGGGAGCCCTCAACTGCTTTCTTCCCCAACGAGGAACAAATGAAAAACCTCAGTCTGCCCAGAGCATTCCTCTGGGGCTATGGATGGGAGCAGCAGAACGATTTGGGTTAACACCAAAAATGCTTCATCTTTGCTAAAGATGGGCCTCTCATCACAGACATTTGTTTCCTTTCTCAGGGAGCAGCTGTGATGGTGGAAAAACTGCCAGATTTTGTGAAGCTTTTGCTGAGTGGAGCCCTGGCTAGCCTGAAGCAGGAGGCGTTCATGAACCGCACCGTGGGCGAGATCATGTGGGGCTACGAAGACCCCCTGATAGATGCAATAAATATGATTATTCCTGGCCTGCTCCCTTTCAAGGGGAAGTTTGGATTATTCATGGATGTAAGTGTTGGTTGGGAATGCTAAAATCCCAGCAATATTGATCTTGGGGTAGCTCAGACACTGAGCTGAGCAGAAGCTGATGGGGCAGCCAGAGTCAGGCACGTGTGGTGTGCAGGAGATTAAACAATCATTCCTTCCTTCTCTCTGCAGTTCAACAACTCCAACTCGGGGCTGTTCACAGTAAACACAGGCATGAACAACATCAGCCAGGTTCACATGGTGGATTCATGGAATGGGCTCAAGAAGGTGAGAGTCTGGCAGCCAAGCCTGAATAATGGGGAGTGCCTGCTTAAAGCAGGGTCAGCTGAAAGCTCTGGTGTGAAGAAAAGTTTCTACAGGACTTCAAGTGCTGCAATTTCTGTTTCAGCAAGTTGCCAGGAGGCAGCCATGTGGCAAGGGGCTTTTCAGGAAGCAGTAAATTCATCTCCTCATGGGTTTTTCACTTGCACTCCCTTGAAGTGCTGTTGGGGCTGGTTGCCTCTAATGGTTGGAGTCTCAGGCTCCTGTGGCCTCTGTTGAAGGTGTTAAATGCTCTCGTTTTAAAGGATGCTTTACTCTTCCCTTGTGGAATTCTGCTCCAAAGTAAATCAGCTGAATGTAGGATCAGGGCAGGGGGATCTTGTCCATCAATTGTTTGGCTCACAGAATCATGGAGGGTGGAATACATGCTTAAGATAGGAGAGAACATTGGTGCTGCTGTGGAAGCAGCGTGGGGTGCTGGACATTCCATGCAGCTCATCCCTCTGAGTTCTCCTCTCTCCACCTGTCCCACAGGTGAACTACTGGAGGAGCAGCCAGTGCAACATGATCAACGGGACAGCAGGGGAGATGTGGCCACCCTTCATGTCCCCAACCTCCCTGCAGTTCTACAGCCCTGACGCCTGCAGGTGAGGCCACAGCTGCCAGCCTGTCCCCATGCAGGTGGCAGGACAGGCTGCACCCGCCCTGCACACACACAGGGCTCAGGAATTGTTCCTGTAGCTGAAGGTCAGCTGCAGTTGGGGTCTGAGTTATCTCTGAGCTTTGCAAACAGAGTAGTTGTCTCATTGTCAGCATCTTGTGGTGTCCATAAATACCTTCCAGATCACTGGACATGTCCAGCTTGCCCAGTTTAATCAGCACAAAAGAGCCAGATGTGGTTATCTGATGTGGATAAGATGTGGGCAGTTAGAAGGAGAAGTAAGGGTTGTCAGAGGGAAATGGAACTGTAACTGCAGAACTTTCAGCTGACTGGACACTTGGAGAAATTATGGCTGGGAGGAAATTCATGCTGCCATTTCCAGGCTCTTTCTTCTTCTTTTTTTTTTTTCTTTTTCTTTTTTTTTTTTTTTTTTCCCTTTTGCTTGTGTAAGACACCCTGACCTTAGCTGATCACCCAGGGGTTAAAGTACCCCTCAGAGCCAGCCTGTGTCCCTGTGCCTGAGGCTGGAAGGAGGGAAGCAGGCACAAAACCCCTGTCCCTGGCCTGGGAAGACGGTGTAATTCCAGCTTTGTAGATAGTGCTGCAAAACAAGCAAGTGCTCATGTTGAACGGAGAACAATGAGCAGTGAACAAACAGCTGAGCTGGGAACAGCACAAGGGTTTCTCTGCACAAGGGACATCAGCAAACACCAGAGTGACCTGGAGACAGGAATCTACAGGGAAGTTTACCTGTAGCTGGAGTTTAAACACATACCTGTTCCTGTTTGGGGACCTCTGGAACAGGGCATGTTCCAGTGAAGGGGAGGAAACCCAGCTTGGTTTCTTGTTGGCACAGGAGTTTCCTGTCACACAGAACTGTGGGGAAGTGGCTCAGCTTCTCACACAGTGCTGTGTGTCCTCCCCAGCCCTCTGCCTCAGCCTCTGCTGCCAGTCACACCCATCAGCTGGGCTCAGAGCATTCCTGCCTCTGCTCTGTGCACATGAAGTGTGGCTGATGCTGAGAGGCAGCCACCAAGGTTTTGTCCTGCTGCTGGGCTGCAGCAAGCTCTGCCTCCTCACTGGGAGGTGAGCAGAGCCAAGAGGCCCATCTGAAACTGCTGAACATGCCCTGAACCCCCATCCTTGCTCCCAGCACGAGGAGGGACCATTCCTCTGTGGGAATGAGCATCCCCTTGGCCTGCCCAGGCTGTCCTGGCAGCCCACTGTCACCCATTCTGTGATTCTCTCTCCCTGCAAGCCTCACTCAAGTGTGAAGGGAGCAAATTTTTGTCCTGGAAAGTTGCACCAAACCTGGCCAGCAATATTGCAGCACAAAATCAACAGCCTCTAGTAGGATGAAAAAAAATCTTGCTGTGTCATGTAGGGAAATTTTCCACTGCCCTGGAAGTCTGCTGCTGGAGTGGGCCTGCAAAAGAGATTTATCCAGTGTCCCTGCCCTGTAACGGAGCACCTCAGAGCCAGGGCTTGCATAAAGTGGGTATTATCTCTTGGAGAGCAGCCCTGGGGATTACTGCATGCCTTTAAACAAATCTCACCTGGATAGAACAAACAGACAACTTAAAAGCCTGTGGTTTCTCTCCCTGACTAGTCCTGACCAACCCTTTAGATGTGCTTAAAACATGGAAAGCAAAAGGTTTAAATCCTCATTCCCCGAAGCACTGCCGAGGCTTTATCTTGATCTCAAAGTCTAAGTTACATTGCAACTGCATCTTATCCAGGCAAGATAAGAACCCACAGCTGTGCTGGGAGCCTGTTGGCCAATGCTGATCCCTCTCCCCTGAACCATTGCAGATCCTTGACGCTGGTGTACGAGCAGGCTGGGCAGTTCCAGGGTGTGCCCACCTTTCGCTTCGTGGCACCCAAAACCCTCTTTGCCAACGGCACAGACTACCCACCCAACGAGGGCTTCTGCCCCTGCCTGCAGTCTGGCATCCAGAACGTCAGCACCTGCAGGCTCAGTAAGTCCTTTCCCCCATCCTGGCTCTCCTTAATGGTCCAAAATTAAATTTGAGATGCAACAGAAGCTTGATTGTCTGGAAAAACAGCTCTAGTGCCTCCTGGGCTGCTGAGAAGTACTGGTGGGCTCTCTGCACTCCCACAGGTCTCTCAGCAGTGAGGGAAAGCCCTTGTGCCTGATCTTCAGTGCCCAGCCCTGTGAGAGCCTGGCATCTGTGGGAATACAAATACCCACGGGGTACAGTGGGAGCATTGCATCCCCTGGGCGGCTGGGGGGAGCAAGGAGGAGGCAGCCCACACAGCTCCCAGATTAAATGTTAGCTTTGGACATGGAGAGTGTGTGTGACAGGCCAGACTGGGTGTCCCTAGCTGGTGTCTGGGCACAGGAGGTACCTTGGCATGGTGGTGGGACAGGGTAGGGGGTCCTGAACCCTCCCAGGTCAGTGGAACAACCGGCAGGGAGGGAGGGGGTGGAGATTACTAGCTGGGAGGAGAAGTTATAAAATCCTGTCCAGAACAAGTACTGCAAGGCCTTAAAGACCTCAAAAAAAGCTTTTAGTTGGGTGTGGAGCAGCTTAAGATGCCTTTAATCTCCCCCAGATGCACCGATGTTCATTTCCCACCCTCACTTCTACAACGCCGACCCGTCCCTGGTGAACGCGGTGGAAGGCCTGCACCCCACCAAGGAGCAGCACGGGCTTTTCCTGGATGTGCACCCCGTGAGTGAGCCCCCCCAGGGTCCCCCCTGACCCCAGGGACCTGCCCAGCCCGGGGGGGACCCTGCCATCAGCCGAGTGCTGGCACCACTCTGCTCTCGTGGCGCTGATCCCAGCAGGTTCCAGAGTGCAAAGACTGGCGAGGGCATGTGCAGATAAAAATGTCAAAGCCATAAACTAATTGAATAATTAGCCTGGCTTCTAGAGAATTGCGGAACTAATTATAAACATAATTGTTTCGATAAGCACAGTGAAACTCTTTCTACTGACTCAGGCCTATAACACCAGGAGGTGTATCTGGCAGCAGCCCAGCTCTGCCCCAACTCTGCCAGTGCACATTGCCATGAGAAATGGCTGGCAGAGCCTGAGGACCACGCTGTGCCTCAAGCTGGCACCTCCATTTCTGGGCTGGCACCTCCATTTTTGGGCTGGCTTCTTCCCCTCTCTCAGCCTGCCCATCTGGAACTGCTTTTGCACTGGGCTGCTGCTGTTACACCCCTCCTGTACCCCAATGTGAGGGTGAAGTTGCCACTCCAGAGAGGTGATTTGGGCTGTCCTGAGGTATCCCTGTCCCAGCTGCTGATGGCAAAGGGACTTTGAGATTTTCCACCCACAGCCTGTGTTGTGTGAGGTCAGTTTTTCTAAATGTTCAGTGATACTTGCTCAAGCAAAAAAAAACCTGTTTCCCTCTTGAGGTGAGGTAAACTGTGTGTGTTATCTCGACATTGGGTTCTGACTGCTTTTCTTATCGCAGTTATGAAAATCTAATTAAGTTTATTACAGTATCAAACATCTCCTGATAACAGTACAGTTAACTGTGTTTTTATCTAGCTGCAGGCTGCTGACTACAAACAGGGACGGTCCAACAAAAATTCTCTGCTTGTAAAAATGTGTTGCAAAACTGCAGAGTCATGAGAAACCAATGTCTTAATGGGTGTCAACATGACCAGCTTTGCAGTGTGATGTTTTTCATGGGCTTGGAATGTTGGACAGGGTCTGTTGGTCCCAAGAAGTCACTGATGAAGTGTTCCCTTCCTCTGCAGATGACAGGCATCCCCATGAACTGCTCCATCAAGCTGCAGCTGAACCTGTACATAAAGCACGTGTCTGGTATCATGTAAGTGCTCACCTCCCAGAAATGTCCATCTGCCTTCCCTGAGCAGGGAGTTCTGCTGGTGCTGAGCTTGCTGCAGAGTTTACTCTCTGCAGAGCTTTACCATGGGCAGTTGTGCCATTGCTGGAGCCAGCTGGCTCCTGTTGAAACATCAGCCATTGCAGTGACCACAAATTCCATCCCTTAGCAGTGCAGAGAGTGGCTGCCTGTTTGCTCAGCTGGGGCAGTGTCCCTGTCCCTCCTCACCAGACAGCTGAGGGAGGGACTGTTCCTCCTGCAGGGGCAGGAGCTGTTCTCCTCCATGTGCTGCCTCTCAGGAGAGGCAAACCCACTCTGTGTGTGGGGTAGAGAGTGAAACCTGTGTCCACAAGGCACTTCCAGCTCTGTGAAAGCAAACAGGAGGTCTCTCTAACCAGACTATGTGGTGCCAGATGTTAAATAGCAGCAAGGGTGAGAGTGTGCTCTTGCTGCTTGGGCTGAGGGGCAAAGCCCTGCAGAGAGCCCCCATGGTGCCCCCCAAGTGACTGAGACAGGAGCTTTAGAACTTGAGCATTCTGCTTCCCCGAGTTCCATCTCCCTGGAGCCCAGCTTTGGGATGGCACTTCCCAGGCAGTTAAACCCCCATGGAAGCACAAGCTCTGCTCCTGCATGGAAAGCACCTGGTCCCCAAGGTGGGAGCAGCTCACTGGAGCAGCAGGGATTGCCACCCCCTCATGGTTTCCTGGCCTCTGTCAGTCTGTCACACGTGTCCCCTCAGGAAGAATTGTGCTGCTAATTGTCACCTGATCAACCATAAACCTAAGCTTGTGTTTATTTTTTCATTTTCTTCCCCCCCCAGTCAAACAGGGCAGATTAAGCCCGTGGTCCTGCCGCTGCTGTGGTTTGCAGAGGTGAGCTGCCTTCCTCAGCCTGGTTCTGCAGGGCCTCTCCTGCTTCCCCATCACCCAGTGCTGGGGAAACTCCACTTTGCATAAAGCTTTAAGCCAGCCAGACTAATTAAGCACCAACAGAAGGCTTTTCAATACTTGGCTATGCCATTAATCCCTCTGAGCTGAACAAACCCTGCTCTATACTTGGTAAATCTCTGGCTCTGCCCTAGATGTGGGGTTAAGTGGGGCCCTGGACAGAGCTGCCAGCATCCCTGTCCTCCTGTGGGCCTGGGAGTGCAGCCTCCAGCTGACTCCTGCTATTCAGTAAAAGCTCTTATCCTGGCTGAACCTTGCATAAATTCCCTAATTTATGCTGGGAGGTGGTGGGAGAGGAACCATTCAGCTGGTCTCAGCCTGGATGGAGGGAGATGCCACTGACAGGTTGCTTTTTTGGGCAGAGTGGATCCATTGAAGGCTCAGTGCTGAAGCAGTTTTACACCAACCTGGTGCTGCTGCCCTCGGTGCTGGAGTACCTGCAGTACATCCTCCTTGGCCTCAGTGTCCCTCTCATTGTCTCAGCAGCTCTCCTGATGGCAAGGAGGAAGGTAAGACCCTGCAGGTGCCTGTGGGAAGTGCTGTCAGTCAAATCACACTCAATCAGAGGCTGTAGTTTGGGCTGACAATCTAACCTGTCTGAGGAAACACTGGCTGATGCCACCAACAATCTCCTGCTGGTGCCAGCAGATAGCAGCAGAGCCATCTAGAAACTGGGCTGCAAATAGGTAACACGAAGCACTTCTGGTGTTTTTGGTGCACAGCAGTGATGGAAGTGGCTGCCTGGAGGAGGAGGAGGAGGTGGAGGTATTTCTCAGCTCACCCAGCTAATGGAGGAGCAATCCTAGTTTATCAAGCCAGCCTCCCTAGAAGGCAGCAGCAGGTCTGTGCTGTTGCACAGATCTGCATCCCTGCAGGCTCCCAGCGTTTTTCCAGTCAGAGCAGAGCCTTCTCCAGAGGATGGAGCTATTTGAACACAGCCTGTAAATGAAATGCAGTTGCTGTGTTCTTGCAGAGGGGACACAGCCACTGTGGCTGCTCCTCAGCCCAGCACAGATTCTGTGTTTCCTTGGAACACCCTTGCTGTGCAAACTGCTCCAAAGAGCTCTGTGACCGTGCTCACAGGGATCCCAGGATGAGGGAAAAGACGAGGAGCTGACTCCATGTTTCAGAAGGCTGATTTATTACTTTATGATATATATTATATTAAAACTATACTAAAAGAATAGAAGAAAGGATTTCCTCAGAAAGCTAGCTAAGAATAGAAGAGAAAGAATGATAACAAAGGCTTCTGTCTCAGACTCTGTCTGAGCCAGCTGGGCTGTGATTGGCCATTAATTAGAAACAACCACATGAGCCCAATCCCAGATGCACCTGTTGCATTCCACAGCAGCAGATAGCCATTGTTTGCATTTTGTTCCTGAGGCCTCTCAGCTTTTCAGGAGGAAGAATCCTAAGGAAGGGATTTTTCATAAAAGATGTCTGTGACAGAGCTCTGGAAGTGAAACCCTCAGAGCCTTTGTGGGTCTGGGCTTGCTGAGAAGTGAAGCTCTTGGAAGCCTGCTGGGAGCTGGGCTGTGGGGCAGGCAGTGGGGTGAGGCTGAGCTGAGCTGTCAGCACTGAATGTGGAACAGCCAAAACACTCAGTGCAGGTCTGTGCCTCTGGCTCCACGGTGATCTGGTGACACTGAGCTCTCTGCCAGCTTTAGTTCTGCCAGGAGGGGTCTAACTTCTACCCTAACCCTGTATCAAAGGGAGCTGATGTAGCTCTGCACTGCAGGTGGCTTAGGCTGGCTCTAAAGCTGCAGAGGTGGAGAGGCTGTTGTGGGGATAAAAGGCAGCTCTTGGGATGAGAGCAGGATGAGGGCAGTCTGTGTGAGGGGCTGAGAGCAGGATCAGAGCAGGATGAGGGGCAGCCTGTGTGAGGGGCTGAGAGCAGGATGAGGGCAGCCTGTGTGAGGGGCTGAGAGCAGGATGAGGGCAGCCTGTGTGAGGGGCTGAGAGCAGGATGAGAGCAGCCTGTGTGAGGGGCTGAGAGCAGCCTGTGTGAGGGGCTGAGAGCAGGATGAGGGGCAGCCTGTGTGAGGGGCTGAGAGCAGGATCAAAGCAGGATGAGGGGGAGCCTGTGTGAGGGGCTGAGAGCAGGATGAGAGCAGCCTGTGTGAGGGGCTGAGGGCAGCCTGTGTGAGGGGCTGAGGGCAGCCTGTGTGAGGGGCTGAGAGCAGGATGAGAGCAGCCTGTGTGAGGGGCTGAGGGCAGCCTGTGTGAGGGGCTGAGAGCAGCCTGTGTGAGGGGATGAGGGCAGGATGAGGGCAGCCTGTGTGAGGGGCTGAGAGCAGGATGAGGGCAGCCTGTGTGAGGGGCTGAGAGCAGCCTGTGTGAGGGGATGAGGGCAGGATGAGGGCAGCCTGTGTGAGGGGCTGAGAGCAGGATGAGGGCAGGATGAGGGGCAGCCTGTGTGAGGGGCTTAGGGCAGCCTGTGTGAGGGGCTGAGAGCAGGATGAGGGCAGCCTGTGTGAGGGGCTGAGGGCAGGATGAGGGCAGGATGAGGGGCAGCCTGTGTGAGGGGCTTAGGGCAGCCTGTGTGAGGGGCTGAGAGCAGCCTGTGTGAGGGGCTGCCTCTGCCCAGCTGCTTCTTGCCCTCCCTGGAACACTGATGCAAACCCACCTTACACAGTGCCAGGGTTCTCGGAGTACCACCTAATTGGATTTTAATCAAGTCTGCAATTACTTAAGTGACTTAAGCACATGATCCCAAATCCCCTTGTTCCTCCACACACTTCCCTGCAGGTGGGAGTGATGCTAGGGCCCAGGAGGAGCCCAGAGCTCAGCACCAAGCCCTCTCTGTGCTGCCAAGGTGGTCTGGGGTGAGCTGCTCCCCTTCAGCACGTGTCAGTGGCTGCTGGCTGGCAGACAGGCTGCACTCTGCTGATGAGCCCAGGGGCTCTGAACAAGGGCTGGGCAGCTCTTTCTAACACCTTGTGAGGCCTGAGCTGGCATTTCCTCACCCTGCTTTGTGCAAGTCTTAATTCCTGCTATCAAAGAGGTTTAGCCATGCTAGAAAGGGTCAGGGAGAAAAGCTGGATTTTTACTCGCTGAAGCCAGCTGAATATCTGCTTGTGAAATATCCCAAACCCAGGCATAAGCCAGCTGTATTTCTGTGCTCAGCCAAAAGAGTCATGCAGTGTTAGAACTAAAAATCAACAGCAGGAAGTGCCTGGCTACCTGGAAAGTGACTAAAAAGCCTCAATGACTTCCCAAATCTCTTAGAAAGCTGCACAACACACGAACGTCTCCACCTAAAGAGTAGATAAGGGGTTGTAAACTGGAAGCCAGCGATTTGCAGCCAAGGTGTGTTCCTCATTTGATTGAAGTGTTGCTGATCTAGCTCTGATTGCTTAATCGTGCACAGTTCTGCCTCCCGAAGCCACAGGCGATGTCAGAGGGGACACTGAGCAGGGACATTGTCCCCACCTTCACGTGTCTGGCAGCGTGAAGGGCTCCCTGAACCCAGCTCCTCCCTGGCTGTCCTGTCTCCCTCTGGCTTCTGGAGGGAGCAGTGTGCTCTGAGGCCAGTGCAGATGAGGTGCTGTGAAACACTTAAATCTTAGTCTAGTTTATAGTGGAGCCAGTTTGAAATGCATCTGTTGGACTCACAGCTCTAAAAATGCATGATCTGGGTGTAAAATACCCCCAGGTGTTGTAGCCCCCTGCCACTGAGGCATAATGTGTGCTGACCCTTTCAAAAGGCAAACAGACCATTTTAAAACTGGCTTGACACTGAACAAAATCTTAAATAGGACTTAGCTTAATCTAAATTTTGAAATCTTCATTAATAACTAGATTCTAGTTGAATCAGTGATTTCTCAAATCTCCTCCGAAAATTGGAACCCTCATGAAACCCATGTCTGAGTGCACCATAAACCAGACTGATTGTCTTCTAGGAAAAATGCTCTTTATTTTGGAGTAGCAATAAAAAGAGCTCAGACAGTAATAAGGCAAACCAGGCCACCTCTGCCACAAAGCTGCCTCCAGTTAAGGGGACGGTGTTGCAGGAAGCCAGACTGTAGGTGGGTACTCAGTCAAGGTAACACACTTTTCTCTCCTCCTGATTTGATTAAACTTCACTCAAAACCAATCAAATGATGCCTTTTGCTGTTCACATCTCCCAGCCATGCCCTCTTGGCGAGCTCTGATGGAGCAATGTTGTCTCATGGCTTTATTTGGGGCAATTTAGATGTCTTAATACTGGCATTTAACCAGGTTGCAAGCACATGCTCTTATTGTTTCTCCTGGTGTACCTGATCTGCAGCCCTAATAATGTCAGCAGGGATCAGGGGAAAAGTAGGATTGGTGTGAGGAAATACTTTTCTTGCCTGTTTTCCCCCCATCTTTGAGCTCCAGAGGTAAGTTTATTTGAATGGGGTAACAGAGGTCAGTCCACTGGTGGGTGTCACCCCTCCCCTCCCCAGAGGAGGGAATTTCTGATGTGTAAAATATCTGGGTTTGTATTACAGGAACACAAAGTCACTGAGTCGTTGAGGTTGAAGGGGCCTCTGGAGGTCATCCCCAATCCCTCTGCTCAGGCAGAGTCACCTAGCTCAGCACCATCTCCAGATGTCTCTTAAGGTCTTCAGGAGTGGAGATTCCCCAGGGCAACCTCTTCCTGTTTTTACAGTTTTCACAGGAAAAAAAAGAAAAGAAAAAAGAAAAAAAAAAAGTATTTCTTAATGTGCAGATGGAATCCCCTTTAGGTGTCCCTTTGCTCTTGTCCTGTCCCTGGACACCACCAAGAAGAGCCTGGCTCTGTACTTACACCCTGCCTTCAGAACCTTGTTTCCAGTGCTGAGATCCCCCTGAGCCTTCTCTTCTGGAGGCTGGACAGGCCCAGTTCTCTCAGCCTTTGCTCACATGAGAGTCTCCAGTCCCAAAATCACTCCAGTGCTCCTTTGCTGGACTCTTCCCAGTAGCTCCATCTCTCTCTTGTGCTGGGAAGCCCAGAGCTGCACACAGCGCTCCATGTGTGGCCCCTCCAGTGATGAGCAGAGGGCCAGGATCACTGCAGGAGCTGCTGCCAACACTCCCAGTGCAGCCCAGGACTCAGCTGCCTGCCTTTGCCACCCAGCTCACCCTCAGCTCACTGTCCCCAAGACCCTCAGGTCCTTTTCTGCCAGGCTGCTGCAGAGCTGGTGACCTTTAGGGTGCACTGCTGGGTGGGGCTCTTCATCCTGAGTGAAACCCTTGTACATCCTCTTGTTGGACTTCATGAGGCTCCTTCCAGGCCCTTTCTCAGCCTGCTGAGGGCCCTCTGGTGTACCAGCCACTCCCCCAGGTTTTGCAGATCATTAATAAAGATGTTAAACAGGCCTGGACCCAGATTGACCCCTGCTGTACACTGATGGTTGCTGGCCTCCAACTCAGCTCTCTGGGCCTGGCTGTTCAGCCAGTTCTCAGTCCACCTCACTGCCTCCTCAAACAATCCCAACCCCATCAGCTTCCATGGAAGGTTTTGATGGGAGATGTGTCCAGTTCTCAGTCCACCTCACTGCCTGCTCAAACAATCCCAACCCCATCAGCTTCCCTGGAATGTTTTTAAGGGAGATGATGCCCAAAGTCTGGACAACACCCACTGTTCTCCCCTGGTCTGCCAAGCCACTCATTCCATCACAGTTGATCAAGCACAGCTGCCCCTTGCTGAAGCCCAGGGACTGCACTTGATGATTTAATTGTCCTTCATGTCCTTCATGTGCTGGGAGTGGTTCCTAGAATTACCTGCTGCATCACTTTCTGGAGGATGAAGGGAGGCTGGCTGGTCTGTAGCTCCTGAGATCCTTCTTGATCCTTTTCAAGATCTGCTTTCCTTCAGTCTTTGAGCCAGGACTGGACAAAGACAGCAGGGAATGGCCCTGCTGTGACAGGAGCCCCCTCATCCCATCTTGCTCCATGGATTTGTGCATGTCTAGGTTCCTTCATGTTCTCTGACCTCATCCTCTTCCACCAAGGGTGCAAATTCCTTGTTCTGGACTTTCCCCTGGTTTCTGGGGTCCCCTGCCTCATTCAGGCCCTCATGGTTCCCTCCTCTTTCCTTGGTCACCTGGGTACTCAGAGAAGCCTTTCTTGTCTGACATCCTTGGCTGGATTCAGTTCCAGTTGGGTTTTGGCTTTCCTCTCTTCATCCCTGCATGCTGGGAGAGTTTCCCTGTGTTCCTGCCAGGTTACCTGTCCCTGCTCCCACCTTCCACGTGTCTCCTTTCTGCATTTGTCTTTGGAGCTCCTGGTTCATCCATGTTGCCCTGCTGGCTCAGGATGCTTGTTAGGGTGGAGTGTTCTTCAGCTTGGAGGAGGTGACTCTTGAACATTAACCATCCTTTTTGCCCTGACTGCATCCCCTCACCCAGAGGTCTGTAGACACTTTTAGACTCATTAAGGTTGAAAATTCCTCCAAGATCCTCAAATCCAAACTTCAGCCAAGTGCTACCATGCCCAAAGAGTCTCCAGGTGTTGCTGGTGGTATCACTGGTGGAGCAGCAATGGGCAATGGTCAGAGGGTTAGAGAAGCCTCACAGTCCCTCCACAACACCCAATCCACGTCCCCAGCCAGCAAAAGGCTCTGGGTGAGGGCCAGGTTGGTGTTCCTGTCCCCAGCAGCAGGAAGTGACCCAGTCCTGTCACCTGCTGCCTCCTCCTGAGGTTCTTGCATTAATTAGGGTCAGGGCCCACGGGATTTAGGGTCAGGGCCCACGTGGTCTGTTGGAGGCTGTATCTGGCTCCTGCTCAGCTCTGAGGGTGGTGAACCTGTTCTGTAGGTGTGTTTGGGTGAGGAGGAGCCATCCTGGTGCCGGAAGGCACCACCTTCCCACTTCCCAGAGGCTGCACCTGCGTTATCCCAGGAAGGAGCGGTGCCTGTGTGTGCTGCAGCTCCTGCCTGGGCTCTCCAGGCTCTTGTGTCCCTCAGCAGAATGTCCCTGTCCCTTCCATCCTGGATGACTGTCCCGCAGCTCCTCCACACAGCTCTTCAGACTGGGTGCTCGGATGGTGGTACAGGTGGGCAGGAATGGAAATAATCTGGTTTTGGTGAGGTGAGAGGGACAGAAAGGAGGCACAAAAACGTTCAGTGGAAGAAACGGGTCCTTGGCCGCTGCAAGAGGCTTGGGGTGTGCATGGCCTGGGTGGGGATGTGTGGCACTGCTGTGTGTGGCCAGGCTGTGACCTCTGTCCCTCCCCTGCAGAGAGGAGCTGCCCAGAAGAGCCCCCGAGCCCCCGTCAGGCCGAGCAGAGCCACCCCCTCCTCTGAGACCACCCCACTGCTGCAGGACAGCGACAGCCCCGGGCAGCACGGAGCCCAGGCATGAACTAGCCTGGGACAGCTCCCACTGGGACACCTTCCTGCTGGGACAGCTCCCACTGGGACACCTTCCTGCTGGGACAGCTCCCATGGGGACAGCTCCCACTGGGACACCTTCCTGCTGGGACAGCTCCCACTGGGACACCTTCCTGCTGGGACAGCTCCCATGGGGACAGCTCCCACTGGGACACCTTCCTGCTGGGACAGCGACAGCCCCGGGCAGCAAAGAGCCCAGGCATGAGCCAGGACAGCCCTGGGCAGCATGGAGCTGAACCAGCTTGGGACACCCTCCTGCTGGGACAGCCCTGGCCAGCACAGAGCCCAGGCCTGAGCCAGCCTGAGATAGCTCCTGCTGGGACAGCTCCTGGTGGGACACCTTCCCATGGGGACATGGATCCCACTGGGACACACGTCCCACTGGGACAGCTCCCCACAGGGACATGGATCCCATGGGGACAGCTCCCACTGGGACATGGATCCCATGGGGACAGCTCCCACTGGGACAGCTCCCTCTGTGACACAGCCATGCTGCAGGTGACACCGCATCAGATCCCCAGAGCCCTCTGGAAGGTGAAGTCCTGGACAGCTCAGCAGAGATCCTGCACAGCACAGCACAGCAAAAGCGTGGGATGGTCCTGCTGCTCAGCATTCCTGCTCATCCAGAAACCTCAACACAGTGTTCAAGAACCCTTTTGTCCTCAAGGGCCAGCCTGAGCCACTGCCCTTCTCTCCGGTAGAATGAAGGAATGAAGATCGGTAGAATGAAGGAATGAAGATCGGTAGAATGAAGGAATGAAGATCGTTGCTGACTGATCTGAGAAGTTATTTGCAATTTAAAACTGCCTACTGCTAGGGATAAAAGGCACTTTAATGGCAGCCTTTAAAATAAATGAAGTTTGTATAGGTAGCACTGATGGGATTTAGTGATCTTTTTAAAAGCCACTGTTCATCTCACCAAATGGGGCACGCTGTCCTGGAGCCACTCACACTTTTATTGCCACTTGATGTCACTGGACTGTGCTGCAAATAATTTCTGGGGGCTGTCACTCCAGTGATGTCTCTTCCCACAGTACCTGGAGCCTGCCTGGGGTTGCTGCAGCCTCTGCACGTGTTGGGGAGCAGTGGTGCCTTTGAGAGCCCCAGCTCTGTGCCATGACCTTGTGCTCCACAGCCATCCCAGCTCTCAGCCCTGCTGCTTCATCTCTCCTGGCTCTGGGTGCCTGTGTGAGATGAGCCTTGGCAGGAGCTGGGGGTACATCTGAGCTGTCACTCAGCTCCTGGCAGCTGTCCCTGCTGCCTGCTCAGCCATCTGGGATCAGCTTCTCTGGCTGTGGGCACTGGGAGGCACTGGGGGGCACTGGTCACCCTGGCTGGCCATGGGGAGGGGGAGGCTTGGCCCTGTCCTGGTGTGTTAATGAAGATATTTGTGCTTTTGAGAAGCAGGAATATGTGCAATCATGGAAGTAACAATGGCCTTAAGTGGGGTTTGAATAAAGTATTGCAGATTTCTGAACTGGTGTGTTGGGTGACCTGGGGCTGGATCTCACCTGGGGCTGGGTGGTCTTGGGCCACACTTTGGTGGGGAGGAACCCGTGGCCACTGCTGGTGGGTTATCTCTGTCACAAATCCCCACTGAGAGCGATCCTTAAACTGCAGCTGTGAGCTCGCTCTGGCCTTGAATCCGGGTGTATCCATGGGGAAAGGAGCCGGGAGTGGGAACATCAGAGGGTGCAGCAGCAATAACCACGCGTGGGCTCCTGTGAGAGGCTGTGACAGCATTACGGTGCGAATTGCAGCCAGACACGAATAAAGCACGGGGACAGCGCTCTGAGCAGCAGCCCTGGCGGGTGTTTTTGGGGGTTTTGCAGAAGATTACGGGACAGGAGCGGGACCGGAGCTCCTCACTCTGAGCGCGCTGCGGCCGCGGCTCGGGAGCGCTGCAGCACCGCCGGGAGCCGCCGGAGGGCGCTGTGGGGCCACGGACACTGCGGGGAGAGGGGGACGGGATGGGGGGACAGAGGGGACAGAGGGACACAGGGGTCTGACCCTGGGGGACAGAGGAGGACAGAGGGTCTGATCATGGGGGACAGCGGGACCCGGGAATGGGGGGGACAGGAGTTCTGATCCTGGGGGACAGAAGGACCCGGGAACAGGGGGGACAGAGGGTCTGATCCTGGGGGACAGAGGGGGGGCGACACAGGGTCTGATCCTGGGGGACAGAGGGGACCTGAACAAGGGGAGGACAGGGGATCTGATTCTGGGAGACAGAGGGTCTGATCCTAGGGTCAGGGGGACCCGGACATGGAGGGACACGGCGTCTGATCTTGGGGGACAGAGAGACATGGACACGGGGTCTGATCCTGGGGGACAGAGGGACACGGGGTCTGATCCTGGGGGACAGAGGGCCCCGGGCACGGTCAGAGATCCTCAGCACTGATCCCCTGCCCCAAACCCCGCTGTGTGTCTGTCCATGGGCACATAGCACTCAAGTTGTTTTCCCCCTGTACTTCAGTCACCTTGTTGGCTGCTTGTGAATTCTCCAGCTCGTTTTAAAATGCTTCTCACACGCCGACTCTGTCCCTGGCTCTGAGTCACTGTCCCTTGCCAATTCCCTCTGTACAGGGCGTGCAGGGATGCCCCTGGTGCAGCACCCTCCCTGTGCCAGGCCAGGCTAGGCTGGAGTCATTCACCCTCTCCCAAGGATTTTAATTGGCCCCCACAGGCTCAGTTATCATCACAACAATCTCGATTTACTGTGGGAGCCGCCTTTCACCCGGCCTGGCACAGCCATGGGAAATGAACGAGTCATCTCCATCCTCCAGGCACTTCATCACCGAGGGGGAGCTGTCAGGGCTTGGTGTCACTTCCCTCGCCGTGTGACAGAGGCTCCACTGTCCCCTCTGGAAGAGAGGAAAGAGATAACACAGCCCCCTCCATCCACACTGGGGCGCTTTTATAAACGCAGCATAGAGGATTTCCCATTCCCTGTACCCATCTCTACCTCACCTTTCCTGAAGCCCCAGAGAATGGCAGGGGTGGGGGGACAGGGCAGAGCTTCAGTAATCTCTGTGTTATCACCTTCACCTGTGCCCATCTACAGCAGGAACAATCTCTGTGTTATCCCCTTCATCTGTACCCCATCTACACCAGGAACAATCTCTGTGTTATCCCCTTCATCCGTACCCCATCTACACCAGGAACAATCTCTGTGTTATCCCCTTCATCTGTACCCCATCTACAGCAGGAACAATCTCTGTGTTATCCCCTTCATCTGTACCCCATCTACAGCAGGAACAATCTCTGTGTTATCCCCCTGACCCGTGCCCATCACTGCCAGGTGTTCATCGTTATCTGTTCTGGGTTAAACCCTGCTGGGCAGCCAGGGCTCAGTTTTGGGTTCTGTGAGTCCCTGCTCTGGTGTGTGCTTGCTCTGCTGCTCCTCATGGCAGCCAGGGCTGTTCCTGAGGTCTGGCTCTGCTCTCCTGCACAGGCTCCTCCAGCAGTGACTGAGTCCTCCAGCGCTGCAGGATGGTGAGTGGGGCTGCTGCTGGGGTGGTTGTGGGCATGTGGGTCTCTTGGGGCAGGGTTTGGGCTCTTCTTGCTTTTAAAAAACCCCAAAAAGCAACCAAACAGCAATGTGGAGCTGTTGCATTTATTGGTGGTGTTTGATGGACAAGTGTTTTCCGTCCTGGATGCTGTAGGTTATCTAGCTTTGTGGGACTGCAGGACTCAAAACCCAGGCAAGAGATGCCTGGAGGAGTTGAAGTGACTTATGGCACCTGGTTTCTCCTGTGTTTGACCACGATGAACCTCTCTGTCTGGGAGAGAGTTGCTGGAGGGAGGAGAAGCAGCTCCTGTGGTTTTGGAGCAGAGCCTGGGCTGTGCCTGGGCACTGCAGGGTTTGTGCTCCTGTGCTGGAACCCTTGGGAAGGGCTCTGTGGTGCAGGATCCCGCTCAAACCATCCCCTCCTGTGTGCAGCAGCCTGGGCCCTGCTCCCAGGCTCTCTGAGGGGCTCTGTGCTGATATTTAAGCTCCTTCCCAGCGTGGCCCAGAGCTGGAGGTGCTGCAGTGCCGTCTGTGCTTGGCCAGCTCTGTGTAGCCTCTGCTGTCAGCCAGGAGGTGCCAGGGATCCCTGCCCTGTCCCTCCCCTGCCAGCACAGCCTGGGGTGACCCCAGCATCACCGCGGGGTGAGCCCTGCCCTGGGCATCCCCTCCCCTGGTGGGAATGGGTTGAGTCCGGGTGTGTTTGTGTGGCAGAGAGCAGATAGGGGCTCTCAGGGGTGTGCTGCGTGTCACGGTGCTTAGTGCCTCGTTGAAGGAGTGTGAGTGAATGTCCTTCCTCCTCCTGCTCTTGAGGACGCAGGAGCTTCATTTTACTGCCTTGCAAGTCACCGGAGTCAGGGCTGGGCCATTTCTGGGAATCAGCCTGGCTGTGCACAAGTTCCTCCACCCAGGGCTGCTAGAAACTCTCCTGCCCTTCAAAAAGGGAAACAAAACCCCCTGGACTTGTTGCTTTGTGCTGTTGTTTTTACTGAGGTGCCCTGGCAGCGAGAGCGGGGGGCTCAGCCCATCCCTTTGGGCTGCCCCATCCTTGCTGCTGTGGGCACAGGGCTTCCCAAGCCACCCCAGTGCCACCTCCTCGTGGCTGTTTGTGTCCCAAATCCAGAGTGCAGCCCCACGTGGAGCCCCTGTTTCCCTTCCCCAGCCAGATGTGGAAATGCCCCCATTGCAGCAGGGGGGTCCCACTGACCCCAGGCCCGTGGGGCTCGGGGTGTGCAGCCAGCTCAGATCCACGTTCCCTGTGCTTGGGGGCTCCCTGGGAGCACCACAAACAATTCCTAAAAAGGAGCAGTCAGATGGAAAATTGATACCAAATGGTGCTCTCAGTCCCTGGAGGAGCAAGGTTTGATGCCTCAGCCTACGGTTCCTGGGGGTTGGGACAGAGGCACACAACGCTATTTTAGAGACATTTCCTTTTATAAAGTTTATTATTTCCCTCCTTTCGTAAGTTCCTGATTTTCCCAGATACAAACTGCATTCAGGTTTGGCGCTGATGGTCTGAGCTGAGCTGCTGCTGTGGTGTCTGAGGATGAGGAGGGTCTGGGAGCTGTACCCAGGTCTGAGAGCTGTGCCCAGCCCTTCCCCAGCTGCTTTTTGGGTTCTGTAGGACCAAGGGCCATCCCCAGCAGCTCAGGGGCTTTGCCCCACAGGGTTCTCCTCAGGAGGACACAATCTCCATCGGGCACCCCCCAAGGGCTGCCTGCCTGGTTCCCAGCCTGGTGATCCCTCCCATCCCCCTGTGTGTTCCTGGGGGTGTCCAGCTGCATTTCTGGCCTCACTGGCCCTGTTTGCAGCACTGTAAAATCCCCATCTCCTGAGGTGACCCAGCTGCTTTGTCTCCTCCATCTGTTCTGGCTCCCAGAGCAGTTCCTGCAGGAAATTGCCTCCTGAGCACACACAGAGGGTTCCCCTGGTGCCCAGGAGCTGGGGATGGAGGTCACAGTGTGTCACAGAGTGCCACCGCTGCCAGGGCTGAGCACAGGGCACTGCCAGCCTGGGGCCATCAGGGGGAGAGAGCTGAGCTGTGCAGCTGAGCTTCCAGGGAAGGAATTTCCAGCCACTGCAGATCCCTCCCCAAAGACAGCATTTCAAGGAATTACCCTCTCCCCCTGCTGCAGACTTCCTCTGCTTTTCCAAGTAATTCTCTGGCTGGGGGCCAGGGCTGCAGTAACCCGAGCAGGGCAGAGCCATGGGAACATCCGGGGCTGGAATTGGTGTTTCCCAGGTTCCCAGCCCGGGGCTCTTCTCTGCATTCATGTCCCCAGCTCCAGCACTGAGCCTCTCTCAGCTGTCTCCCTTGGGAGTGCTGTGCTTCCAGAGCTCTGGATGCCACGAGGAGCAGGAAAAGCACCTCCAGTGATGACAAAAATAATTAATGATTGGGGATTTTTGAGCTCTGCTTTAGCAATCAGCAGTTGCTGTGTTGGTAACTCAGTCCCCCTCTCATGGCAGGGCTGCTCTGGGTCCTGATGTGCTGGAGGGGGTGCAGGGGGATGCCCTGAGGGTGACCAAACAGAGGGGAAGAGGGATTCTTATTCATGGAAAAGTCTCAATTTCTTTGGAGGAAAGACTGGGAGGGAGAGCTACAAACACAACTGCAAAAGTTGAGCAGGAATTCCGCAGCCATGAAAAACCATGTGGATGGTAAAGCTGTAATCCTGCACAAGGAGGGAGGAAGCAGAGCTTGCGAAAACACTTTGTGGGTATCTAAGGCATTATGTTTTCTCCTGGAGATGAATGTCCTGAGACACACGTGGGTGAGCAAACAGAGACCAGGGACAGTCCCTGCCTGCCTGCAGAGAGCTGCCAGACAGCTCCTGGTGGTGTTTCCCCCTCCCTGGTGATGCTGTGCTCACAGGGTTCATTCCCATGCCCTGATGGGAACAGGGAATGGGCTGGGGGCTCTGCAGCAGTGACCCCTGTCCCTGGCAGCCAGGGCTGAGGGCAGGGATCACATTCCCCCTCCCCACCTGAGCAGCACTCCTGCAGACATACCTTGTGGATTTTCTTCAGCTCATAAATACTCCCCTGCCCTCCTCAGTGCCCCTAGCAAATAAATTATCTGAAGCTACATTTCCCCATTTCAAAGCCTTGTGAAAGAAAGCAGAGGGTTTAGCAGCCCTGGCTGGCTGGAGAGGCTCACATACCATGCACCCATTTGCATTTGATCTCCTTCATCCTGTGTTAAGCAATCCTTGAGAGCCCAGTGGGCTGCAGGCCCTCTTGGTGCCTGTAAATCACTGGGGCATGTCACAGGCTGTAAATGAGGGGGGTGACACCATGTCCCACCCCTCCCTGTGATCCAAAACCTCCCTCTGCTCCCAAAAAAAAAAATCATCCTGGTTAAATCAGAGCTGCAGTTTGCTCCTTGGGGTGGGAGTGTGCTGGCCCCATGGGTGTGTTCGTGTGGGGCTGGAGCAGGATGTCCTGCTCCCAAAAAATCAAAAAAATCATCCTGGTTAACTGAGAGCTGCAGCTGGCTGTGTGGGGTGGGAGTGTGCCTGGCCCCATGAGGGGCTGGAGCAGGATGCTCTCCTCCAGGGGCACTGGAAGCTGAGATCTGAGTCTTTACTCCTGTCATCTCTCATGCAGGAGTTGCAGGGTCAGAAGGGGAAGAGGGATTCTTATTCGTGGAAAAGTCTCACTTTCTTTGGAGAGAGAAATTCCTTTCTCGATTTCTTTCTGGGAGGGCGGCTATAAACACAACTGCAAAACTTGAGCAGGAATTCCACAGCCATGAAAAGCCATGTGGATGGTAAAGCTGTAATCCTGCAAAAGGAGGGAAGCAGAGCTTGTGAAAACAGGATGTGGATCTCTAAGGCATTATGTTTTCTCCTGGAGATGAATGTCCTGAGAGAGAGATGTGCCTTGTCCTAGACAATAGTGTGCAATAATTTCACTGAAGCTATGGTGCTGAATAGGTACGTGATGAAAGAGATTATTTGGTGCACTTTGGGGATGGGTTTGGTGTTTTCCAGGTGCCTGTGCATGCCTTGGTCTGAGCTCACCCCTGCTTGTGTCCCCAGAACCTCCCTCATTAACTGGGGCTGCCCTCTGGCATCTCCTGCCCTGCTCAGTTTGCTTTCCCATCCCTGGAATTTCCTGGGACAGAGCAGGAGCTCTGGCTCCCCCAGCCCTGCTGTAAGCCATGGAACCTGTGTGATCCCACCAGTCCCTCCTGCAGCCAGGCTGGGCTCTCTCCCTTGTCATTAATCAAACATTATTCCCCTTTTCCCATCACCTCCCCTCAAAGGCTGCTAGTGCTCAGCCGTGGCCTGACTTTAATTACAAATGAAGAGCAGCTGGGAGGGCACTGGGTGCTGTTAATTGGCTTTCCAGGAGAGGTTTCAGGGGGAAGCTGAAGCACCAGTGGTTGCTCTGCTTGGTTCCTTGTGTGCAGCAGCTCAGCCCTGAGCCAGATCCCAAATTCAGCCCTCTGGCTGTCATTTGCCCCAAAACCCCATCCAACCTCCAAGGTCTTTTCCCCTGCTAATTGAAGCCTCAGGGATGCCCTGGGATGGATTTTCAGCTGCTGAGGACAAATTCCAGGGGAGGATGGTGGAATGGGCTGGCTGGGGAGGTCAGAGAGGAGGGGATGCTCTGCCAGGCATGGTGTGCTGCAGACACACTCACTGCTCCAGCAGCTGTCAGAGCCCAGGCAGATGAGGCCAGGTGCCCGAGGAGCGTGCAGGGATCTCATTTACCTGCTAATTAATGGAAATCGTGAAACAAATCAACACGTGCTCCCTGTGGAGAGCTCCACGGTTTGCTTTCCAGCTGCTGGAGGGCACAGCTGGATTGGGAGAGCTGCTGCGGGCTGGGACAGGGCTCAGTCCCGTCACGGAGCCCCTGAGATGTCCCCACTGCCAGCCCGGGGTGTCCCCTCCCTGCCCTGTCATTAGGGCACCGCTAATTGGAGCCGCTAATTGTTCTGCCCGGGGCTCCAGCGCTGGGGGGTGGGAGTGAAGATGTTGGGGGGGAGCCCCATTTTGTGGATTTTTTTATTATTTTTTGGTGGATTTTTTTATTATTTTTTGGTGGATTTTTTTATTATTTTTTTTGTGGATTTTTTTTTTTTGTGGATTTTTTTTTTTTTGGTGGATTTTTTGGCGGCCTGGCCCTCCTGGCACCTCCCAGCCCCGCAGGTGCGGTGGCAGCCAGAGCTGGCACCTGCACCTTTCCTGTTGGGGAGAAACCTCATCCCGAAAAAAAGGCCGAGCTATTTTCTCTTGCAAGTTGATTAATTTGGCTGGCTTTAAATACTAAAAACGCTCTTTGCTGGGTCGGGATTTTTGGGGGTTTTTTTGGGTTTTTTTTTGGTTTTTTTGTGTTGGTTTTTTTTTTTGTGTGTGTGTGGTTTTTGGGTTTTTTTTGGTGGGGTTTTTTGTTTTTGTTGTTTTGTTTTTGTTGTTTTGGTTTGGGGGTTTTTTCCTTGTGTTTTTTGTTGTTTTTGGGGGTTTTTTTTTGGGTCTTGTTTAGGGTTTTTTTGTTTTGTTTTTTATTTGTTGGGGGGGTTGTTTGTTTTTTGTTTGTTTGTTTTTAGGAGTTTCTTGTTTGTTTCTGGGATTTTATTTTTTTGAAAATTTCATTTTATTTCCCTGTGCTCTGCAGGGCTCTGGGACAGGAGCAGGGATGCTAGCTGTGCTTCAGGGATTCAGGGCAGCGCTTTGGTTCCCCTCCTTCTTGTTTATTCACTGCGTTGGGAAAGGGGTTTTTTTGGTTTTTTTTTGCAAAACAAAGCCTCTCAAACAATTAATGCCAATCAGACTCGCTGACAGCCCAGCCCCCGGGCATGGGCTGCGCTCCGCAGGCTCTGGGGGGGAAAAATACCCCCAAAATAGCACAGGTGAGCACAGAACTCACCTCGTCACTCTCCTGCCAGCAGTTAGCAACTGGCAGAACGCCTGAAGCATAAGGTTTGTGATCCCTTCCAAAAATCGCATCTGAATGTTAAGTGACGTACAGTAAAATGCCAAATCCCTTTTGAATCTTGCTTAAAATCTCAGTTTAAAATATGCAAGCGACCTTTCTGTCTTTCTGAAAAGCTCTTTGCTTCTGGAAATGTAAAAAAAAAAAAAAAAAAGGAAAGGGAAAAGGAAGAAACCAGAGCTGCAATCTCTTGCTGCTGGATAAAACCAGATTTTCTTAACAGAGGTGGGGCAGGGTCCCCTTTGCAGGCTGGGCTTGGGCAGATAGATCATTGGATAAACCTCCCCCAGAGATCCTGACAGGAGAAACTACAGGAACTCAGCCTGAGGGATTGGTGGGCTCCTGCTCTCTCTGATATCCCTCACATTATAATTAAGAGATAATGTCAATGGAATAAAACATTGTCTCAGGGTAATGGTCTCCTGCTGCTGCAGGAGCGTCAAGGTGAAGTCAAATCATTGATCAAAAATGAATGTTGAGGCAAGTCTGGGACGTTTGTTTTCACAGCAAGAGGCATCAATCTTGGAACAACAATATTCCAGGGCTGTTATTGCTCCTGTGCCTGGTGATTGATGCCAGGGCATCAGCATCACTGAGAGCCAGGGGGGCTGAGCTGTGGGCTCTGCTGCCAGCGGGGCTGACCAGGGAGGTTTGCCTCGTTGGAGCAGATAACAGGAGATCCAGCAGTGCTGGAAGTGCATCAGAAATGGGATTTTCCCTGCACAGGTGATCAGGGCTCTGTGTGGGCTGGCCCTGCCTGGCCAGGGGGTGTTTTGGGGGTGTTTTGGGGCTGTGCTTGCCTGGCTGCAGCTGTGGGAGAGCTGCTTGTTCATTTACCGGGCAGGGCTCCTGCTCCCTGCCCTGTTTCACACTGCTTTAAGGGTTTTGGGGTCCCCTCTGAGCAGTGGGGCTGAGCAGCTCGCTGGCTTTATCCATTTATTGAAATAATGCTGAGTATAAATACTCACACCCTCCTTACAGATGTGGGGAGTGGATCCAGGTCCTGCAGCAGGGGCAGCCTCAGCCCCATCCCTGGCACCCAAAAAGGGCTGGGAGAACCATTCCTGTGTGACCCAGGAGCAAAAAGGGCTGGGAGAACCATTCCTGTGTGACCCAGGAGCAAAAAGGGCTGGGAGAACCATTCCTGTGTGACCCAGGAGTTGCTGCTGTCTGGAGAGGAGCAGCCTCTGCCTCCCGTGCTCAGTTTGCACTGGGAGAAATTGTGAGGTCAACACTTGGAATTGAATGTGTGTGAGTGGCAATTAGATGTGAAACCAAGCCCCAGGAGGGTGCACATAAACTCTTTCAGGATTTATTTTTTTCCCCCTCCTGGGTTTGTTAGTGGAGAGAATTGCGCATGCAGCAAACGTTTGGGCTGCAGAGGAACACGAGTGCTTTGTGCTGCCTCCAAATGCCAAATCTGTTTTTCTGAGGCTGCCCTGGCACCTCCTGCTGCTGCCTGGCCAGGTCTGTGACACCTGAGAGGGGACAGTCCCCTCTGCCAGCATGCTCTGACAATTCCATGCCTTTTGCAGCAGAGGCAGAGTCATCAGGCTGCAGCAAAACTCTCCCACACACAGGGTGGTCCCAGAAGAACTAATTGGAGGTGATTTTGACTCATTATATGCTCTTAAACTTGCTGTAAACTTGAAAATTATATACTCTCAACCCATGGGCTCCTTGCAGTACTGCAGAGCTCCAAGCCCTGTGGCAGAAGGCTGTGTCCAGATGAGCAATTTGCAATTTATTGGTGCTGTGAGTGCTCCAGTGCAGCATTCTGCACTGAGGCTCAGGACAAGGACTGGCATGCACGTGGGTTTTTGGGTGCAGATCCTGCTTTTTGAAGCTCTGGGTCCCCTCCAATGACTCCCAGATGTGTCTGACCACCCCAGAGGGGCTGGGCAGGGCCGGTGCATCCTGCTGGGGCAGCTCAGCCAGGACTGGGGCACTTCTTGGTCAGGTTTTTACTGTTTTCTCTCATTTGCTGCCTGTAGGAAGGGGCAGGGCCATGGAAAACTCTCTTTCTTTTAAGAGGTGGAACGTTTGGAGTGTGACTGGGTTGTGCTGCCCAGCTTGTACAGGACAGATGCAGGCTTAGGAAAAAAAAAACATTTGTAATTAGATTTTTCAACTGAGAGCCCCAAATCCATGTGTTTGCAAGAGGGTAGTGGAGGCAGAATTGGTTCTCTATCTGGGACTGAGGACAATGAATCAGGAGCTGTAACTATAACTACATTATGATTTTATATATATATAACATATACATTATAATATATATACTATATATTTTATATACTATATTTTTTGTATATAATGCAGAATATATATTTATAAATATATACATTATAATATAACTATAATTACATTTGTGTAGCATTGGGCAGGTTAACCAAAAGAGGGGAGGGAAGAACTCTGCATTTTCTGGGCTGGTGCTAAACTCTGAGGCCAGGGAGTTTGTTTGAAAAGGAACAATTTCTGTCTCCTCCCACTCAGGCTAAGCTCAAATGTGGGCACTGGAGAACAAAACCAGGGGAAAGCCTTGCCCTGCACCCAGCCTTGGGCACAGGGAGCTCCTGCAGCATGGCCAGGAGGGATTCAGGAGATGATTCCTGCCCAGTGAGGGATGCTCAGGGCAGCCCCAGCCCCTTGTGCTGGGCACTGCAGGAGCACAATTCTCTGTCAGGTCTGTGTGTGCAGAGCTGTGCCTGCTGCAGGCACCAATAAAGATGTCAGGCTGCTGTGTGTGGGGAAATAAATCACAGCATTATTGTCCTGCCCACAGCACCAAGGTGTCTGCTGGAGCAGCATCAGGGGGAGCCAGGGAGGGGCAGGCACCGATTTTGAATTTGTGCTGTGCTGGGTGAGGGCTGCTGGTGCCACCCACACCAGGCACTGCTGCTTGTAGCCCCTTCCATCAGCCCTGGTGGCCCCCCAGGGGAATTTGGGGATTGTGGCCCCCCCAGGGGATTTTGGGATTGTGGCCCCCAGGAATTTAGGATGTGGCCCCCAGCTTGTCCTGGTGGGTTGCCCATCACTCAGGGTGGGCACAGCCAGGAGCTGCTCTCACCTGGGGCTCTGTGTGTCCCCCCTCACCTTCACTCTGCAGTGGGAGGGCACGACCATAAGTTACTGGCAGGGCCTGAGAGTGTCAAAGAGGAACAGAATAGGTGGCCAGCCTGAAATGCTGGAGTGCAGGTGGCAAACCTGAAATGCTGAAGGGCTCTGGGGCAGAGCTTTGCTGTCAGAGTGGAGCAGCCCCTCAGTGCCTGACCTCCACTGAACAAATCCATTTACAGTGTCTTGTTTCTCCTCCCTGTTTCACTGCCAGGGTTCAGAGATGATTCCTTAAATGTTAATGGTGCAGGAATTTGGAAACTCTCCCGGAGTTGCTGGGGGAGCTGTGCAGGAGTATTTCTGCTGTGCTGGTGCAGCTCCATTTCCTGCTGAACATCAGGCAGGCTGTTCTCACCCCCTGCTCTGTAATTAAAGTGCTGAAAGCCCATCACTGTCCAGGCTTTGCT
Organism: Agelaius tricolor; assembly: GCF_023055355.1. Classification (NCBI taxonomy): domain Eukaryota; kingdom Metazoa; phylum Chordata; class Aves; order Passeriformes; family Icteridae; genus Agelaius; species Agelaius tricolor. Next base: position 1,789,142 of record NW_027269280.1, read on the forward strand.
CAGGCTCACCCCGCGTGGGGCCAGCTCTGTGCCCACCTGCCAGCAGGACAGCTTGAAAAATATTTATAGATCAGTGCCAGCCTGCTGCCATCCTGCTCCTGCTGTCCCAGGGCTGGAGTGGGGCTGGCTGGAAAACCCCCCAGTGCCACCCTGCACTGGGGAATTGTTCATCACCCAGGGTCACCAATTGTGTTGGTGTTTGAGGGTCCCCAGGACGAGGGAAGAGATGAGAATCCTGACTCCATGTGTCAGAAGGCTGATTTATTATTTTGTGATATATATTATATTAAAAGAAAATTATATATTAAAACTATACTAAAAGTATAGTTTTAATATATCATGTGGTTTAAAGTCAGGCCCTGGGATTTTTTCCCCTTGAAAGCCACATCTGGCTGAATTGGCAGAGGAGTTGTATTGCCATGTTTCATGTTAGCTTCAGGTTTATTTTATAGTGATACATACAGTTAAGTAAGAGAATACCTCAGAAGTGATGGAGATTCTGAGAATATCAAGAGTATCATTCTTCTAAAAGAATAGAAGAAAGGATTTCATCAGAAGGCTTGCAAGGAAAGGAAAGGAATGATAATTAAATCTTGTGACTGACCAGAGTCCCAACACAGCTGGACTGTGATTGGCCATTGATTAAAAACAACCACATGAGCCCAATCAAAGATGCACCTGTTGCATTCCACAGCAGCAGATAATTATTGTTTTTCTTTTCCTCTGAGGCCTCTCAGCTTCTCAGGAGAAAAAAATCCTGGTGAAAGGATTTTCCATAAAATCTGTCTGTGACACTGCATCCCTTGTGCTGCCATCCTTGGTGGGGTCAGACCCTCAGGGCACAAACTGAAGGTTTGCCCCCATCCCTCACAGGGCTCAGTGTCAGCAATGTGGCAGGGGATGTCTGTGTGAGAATCAATACATCAATCTACTTATTAGGAGACCATAAAGCAGGGAATTTGGAATGTAAACATTCTAAAATATTTATAGACAGCCTGTTCCAAATTCAGGAGTAGGCTGGAGACCCACTGGGGTGGGACAAGATACAGAAAAGCAGTGCTCTCACACTTTTTGAAGCCTGTGTTTAATATGGTACAACCCCTATTTAACATCTCTTTTGAAGCTTTGTCTATTCTGCTTTTCTGTTTTAAAATGTCTGTGAAATGGTTTTCTGCATGATTGCTCTTACAGAGTATAAGAATCACAGAGCAAAACTGAACATACCCTCTCGTCTCCTCCTGGATCAAAACTGTGTTCCAGCATTTAAAAAAAATACTCAATCGAAGAATTATATAAGTAATGGTAGACCAGATGAAATAATGAGTATCAAACCAGCAGGAGCATCAGAGCTTCCCAAGAGCCTTGTGCAGGGGAGAGCAGCTGGTTTGGTGCTGGGTTCCATCAGAGCTGAGCTCAGGGCAATGGCCCAGCCAGGACAGGTCATTGTCCCTCACAGTAAATGCATTAAATCCCTGCAGGGCAGAGTGGAGAGCCCCACACCGGGCGTGCAAAGTTCCTTCATCCATCCCTGCTCACAGCCAGGGCTGTGTGTGCCTGGAGCACCCTCTGTGCTGTCAGGGATGTCCTGGAGGGCAGCAGAGCCTCCCCTCTGTGCTGGGAGGGGGACACATCCTGCTCTGGGAGCAGGGACAGCCAGCTGACAGCACCAGGGGGAAAAAGGGCTTTAAAAGGAGCCAGGAGTACTGAGCTGGCCTGGCCTCCCCCAGCTCTTTTGTCTCTAAACTTGGAGCTGACTCTTTCCACCATCTCGTTAGGAACAAGTGCTTGGCCCCAGCCTCATGGCAAATTTTGACATTTTAAAAATTGATGCCTTTTTCTGCTCATAACTTAAGCTGTCTAGTTTATCAGAGACATATGGAAAGTTTATTACATTCTTATTGCAGAGCCAGCCAAGTGAGCTGACTAATGAATGTGATTTTATTATTTTCTTTTTATTTATTTATTTATTTTAGTTAGGACTTGGCATGGAAGGCCTCCTCCAAAAGGGATAGCTTTGGGTCAAGACATAAATCCCCAGATGTTTTTTTCCCCTTCTATCCTGACAGTCCAGCTTGGCCAAAGCCACAGCATGTGTGATTTGGGGGGTGGGAAGTGAGGCACAGGAGGAAATCAGGGTTTGCAGATTTATTGTGCTGCCCCATGACCATCCAGCAGCTCTGGCAGTGTGGGAGCCTCGGTGCTCCTGCCCTGGGCTGTGGGTAGGATGGGCTGCCAGGATAAATTGTGCAAATTCACAGGAAACCGAGGTTTTGCTGCTTAGAACAACTTGGGGTTGGTTAAAAGGGGTGCTGCTGTCCTTGGGGGGCTGAACAGCTGGGGCTGGGAGGGTGCAGGCTGGTGTGTGGTTTTTGGAGCTGAGGGAAGTGTGAAACTCCTTGGGGGCTGCTTTGGGTGAGCTCAGCTGGTGCCAGATGTGAGGGAATGGAAACAGCCCCAGACCCCACTGCTGGGGACCCTCCTGTGCCCCCCACCCTGGCCAGCACCTCCCCCTGGCCTGGCCATGTGCCTGTGTGCAGCTCTGGGGGTGTTTTTGGGTTGGAAACAGTGTGTTTGTGTCCTGCTGCAGTGCTTGGAGAGGCTGGTTCCCTCCTCCTGCTCCTGTCCCCTCCCTTCCAGTGCCAGGTGTCCCCAGAGGGTTCACCCTGCTCACCTTCAGAGCTGATGCTGCAGTTTCACATTTTCCAGCCCAAACTTGTGCTCAGAAGATGCTCCATCCCTCCCAGCCATGCCCTGCTAACCTGAGGGCACATCTTCCTGGGTTTTAACAGCTGTGAGCACAAAATTTTAATTTTTTCCCCTTGTAGGAACCACTGGCTTTGGCTTTGGGCTCACTTGATTCATGAATTCAGTTGGTTGTGAGTTATAGTTGGTTTTGCAGCACCCTGCTGTGCCCCCTCTGCTGCTCTGTGGTTTCTGGATGGTGACAGCAGCTCTGCAGAATGCAGCTTTGGCTGGGCTCTGGGATTTTAGTGCCTTGCACAATGCAGAGCTCTCCAGGCTGTCCTGCATTTACAGCTCAGCTTTCCTGGCTCCTTCCATCGCCTCCTCTGCTGCTGCTGGTGGCCTTTTCCACTCCCCTCTGCCCCCTTCACAGCTTTCTGCTGTGTTTCTACCATCTATAGGCAAAATCCTTCCTCTGACTCACTGCTTTCCTCCCTTTGGGCTGCTGGCTTTGGCACAATTCCCCCTTCTGCACCCATGGCAGGGGGTAGCACACACAGGACACTTCTCTGGGAGAGGGTTTTCTTCACAGCACACCAGGAATCAGCCTTGGCTGCTTTTTCTCCTGTTTTTACTCCTCCTCAATCTCATTTTTGTGGGATGTGAGAGGTGTGTTTCCCTGTGGAGCCTGGTGACCCAGCTCTCCTCCAGGCTCTGCTTTCCCCCTGGGCCTCTTTGGAGGGCACTTTTGGGGTTGTGGATGTGTTGGCAGAGCAGAGTTCCCTGCAGGGTGAGGCAGGGGATGTCACCCCCGTTATCTCTCAGCCCTGGCTCCTTGTGGCTCCACACCCCGAGCTCTCCCTGAGCCTGGGGCTGCTCTGCTCCTCATCTTGCTCCTCCTCTGCAGCTCTTGGTGCATCCTCAGCCTTGGATGCTCCCAGCCCAGGCCATCTGGTGTGTTTTAGCCCTACAAAGGGCCATTGTTTGCTGGGGGATCCGTGCTCTGCCGAGGTGGCTCTGCCTCTGCCAAGGCTCCTTCTGCTCTGCTGGCAAGGGCAGGTGCCTTTGGAGCAGCCTTTGGCACTCCCTGCCCTCACTGGGGCCCAGCCATGCTCCAAGGCACTTGGAGTTTTGCTGCTGACTCCTTGAGCAGCTTCTCCATCCTTCTCTCAGTGCCTGAGGCTCCTGGACCCAGCCCCAAATCCACCGTGGGGCCAATTAAAATACAGAAAGCCCTCAGGAGCTCTTTGTCTCCTTTCCATTGTCTTCGAGTCTCCAGGGCTTGAGCAGTGATTGGAGTCAGTTTGGAGCCAGCCTGAGGGATGAGGGACAGGCCCTGCTGGCCCAGGCTGGGTCAGGCCTTGGCCTTTCTGCTTCCTGCAGCCAAGCCAGGCCTTGCTCAGCATTGCAGTTCCCTGCTCAGAGCCTTGGGCTCCCTGCAATCCTCAAGCGGCACAGCCTGGGTTCCCTTTTCTTGCTTTCCCTTGTCTAATCACAACGCTGAAGTTTCCCACAGTGAGATGTGCCCCTGTTCTCTGCCAGGGATGGGACCTGGGGCTGATCCCTGGCTGCCTTTCAGTGGGAGCAGTGTTCTGAGCTTTGGCCTTGAAATGTCTTTTTTAGCACTAAATCTATTAATATCCTTTAGCATCCGAAATCCTCCATGTCAGGGTGTGAGTCAGAAAGCATTGCCCAAAGCATCCCCTGTGGGAAGAGGAAATCAGAGGGTTAAAAAGCAGAGCCCTGCTGCCAGCTGGGGACACTGGTGCATGACAAATGCGGCTCTCGCATTTTCCTCTGCAAATGAGCCCGGAGCCAGCCTAATTTCGGAGAGAGCCGGCTGTGAACCCTCCGAGTGACTCAGAGGGATGTGCTGCTGCCCCCCTGGCAGGTTTGGAAGTGCAGGTTTCATTTGTAAACGCTGACACTCGGCATTTCCCCAGCGCCTCCCCGGGAAGGGCGCTCCGTCTGCCCGCACTCCCATTTGTCACTGTCAGGGCTGGCCCCATCTCCTGCTCGTCTCTGAAATGCCTTCTGATCGCTGCTGAGACACTTATTGGCACCTAATTTATCATTTCTTATTACCAGAAGGGTTTCTTCTGCAAACATCCCAGAAATGATTGCCCGGGTAATGTTTGGGAGCTTCACCAGCAAAAAACCACCTGGTGTCTGTTTGCTGCTCTGCCCTGGTGCTGGGGGGGAAAACTGCCCTTGATGTGATGTGTGCTTCCCCAAAAAGCCTTGATTAACACCTGGCTGGGGCTGCCTGGGTGCTGAGCCACTTATTGGCACATAATTTATCATTTCATATTACCAGAAGGGTTTCCTCTGCAAACATCCCAGAAATGATTACCCAGATCATGTTTGGGAGCTCTTCCTTTCCACCTGCAAAAACCTCCTGGTGTCTGTTTGCTGCTCTGCTCTGGGGAGAAAACTGCCCTTGATGTGGTGTCTCCTTCCCCAAAAAGCCTTGATTAACACCTGGCAGCAGCAGCTCCCTGGAAGAGCACACATTTTGCATTAGGGATTCTTTCAGGACTGCATTGTTGATATCTCTCATCAGGCAGCTGGGGAAAGTATTTCCCCAGACCTTATTCCTCTCTGTGGAAAAAGGATTTGGGGGTGAATAAAGGACATGCAGTGTCCTGGGTCGTGTGAGGGGGCTGGTTCTGGGATGCTGTGCTGAGGAATAGAGAATTTTCTGCATTGCTGTCATAGTGGTGGCAGCCTGCTCCTGCAGAGAGGTGCTGAGGTGATGCTCAACACCTGGGGGAAAGCAATCCTGTCCCCAAAGGCTGGCACAGGGAGGGCAGAAGGGTTGCTGGGCTGGTTCAGACCCCTCTGGTGCAGCAGGAAGGGCTGATCCAGGTGCTCCCAGATGCACCACATGGGCTGTGGGAGGAGGCAGCTGAGCTGCACACCCCCAAAGGTGGGATGTGGGTGCCTCTTTTGCGGCTAAACCACAGTATTTCTCAAAAGGGACATTGCAAAAATTTCCACTGCCATATCCCTAGGGCAGGGTGGGTGCTGGCCCAGCTCAGCCCTGCCCTCAGGCTCTTTTGGCTGCTGCTCTCTCCATGTCCTGCCTGTCCTGGGCTCAGCCCTCATCCCCATCCCTGCTGCTCCTGACTCGCCCAGGTCAGCTTTCCCTGCGAGCTGGCTCGTGCTTTTATAGTTCTGCTTTATTGGAGACATGAAAGTGATTTTTGTTGTTGCTGCTTTATGAGCCAGACTTCAAAGAATGCAATTACACAGAGAGGGCAGGAGCTGCTGGTATCTCCTGGAAATCTGTGGAAAACCACTTCCCTGCAGAGCTCACTGCACAGCCAGGCTGCCCTGCTGCTCTTCCCAGTGCATGTGCAGGTTTCTGATATTCTGATACCATGATATTTTCTGAAAAATCCCTTCACCAGAATTTTTTCTCCTGAGAAGTCTCAGAAAAGAAATGTAAACAATAATTATCTGATCACTTCTCCCTGTGTTTGCTGCTTTGGAATGTGGCAGGTGCATCTTTGATTGGTTCCATGTGAATTGTTTTTAGTTAATCTCCAATCCCAGTCCAGCTGTGTCAGACTCTCTGGTCAGTCATGAGTTTTTATTACCACTCTTGTTTAAGCCTTATGATGTCTCCTTTCTCTTTCTTTAGTATAGTTTTAGTATATAATTTTCATATAATATAATGAAAATAATATAAATAATAAAAACAATATAATATATAATATATATTATATATTATATATAAAATATATGTTATATACTATATATTATAATATATACAATATATAAAATATAATATTTATTCTATAATATGTATTATATAATATATATAATATAAGCCTTCTGAGAACTTGGAGTCAAATTCTCATCTCTCACCTCATCCTGGGAACTCTCACAACACTGGCAGGCAGACAAGGTCTTTGGAGGCTGTGGTGAATTGTTCCTTGGCTGGACATCCTCACCCCTGTGACATTTCAGCTGGGTGCCAGTGCTGGGTGATGGCTTTAGCATGAGCTTGTGGAGACCAAAGAGCCATTGCTGGGGAATCATCTCAGAAGAGAGCAAAATGGCTGGAAAAGGGATGTTTTAACCTGCAGTGCTCCTGCTGCAGGCAGACAGTGTTGCAGGCAGAGCTCTCTGCCTCTCTGCATTGCCAGGGCAAGGTGCCAGCTCCCCATCCTGCCCTGTGCAGCTGGACATGCCAGGGGACCCTGCCTGGAACACAGACACTGCCTCTGGTGGGTGTGGGGCTGGTTCCCATCAGGAAGTGTCCAGGATCAATGAAATCATGGTAATTTTTTTAATTGCAGAGGGATTGTGCTCTCAAGTGTCACAGGAAAGCCAGCTTTCCCTGTGGTGCTTAACTTCCTAATGAAGATATTCCCCTAAAAAATCCCCATCCAGCTTCCCTATTCCCAAAAGCAGACCCTGGGCATAGGGCAGCTTCCCAAAAGCAGACAGGTCTCTCCCTCCTGGCTGCGTTCTGCTCCCTCCCAAGGCTGTAGGTGTGGGGATCTGAGCCCCTTATCAGCTCCTGTGCACCAGGAAATTTTGTAAGTGTCTGAGAAGACCCTGAGGCTATATAAAAGTTCAGCTCGTGATTCATTTCCTTCCTATTCAGGGATAGGCTAATTTGAGAGTATGTGCTAAACATTAATTACTTTCCTTGCCATGGTTTCCTAGTCAGGCATCCTTTCCCAGATGACTTTCTGCTCACTCAGGTCCAAGGCCATAAAAGCTTCCCTATTAGGAAAGGAAATATTTTACATCAGGTTTATACTGTATGCCTGAGGTCATCAGAAGCACAGATCGAGTGGCAGAAATACACACTGAGCTCTCCTTCCTGCATGAAAAATGAATCAATAACTCATTGATTTAAATTAAAATGTCTGCCTTGCAAAATGCCTCCCAGTGCTGATATTTGTAGCCCCCGTGTTTTGCAGCAGGGATTGGAAATCCACTGCCCCCGTGGCACGTGCAGGGATCCATCTCTGCCAACAGCATCCGAGTGCTGACACCCAGGAAAAAACCTGCCCTGCCTTCCCCTGCAAGGATCCAGCAAGGTGAACTTTGGGAAATTGCTTCTCCTGGCACATGAATTATGTATTGAACAGGTGGCAGTCAATATATCTGACTTCTTCATGAGGTAATTAAGAATGAATGTGGGAATTCAGGCAGAACTGGTGCCCTGTGCAGGAGGGGAGCTTAACAATGTGGAGCCAGCTCTGGAGGGGATGAGGGAAGGGAGGGATGCAGGGAAATTACAGCTCAGGGGAGCTCTGTTGGTCCCACTGCTGTTTCCATGTCCTCCTGCTGCTGGCCCCAGCTGCTGTTTGCACTCCCATCTGCCTGCCCAGAGTGGGGGTATCCTGCTTTTTCCTGAATTCCTGGGCTTATTTGCTGCTCTGGTGCAGCTGTGTGTGCTGAAATGAGCCTGAATCCAGCTCTGCCCAAGCCTGGATGGGGTCATTGTCCCCAAACTGCTGGGTTTGGAGTGGCAAGGAGTATGAGACCTTTAGTCTCAGTTATCTTGGGATAGCATTAACCCACATTTAAAAAATCCAAGCATTCCTCTCTGCTCAAATTTCTTCTCAAGAGCTAATTGAAAAGTAGCTGTATTAGTGAACACATCCATGATCATTAGCAAACAGTTAAGTAACTAATTTTAAAGATTTATGGTGTTGGTAGCAGGTAAATTATAGTCTTCAGAGGGTTTTCTTGCAAATGAGCTGAAAATAAGGTTTGTTCTAGCCTCGGGGAAACATAAAGGAAATGCATTTAATGACCACAAATTGTATGTGCTGATAGTCTCAATAAGATATTTAATGCCTACTTGAAATTTTAGCAGCTGGAAAAGCACAACAGCCTTAACAGCATGTGTGGGTTTGGTGTCCTCTCCACCCCCTGGCTGGTGGCTCCAGGACCTGCCACCTCCAGGTGATCCCCAGGGAAGGACTTCCCCTCTCACCTGGCTAGGGTGGAGCTGTGCTGCATTAAAACCAAGTGTTGGGCTTTTGTTTTCCAGCTTTGGTTGTAAAACCCCGCTGGTCTCCAGCCGTGGCACGGATTACAGGCTGGGGTTTGCAGTTAAAATCATGTTTGGGTTGGCAGGGGCAGCCCTGGGGGTGCTGGCAGGGCACAGACCCTGCTGCACCTGCTGGAAACTGCTCTGCTCTTTGTTCCTGCCCGGGCTGGGGGCTGTGCCAGGCTGGCAGGGGTGGCAGCAGGTGGCACTGGGCTGGTTTGGTTTGTTTTGGGGTCTCCTGGCTTGGTTTGGTTTGTTTTGTTTTGGGGTTTCCTGGCTCTCCTCCCTCCCAGAGTTGTCTCGGGGGTCACTGTGCTCCTGGCTGACCCCGAGATGTGTCAGAGTCTCATTTCCCAGCCTGGCAACCTAAGAAGGAGTCAGGATTCTTCTCTTCTGGTTTTCAAGTTGTTTATTTGCTGTTATCTATATCATTCTTTCCCTGGCCTGCTGAGGTCTGTCCAGTGGCACACTGCCCATCCTCAGGGTGGTGGTGTCTTTTTATTTACAATTTTCCAGTACCTATCACCTATATTAGACAGTCTATTTCTACCCCAAACCAATCCAAAAGTGCCACCATCACCCAGAAGATGGAGGCTAGGAAGGAGGAGAAAGAAGGACAAGGCATGCCCAAATCTGTCCATCTTGGGACCCCGATCCCCCATTCTAAGAACCCCCAAAATTCTGCTTTTCACCCTGTGACAAACTAGCTATCATTCTACTCAAACTTTTGTGGCTTGTAAATCCTCATATAAGGTTGGTAATTTTTTCCATGGGTCAAAATCAAAGGCACAGGGGTCATGGGCTCTGTGCCAGGGTCTCTGAGCCCTCCAGGGCAGCCAGAGGGATGTCCTGGGCTCTGACAGTGCTGTGGCAGGGAATGCTGAGAGCTGCCCAGATCTGTGGGGCACTTCAACCCCCAATCCTGAGTTTTTTTACCCCAAAAATCCATGTGGGAATAAGCAGAGCACTGAGGCAAATAATGAGCAGCTCCGAGTCCAGAGAAGCCATGGATGGTCCTGAATGATTGAAGAAGGCAATTTCCCAAACAGAGCTGCAGGCCCCTGGAAGTGATTAGTGCCTGGGCAGAAATGCATCACTTAGCTCCTATTATTTAAACATAAGATACTTGAGCAAGCACACAGAGTGTTGTTTGCTGTAAATTCCTCCCCTCATTTGAAGGAGCCCTTATTTACACATGCAGTGTGGGTGGGAGCTGCCTTGCCTGCTCCTGGACCCACATGGAATATAAATGACCACGTTTCTCCTTGCTAGCAAGGGCTCCATCTGAGGGCCATCTTCCCTGCATGTTAGCTGTTAATTATAGGTTACATTTCTGTCATTAAGGTTTATCTGCAGCCCTTTCCTTCTCCCTGTTAAATCACTGATGCATCTTGCATGGTTTAATTCCCCTCCTTGGCTGTGCAGCTGGGAGGGAGGGATGCCCACGGGGATGGGAGCAGGGCTGGGATGGGATGGTGGGATCCAGACAGTCTGGACTGGAATGGACCCTAAAAATCGAGTTCCACCCCCCTGGCATGGGCAGGGATGGCACCTGCTGGACCAGGGTGCTCAAAGCCCTGTCCAGCCCAGCCTGGAGCATCCCAGGGCTCTTGGGGGATGACCCAAAGTACCAAACTGCTGGTGGGACACAGCAGTGATGCTCTTGGCTCAATGCCTGCCAAAAACACCACGGGGAAATGTGACCGTGTTTGCAGGGGTCCCAGGATGAGGGAAGAGACAAGGATCTGACTCCATGTTTCAGGAGGCTGATTTATTACTTTATGATATATATTATATTAAAACTATACTAAAAGAATAGAAGAAAGGATTTCCTCAGAAAGCTAGCTAAGAGTAGAAAAAGAAAGAATGATAACAAAGGCTTGTGGCTCGGACAGAAAGTCTGAGCCAGCTGGACTGTGTTTGGCCATTAATTAGAAACAACCACATGAGCCCAATCCCAGATGCACCTGTTGCATTCCACAGCAGCAGATAACCATTGTTTGTTTTTGTTCCTGAGGCCTCTCAGCTTCTCAGGAGGAAAAATCCTAAGGAGAGGATTTTCCATAAAAGATGTCTGTGACAGGGAAGTGCTGCAAAGTAGAGATGCTCAGGGTGGGAAAACCCTTCTGCATGCACAGGGGCTTTGGGGGAGCCCTGCTGGAGCTGGGAGAGCTCCTCCTTTCCTTCCCCTGGATGCAGAGGTGTTCCCTGGGCCTGGGAACGTGCAGATTGTTAAACAAGCAGGGGAAGATGCCCCAGGGATGCTCAGCTCACAGGCTCCTCTCTCCCCACAGCTGCAATTAAGCTCTTGTCAGCCTGGAGCCCCGGGTGCTGGGGGAGATGGACGGCGTTCCCTCGGCTGCTGCTTCAACAATTTGTATTTCCACTCCCCATTAATCGGTGCAAGCCCTGGCAGGGGCTGCTCCTCCCTCCTGGGACAGGGTGGCCTGAGGGAGGCTCATCCAAATGCTGAATTTTCCTTTTCTGTGGGAATCAAAAAGCTTTTATTGCCTTTATTTTGGGTTGCTGGCTTCTGGTGTATCATGAGAGCTGTTCCTGCAGAGATCTGAGGGTTAGTGTGCTCCCCAGCATTGGCATGGATTTGGGGTGTCAGTCATGTCCCTGCAGCAGGGCAGATCCCAAAGCTGTGGGAAGCCAGGGATTCATCTCTTGGCTCTCTCTGTGTGTGGTGCCTGTTTATCTTGACCTGCAAGCAAGGTTCTGCTGGGTTTAGAAAACGTGTCTGTTCACCCTGCCTCCTTCTCTTTGCTCGTGGTGGATTTCTGCCATGCCTGAAAACCTGCTCACATAAAAGCATTAAAGGGAGCAAATAATTTAAGAGCTGGGAGCATGGGTGGGTGAGGCAGCTGAAGGGCAGATATGTGGGTTTTGGCCCTTAAAGCTGCATATCATGCCTAATATAGCAGGTAACATCTTCAGTTTCTCCACAAGCTTCGCACAAGAGCCAAGAAACAGAAACTGGTTCTTGTCAAAAATCTCTTGGTTCTACTAGATGCTGCCTTTAAGTGGATTCCTTTAAATATAAATAAATCAATAGTTCTGTGGGTATTTGCTGGAGGAGCTGCCCCATTGCAGATGAGCCCTTGGGAGGTGGCAGTCACCAGGCAGGAGCTGCTTCTGCTCTGTCCCACAGCTGAGTCCCAGAGCTGCAGCCCTTCCATGGGATTCTTTCCAGCATTAATGGAGTTTTTGATTGTTTGCTGTTGTTGCTGCTCTCAGGAAATGGTGAAATTTGGTGATTGAAGCAGCTGAATGAGGAGCTGGAGGAAGTAAGAGTCAAAAACGATTAAAGAGTGGTGGTGGGAGCAGCTCCAGCACGGATGCAGGGATAAAGCAAAGCCCCAGAGAGACAGACAGGAATTTCCTTTGTGCAGGGGAGAGCAGGAGCTGGCCCCTCTGCTTTCTAAATCATTTTAGTGTGGAAAGGAAAACCCACAATCCCACAAGGTTATGGTGTGGGGGTAGGAAGAGTGCCCAGGGTGAGGGTGAGCCCTCCCTGGATGAGGGGGTTCAGGAGCAGGGCCCAGCCCAGCCCTGCTCTGCACAGCAGCTCTGAGAGCATCTCCCCTTGCCAGGCATCTCCAGGTTGCTTTTCTCTCTGTCCCCAGCAGCACACCATCATTCGGGCTGGGCATGGGAACTTCATCTCTGTTTTATCCCTTGGGGAAGGTGTCAGAGCTGCAGGGCCAGTGCAGGAACGTGTCCCCCTGCTGCCAGCCCTTGCTGTTCCTGCTGCTGCAAGAGAGAATCTTTATTTTTCTTAATTTCCTGAGATTTTCTGAGGCTGTGTTGGGAATGCAGGAGCTGCTTGCAGTCGTGCTCACCAAACCAAGGCTGTGTTTGGGGTTTGGCAGCTCTGCAGTCTGGTCATCTCCTCTCAGTGTGTAAAAGGGAACAGGGAGAGCAGCTTTTTGTATGGGTGGGTAATGGGAAGTGGTTTTAAACTAAGAGGGAAGATTTATATCAGATGTTAAGAAGGAATTCCTTATTCAGAGGGTGGGCAGGCCCTGGATCCCTGGCAGTGCCCAGGCCCAGGCTGGACAGGGCTGGGAGCACCTGGGACAGTGGGAGGTGTCCCTGCCATGGATGGGTGGGACAAAAAGAATTTTAAGGTCCCTTCCAACCCAAACCACTCAATAATTCTATGACATCTGCCTCTGATGGAGCCCAGATCTCACAGGAGCTGGCATTTGATGTCCCTTTCACGCCCCATTTTTGTGCCACTCCTTTACCCACCCTGTGTGAGAGAATAAATCCACTTTTCCCCCAAATGATGCTCCTAAATTCAGCCTCGTGTTCCATCCATGGGCACTCCCAAACCCCCGGGCAGCTGCTGAGCCTCTCCCCAGCAATCCCACTGCTCACCCCTCGTTTCAATCCCCCCAATTTCCAGCAGAGCTGTGCCCCTACATTACCTTAACGTGTCACTGGTGCCACATCCCTGCTGCTGATTAACTTAAGGCAAGGTTTCCACTAAAACTGGGGTTTAATTACCTGTGTTAATCCCCTTTTCCCCCCCAGAGATGTGGTGGGTGCTCTCCTGCTGTGCAAGGAGTGTGCTGGGAGCCACTGGGGAATTAAGGTGACAAGAAAAGATGCTGCACACTTTGGTTAGTCAAGAAAAAGGAACATTTCTTTTTTTTCCTAGACAGGAAAATCCTACTTTATGCTTGTATCTGGTCTTCAATTTAACAAGATTTTGCTCATTTATCTCTTCAGAAAGAAATGATCCAGTGGGAAATATTTGTTGTGCTGGCTCCTCCACGGTGCTGAGAGCACAGATGAAGCAAAACAGTAGTGAGGCTTTTTTATTTTGTTGTGGGGGCTTTTGTTTTGTTTTGTTTAGGGTTTTTTTTTTTGGTGTATTTTTGGTTGAGGATTTTTTTATATTTTGGGGGTTTTTGTTTGTTTTTTGGGGTTTTTTTGGGGGTTGGTTTTTTTTTTTTTTGTTTCGGGTTTTTTTTGTTTTGTTTGATTTATTTTTTGCAGAATTTTTTTATTTTTGGGGGGGTTTTGTTTGGTTTTTTTTGTTTTGTTTGATTTTTTTTTGTGGATTTTTTTTATTTTTGGGGTTTTTTTGCTTTTTTTTTTGTTTTGCTTTATTACTTGGTGGGGGTTTTTTGTTTGGATTTTTTTTGTTTTGGTTTGACTTTTTGGGGGGTTTTTTTGGTTTGGTTTTTTTGGGCTTTTTTGTTTGTTTTTGAGGAGGGGTTGTTTGTGGGGTTTTTTGTTTGTTTTGGGGGGTTTTGTTTGTTTTCTCTTTTTTTGGTTTGTTTTGTGGGTGTTGATGTTTGTGGATTTTTTGGGTTTTTTTTTTGTTTTGGTTTGGGTTTTTTTTGTTTGGTTGGTTTTTTTTGTGGTTTTGGGTTTTTGGTTTTTTTTTTTTTTTTGGTGGGTTTTTTGGTATCCCAGGAAAGCCTGGGGATTTCTTTACTCACGGGCAGGGCAAGGCAGGTCCAGGACGCTGATGTTAGAGCACGGTGTGAGCTCCTGTTGTGGCACCAGAGGGAAAACAAAACCCCAAGGCTTGCCCTGATCCATCCCCTCTCTCCAGGGGAATTTCCCTCCATGCCCCAGCCTGGGAAGCAGCACTAAAGGGTTTTCAAGCACTTGGAGAGCTCCTGTTAAAAGGTGCTATCAAGATGAAAAATGGGATTTTCTCAGAGCAGCCCCACCTGTGACTCATCCATCTCCATTAGGGCACAGGCTCACTGTGAGTTATGGGAAGTCCTTGTTAACCTCAGGGGAATTTTTTTTTTCCCTAATTTTGGGGGTGTTTTTTTGCTTTCTGGGCAGACCTAGCAGGGAATTCTCATAGAGGGAAAAAAAATAGTTTAATGTTAATATGGTGCAGCGCTTATTGAAAGGAAATATTTTGCACTTCAAAGAATCTATCAAAGGCATGAATTTGAAAACAAGCAAAATCCCTTTGTCTGACCAAGAAAATCTTGTCAATGCATTATCTGTGTGTGATGGGCAGCCAAATTTGAAACTGGGTTCTCACCAGCATGGATGTTTCCATCTCCAGTCAAGGAAAGAGATAAGAGCTCTAAAAAACCACCCAATTAATGAAAAGCCAACATTTAGTTTGGCCTGAAAAACGGAAACCTCTCTCTTCTGTGAGACCACTTCTCCCCAGGCACTGCTGGCCTCAGGGAGGTGATTTGAGCTCATTTTTATGGATCTTGCCCAGCAGAAAGCAGCATCTGCCCCCAGAGCAGAGCTGGGGAGCTCTGGGGCTGCTCCCCCCATCCTGAGCCCCTCTGCAGGCAGGGGAGGAGCAGGGCTGGGACAGGGACAGGGATGGGACAGGGGGAAGCATCTCCTTGGGGCTGCCTGCTCTGCCCCAGAGTGATTGAACTGGTGGCTTTGGAATGCTTCTCTTTAGTCTTTGAAGCTCTTGTGGAAGGGTATTTGTGGTGGTGTTTGAGGGTCCCAGGATGAAGGAAGAGATGAGAATCTTGACTCCATGTTTCAGGAGGCTGATTTATTATTTTATAATAAATATTATTATATTATTTACATACTATATTACATTACATTATATTAATTTATTATATTACGTTACATTATATTAATTTATTATGTTATATTTATTATATTTATTATATTATTTTATAATAAATCATTTATTATTTATAATATATATTATATTAAAAGAAAATTATATACTAAAACTATACTAAAAAAATAGAAGAATTTCATCAGAAGGCTTGAAAGGAAAGGAATGATAATAAAATCTTGTGACTGACCAGAGTCCCAACACGGCTGGGCTGTGATTGGCCATTAATTAGAAACAACCACATGAGCCCAATCAAAGATGCACCTGTTGCATTCCCCAGCAGCAGATAATTATTGTCTTTCTTTTCCTCTGAGGCTTCTCTGGAGAAAAAATCCTAGCAAAAGAGTTTTCAGAAAATACGTCTGTGACAGGTATTGAATTAAAGCAGGGTTTTGCCAAATCAATTTCCCGAGAGCTCAAAAAGCGTTCTTGCTTTTTTCTGCCTGTTAGAAAGATATTATTATTATTATTATTATTATTATTATTATTATTATTATTATTATTATTTTATTTTCTTTAGGGGAGGGGGGAAATGTATAAATTTCTGAGTTTTATCTGGAACTTGAAAAGACAATATTTGTCCTTACCTAGCTGTGGTGAAAAGTTGAATTTGGGTGGCAGGGAAAAGTCACCTCCCTGTGCTGCTGGCATGGGTCACCCTGGGACAGACTCACACCCTATTCCACACCAAGGGGATGGAAATCCTGGCCTGGAAACTGTCCCTGTGTCCCCCTGGCATGTCAGGAAACCCTGTGTTTAACTTCAGAGTCCTCTCAGGTGAGTAGAAGCCCTTTTACAGGGAATGGGAGAAGTTAAACATGTTGTTGGGTTTACAGCAGTCATTAAATGTTTGCTGCTGGGCTGTGAGGGGTTCCCATTCTGCCTCCAGCTCGCTGTCAGGTCTGTCTAAAGGGATATAAATAAACCTGGAGGGGCTTTGGGGCCGCGGTGGCCCAGCCCTGCTGGGGACAAACCCCCCGGCTTTGGATTTTTGGAGGGATTTTGTCTCCCCAGGTTTCTGCTCCTCCCCTGCCACAGAGACCTGGCTGATAAAGCAATAACTCAGCTTTATTGATTATGTCAAAGGCAGTAATTCAAGAAAGCTATTTAAATTCACAAGAGGAAGCTATGGCAATTATAAGTGTCTGCAGCAGATTATTAATCATTTTTGTTATGGCTATCAAGGCAGGAGACAGACATTTTCTGTAAGGCTTACGTGAGCGCCAGCTTTTCAGTAATGACTTGGGCTTTGCTCTCTTATTGGTTCACAATGCTGAATAAAAAATAAGCAAACTGCTTTTTTCCCCCCTAAATCGATGTGTGTAAAGCTTTACTGCATGTTGCCATAGGAGTGTATGAACTTCCAGTGGTTTAAATTCATTTTCTGTTCAATCCAGCCAAATACCAGCACTGCCTTTGTACTCTCTCTCCCTTTATTGTTCCAGAGTTATTCCCAAAATACCACTGAGACTTGGAGCAGAGCAAGGGGGCCACCCCTGGAAGTGCTCAAAAACCACACAGGTGTGTGCTTAGGGCTGTGCTTTAGGGATTTGATCATCCTGGAGGATTTTTCCAATCTCAATGTTTCCAATCTCAATGTTCCAATCTCAATAACTGATGTGAGAAGGGAGGTGTGTGTCCCTGAAAGCCTGGGCTGGTTTTTGGGTGGATCGGGGCATGGAGAAGGGCCGTGCAGGGGGATTTTGGCCGTGCTGGAGGATTTTGGCCGTGTGGGATGATTTTGGCCCTGCTGGATGATTGATTTTGGCTGTGCAGGGGGATTTTGGCCTTGCTGGAAGATTTTGGCCGTGCAGGGGGATTTTGGCCGTGCAGGATGATTTTGGCCTTGCTGGATGATTTTGGCTGTGCAGGGGGATTTTGGCCGTGTGGGATGATTTTGGCCCTGCTGGATGATTGATTTTGGCCGTGCAGGGGGATTTTGGCCGTGCAGGAGGATTTTGGCCGTGCAGGGGGATTTTGGCCGTGCAGGAGGATTTTGGCCGTGCAGGATGATTTTGGCCGTGCTGGATGATTGATTTTGGCCGTGCTGGATGATTTTGGCCGTGCAGGATGATTTTGGCCGTGCTGGATGATTGATTTTGGCCGTGCTGGATGATTTTGGCCATGCAGGATGATTTTGGCCGTGCAGGATGATTTTGGCCATGCAGGATGATTTTGGCCGTGCAGGGGGATTTTGGCAGTGCTGGATGATTTTGGCTGTGCAGGCACTGCCCGGGCTCAGCCTCTGCCCCTTCTGGAGGTTTTGGGGCTGGCTCAGCTCTCCTGTGAATATCCAGCAGGGGGAAAGGGCCTTTGCACCAATCCTGTGAATCACCACCTCCCTCTGGCTCCCAGTGAGCCCCGAGCTGACAATTCCAGCAGGTTGGAGCCGGGCAGCCTTGGCTCAGGGCCAGTTCCCCATTTGTACTGCGGGCAGGGATTTTATTTTATTTTTTTTTTCAGCAAGGCAGTTAAGCAGAACATTCCTCTATAAAAAGCTGCAAAAGAGATCAGAGCAGCTCTCCCTTTCATCTTCCATCTCCTCTGCTTAGTGACCTAGAACTAAATGTTTTATTATTAGAAGAAAAGAAAATTGTAATATAGATAGATATATATATGTATTCAAGGCAGGTCTTTGATACAGGGTTTTGGGAGGGGATGCTTGCATGGGTCACTTGCTGAGGAGGATGAGGGGCCCAGAGCTTCCTGTGCAGGGATGGAGAGTGTGAGGTCCCTCCAAGCCCAGCCAGCTCCCTGCCCTCCTCTGCTGAGCTGGGGTTTAGGAGGAGCAGCTTTGCTTTGGCGAGGTGAGGGAGCCTCCCTGCTCTCTCTGCATACCTGAGCAGAGCCCAGCTTTTGATCATTTGCCCCTTGTTAAACCAGGATTTTAGGGTGGGAGCTGCAGGACAGCTGGGGGAGGTTTTCCTGATGGTCCTGAGTGACCTGAGCAGGAGGGGACCTGCTGTCCTCCAAACCTCAGCAACGCACCCTCTTGGCACAATTCCTCCTCCCTTCCCTCAAAGTTGTGCTGATTTTGATTAAATACCTCATCAAACATTTATTTTGCCTGAAAGGAAGCTTTTGTTCTTGTTCTGGGGCCTTTGGGTTATAAAAACTTCAGCCAAAATCACTTAATTAAAAATGTGCTTTTCCTGCTCTGCTGTCTGGAGCTGCTCTGGGGTGCAGGACAGGGACAGCACAGCCACCTGGGAGGGACACAGGCTCTGGGAAGCTCCTCTGGACCCCAAAAATGCTTCCAGCAGCAAGAACCCTTCTAGAATCATAGAATATCTCAAGCTGGAAGGGACCTGGATGGATCAGCCAGACCAGCTCAGTGGTGAGGGAGGATTTTTCCTTTTGGGCCTAATTTACCCTCAGAGCACAAAGTGATTCATGAAGTGATCACATCAGCTCAGGTCACCAAAGGATGTGTGACCAGGAGTGAAAAGAAGACAGAAAAGAAAAGAAAACTAAACTTGTTTAGTTTAAACAAAAGGTGGTTTTAGTGAAGATGCTCTGCTAACAGCCACAGCATCCCCACAGACGGGCAGGGCTTTTCCTTTCCCTCCCCACCAATATCAGTTCTCCATGGATGAAAAGTGGATTTTTTCTTTCTTTCTCCCACAATATCAGCTCTCTATGAATGAAAAGTGGAAATTTTGTCTCTCTCTCTCTCTCTCCTCCCAATGTCAATTCTCCATGGATGAAAAGTGGATTTTTCTTTCTCTCTTTCTCCATGGGTGACAAGTGGACTTTTTCTGTCACCCTGTTCTAAGTTCTTCCAAACCTTCTGATGTTTAAGTAATGAACTTTCTCACACACATTTTTCTGTAAATAATTATTGTTTTGCATTCTTTTCTGGAGAAGGAGAAATTTGATGGACTGTTGGTTTGTCCAGTGTCATTGGAGAGGTGGCACTGTCACCCTCCAATCCACTGTCACTTTTGGAAATCTAGAAATGTTGGAGTCAGAAATTAAACTGCCCTTCTTTTACCTTGGGGGTTCCAGTGTCCACTTAGTTTTATTTTGTGTCCTATAATTACACTTTTTCTTTCTCTCTCCCCCAATATCAACTCTCCATGGATGAAAAATTGAATTTTTCTTTCTCTCTCCCCCAATATCAGTTCTCCATGGATGAAAAGTTGAATTTTTCTTTCTCTCTCCCCCAGTATCAATATTCTCCATGGGTGCCAAGTGGGCCCTTCCCCAGGCTCTGCCTCTGAGTGCTGCTGTACCTTGGGGAGCTAAAATTGGCACTGTAGGGGCGAGCTGTTCCTCGCCTTGCTGAGCACAGGAGTTTTTATTTTCACTCTAACACAGCAGCTATAAACAGCCATTAGAGATTCTCCTGCAAGAGTCCAACATGCTTTGGGTTCTGTCCCAGTTCTGGAGTGTCAGGATAGAAATAATTAATGCTGTGAGAGCAAATGACAGGGAGAGAGGTTTTTCCTGGGGGAATTGCCCTGAAAATGTATTTTGATGGAGGAGTGCTGGTGCTGGCATGTCCTGGCAGGTTGTGCTGTGGTGAATTCTCAGGCTTTTCCATCTTTCTTATCCTAATTTTCCAAGGAATTTTTTTTTTTTTTTGGTGGTTCCATTCTCAGGTTTTTCCATCTTTCCTATCCTAATTTTTCAAGGAAATATCATTTATTTTCAGTGGTTCCCAAGAAGCATTGCCTGATGAGGTTTCATCCAGGTGCAGAGGGATGCAGGGTATTGTTGATTAAGCTGCAGTGGAGATGGAGAGAGCAGCAGCAGCTAAAAACTCTTGCTCCTTTGAAATACTTTTAGTTTTCCTTCCTAAAATGTAAATACCTCTTCAATACATGGCCTTGCTTTCTCGTGGCCTGGGTTTTGGTTGGTGGGTTCATCTTTCTTTGTCCTTTTAGTACAGGGAGGGATGGGTTGCACAGGCAGAAAGGAAGCCAGGCTGAAAAAGTGCTGTAATTCCCCTTTTTCCTTTTGTAATGGTGGTGAAACTTACAGCCAGAGCCTGTGCTCTGCAAGCCAACATCTCAGAGCTGATGGATGCTGCCATTTTACTCTGCATCACTTGGATCAGGGTTTTATTTGTGCTGTACAACCTCTCCCTTCCATTAGCACCAGTGTTTTCAGGTCTCATTTTCTCATAAATGTTGCTGTTCTGGCTCCCAAAGGCAGCAATGCTGTCAGCTCCTGTCTCAGAGGAGCAGCCACCCTGTGGGATGTGCAGATGGACAGATGGCACTGCCAGCCCTGGCACTGATGGCAGTTTGCACTGGGTCAAAGGAGCTGCAAGGCAAGCAGGAGATGCTCTGAATTGGGCACCAACTGCATTTTTCTTTCTTGTGTCTCATGTGAGATAAGGTCTTGTGTACAAGCTCTGCTGTGCCAGTTTTTTTTAAAGAAAAAGCTCCAGCAGTGTCATGGGATGAGGAGGGAGCAGGGCAGAGTATCCCAGGTACAGCCAAATGGCTGGAGAGGCTTTAAGGGAGATGTGGGGCCAAAATCGTGGCTCCAGCCACCCCAGGGCTGTGCTCCTGCATCCACGGCAGCACAGGGCCCTTTCCCTTTGGCAGAGAGACAGGGTAATTAATTTCAGAGCCATTGTGCTGCAGTGGCAGGCGCTGATTTATAGCCCAGGGAACAGCTTCTGGTTCAAAGTGCACATCCGCTGTGTTAATGCTCCATGATCTTTACCCCCGTGAGGAAATGGCAGAGAATGAGGAGATTATTGCCACCAGGCTGGGCTCCCAGCATTTCCATGAGAAAGGCAGTGCAGATGAAGGCTGGGCTGTGCATACAGAGCAGGGTTGTCCATCCATCCATGCCCTCCCTGCATCCCCAGTGCCTTCCCCAAGGATGGAGGGAGTGCTGGGCACACAGTCCCTGCACCCAGCTGCTGCTGCTGCTTGGGCCCCTTTTGCTGCTGGTTTTTTACAGGTTTTTTTTCCCCCCTTCCTATCCGTTTTTGTCGATTCATTGTGCTGCTAAAAGGCACTTTAGGAAAGGCTTGAGGTGTGACAGGTCAGGGGAGGAAATCCCGGTGACTGCCCGGCTCCTCTGGGATCAGGTCTGTCCAAATCCCTCCTGTTCCCAAGGAAAAGCCTTGGAGGGGCAGGTGGATGAGTGGGTGTGGAGGGCATTGCCAATTCCCGGGTGATTCTCCTGCCAGGAGCCATCCCAACCCTCAGCTTTTGGAAACTGTTTTTTCCATGTGCAGTCTGTGAGCTGGGCAAGTCATTCCCCTGGCAGGAAAAACATCTCTTTTCACCGGATTGATTTTCTGCTGCTTTCTGGCAGTGATTCCACCCCTGAGCTCTGGTGAGGCAGGCAGGCAGTGCTGGGCTCCTGGGGGCATCTCTGTCACCTTCCCTGTCACCGAGGGCTGACTGACCCCACCAAACCTTTCCAGGGCTTTGGCTTTTGGCAAAGTGGTCCCTGTGCAGGGAGAAATGCTGCATTCCCTGTCAGGAGCTGCTGCAGGAATCTGGGCAGAGGATGGTGATGATGTCAGGTCTGTAGGGAAGGTCTTTTTTTGGAAGCACTCATCAAGCCCTGTCTGAGATTTCCTTTGGGAAAGATTTGTGGCTGCACTGGGGTGATTCAAGGTAATTCACCCCAGGGATCAGCTCAGATCCTGGGCTGCCTCAGCTGGGCTTGGCTCAAACACAAAATGTATGGAGCAGGAGGGCTCTGCAGGCTGCTGGGGCTTTTAGGTGTTATTCTAATACTAATAATTAATACAGTGGTGTGTATAATCCTGTGCACGGAGAGTTGAAGCGTTCCCTAAAGCTCCTTTGCATCATAAAACTCCTAATCAAATACAGAATAGATCCTTGCCCTCTCCATAGCTTTAATCCTACTTCTCTTCCAGAACTAAACAGCTTTAAATTCCTCAGTCCCATGTGTATTCAGCTGCAGAGGCAAAAACTTTGCCATTTTTAAATCCTCCCTTAGTGCCAGACCAAAATCTCTGCAAACACAGACTCCCTAATCCTCACTAATTTATCAAAGGTGCTCCTGAATGCTAATTTTCCTGTGCTGTGCTCTGGATCAGAATTACAATTGATTGACTATAAAATGATAATTATACACTGGGAGCTTTGCATTGTGTAAACACCTTAAATTGATTCTCCTGCCCTGCCAGTGGGGAAATTCTTTCCATCACGTGCTGACTCTATCTGAGATCGAAATGGTTCTGCCTTTTACAAACTTTCCTACCATGTATGGATTTTCTTGTTTAAAGCAGGCAGGGAGCACAGCTTCTCCTCCCTGCTGGAGTGGCAGAGTCTCCCTGGAAACAGCTCCAGCAAATGGAGATTTTCCAAGGCCTGGGGGGGCAAAATAAGGTCCAGGGGTGGTGATAAAACCCCTGCTGGCTCCAGGGGTGTCAGATAAAACAGGGCAGGATAGGGTAAGACAGCTCAGCTGGAAGGGACCTGCAGGAACCATCTGCAGTGCTGCACATCCCTTTGGAGGTCCTGGCTCATCCAGGGATGCCTTCCCCAGGAATCCCCTGGTTTTCCTCCAGACTCCCATTTCCTGTGCTCTACCCTGCACTGAATTAGCAATTTCCTCTGCAGAAAGAGGCTCTGAACTTCAGACATTTTTGGGAAAGGTTTGTTTTACATTAATATTCTGGCTACAAAAGGAGTCCCAGGACCATAGTGGGGAAGGGGAAAAGCCACTCTTGAATTTCATGACACATCTGTATTCTCAGTCTCCTGCAATCTGTTTTCTGGCTTTAGCATTAGTTCCCATTTCCCATATTTCAGGGAGGGCTCTCTCTGTGAAAGGCATCAAGAGGCATCCCCAGACAGCCAAACCATCTGGAAAACCCAGGAACCTGGAGGGAGCTGCCCTGAAAACCAACTTCCCTTCCCATCCTGCTGCTGGCCCTGCCGAGGGAGCAGGCACGGAGCTGCTGGGCCCCTCCCCAGCTCCTCCATCCTGCTGGGGGAAGCAAGGAGAGGCTTTCCTGCCTCCCCTGCTGGGATGTTGGTGCCTCACTCACAGGGCCATGCAGCTAAACCCATCCTGGAACAGCAACATTTATGTAATGCAGGTGTTGCACAGCCTGTGCTGCCTGCTCAGGGAGGCAGGAGGGGTCTGGGGGGAGCCTGGGGGCAGCAGAGCCAGGGCTGGTGCAGGGTTAGTGCCCCAAACCCCCACAGAATCCACAGAATCCACTGAATCCACAGAATCCACTGAATCCACTGAATCCACAGAATCCACAGAGTCACTGGGTTGGCAGAGACCTTCAAGATCATCGAGTCCAACCCAGCCCCAACCCCTCAGCCAAACCCTGGCCCCCAGAGCCACATCCAGGCTCTGTTGAACACACCCAGGGATGGGGACTGCACCACCTCCCCGGGCAGAACATTCCAGAACTTTATCCCCCTTTCTGTAAAACCTTTTCCTGTATATCCAAGCAGTGTGACCCCACTGCCAGGTGAGCTAAAGCAAGGCCAGGCTCTCCTGTTTGCTCAGAGCCCAGGGCTGGTGCCCCTCTGTCCCTGTCACTGGGGGGATGCAGGATGAGCCTTGGGGGTGGCTGTTGCTGTTCCCAAGCCCCTGGAGTGCTCAGCACAGAGCATCCCACGCTGGGGCTGTAGGGGAGGACACCAGCACATCCCACTGCCAGGGAAAGCTGCAGTGGCTGCAGACACACAGCACCAGGGGGACAGAAAAATCAAGAAAATCCAGAAAGGAAGACAGAGATGTAATTAAGCCTGGCTTATCTGCTGTCCCCAGGGGCTTGTCCCAAAGGTGGCATCAGGGGATTCCTGGTGGTTTGCTCAGCCTGGAGGGCAGGACCACATGGTGAAGGACCTCCAGATTTCTTCAAAATGAATTTGGTCTTTTTTTAACCACAGCACTTGTCCTGAGGTGGTTTCTGACTTTTCTGTTGGTGGGTGACCTCTGGGGATGCTCGGAAATGGAGCCAAACTTCCTGGGCATGGGAAGCTCAGGGCAGGCAGGGGCATCCCAGGGATGGAACTGGGGCACAGGGCTGGAACTGCAGCTCTGGAAATGCTTAGACTGGCTCTCCCCTCAGAGCAACCCCTTATGCTCCTGAATTTTTGGAAATCTCTTCTTCAGTTGTTCCCTTAAGTATTTATTGGATGTCTTCCTTTTTCTTCTCTCTCTCTCTTCTTTTTTTTTTTTTTTTTTTTTTTTTTTTTTTTGAAGCTTCTTCATCCAAATTCTTTGCTCTGTTATTCCCCCGAGGATCATGTTTGCATTTGGCAGGGAGGGAGCTGCCTTGGTTAAACATAGACCTCGGTGAAGTGAAGCCAGGGGGATTTCAGAGCTCTCTGTACCTCTCTCTGCTGCTCAGAATCCTCTTCCTTTCTGTCTTACCCGTGTGGGAGACGTGGTGCACACAAATCCTGCCTGGCTGTGCCTCTGCTCCCTGTTTTCCCTGCAGGAGTCAGGCAGGGCTGGGCTTTGGGGTGTCTGAGGGTGCAAACAGCCCTGCCCCACACACCTGCTCGGCTCTGGGCTCTGGGACAGGCAGATGGCTCCCATTTTGTCAGCTGGAGGAAGGTTATCATCACCTTTTAGCCAGGATATTTTTGTCTGCATCGTTTTGGAGCCCCTGATCCGCCCCCGTCCCAGCCTCTGCTTTCCCTGGGGCTGCTGCAGAAGCTCCTTGGGCAGCTCTGGGGAGCCCTGGTTCCTCAGAGATGCTGAGAGGAGCCCCATGGGCAGCCTGGAGATCAGGGGAGGAATGGGAACAGTGTGGGATGAGCCAGCAGAGCCGTGGTGGGGGCTGGCACTGCCAGGGCTCCCTCTGCCAGCAGGGCCCTAAGCAATCCCCCCTTCTCCAGGATTTCAGGGGCGTTCCAGGGTGCAAATCTTTGGGATTCTCCATAAAATCCCATAAATTCCCATCATGGAGCTGGGTCAATGAGGAAAGCTGTGCTTGTGCCTCATTATCTGTGTGGCCAGACTCTCTTGCAGCATCTCCCTTTCCCTTCTCTGTCTCCCCTCTGGGGTGACACTGAGCCCCTCTAATCACACCATAGCCAGGCTATAACCTGCTGTGTGTCACAAAATAAATTCTCTTTATTCCTGTGATCACAACTCCTGCCTTCCCTTGGCTGGAGCAGCAGCTCCTGGCAGGGCTGATGGGCTGTGCTGGCCGTCCCAAACCCCAGGACTTGGTTCTGCAGCAGCACCTGAGCTCCTGAGCACCTCAGGGATGGGACCTGGGCACCCAGTTCCATCCCTGAGCTGTGTTTAAATTCAGCATCATTAAGGCAGGGGTGTTAATGAAGGAACAGGTTTCCCAGAGAAGCTGGCATTTTTTCCTCAAGCCAACGTGTTCCCAACAACCATTATCACTGCAGTCACAACAGAGTGATTTATGTCCACAGCCCTTTTATTGTCACAGCAGTTTCAGTGCGTGGCAGGTCTGGCTTTCCTTTCACCTCCTCCAAATGACTCATTTGGAGCCCATCTGGTGTCCCTGCTGCAGACTCATGATTCATGAGGACAGTACCCCAGGGGGAGCAGGGGGGAGCAGCAGGATTGGTGCCTGCATGGGGAGAGCAGCAGGATTGGTGCTTCAGTGGGGAGAGCAGCAGGATTGGTGCTTCAGTGGGGAGAGCAGCAGGATTGGTGCCTGCATTGCAGAGCAGCAGGATTGGTGCCTGCATGGGAGAGCAGCAGGATTGGTGCCTGCATGGGGAGAGCAGCAGGATTGGTGCCTCCGTGGGGAGAGCAGCAGGATTGGTGCCTGCATGGGGAGAGCAGCAGGATTGGTGCCTCCATTGGAGAGCAGCAGGATTGGTGCCTGCATGGGAGAGCAGCAGGATTGGTGCCTGCATGGGAGAGCAGCAGGATTGGTGCCTCAGAGGGAGAGCAGCAGGATTGGTGCCTCCATTGCAGAGCAGCAGGATTGGTGCCTCCATTGGAGAGCAGCAGGATTGGTGCCTCAGTGGGGAGAGCAGCAGGATTGGTGCCTCCATGGCAGAGCAGCAGGATTGGTGTCCAGCAGCACAGAGCAGAGGCACAGCACTGAGGAGGTGGGGACAGGACATGGTCAGCCCCAAATCCCAGGTACCCAACACCCCAGTGAGGGACAACCCATAGAATGGGTATGGCTCTGGTGCTATGAAGTGCTTCTGACCCTATTGTCTAATTCCCTCAAACCTTCCCATTCCCAGCCTGCAAATGAGAAAACCAGGGGAGCTTCAGCACCTCTGGGAGCGGGGACAGGCCCACAGCACAGCAGGAATAACAACTGCAGAGCCCAATTCCAGCTGTCTGTCCCAACCTGGCTCCCACAGGCACGTAACTCCCACCTTGCAGGAGTCAAACTGAGGAGCTGAGCAATGCCATCAGCCTCCAGGGCTCGGGGTGGTTGTGCTGGGGATGAGTTTGGCCCAGAGATTCCTGTTCAGCTGCACTGAGTTAGTGGCCATCTGGCTCGGCGTGCTGCAATCCGCAGCTTCTCCCAGCCCATATGGGAGGCAATGTTTTTTTCTCTGTGTATGTTACATTTCCCAGAACGTATGGCCCATACATTTAAAATATTTGAGCACTGCCTCCTGCACTAGCAGATAATCTGGAGCTGTGACACCAGAGATTTCTTTGGAGGGGAATTTATTTCCCGGTGGTTTAGGCAGCTTCTGAAACATGATCCTGGGAAGGGAGTGTTTGGTTCTGTGCCCAGGGCCAGAGCTGGGCAGCAGAGGGGCCAGCACTGTGGGCACTGCCTGTGCCTGCCCTCCAGTGCCAATGCTCCAGTAATAATTATATATTTTTATACCCTTTGTCCATTTGTAATGATCTGGGGAACTCAATTCCTGCCTGTTTGCAACGTGCCTGCCCCTGGATTAAACAGGGAGGTAGCAGCAGGTCTGGGAAAGGATGTCTGAGCTCAGGGTCAGGCAGATCCTGGGCTAAGGGGGCTCCTTCTCCATCCAACAAACAAAGCACAGCTTTTCTGCACTCTGCAGCCCCATATCCCTGTGCCCCAAAACCAGATTGTTCCCCCAGGGACAGTACTGCCAGGGCTTGGTGCTTGAGGCAGGGTTGGGCTGTTTTATTCATCTGTTTTGCAGCTGATGTGGCAGAACACATTGAGCATCATTCTCTGGAAGGCAATAGCTCCAGACAGGGCTCCGATAAAGACCAAGCATTTAAAAATGTGTTCATGGCATGGTTTTATACCCAAAATGCGTGGTGGTGCACTGTGAAACTTAAGTGTAAGTGAATGATATCATATTACTTTGAATATATGGACAGCTTAGCTTATGAAATGTATAACTCATCCTGTGTATGGAAAACCAATACATCTTCCATATGGGCCACAAATCAGAGCTGATTATCCCTGGGGAAAAAAATGGCCATGCTGTATTGAGCATTTTGACTTGGAGTAGACACAAGTTTTCATTCCTGCTTCATGACTAAATTTCCTAAGCTGAACAGTCAAATAAAATGATCTCATTCCCTCTCTGTGCCATGGCACAGCTTTGCTGGGAGCTGTTGGAGCTGGAGCAGGCTGGGTTCCAGCTGGAGGGGTCAGTGGGAGCACTGCCACCAGCCCCTGGGCTGTGTTTGCTCAAGGGCAAAGCGCTGCTGGTGGCTCAGTGCTGCCCTTGGGGCACCTCTGAGCGCGCTGGGGCTGCCAGGGGCAGCCGGGTCTGAGAGCCACAGGTGCCAGGGGAGGGCTGAGCTCCCATCCAAGTGCTGAGCCCGCCCTGGGGTGCCATCCCCTGGACAGGGGGAGGTGCTGGCCGTGCCCCGCTGACCGCTCGGGCGCTGTCCCTGGCCTGTACTGGTGTGTAAATATGTCAGGCTCAGGAGATGATCTTGTTATGGGAAGATTATGCTAATGAAATGTTTCCTGAGATCAAACTCATTTTGTGTTCAAAAGCATTAAAATAAATGGCTTCTAATTGAATCTTATAAACGGTCCCCTCCTGATAATGAGCCGCTATTAATTATAATTGAAGGAAGGCAGAACGTAAACACAGCGGCAGCGAGGGGGGAGGTGGTGGCTCTGTGCTGGGAGGGGTCCTGACCTTCCCCTCCATCCCTCCCACGCTGCTGGGACCCTGCTCCTGGGGGATGCACGGGGACCTGGCCAGGGACAGCTCCAGCAGCCCGGGGCCAGCCCAGGGAACCCTCTCTGGGTCTCTGAGGAGAGGGAGAGCAAACGTGTGCACTGAGCTGTGTGTGCCATCCTGCAGCCTTTAAAACCTCGGCCCTTTATTACCACTATTATTGTGATTATCCTTTTTTCCTTTCCAAAGGCCCAGGTCCCTGCCAGGCACAGCGTGTGCTGTCCAGCCAGGGTGACCTCATCTGCTTCGAAGCACAAAATGGGAATCTGAGCTCAAGCAAAGAAAATTTACAGGAATTCATCTGTCAACAGGGACGTTTCCATTTCATAAGTGCTCAGTTTGAGATCACATTAGCCCTTCAATTATTTATACACTGAAATTGTACAACTTCTCCGTTCAGCTCTAAAAAAAGAAGCAAATGTCTTTTGCTTTCCTTCCACCTGAGCTTGTCAGCTGAAACTTAGCAGGAACACGGCAGGCACCCCTGCAGGGTGCTGGGGGTGACAGCCTCACAACAGCAGGGTTTGGGTGCTGTGAGTATGGGCTGAGCAGAAAAATCCCCCTGAGGGTGCTCAGCCTTTGCTTCTTGCGACGACGGGTGCGGGCTGGGGAGGGTGGAAACAAGCCCTGGGGCATCCTTGGCACCTTCCTCCTTGTTTTTCCCACTTTGCCGTCTATTTAAAGCGCTGTTCCCTCTGGCATGCCTCTTCCCACACGCTTGTCCAGCACAGGGATGGTGGGTGGGCGGCACAATCCGGGCTGGGACTCGCTCTGCCCGCCAGGCTCATGCCACAGTCGCCGATGGCCTTTGCTTTTATGTCTCATCTGCTTGAAGGGATTTAAAAGGAATAATTAAACAGCCAGCAATACAGTCATCGATAAAGCTGCACTGGTAATGATGGGGGAGAAGTACCACCGGGAGAAGAGAGAGCTGTGCTGGGCTGTGCACAGCGAGGGAGGGCTCCACAGCCGCTGGTTTTGGGCAGAAATTACAAAGCCGGGGCAGGCAGTGCCCGAGGAGCTGCTTGTCCCCCCAGGCATGCCTGCTGTCCGTGCATTTATGCTGTGAAATCATTGGGACTCAGATTTCCCAGCCGGAGCAAGCCCAGCTATCAGACAGCGCTAATGCTGCATTTAGAAATGTTCTCCTCTTGTGCAGCCGGGGTGAAAGAGAGGAGAATCCCCTGGGCAGGGGCATCGCTGTCTCCCTGCCTTGCTGTGCCTGCTGCATCCTGTCCCCGGTGCCCTGGGATGTGGGGGGAGAGGGGTCCCAGGCTGTGCTGAGCCCCAAAACCCCCATTTCAGCTGATAACCCCTCTGTCCACGGAGGGGATGGGGTTAATCCAGCACGGGGGATGCCCACCCGGTTATAACGCGGTGGAAAGGGGCTGGAGGGGTCCTGGGGGACCAGGGAGATGCCATTTCAGCAGATAACCCCTCTCTCCACGGAGGGGACAGGGTTAACCCAGCACAGGGATGCCCACCCGGTTATAACGCGGTGGGAAGGGGCTGGAGGGGGTCCAGGAGAACCAGGGAAATGCCATTTCAGCAGCTCAGTGCTGCTGGGGCTGAATTTTGCTCTGTCCCAGCACTGACTCAAACCCACTGCCAACTCCTCTCTCGGAAGCCTGTGCATTAAAAAAACAAATTCTGTGAACCCAGTGGTGCTTTTTGGGTACTTTCCTGCCCCACCAGCAGCCCGTGTTTATTTTCCCGGCTGTGGGAGGGAGGGTGTGCTGTCATTGTCCTCGGGTTTGGGGTGAAATCCGAATTTAAGGAATGGGGGAAGCTGCCGAGGCAGCTCACGCATTTGTCTCTGGTGTTAGTAGGGATTTCCCTGTTGTTTTACAGCTGGGAAAGCCAGCACTAATGTGCTAATTAGATTTAACACCCGAGCTAGAAACGTGGCAAATTAGCCAAAACATCAGAGCGTTAACCCCACAATGGGGCTGGGTTTGTGCATCCCTGCCGGAGTGACCCAGGGGCAGGAGCAGGGCACGGATCAGGGCACAGCTTCCCACCGGGAAAATCCCGAGCTGTGTGGGGCTCATTAAGCCCATTGCTCCGCTTTTGACACCTCCCAATGCAAATCTTTCACCAGGATGAAGTTCTGAATCCCTTTCCATTTCTTCTTGCTGATCCTGAACCCTTTTCCATTTCTCTTGGTGAATGGGTGGGCAGCGAGGTGGGGAAAGGAGGGTTTGTCCCAGAGATCCCCACCCCGGGTATTCCATGGAAAAATCACCGCCGAGATTTCATTCCCGGGGGGAAAGCATGGAGACCCCAGCCCAGCAGCACGAACAGGAGACAGGAGAGGGTTTTTTGAGCATCACATAAAAACCCCACGGTGCACTGAATCAGCTGCTCGTTTCAACAAGATGTGGCAGGGACGGTAATTGTATGTTGAGTGCTCTCCGGTTGATTAAGAACATATTTATTGAAGTTTATCTACTGTAATATGTATAAGTCTCTTATTAGATAATTGCTAAACCTCAAACACCTGTTTAACAGATCATATATATACCCCATTACATAGTTGTTAAACCACACTGGTTTTAATTCATCAAATGCGAATGTGAAATCCATTCTAAATTAAATTCATTTTGAGGCACTTTAAAGGAGACATTTCCCGCTTCCCTTCTACAAAGGGGATAAGAGCACCATATCTCCTGACAGACACGAGGTTTTAGGAGAGCTCTTTTCTCCAAATGTCTTTTTTTTTTTTTTTTTTTTTGCAAGCAACGCAATGGCGATGTGCTAAAAATGCCCTCAAGTCTTTTCATTAAAAAACCCCAGAATCTAAAAAGTTTGATGTTAAACCAGGGATGCCATCACTGCTGCTGTCTGCAGATGTTTGAAGGGGAGGAAAGGGCAGGGAAGGGGAAAGGTGGTGGGGCTGTGGGCAGGCTGTGTGAGGGTGGGGTTTGCTGAACCCGGCGCTAAATTGAGGTGTTTTGCTTGGCTTTTCGTGCCAGTTCCCATTTCAGCCATTTGCTGCTGATTCCCACCCCTGTGAGGGCAGCCCAGAGCTGCTGCCAGAGCCCCCGTCCATCCCACCTGGGGGATTATCCCTGAGCTTTTATTCGTGGTTAGAGCCCCTAATTCCCCTGTCCAGCCCTGCTCCCAGTGCCCCACGCACCCAGACAGGGTGTGTGCAGTGAGATGTCTCTGCTCAGGCTGAGATGATCCTTTCTTTGTTTTCCTCTCTCTTTATTTAATTGTCCCGCGGGGGAATCGCTGAGTGCCCTTGGTTTTGTGATGCAGAACTGGTGTTGACACGCTGCTTTATTAGATGAGTGAGGCTAAAGCCTTGGAGACGCTATTTAAATAAGGGAGAAATCTCACTGCCGGGGCAGCAATGAACAAATACACACTGGGCTCTGGGAACCCATTTATTTCCATCGCAGCCCTGTGAAAAATTCTGTTTATCTGTGTATGTCTGCAGCAAACTGGGCTGAGAAGTTGCAAGGCCTCCATCCCGCTGTGGACACATCCCTCCACGGTCTCCATCTCCATCTTTGGGGCATTTCACAGCAAGATGTTGAGTGGTAATCATTACCAACCTCAGGCTGCAGCCTCCTGGCCTGGGTGAGTGGTGCCCTTCACCTGCTCTCCCTTTTTCTGGAGCAGGCAGTTCCCCATGGGGCTCCCAAGGGCAGGGACAGCAGGGCTGGAGCAGAGGTGGCTGTGGCTGCAGGAAGGGGCTGGAGGTTGGGAAACCTGCAGAGATGTCCCCATTTCTGATGCCAGCTCATCCCTGGGCTCTCTGCCCCAATCCTTCCCCCCTGCCAGCTCCAGGGCCAGCGAGAGGCCAGAGTGGTCCCAGCTCTGCTGCAGCCCCTGTGCAGTCACCCAAGGCTTTGGTGCTTTATCAAGTGTTTCAGCTCCAAAGCCAACATAAATCACAGTGTTGGCAGGCTCTGCCTTTCTGTCTCTGCTGTTATTTTCTGTTCATGATAAAACAATGTGGAAAGGAAGCACGCAGGCCAAGGGGAGGGGGAGCAGAAACAAGATCCCTTATCTAATGCATGCCTGAGCTGCTCAAATGTTTCTGTATCAGCAATTATTTTGCCTGGCTTTGGGTTTTCACAGAGCTCTTGAGTCTCTCAAATGCAGTGTGAGATCACGTTGGCAAAGCCCAGACCCAAATTCTGGATCCTGTCTGAGTCCTCCTTTGGAGGAGACCCGTGGAAGGCCTCACGTGCACAGCAGCACTGAGGAGGTGAGGGCTGGGAGAGAGGATTTGCTGGGATCTGGGGGGATGCTGAGCACCTCCAGCTCTGCCCCAGATCTCCTAAGTCATAAAAAACTGGGTGGGATCAGGCACCCCGAGGTTCCTGAGTGCTGGGAGTGGAGTATATTCCATACAGATGACTGGAAATGCACAACCTATGAGGGCACTGCAGTGTGGAAAAGTGAATAACCATTATTGGGATGGTTTCTGTACACAACCCATGGCTGGTGGCCCAGTTTAGAGCATGAGCTTAATACATTTCTTGCTAAATAGAAAGAAAAGGAGGGAAAATACTTCACTGTTAATGGGAAAGGAATAGTATCTCTTAATCTGTGTCTAAAAACACCTTGAGAGTTGTAGGTATTTGCTACAGTCCAGCTAAAGCAATATCCAGTGCTCAGAAAAGCAATATCCCCAAGCTCTGCTCGAGCTCTGGTGTTGATTTTGATATTTTTAATATTGCATCCAGACAACAGAGCCTGTCAACCACCACCAAGTGTTCATTTAACTAAGCCAATTTAAAATGTGTAGCAATTATGAAGAGATGGGCTCAGATGAGTCAATTTGTCTCAAGTGTTTTCTAGCTGAACTTAATAATATTGGAGATGTGAGAGAAATTGGAAAAAAATTCACCCTCTGTGTTCAATTCTTTTGAGAAGTCGAAATACCTAATTCACTCTGGCAAATGATAAATGTTCCTCCCCTCTTCTAATTACATCTTGCCTTAGTCACAGCAGTCTCTAGTAAATCTCCTTTTGAGACTATACACATCACATACTGTCCTTGGTGGAAAAGAAAAAAAAAAAAAAAACAGAAAAAAGGGAAGAAAGGAAAAGTTCTTGATTAGATTTTTTAATTATTTTTTTTAAGAGCAATTCGTTGTGCTCACGGGATCTGGAATTGGCTTTTCACGTTGCCAACCCCCTTCATTGGCACCACTCTTTCATGTGTCACGTCCTAAAAAAACCCTGAAGTTTGGCTGAGAAAAGAGGAGTGTGGAAGCTGTTGGGTGGGTGTCCCTGTGGGGAGCTGTGCAGGCACAGATGGGAGGGACAGCATGTGCCATACATTGATTTTTGTGTTGGTGGTGGTTTAACTGCCGGGACAAATAAGCATTTCCACCCCTAGAAGATGCACTTTGCTCACAAGCCTTGGCTCACTGTAGGTGCAGTTGTTCTCCCTTGTTTGGAATAGTCACTAGTTCAAGACACAATAAATTTCAACACTGTTTTCCCAATTACAGGAAATCAAAATTATTCAATAAATATTCCAGAGTAGGAGCCGTTTCTGGCTCGCTGGTTGTGCCGCCAGGAGGGAACCTGAAGCCCCGATGGCCAAACCCTCCCTGTGGGCAGCCCCAGCACCTGCAAAAACTCCCCCATTTGCATTGATTTCAAATTGCTTTGGGCTAAAATGTCCTTTATCGATGTCATTTATCTTCCTAATCTCTTGCTTGCCCGGAGATAGTCTCCATTATCCCTTGGTTGCAAAATTTTCCAGCTAACATGCTGTTTTTCAAACGTTTGTGTGGTTTCATTGCCTGGAGTGGGTGGGAGGTGGGTTTGCCACCAGGGCAGCCCCACACAGAGATGAACCTGCAGGGAAAACAGAGATGGATTTATTTCATTTTCCCATCAAATTTATTTCATTTTCCCATCAGAAGCCAGACCTGAGGCTCACTTTGGAGCATCCAAAGGGAGTCAGGGGAGGAGGGGTGGGATCCCCTCCATGGGGCTTCCAGCCACATGCTTCTGTCTGACCTTTCTTTGAGCGTGGCTGCAAATGTGAGCAATATTTCATCTCCAGGGTGTTGCCTGGAATGGCAAAAATTAACTGGAAGCTGGGATTTACAGCAGGATTTAACAGCAGATTTTAGGGGGATGGCTCCAGTGGGTGTCCATGGGGACAGGGGGAGGCAGGGAGAGGAATGCCACCCTGACCCAGGACAAGCTGCCACGTGTCCATCGGGGTTTTCTGCACTGGAAAATGTCCCCTGCCCTCACTGCAGGCTCTGAGCTGCAGGGGCACTCCTGTTTGTACCCAAGGGTGGCAGTTTGGGCTCGTCAGAGGAGCTGCCAGCACCCAGACAGCTCTTTTTGCTTTTGGAGCAGTCTGGTAAGATAGGAAACAGGGACAGAACGAGTCCGAAGGCTTGTCTTGGTGGGAGGGTGAGAACAGCTTTAAACCCTCACAGGGTCTGGGGAGGAGATGCTGGTGGATGCTCAGCTTGAGCTGCTGCCCAGCCCCTTCCAACTCCCTTCTGTCTCTGGGACTGGGGGCAGCCAGCGTTCTCCAGGAGGGAGAAGAGAGGGACAGCAGCCCCGTGGTGCTGCATGGAGGCTTGGCACGCCCGTCTGTCCCCGGGCCGTGTCTGTCTGTCCATGCAGGGTGAGCCACAGCCCCACTGGGAAGGGGCCCCCGTGTTTCCCCAGCCCACCTGGCACAGCCAGCCCTGATCTGGAGGCAGAGACAGAAAAGGGGTTTGGAAATCTGCTTACAAGTCTGGCTCGTTAATACCCTGCCCAAAGCTTTTATCAAATAATTCGCTTTTGTGTTGCACTTCCCAGTCAGCAATAAATAAATAAAGATGCAGATAAAGTGAGTGTTACACTTAGGCTGTGCTTTTGGAAATGGCTCCTCTGACTGTGCCTGGGGCCACTTCCCTGGGCCCCTGGACTCAGTCAGGGCACTGATAAGAGGCACAGGGATCTGAGTGGCTCCTTCTGGACTTGGCAGACCTACGAGAGCCCTGCCTGCCTGATGTGATGAGGTTTTGGTGCAGGTGATGCTGGGTGTGCTGTCCCTGTGCCCATGCAGGGGTTGGGCAGGGAGGGATGTGCAGGGTGCTGCTGGCAGTGGCTGCATCCTCCCTGCACCTCCGATGCTGGATTGGGTTTGGTCCCCTCAGAGGCTGGGGAAATTGCAGACCATGGGGCAGCTGTGCTTGAGGGAGAGATGGGAACATCCCAGCTGCCCTGTGACATTCTCAGGTGGGGCTGTCACAGCTCCCCAGCCCCCAGGACATCCCTTCTGCCCTTCACCACCCTGCAGAGGATGGAGCTGGGGCTGTGAATGTGCCCAAGCTGCCGTTGCTGTTTGGACTGTTTGTCTTGTTTGGGCTAATTATGCCAAGAAAGTCATTATAATTTTATGCTCTTTGGATTAACGTTCTTGCCCAGGGCCCCATAATTAGTCTATGGTTTGTAGCTTAATGATTCTGAGCACAGTCAAGGCGAAGTTTCCAGCTGTAAATCAGGGGGCTCGGGATGTGGGCGCTGGCAGGGCAGCAGCTCTGCCCAAAAATGAGCTTTTCTCTCCCTGTTTGTGAGCTGAGCTTTGGGCTGCTCAGCACTGTGGCCTCACACTCCATCCTCATGCAGCCAGGATGCTGCTGAGGAGCTGCAGGAGCCCCAGCCCTGCCCTGAGCCTCTCCCAGGTGTCTCCTGCCTCACGGGGATCCCATGGGATGTCACACCAGGGGCATCCTCAGCCCTTCATCCCTTCAGCTTGGTACAGCTGCCCAGCCCTCCTGCTCAGGGGCACAGAGCATCCCTCATGCCCAGGGAAAGGGGATCCATTGCATCCCTGGAAGCCTGCCCAGCTCTCTCTGAGGAGCAGGCAATTTGGATAATGCTAATCTCTCCTTTAGCTCCAGCTATTAGCTGGTTTAAGCATCTTTTCTTTCTTGATATGCAGTGGCCAGGGATGTCCTGCTGAGGCAGTGATTTGGGGCTGGAGTTGGAGTCCAGGTGTGGAAGGACTGGGGCACCTCCACCCTCACCATGGGGTTCACTGATATCTGAAAGAATATTAATATTATTGATATTTTAAATAAAGCCATCATCCAAGGCACTGAACTCCTAAAATCCTGTATGTCCACCCTCTCAGGTCTCCTTGCTGAGGGGTATCCACGGAGCCAGAGACCCCAGCTCATCCCTGGTACCCTCTGTCATCCTCCTCTTTTCTTATTTATTGCAGCTTGGGCTGGGGATGA
This sequence comes from Agelaius tricolor, assembly GCF_023055355.1. Classification (NCBI taxonomy): domain Eukaryota; kingdom Metazoa; phylum Chordata; class Aves; order Passeriformes; family Icteridae; genus Agelaius; species Agelaius tricolor. The sequence goes on from NW_027269280.1 coordinate 1,825,718, forward strand.
GCTCAGAGGCACAGGAGCTGCTGAGTGGGCAGGCTCCAGCCAGCTTCACTTGACAGATTGTTTGGGTCGAATCAGAAGCTCCTGGGAGAGTTTTGCAATTTCTTTTCCACTGGAAAATGTCATTAATTCATTGCCAAATTGTTAACAGAATCAGGGGCTCTGGTTTTAACTGGAGGACATTCTCCTGATAAATGTCATGGCTTTCCTTGAGCACAGGTCCAGGCAAGGGTAAGGAGCCAAAGCCCAGGGCTTGCAGCACCGGGTGTCTCATCACTCAGGTTCAGTATCCACAGGGAAATCTTTCCTTGGAGCCCAGGGCAGGCTGGGGCCCTGCAGGGACTCCTGCCTGGGCAATGTCACTGCCCTGGGGCAGCCTAGGCCAGTGAAAATGCTCCTAAATCCCCACTCTGCTCACAGCAAAATTCAGTATATCACTGCCCTGGAACAGCCTGGATGCTCCTGGATCCTCACCATGCTCACAGTAATATTCAATATATCACTGCCCTGGGGCAGCCTAGGCCAGTGAAACTGCTCCTAGATCCCCACTGTGCTCACAGGAATATTCAATATATCACTGCCCTGGGGCAGCCTAGTGAAGGTGCTCCTGGATCCCCACCATGCTCACAGCAATATTCAATATATCACTGCCCTGGAACAGCCTGGATGCTCCTGGATCCCCACCATGCTCACAGCAATATTCACAGAGGTGTAAAAAGCACTTTGCACCTAAAGCCCTTCCTGCAGCTGCAGGAGCCCTGGAATGGCTGTGGGAATGCTGGGGACACTCCTGTTCCTGGGGCAGAGGAGCTGCCCTAAGTGCAGAGCGAGTGTGGAGGCTTCAGCAGGAGGATAAATCCCAGTGAGGTGCATGTGAAGAGCAGCTCTTGGATTTTGTGCCGGGGTGATTAAATTTTCATGCCTTTTTCGTAAGGCTGGCTTAAAAAAACCAAAGTGTTCCATAACCCAGGGAAGGGATGCAGGGAGGGGAGAGGTGTCTCACTTCAGTGCCAAGCTTTAACCTCAGGGTTTTCCCTTTCATCTGCCAGGGGAGCTGGGCTGGGGTTAACTTGTGCTCTGCCAGGGCTGGGGCACCAGCACCGTGCTTGGGAAGGGGGATGCACAATGAGCTCACCCACACTGCACAAGTGGTGGGGAAGGATTTCACACCATCAAACCAGCCATGCCTTTATGGAAAATGTTCCCCCCAAGCTGGTGTGCAGCCTGGGGGCTGGCAGGGAGCTGGAAAGGGAGGGAATCCCAGCTGCTGAGCCTCACAGCCCTGTGGTTGGTGTTTGAGGGTCTTCAGGATGAGGGAAGGGATGAGAATCTTGACTCCATGTTTCAGAAGGTTGATTTATTATTTGATGATATATTATATTAATTATATTATATCATATTATATCGTATTATATCGTATTATATCGTATTATATCGTATCACATTACATTATATCATATCAATTATATCATATCAATTATATCATATCATATCGATATACTAAAACTGTACTAAAAGAATAGAAAGGAGACATCAGAAGGCTGGCAAAGAGTGATGATAAAACCTTGTGACTGCCCAGAGAGTCCGACACAGCTGGACCAAGATTGGTCATCAAGTAAAAACAACCCACATGTGACCAACCAAAGATGCACCTGCTGGTGAACCATCTCCAGACCACATTCCACAGTTGTTGTTTTGATAGTTACTGTTTACATTTCTTTGCCGAGGCTTCTCAGCAGAAAAATGCTCGCGGAAGGATTTTGGTACAATCTGTCAGTGACCCCCGGTGACCCCCGAGCTCCAGGAGCCTCCTCCTGCATCCCGCAGCGCCCGGAGCATCTCCTGCCCTGCAGGCGAGCCCAGGGCTCGCTGTGCTGAGCTCTGCCGCCTCTCCTTCCAGCCGTGACTGCATTTCAGGCAGCTAATGAAGTGCTGATTTTCCCTAATTGGCCTCTCGAATTTGCTGATCACTCGTAAAGATCTCAGGTTAAAGAGAGAGCCGGTGCCTGTTATTATTGGTGCTGTTTTCCGTGGCCGGGGCGGGCAGGGAGGAGGTTTGGGAGCATGAGCTGCATTTGCTGAGCTCATTTGTGATTTACTGTGCCCAGGACAGCACAGAGTCCTTCAGCCGGCGAGACAAACACACGGGGTCAGACTGATTTGTGGAGCTGCCTTGGGTTTTAAGTGGATTTTCCTGTGGCTCAGCCTTCAGCACAGCCCTGACAAAGCCACGGGTGAAACCCCAGCCCTGAGACCCCGGGCTGGTGCTGGGCTGGGATCCCACAGAGAGCTGGAGCAGAGCTGCCAGGGCATGGATGTGTGGGAAGGGATGGATCCCACTGGAAAACAGCCCAGGCACAAACCCCATGAGCCCTCTCTGTCCTGTTTGGGGTAGGATGTCCGTGTGTCATTACCACAGGAATTATTTCAAAGGAGGGGTGAGGTGGGATCCATAGCCAACATCTCGGCTTTGAAAGAGGTGTCTCTGCCTGCTGGTGCAGGGTTGGGTGGGGAAAAACCCAGTTTAACCAGCAAGGAGTGGGAAATGTGGTCCTCCCCCAGCTCAGCTGGGTAGCAGCATCTTTGGGGAAGGGCATGGTCAGGATGGGGAGCTCCATGAGAAACATGTTCATGCCACCACCACGGGGCGGCCCAGCTGGCCAGGAAAGGAATCCCAGCCCCAGATCTCATTCACAGTCACTGCCCATCCTGGGAAGTCAGTTTTGGGAGGAATGTGGTGCTTGTGTGAGCGTGGAGGAGCCCTGTGGGCTGAGCACCAGGCAGCTGGAGCCCAGCCCAAGGCACAGCTGTGGGGAGTTAAGTTACTTGGCTTCCAAAATTACATTTTTCTGTGGTTCCCTCATTTGAATGAGGAATAATGTGGATATTGTGAGCGGAGCTTGTCTGGGAGCTCTTGGAAAACCAAACCTATGGCAAGTGCACTTGTTCTGTTGGTGGCACTTTATGGGGTGGCAGTGGGCACAGAGGGCAGGAGGGCATCCCAGCTGCGTGCCAGGCTCTGGGTGGAATTCAGCTGGGCACTTTGCAGGGAATGGAGTCTGGGATCAAAAAGCTGGATGCCAACTTTAAACACAGGGCCAAAACCCCCAGAATGTCCCCTGGGGGTGTCTGAGGTGTTTTGGTAAGAAAAGTGTGGAAATAGGCAATGCCAGGGGTGGTGCAACTGCAGAGGTGCCCCAGGCTCAGTGGAAAACACCCCTCACACACAGACAGGGGAACCAAGGCACATTTTGTGTGACAGGGGAACCTCTGTGCACATTTTGTCACCAGGCATGAAGAGGAGATGCCTCCCCAGTGCCCGGGAGGGCAATGGCAGCAGCAGGGGTGTTGGCTCAGAACAGAATTATTTTGAAGGTGGATTTATGCAGTTAATCCCCAACTCCTGTGTGGGACATGCAGTAGGGCAGCAGTAGTTCCATCTGTCAGGCTGCCAGCCCCTGGGGCCATGGGGACAGGTTCCTCTGCACAGAGCAGTGCTGAGGCTGCAGAACCCAGCTAACAGGACGTTCAGCATTTCTGTCATTCCAGAGATGCCTGCAAGGTCTCAGCCAGACCAGAGGCAGCCACGGCAGGGAAACCAGCACACAAATACTTCTCATTCCAGGCCCTAACCCAGGCTGATTTTAACCACTCTGTGCCCATTTTTTCCTCACCAGTGCAGGGCCCAGGGGAGGGTCCTGTGGTGCACTCAGTGGCACTGAGCTGGGGATGTCCCCATCCTGTGCTGCTGGCCATTCTCATGGATTGTTCCCACCTTCAAGGACTGGTTCTGCCTTTTGAATGAGGAGAAAACCCACACATGGGCACGAGTGGGTGCCTTCCCCATCACTTTGGGGAGTGCTGCAGGAACCAGGGACGTGTCTGCACCCCATCACTGGGTTCACAGCTCAGGGTGTTGGGGCAAAACTCCCCACCCAGCTCTGGTCATCATCTGGAGATGCACATGGGGTGAAGGCTGGGCTTCCAAACACAGCAATCCCCTCTGCCCCTCCTGCATTTCCAGCCAGCTCTTGTTTCACACTGTTCTGTCCTGCCTGGGCACCCAGCTGCTCCCCTGGCTGTTCCCCAAATATCTGCTTTAGGCTGTAGCAAATACAGGCCCTTGGTGATCATCAGCTGATGGATTAATCTGAGCTCAGCTTTGCCTGGAACAACCTTCTGGCTGTGCCCAGACTGGCGTGAAGAGGGCAAGGCAGGGGCACTGGGGCTGGATGTGGATGCTCCAGAGAACCGTGGCTCTTGAAAGCAAACACAACAGCACAAATGTCCACCAGAGGCACAGAGCTGGGAGGCAAGGAGGAGGCTCTGGTTCCTATGCAGAGTGAGTGCTACCACTTCAAAATTAAATGCAGTTGCCATAGAAATATTAATTGGGAACAAAATCTGAAGATGACACTTAAGCAGAAGATGGAGCGTTACGGAGAGATGAGGACAGCGATGAAAATAGAACAGTTAAAAGGAGAATTCTTCAAAGGAAGCATCGTGTAGGTGAATATTTAATGCACAATCAGCAGCCTGCCACGTCAGTGGTGCTGCTCATGTTGTAGGGCAGAGGGTGGGGAGTGCCTGCTGGAGGACAGGGCACCCTCCCCACCAGCAAAGGGCACTGGAGGGGGAGCTGGGCATGCACCCTGCAGGATTCTGCTCTTGGTGCAGCAGGGCTGGGCTCAGGGCACAGCTCTGGCAGCAGCCCCAGCCTTTGCTGCTCACTGTGCTCACTGCCTGGCTTGCAATCAGCCCACGAGCCAAAAGGCAGCTGAGACACAGGATGGACGACTCTGCTGCAGTCTGGATCCTCTGCCCCTGGGCAGGCACTGGCAGGAGGTTCCCAGGCTGGGTCTGAGCCTCCTCCTCCTCCTCCTCCTGCTGGGAACATTTGCATGGGGAGCAGGGAAAGCTCCCAGCCCTGGCAGACAATGCAGGGGAACCAGCTCCTTCAGAAGAGCTCCCAGGCCTGGGCTGGTTGGGAACGTGGCAGGAGCAGCCACCAGCACAGAGGTGTTCTGAGGTGAGGCAGGGCTGGTGCAAGGCAGGGGGGGTACAAATGTCCCACTGAGCAAAGTCCTGCTGGGACCCTCCTGCAAAGAGCACCCAGAGCTCTCCAGGGAGGGATGACTGCAGCCACCTCTCCTTCCTTGCAGCAGTGGTGTCACTGCTGGGAAAGAAGAGAAGGACATTGCTACAGAAAAATCCTGATTTTTTTTTTCTTTTTCATTTAAAAAAGAAAAAAAGGTGGATTATAGTAACAACCAGCCCTTCTTTCAGGCAGCCCATCTCCTGAAAGAGAGAGATGAAGCAGGAGATGGGCTGCCTGAAGGAAGGGCTGGTTGTTACTATAATCTACCTTTTTTTGAGAGGGGAGTAGCTCCACTCTGCCACCCCACTCTGTGCTCACTCTGCCAACTCCAACCCAGCTCCTCTATTTCCCAGGAAGAAGTTTTGCTCTTCCAGGCTGTTTTCCAGGCTGTTTTCAGCCTCACATCCCCTTTCCCCCTTTGCTTTGTCTCCTGGGAGCTGCGGTGTGGGATCTGCATGCAGGTAGGGATGGAGATGGTGGAAATGGAGCATCTCACACAGGACCACAGTGGTGCCAGCACAGCTGGGCACTGTCCCAGCAGGGCAGGGACACAGCTGGGGCTGGCAGCTCCCCTGCCCTCCCTGGTGGCAGCCAGACAGAGGGGACAGGGTGGCTGCCACCTGGCAGGGTGCATCCCTCTCTGCTGATCCCTGCTCTCAGGAGGAGGGAGGATTACAGTGGAGTTGTACTTTTCCCATGAACCACCTCCCACTGTGTTATGCTCTGAAGTTAATTGCAAATGAGGAGATGGAAATAGCTTATTTTGACTTCCCTTAAACAGTACTTCAGAGCATTTTTTTCCTTATTTTTTTTTTCTGTCTCGAGAGGCAGTCCTGTGTCTATTGGAAAATAGCAATTATTTCTGTAATTCCCTAGAATTAGTAGAATTAGTTGAATGGGTAATATTTGAAGTGAAATGCTGATTAGAAATACACTTGATGTGGAAGCACCATGAGCATCGTGGTGGGGCTTTGGGGGCTCCTCCTCCATCCCAGGGCATAGCAAAGCTCAGCTCAGGTTTCTTGGGGAATAGGCAAAGGTGCCTCAGTCACAGCCACTAAAGATGCTGGAACTCCTCTCCTGTGAGGGCAGGATGGGAGGGTTGGGGCTGTTCAGCCTGGAGAAGAATTTGTGGAGAGCTTAAAGGCCCTTCCAGCGCTCAAAGAGGCTCCAAGAGAGCTGGAGAGGGACTTGGGGCAAGGAGGTGGAGTGACAGGACACAGGGAATGGCTTCAAACTGAGAGAGGGCAGGGTAGGATCAGATATTGGGGAGAAATTCTTTACTCAGAGGCTGGGGAGGCACAGCTCGAGAAGCTGTGGCTGCCCCTGGATCCTGGGAATGTTCCAGGCCAGGTTGGACACTGGGGCTTGGAGCAAGCTGGGATCAGGGGGGTGTCCCTGCCCGTGGATGGGGTTGCACAAGATGAGGTTTAAGGTCCCTAAAGCCCAGCCCATTCTGTGGTCATTCTGTGGTTTCATTCTGTGCTGGGAGGTGCAGGGGAGGTGCACCATTGTCTGCAGGCTCTGGATGTGCCCTGTGGCTCTGCAGCTCTGGTGGTGGGCCCACCCTCCTGCTTCCAAAAAAGGAGGAGTAAAACCACCTCAGTCGCTCTTCTTAGCTGGAATGAGGTTGGGATTGGCATGGTCCATCTTGGGCACCTCCTGCAGCATGCAGGGCACAGTGCAGCTCTTGGGAGACTTGGTTCTGCTAAAGATTTGGGGTTCGTGATAACTCATTAAAAAAAAATTTAAAATGATCCTGTGGTATTTTTAATAACCTGCTGGTTTAACTCAATTATGAGACCATAATTAACTTGCTGAGATGAAGCAGGAGATAAACCTTTGATTTTTTTTTTTTCCTCTTGAAGGATGCTGCAGATAGATTCTGAACTTTGTATTCAATTACTTAAAGGAGAAAAAAATTAACAGGTTTCTGATGAGAAAAGCATACTGCCTCCTTCATAAAGAGAGATTTATTAAGGATAGTGAACGAGTGTACCTCAGGGCTCAATCATCTACTGTGTTTTTTTTTCAAGGGGTGATTCAATTACTTTAAGATGTGTTGCCTAAAAGAACAAACCAGGCTCTGTTACTTGGCAAATTAATCAGGTTCCTTTAGTGGTTTCTCTGGGTTAATAATTTCATTTAGGCGGCCTTCTGTTTCATGGTTCCATCCCTACCAAGAAAACTCTCAAACAAGAGGGAGGGGGAGAAAAAAAATTGCTATTTGCTTTCTGTACAAGGCAGCAAATGCCACTGAGACAGGAAAAGTTTTCCCAAAATCAGCTCTCTCAGAGGTGCCTGTGAAAGCAGCAACTGGTTGGAAGAGATTTAAGGAAAAAAAAAAGTGTTAAGGCTAATATTTTCACTGTGCAAAAAGGCCATTTGGATTTGTTGTCATCTGTGAAGGGCTGTGGATTTTATTTGTAATTACTGTGAATGACGTTCTCTGGCTAGCAGGAGCCAATCCTGAAAATGTCACCGGTTTTTAACACATTTGTCTCTTTGAATATTCATAGCTCTGCTGTTTGATACAGATGGAGAAAGTGCCACGAGGGAAAGGAGGAATTTACCCTGCCCTGGGCACGGGGAGGTTGTGCTGGGGCAGGGCATCCTTGCACTGCCAGCCACCACTGCCATGCAAAAACACCTTCAGCCAGGATTTCTGGGGTTATCACAGAATCACTTGGCTTAGAAGGGGACTTAAAGATCCCACAGCAGCATTTCTGATGGCAGGGTTCTCCCAGTGGAAAGTTAACAGCTCCCACTGGCCCTGCCTGGAGGGTGGAGCATGGGGATGCTCAGCAAACACAGCTCCCCTGGCACAGCTGGGCTGTCCCTGGCTGGCTGCTCCCAAATCCCACCAGGGAGACTTTGGGAAAAGCTCTAGGGCTACTCTTTTGCACTATAAAACATCTCTAGGAAGGGCATGCAGAAGCCTGTTTTATTTTCCCATTGGTTGGTTATAAACAGGAAAAAAAAAAACAAAAAACTTGAACTGTGGCCGGGGCTGTATCTACTTAAACCATGGGTGTTTAGATGCCAAATTCTGCATTTTGGTGGAGGGGAGCAATGCTCAGTGTGACCTTTTTGAACAAAATCATGACTCCTACCAGCACCCAGGGCTGCTGAGGGCTCTGGCAGAGAGCAAAGATCACCTGAAAAATGGGGGAACAGGGAATCCCATGGGCAGCAGGAGCCCTAATGAGGAGCCTCATCAGGGACCAGGGGGACGTGCCTCCCTCCCACCCAGGACAGGGACAGGGATGTTCTTATTGCTTTTCCTCTGGCAGCACTCTGGTGATGATCAAGTTAATGGAGGGAGCAGAGCAGTTCCCAGCAGCAGAGGTCATCTGTTTCCTTTCAGGGGATTTGGCTCTGGTTTCATCATTTCATCATCTGGAGGAACAGTGAGGCCCTTTTATCAGGAAGGGCTTTCAGGGAGGGGGCATGGCAGGCTGGCCTCTCCCTCGTGTGAGAACTCATTTTAGATCCTCACATGAAACCTGTGCTGTGCTTTCTGCCTTGGGAAAGTGCTCCCACGGGGCAGAGCAGAGCTTGGGGACACCCTGGAGCTGGTCTGACCCCAATCCTCAGGACCCAGGAATTGTGTAAGCATCAGCCACACTCCACACTGAGCGCCTCACACTTACCCAATGCCATGGGGATGGCCAAATTGTGCTTTTCCCCCTTTATTTTCCTTGTAATTGCTCCTTTTGAGGCCACAGCACCCGGTGCTACTCTCAGCCTCTGTCTCCAAAGCACATTTCTGGATGAGGATGGGAGTGCCAGTGAGCTGAGGTGGGGTGGATATTTTTAGAGCAGCTGGCAGACTCTGCAGAGCAATTATGCTCCAGGTTCCCAAATAGCCCTGAGCTCTGTCACTGGCCAAAAACACCCCCTGGTCCATTTGTCCAGGGCTGCTGTGGGTCAGGGAGCTTTGCAGGCAAACCTGAAGTGTTGGAATTCGGCACAGCTGGAGCTCCAGTGAGGCCAGAGCACATGGGAAGGGGAATGGCTCACAGATGTTGCACACAGCCCACCTCTGGGGGAAAAAAAAAATCCAAAAAATCTGATTTTTTTTAAATTTTCCCTTCCTCCCAACCTCCACACTGACAGCAGGGTCTTGGTGCTGCTCGTGGAGCAGCCTTGGATAGGGAACTTCTGTCGTGCCTGGGTAATGGTGGCTTTTTGTGCAAACAATTCTCGGGTTTTTTTAATGCCTTCACACTTAAATTTAATGTGCTCATCCCAGCGTGCCAGCAGCTGCTTTTGTGCCAAGAAAAATTGGTACATTTTGAAGGTGTTGGATGCTCCTTTGCTGGGGACACTCTGAGGTGTTTGTGGGTGACAGAGCTCCCGTTCTTTTTTAGGACAGCGATTCCCCCTTGCTGTGCTCTGGATGCAGGCACAAGGCAGCAGCCACGAGATTGCTGTGACCCCTTTCTGGCAGCTCACTGCAAGCTGGGCCTGTGATCCTGGCAGTGCCCAGCAGGCTTTTCCATCCTGCACAGGAGGGATTTTCAGGGGGCTGGGGCAGGGCAGGGATGCATTAAATCCCACAGCATTATTCATCCCCAGCTCTGCCTTTTCTCCCTCCAATTTCCTACAGGAGCTGATTTTCCCACTTGAGGAAGGGAAGCAGCATTCCTGCTTTAATTATCACTGTCCTTCTCCTCCCAGCAGAGGATTCCTGAACCAGGGATGGCGCCACACCAACAGTTGGCTCCATCTCCATCTCTTCCCCTCTCTAATCCCTGTCTGGAGCACTGGCTGCTCCTGGCCCAGGCCCATTGCTGCCCTCTCTCCATCCAGAACACACCATGGCCCTGCCCGTGGAGCTCTTTTGCTCCAAGGTTTTTAGGGCATCCAGGAGGGCTGGGTGTGCCACCACTGCCTCCTTCTCCCCTGGCTCTGCTCTGCCTGCCAGGCTCTGGCTCCTGCAGGCTGCTGGAGGATTTATTGCTGGGGAAATGCAGGGCTCTGACTTATGAAAGTAGGACATTCGCTTGGCAGCTCGAGAAATAATGGGAAATCCATTTAATTATTCCCCAGAAATGCTCAGATTGTGCAGATGCTGAACTTAGGTTTAATATAATTTAGATAATTCATGTCTATAAACATGTCTGGGGCTGAATGTGATGTTCAAGCCATGCATCCCAGCCTGTGCTTTTTCCTCCTTGATCTCAATTGGAGCTTCAAGTATCCTACAAGAGCAGGCTCAGCCCTGTGCCTGACCCCTCTGGGTCCCAGCAGACCCCTTGGTTCAGGTCTGGAATGCTGAGGAAATGTTTTTCTCTGGTTTGCAGGAGTTTTTCACAAGGATGCTGTGGGCAGCCGGGCACTCAGGTGCTGTGCTGGGGCACAATGCCAGCCTCAGCACTGGCATTGATTGTGCCTAATGGAACAGGGTAGAAAAGGGGAAAAAAGCACCTGTTGCTGGTAATGTCAGTGCTCTGGGGTTAAAATGAGCCCCTTCTTTTATGGGAAATCTCCCTTTCCTCCCTGGCATTTGGGAACAGCCTGCCCAGGGTCGCTTTGTAGCCCAGCTGGTCCCAAATCCTTCTCCTGGGAAGAGTTTGGAAGAGTGTTCAGGATCTCTCTGAGAGGTGAGAATCTCCCTGGCATGGCAAACAGGGGCAGCTGTCAGGTATTAAATAGTTCAACTATTGCCTTGCTTTTCTCCACTCCCACCCCTTCCTGGGCTCTTCCCTCCCCTGGTGTGTGCTGCTCTTCACACCTGAAATGCCTCCCAACACTCCTGGAATGGCTTTTCAGCCCAAAATATAATTTTAAAAATATAAAATATATAAAATAAAAAATAGAAAATCCCCGATGAGCACCTTGGCTGGGGATGCTGGAGGAGTGTCATGGTTTGACCCTGGCGCAATGCTTTTTATGAAAAACACCTTCTTCTTAGTGTCTGCTGTGAGATGTGACTAGAAATAGAGCAAAGCAGGCTCCAGCTTAGGAATAAGGGGGAAAAAAAAACTTTATTAATTTACAATATATAAAAGAAACACACAGAACTCAGAATGAGAACCTTGGGACAAGGAGCCAGAGCTGAGAAACGCCCCCGGCAAAACCCCCAGCACCGGCAGGTCCCGATCCCACCCATCCAGCTGTGACTCAGCCCCTCATCCCTAACTTTGGTTTTGCAATCCCTGCAGCAGCAGCAGCAGCGAGGTACCCGTGAGTGACACCCATCAGTGCCGAGTAATTAGAGCGAGCACACACACACACACACACACACACACAGAGGCACAGCAGTACTGATTTCTGCATTAGCATGATAATGAATGTTCTCACTAGAAGCTTGTAATTATGTTTCCTCTTTTTTTCCCCTCCCCCTGAAAGTATAATTAATTATGAATAGAGCCAGGGTTTGACGCTAACGCATTTTTTTTTTTTTTTAAATCCCTTTTGGTTCTATTTCTGCCCTATTAAAAATTTATGAAGGAGCCAGAGGTAAAGTCATTTTCCCAGACACTTATTCCTATAAATTCAATGGGAATAATATTAAAAAAAAAAAAAAAGTAATGATAGAAGGCAGGAGGGGACTTTGCAGAGGGTTTCTCCCCTCTTTAGGCCATCACCCAGCAAGATGCTGCATTTGCCTGTTGAAAGCCTCAGAGCACTCACACCGTGTCAGTCTGGGGGAAGGGGCAGTGGGCATGGATGTGCCTGTGGGCATCACAAGGTACAAGCAGCCCCCAGAGGTGCCAGCCCTGCAGGTCTCTCCTCCCTGAAGATGCTGTGACCATGAAGGATGGAGGTCAGATCAGGGTGCTGATGTGCTCTGAGAGGAAAAACACTTTATTAGTTGAAAATGGAAGAAAAATAACCTGCAAGTACTTTCAGTACCTTGGGAAAGTTATTTAGGAATAGGGGATGCAAAGCCAAAAGCTTCCAAGGAAGCGCTTGTGCACTTTTCAGTTGGCTCACAAAGATCAACTCTCCAAGCTTGGGGTGTCCCAGGTTTTTTGGATGCAGGACAAACCTCAGGGTTTGCTCCCACAGCTGTGATGCTGTGGCTGCTTCCAGCAGGGCCAGAGGCCTCCTCCCTCATCCTTTCCCTAGAAAAGCTGTGTGTGACCACAGCATCCCTTGGGGACAGAAAGTGAGGGAATGGGTGAAACCAGCCCGGTGGTTTGAGGTAATGATAGAGACAGGCTCATCCTTCCAGGCATCCCAGATGAGCCCTGGCAGTGCCACAGGCTTTGCCCCCTGCTGCTGGAGCCTGTTGTGCCTCTTCCTCCTCCTCTGCTGGTTGCCATTCATACCACCAGCCTTCCCTTGCCGTAGGTGTGAACTGTTTTTCTTTTTAAATTGCATTTATTCTAACAAATGTCTCATGCAAACACAATTGCAGGTTTGCTAGAGGGAGATGCTATTTGCAGGCAGCCTTGCACAAAGGCAGATTTATTCTCCTTCCATTCATTTCAAGCTAAAGTAATAGCTCTAACTACATCTGACTTATAATAAGCACATTCCTGGGAACAAACCTGTACTCTGCATGTATTTCCCTCTTTGTCAGCTCCACCTAGGCACTTTTTCTCCCTCTGTTTTTTATATATTTTTTTTTTACAATAACAAAATCAGAGCCTTGTCAGTTGAAAGTTTATATGCCCTATTTATAGCACTCTGCTGTCTCCCAGCTTTTATGTTCCAGCATAAGTAGCTCTTTACCCTCTGCTCACAAGGAGCCAAGCATGAGCCTGAGCACAGTCTGGATCTCCATAGCAGCTCTTTTATCCTTCCCTGAGGAGGGGAGCATGCCCTGCTCTCCATGGACCCGCCTGCTTCTGCTCCAGCCTTGTTGGAGGGGAGCCCCCATCCCCACAGGCCAGAGGACTCTGCCCTGTGAGTTTTGGCAATTCTTTTTGTCAGCATACCCTTGGACTTGGGGCTGTTTTTGCTGTGCACCACCGTGGTTTGCTCTTTGCAGCTGTTGAGCATCACTGGTCCCATCCCCTGGCTGGGAAGCAGCACCAAAGTTTGACTCATGAAATTGCCATTTATTTGATGTCTGTCATTAAGAGGAAGAGCATGAATGGTTTTCCAGGGAGTTACTTCAGTGATTTCTGCAGTTAAGCTGATGCTTTAATGCAGTTTGTGTGTTTAAGAGATCTCCATAGGCCGGCATGGATGCAGAATCTGCTGTGGCTCCTTGACTTGCCATGGTCGGCTCCTGAATTTCTCTGTTCCTCATCTCTGGGTGTTATTTTGGGACAAAGACACCGAGGGAGGGCTGGAGCAGCTCTCAGCATGGCATTGGAGCAGAGATGGTGGTTTGAGGACAATCAGAGTCACCATGACCTTCAGCAGCCTTGCCACCCCCCCAGCCCAGCATTCCAGCTCTCCTGGGTGCCCCCAAACCTTTGTGCAGGATGACCCAAGGCCAGGTTGGATGGGGCTTTCAGCAATGCAGAAAGTGGCCTCCTGCCCATGGTGGTGGGGCTGGAACCAGACCCCCTGAAGGTCCCTGCCAGCCCAAACCTGGTGAGGTTCTGTGCAGGAGCACTCCCACAGCCCTGTCCCTCTCCCAGCACCAGGCACAGCGTCTCCTCTGTCACCCTGCCCTCGTGGCACTCCCTGGGACTCAGGCAGGGCTCTCCATCTGTTCCAGGCAGAAAGATTGGGATACAAGGGGCTATTGTGCTCTTCTGCCTCCAAGTAACTTTAATCCTGGCGAAGGGGAAAATCTACATGCTAAAAAATCCTGGGTGAGAGGTCCTGCTTGTTCGCAGGGTAAACAACCATTACAGCTTCAAATTGCAAAATAATAATAAAAATTGCAAAATAATAATTTAAAAAAAAGAGAATGTTTCAGGCAGAAACACAAACAGAGAGCCAGGGCTGGGGGAAAACAGCTCTGCCAGAGGCTGGCTCCTCTGCAGGGCTGTGCTTCTGAGGATTCGTCCTGTCTGTTAAATATAGCTGATGAGCTGTTCTTGAATCGCACCTAATTACATCTCCTCTCCTGCTCTGGCACTTCCCAGCTCTTTGGAGCTACAAGGAGCTGGATGATTGCAGCTTGAGCTCCTCAGGTGGAGCGAGAGGCTCATTTGTCATCCCCTCTTTGGCTGTCTCCTACTTGGGAGGAGGGAGATGAAAAGTTGAATTCTCTGAGAAGGGAGGGGGAAAAAGAAAAAAAAAAGGGAGAAAAAAAAATCCTTTTGAACTCTTGGCTCATTAAGATGTCAAAAGGTTGGGTGCCCTGGCAACTGCCTCATGTCTCTAAGCAGGGCTTGAAATTCCTGCAGTCATCCTGCAGGGAATTCCAGGCACTTGCTGGGCTCCTTGTTTGTGGGAAGATGCCCACAGCAGCATCCTCCTGAAAAGCTGCTCAAATTTAAACAAATACAGGTTTCCTAGCTGGGAGCAGCTGCCCCTTGGGCACCTGGGTGTTCAGTCCCATCCTGTGTCACCTCATCCACTTCTCTGTGTGCCTCTTCCACCCCTTTCCATCCCCACTGAAAATACCAGTTCAGGGCCATGAGGGTCATTCCAGTGGGCTTCACCCAGAAAAGTCATTTCCTGAAAGGTATTTGGATTTCTTTTTGAGACTGGCTTGCATGTATCAGTTTGGTTTTGCTCAGTTTGGAGGTGTTTTTTTTTCAAGATTTTGCCACATTTCAGCCAGCTGCTCTCCAGCCTCTCCATCCACGTCCTGTCTGGCAAAATTTTAACCTCATTTTTTCTGGCTCCTCCTTGGGCTGCACATCCTATGTCTTCGGTTTGATGCTTCTTCATCCCAATGCAGGGCTCTCACTGGAGTTGGACTATGAAAGAGGGAAATATGTTTTTCCCAGTTCCAGAAAATACCACATGTCTTAAAATGAAAAACCTCCAGAAACAAAATTTCCCAATTACTACATATTGCAGCATATCCAAAGCAGGGAAGCAGTTTCTCAAGGGTGGCATTGGAGGAGTGACAAGGGGATCTGACTTCAGCTCAGCTCTTTTGGCAAAGAAAAAACCCTGCTATCCCTGCGAGGCCAGAGACTGGAAGCAGGGGGAATCCTCTTCTGGGATCCTGCTCCGGTGAGTTATCCCCTCCCATGGGAGTTATTGCTCCAGAGCACCTCAGTTCCCCTAAAATCACCTTGGGCAAAGGAGAAAAGGTGCAGGGGGATGCTGTGGGGTTGGAGCACTGGTGCAGGGGTACCTGAGCCCCTCAGGGAGGGACTGTCCCACGTGCATGGGTGTCAGGGCACTGCCACCAAGCCAGGCAGGCTGGGGAGTGTCCTCCTCTCTGCATCCCCAGCTGAGAAAGAGACAGAGCTGTCATCACAAATACACTTCGGGTCTCTTCCATGGAGGAGGAAAAGTGCCAACACGACCAAAAATATGCATAAGATCAACTCTCACCATTTAGAAGTGGCCTGGCTACCACTTTCAGTCTCAGGGGTTCAGCTTTGCTGTGGGAAGCCCTCATCATTTTCTACTGTTTTACTCATAGCCAAAAACATGATGAAACCAGAACTGAATGTTTTTTTATGTCTCATTACAGTAAGCATCATAAATTATTCACCCATGAGTGAATGCAACCACATTTCTTACTCAAAAGGAGCCTCCTTTCCTCTTCAGGGCCTTGGAACCCAGAGCCTCTTGGGCTGGTGGTGGATTTCAGGGCTTTTCCACCAGCTGCTGCCTGAGCACATGGGGACATCACTGCTGGCTCCTCTTTGACATCCCCGCAGCCCCTGACTGTGCTGGTGTTCACAGGGGCTCCAGGATGAGGGGAGAGAGGAGAATCTGGACTCCACGTTTCAGAAGGCTGATCTATTATTTTATGATATGTATTCTATTAAAAGTAAATGATGTATTAAAACTACACTAAAAGAATAGAAGAAAGGATTTGATCAGAAGGCTTGAAAGGAATAGAAAGGAATGATAATAAAAGCTCGTGACTCTCAGAGAGTCCGAGCCAGCTGGGCTGTGATTGGCCATTAATTAGAAACAACCAACATGGACCAATCACAGATGCACCTGTTGCATTCCACAGCAGCAGATAATTATTGTTTTTCTTTTCCTCTGAGGCCTCTCAGCTGCTCAGGAGAAAAATCCTGGCAAAGGGATTTTTCATAAAATATCATGGCTACGCCTAACCCGAGTGCTTCCATGGTGGGACCAAACTTCCCTTGGGGGTGTGGGCAGAGACGGGGCAGGAGAAGGTTTTGGGACAGGTCTTGGCAGGCAGTGGGGATCCCCATCACATCACCCCCAAACCCTGAGCCCCGGTGCCAGATCCCTCTAGAAAAACACATCCTAGGACAATGTCAGCCTAATGCGCGCCCTCTTCGCTAGCAGGGCCCTATAATTAGAAGCAGCAGCCAGCCATCTGCTTTTATCTGGCCCCATCACACGGTGCCTCTCGCTGTCCCTTATTACCGGCCGTCATCTGAGATCAGCGTTTCCCCCAGCCCCGCTCTGATCTCGCTCTCATTATCGCTAATGACCCTGGCTCTGTGCTGGGCTGTGCCGGGAGCCGGCGGGCAGCGCTGGGGCTGCTCCCCGAACCGAACCTCTCCCCTCTCTGCCTGCCCATCCTTCCCTGCCACGGGGTGTTTTTGGGGTTTCACACTCTGACCGGTGGACCTTCCCCAAATACCCTCTGCCTCATGCCAGGAATGGGCTCTGCGGCTGAGAATAGGAAAGTATTGGGGGAAATATCGCTGCTTTCAAATGTTCTGAGGGTTTTCAGCTTGTAAAGTGCCCTCCCGAGTTTCCCCTTGCGCCCTGCTCCCAGTGAGGATGGCATCTTCCAGGACATGAAAAAGGCCACCTTGTCCACAGCCAGCAGCTCAGGGCTGCAGGGTACTCAGACCTTGGAGGAAAAAAAGGAGAAAACCTCTTTTTATGTATCTTTAAATTCGGTGCCTAGACAAAAGCATAAGACATATAAATGGATTAACAGCCATGGTTTATTAGCGCTCCTTAATTCACTTCACAGGGCTGAGGGAAAAGTTATTAGCAGATGTATGGCCAGTAATAAGCTAATTATAACCCTGTCAGATCAGAGATTTGAAGAGGTGGGTAGTTTTGTGTGTGAGATAACTATAATTGTCTGTTAAAGATTATGAATTAATATTGATTTAATAAAGCTGTGGCCATTTATTTCTGTGGTAAAAACTAGTTAGTTATTCTGTGAGCTGCCCCGTCACCGTGGGAGGCAGCAACCATCTGCAGGAGGTGTGTGCTGGGGAGGCCAAAATGCAGTGGGACTGGTCACTGAGCCTGTGTCCTGCCTGTCCCTGTCCCCACAGGTGGCTTTGACGGGGACAGCTTTGTCCCCTGGCTCACAATTGACTCCTGGTGCCTCTGTGCAGCACAGCAGCTCTGCCCCGGGGTCACCATGCACCTGTGGG
Organism: Agelaius tricolor; assembly: GCF_023055355.1. Lineage (NCBI taxonomy): Eukaryota > Metazoa > Chordata > Aves > Passeriformes > Icteridae > Agelaius > Agelaius tricolor. The sequence goes on from NW_027269280.1 coordinate 1,843,187, forward strand.
AGGGGACAATGCACTCGCTGCTTTTAGCTGGATTTAAAACCAGCCCCTGCACTTATCTGTGTTTAAAAGGTGATCCCCTCAGGAGGGACGTGACCCTCTTGGGGTTCTGTCTGTCCCCTGATGTGTTGGAATGTCAGGGCAGGCAGATGGAGCATGAGCCACTGCTGGCCCTGGCACAGGGTGACCAAACACAACCCAAACCCACCGAGGGAGGGAATGGGACAGCTGCTGAGGACCCCCCAGCCCAGCCTTTTGGGAGAGGGAGCTGAGGAAATGGCCAGGGAAACAGAGGCCAAGCCTTGTGGCCAGGGTCAGGACTGGCTGGGAAAGCAGAATTTCATTGCAATTGCAGGGTCAGGACTGGCTGGGAAAGCAGAATTTCATTGCAATTGCAGGGTCAGGGTGCTGATGGGGTCCCTCTCCATTGGTGGGGCTGATGCACAGGGTGGGATCGCCCTTGCACCTCAGGGATGAAGGCAGCCTGGTGTTGATGAATCATTCCCAATTTACAGCCACCATCCAGGATCACTTCAATTTCACCTCTCTGCACGTAGCTGGGTGCCACTGACTTTGATATATTTCACATTGCATAATTTGTTCCTGCAAATCACTGGCAGCTTGAGGGTGAGCACAGAAAAAGGCAGGAATGGGGAGTGGGTTTGAGACCCCATGGCACCAGCTGCATCCTCGGGCTTTGCCTTTCCCCCTTCCCCAGGGAAACATGCAGAGGTTTTTAGTTTGGTTGGTGTTTTCCCTGAGACAGATCCGCTTCCCCAAGGTGAGCTCCATCCCTTCACACCGCCTGAGTCCCACCGAATTCCTGTCATGCCTGGAGCAAGTAAAGGCAGGTCACCAGGGCGGTGGGAAGGTGCTGTGGAGGCAGCTGCGTTGCATCATGCAGGGCAGGGCTGCAAACCTCCTGCTGCCTCCACCCTTTGCCAGAGCTGCCCCCAGTCCCTCCCTGAGACCAGCAGCTCCGAGAGCCCTCATCCCTGTGCCTGATGTGTGGTTATGGAGGGTAAACCCCCGCCAAAGTTTTCACTCACACTGGTCCTGGTGGGCTGATGCTCGATAAAGTCAATTACAGCCTGACTGAGGCTAAAGGCTACGGCTTGCTTTAGATGTAATCACTTTCCCCTGAAGCTTTCTATGGGAGGGTGGTTTCAAAGGGAGGGTGGCTCCTGTTTTGCATCTCACTTCTTTTCCTGGAGGAGTTGAGGTCAATCTAAGCAAGAAAACACCCCGATTTCCTTGCATTTGTACCGGGTATGGGGCAGGTTTAACGTAGACCATCTCAAATATCTGAGGCAGGACTCCGGTTTTCCACTGAGGGCTGAAATCCCCCTCTTTGCTGCCGGACGGCTCGCATTACCATTTTATCTGATGGAATAGCTATCAACGGCAGCTTCCAAGTGAAACGCTGAGGAAAATCTGTGTAAGCTATCTGCAGCACAGACACACCGGGATTGCAGGGACAGCCAGGCTCTGTTCCCAGCTCCACCGGGAGTGTTGGTGTCCCTCTGCAGCACAGCACCCACGGCAGCTCTCCCTCTGCTCCAGGATGCTCCGGGCAGGCTCACCCTGAAATCTCAGCTCCCGGAGCCTTGAGATGCTGCCACAATCTTATCTGTGATATCTCCAGCTCAAGAAGCTTCCAGTTTCCAGGGGAAAAAGCTTGAAAACAGAAATCCTCGAGTCTCCAAGAGCTAGAAATGCGCAAGGGAATAATCCCCACTGTTCTAAGGGCAATGCCACTGTGAAAAACCCATATTCCCACTGCAACATCAGCCTGGTGATTCTCTTTGGCACCATGGCCTTGTGGACTGCAAAAACAGGCAAAAAATCCATCTGTGCTCTGGCAGGGTATTTGGTGTTGCTGGAAAGTGTGTTCAACCCTAAGGGGTTTATTTAGGTACATTTGATTCTAATGTTGTTCTAAGGTCACTGGGATATAAAAGCCTGGCTCCTGTAAAATTAAAGTCCTGAGACTTTTTGCTGTGGTACAGGACTTACCTTCCATTCATTAAGTGAAACATCACAGATATTTAAAAAAAAATAAAAAAAGCTCAGAAAATGCTAAATGGCTGGAGCAGAGAAGCCTTGCAATGCAACAGGGATAAATTCGGTCCTTTACCTACCAAGACAAACATATTTTCAAGAGAAAGATCTGATTGCTCCTTTGCTTTCACAAGACAAGTCTGTGGATAAACCAAAGTCTCGAGCTACACAAAGGATGCTGCCCTGAGCCAGCAGACACACAACTGCCACAGGCACGGCAGGGCAACTTTTCCTGCTTTTTGTGACGCGCCAGGCTCATTTCAGGCCATTTGCCTGCTGCTCCTGGTGTTTGCGCTCACACCGCGGCGTGCGCCCGTGCTTACAGATCGAGTGGGGTGACTCCAGGAGACCGAGCCCAGGCCTGGGAAAGTGCCTGTGCCCTGCGGCCGTATTGGGGCAAGGAATGCCGAGAGCTGCCCGCTCTGCCGCCGGGAAATGCAGGGAAAGAGCAGCGAGCTGCAGGGCACCCCTGCATGCCCGCATCTGCTGCTGCAGCGGGGGTTAGGGTTAGGGCACGCGGAGGTTTTTACAGCTGCTGGAGCAGGGGAGGTTTTCTGGATGCTTTTCCAGCTGTTGGGGTCATGCATCACTGGTGGCAGGGAGAGGGGTGGGCTTGCCCGGGGAGGGAAACCCAGCAGAGCAGCGGGAACAGTGGTGGCTGAGGGGATGTGACCTTCCTCATCCCCCCGGGGAGGATGGAGGCGAAGAAAAAGTGTGGAAAAGCAAGATATTAGTTCAAATCGGTCAGTGACTTGGGTTGCCTCAGTGCTGATTCCTGGGGGCATTTGCTTATTAAATTATTCAGATTTTCCTGCAAAGATCGCACCCCGAGAAGGTTTTTGATGCAATCGGGATCACAGCACAGACACTAACCCAGGGCTGGGAATGTGCATTACGGGGTCTTCTCCTGAAGCCCCCCACCTTCCTTTTGCGGGAAAACGGAACTTTCTTAACCATGGAATGCTTAACTATGTCGCCGTGGAATGCTCTGGACAATTTCTCGGGGCTGAACCTTTGTCAGGGCTCAGAAAACCAAGCGGTGCCCGACCTGCTCCTCTGAAGTGTCCGAAAACCACCGGCACGAGTGGCCAGTTCACACCATAAGTGAGAATCCCTGATTTGTACCCAAAACATCATCCACGACACGCAGGGACACTAAAGCACCGGTAACGCTGGGAACACCGGCGGCAGCACCGAGGTACCCGGTGGCACTGATAAAGCGCTGGCAGGGGTGCAGCCAGTGGCAGCGGCGGGGACAGGGATGCGGCGGTACGGGGTACAGCGGATGACAGGGGTACAGCCGGTGACAGGGGTACAGCCGGTGTCGGGGTGCTGTCGCAGTACAGCCGGTGACAGGGTACAGCCGGTAACAGGGTACAGCCCGTGTCGCGGTACAGCCGCTGTCGCGGTGTCGCGATCCGCGGCTCCGCCGGGTCCCGCCGGGCGCTGGGCGGCGCGGGCGCGCGCGGCCCCTTTAACGCGCGCGGGCGGCGCGGCCCCGCTCCGCCCCGCCCCGCCCGGCCGGCTGTGGGGCGGCCTTAGGGACCGAGCGAGCCACCGAGCGAGCCACCGAGCGAGCGAGCGACCGCCGCCTCCCGCCGCGCCGGGGCGGGCTGGGCTGAGCTGGGCAGGGCTGGGCTGGGCTGGGCGCTGCGGGGCCGGCGCTGCGGCGAGGGGCGGCCCGGCCCCACGGACGGACGGACGGGCGGGCGGGCGGCGCGGCTCGCAGCCCCATGGCTCTGGATTTATAAACACGGCGCAGATGGCGGGGCCGCGTCCCCGCGCCCAGCGCTGCCCCGCCGGCCGCTGAAGCGGGAGCGGCGGCGGCGATGGGGGGCGGCAGCTGCCGGCGGGATTAGGTGAGTCGGGAGGGGGGAGCCCCGGGGGAGCCCCCGGTGCCGGGGTGCGGGCGGGCCGGGCTGGGGGGGCCGCTCCGCTTCGCTCTCCGCAGGTGGGGGAAAGGCGGCCGCGTTACGTAAAAATGAAAATGTGCCACGGGAGCTGCTCGCCGGAGAGAAACTTTCTCTTATTATTTTCTTTTTTTTTTTTTTCTGTTGGTTTTGCTGGTTTTGGCCTCAAGGGAACGCGCCGCCCAGGAGCGGCGGGGCTCGGGAGCGCGGGGGAGCCCCGCACTTGGCAGACTGGCGGGGACACCCCTCTGCGGGGTGGGGGCACCCAAGGGCCTTTTTTTTTACCCCCCTTTCCTCTTTTTTTCCTCCTTTTCGTTCAATCCCGCTGTGTTTGCGGCTCTCGCCCCCCGCACGTTGGGGGCCGGTGGGTTGGAGCAGTGAATGAGCATCCGAGGGGCACCGGAACGGCCCTGCCGTGCCCGGGGTGCGGGGGCACGGCCGGTCCCGGCCATGACGCGAGCTGCAGGGCTGGCTCCTTGGGCCGAGTGCTGTTCGCCGTGTAAATATTTACGGGAGGTAACTGAGCCGGGTGTCTGCAGGCAACAAGTGCACGTTTCTCTGAACCCCAGCTGAGGTCTCTGAAGTAATCGCTTTTTTTGTTTTCTTTTTGGTTTTTTTTGGTTTTTTTTCTGTTGATTCTTATAATTTCCTGTTCCCCCTTCTCCCTCGGCCCTTCCTCCTGCTCCCTTGCCCTGACAACGCACAAAGAGCAGGCTGCAGTGGGTGCAGGCAGCTGCCTGCCATGTGGGCTGCTGCCAACACCACTGAAGCAGCAAAACCTGCAGGACTCGGGCTGGGGCTGCCCGGGGCCGTGCTGACCCAACCAAGGCATCGCTGCTTGCAGCGCTTTGAACCCTCGGGAAGCCCAGCACGCCTGCAGGCGCTGCTGCCTGCGCCCGAGGCTGCGGCTGCTCCCTGAACTTTGTGTTTTGGGTCAGTTCAGGAATGTGCGGGAGAGGACAGTGCTGCTGGAGGTGATCTGTGCAGTGGGTGTTTCCCAACCCCTCGCTTCACAGGCGTTTATGGTTTGAACTCTCCCTCGGTATTCCCGTGAAGCAAAGGTTGGCGCTCTGGATGCCTGAAAAACCGTCAGGGTTTTTTGCTGAATCTGATGTTTTTAATCAGTTTGGTGGGTGTGATATTGTTCCACTGGTGTTCCTTGGTCATGTGGGGTGAGAGTTTTTTCATTTAGTATATAGGGGTTTTATCAGCAAGGTTAAGTTTAAGTTTGCCGTGTGCTTTACTGATAAACACTTGGTACTACTACTGATTCATAAAGGGAGCCAGTGTGAGTTGGGACAACTGGGTGAGCATTTCCCTCTCTTCTGGAAGTGGTGACAAAACTCTTCAAGGGCTCTAGTGCAGCCGTGTATTGTGTATTCCTGGATGGTTTTAATCAAACAGTGCTTAATTCTCTGAGTTTCAGTGCTGATGATGGGTGACTTTGGGATTCAGCTCAAACCTCCTGTATGCCTGGGTCTGCAGCTCTGTGCAGGACCTGTGCCTTGGGTGAGGAATTCAGTGAGCAAGGCTCGCAGAGTGTGTTGGTGGGGTTGAGTCCCACGATGCCATGGGAGGGAAGTTTTGCCCGTGACAAATATTTTATAACTTTAGTTGAGTAAGTTTCGCTGTGAGAGAGACTCTTGCAAAACGTGTTTAGTTTATTGAAAGCAAATGCACTCAAACCTCGGTTTGTTGTTGCCAAAAGGGAAAAAGTAGAAGCTATTTTTGGTGTGAGAGAGGAGATGGGGCACGCACATGTCTGGGGCAGGAAAACACTGGTACTTTGTTCTCCTGGCTTCATGTGGGTGGTGGTTTCTGTTACTTAGCTGTGTGTTTCTGCCAAGTTGCAAAACATACCTGGTTCTGAAACCCCTGCGGAGGTCAGGGCTGGCTCTGGAGCTGGTCCTGGGCCCGCATGGGAACGCCTCCCACATCAGCATCTCCAGCCCTGGAGAAGCAGGTGGGTGCCTCTGCCTTCGCACCTTGCAGCTCCAGGGAGGTGACTGGCATTTTTTTGCGACAGGATCTGCACTGAAACCATAAACTTGTTTCGTGCAAGCCACCAGCCAGCTGCTGCTTGGCAATACTTTTCACTTGCTAATGGCTGTGGTTGGATTTGAACCAAGCTGCCTCCAGTGGAGGTTGTACTAATCCCTGGAGCCATCCTGCGCTAAATCCAAAGAGGGTTTGGTTCAGGCCGTGTTCACGTCTTGTAATTAGGAGATGCAGCGTGGTAAAGGCAGTTTTGTTGTGATTGGCAGGGCTGGTGTGCATGCAGCTGTGCTGATAGCTGCACGTGGTGAGAGCTCCCCGACTCATCTCCACGGCTGGAATTGGGTCATAGGAGATATCTTCATCTTTTGTGACGTGGCTGTCAATTATTTGTCCCCCTTGATGGCTGCCAGTGTTCCTAGTTCTGGTTTTTAGTGGCCTCTGCTGCAATATAATCCTTTTTGCAATCTGGTTGTCCTGGGAGAAACCTGTTTGAAACTGAGTATAATTGATGTGCCTGAGATACCATCATCGTTGTGTCCCTGCGGGGGGAGGAAAGTTACGATCTTGTCATTTTCTAGATGAGTGGCTACAGAAGGAGGATTAAATCGGTAACTTTTCCGAGGAGGGTTTTGGGTGCCTGATTTGAGCAGCTGTGAAGGGCAGTGGGTTGGAGGAGGGCCTTTGGGGTGCAGTACTCCCCATCCCTAACCAAGGGTCTCGTTCTGACCAGATCACTTCACAAGTCAGAAAACTGAGGCTGGTGGGGTTATGTGAAGTTCAATGTGTCAGAGCAAGTCTGCTGGAGAGCTGGTGAAGAGTCTCTTTCTCCATGAGTGCTTTGCTTGTTCACCATGAGGGCTCGTTACTCCCAGTGGCAGAGTGCTGGTTCCCCCCTGGGTTTTGTGGCTGTGAGCAGTGGTCCCCAAATGCAGCCCCTGGGCTTGGCTGCAGGGGTGCACAGGGATGGGAATCCAGGCCAGTGTGTTCTTTGGAGCGCTGTTATTTTTGTGCAGCTGCGTTTTTAGGAGCTGTGGCTCGCTTTAGTCTTCGCTGAGAGTTTTCAGCAAGAGAGCAGGGTCAGCTCTAATGGAGCTGGAAATGAGGTATAGCAGCACCCAGTCGCCTCTCTGATTAGTGACTGAGGCTTTTGCAGCTGCTTAAGGATTTGGGCATTGTGAGGTCATGGATTCTCATCGAGGCTGCTGTGGCACAGGCTCCTGCACGGCTTTGAAGGGCCCTTGCTGTGTATCAACATAGGAAGCAGCGGAGAATTGCTATTTATGGCTGGGCTTGTGCTGGCACACAGGTGTTGAGGTCTCTGATTTGCCCTGTAATGTCAAGGGATAGATCTTTGCATTGCAGTAGAAAATGGAAATGTGTGGCATTTAATGAGCGTGACTAGAGCAGAGCTGCTTTCCCAAAAGGAAGATTGAAGAGGGAGCTGGAGCTCCAGAACAGAGGGCACGAAAATGCCTGTAATGGCTTGATCAGAGTGAGGGATGGATCTGGCAGGAAGGGAAGGAGGACAGAAGAGCAGAAGGAAATGAGTGATTCATCAGTTTTGGGAAGTGATCCCTGACCTGAACACGAGGCAGCTGTGGGACTTTACTGGGAATTGAGAAATCTGGGCTGCACCCCCAGTCCTGCTGCCCACCCTACTTGTCACTTCCCTCCTTCAGGCCACCAGTTCTCTGTTCCTGCCAACCTGCCTTTGGCAGCTGGAGTCTCTCTGGGGTATGGACTGTTCCTGCTAAAGGTGAGCAGGGTCCCCGGGAGGGGATGTTTCTCATGAGCAGGCAGTGCTCACACGGTAGCATCTCCCCTGCCGCCTTCACTGTGCGAAGCTGAGAAATGTCACCTGGCTGAGGGTGGGCAGGTGAGGAGGCACTGATTGCTGACGATCTGAATCTGGCTTGGAGAGGCCCAGAGAGGAACCCTGCCTGCAGGGGAGAGCTGCCTGGCACTGGAAGAAAAGCAGTAAAGGTGGAGGTGGTTGTCCATGACTGTGATTGTGACCACAGTGCCAGAGCTGGAGGGGGTTTGGGGACGGGGAGGGGACAGGGAGAGCACAGCAGTGGTTATGTGCCTGCTGGGTGCGTGCAGGATGCTGATATGGTTAGTGCTCTCTTTATAGCTGCAGAGCACTGAGCAAACATTAATGAATGTAAAGGATAGCAGCTCTGTCTAGTTACAGAGAAGGGAAGTTACTCCAAATTAACTTTATGATCCGTGAAACTGAAGGTTATTTAAAAAAATAATAACGTAAATGGAAATGCTGAAGTTTTTCAGAGTCGCTGAGTACGCTGCTTGTTGTTTAATGCCTTCCATTTTTTCACTCCCAGTCTGTGTTTTTGGCTGGGGAACAAATTATAAGCAATATCAGCTTACGCTTGGATTTGAACCCGCATTGCTCTTAGTCAGCTGAAATATTTCCCCTTATCGCTGCTCCCATAATGTTTATTTTAGACCGGATAGCATCATGGCTTTTCTGCTCGCTGTAGGGAAGAAGCCAGTCTTTGAAATAGCCCAGCACCTTGGAAAGAAATGATCTCAAAGCCAGTTTGGTTTCTGAATGAGGTACAGCTTAATTTTCCACCAAGAGGTTTATGTGAGGCTGGATCCCAGAACGTTTTGCGGCATTAAAAACCCAGGAGGTGGCAGATGGATGAATTGCTGACAGATTTAAAATCGTACGACAAACATAAAGCATTGAGACGTGAGGCCAAGGCAGCAGGAAGGTTGCAGGGAGAAATGGAGGCAGAAAGGTCGAGTAAGTTATTCTGGGCAGAAGAAGATGTGCAAGCAAAGTGGGTTCAGCTGGGATGGGAAGGGAAGGGATGTGTCCGGGAGTGCGTTCCCATCATAGCACAGGGAACCCTTTGTGTCTTGGGCTGATGGTGAGAGGAGGATGAGGAGGAGGAAGGAGGCCAAGCTGAGCATTGGCAGCAGTGATGAGGCTGGGAGCGGGGTTGCCCTGGGAGGAGATGGTGTGATGGGGTCCAAATAGTTTCCTCCTGTGGGAGGTGATGTGAGGGAGAGTGCCAGCATGCAGGGAGGCCAGGGATGGTGTGGGTATTGTCTCTGGAGGCTGCAGACCTGGCTGTGGCTCTCTGGGTGGGTGGTGTGTGTGTCAGGGAGGGAGGCAGAGCCGGCAGGATTTCCTCTCTGCAGCGCTGGCTCCTGGGTTAATAACTAACCAGGCAGTCTAGGTTTATCCTTTCATTGTGGAAGAGAATTATTTACATAATACCACTCCACGTAATCTTTATTTAGCATTGTTTCCCTGGCGTAACACTGGACAGAGCGGCGGTGCCCAGAATGCAGCTTTGGCCAAACGTGTGGGAAGTTAACTCTTCCAGTTGGGTGTGCTTCTCTCTGCCTGCTCAGGGAACTGGCTGTAAACTCAATAAATACTCAGTCAATAAATACTTCAATGAATAAATACTCAGTGAATAAATACTTCAACCTATCATGTAGTTTTTGGGACTTCTGCGTCCTCTAAACTCTGTTTTCTTCAGGCTCTGGCTGGTGCTCTGTGCTGGTACCTGAATGTTGCCTACCAGCTTCTTAAGCAACACAGTTTGGGTTTGTCCTGTGCATGTTAGGGCAGGAGAGTCGTTTGCAGTGTGCTCTTCCTTGTCTCTGTGTTGAAGAAGGCAGAAGGAAAGAAATGTGTCAGCCCGTGGGTGGAGGATGACAGGATTTGGGAAGGTTCCTGGTGCAGATCATCCCATCGTCTGCCTTCAGCCCCTGAGGACTTGCTGCCTCCCAGGTGGGCAGGTTTCATCCTCCTCGGGGAGTGTTTAATTGCAAGGTCTGGAGGCTTAGGTGGTTGTGTAAAGAGCTCGGGCCTGATTATTGCAACAGAGCACGGTGAAGGACAGAGCCCCGTGCTTGGGTGTCAGTGGGATGTGGTGGGAGAATTGAATTGCTGAGTAGGATGACAGGCAAAGAGCTTTCTGAAAATCTGCCTGTGCCTCCAGCCGTGCAGCGCTGGCTGGAGAGGGTGGAGGGTGTCTTTTCCTCTGCACTGCGGGATGTGTGGGCTTCTAACAAGCTGTGGCAAACAATGGAAAGTTGGCTTTCTTCTGAAAATATTTTAAAACCTTATAAAATTACTCCAGCGGCTAAATTTTTATAAGACCAGCTCTCAGCTGCATGGTACTTGATCACTTCATAAATAGCTCAGTCCTTGGCCTCTGCAAACTTCTCCAAGCCGTACCTGCAGTGCTGCAGAAGCCCTGGAGAGCAGTGGTTTATCAGTGGCAGCACCTGGCTCCTGCAGCAGAAGCTCTGTGTAAGTGTTTACTGCCGAGGCCGCGTGATCTCCGTGCTGTGATGTTGCAAGGAGCCGGTTTTGGGAGGCTGTGAGTCCCCAGTGGTTTTCACTGCTTTACCTGATGGTGCAGGCAGGGTCTGGGCTGGATGTTGGCTCTGGAGGCCTCTGTGTCAGCCTTGCCGAGGGCGATGCGGGTCCTGTGGCTGTTCATGCTGCTGATGTGGACGTTACTCGCTCAAGCCTGAGACTTGCTGGAACAAAGGTAGCTGTGAACACCCTCTTTGAACCAATTACACCTGGCAGGGTGAGTTTGGATCAGTGCTGAGACTCTGGCGTTCCCGATCACTGCTTGAGCAAGCTTTGTCTACTGCCTCCTCAAGCCCATGCTGTTACCATCATACATTTGCGACATGGTGTGGTGTGTAAATCTTGGGTGTCTGTCAGAGCAGTGGTGTTTGGTACCAGAACTTTATGCTCAGGGAGTTTCTCCAGTTTGGTAGGGGTGTTTTTATGGCATCTGAACCTTAAATAACTATATCCCCTCATTGGTGTAAGAATTTCTTGTGTTTAGCAAATAACTACGTCCTCTCTTTCCTATTGGAAAAACTTCCTTGATCAAGTCTTTGCTTTTCTGTGGGTACCATGTCACATAATGCCATTAATAAACTTTTCAAGCTCCATCTTGAAACCAGTTACAGCTTTTTTTTTTTCCCCTTTGCTGCAGAGTTTCAAGCTCATGCCAGAGTGTCAGCTTCATTTCTAGGTCACCGGTCTGCCCTTTCATTTCCCCCTCACGCTCAAGTTGGCCGGCTTGTTTTGATTTGGTAATATGTGAGGTGGTGTCCACAGACAAAACCAGGCAGGCCAGTGAAATTCATGTTTCCCTGCAGCCTTGTTCCTGTTGTGTGTGTGAATAATAATTTCCAAATGCTAGACCAGAGGTGATTAAAAACTGTCAAAGAAATAAAATGCAGCAAAGTCTGCATTACAGGAATCTGTGTGTTCAGTGTTTTGGGAGAACTCTCTGAAGTGGCAGTGGAAAAAGCCTTCAGAATTCTTATTGAAGTCTTTCTAATCTTAAATGTCCCTTATTCAGGAGGTGCTGCTGAGGCAGCCTGAGCATATCCAGGCTCTGCAGGAGGTTGGTTGCTGCTGTCTGGGGGGACCTGGAGTCAGAAGCTCTCCCTTTAGGGAGTTTTTTGGGATCCAGAGCTACAGCTGAGGTATTTTTGCATGCTGTGGGCACAGCACCTGGGCAGCCAGCTCAGCTGCAGCCTCGTGGCTGGAGCTGCTGAGCGTGACTGGCAAAGGGCGGAGGGGTGAAATGCTTCTCTGCAGCCCGAGTGGATGCTTGAGTGGAAATGAAGGGCTGGAAATCTTTCTGAGGAGCGGCACACGGTGTCTGTTGCTTGCTCTGAGTGAGTAGAGTTCTTTTTTTTTTTTTTTTTTTAACTGAGCTGCAAGGCAATGGGTATTCAGAGGTTTTTATGCAACTTCGGTGTTGGGACGTGAAGCAGTTGTCATGTCATCAGTTAAGATGTGTTGAGCATCCTTATTTTTGGAGCAAATGATCCTGCTGGCAGCATGTATAGGAGGTGTCAGCCAGCCCTTTTTTTTCTTCTTCCTCTCTATTTTTTTTTTGCTTCATTTGTAGGTTTTAGTTTTGGCTTTACTTTGATATCTTGACAGGGCTGCTACTTAAAAATTGTTGGGGTGGGTTTTTTTTTTGGGTTGGTTTTTTTTGTTGGGTTTTTTTTTTTTTGGCTTTTGATGTCTACGTGTCTTGAGATGCACATAAAGAGCTGCTGTGGTTTTGGTCCCGAACCCAGCCAGCTGCCAGCAGCGTTCCTGAGGGCTGTGTGGTGTTGGAGTGAGAAACACTGCAGGGTTTTGGGCTTTCTCCAGCATTATGAAACAGAAGTAAAGAGAGAAGTCAGCATGTACCTTAAGGGTTGTGTTTTTATTTAACTCTCTCACTGTGCAGAGCTGAGGTTTGCATCTTCTCCACTGAGAGTGGTGCTCGTGAAATCTAATGCACTTCAGAGAATGTCCTTAAACTCTGCCAACAGCAGAGAAGGCTGAGAAATGGGGAATTTGCTTTGCCCTGAGGTGGAGGAGTCGTGCTGCAGAGGCAGACACAAGCACCCTGGTTGCTCCTGTTTCCCCTGCCAAAGGCGGAGTGAGTTTTGGTCTGGCTCAATGAGACGAGAGCTTTAAGCTCCATCTGTGTCTTATTTTTTTCTGCGTTTTGCTCGGTTGTGCTTTTTAAAGGTCTGTGGATTTCTTCTCAGCAGGAGGTTTCAGTCCCCACACAATGTATTATTGTGTTTGCCCGCTCCAGTTCCTTGTTTGATGCGGAAACACCTTGAACCTTTGGCTGAGTTGGAAGGTGATGGCTGCAGAGTCAGGCCCGTGGCTGCTCCAGGAACAGCGTGTCCGTGCACGACTGCTCAGCCCGGGCTCACCCGCTGCTGCTCCAGGCACAAAATGTGTTTGGCTAACACAGGCACTCCCCTGCCTTCTGAGCAGCCAGCCTGCACACACTGATTTTTGTTTTAGAGGCTGATCCCCAGGGTAAGAGCACCATACCCAGAAATAATGAGTGTTCACACTTGCCTTTACAAACTTCTTGAGTATTTTGCCAATTAATTCTTAGGTAACTGAGGCTAAAATATCTATTGTTAAGGACACAGCCAGGAATGCTGCTATCCCTGCTATTCTTCACTCATTCCGGTTTATGCAAAACTTGAAACAAGCGCCTGTGCTGTCTTGGCCATTTGCAATCTGCTTTATGAAGCTTCTTAACCAGCAGAAAAAAAATTTGTGTAAATAAATAATACATACAGCAGCTTTGCTTTGCAACCTTGCCAAGTCAATTTGGTGTGTGTTGAGGGGGCAGAACAATTAGTTAGATAAGTCAATGGTCTTCTCCATGTTCTGTGCTCCTGTCACATGGCCACTCTCAGTTTTTTGGTAAGTGTAACAGAGAAATCTGTAAGAGCAACTATTTATGGCATGTGCAGAGAAGGGGGGAAGCTGACAGCTGAACATTAACCTGCTGAGAAAGGTGGGGCTGATTGTAGCTCTTGGTGGGGTTGGGGCTGTCAACCAGTGGTGATTGCTGCTCCCCTTTCCACAGCACCTTGCTCACTTTAAGCTGTTATTTCTGAAATTGGGGGACTTTGGCTGCAGTGCTGGTTGAAGGAGTTTGCCACCTCCCTGCCTCTCAGCATGTTCCTATCACAGCACTTCTCTCTCCTGTTATTTTTGACCTGAGTAGCTGAATGAATGTCTTCACCAATCAGTCATGGTTTTAAGTCAGTTCAAAGTATGGGTGCTGCAGTGACAGATGTGGAGCCAGGGGACACAGGGCCTGAAATCAGGGAAGAGTTGCTGTACTTTGCACAAACCTGGTTGTGCTTCAAGCCTTTCTTTTGTAGGAGTAAATTCCACAGAACTGAAATTCCCTTCTAAGAGGGGAGATATTCCCCCCAAACTTGTGCACAGACCCGTTTGCAGACATGCCATGTGTCTCTCCCAAGCATGGGACACACCAATGAATTTTGGAGCAGGTGATAGAGACCCTCAGGCAGGGTTCTCTTGGTGTTCCTGCAGCAGTTTCAGCTTGGGGTCAAGCCCAGGCACTGCTGTAGCAGCTCAGTCATTTCTGCCGTGGTCTGTGGCATTTGCTCCTTTTCTGTGAGCTGGAAATGAAGCACTTGGTTGGGAGTGGTGATTGAGAACGTTCCTCTGTGTCAGGCTTGGGTTTTCCACATTGTTGCTGCTTTGTGCTGGCTGCAGCACCTTTGTTCCTGGAGTCTTCTCGTGCACCCAGGAGACTCCAGTGCTCTGTGCTTTTGTGCTGTGGCCCTGCATGCCCAGGGCCAGCTGATGGAGAGCAAAGCTGGGCAGAAGCCATCCTCTATGCTGTGTGCAGCTTGTGAACCTGGCTCAGCCAGGCAGCTGAGGAGCAGAGGGTGAGAGGAGAGCCCTTTCCTCAAGGGAGTTTAAACCTGCTCTGCCACAGCAGCCTTGCTGAATTACAAATTGCTTTTTCTCTCCCACTCTTTTCTAAATCTGCTGCTGTTCCTGAAGTTGCAGTGGGTTTTACTCATGGGTGCTAGTGCTTGGGTGAGCGTTTGCTGCAGAGTAGAGTTGTAAGCAACTGACGTGATGTTGATCATAATGTAACTAATGACACTTAAAATGTTTGTTTGTTTGTGATATGCTGTGGTCTCTTTCCAGGCTCTGGGATTGACAGACAAGCTTCAGCTGTATTTGGCATAGTGTTTGCAGAGCTGGGCAGCTTTCTGTCACTTCTTTGACAGATAGGCATTGCATTTTTAAGAGAAAACAGAGCAGCTTTTTGATTTTTCTCCCCACTCAAAACCAGCCAGCCAAAAGCCAGGTGGAGGGGAGCTCTCGCATGCATTCTGTTTATTTTTATGTGCAAATGCATCTTCTTGATGTGTCATTAACCTGGTTGAGCTTGGTGCTATTTTTAGCAGCCTTCTGGACAGGGAGCAGTTCCAGTAAAGGGTTTGTGAGCAGCCCAGCCCAGGGGCTGGCACAGAGCCCAGGGTGGCAAGTTCCTTCCTCCCTGCCTGCCCTGGGGGCCTGGAGGGGCTGCATGGGCTCCCCTGTCCCCAGTCCCACACAAGGAAAGCTGTGTAAAGCATTGCTCCTCAGTTCCTGTGGCCATGGTAACCGACTTGGATACATCAAACTTGACTAATTAACCTAATGGAGAGTGGTTTCCAGGCTCAGTCTCTCCCCTCGGATTTCAGAGCTGAACTTGTGTTGTCTGATCAGCCAGCACAGACTTTTTCGGAGTGGTTTCTTTCACAGGTTTCACAGGTTTCACAGGTTAAATTGAACTGGGGAGGATGGCTCAAATCAGTCTGATGTCTTGGATCAGTCTGATCTCTTGCTTTTCATTCCCTTCTCTGGGTAATCCCTCAGATTCCCATGGAAGGAAGGTCCCAAACTCAGATGGCAAAAATTTGTTCTGTTTTTTTGCTTGGACTGGGTGAGGTGAAAGTGGATGCTTTCCTGCATCTCTGCTGTTTCTGTACTGCAGGATCTCTGCCACCCTGACTTTCTGTTTAAAAATCTGTGAAATCCTCAGGCATGAAACAAACCAGCACATGCTGGAGATGTCTGTGCACATCTTCAGGTCCCCTCATCTTAACGTACTAGTGAAAGGCATTGCTGCTTTGCACTGTTTCTCCTGGGTTTAATTATTATTTCAGTGATTGGAGCTGCAGACTGCAGCAGGGACTTAAGAGTTCAGCCTCAATTAAAAACCACCCTGTGCCAGGCAGATAGCAGCAGGCAGCTCTGCTATTCTCAAGTGTCTCCAGCAGTCCACCGAAACACCATGTGATTGGCTCAGTTGAGAAATCTGAGTAGGCAGAAAGCAGTTTCTGGGATAAACCTTGTGAGTGCTTCTCAAAATAGCCTGAAAGCAAGGTTTTGCTTTCCACAGCCACTCTTGGTCCTTGAGGCTGGTCAGAATTTTTGGTGGATTACTAAATATTGCGAAGGTCTGATCTTCAAAAACCATAAAATCCTTTTTCTTCTCCTTTTTGATGCTGCCTCTGGTATGTTTAAACTTAAAGGATTTGCATTTTCATGTCTTTTTTAGCCTTAATTGTAAGTACTAGGACCTTCCTTACTTGCTGCTCCAGCTTTTTATATTTTTCAGCAAAGCTGATGACCTCGTGTTTGACCCTTGGAAACCTCTTGGGCAGCCCAGCAAACAAATGTGGTGTGAGAAGAGCACATGATAGTAGCCTGAGCTATTACACTGGTCAGTCATTGACCAGGACTCTTGTTTTTTTTTCCTTTGAAGATTTGCTTAATCATTGGCATTGCAACCCCTGCTGTGCAGGGCACCTGGAGGGGTTTGCTGGCTGCTCCCCGTGATGTCTGAGGTGGCAGGGGGGCTTTAGAGAGTCCAGCACTGTAATCAGGTTTTACTGGGGAAGAGATTGTCATTGATATCCCTGGGATTTGGCATCTATATAAATACACCAGCCAAGCTGGGTTGAAGTGTGCAGGTTCATGTCAGTTCATTTGTCTGGGAATGGGGCTGGGAGCATCTCAGCACCATGGTCCTTGTGTGTGATTTCTGTTCCCAGTATAACCCACAACCTGCTGAGGGTCAATCCCTGTAAATGCTGGTGCAGCTGGAAGGGACTGCTTCAGACATGGCTGATTTTAGGACCAGTTGAGAGATGGGGATAAAAACTGCAAGGCTAAAAGTGATGAGGACAAATGCCCATGGGCCAGGGTGCTGCATGAATGACTAAAAGCTTGTGAAGCAGCTCAGAGATCTCAGAGCTGGGAGTTGTTTTTCCACCCTTGTTTACTGTTGGTACCTCTGGGTGACACGGAGCGTTCAGCAGATGCTGCTAAACTGAATTCTACAGCTGAATTCACACTGGAGAAATGAGAATTGCTTCTTTTTGTTGGGGAAAAAATAAATCTGCTTTTATCACATCCTTGTTATCCTTACAGCCTGTGGCTTGGAAAATGAGAGAAAATTGATAGTGAGGTCTGAGTGGCATGTGGAGAGAGGTAAGATCCTGGCTTTCTGTGGGCCTCATTTCGTGAACTTTCTTGTCCTTCGTGCAATTCCTGATGTGTCGGTGGAACTGAATTTCGTTGGCAAAAATGTGGTTTGAGTGGATATCTTCGATTAACTCTCAATTGCCTGCCTAAGGGTGATTTTAAAGCGAGGTTTCCAGCAGCATCCCTGCTCTTGCTGTGTCTTTGGCTGTGGCTCCCAGACTGGCTGTCTGCACCAGGGGCTCTCTGCAGAGAGCAGCCTGTGTTCTGTGCCCACGTACTGTGCAGAAGCCATGAAAAATGTTCTTCAGATGACAGTGATTTGGGGTAGCTCTAGAAAATAATTTTCTGCTGGTGGATAGTACCAAACTATTTCCTTTCACCCCCTCCCTCCCTTCCCCAAAACAAAAGGAGAGATGAAAGGATTCATTAGGAATTATTCACTCAGCCCGGCCGCCTGTCTGAGATCTGGCTGTCTGCGTTCATCCCCCAGCTCAGGGAGGGTCAGAGGGCATCTCCCTGGGGAGGATTTGCTGTTGACTGAATTGCACTCTGTCATTATCCTGCTGGATAACGAATGCAGCGGCCTCATTGGCACTGGCTTCAGAAAAAGCACGGTCATCTGCATGTGGCCTTGAGGCGGGAGGAGAAAACCTAAGGGGAGCAGGGTGGAAAACCTCATCTTGTGGGAAAGATCTGGGACAGACCCAGGCAGTTTGGCACAGTGGTTTTCTTGCTGTGTGCTGCTGAGCAGGTCTGTAGCTGCTCTGGACCTCTGTGTTACCTTCTTGGAGGTGGGGGGACACAGCAAGTGGGTTTAAAGGACAAAATTCTGTCTGGTGAGGTGAAACTAGTTAAAGCTGCTCCTGTTTTCTTCGGTAGAAAATGTGGCATTCTTGTGACACAGTTTGAGATATTTTAATGAGATTTAAACAATTTTTTCCCCCTCTTTGTTTTGTTTTCAAATAGGTTTCCTGAAAGAAAAACATACAAATCCCCCTGAGCTAATTGGTGTGTGATTTGAATTCAGCTGCTACCTTGGAAGAGCTTTTCCAGCAGCTGATCTGAAAACAGCCTTTCCCACAATATTGTGGGTTGTCAGTCAGTGCTGAGGGATCTTGAAGTTGCTGGTGGGAAGGAGAGAGATGTGTTTTGTTTGATATGCTGCATCTTTTAGTTTGAGTGTCACAAAATACTGAGAGATGTGAGAAAGACCCTAATGGAGAGGAGCTAGCAGAGGGATAAAAGTCATGGTAGCTGGAAATGTGTAAGAAACAGTTGTGGGTGCTGGAGCCCGTTGGGCTGGCTGAGGAAGTAGATAGACCTGAAGAAAATTTGCATTTTAAGCACCAATTTCAGATGTTACCCACTGCCTGGTGCCTTGACCTTCTGGCAGCCACTGGCTTAGAAGGGTTTAATGCTGTGCCCTTGCAGCATGTGGCTGCACGTTGCTGAAGCACGCTGGCGGTGGCCAGATGCAGCCCTGTGAAATAAAGTATTAAAGCTTCAAATGCTGGCCTTCATTGCCTCCAGGCTAAGTCAGTTCCCTGGAAGACGCTGTGATGAAATTGCTGGCCCAGGTAATTTGTGTCCTGATGATGAGCAGCAGAGAGGAGGGCAAGAGTTTGTGTGCCTGCTTATTGCTGTCATCTGTCTTGCAATCAGATATTTATGAAATGGCCTTTTGTGTTGCGGTGTGGGGTGTGTGAGTGCATATTTAAGTGGTTAGTAAATATAGTCAGTTGCTAGATTGGATCAAATCATCCTCTTAACAAATATAGACAGTGATGTTTTGCATCTGGGTGCTTTGACAGTAAAGTGCAGGAGGAGGTGGTCTTAGTGAGTTTAACGTCTTGTACCCAAAGCAGGGCAATAATTGCTTAAAATCACTGTAATTCTGCTGCCAGCATTAAAGGATATAAAATTATCCTGTGCTGTAATAAATAAAAAAAATTACTGCTGCCTGGAAAAGTCTTGTTGCTCTAATCCAGGACAAAGTGTGTGTGACTGGTTGTGAGTCAGTTTAATTTCTTCTGGGGTCTGACCCTCTGGATTCCTATTGCTGCAAGAAATCCTCCTTGGAAGGCAATCATCCCCAGGCTGGTGCTCAGCTGAGCGATGCATGACCAAGTAGCAGATTGTAGCATTTATGAACTAGGGCAGAAGTAGATCCCTTATTCAGACAGAGCTGTATAAGCCTCCAGTGCTCTACACTAGGCCCCAAATTTGCCTACATTATAAATAAGTCTGTGGCTGTGTGCTTGTGTGTTTCTTTTTTTAAGCTGAAGGCAACCCCTTAAGCTCTTTTCTGCAGGTCTGTTCAAGCTGGGGCATGGGGAATTCCTAAGAGGATTATCATGGTTTACTTGATACAGAACTTGAACTTGAGCAATGGCTTATCTTATCAGTGATAAAAGACATGGAAATGAAGTTTACGTAACCAAAGAGGCCTTGAACTGTGGCTTTTTTTTTTTTTTTCTTTCCTGGAAACTGGAATGACAGATCTCCTGAGTTCTCTGCTCACAACTGCAGTGTTTGTTATCTGGTGGGTACTGTCTGCTTAGCACTGGCATTCATTTCTAGTGCTGTGTTTGGAGCTGTCCTGTGAAAAAAAGAAAAGGGGTTGAGGCAGAGGCTCAGCAAGAGGCACTGTGGGCATTTTGTGCTTTTGCAGAAAGCTTGGTGTCCTTGCTGGAGAGATTGGTGCCATGTGGCTTGGTTGCAAGCCTCTGTGGTGCACTGAGCTCAGCAGGTGATTTGAAAAACAGCAGAGAGCAGATCCACCTCACCAGTGGGCTCTGAGCACAGGGCTGGAAAGGCTCCAAAGTTGTGAGTGAATTTTACCCTGGGAATAGATGGAGATGCCCTGTCTGTTCCCAGTGGCAAAAGTAAATGAGCGGGGAGGGCCAGGATAATCTCTTGGGTGGCAGCTAGAAAATGAATGCAGACAAATGAGCACTGCTGTGCTCTGGCTGTGCTGACTCTGGCACAGGTGGATGCACAGGAGCTGCTGCAGCACCCAGCAGCTGCTGGAGGAGGAGAGTGGCCTGAGCATCCCAGCTCTGATAGTGCTGGGATGGGCTGAGCAGCTGCGTGCACAGCAGGGCTGCAGAGCAGGACAGCCTGGGCCACCTGCCCCTCTGCCCCCTCTCCTTTAAAGGGGGGATCCACAGTGCTCAGCAAGCAGCCCTGTGAGCAGGCATTAGCAAGGAGAGAGGAGCCTTCCCACCCTGCCAGGTTACAGTGGGTTTGCCTGCCCCGGTGTCCTACACCTGCTTTGTCTGTGCTGCGTGGGAGGAATTTTATTTTTTGAGCTCTTGCTGTCACAGATTGTGACAATGCCACAGAGGCCGTGCTTCCCACAGAAGGACTCAGCAGACAGTCGAAGGCTGGCAAGCTGACAGCACTTATTAGAGGTAACCTTCAGGAAATGCCACACACAGCCCTCGCTGAGCTTTCTGGCTCCAGGCACATACAGTATTTACACCGCGCTTCTTGAGTTTCCCTGAAGGCTCTCAGCCTGCAGCTGCCTCTCTGTGCTCTGCCACCTGCCCTGTGTCCTCATGCTCCAGTGCCTGGGGTGGGTTCTGGCTGCTGGGCTCCTCTGGCAGCAGCCCACCATGCTGGGGGCCTGGTGACACCAGCTCTTCCTCTGTCCTTTGGCCTCCTAAAAGGTGCTTGTCATAATCCAGTTCTGGAGCTTGGGGTAAAGCCAGCACCAAGTTTTCACACTGGTGTGTGCAGGGAATGAGCTGGTAAGAAGTGCAGCCCTTGCACAGCAGCCCTTTGTTAAAATGCAAGGGAATTACCCAGGATCAGCTCTTTTGACTGAGCAGGTGACTGCCTTGAGTGGCTCTGTGTGGAGTTAAAAGTCAAACCCTAAGCACTAAGATTTGAAAATTTTTTCTCAGGTTGTCTTGATGGTATTTTTTTATCCTACATGAGTTGGGAGGAAGGAAATGTGATACTATCTGGTTCTAGTAAATGACAGTGCTGAACAGCACCTGAATGCTTTGTGGTGCCAGAGCCTGGACTGGGTAGGTGTGGGGAGGCAGTGTTGTGCACCCCATTGGGACATTTGCCCCAAAACCACTTCAGGTATTTTCTCTGCTTCCTGGCTGAAAGATTGGGGAAGGTATATGTGAAGGGTGGGCTTTCAGGATGTGCTCCAGCCTTGCTCTGCTGCCCCCAGAGCTGGTGGCTCATGTATCTCCTACAGACCCAGAAGTGATGTTTTTCCAGCAGCAGGTGGCTGGAGTTTGATCCACCCACTCTCATCCTGCTGCCTGTAGTGTGCACAATTTGCTTGGTGCTCTGCTCCCTTCAGTGCAGGGTCAGCTGTGATCCTTCATGAGTGGATCTGCTGTATGAGAAGCAGAAGCCTGCTGTCCTACTGGATGTTACCCTGTTAGGGGAGATGGGAACTCCCTGGTGCTTTGCCCTGGTGGAGATGCCCTCTGGGATACACCAAAACCTGTTTTGGCACATGCACTTAGAGAGATTTCTTCCCTGCTACCTTGTGAGAGCTGTCAGAGGGGAACCCATGGAGCGGCATTAAAATCCCACTTTATTATTGTTAATTTCCCATAATACTCAGGCCTGGAGTGCCTGGTTGCTTGGCCTTGCTCGGTGGGGAAGAGCAGGACAGACTGCCTCAAGCTGAGGTCCCTTGGCTGTGTCAGCTCTGAATCCTCTGCTCCTCTGGTGTGGATTTAATTTCCACGGTGCTGCAAATGCTTCCCCAGTGCCCAGCTATCAATTGAAAAGCAGTGGGGGGGTCTGCAGGGGGGTGGTGATGGTGGGGAATGACTTGTGGTCTCCATGGCAACCCAGAGACGATAAATGGATCAATGTGCTGTTCTGCACCATCTGAAACTCCAGCAGCTCTGGCTAAATCTGGGGGCTGCCTTTGCCTGCCAGATCCTGCTGAGGGGTCATTAGTGTGAGCCAGCTCAGCCCCAAAGCCTTCCCATCAGCCTGCCTCCAGCATCTTGCTGGGTTTGCCACAGAGCCAGGGGGGTTTTGGGCTGGAAACCCACATTTGGCTTACCCTTGGTACACTTGGGGATTTGGGTGTTTAGAGCTGCACCACTGCCTTGGGTTTAGGTGCTGTTATGGGCAACTGGCCAGGCATCCCAGTCCCTGGGTTTGGAAAGGGTGAAGACAAATGCTGGCTTCCCTTCCAGCACTTGAAAAAACCTCCAGCTCTTTCTGCACAAGCACAATGAGATTTATGGGTTTTTTTTCTGTGAGTTAAAGGCTTGGAATCCTGGATTCAGTTTGTGTTGGGGTGGTGGGTAAGGACAGCTGCCTTTGTTCTCACTTCTGCTTTTGGTGGTGTGGATAAACAGAAAATCTGTCTTCTGAGCTGCTGCTCCAGTGTTCCCAATGACCACAGTTACCTACAAAAGAATATATTGATCTTTCTCCCACTAGATTTCATAAGAACTTACCCTGTTCTGAAGTTTCCAATCCACTGCTTTCTAAACAAGAATCCTTCCAGTGCTGAGGTTTTTTACATGCTCTGGAGTAGTTTCAACCAGAGACTCCCCAGTTCCCAGCCAGGACCAGGGACTGGTGTGGCTGGAGCCAGTGGAAGGCAGTGGCTGTGTGCTGCTGCCTGGCTCAGCAGCACTGTTCCAGCCTGTGCTTTTCTGGCTGTGTGAAGGGATAATCCCTCCAGTGCTTTGAGTGCTGCAAATCTAAGGGCCTGCTTTGTTTTGGTGTCAGAGGTTGGCTGTGGTGATGAGGATCTGTGCAGACGAGGTCAGCATCTGAGGCCCTGCCTGGCCTTGGCTGCTCTCACATCTGGGGGCATCAATGCTTCTCCCTGGCAGCAGGAGGAAAACTGTTGCCTTCTATTTTGCAAAGGGGCCTGCAGAGATGAGTTGCCAGAGGCTGCACCTGAGGCTTGTGATGAAGCTGGGAGCACCTCACAGAGCTCTTGAGCTTGAGTTTTCTGCCCGGACTTGCATCTGAGATAAATACTGGTGTCTGTAGTGCTCTTCACACCTTGATTTCCAAGTGCCTTTTGGGGTGATTGCAGGGACTTTGATTCCTTGGCCAAGTCTGTTTGGGCAGGGGTATGGGTGTATTTCACTTCTAATTCACAGTGTTATGTTTGTAATTTTGTTAGTGCAGACAGGGAGACCTGCTGTCTGCAGTGGGGTGGAAAATCCTCAAAGTATGCTCTGAAACCACTTTTTGTTGTGGTTCTGTCTGTCCAGCTCTGCCTATAGCCCCTGGCATGTCCCTCCCACAAGCTGCTAGCAGGGCAGTTGTCTGCCACACATCCAGAGGCCCCTTTGGAGATCACTGTTGCTGTCTCTAAAGGCTCAGTTGTGGGACAGTCTGGCCAAATGATCTGAGCTCGTAATTCTGTGCAGTGCAGCACTGAAATGTCCAAGAAATCTGCCATCTCTGTTGCCTTGTGAATAATTTATGGATCTCTTGACTCCAAGCTCATAAAAATCGATAACTCTTCGTGGATTTTTTTTTTCCCAGCAGCAGCTTGGTTAAATTCTCCCATTCTTTTGAGTTGCTGATATTGAAAGGCTGTGGCTTGTTCGCTTACCCTGAGCCATGTTTTCTTTTTCACAGCAAAATTGATCCAGGCTTTTCCACAGAGCTGTCTGTTGCTGTTCTTCACCAGGATGTTTGGCTCAGGTTACTGAAGGAAACAACCTCCCTGCACCTTTTCCATGGGCTATTGCAAGTGTTTGGGCTGTTAACATTTCTGCTCTGGGGCAAAGCTGCGGAGCTTGGAGAGGTCAAAGTGCTTCTTGAGTGTTGTGCACTGGCTAAGAAGAGGTTTCAGCAGCTGCTGGGAGCAACTGGCAGCACCAGGCCAGTTCCTGCCAGTAGAACTTGCAGCCCCCTTAGCCCAATAATTCGGATATGGATATGTTAATTTATTCCTCTAATTTCTAGGCCTGTCTCTGAACACTGAAGCTCTCTGATCTTTGCTCCCTGTCAGGCTTGGAAACGAAGCCTGAAGTGTACCAGTAACAGCTGTGCCCTCTGTGTTGGGTTATTATCCTTTCAGAATTTAATAACGTGACACCCCTTTTTACTGGATAGCTTGTCCTTCCCTCTAGGAACAGATCGATAACAGACTTGTATCTGCTATTTGGATGTAATTGCTGGTGTCAGCTGATGTCTGGTGCTGTTTCTCCAAACAGCCCTTGGAAGCTCGGGAGGCTGTGGGGACCGAGGATTTATTTTCCAGACTGGTGTTGCACCACGTCCAAGAAACCTGAAATAAAGAGGTGGTTTTGCAGAGAACTTTCCCTGCTCCTTTCTCTTCCTGCTTGTATTTGGTGATATGTGGGCTGTGAGCTGGGGAGGGAGAGAGGAGAAATGGAGCCTCCAAAGGCAGTGCTGGATAACTCTGTCTGAGCCACAGTGCTGCATTTGGAGGACTCCAAGGAAATTAAAGCTGACTGCTTAGCAATGGTCTCGGTCTGCAGAGCATACAGATTTCATAGGCTGCCTGTAGATGATGGAGGATGGGTTTGGCTTTGAGGGGGGAGAAGGCAAGAGGGTTCTCCATTGCAAACAATTTATTCTTGCTGAGTCTTTAGGGTAATTGGAGAGGGTAATTGCTGTACTTTCATGCATCTAATCCATGGGTTGCCTGGGGAAGAAGGAGGAAATTATTCAAGTGTAGGAAATAGGGGAGTTTACTCCAAGGCCACCCACCCCCTGCCTGGTCCTCTCTCTTCCTAGTTCCAGTTTTCTCCCTGGTTTCTGGGAGCTTTTGCTGGGGTAATTGATGGCACCACTCTTAGCTGGTGGGGAAGAGAGAGGGTGAGTTGTGGATAATCTGAGGACTATTTTTCAAGGGAGCAGTACTTTTTTTAATGAGTGGGTTTGAGGTGAGGATTATGTGCATGGAAATATAGTACACAGAAAACAGAGGACTATAGTAACTATAAAAAAAGTCTGCAGTATCTAGAACTAAAAAAAAAGACTTTATAAATACTTCCTAGCCATGGGGTTGGCCTGTGTAATCCTACAAGGAAAGAGAAGCTGAGTGATTGATGGTTGGCTCCATCCTGCTTTATCCCTAGATACAGAGTACTGTATTAAATATGGTTGCCTCTTGGTATGAACACCTAACAAGAGGCATAATATTAAGTTACAGCCTGTGTAGCTGTCTGGGGGAGGTCCATGGGATGGCATTCCTGCCTCATTGCAGCCTGTGACAAAACTCCCATCGATGGAGTCAAGGCTGGGCTCTTGCTCTGTGTATTTGTTTAATCACTCTGTCTCCAGAGAATTCAGAACTGCTGGGAATTGCAGAACCGTTTCATTAAGAATCCTTGATGCCCATTTTACTAGCTGAAAGCTGCGTGCCAGCATGGGCATATTTTTGTTTATTTATAACACCTGCATTTACAGCGCTGCGCAAATCATCTGGAGAATGGGATGAGTACTTAAACCCCCGGGGGGGAGGAGGTATTTGGAAATATAAAACCTGCCCTGTGCAGCTGCATGTGCTTCCACTGACCAGAGCTGTGACCCACAGTTGGCCTGTGCTGTGTACTGCACTTCCCTCTCTTTTCTTTTCTTTTTTTTTTTATTTTAATTTTAATTATTATTTCTATTTTTGTATTCAGCTAAACTGAGAGGTGGAGGGGTGGGAGAGTGGAATGAGATAGATGGATATAATGGGGCTAAATCCTGAAATCCTGCCCAGCTGTTTTCTCAGCAGCCATCTCCCTTACAATCCCAAGGAAATAAATGCTCCTCTTGAGGGTCCTGTTGGTTAATGATGATTTGAGGAGTGCACACAAACATCTCTGCAGATGCAGCCTGCCTGTGAGATTCCGGTCATGCAGCGAGCCCTGGGACCCCGCTCCTCCCGCATTCAGTGCGATGATAAATCATTCATAGCCTCAGGAAATGCAATTCTCTTCCCTGCTCTGCACATAAACAGTCCAGGACCCTGAAGAAAGCCTGTGTTTGTAGTCCTTGGAGGATGAGGCAAGTGCTGTGACAGCTGGGAGGATCTGAAATTAAAGTTATGGGAAAGGCTCTGAGTGCATGAGTGTAAAAGCAATTTGGTATGGATGGGTGTTTTGTTTTGTAGCTGTTCCAGGGTGATGAAGGGTGAACAGGGATGTGCTGGTGTCGTGACCAATCAAAAGTATTGCAGTGCTTATATCCCTTGTTTTGTAGGGGTCTGATTGCAAACATTGATTGTGATGTGCTGGATGTGGTTCTGGTGTTCAGGATAAGGGGAGAGGTGAAGAGGTGCTGGAGTGGAGGAGCTCTTATTGTAGTTGAACGAAACGCAGCTTGGTGAAGGTCCCTGGGTTTTGTTTGTTTGTTCCAGCCTGAAGTGTGCAGCAGGTTGGCTGGGTAGAGGGTGAGCCTGGAGTCAGCTACAGCTTGGAGGAGCAGCCTTGTGTAATATCCAAAGCAGGGAGCAGTGGCAGCTGTGTCCACATGAGCTCCTTGTGCTGAAGCTGGTGCAGAAAGGGAGAACATGAGGAAGGAACAGGACCCTGTGTGGACACCAAAACCTCAGTGTGTCTCCCTTGAGGTCTGGTTTGAACAGCCCTGCTCTCCCCTGAGCTCAGCTCGTGGCCAGCACAGCCCTGGTCCCGTTAACATCCGTGCTTGCTTCCCCCTTTATGGGCAGTGTGTGGGTTCCTTGGTATTTCAGCATAATCCCCTGGAAACCCCAGTGGGGGGAATGCCCTAGGCCATTAACAGAGTGGAGAGAGGAGGGACACTGGCCTGGAGAGCTCCATCTCTTGCTGTTCCAAGCAGAGATCCAGCCCTTAAACTTCACTTCTGTCTGATTGGGGTTTCTGGTAACGAGCTTGGCACAGCGAGCTGCTGCAGAGAAGGGGAAAACATGCACGCACCTACACGGGCTCTGGAAATATGTCAGAATTGGGCTTGCTGAGAAGCTCAAGCCCGAGCATGACCTACTTTGAGACTGTTGTAATCTCTAGGGGAATGCCCTCTGGATTAGATCAGTGTGATCCTATCAATTTGTGCTTCAGGGTGGAGGAAGCACTGACAAAGTTGCTTATTTTCCTTTTTTGTGCAGGAAGTTTGTTTTCTTTTTTCTTTCTTTTTTTTTCCTTTTCCTTCTAGCACTGAGACTTGAGAGCAGCAGAGGTGTGTTTGACAAGTACAACAGCCTTGGGCTCTGCTTTTCCATTATGGATCTGTGCTGAGCACCTTCTTTCTAGAAGGCTTCTTTCTGTACCATGGAACAGCAAAATCCACCCTTGTTTGTGTCTCTGTGATGTTGTCTGGTGGAGGCTCTGGTCCTGGCCATGGAAAGATGCTGCAGCTGATCCCTCCAGTGCCATTTTAATATTCAGCTGTTTCAATCTGTTTGTTTGGGTTTGTTCTTTTTGTCTGATCTGCTGCACTGAGAGACGCTTTAATAAAATGTGAGAAATTTTCCAACCCTTGTCTTTCCTCTCGTCACCAGCCATTGTTTATGTAAGAGCTTGGAATCTTTATTTTTTTCCCAACTAAAAAATTGCTTCCAGAGCTCAGCAAGGATGTGCATATCCCCAGCAAGAAGGAAATAAACAGGGAGGCTGCATTTAATTTCAGTGTCTGCCAGAAAGTGGGAAGCCAGCACTTGCCAAGGAGAGATTTTTGGAATAGAGGTGTACCACACTTAATTTTCCAGGAGACTTTCTGAAAATAAAGAAGCTGGAATGGAAATAAAGCTTGCTGTGATGAAGAGAAATCGCTACCCTGTTGGCTGGAGGTTGGCCTTTGATTGCAGAGGTAGCTTTGCCTCGGGTGGCTCTGGGGGGCTTTCAAAGAGGCTTTTCTCCCATCTGCACTACCTGGCACACGGAGAGGAGTGAGGGGTGTTTGGTCCACTGGTGTGAATTGTTCTGCCTGACTTCAAAGAGAAGTGGAAATACCTAATCTGTCGCTTTCAAAGGGAGGAATAAAATATTCTGATAGATTCTAAATGGAATCACATCAGCGGTGCCTCTTCCACCTTTGCCTTTGAGCTGCTCACTGATCTTTCTGATTGGGGTAATGCAGTGAGGAGGATACAGTATTCCCTTGAGGGGAGCAGCTTGTGAACATTACTGTTCAGTCAGCCTGAAAAGCTCTATTACAGACAGATTTAGACCCGTCTTTGTGCGCTGAGAGGCACAGCCTGGCTTCCGGGAGCAGGCTTTGTCTGGAGGACAGGTGCACATGGGCCTGAATTATATTTACCCTTTTTATCTGCTGTCTGCACCACTTTCACCTGCCATCTCAGGGAGGGGGCTGCTGAAAGGGGGAGAGAGGCTGTGGTTATGGGGATCTGCCCTGCAGCATGGCTTGCTCAGGCCCTGCTGGCTTTGGCAGCTCTCCAGGCACCTAATGAGTTGTCCTCTGTGAGACCGGGAAGGTGAGGGTAGAAACAGATTTGCAAACAACCCAACCGGTATTGATTTTCTTCATTTCCCACATACCCTGCCAGGTTTCTGTGCAGCAGCCTGGCAGCTGGGAGCTGTGCTCGTTGCCAGTGAGACTGGGTTGAGCTCACAGTGTCTGGAGTGATGTGGGGGGCTGCCTTGCCCTGGCCATGGGGTTCCCCTGTGGATATGGTCAAGCTCAGTTGGTTGCCACGTGCAAAACCGGGTGAGATGTGCCTGATATTAGCTGCTGCTTTTGCTGTTTTATGTATTTCCATGCCTTAGTACTTGAATTTCCATCCTGAGAGCCTGGTCTTTCAGTGAAAAGCACTTTTTCTGCACATGGAAAAAGTCCCAGAAGGTCTCTGAGTGTGTTACTGAGAGCTGCTGAAGACAAGCGGGGGAGATTAAAGTCAGGTGGATAAACCATCAGCCTCGTTAAATCTGCTGTGAGAGTGTCTTCAAGGTTTTGTCTGTGTTTCCAGAGTTCTGTAATAGCTTGCATTGAGCTTGAGGAGATGTCATGTAGGAGTTTTTGGATCAATATGAATATGGAAAAGGGAGAGGATTTCCTGAAAGCACAGTACAGACTGTTCTCTGTGTCTTGCAGCCACACTGGCGCATTTGAGATCATACCTTTTATCTCCCTCTGTCGTTGTGCTCTTTGTGTCCATCCCTTGAGGAGTTCCAGCAGGACAGATGGGATTGTTCAGCCTTCACAGAGATGCAGCTCTTCCTCGCTTCCCTGTAGTGGGCCTATTTCTGATGCTCTTTGAGTGCTGAGCCTCCCACGTGTCCTGGAAAGACCACAGGCTTCCCTGCCTTGCTCTGCAGGAGCAGCACAGCTGGAAACAGCGGAGTGAGTGCCAGCTGCTCGCTGACATGCTGTGGGATTGGGCTGCAGCAGGGAGTTTCAGGAGAAGCGGGCTGTAAAGCTCTTGTCCTGGAAACTGAGGGGGAGGCATTCCTTGGATAGCCACAGAAATCTGTTGCAGGGTGGTTTTGGTGCCCTGGCTGCTGTTAGAGGAGCAGGACTGTTTCCCTCCATGCCCTGAAGCTGTGGCTGCTCTCAGCAGGAGGGAGCATTCATGGTGCTGTGCCTGGGGTCGCAGCCTCTCCCAAGGCCATGCTTCTGGATTGTGTCCACTGGGGTGGGAGGGTGCCTTTGAGCAGCCCTGGCCACACCAGAACAAGCAGCTCATGGAGAGGTCCCAGCTCTGGAACGTCGCCGTCCCAGGGCATGGCCAGGGTCAGCTCCACTGAGCAGTTTGCCAGAGCTGGCTTAGCACAGCCACAGCTGTCGGTTTGGGTGCCAGGGAAGATGATACAGAAGGGGAGGGAGGAAGGAAAAGTTCCCTTTGAGAAATGGCAGGGGCAGCAGGAGAGCTGTGAGGGTGAGGCCTATTGATTACATGCTCATCTCAGTTTCTTTTGTGCCTCTCTTGGAAGGCACAACTGTGTGGACAAAGAAGCCCTGTGCAGCAGTCTGAGGAGGGTGGTGGTGGTGGAGCAGGGTCTGGTGTGGCCTCTGGGAACCAGAGCTGCAGAGTCCGATCTGTTTGGACTTTAACCAAACTTTGCTGGCAGTGCTGACCTCCTGGAGGCAGCAGGATGTCCCTGGTGAGACAGGCTTCCTGGAAGAGTTCTGGCTTTGGGCTGGGGTCTGGGCGCTCTGCTGAAGGCAGCTAGCGTGTGGGCTCACAGAGCAGCTCTGAAATGTTGAGGATGGCTTTGTGCGTCACTGCAGGAATCCATAAAAGTCCTATTCATGCAGTTGGCATTATAAAGTTTAAAGAACCATTTATGCAGGGAACTAGTCTTGCCCCTAGAAAGAGATAGCTGGCTCAGCAGCTGCGTGCAGCTCAGTTGTCGCCACATGGTCTAGGATTTATTCTGCTTGTAAAATGCTGCATTTAAAGAATGCTTCCCCCAAAGCCACTTGTACCACATTCTTTGTATCTGAGTATATTTCCTTATCTTTCAGCTCCCTACGTTCCAAGTACTATACAGATAAGCTGTGGAAAATGTCCAGTCCCTCTGGAGGCAGGCAGTGGCCACTGTGAGCCATCTTCTAAATTGAGAAGCTGAAAAGAAACATCAAAATGATGGTTTACCTGTTTGGAAACCGGGAGACCTGTGGTGTCTTCCTAATTCACATTGACATGCTTGATTATCTATTTCAGTGTGTTTGGGTTCCTGCATCAGAGGCCCTTCAGTGTGAAGATAGTTTTGCTCCTCAAAATGACACCTTCCCTAAGTCTGGCAGGGAGTGCTGCATTCTCTTGTACTTGAGGCAGAAGGTGAGACCTGCAGGGTTTAGCATTTGGAGGGCATGTCTGTCATCTAGGAAGCGTGCAGAAGACGGATCTTGCAGCAGTCCCCTCCTCCTGTTATTCTGTGGCTGTTCATTTGTGTGTGAGAGCTGGGGGCAGCCTGGTCCTGGGAAATGCCCCCTTTTTAGGAAGGAGTGAGGAGCCAACATGAACAGGAGAAACAAGCTGGTTCCACCTTGGCAGCTGTCCTTGAATAGGTTCTTTGGCTGGAAAACCTGAGTGTTGCTGGGTGTGGGCTGTCTGGAGAAGGACAGTTCTGGCTGGATGTAATGAGTGTGACCAGCTGATGGGAGCAGATTGCCTTTCACTCTGTGCACCTCCTGCTAAAAATACTGGGGTGTCACAGGAAGGGAATGGTGTAGGTTGGAAAGCCTGTGTGTGGGCTGAGGTTTGGTAGCTGCCTGTTCCTCTGGAAATGCTGAGGGAGCCCAGCACCATTGGAGCAAGGACCCAGCACACAGAGAGCCACCAGGCACTGCAGCCTCTCACGAGGAGCATGGTCTCCTGGAGGAGAAGGGATGTTCCTCGTGGTGTTTGAGAGTGAAATGTGGTGGGTGATGCAGCTCCGTTCCCAGGTTTCTTAAAAATCTGGTTGTGTCCTCTGCATGTCACTGACCGAGTAACACACTTGTTTTGTTGATTTGGAGTGGGAAAACATAGCTGGAGTGGGAGTGCACATGGCAGATGCTTGTGTTCTCTCAGAAAGCCTGGGGGTAGTAAAGACCTAATTAGCATTCTTGTGAAGGCAAGTCATAGGGAGACTCCAAGATTTAGGTTTGCAAGGAGGGAATTGGCATCAGTGAAAACAACAGATTGCTGGAAATGTGCAAGCAAAGTACTTGATGCTCTGGTGGAGGAGAGAAGGCGGCGTGGCAGGGGCGGTGGGAACAGTCAGGTACGTGGTACAAGGGCACAGACTTGCTTCAACCCTGTTGGAATGGTGGCCTGAGTCCGTGCTAGTGCCTTGTACTTTCTGTTGGACCCCACCCTGGTGGTGCTGAGGTGGGAGGACCCGTCTCAGGATTTTACTTGCTGAGGAAAGGTGAGCTG
Organism: Agelaius tricolor; assembly: GCF_023055355.1. NCBI lineage: Eukaryota > Metazoa > Chordata > Aves > Passeriformes > Icteridae > Agelaius > Agelaius tricolor. The sequence continues at coordinate 1,874,787 of NW_027269280.1, forward strand.
TGCAGTGCCAGAGGGTCACCAGGTGCCCAAGTAGCAGACTGTTGACTGTCAGGAGTTAAGTGGCAGATTGCTTTGTCTCTGCAGTCCCATTTCATTTGTTGTTTTGGAAGGTTTTCTTTGGAGATGATCCAGGAATAAAATCCTTGTGTGAGGCCAGTGATTTCCAAAAGTTTGTGATTGTTTTTTCCCTGTACCCTTTTGTCTCTGAAGGAGAACTGTACATGTGCTTATGTTGGCTGGGAGTGATGCTCGTGGAGAAAGAAAATTAATGTTTAAGACGTTGAACCTCCGGTGTAGAGCTAATCATCATATTTCTGCATTTGCAGTATGTTTTCTGGCTTTCATTTATCATGGTGAAGTTTAGTTGAGCACAGCTCTCTTGCTGGTCTTCCAGTCCTCTGCCTGAGGCACATATGCTTCCATTAATTTTCTGCTATTATCCACTCGGGTGTCCTGTGTGATCCAACATGCTTAATTTCATTCTACTGAGCACCAGCTCTTCCGATCTGAAGTTAGCAGTGTGATTTGCAAGCACCATAAGGAAATGAATCTTTCTTTTCTGGAGATAACTGCTTCCTGAATTTCTGTTCTATTTGTAATGCACTAATAACCTCCATCCACCAAATCCTGCTCAACTGTTTGTGTCCCCTGGGTTTCTGTTGGGCTGGAGTGTTCCTTGTTGTGTTGTTGTTGCATACAGAGCCTGCTGAGGACCCTTTGTGCTTGGTGCTGTTCCAGGTCAAAGCTGCTCAATGTACTGGACATGTTACAGGCTCCTCAAGGAGCAGTGTCGTGCAGAGCTGCAGCAAATGCTTGAAGAGTGGGTGTCAGAGGCCTTTGGAAAAGGGAAAGTTACTACATCTCCATAGGCTGGGAACACAAATGCAGGGTACATGGACTGGTGGTGAGTGTGGTGTAAAGCTCTGATGTAGAACAGAGATGATGGTATAAAAGCTGATCTTAAGCAGGCTGAGTTTCAGAGGTGGCCAGCCTACAAAGCATGACCAAGGGCAGAGTCTCTTTGGGAGTAGGTAGGCAGAGAGGAGAGCAGAGAGAAGGCTGTGCCGTGGATTTGCTTGATGTTTTTTCAAGTGTGGCTTCAAAGATGCAGTGCTTTGGGTGTCTTTGTTCCTGGGTGAAAGGGCTGGGCTGCCCTGTGGCTCTGACACCCTGAGGTCCTCTGCAGCATCCCTGTCATCTGCTCTGGTCCTCAGATAGCTGTGTGCAGAAGTGTCTCTGCTTCTGATGCATCACTTCTGTGGGGCTGAAGTCGTTCATAGCCTGGATTTCTGAGCTGGAAATGCCTGATGATCAGGCCCCAGAGCTGGACAAAAAATGCAGGAAACTTGTGGACTGAGCAAATACCTCTCATAGCAGACTGTTTGCACAGAGAAGTGAAGTTTAGAAGCAAAAGCAAACATGCACTGGCTGACAGAGAGGGCGAGGCAGGGAAAGAACACCGAGGCACGTTTCTCTGTCTGCAGGTTCATTTCTCACTTGGTTGCTCAAGGATTTAACACTGACGATCCAGAACTTGACAAGGCAATGTTTTGGAATATACTTGTTAAACCCTTCAGCCAGTGCAAGGCGTTGAAAGCCAAACAGTTTGTGAGACCTTCTGCCTGTGCAGACTCTTGTGGGCTTGTGTGACCTGGGGGTCCTGCTTCCCTTGGGGGTCAGATGGGTGAGCAGGGAGGGACCTGTGCTTTCACATCACCTTGGGAGCAGCAGAGAAGTGTGGCTGAGCTGTTTGTCTTTGGGCTCAGGCAGTTTTGCTGTTTAGGGTTGTGTACAAGATGCCTAAGGGGGGATTCTCTTTGTCCCAGAATCAAGTATGAGTGGGCCTGTGGAGGAAGGAAGAGCAGTGAGGTTTTCTTTTACAACTCCCTTTATAGTGCCCATGTCTTTGAAATGCATATGTGGATTCTCTCTTGGTGGTGTCAACCAACAGAACAACAGGCAGAAAATGATGCATAGGAAGTTCCACCTAAATGTGAGGAAAGAACTTTACTGTGTGAGTGACCGCACGCTGGAGCAGGTTGCCCAGAGAGGTTGTGGAATTTTTCATTGGGGGTATTCAAGAACTGTCTGGATGCAATCCTGTCCCATGGTCTTCAGAATGACCCTGCTTGAGGCTGGAGCAGATGATTTGCTCTGACCAGTTCTGTGGTTCATAGACCATGGGGGTCTGCAAAGCAGCAGGAGGTGTAGGGATGTGTCATGATGGACCAGAATATCTAATTAGCTAATGATGTTCTGTAATTTAATTAAAAGCATCTTAGAATATCTAGGCAGCAGGAGAAGTATGTCTTTGCCTCCCCTCAAGCCTACTGCTGATAAGTGTGTTAATCCATTTGCATTTGTTCTGTAAAGGCATGTTTCTATCAGGTTTTCAGGAAAGTCTCTTTCCTTTTAAATGGAAAAAAGATAAGACAAGACACTTGAGTCCTTTGTGGGTAGAGCTTATAATCCTCCACATGAGGGAAGTTCTGTTTGAGGCTTTGTCTAGCATTTCAGTGGTACAGTATGTTGCTGACTATTCTCAGCCTGCTTTGCATAGGTAATTAATTTGTCCCCTGCAGTCATTTCTCTGTAGTGATAATGCGGTAAATGCCAAACTGAGGTGGTTATGTGTGAGTACATGTAAAAGAACTAGTCATGGTGTAAATGACTGAGATGATGAGATGGGTGTGTAGGAAATACCGTGCATTGAGCATTAGCAACAGACTGCACTGTTTTCACCAGGTAATGCAAATAGATGAGGCTCTGAACAATTCATAGTCTGAGCCCTGATAACAGTGAGTACAAAGAGTGCAGGGCACACCTGGAAAATCTTTTTTATGGGTGTTTTCCATTTAGCCCTTGCACTGGCAAAGTTTTTTTTTTTCTGTTCCTTTTTTTTTTTTTTTTTTAAACAGATAGAGAAGTTGAGGTTTGGAGACCTTAAGTGACATGTTCCAGGAAGATGTTATCAGAGCTGAGATTAGCCGTGGGGTGTTTTGTGGCTTTCCATCTTGTGCTTGTGCTGCTGAACATCCTGCAGAGAGAGCACAGGTTAGACAGCCTGAGACATGCCAGCTCTGTGCTCCCTTGGGCTGTGTGGCAGAGTGCACAAATCCAGCTTTGCCTTTTTCCTTCAAGGGGCACAAGGGGCTGGTTGCCAGCAAAGAGAGCAGAGCTGAAGATGCATTAAAGAGGAGGCCCTGTATGCAAAGGGCACTGTATATAATTGGGCTGAGCTGTGTGTCAGCTGTTTCCTGCTGTGTGGCATTTGATCTGCAGCAGAGATCGGGTCCTGGTGACGTTGCCCATTGAAGCTTGTGCTGTTGCTGTTTCAAGGGAAGCCTGCATTACTTATTCATGTGGTTTTCAGAAGTTTTCCCGCAAGAATATGTTTGAGGGTCATCTTGTTTTTTGTTTTTCCTTCTTCAAATGCTTTCTGTTTATTAGACATCCTCCTTGTCAGTCATTTCTTCAGAAGGAAACATTTCTGGCATTCTTGGTAGTTTCTGTTTAAAGGAAAAAAGTTGAAAATCAGCAAAGGCTTCAGTTGTGCGTGTTTATTTCTTCGCGTGCAGGGTCTTTCAGTGCTCAATTCTAAACGGTTGAATTATTAAACTTGAAAAGCATCTGCTCTTTAGAAAGCATTCACATGTCTTGTAAACATGATGGATAAGGCAGAGCCTAATGCAATTGACAGAGCTTTGTTCATGTTTGGAGTATGGGTTTATGTGAACTGTTATTTTAAAGCTGTGGGGTTTATGCTTTACTGCTGGGGTAGCTGGTGGCTGATCTTGTGAAGCCAGCTCCCCTCTTCTGCAGGATTGAGGATGCTCTGTGGAGCTGGGTTCTCCTGGACCAACATGGTGGCAGCCCAGGAATGGCTCATGGGTGGAGGTGAAAGGCTGGTCCAGGCTCATTTCACTTCAAAAAGTCAAAGCTCCCCAGCCCAGGGATGTTTGCGCAGGTGCTGTTTTGGATGTCACTCTCTTCCCCAAAGAAACAGCAGGCACCCATCATGACCTTCAGGGAGGCTTTGGGGACTGATGGATTTCCACTGACTGAGGCATTCCTGACTCCAGGGCTGCCTTTCCTGTATGCTTTTTCCTCAGTGCCTCTGGAGCTCGTTTTTTAAGCCTATGGATGTGCAGAATAATCAATTCTGTCAGCAGCTGCCTGGACAGCACAGGAGGCCTGTGCAGTCCTACCTGGAATGTCTGAACCCCTCTGCTCCAAGGGATTTTTTCCTCTCCTCCCACCCCACCCCACCCCACTGTGAATAACTAACCAGTGCAGAACTGATGGTGGTTGGGAGGCCAAACCGGACTTGAAAACTTTCCCACATAAAAAGGCACTGGCAGTGCCAGCAGAGATGAGGGTGAGAGGAGATGGCTCTGCTGTGCCAAAGCACTCTTTCATCTCTTTTCAGCTCTCCCTGTGAGGGGTCCTGGCTCACAGCACATAGATGCGTTGTGCAGATGTCTTGGCTGGGAAAGAAGTGGCCCCTTTTCCCTCCCAAGCAGAGCAGAGAGATATAAGAAAGCTATTGATCTGCCTCTAGCCAAAGTGAGCTGAGCCAGGCTCTGCAGTGCTTTATTGAGCTGGGTTAAGGCTTTGTTTCTTACTGGAATTAAAACTAACAAAAATCCCCAACAACAACAACAGAAAAGAAGTGAAGAAATAAAAGCTGAAAGGTAAGGGTTTTCTTTGTTGGTAAACAGATGCTGGGTGTTGTTTACCTGCTGGTTATTGCCCAAGCAAATGAGAGGAAGGAGCAGACACTGAACAAAGGCTGTGCTTTCTCATCCTGCTCTGGAGGGAAGCAGACAGCCGTGGGGTCTGCCAGGCTCAGGGCTGGCAGTGGGCAGCCAGAGCTGTCTCATGGCACAGGGTGGCAGGAATCCAGTTGTTAATGGGCAGGTGCTTCTCCTGCTGGTGGGAATTGCAGTGGCCTTGTTAGCAGTGGTGAGAAAGATGCCAAGGAGAGGCTGGGATGGGAAGCTGAGCTCTGTTGTGGCCCATCCTGTCGGTCACTTGCCCTTGGTGGTGTGCAGGAGATCTGCCTGGCTGGGATTTGCAGCTCTATTTCACTTCTGCTGGAGAAAAAACAGAGCAAGTGCTCTCTGGGGTTCTTAATCCAGTCTTTTTCCTGAACACTAAATTTAGCCTTGAAGTCTTTCCCCTCTGGTAAGCAAGTATTTTTGAGGAAAAACGGATTTTGGAAGCAGTGTAATTTATTTCCTTGGTACTCTCCTGGAAAAGTCATCGGTCTTGGCTCTGCATTCCCTTTGCTGCTGTTGAGAAATGATGCTTTGGTGCCACGCTGCTGGCACTGCCTGCCTCAGCCTGGGCAGGTTGGTTAGCACAGGGAGCCATGGCTGTGGTGGTGCCAGCATGGATAAAGAGCACTCTGGATCTCTTTCAATGTGGGGAAGTTGGCCAGCTCTGCAAAGAGGAGGAATTGGAATTGACACTCCGTGTCTGAATGTGTTAAAATTTAACTGTAATTGTAATTTAATCTTACTTGTGTGGTGGAGTGTAAGCATCAGGTCCTACAGAATTCTTCTTTGGTCTTGCAGGCTCAAAGCTCTGCTTGGTGCTCATGGTGCAGATGGTTTTGCTTTACTCAGTGGAGCAAGAGGTTGGCCAGGAGCAATGCCTACTGCCTGTCTGAACTGCCCTGCCAAGCTCACATTGTCTTGTTCCATTTTGGGGAAATAGGGCTGATTTGTGGAGCCATGTGAACTGCAGCTGAAATGTTCCCTGCTTGGTGCTTGTGCAGGAGTTGGTGTCACTTCTCCTCCTCCTCCTCGCTTTGCTCACGTGCAATGGAATAAATGCTCCCTAGACTTGGGAGGGGAAAGGGGCTTTTCTGGGTACTTTCAGCTGCTACAGGGCCACAATGATCTTTAATCCTTAGGTGCAAATTGCCATTGCAGCATTTTCCAGGGAAAAGCAGCCTTGAGAAGAAATGGAGCTATAAATGAGCCTGGCTGGGCTCCTGGCTGAGTGTTTTGAATCAGTTTGTGCTCTCCCTTTTGGCTACAGGCCAGGCTTTCAAAGGCAGCTTGGCAGAGCTGTGCTTCGTGCTCAGGTACCCCCTAACCCTTGCCTGCTGATGTTCTGATAAGCAAGTGTGTGCATGCTGTGTTGGGGCTGATCACATGTACACTCAGCCCTGCTTGCCAGTGCTGTGCTTTGAAGGCTGTAAGAGTGTGCTGGCATCATGCAGTTCCCCCACAGATTTTGAGAATCTAACCTTGTAATTTTAGCAGCTGGCTCAGCACTGCCTCTGAGCAGATAGGCTGGTTAAAACAAACAAATAAATATACAGGCCTGTTTCCTGTGCCTGTCAATATTGGAATAATTTTAAATGGTGTGTTTTCTCCTGGTCGCTGACCTATAGTTTATTCCATTATCGACTGCTGGGTTACTGGCTCTTTGTGTTCTGTGGTGAAGTGAACTGTAAGGCTGAAATCACTTGGCTGCAATGGTGTTGCTGGGCAGGAACTCGGCTCTGGCTGACTCAGATTGGGGTGAAAGTGTACCCTTTGGCAACTCAAATCCTCATTTATCTCCACCTCCCCCCTAATAAACGGGTTAAACAACATAGTGCAGTATTGATCCTGCTTTCATCTGGTGGCCCTAGGCTGTAGCAGTTACCTTTGTGCCACATTCCTGCTGCTTTCCCAACAATGCCTTACATTTTCAGCAGAGCTCCCGCCCTCCCCTCGGTGACCTTCTCTTGGTTTGGCTGGGATGGGCTTGGCTGGGGACGCCTCCAGCGCTGCGGAGCGCGTTCAGCACCGGCGTGGGCAGAGCTTGGCAGCCGCTCTTGGTAAAGCTGTGCTGGCTTGGTGTGATGCTGTGAGCACTGCAAAGTGCAGTTCTGTGGCTTGGTTAACGTGCTTTTGTTCCTCAGGCTCTGCTCTAGGAATTGCTGGCCTTGGGTAGGGTCCTAGAATCACCACACAGTTCTTTTGGGGTGTTACAGATGGACTGAGGGCTGGGTGAAGACCTCGCTCTTTGTTGGTGCCACGGTTACCGGTGGATGTTCAGTGGTTGTCCTGATCTTAGGGCAGTCATGGACCTTTACCAATGCAGTGACTTGTTTAAAATTCTGATTACGACTTCTGGAGTGGTCAGTCTTGCTGCTCTTAGCAAGGCACTTCCTTCTGAGAAATGCCTGAAGCTTCTGACTGCTGCTGACATCTGGGCTGCTGCTGGGGAATCTGAGCACAGCCCGATGAGAGCCCCCAGACTGCCTTGGCTGTGCCTCCTGTGTTATGTAAAGGCTCTGCAGACTTGGGTGCAGGCTGTGCTAACACCCAGTGACCCACCATCCCTTTGCACGCTGACAGCCTGGGGCAGGTTACACAGGCCTGGGAGCCCCAGCCTCTGTGCTGAGCTGCACGTGTTTATTTACAGGGGAGGAGGGTGATTTACTCTCTTTCCCTGTTAGTTAGTGTGAACATTCACTCTGAGCCTGCACGTCCTGCCTGGGACTGCCTTAGGCTCTTGGGTTTTTTGGCTGCTGTAGAAAAGTAGCTTTAGTACACAAATACTCAGAAATGCTGTTCTGTATGATCCCTTCATATTTCAGGTCTTATGAGGACTTGATCTTTGTTGGTGACTGCTTTGCGTGTCTTGCTTGTGGGCTGTGGGGGTGTTAGAAAGGCCTGTTTGTGTGCTGCTCAGCTTCCCACCAGATGCATCCATCATCTTCAAAAGAAGCAAGGGAGAAAGATGACTTATAATTTTTTTTTTTTTTTTTTTGATCCATCAGAATTTGGCATAGAAATAAACAGGTGTTCTGGCATGGGAGCAGAGGAGTGTTTGTCTCTGAGCTCCTGTCTCTTGTCACGTGAAGATCTTCAGGGAGTCTCTATCAAAGAGCTGACTTTAGTAATGATGTAATTTTTTTTTTTTTTTCAGCTAAGGGATTGATGAATAACTGGATTCCTGGTGTCTCTGGCAGGGTAGGCTGGTGCAGGAGGTAAATGTCTCTGGAGTGCAGCCCAAAAATTGCCTTGGGTAGAATGAAACTTGCAAAGTAAATAACGTCTCTGCAACCTCTGGCCTTATGAGGCAAATATTTGGGACTGTGAGTCCCAACGTTATGTGCTGTGTTCAACTGAGGTCACGTCTGCTGTTTCTGGAAGACAATGCTAGGAGTGACCCTTGAACCTCTGAGGAACCCAAGTCTTTTAGAGACTTGATTTTGGCACCTTGGCCCGTGAGATGAAACGTGCACCAACATTTTGTGTGCAGTTTTCCCCACAGTCTATTGTCTTGCCTTTGGGGTTTGACTTCTAAGTCTGGCCATGTTGGTTGCTTGATGTGGAGAAATCCATCAGGATGGTTGAAAAAGCTTTCCAATACCAGTGCCCGAGCCCTGCCAGGGGTGTGTGCAGAGGAGAGGCGAAGACAGCAAACCTCTGATCAGTGTTAACTTTGTTCCTTGCCTTCCAGGCAGTGCCAGTTTCAAGATAAGGCAAACACTGCAGTGACCTTATCCAGGGACCTCACTGACGTCAGCGTGTGCCTGTCCCTTAACCTCGCTGGACTTTGGGTCAGGTTTCTTTGAAGGCTGGACATTGAAAGCAAAGAGCGAAGGGCTAGCTGGGGTCACCCCAGCCTTTGCTGGGGTAACTGGAGCAAAGGCAAGGGGCAGGCTTGGGAGGGTCAGCCCACATGTGACTGAAGGCAGAGGGCTTTCCCATGGCCTTCTGTCTTGAGTTCTTAGGTCAAACATCTCTTACAGACTTGCTGCTGGACCTCTCAACACGCATCCCCCTTGAAACGTTTGTTTGTGTGTGTGTGTGTGTCCTTGGGGCACTTTCAGGCATCTCCAGAGATTTTCAAAGGATTGAGGCACCCAAGTGTCTGTGCACAGGATCATCACAACACGCTTGGTTTTATTTTGTCCTTAAAAAAACCCAGGCTCTGAGCAGATGGAAACATTAGCATGAGCACTGTGTGCCTTTGTGTTTTAATGCTGTCTCCCAGAGCAGCGAGAGATGCATTACGAAGTTCTTGCTTTAAAAGGACCTCAAATGGCAGCAGCCAGGCTGGGGCAGCCTTGGAGAGGACTTGTAAGGCATTTTTTGGGTCTTTGTGGAGCGCTATGTGACTCAGGGGTTTCCTGTGACACTCTCTGTGACTCCTAAGTCCAGGTGCAAGCCTAGGTTGGTAAGTTTTAAGTAAATGACATTAGCTGGGCAGGAAATGTTCCTGCTTGGCTTTAGAGCTCTACATAGCAAACAAAGGAACAGAAATAACAAACATTGGGTTTATTTAGGAGAAGTGTGACTTTGCTTTTCATTGTTAGCCACAGGAGAACAGCAACTCTCACATAGTGTGATCTTCTTGTGAGCCACAGCATCTCTGCCTGCAGGCACACTGGTGGATGTCTGCTCCTCCAGTTGCCTGCTGTGTTCATCATGTGGATACCTGAAGTGTTTTGGTGCCTTACTGATTCTTCTGCTGCTCCTCTCCTCCCCCATGGGTGTGCTGCTTGCTCAAGGCATTTTGGCACCAGGGAGAAGCAGAAGTAGCATTTAAAACATAAAGGATTCCAGATGTGAGCATGTCTTGGACACTGCTAGTGGAGGAAAAATGCGTAATCCACACAGTTGTTCACATTATGGTGTGGCCACATGGTTTGTGTGATAAATAGCCCAGATAAAGCTTATTGTTTTTGTAGGCTAGTTTCCTCTCTCTTTTTTTTTAACTGTAAATTGAAATCCACAGTCTGGGAGCCTGCAACTGTATACCTGTTAGTTGCATTCCCTGCTGCAGTGTCAACTTGATGGCTGAAGCTTCACATTCTTAAATGTCAGCGATTAGGTGTTGGAAGTTCCCCTCTTCCTGCTGGAGGAGGTTGGAGGAGGCCCCTGAGAACTGTTTGCCGTAGGAAATGAGAATTGCCAGGATCCTGTATTTCAATGGAGTCCATGTGATCCCTTCCCCTTGTGAGGACTGAAATAATGCTGATATTGCCACTTCAGCCTTGCCAGAGAGCAAAGCCTGGTCCTTCTGCTGCAGTGATTTGCCTCTGCCACCACTCTACTAGGATAGGTCAGCAGAGATGGCTTTGGGACTGTCAGTCTCCTTCCCCACTGATGGGAACTGTAATGCTTACACTTCCCCTAATGCTGTGCAGGCCATTTTGCAACTTTAATTTCACAAGGAACAGGCAAATGGTCCATGCTGCACTTGCACGCTAATGAAACCAAATACTAGATTGCCCTGGTGAGAGGTTTCATTTTGAACTTCCTGAAGACAAGATCAGAGGGAGGTTGTGAGCTAGACAGTGTCATTTTTATGGGAGGTGGCTGGAAAACTCATCACTTCTGATGCTGTTCTTCTTGAAGGTTTCGTAGTGACTGAGGTATTACTGCTGTTGGTTACATGTTGGTTTCATGACTTGTTGACTTTTGTTGATCATGATTGTTGGTCTCTGTAGAGATGATTTTAGTCCTTTTGTTTACCTGGTAACCTCAAAATAAATAGCCACTACCAGTGGGTCTGCATCTTTTCCACTGAGGTAGCAGATTCCAAAATGCCAGGTGAGGATTGGTCTACACTCTTCTGAACTTCTGATGCTTCATACAGGGCTTGTGCCTTGATTGGAGCAAATTACATTGAACTCCTGAGTTCTTAAATTATTTTTAGGTCTGGAGTTGATTTGGAGAGTGAAAAATGGATGTCACAAGTGTCTTGAAGACACTGCCTGAGGTAATGATGTTCCAGGCTGTGCAGGCCCTGTGGTGAGCAGCACCTCCCTGCTAACAGGGCTGTTGCACAAGGAATGGATGGCTGTCCTGGGGTGCTCCTGGCTTTGTGCTGCTCTCCAGCTTTTTGTTCACATATTTTTTTAAAATAGATGGTCAGAATTCTCAGAGCAGCTTGATTTAAAGAAGAAATGTTGAGCTGAAGGTATTAAAAAACCTTAATCCAAACACAACACAGGATTGCCTAATTTGAGGCTGGTGTCTGTACCATGTCACGGTCTTACTCCTGTCAGTCAGGGATCTTTTAAAATGTGTCTTTTTAATTTTCTGAGACAGACCTTGCAATCTAAGGCTGAGGTATCTTCCTACATACTTCAGGCTGTGTCAGGAATCTGCTTGAGGTGCTGCTGCCTCTTTTCCATTTCACAGCCATGCTGCTGCATCCCTTCTGATCGAGCAGGGAATTGAGGCTTTGGACTCAGTCCTCCAAGGAGACTCCTGAAGTTGTCTGGGAGAATTCTGCTGTGTCTGAGCAGCTGGTGAGGGCAGGCAGAGCTGCCAGACGAGGAGGGATGTGACTGTCTGAAGCAGTCCCAGTGGGGAGGAGGCTGCACACACTGACCAGTGAGGCTTTGGGAGCTGGATCCTCCGTTCTGGCGCTGATTTGGTGTGAAAGGTTTGGCTCCAGGCTGCTGACCTCCCCAGCCCAGCAGCGTGCCACGAGCAGTTGCTTGCGTGAGACCTTTCCTGATTTCTGTCCTGACCTGATGTGTCGTGTTCTGGAGAGCTTTTATAAAGATGCTCTTGGTGGTGAGTGAAGTGCTCTGATATATATTCCCCCAAGCCCTATGCAGTATTATTTTTCTGTACTTCTTAGGTGAAAAAGAAGAATCTGGCAACTGTGTAGGAGGCTGATGCTTTGAGTGGTGTACACAAGCATTAAAAATGATAAATCTGGGGGTTTACCTGGGATTTTTGCCTTTTTTTTTTAACTCTTTGAGCTCTTCTTTGCATGCAGGTAGAAAAATAAAACCTTAGGCATGGTCAATGCCTTTGTGTCAGGAGAAATGCTGAGTGTCAGGGGATGGGCTTAGGGCTACAGCGTTCCCAGTTGTGGCTTGGGGCTACAGCACTCCCAAATGTGTCCTCTTGTGCATTTCCCACTGCATGGGGCCTGGAGCAGTTATCTGGAACAGTAGTAATGTAAATTGAATGAGCAGTCCAGTTAAATAAGTAATGAAGTTAGCAGGGTGCCTAATTAAATTAAATTCAAAATTATGTATGGATGATGCCTTTCTAATAATTGCTGTAGGTTTGTCATGGAGGAACTCCACACTGCCCTCTTGGCTGGAGCTTCCCCTTTCCCAGGTGAATCTTGGTACCACTGAGGGATGTGTTCTACACTTCAGTTTGCTTCAGAGCCTGATGCTCTTGTGACCATTGCAGTGTTGCTGTTTTCTGTTTTGCTGAGCTGTGGAGGGAGTTTGAGTGATAACAGTTTCTGCTGATTATATGATGGTTCTTTACATTGCTACAGAGGGTTTCTGGTTTGCTCCTAGTGCTGTTTCCTTGGTCCCTGTGCCCCACTGATCTCCTTGGTGGGACTGTTCCCTGCCCTTCCCATCCCTGTGGTGCCTGGCACGTTGCTCCTGTTTCCACAAGCAGGATGACGCATCTCGTAACTCTGGGCACAATGATTTAGCCCATTTCTTTATTTGAAAATAATCTCTTCATTTCCATCCTCCTGGGCTTCTTTCAAACAGCAGTGCTTTGAAGGTGTGTGTCAGTTTGGGGATAAACATTAAGCTGAGGCAGAAGAACAATTTTGAAGTGAGGAAAAGCTGCTGAAATTGAAGACATTTGAGAAAATGCAGCCCTCAGAGCCGCCAAAGGGAATTCTCCTCTCTCCAGCCAGCACGTTGAGGGCAGTCTCTCCCTGTCCTGGGCACACTCAGGCACTCAGTGCATTTTGAAGATGGGTTGTCAAGGCAGAGCTGGCTCTGGCTGGCAATTACTGACCTTTGAGGTAATGTGTCCTTAATAGGAGGATGTGAGTACATCAGAGGAAGAATTGTCATTGTCATTATCATCTTTTCACCTCCTTTTGAGAAGGGCAGGTCTATTAAAGGGCCTGTGCTCCAGCAGAACTGGTCCTGCCCCTCCAGGAGATGACTCCTGACTTTTCTGAAGACGAGAGTACGTGAGGGGAGGAGGGACAGCCCAAATGACCAGAGCTCCGTGGCTGCTTTTTGAATTTCCCCCCTGCCCCACTGTTCATTTTGCACCAGTATTTATGTGCTAAATCCCAGATGGTGTCTTCAGTGTAGTAGCCAAGCTTGCCTGGTGCAGGGGCTGTGCTCCTGGGGACCCACAGCTGCAGAGATTGTTCTGCATGAAGCAATAAATGCTCTGCAGGGAGACACCTGGGACAGCAGTTACAGGTGATGAACAACAGAAGATTTTTGTCACGTTCAGGGCACTCTGACTCTTCCTTGTTGATGGTTTCCCTGGGAAAACCTCCAAGTGATGAACAGGAGGATCATGCAACCGCTTTTTCTCCAGGAATGGCGAGTGCTCCCCCTGTGCTGCTTCATCAGGGAATCTGGAGGTCTTTTGCAAACCTTCAATTAGTCCTTGATTGGCCTTGGCACCTCCATGCCCAGCGCCCCTGTGACAGAGCAGCAAGACTGGAGACCCTTGTGACCCCCATCTCCCACGTGGGAGTAGAAGGATCTTGGCTGCAGTCCTTATGGAGACAGAGCAGTTTGGTAAACCACAGGGTGTAGTGAGGGATATAACAAAGTGATTTGCATGGGTGCAGTGACCTGAGCAGGGCTCTGCACATTTCATGCGCAGTTGCGTTAAAGGGATGCTGATCATTTTCAGCATGACCTGCTAATTATCAGAGCAGATGAAAGCCTTTTTTTTTTTTTTTTCCTCTTTAAATCCTCCTCCCCCTACATGCTCTCTTCTTCTCCCTGCTCCTTCCCCAAGCCCTTATCTAAGCTAATCAACATGACACAAACAGCCAAAAAAGCAGGATTCTTACAGCAGCTATTAACTAGAAAGGAGACAGCGGGTGTCTGGAGCCCCTCGGGAGGGACTCGCCTGCTATAACCCACTGCTTTTAACAGCCAGAGTGAGAGCTGCAGAGTCAGAACAGAGAAGCTTTAAGCTTCTTTCTTTTGAGGTTCTAATACTCAGTGACCTGTATGCTATGATGCAGATTTTTTAGAAGACCCAAATGTGGAATTTTAGTGGTGATGAGAGGTTTCCCAGATACCTGATACATCCCTGATTGCATACAAATTTATATCAATAGCTATATATTTTTTTGGGTAAGTTTTCAAAAGTTTGAGACATGGCTATGTCCTACAAGGAGAGTCTTTCCATCCCAAATGTCTATTTATTGTTGATAAAGCATCCCTCAGCAGCAGAACACACAGCTAGAGGAGGGTTATGTTAATCTGGTGAAGTAGTTTCTGTGATTGCATCAAGCTGGACACAAGTTTGTTTTCTCCCATATTTCAAGCATTTGTTTTATCTGGAGCTGTGGGAGGGATTTTCCATTGTCCTGTGCTCTGTGCTAGATGAATACTTAAAAGTTGTGCTTGTGGTGATAAGGGAGCAGGCTGAGACAGAGGACAGACGTGCCTTAGGAATTTCAGCTGCGGTGGTACGCTGGAGGGAGGTTGAGCAAAGGGACACCATGTTTAAATAGTGTGTCCTGAATTGCTTTAATTTGGTTCTTATTTTGTAAGCCGTTGGCTGGGTTTTCTGTCCTTTCAGAAATCAGCAGCTTCTTATGAAATATGGAGCTGTTTAAAAACAGACAGCAGCTGCTCCATCCTTGCGTCAGCACGGACTCGGCAGAAGGAAGGGGAATGGTAGACGGTTGTTTAGCTGTGATATTCTTCCCTTCATTGCTGTTGTCATATTGTGTTAACAGAAGGTCTGATCAAATATACACCAGGAAAGTAAGACTTAATGTTTCTTTGTTCTCCTGGAATGGTGTTGGGAGGGGAGTGGGGGAATGTTTGAATGAGACTTTTATTTATGTGGTTCAGATAGCTCAGCGTTGCCTGTGTTGGTAGAGATGTTGTTCTGTTCTTATTTCTTAGGCTGCTTGCTGTATTTTTAGCTGGGAAAAGTCTTTACTTTGTTTGTACAAAACCTCTGCTATGTGGTATGGAAACTTTGGGGGGTGGTGGCGTGAGTATTTAACAGGGAGAGTACGATCTATTCACACTGACTTCCTAACTTGTTTTAAACTCTCCTCTAAAAAAAAAAAATCTCAGCCAGATTCTTTAAAAAATAAAATGAAAAATGAGGAACATTGTTGCACAAGAACTGGAAGGAACCCAAATAGTTTGCTTACTGTTAAAATTGCGACATGACTGGAAACATTTGGTAAAGAAAAATTAATTGCGTGGTGTATTTGTGGTTTCCTGTTGAATCTCAATTTCTAGAGGAGGTTGAAAATCCCATGGATGTTTCCTCAGATTACTAGATAGCATTATACCTTGTGTGCATGATGAAAGACCTTCAGTAAAGCGTGCCAGATATCCATGGCTGGCTATAAAAAGTCTCTCCCATCTGGAACATGACTGTTTTCTCCTTTTTAGTAGGATGATTTGAGCAGAGATAAGCATGCAGTGAAATTTAGCCTGGTCCAATCTTACTCCTCTACCAATATGGATTTCCTTGCAGTCTGGGAGTCACCTGAAGGAGAATGCTCAGCCTTTTAATGAGCTTTGAAGCCATGGGCAGGGGTGGCTGCTAAGGGAGGAGGGGAGGGCCAAGCAATTGTCATTCAGCAGAGGATGGGCTTGAATGTGGTTGAAGATCTGTTCAGGGTCAGCTCGCATCACTCCTGGTTGTGATCCTGTGCGTGCTGAGCTGCAGAGGCAGAGCTTGGGGGAATCAGATGGGAGGACTTCCAGGAGTGTTTGGAGTCCCCTTCAGCTGCCCTGTGAGAGGCCCCAGCATGGCCAGTCACAGAGCCCTGTCACAGAGCCCTGTCACAGAGCCCTGTCACAGAGCCATTTCCATGCAGGGCCGGAGCACCTGGTCGTGAATGCGGTCACATGTAGGAGGGGCTGGATGGACAGGCAGGGTGGTGAATGCTGGGGCAGATTGCTGAAGAAGATGCTGCTTTCCCCTCTCTGGAGGCTTGGGGAGTGTCTGAGAGCTGCTGGGTGAAACCCTGGGCTGGAGACATCTGGCCAGGGGTCAGATCAGAGCATCACATTGGCCACAGCCCCTGCTCTGCCTCCTCGTTTGATCACACAGAAGATGTTTGTGTATGCAAAAGCATAACTCATGATGACATAGGGCTTAAGGTTGTGAAATCTTTGAGGCTCTTCTGGGTATTCCTGTGGGAAGGGAAGAGTTATCCCTCAGATAATTTCCATGGGGAAATAGTTAATCTCATAAACACCAGAGGTTGTTTTGTAAAGCGAAGGCAGGGCTGTGGGGGAGCGTGGTTAACCATGTAGAGTGAAGACAGGCTGAAGCTCATAAAGGGAAAATGTATGTAGGAGTTTATAGATGTATATGCATGTATTAGAACTTCAATTTGAGATCACTGACTGAGATTAGAATGAGCTGCTGTGGAGCTAAACCACTTACAGAGAGCTGAGAGCAACTTTTTGAGATGGATGGTGGCCCCACAGCTTGTTGACTGAGAACATGCACAGTTGTTTAAAGTTTGCTTCTTTAAAGTGTTGGGTTTTTTGGTGTAGTTCGAAATAATGAAAAGCTTATTTTACGATTAATGCTCTTCCAACTTCCTGAGAATTCCTATCCAGTTTTGAATGTCTGTGTTCACTCTTGGGCTGTTGGGAGTTAAATTTTCCTCTTGACTCAATGGTGGAAACAGTCTTCATTTATCGTTTCCCAGTTTAGCTCCCGCATTAAAATTATAACAAGGCTGGGATTTATTTTTGTCTTGTGTACATTTATCTCCTGTGTATCCTTGTGTCTATTATTAGAGTCCTGCTCCATTGCTAAATGGATTGGCCGAGTTCTTGGGGACAAAATATTGAAGCATATGACTAGACTGCAATACCCCTCAGCCACTCTGCTCTGCAGTATTCATAGCGCCTGGGTTTACCCAGCTTGTCACAGCTTATTTTAAATGCTGAGGATGCAGTGGGCAGAGCCAGCAGATAGGAGATCTTAAATGGCATATCAGTTTGTAAGTGAAAGGAGGGAGGAGGTGGATGTGGAGGGGAAGCTCCAGCTGAGAATAAACAGATAACAGTGGTGTGTGTTTGGGAAGCAGCTGACTTGCAGGGCCTGGGTACAGCCCTCTTGTTTAGATTTTTTTATTTGGACTTTTTTTTTTTTCCTTGACAGGATATTTCTTTTTCAGACTGAAAATCAGGAAATGTTGAATCCTCTGGAAGAGGACTGGTGTGGTGGTTGGATGGCTATGAACTTATCATTTCCTGAGTTAAAAAACACACTTTACACAGGTTCCAGCCACGTTTCAAAGCCCCTGTGACTTCTGCCAGTCGGTGGCTGAGTACTTGTCCTCCAGTTTCTCCCTGACTTCTTGGCTTGCACAGGAATGCTTTGTGTCTCCACTGATCTTTCCTTCTGGTTCCACATCCAGGCTGAGCAAGCTGGTTTTTTTTTTATCTTAGAGGAGTTTGCTTTGTTTATAACTTTTGCTGTTGAGTGTCGTCACCATGTTCTTCCTTTGCTTCAAGATCTGTTTGTCCATGTGGCCTTTCACATGTCTGCAGCTCTCTCCCAAGTGTTAGGAAGATGCTCAGGGCTCTGCACACTGTATTGTTGTACCTTCCAGAGGTCTAGTTTTTGATGCTTTTAAAATATTTTTTAAAATTGCCTAGGCAGTGCTTTTGGCAAGGACATGGTCCAAAACTCACAGAAACAGAGAAGACTCTTACTGGAGTAAAGCACGGCTTGGGATCAGATTCTTGGTTTGGTTTTTATTCCCTTCCACTTTGTTTCACTAAAAGATTTGTTGAGCTACTTCCCTACTAAGATTTGTTGGATATTTTTTCCCTTTCTCTGCTGTCTGCGGGGTATATTTTGCTACTGGACTTCTTGATTCACTTGGAGAGGCATTGCCTGGTAATGTCAGCTTTTTTTTTGCACAGATCCTTGAATGAGTCGTCTTTTTCCACCTCCTCCCTTCTTTGTGTTCCTCATCCAACATCCTTTGGTTCCTACGTACGTGCCACATGCTTCCTTTGTTTTGCCTGTGTTAACAGAATTTTCTGACGTTGGAGCCTGTTCTGAAGGATGTGGCTTGGCCCTTGCAAAGCTTTTTCTCTGCTGCAGGCTCTGGTAGAGGCAGGTGTGCCCGGTGTGCAGTTGTACCTGGGGTGGGTGTGTTTTTTGGAGGCTCTGGCTTGGGGAGCAGAGGGATGGTTTAGCCCTGGCCATGCAGCTGTGGGTGTAGGAGACTTGGAGCTGCATGGTAGGATCAGCACACAGGACTGAGTTGCCTGAAGGATTTTTTTATTGTGGCCACAGAATTGCTTGGCAGGTGGAGGAGAGTTGATCAAACAAACCTGCTTCCACCAATTGTCCAGCTTTTGTATTTCTTTTGGGGATTTTTTTTTTTTTTTAATTTCATGGACTTTAAAGCATGCGTGATTGAACAGTTTAATTAACTGTGGGAGAGAACTTACTGGGATTTTGTGCAAACCTTGCTGTCCTTTTCATGTTTTTGGCTCAGCAGAGTTGCTGTGAGCAAGCAGGCAGGAGTGCCCGAGGATGTGGCCCAGGTGAGATGTTATCACCTGAGCAGAGATCAAAGTGCCTGTGCAGTTGACTCTGGTGTGTAGGCTGGCTGTTTGATGGTGGAACCAGTCCCTGCTCTGGTACCCCCACCTGGGCAGGCTGCTCGTGTAACCCAGGTGCACCTTGGGCACATTGTTCATCTTTGGGTCACCTCCTCTTCCACCTGACAGCTCAGACTATGGCAGAGGCTGTGAAACTGGTAACAGGAGCAATGTCAGCAGTGGTGTTCAAGTTGAAGGAGCTTTATGGAAACCTGGAGGTTTGTCATGGCCTGCCAGCATGTTTTCAGAGGTTGCTAACAGGTGATATTCCAACTTGCTCTCCCTGCAGCGAATGGGTGAAGAGAGGTTCCCCATGACTTTGCAGAGGTTGGCATTCAGCCCAAGTTCTTCTCCTGGTCCATGGTGTCAGGAAAGTCACCATGGCTGGGTCCCTTGGCATGGCTGAACATGTGTTTTCCAGGCCATGGGAACCACCTGAGGGCTGCTACAGGAGCTGTAGGTGGCTGCAAGTGGCTCCTTCTCCAGGGAGAGCAGGAGAAGCAAAGACCCACCTTGGAATAATGGAGGTTATAACAACAAGGTTCTGGCTTGTGTTTCCAGCTTTATTAGCAGTGATCAAAATTGATTTTCTAATGTATTTTTCTTGTGCTCCCAGTGATTTTCTGTGGTCAAATCTGCCTTCTTGTTTTGTCCCTGTGCATGAATGGATTGTATTTGGAGCTGGCTTTCAGGCTGCAGAGTCTGCTTCATCCTGACACCCAGCACTGAACGTGCCCTGGCCATGCAGTCTGTCCAGAGGCTGTACACGATCAAACATGCACCTAATTGCTCTGGAATTGTTAAAGGTCAAGGATATTATTGCAGAAGGTTCATTTAAAAAAAAAGAAAACAACATTCTGTAAGAGGTGCTGGTAGTTATTTCCTTTAAATCCTTAGATTTGGGGTTTGAGGGGAAAAATTATTAAATGATGTCTTAAAGCTGAATAAAGAAGTTGGTATTGAATGTTCTAATGTCTTACAGATGCTGTGGGGTTTTGGGGTTTTATTTTAAATTTAACAATGGGACTTGGAGTGGCTCCAGCACCATAAAGAATAGTCTGTTTAATTAAGGGTTTAAGCTGGAAGAGCGTGTGTAGTGTGATGCCATTTTAAAGTTTCAGCAGGGTTTTGTAGCTGTTATTCCTCATCTTGCATCATCCATCCCTGTGTCTGGGGTCATGGTGGGGCTGGGTGTTCCTTACCCAGAGAACAGAGGCTGGTCTGTGTAAGAGCAGGAAGGTTTCTCCAGATGTTTTAGCCCTGGCTTCACTATTTTCTCTTTCTTGTGACTCCTGATGCCCACTTAAGGTGCTGTCTTTGCAGGTACATGGTATGTTACCAGGAAAACCAGCTTTGGTTTTCCCTAATAGCTTGGGGTTTTTCTTCAAGCTGGGGAGAGTCATGTTCTTAGCTGTCATCTTGGTAACAGCAAATTGGGATGGAGGTTTTGGGGAAAGGGGCAGGAGACTGGGATCAAATGCAGCCTGCTCAGGGAGGTGTGCTGAGACACACTGAGGTTTCACTGGAATAGAGGAGCAAGAGATAGAGCTGTGTCTGTGCCATTCAGAGCAGGGCTAAGTCCCATCCCCATGGAAGTTCTTAGGGTACTCTGTGCCTCATTCACCTGTAACCTACTGGGGTGAAACCCAGAGAATTTACCATTAAAAAGAGACTAAATTATTCTCACCTACAAAACACAAATGTTCCAGTCATGTGACAGAGTCCTCATTAGAAAAAAACAACATTAAGAGAATGAAAATCAGCAGCTCTTAACTTCAGCCCGTTCAGAGCTCATGAGATTCAAGTAGATGCTCCACGACAGGTCTGGTTTTCTCTCCTCTCCTGTGTGGCTCTGCTTGGCTTTCTGGTAGCATAACGTGTATTTAATTATCAGCAGCAACAGCTGCTGCTCTTGGCCATCTTGCACACTTTGGTATAGGAACCAGCATCTGCCAGGGTGTGCTGCATCCTGGGTTGTGCTGAGATAATTGCTTGACTTTTTTTTTTTTTTGTACTGAGGGAATTAGGCTCTTCTGTGGCATTAGGAATTGTAGCCTTGTATCAAAGGCTGAGCAGCTGCAAGCCTGACATGTACCAAGGAACCTTTATGGTTTGCATTTAGTCTCTCCTGGTATGTTTATTCCCATAAAATAATTAATTGAACTCGAGCTCCAAGCAGTGTTATCACCTCTACACATTAGAAAATCATAATCATGCTCTGCAACTTAATGAGATTTAGAAAGAAATGTTCTTTTTTTTTGTTTGGCTTCTGGTTTTGAGTGTTAAAGACTCCCAGGGGTTGTGCATTCCAGTCTTTCCTGGAGCTCAGGGGGTAGTGGGCTGCTCTGTGCAGAGGGCTGGCCATGGAGAGCCACCAGTGCAGAGCAGCAGCCTTTGGGTTTCCCAGCATTCTTGCCAGAAATGGAGCTGGATTGTGAACACTGGCAACACTGTTTTGAGAACTGAGCATTGGGAATGGAGTTAACTCTGGTTTTTTTGTGGTGGCCTTGGCTCTGCTGTTCTTCAGTTTTCCCTTTAATTTCTATTGTTTTCTTTGCTTATTTGCTAACTTGCAAAATTCAGCAAATTGCAGAGGATCTCCCAGCCCTTGGGGTGAGTTTTCCTCAGGGCATGGCACTCACTGAGCTCATGCTCAGAGGTGTAAATGCAGCTGGGACCTGCTGGCCTTAGGGTGGTCAGGGTCTGTGCCAGGGTGTGGAGGTGGTGGGGTCATCCTGGACAGAGTGTGTGGGTAGTCAGGGTAATTATTAACTTCCCATGATCTTGGGGCTTGCTGTGTGTGTGTGTTAGCTGCTCATTTCAGTAGGATTTGGTTGAAACACAATCATAATTCTCCTTAACTTCATCAGTCTTCCTACACCACTGACATTAATGATGGCTTGAGTGTCTGTTCCTCTTCTGTTTGAGTTTTGCTGCTGTTTCTCAGTCTTGCCAGGCTGTGTTACTGCTTTTAACTTGTTCAGCTTCAGAACAAGCCCCAGCTGTATGGGCAGTTTGCCCTACAGTGCCCCAGGGGCACAGGGCATCTTGAGTGCAGCTGGTTCTCCAGGACATCCCTGCCACGCTGTCCCAAAAGGACACATGACTTCTCCCAGCATTTGATGAGGGAGGATTTGTGAAGCATCTTGCTTCCCTGCAGCTCTGCATATCACACCCAGAGCCCCACCAGCCTGCTCACAGCTCGCCCAGGAGGGCAGTGACAGAACCACATGCACAAAGTGTTATTTTGTGGTCTGTTTTCTCTCAGGCCAGGTAAGCTGGAGGAGAACCTCGCACGCAGCTCACTGGAGGCAGCGAGCAGAGCAAATGTACCTGCTGAGTAACAGACTGAAATAACCCCAGAAGAGCCCAGATGGGGTTGTGGCACTTACTGCAGATGCTGTGTCTGTGACAAATCAACAAATCCAGTAGATGGGAAACGGTTCCTGCGTGCTGTCCCTGGGAAGAGGAGCATCCCCTGCTCCACTGCCCCGTGACCCTGGACCATCTGGGCAATTCCTGCTGGGGGTGCAGGAAGGAAACGGTTAAAGGAGGAGAGGTTGTCAAGTTGGGTTAGCCATCAGATAGCTAATATTTTAGAGGTTTTTCAGAGCTAAGCTATAAAAAGGCCGTAGCAGTATTTCAACTCGCCCATTGTCTGCTGGAAGCCAGCCAGCGTTGCCATGCCGACGAGGAATTATTACTTGCTGCCAGAGCTGGAGGAAAAGCTCATACTTTTGGCTTCAAAACAGGAGGGGTGGACTTATGTAATCCACTGTGTTTATAGGCTGAGACTGGCAGGAGCATTGAGAAATAATTACAGGCTTTCCATTTCATTTCCAGATTGGTTTTAAGGCTGTGTGGCCTCGCTTTATTTATTTATTTTGAAGTTAAGAGAGTGGCTGCTAAAGATGCAGGAGGTGATGTGGGGATGCTGCTAGGTAAGTACCCCCCACTTCCCTCCCCCGCCTGGCTGGGAGGCTTTTGTTTTGGTGGCATTTTGTGTGGAGAACTAAACTAGGCCACAGCAGAAAGAAGTTGCTTTGAAAATCTGGGACTTGGCCCGGCGACACAGAAGCGGCGTTCAGTGCTGGAGGCTGAGCACACTCCTGTGCTTGCCCGGCTGCTTGCTGCTGGAGGTGAAGTGCAAGGTTTTGTGAGCCCCTGCTGCTTTCTGAGGTGATTTTTTTTTTCCCCTCCAGCCCTCCTTGGTGGGGAGCGTGTAATTTTATGGGGAGGGTAGCAACAAGGGAAAAGGAGAGAAAAAGTTTGGAAATTGTTTTTTTGCCCGGACGCTTTGGTCTCGCGCGTCGGCTGGAGAGGGGATTTGTCAGTGGGATCAAAGCAGTTTTGCTGATGTTTTGTGCTTTTGAGAGGTGGATTGCAAAGTTCAGCCTGTAATTAATGTGGGTTTGTTCGTCCTGGAGCAGTCAGCAGATGATGCTGTAGTTTGGGTTTGCCTGGAAAGCGGCGCTCCGTGTGTTTTGACTTGGGTCAGGCCGGTAGGAGTTTGCAGCTGCTGCTCTGGTGCTGCTGTCACATACAGGGAGTTACTACTGGAGAACTCTCCTGCAGAACTTTGAGAGTGGGTGGTTCTGCTGGTTCTGAGGGTTGTGGTCCTGTAGTCCTGGGGGAGACACTTCTGGTGGGGTGGGGTTCCAGGGGAGATGGTGAGATGGGGCTTTAGGGATGCTGCGGGTGGGACAGGAGGGCTGTGCTGGGACAGTCAGAGCTGGGCTGAGCTGTGCTGCTCCTCATCATGCTCAGTTCTCCTTCAGTGAATGAGAATCTTGCAGCTGTGACTTTCTAAATCTCTTTAACATTGGGTGTAAAGCTCCAAAGAGTGAACTAAGCCTGTTTTTGGAGGGGATGAAGGAGAATGCTTTGATATGCTGCAAACTTGCTGCAGAGGTTTCAAAGGTGTATGGAATCTGCAGTGTGCTGTAATATTTTTTTAAGTTTTCTTTCATTGCACAGCATCCTACTAAGCAGTTACCTTCTCAGTCCATGCTAATCTGCCTTCTTGCCACTGTTGTGTGGTGTGTACAGATCAAAAATCCCAACTGCTGTGCCAGACTGCTCTTGAGAGTGGACTCCAGTGTTGACCAGCACTTGTGACTTAGAGATCTTGCACTTCTTAGGGCAGCTGCAGTCCCATATGAGCATATTTGGGCTCTGTCTTGAAACACAGTGCCTCAGTGGAACTGATGTACACAACAGCTTGTTGAATGCACACTGCAGAAATAAGCTGCTTTTTCCACAGTTTCCCACAGTTATGGGTAAGAACTTGGGAGAGTGGTGACATGCTTTCCCTGGGGAAATGTCCCTTGAAACAGCAGGTTTGCCTGCTGTTATCAGAGACGCATGGGTGTGTTACACAAAATAATTCAATCATTTAATGATCCATAATACTGCTCTAACTCCTACCACAGATGCTGTTGGATTCAATGCAAGTTGGATTTGTTACTGCAGGGGTTTTTGGGGTTTTTTCCTTTCTCTGGGATTCATGCCAAGATGAACTGTATGTTCTGTTCGTAAGAGCTATGAGTAATGTATGTGTGAATCTATAACATAAGTAATACGAGTATATAAAATGTGTGAGTGTGCAGGATCTGTGTGTCCTGTGTCTGCAGAGCACCGCACACATGCTCCGTGTGCGTTCTGAAATGGGGTGTGATACATGTCTGGGCAAAATTAATGACATGCCTTGGAGTTCCTGCTCGCTGCAGAGCCCTGTCTGATGGCCTCATCACAGAGAGCTGAGCTGAAATCCCAGTCACAGCTACGGTTTGGCTGCTTAATTGTCCTTTTGGAGGAGTTACAAATTCGAGAGAGCTGGAAGTCCCTCCCTGTGCCTTAACGGAAGCCAGCCTTAACAGAGAGGGGAGGGATGCTTGCTCCATAGCCTGATGTGCTCTGTGGGGTTGGTGGATCAGTGAGGTGTCTGGGGGTTTGTTCCTTGGAGCAGGGGGTGCAGGGAGTGCTGGGGGTCCCTCTCTGCATCCCCCCAGGTGGGTGCTGCTCCAGGAGCTGCTGTATGAGTGATGCACTCCAAGGCAGGCCTGCTGCTTTTAGTAGGATTTTTTTTTTCAGATGAATAAAATGGGCTTTCACTCATAAATTATTTTTCTTATGTGAAAAATGAGAAGGTGGCAGGTAGCCAATTTCCCCGCCTCCCTCTTCCCAGCTCCGATGAGGTCATTGCCTCTTAAAGTTTATACCACGCACTGTGAGACATGGCTGGAGGAGCAAGAAGGCAACAAATGATTCTCTGAGAGGCAGTGGGAGCGATGGCCGCCTGCCCCTGAAGTGTTAGTCAGCCGTAAGTGATACCTGGGCAGGCACAGTGGGGAGGGGGCCTGGTGCAGATGCTGGGAAAACCTCCCAGGATCAGATTTGTGTGGGAGGGAGTGCCCTGGTCACTCCCCAGCCCTGCCGTGCTCCCGGTACCCGGCACGGCGGGATCTGGGCTGCTTTGGGTGCAGATCCACGGGGTGGTCGTGCTGTTTGCTGGGCTGCCAGGTGGAAGGAGACCAGGCATGTGCTTTGGTGTGATGGCATCAGCAGCAGTCCTGGCATTCCTTGTCTGAGCTTGCTCTTGTGTCCATTTACTTTTCCTCGGGAATTTCCTCAGTGCTGTTTTTGCAGCGGGGTTGCGAAAGTTCATGACCCAATGAAGGATCTCTCCAAGACCTTTGTGTCCCTGGCTGAGTGGCTGCCTGGAGAAGCTGTTTTTCTTTTCCCTTGAACTCCATGCTGAGCTGTGTGTGGATTCCTGAGCTATTGTTTTCTCCTTGTCTGTGCCCCCCACCATCCCATGGTGGAAGCGATAGGGAAACAGGACTGCCCAGAGCAGGAGGTGGAACCTGGGGCTTTCCTACACCCTGAGCCCAGGAGGGTGGGTCTGGAGAGCTGTACCCTCCTCCCCACAGCCTCCACTGGGCTACCTGGGGACAGTGGCCTGCATTGTCTGTGGTTCTCAGGTGCAGCATTGGCCTGAAACCACTATTCCATAGGTGCCATTATTGATTATTGAAATGTCAGAGCTTTTTACTGCCTGGTGCCTTTGCTGTGGCTCTGATTTTGGCTGGAGTACATTCTGGGGTGGTCAGGGAGAGGACTCTTGATGTGTCTCTTACTGTTTCACAGCCCTGTCATTGCTCTGTGGAGGTGTGATGGGCTCGAGAAGTACAGGTGGAAGTTAGGGAGGGAGGGGTCCTGCATAGTACTGGGCTTTTAGGCACAAACTTAATAAAACCCAACCTGTATTAAAATTGCTCTTTCATTGCAGCTTTTCTGTTCCCTGGAGATCATTGAAGTGTCCTGTTACTTCCAGCTGCTCTTGTGCTGCTGCACCCCAGTGATATCTTCTGTTCACCAATTCTTTGTCTTTTTGCTTCTCCTTAGCAGCCTCGTGGATTTTTTTTTCTCTGTCGACACAATACAATCACTCCTTGTTAGCCTATCTTGCTCTTTCCTCTTTCAAGGAAGGGAAGGAGCAGGGGAACCAGATCTGATAATTCCAGTGAGTAGAACTGTTCCCCTGAGCCCTTTATAAAGAAATAAAAAGGCTCTCCTTCTCTCTGCTTCTCTTTGAGTACAAGCACTTTACCCTCTTGGATTCCCTGCAGGCTCCTCATACTGCTAAAATTGAAACATCAAGATGTCTGAGGCAGCAGGAATTACCATCAGTGTTTTGACACCTGGAGGTACAATTTCTATTAGCTTTTATATAAAAACAACACCAGTTTTGCCAACAGAGTTCTTGTTAAATAATGCATGAAGACCCCACTCCTGACAGTAGGTATTTTTCTTTCACTTCCCTGGACTCTTGGAATATGGCTTAATTTTTGTGACCACTGGGGAAAACAATATGCACTCTCACACATGGAAATATGTATGTGGACACACACGTGCTTAACTCCCAGGCAGAGAGTCAATTACCCCATTTGCTAATTAATGAGGGGAGATGGGGGAAAGCAATTTGAGCTTGGTCTGCTAAGCAGGCTTGGGTCATTGTTTTATTTTTTGGGAGCAGCAGAGCACAGTCCTCCTGAGAGCTTTGATGGCAAATAAGACTGTTTGTGTGTGATCTGGGAGGGTGTGCCTGCTCCCAGACAGGGATGAGCACAGGGGTCATCAGGAACAGAAATGGGAAACTTGTGGGTTTGCCTGGATGATGCTTGGCGTGGAGCATATGCTATGTGCTCACTTTTGGGGGAAATGAAGTACAACAGAAGGGCACAGCATGTGGATGTGACTGCTAATAGTGAGAATCAAAGTACAGTTTTGACATTTCTAACCTAATAAGTGGCGCTGCGTGCGAGAGCCTGCTTATTTTCCTTTTTCACCATGAGATGCTTTGACAGAGGAGTAAAGTCCCATTTTGACATTTCTGTCATTTTAACTAAAGAGAGAGATTACAGTAAATTGGATTAAGTGAAAATCTTCTTCAGATGTTTGTGGTTTGGGCTGATTTATGGATAGATGTCATTTGAACGTCATTCTGCATTTTTTAAGCATCTGCTTGATGGTTTCTTTAATGCTGTTTCTGCAAATAGTCCACGCAGAGGAGGGAAGGCTGAGCAAGCAGCAGCACCCCGTGACAGAGCTAATGCTGGTGTGTGGCATGGGGACAGCCAAACAGTGTCCTTCTCACGCTCCTGGATCACAGTGCCAGACTCTCTAACGGGTGCTTGCCTCTCATTTGAGTTCCTGTTATTAAACTTCGTTATCTTCTGCTGAAAGTCATTTAAATAGGCTTTCAAAAGTATTTTTCCCACCCTGGAGAGAGATGGTTGAGCACACACATTCCTTGTCGTGCTCTTGGCCAATCTGGGGTTTCCTGTTGCCCCCTGAGCAGCGGTGACGTTCTTCTGGTTACGCTCACGCAGAGCCCTCACTCACCGTGCCTGTGACTTCTCCAGAAACCAAAATATTCTCCTGAACGTGTGCTGGCTCACTGACATGAGCAACAGCATGTGAAAATACTTTGTCCATGCACGGATATTTCCAAAAGATAGTGTTGAAAGTTCTTCCATTAAACTTACAACCTGAGACTTCTGAAATTTATACGTCCTTCGTGGCTTCCTCCACCTAAGCTATTTAGACGCTGCTGGTGCCATTTGGAAAGCTGCATAATCTCTTGTGGGTGATGATGTAATCAGCACTGTAATCAAATCTGCCAATGATGTCATTGCTGGAGTGGTCCGGTGTTCCCTGGTGCAGTGATTAGTGGGATGGGATTGAAGTGTCAGTGCAGTTGGGGATGGGCAGTGGGATGTCCCCATCCCGGGAGGTGTGGGGCAGTTGGGGATGGGCAGTGGGATGTCCCCATCCTGGGAGGTGTGGGGCAGTTGGGGATGGGCAGTGGGATGTCCCCACCCTGGGAGATGGGGGGCAGTTGGGGATGGGCAGGGGGATGTCCCCACCCTGGGAGATGGGGGGCAGGTGGGGATGGGCAGTGGGATGTCCCCACCCTGGGAGATGGGGGGCAGTTGGGGATGGGCAGTGGGATGTCCCCATCCCAGGAGGTGTGGGGCAGTTGTTGGCCAGCACTGATCCTGGAGCTGCCCCTGTTACACACCATGCTCTGCACTGGGGCTGGGGGTGAGACTGTAAAAATTGTCTTAATTCTCTCAAAGGATGTCTTAGACTGTGTCTGTATTTATTTTTACTGTCCTGGGGCAGGAGGGCACTGCCTATATGTAAGAAAGGTGCCATCAGAAGCAGAATGTATCAAATCCCAGCTTCTTGGGGTGAGTCACCTGCTGATGCTTCACCTCTTCCCTCCCAGCCGAGCCCCTGGTTTGAATTGCAGGGTCTCAGCACTGCCAGAGTTTTCTCGTGTGGTGTTTTCTTTTCTGCCTCTCTGCCCACCTCGGTTCTTTGCAGCATCCTTGCAGTTAAAAGACAAGATTTTGCCTTTTGCCATGCGAGCATTTTGTGTCAAAGGGCAATTCTTTGGACGTTTTCTATGTTATTTTTCATGATACCATTATTAGTAGAAGATCACACTAGTGAGGGAAGATAAATTTGTAATCCTGCTTAATGGCTGATCTTATCCAGCTGAGTAACTCTCATTGCATAAGGGACAGTGACCTGAAATCTTTTTAAACCATTGGACAGGATGCCTTTCCCTTCTCTACTTAGCACACATGGGTGTGATACGGACTTTAAATGGTTTAAAGTTTAACTGTTTTACTTTGAAGTTTGAATACCTGCTGATAGCTAACCTTTGGGTTGGTGTGCCAGAGAGAACAGCGGTGCTGCAGGGTGCGAGTGACTTTAATGTATCACTCTGTGTTAAAGTGCATCTCTTGCTCTTTGGGATTGCTAAACAGCATTTACAGAAGTTACCTGGCATGAATTACAGGAGGATCAAACAGAAGAGCTTGATCACAACCCTTCTCAGGCAGGTTGATGAGAGGGGCTGGGGTGGGAGCTCTGAGGATGCTCTGGCACTGGGGAGAGCTCTGCTCCATCCCTCTCCATGCCACAGAGAGGGTGGGAGGGGTGTTGGCACTGCTCCTTCGTTTGCCAAAGGTGATGTCCTGGTGAATGCCACTAGGGAAGGAAGAGGGTTTTTCCTCTCAGATCTGGGTGAATCAGTGCTGCCTGTGATGGATTCTCACTGCGACAGGCTCTAAATGGGAACTCCCAGGGGAAATTAGCCTGCAGCTTTTGCCTTTATTAAATATTCTCCAGTGCCATCCCAAAGGACAGCTTTTTAGTGCTCTGCAGTGTTTCATCTGTATTTTTAACATCACCTACATGGAATGTGGCAATATATGGTCTATATTTACATTAAAGCTTATGCAAAATAGTTA
Organism: Agelaius tricolor; assembly: GCF_023055355.1. NCBI lineage: Eukaryota > Metazoa > Chordata > Aves > Passeriformes > Icteridae > Agelaius > Agelaius tricolor. The sequence continues at coordinate 1,904,172 of NW_027269280.1, forward strand.
AGAAATGATAGATTGCATGTTCTGTTCTTCAGATCTGTAACATGATGGGGTCCTGAACGTAGGTGTGGGAATCTCAGCTGGAGATATTGCAGATTATTACAAAGTCCAATAGCTTACTTAGAGTTAGGGCTTATAATGATTGATTTAGCCATTTATTCAAACACCTATTTAATGATTGATTAAGCCTTTATAAACTATTTGCAACTTTTAAAATGGGACCTGATGTATTGTAGCTCCATTAGCGTCTAGCTAATAAAATAGGCTGTGGACCTGTAACACCGATTTTGTTGACAGAAATTATATTTCATGTGCTGAAGTATTAAGCACATTGTTACAGTGTGTTCAAGGCACAGAAGTACAATGTGCTGCCTCGCTTCTGTCCTTCCAGCAGCTCTGACAGAGCTCTTTGCTGGCTTGGAGCAGACCCTGGTGGTGCTGGTGACTGTTCACTCACATCCCAGCTGACCTGGCTGCTGCTAGAGCAGGTGGGCTCCTGCACTTTCTTTCCCCTGTGGCCCTGTCTGATCTAGGCTGAGGGAGATAAAAGTTGTGAAGGGATCAGGGTGGTTTGTTTGGAGCCATGGGATGCCAAACTGGAATTTCACTGAAGAGGCTGGGTTGGAGTGGCAGAGCAGGAAGGTTGCTTTGAAAGAGGAGAGGTGCAGGCAAAGCTCTGCATCCCGCTCCACGTCCAGAAATGTGCTGTCTTCTGAGTTTTACTAGAATCTCAGGATGGCTGGGGTTTGAAAGGACCTTAAAGATCATCTTAGTTACCTTTATTTAACCAAGTACCAGAACCTAGAGGTAAATTCTGTACACAAGATTATAGAAGACAGGCTATTTCAAATCTGACTTCTTTGTCTGTGTATAAAAGCATTTTTTTTCCATGAACTGCTCAACTTTCCATTTGCTTGAGCTGTACAGAGCTGGCAGCTGGGATGAGCTGTGTAATGGGATATCTGAATTGCAGCAGGAAACCAGCTCCAGTTGAAGCAGACCTGATTTAAAAGCAAATTCAGTGAAACCAGTACAAACTCCTGCTTGGAGAAATTAAAACTGCTTTATGTCCAATGGATGGCACTTGTGCTCAGGTCAGTAACTGCTGCTGAGGGATCCTCAAGTGGACAAGGAGCAGAACCTCTCAAGTGCAGGTTGAGCAAGGCACATCCCGGATGCTCTGCCCTTCTCACAGGGCTGTGGGAGAAAGGTGAAGCTTGGCAAGGGCTGACTTTCCCTTGGTCCCCACTCCTGCCTAGTGGTGACTTTGTGCTCACATGGTTAAAGGATCTTGGTGAGTGGTGTATGTTTGGATGGTAGTGCTGTCATTTTCCTTGGCAGTCTGAGCTTGTAGGACTTGGAAATATTTAGGCAAGGCTGATGATGTAAATGAGCACATGGGGACGTGGGAATGGTCCTGCCCTGTGGGTGGCTGATGTAAAAACAAAACTGGGAAGCCTTTTCCAGGCTTGGGCTGTGGAGCAGGGAGGTGGTTTTGTGGAAGGCTGCAATTAATATTTCTCTTTCCATGTTGTTAAACAGTTCAGCATTCATGTCTTTACCTCTAGCATCTGTCTGCAAGATTTGTGTGTTTGTTTCTGGAGATTTCCTACTCCTTAGCAATCAGGCATGCTGTAGGAAATGGGGGGAGAAGGGGTGGGCTCCAGTGGCCTGAGCCCATTGTTCAGTTCCCAGCCAGCTGTGCTGCAGCTGTTTGCAGTGCAGGGACCACAGTGGCTGGAACAGAGGGGGATTCCCAGAGCTTACCCCTGGGCTGGGCAGGAGTGACAGAGGAGGGTGCAGGTCCCTGTCTGCCTCTGCCCCTCCACAGGGATGTGTGTGGGTGTTGTGTGCAGTGCCGGGTGCTGCTCTGGGACATGGTGATAGGATGAGGAAAATTAAGGTTTATTTACTCTGTGTAACTGCTCTAATGTTTTCTTTCCTTGATTTTTCTGTCTCTGTAAAGTTTATCACTTTAACCCAGGGATAAGAAATAAACTGTGGGGGACACTAATGAATTGCAAGAGGGGAAACAGCAAATTCCCCTTTGGGGAAGAGTTTACTGTTCAAGCCTTGACCTTGTTAAAACTTGTTAACTCAATAAAAGTTTGAGTATTTAAAGACAAGCGACTTCTTCCTGCCTTGAGGGGCATAATTAAGTCATTCCACACCCCTTAAACCAGAGCTGTGGGAGGAGGACTAAGGAGCTCCCTATCCTGCCTGCCTAAGTCAGTCAACAGCCTTGCACCTGGGTCATCTCTGTCCTGCAAGGCAGCGCTCCTGAGCTGTGTGGGACAGTCTGGCAGTGGTTGTGTGGGAAACCTGCTGTTTCCCCACTGCTGGCAGGATGGCATTGCTCCTTCTGAAGGGCAGGCAGTTCTTCCATTGGTTGAAATTGTGGTCAAGTGTTTTGTATTAAAGCAGACTGAGTTTCCTGGGTAAGGCATGCAACAGAGCTTCACAATGTGTGTGTGCTGTGTTCATCCATAAAAATTCCTGTACAACTTAAAAGCTGGAGAGTTACCCAAATACAGAAACTTGCTGTTTTTCCAGTTTGAAGTGGCATGTCTGTGCCTACTGAGCTGTAATCAGTACCCAGTGGTGTGAATTCTTCTGGAATTGCAGCTCCAAAGATGGACAAATAAGGACTTTGCCATGCCAGAGGCCCCAGGAGCACACACACGCTGCCCAGCTGTGCAGAGGAATAAGTCCTGATGTGACTGCTTTACACCTGGGCTGCTGTGATGGCCTCTTGGCTATTTAAAAAGCATTTGGCTTCATTTTTTCTTTTTTTTTTTGGTTGGATTTGTGTTCCTTGGGTGGGCTCAGGGGCTTTGCAGGAGCAGTGGGAAGGGCTGTGTGCTGTGGTACCACAGCTATTTTCAGTGAAATCCACCATCACTGGCTTCTCCCAGTAAGCAGCAGGGCTGTTGAAAGCAGCTGTTGTCTCATGAGCAGCTCAACTGCCCAAGTCGTGGAGATTTGGGGGCAATAATTGTCTTAGCTCTCCCTGTGTAAGCTGCCTTGTTTCAGCTTGATACCACAGGAAACTCATTGCCTCAGCAGAGACAATTTTGGATGCCATATCTTTTCTTGCTGTGCATGATGAGCGTTCATCTTAGTTTAAATCTGAGGCCTTCATCAAGGTTATTAGCTCAATGCCTGGAAGTACTGGGAAGCATCCTTAAGTACCTCCCAGATGGACTCTGGAAAGATTATTATGCCATAATTTGTTTCTATAGCTCCACAAAAGCAGTATTTGACCTTGAGGCTGTGGCTCTCCTATTTCCTGTGCTGGCATTCCCAGTGCCCTTGTCCAGAGCAGCCTGGTGTGAGTTCAGTGAGTCAGGGACAGAGCTGCTGTGCTGCCCACATCAGGATTGCTTTGTGTCACACGCTTCCCTCGTGGATTTCTTTGTTTCTCTTACAGGGCTGAAGGGTTGGAGGGTGAGGAGCCCTTTGGAACCTTGGCCCCAGGACAGGTGGAGGGGGACAGGAGGTACCTGTTTGTGCCTGTGCAGTGGCAACAGCAAATTGGGCCAGTGACTCACTTTAGGAATAGCTTGGCATTGGCAGCTCAGGGGGGTTTTAGAGTAGTTATTAATTATTATTACTAAATAGCTTTGAGTTCAGCAATTGCTAAACAGGATGGACTGATAGCCCAGGGACTGGGCATTTTGCCAGCACACAAGGCAAAAGTCTCCCCTCCCTCCCATGTGACAGGGCAGGGAGAGCAGTTTGCTGACCCCAGCGCTCATTGCTTCTCCCTGCAGCAGCAGACCCTGCAAGATATCTCATCTGTGCAGCATGAATTACAGTCACCTTTCAAGGACTCCTGCAAACTGAGTCCTCAGGCTCCCAGAAACCTGTAAATGATAAGCTGAAAACCATTGCCCCAAGCCCAGGAGAGGTAAAAGACAAAGGGTCTGAGCAGGCTGCAGTTGGACAAGTGTCCTGATGGACAGGGCAGGACTCCTGGACTGCTGGGGAGTGACTGACAGCTTTGGACAGTGTGTTGTGAGCAGGACTGGGCTTGGCAGGGAAGCAGTGAAATCCTGATTGCCCACTTGCATGAGTGCAGTTATTAAACACATCAGGAATCCCCAGCTGTTCTCTAAGCCTGTCTCTAGAAGCATAACCCAAAGCCTGGCTCCTGCAAAGTGCTGTCTGCCTTGGAGGGAGCTGGAGCTGTGCAAGCCTTTCCTTCTTTTCAGGGTAAGACTCCTCTGTGGATTCAGAGCAGGCTTGCTGCAGTCCAGGCCTCTTGCTGCAGTGGGCTGTGGTTTATGTAGGGGGTATTTGACAAGGGGATGGAGGTGGAGGTGATGGTCTCCTGCTCCCCTTCCCTCACAGCAAATTGCCCTCATTGTATGCAAACATTGGAATTTTTTGGTGCCTCTAGAGAGACTTTGACTTTCTGTCTAGAAGCTATTAATTACCTAGACAAGAAAAGCAGAATATAGCCAATTAATGGCTGCTACTGCTTGGACCTGTCTGACTGTGAACTAATGAGCAGCTCCTTTCTCTGGGCCACCAGCGAGCCAGAACTTCTCATCAGTGTTCCTGGGGAGAAATGAAAGCAGCAGCAATATGCAGCAACAAATAGCTGGAATTCACTTATTAACCTGGGCTGAAAATTGACTCTATCTGCTAGTAATTACCTGGAGGATGTTAGGAGGAAGGCCCAGGGGAGGGTTCAGAGCTGGTATTTGACAGACCATCACAAGTGGCTGAGGTAGCATTACCTCAGTTCCCATCTGGATTCTGGGGTGCAGGGCTGTGCTGGGTGTGTGAAACAACTGCAGTGAAAACCAAGAGTGAAATGGGTTAGTTTAAAACAGCTCTGCTCCCAAAAGACCCCTTCCTTTAGTGATATTTTATGGCACAGTTGCATTGCATCTCATATATTTTTGACTACCTTGGTTTACAGGTCATTTAATTTATTTGCAGACTTCGTTTCGGTTCCCTAGGGTAATTCTGTTCCTTTGCATGTGTCTTCCTAGGGAGGCATTAAATTGTGCAGTTTGTCACAATAGTTCAGCTTTTATACTGGCAGTTGGTGCTCTTCAAAGATCCTCGTGTGAAGTTTAGACTCCTGAATCATTAGAGGATCATGAAAGAAAAGGAATAATTTAGAAGGCAAAGATGTTTTGTCGCCTTTGAAAGCTGGGAACGTGCGAAAGGAGAAAATGTTTAGTGGTACAATCTTCCTCAAAGAACTTATCTTAGGAACTCCAGAAAATGAATTTCCCTTCTTTATTCAGGATGTAAATAACTGAAAATGTCACTCCTGAGCTGAGTAATTTGTTCAACAAAAGGATCTGGAGGAGATGACTCCCCTCGCTTTCATGAATGTGCCCAAGACATCAGAGGACCTGTCTCTTTAGCAACATGAACTGAAGGGTTTGAAAATCAAATGAGCAGCATGTTCTGTGCAAAATATATAAATAAATCTCGCAGGTGCTTTGTAATCTGCCTTGCATTTTAAAAGCCTTGTTTGTCTGGGTAGCCTGGGCTCTGGGTTAGCTCCTGGGAGCAGCGAGTGGACACAGTGGTGATGTGTTGTTACAGTGATGGTTGTTAATGTGCTGTTCAATGCACTTGGGAGTGGGGCTGAAATTCCCTTATGCTTACACAGTATCATTGTCAGCAAGGAATTGCGTGGGGTTTTTTGATTTAAACTTGCTGGTGTGTGTTTATTCAACGGAGATTAGAACTGCGTAGCAATTCCAGCATTTAAGTCCATTTTTAATGTAAGATGGTGTACAGTGTGAGCAGGGAAAAGAGAGAAATGGGGTCTGGAAGTGGGGAGAGAAGGAGCTTTGCCCTGGAACGGGCTGTGTGCACTTGCACCGTGGTTAAAACTGCCCGGATCCCATCCCAGGTGGATGTGGCAGCACAGGGTGAATATTGCGGCATGCCAGGCTGCCAGACAGGGGTTGGGCAGGAGGAAGAGGATTTGATTCGTTCCTTTGCACAGCCCATCTTGCCCCAGCAGATGTGCCTTTTAGTTTCAACTCCTGCATTTCTGTATCTGGGACTTTGGGATGGGCTTCCACCACAACATGGGGCATGGGACCCATTTTCAGCTGTTTTTCCATCCCTGGGGCTGTACCAGTCAGTTCTGTTAGTGTGCTTTGGCTGTCCTGCACTGGTTTTTTTATCTGTCTCCTTTTTGGCATCTGATTGTCACTCCTTTCCTTTCCTTTCCTTCTCCACTCCCCTGCCCTGTTTCCCTTTGCAGTCCCAGTGCCCGGGTGGTTTCATGTTTGGGTTTTTTTTTAATTTCCTCTCCAGGCGTTTCCATTTGTCTTTGCAGATCATCTTCAACAAAGGCCTTGCATGGTCTAATTTGTTTTCTATTTCCAGCCCAGCCTTAAAATAACTCTTTTGTTCCATGAATGGCCTGTGCATGGATCCAAATCCCACCTCCCCCCCCCTTTTTTTTTTTTTACTTTTTTTTTTACTTCTTTTTTTTTTTTTTTTTAGTGTGGATTCCTGTTTCACTGTTCTTTGTCACTATCTTTAATTACTGCAAGTGTCCCTTTGGGGCATGTGGGTTGCGTGTGGCCGTGTGCGTGCTGGCTGTCCCTGCTTCCCTTGGAGCAGCTTGGGAATGGGTTTGCAGGGCTGTGGGTGCCTTGGCACAGGAGCAAGGATGCTGTTGCATAACAGGAGCAGCTCTGCCATTGTGTCCCTGCTGACAGGCTGGCTGCTCAAAGAGCCATGCCTTGTCTGTGTGGTTTACCAGTCTCAACAGCAAAATCGGGAGGTGCTTGTATTCTTCAGATTGATTCCAAGGGGGGAATCCAGCAATGGGAGTTGGGAGACTAAAGGAAAAGAGGCACATTAGGACTGGATTTGAAAAGCAAAGACTCAGATTGGCCATGTTGATGCTGACCTGAAGCTGGAGCCATGGCCACGCTGGCACTTGGTGTGTGGCTTGTGCATTTTAATAAGACAATGTCCCTGCAGCTGGGGAGTGACGGCCAAGTGCTCCTGCAAGGAGAAATGTGTCAGTCTTGTTCTTCTAAGCACATACAGGTCCCTCTGGGAGCCATCACAAGGTCACTTGCAGCCCCTCTGCTGAGGGCTGGGATGTGTTTAAAGTGTGTGAAATCTCCTGCAAGTGCTGCCCTGACGAGGAGGAGTGCTGGGGCAGGTGTGCAGGTGTCTCATCAGATTCTCCTGCTGTGGGCTGGGGTCTGAGCAAGGGCTGTCAGGGACAGGAATCACAGTGCACAGTCAGCATGTCCTTTCCAGAAGCATCAGGCTGGGAGCAGCTGGCCTGGCAAACCTGCTTTTCAAACACTACTGGGAATGGGGCTGGCAAAATCCAGCACTCTGACCTTGCTCCGTGCGGTGCCAAGATCTGTACACAAATGCTGGCAAAGGTTATCTTGGGGCAGAGCTAAACATGGGTCCCATGCCCAAAATAGCTTGGAAAGATTGAAAAGGAGAAATGCAAGTGGCAAATCCTGCTTTGTGGCTTTGGGCAGTGATAGGAGCAGGGCAGAGAAGTCATCTTCCATCAGGGCTTGGAACCGGTTCTGTGTGGAGCCGTCCCGTGGTTGGGAGAGCTGATGCAGCCTGATTGCAGCTATGAGACAGCAAACCAGCATGGGAGACTTCAGCTCCTGAGCTTCTGTCATCCCCTCCATGGCCTCAGGGACCAGTTGTACCTTCTTACAAGGGTAACACCCTGCTCTGAGCAGCTCTGTGGTGGTTCTGCAAGGTCCCTTCTTCCCTCACATCTGCTGCCATGATTGCTTGTGCATCCACACTGTTGGTCAGGCAAGGAAAAATCTAGTTCAGAAGTCAGCTGGACAAAAGAGAAGAGGGAGGAGAGCTCTGCCAGTGGGTGAGCTGGGGAATGGGACAAAGGCTGTTCTGGGTACTGATGCTGGAGGAGCTGCAGGGTCTGACCATCATGTGCAGGGTGCTGCCAGTCTGGCTTGACTTCTGTACTCCTCCAAAGCAAGGAGAATGTTTTAGGATCACATGCAGGTACAAGCCTTGATCCCTGGGGTTGAAATAACCTCTCCTTCATGCCACAGAGCTCAGGATGTGCCTGATTTTTCCTGTTGACCCCGTGCTGCAATGTTAATGTAAAACCTCTGTGCTCTGCTGTGATTGAACTGTGGATTCCCGGGCTGCAGACATTGACATTGTTATCTTTGTTGTTCTGAATAGAGCCCTAAATTTGTGGCAGACAGCCTGCTTTCCTCTTGAAAGGACTTCATAGATACAGTACAGACAAATATTTGTGTATAATGTCAACTGTCTTCCAAGAAAATTTCATGCACATATTGATTAGACAAATCCATTAACGTCACGTGGTGCATTTCTTAGGAGCAGCTCTCTACCCATTTTCATCACATCTAAATTATTTCTGCTTCCACTAGTCCTTTAAAGCAAGAGTGAGTAAATCTCTTAGCTGCTTTTCAGGTCTGGTTTTGATCTGGAGCTGCAGTCAGTGGGGTGGAGGCTGACAAGCAGTGCACTCTGCTGGGCCACACATAGCTGGGTGCTGGGGATTTTAGGCACCATGGTTGGTTGGGCTCCTGGAGGTGGATGTTACAGCTTGGTATTAATTAAGCATCATTACAAAGGTCTCCTTAACTTTTTGAAAATACACGAGTTGACTGGAGGATATGTACCTTTTATTTCTTCTTTGAGGAGGAAAATTGTCGTGTATTTAGCATTTGATTAAAGATGACTTTGTTGTTTTTTCCAAAAACTGCATCATTTAATGTAATTAAATACGAGCTTTGTTGTCAATACTCTTCAGTTAAATGCACTGGTGTGTGCCAACAGTATTTCTCTTATTTGCCATGTCTGCATGGTGTAGTGGTACTAGTTTTTGCCTTTCAATAAGGGGTATGGCAGGCATTTTGTGGGCTCCTCTTAACGTCTTCTGTAGATCACCCATGGTCCGTAGACCACAAGTTGAGTAACATTACTCTGGGCTTAGGAAACAAAATATTCTGTTAATCTTATTTCAGCATGTCCTTGGTTTAAAAAAAAAAAAAGTGTGTTTTGAACTTGAGCCATGTGTTTTCGTTGGGATCTTTAAAACTCCTCTGAGAACAGATGAACCAGTATTTTCTGTGAGCTGGGAGTGTCTTGTTGTTCTCACCTTTCAGACGGATGACCTCAGGCCCAGGGTAATTACAGCCACTGGCCCACATTTGTGTTGCACCAGTCAAGCCAGGGACCTCACCTGGGAATCCTGCTCTCCCTGAGGAGTCCAAAGCAAATCAGGAAGGTTGTTTCTAACTTTGAAGAGCAACAAGTGTGATGGATGATGTTAATTAATTTTTTTTTTTTTTCAGCTGGATTTAATTGCAAACCCCTTACATTTTAGAGCTGCAGGGTTTTAGCAGGATCCTGCCTGCATCAGTGTAGGCTTTGCTGTGGTAGGGAGCTGAGCTGAGGGGCCAGGCTGGAGCTGTACAGCCCCCTGTGCCCAGGTGCTGTGGGCTGGGAAGCCAGAGGTGGCTGCAGGGTGTTGTGGACTCCTCTGTGCCCCTCTTTTGGAAGTGCATGTGCTTGGCCTGGTGCTGTGCTCCCCATCAGCACAGGCTGGGGACACTGCTGGCAGCTGGCTGGCTGGGGCAGAGCTCCTTGGCATGTGGGACAGCCTGCAGCAACTTGCTGTGGCTTGGAGTGTGATTTTGTGGTGTGAATTAGGAGAACAGGTGGTGGGGAAACAATTTCAGATGGTAAATGGCACGTGAAGAGGAGAAACAGGAGAGCAGGGTGGCGGCAGGGGAAAGATTGGGGGAGTTTTGAAGGCTTTAGCAGTGGGGTGGAATCCTGTGAGTATAAACAGGTACAGGAGGTTCCATAGGCACTCACCTCCTCCACAGGTTCACGTTGTAGCCCTGATTCTGGTTGTGGTGATAACCTCCAGCTTTCTCCTGTTCCTAATCAGAGACCATAAATCTCCTGGTACCTAGTGCTGTAATGGCTAATGCAGGTCTGTGGGTAAAACAGTCTCAGATGGAGACTCTGACTGGGGGGAGAAATACCTTTCCTGTGAGACAATGTCTGTTCTTCATCAAAATCAGTTGAGAAAGTAAGAACTAAACAGTTTGATTTTAAAGATTTAAAGAGCCTGGCCCCACTCTCTCTCTCTTCCTTCCATTAATCTGTTCCTATTGTTTGTGTTCCTCTCTTGAAAATAATTAATAGAGTTTTGGAGGAGGAGGCACCCCAGTGTCTTCTGCTGGGAATAGGTGGCCTGGTGGCGTCCCAGCTGCACCCAGAGAAGGGCACCAGTGCATGTCCTGCAGGATGTGCTCCCACTTTACTCCCCAGTGGGAGCCCCCATAACGTTTTTGCCTGCTGGGCTGGGCACACGGAGTGTAAAAAATGAGACCTGAGCTGTGATCCCAGGCATCTGTGGAGCTGCCCCAGTGTTTTGGTGACCTTGTTTGGCTCCAGCCCAGTCCTGCTGTGGTAGAAACATGCAGGGCTTGTGCTGGGACCTTGCTGGTGACCTGCTGTTGGCAGATGTGGGAATGCATGGGCAGTGCTTCTCTCCTGCCTGCAAGGACCATGTGATTTTTACTTTTGTCTTCCCGGGGCTTCTAACGAGAAGCCTCAATAGAGGCAGAGGTGGTTTGCTGCCCTTGTTAAGGAAAAATCCTTTTGTGCTGCTGCAAGCTTGTGATTAATGCAGGGCACAGCTCACAGACGCTGTGCCTTGGTGCAGGAGGGTTTTGTTGGCCCCTGTGTTTCATCCTGTGTCTCTATTCCTCTAGCAGACAGTTAACTTTTTTTAGTTGCACAGACCAAGGCAAAAAAGCTTTTAAAGTGTTTTTAGAGCTCGACACCATGTGGCTTTGCACCTGGTGCTGTGTTTTAAGCTGAACTGCTGATCTGAAGAGTTAGAGAAAAAAATCATCCTATTTCTTTTACTGTAGACAGCTGCCTCAGCATGGTCAGGTCTACCTGCTGTGCTTCCAGGAAGCCTTGGCTTGCTGAAAGCTGCCATGGACTCTGGGTTGGAGTGTCTGTGTGTGTGTGTGTATATATTTTTACATGTGCTAATTAACTTGTAGGTGGCTGTAAGCCAAGATGTCTGAGTTTGAATCTGTTATTGGGAAAGTACCTTAAATTACTGAAGATCCCACTGAGCTTTCAGAGCCCCTGAGAGCCCCATGCACATGTCCTTGGCAGCTGCAGGGAGGGTTTGCCCCTAGAGCTGGGCTGCAGGAGGGCTGGGAGGGTGCTGGTGTCTCCCTGCATGGTGAGCATGGCTGGTTTTTGGGACCACGTGCTCCTGGCACAGCCCCCAGCTTGGGGTGGGAATGGGTGAGCAAAATCCCATCCAGTCGGAAGCACGAGGGGAAGTGGGACAGTCATACTGGAAGTATAAATACGCCTGTTCTGGGTATCTCTGAATTCCCCCGTGTGCACAGGGGCTTTCCTGCCCCGGCTGGATTGCACTGAGCGCGCCAAGCTCTTGCAGGGGAGGCTGTCTCCTCTGGGATGGGGCTCAGGCTGCTCCCAGGCCACCGCTGCTTCCCTGGGCTGGCAGGTAAGGTGCCTGGGGCTCAGCAGGGATACGTGGATCCAGAAATGGGGGGAATCCCAGCTCTTGTGCAGGGAGTAAGGGAAAGCAGGAGGGACCTGGTTGTCCCTTTGCACCCTGCCTGGAGAGCTAAACCTTGTCTTTTTCAATTTTTCACTTGTAAAATACCTTATTCAGAGAGACTCACCTGACCCCCATCAGCAGCGTGGTGATGTCTTTGTGTGTCTGTCATCCTTAGGCTTCATGGGGATTTGCTGAGATGATGATTTCTGTAAGATTTGACCTCTGGGTGGGAGGGCTGCCTTGCCCTGGCTGCCTGTGGTGCCTGGCTGCCAGGGACAGTTGCTTGGTTTGGTTTATTTCTGGCTGCGAGGTGCATGGCTGCTGGCAAAGCAGAGAGGCAGCCTTGTGCCTGCCTGCAGCAGATAGCGAGGGGTTTATCAGCACGGGCTCATCTGTGGTCTTGCAGGAGGGAAAAGAAATAGAAAAAGAAAAGCTTCCTCTTTCTTTTTTCTTATTTTTTTCCCCCAGCTTTCCCACCCCCTTTCTGGTTTTTGTGCATGCCAACTGCTGTTTCAGTTGAAATTGCGTTGGCTGGGGCTGGCTGTGCTCCCCATGCGCAGAGACCACAAGTGTGGGGAGAGGCTCCTGGGAGCACTGGAAGTTTCCTTTGCTGTTCCTGGTGTGCTGCTGGAAGAGTTTGATACTGCCAAAAACCTCGCAGAGATCCATACATAACACATACCTGCGCTGGGGAGGAGCTGTGTGAGCATGCACAGCCCTGGCTGGGATGGGGAATGGGTCTCAGGGAGCTGATCCCTGCTTGGGATCAGCCCTGATAACATCCCCTGACCCGGCAGGCAGCAGAGGTAATTTATGCTTTGTTAACTAGCTGTTAATTTGAGAATAATAGTTAATGCACCTCACACTGACAGCCATGAAGGGCAGCATTTAGACCTTTGTTACTTTTTCATTGTAATCTAGACAAAAACCAGGAGGCTTAAAATCATCGCCAAGCAAACAGTGTGAAATATCTACAAAAATCAGTAACTTGTAAATCTCCCCTTGGGGCCAAGAGGCACCTTCCCACTTTGTTGGTTTTCCTGATTTTGTTGCAGCTGCTAAAGGAATTGCAGCAGGTGGTAGAGGAGTGAACGTGTGGGTGACAGGGTGTTTGTGAAAATACCCTCGGGGCTGTGCCGTGTTCTCTGGCACTCTGGCCCTTTCAGAAGGGGTTGATCCAGGTGGCACTGAAGGTATGGGACATGCTTCAGTGCTGGGTTTTATTGTAGCTTCATGGATGGACACAGCTGCAGGCGAGGTCAGTGTCTGGTGTCCCTCCTGCCATTGGATCAGGGCTTAGCTCAGAGGGCTGCAGAAGTGGCCACAGCTTGGAAAGAAGAGCACTGACATGTGAGAGTGTGGAGGTTGAAAGGGATGGGCTGGGGAGGGACCTTGTGCCTTTTCGGGCCTTGTGTTGAAATGCCAAAACTCTAGACTGTGTTTTTGGAAACTGAGTCACCCTGCAAAAAAATACCCATCTCCAAGAGACTTAGAGCTCAACAGGACCCAAAGAAATAGCTGGCAGTTTGGCTTCCTGGTCCTGCTGGGGGTGGGTGAAGGCTTTCTGGGGAAATCGGGTGGGATAAATTTGGGGAAATCTTACATTTGGACTTCCTGTGATAGGAGTAATCTACAGAAGAAGGTTAGCAGTGGGGTTTGCCAAATGGGGAACGGGGCTGCTGGGGAATTGTGAGGGCAGTGAGGTTTTGGTGGCAGCCCAAGCCCTGACGCTCGGTTGTCTCACAGGACTGCGGCTGACTGAATTTTAACCTGCTGCTTTCCCGCTTCCTTCCAGCTCTTGCACGACGTGGGAAGCGCGCACACGATGAAGAGGAGCTCTCTGCTGTCCTAATCCTTGGCCGGTGATTTGGAGGCAGCCTGGCGTGTTGGCCATGTCAGGCTCCACGCAGCCCGTGACGCAGAGCTGGCGCGCAGCTGAGCCGCGCTACGCCCCGCACGCCATGTCCTACCCGGTGCAGATCGCCCGGCCGCACGCGGTAAGGACGCTGCCACATCTCCTGAAAAATCCCTTTGCCCAGGATTTTAATCCTGGGGAGCTGAGAAGCCTGGGAGAAAAAGGAAAACAGTTTTATCTCATTTGCTTCTCCTGTGTTTTGCTCCTTTGGAATGTGTTTGGAGGTTGTTTATCCAACAGGTGATTGTTTCGCTGGGTTTCTGGTGAGTTGTTTTGACTCAGTGGCCAGCCAGTGCTGAGCTGTATCAGGACTCTGGAGACAGTCACGAGTTTTCATTATCTTTTTAGCCTTCTGTAAGTATCCTTTCTGTATTCTTTAGTATAGTATAGCTTATTCTTTAATATAATATAGTATCATAAAATAATAAATTAGCCTTCTGAGAAATGGAGTCAGATTCATCGCTCCTTCCTTCATTGGGGCACCCCACAAATACAATAGGCCACGGCTTTCCTTCCCCAGCCCCTGGCAGGGTGGGAGCCCATGTGGGCATCCCCCTGATGCTGGGAGCCCACGGGGGTGTCCCCGGGGCTGGGGCAGCGGTTCAGCCACGCCGCTCTGGGATGTGGCTGTTACAGAGAAATCAGACAATTTCCGTGCCTGTGGTACAGGATTTCATTGTTCCTCTCTCATGGGATCCTCTTTTGTTTCTCCATATGGTGCTCTCAGTTTTTCTCTCCCTTTCCAGCCTTTTCCGAAGCACTTGCTGTGGTGGTGTTCATGGGCTCTGGCTCATCATTTCTGAGCACCTGTGTCTGTTTGTCCTCCTGCCTAGAGCACCCTTGGTTGGGTGCACCCAGCCTGAGGGCAAAGGGGAAGGTTTGACCATCCTTGCGGAGCAGGCGCATGTGCCCTCCAGCCCTTTCTGGCATGGCCTTTCCTTGGCACTGAATCACAAGGGAAGGACCATCTTCTACGTGTGGGCTTACTGCTTCCCAGTGAGCCCAGTCCTTGTTCCTCACACCCGCAGGAGAGCTCTCCTGCTTCCCAGGCAAACTGCTGAGAGTGAACCTGCCTCCTGCCCTCTGTTAGCAGGCCTGCCTCTCTTTATGCAGCTCTCCTGGGGAGCAAGAAGATAACTGAGCTGCTGAGCTTTCCATTTTATCCTTCCCTCTCTTTTCCCCCCCTTAGTCTTGACCTGTAATCTTTTCTCTTCTTGGATGAAGGCATAAGCTGGAGATGATCTTTTTTTTTTGGCTCTGCCTTGTTAAATGTACCAGAACCCATAGAGGTTAATTCACCTGGATCCAGCCTCTCCTTTCTGTGCTGTCTCACTCATGCCTGGGTTTGCTCATCCTGGACGGGTGAATGTTTTCAGTTTAAGCCCTTAACTGAGGAAACTCTTCTTAGTGGAACAGCTTTAGTCAGCTCAGGCTGCTTAAAGGAATCTTATTAGGTGCTGGAGTATGGCTCACCCTTCCAAGAGTCTTTGGAGCTGCTTCTTGGTGGATCACAGTGAGGTGGAAGGTCCCTGAAATGCAAGGCAGGCAGGAGATCTTGTCTGGGGGTTGTTAGGTGAGACAGTCACAGCTGCTGAATGGTCAAATTCAGTCTGTGCTGGTTTTAGTGTTTGACTTGAGAGCCTGGAAACCCATGAAATGCCAGTGAAGGGCTGAAATTCCCTCATTTGCCCTCTTTGCCTGGCTTCAGCAGAGTGGCACAAGGAGCAGACCTGGAGATTGGAAAGGCTTTGAAATAGAAATGTTAAGGAGGGCGCGGGACGAGCTCTTGGCTGCGTTTGCTGGCTCATCTACATCGCTCGGGGCCTGCGTGCTGCTGCACAAAGGAGCTTTTCATCCTGGCTATGAGACACGCTGACCTGGTTCGATTTTATGGGAGCTTTGCTTCCATCGCTGTGAGCGTGTTTGTTTGGGGGCTGGAACATAACCAAGAGCATTTGTCTCAAAAAGAAAATCCCAGTTCTCCTTTTTATAAGACACCCGAGCGGGAGGAGGATGCGACCAGGTGAGCACGGTCTGCAAGTGTTGCAAGACTGTGGTTTAAAAGCAAACCAAAGGAACCTCCATCTGCACTGTGGAGGCAGATTTTAAAAAGAGTGTGAATGGGTCCTCTTTGGGGTGCTGAGCCCTCGTCTCCTGCAAAATCCCAACTGCTTCCCCTTAGTGCTGCAACAGCAGGATGAGCAGGGCACTTGTTTGCAGTGGGCTGGAAATGGGGGTTTCTGCAGCCTGCAGTGAATACTGGTTCTGTTCTGTTGTATTAATGTTGGAAGAAGCTGCTGGCATTCACTTCTAGAAGCTATTTTTACAGGCACATGTAATCACTCGGAGTTATGTGATACCTTTTGGGTGTCTGGATGCAGGAGAGGTCCGAGCTGAGATTTTTTTTTTTTTTGGATGGAAAGCCAGAAGATGGAAAGCCTCTGCTCCTGTGGGCAGAAGCGTGCCAGCCCCACACAAAGGGACGCACCTTGCCTGTGCTGGGAGGGCAGGCAGTGTTTGTGGGAGCGTGTCCCTGCATGATCTGCCCCGCCGCTCTCAGCTGTTCACAAACACGTGGCTCTCGCTCGGCGGCGCCGTGAGCTGGAGCCTGGCCATGGCTCTGGGGCTGGAGCTGATCTCTGGTGGGATTGCTTGGGAGAGGAGAGCCCAGTTCCTTTGAAGTTGCTGCGCTGTTTAATATTAAAAGTCAGCGGTATTTGCTTGCATGTCTTGGCCAGGTCAGTTTTGTCATGGGATGTGTTTGCACAGTGAGGGCTTGTTTGGAAGAAACCAAGAGAGGCCAAAACCAACCCGACACTAACATGTCTTGCATCTAATTAAATTCTGGTTCTGGTTTGTTGCGTTCCAAGACATCCTTTCCTGAGAACTGGGAATTCGTCAGCTCAGGGATCCTTATCCTGGTGCTGGAAACGCCCTGGGTCACCTCCTGGGCGCGTGTGCAGGGCTGAGCACAGCAGGGCTGCAAATGCTATTATAATATAAATAAATAATCACAGCTCAACTGTGACGGTCGCACCCAGGGAAATGCGGCGCGGCAGGAATGCTGAGCTCAGAAATGAGCCGTGACATTATTTTAGGCTTGGAGACACTTTATGAAAAGTGATTTAAAGGATTGCAGCTGTTTGATTTCACAGATGAGGCAAGTGAGAGGAGATGTTGTGAAGGGGCAGGAGGCAGTGGAAGCAGGCTGAGGGATTTTTCTTCTCCCATCGCGTAAAGCCTAAGGGAATATCCAACAAAATGGGGAAAAAAAAGTGTATTTCAAGTAAACAAACAGAAATATGCTTTGTACACATGGGCACCTCCTCCCAGCAGCATGTTCCACGAGCTACTGCTGAGTTTGGAGCTGGCAGAGAAGACCAGTACTGGTTGAGTGAGGATGTTTGTTGTCTGGTTTCACTCTTGGTTGCCAGCTTTGGGCAGGGCTGTGAACCCGTGGGTCTGACCCAGACTGAGCTCTCTCCAATGGCTGACGCAGCAAATGGGTGCTTTCACAGGGTAAGCAACACACTCAGGTGTCTTCCTCCTCTTCCTCCTCACTGAGAGATACCTGGTCCCAATAGCTGTTGGGAAGGCTGGGTGTGATGTGAAAAGGGTGCAAAATTTTATAATAACCCTGAATTTAATTCTGCCTTAGTAGACAATGACTTGCAAAAAGCTTTGACAAGTCAACATGCTTTAAACGGGAAGAAGGAAGCTTAGTGAAAAGGTTCTGGTTTGTTTGACTTTCTTGAGGTAAAACTAAAACCTCCAATAATCAGCAGTTTCTTCTTAAGGGCACAGAGTGGTTCTTGGCCAAAGTGCAGGGAAAACATTTCTGTTTTCCATATTCATTAGCTGTAATGTTGGGGTGCGCAGTTGACTTCTGTCATGTTCAGCTTGGAAACAGAGGAATTGTTTGAATGCTCCATGACCTTTAGCTAAAGGTGAAAAAACACATTACTTACGCTCTTAACCTTCTAATGTGTCCAAAGTTCATGCTCTCTCAAAGGAAACTTTCACATGAAGGATATTCATTTTCAGGCAACCTGCAGATATTTTCTGTAAACAGATCAATTTTCCTGTGTAGTGCACGTCCCCCTTTCTTTTTAAAACCTCTTCATGATCAATATTCCCTGGGAACAGAAGGGTTCCCCTCTTTTCCTCCTGTGTGAATCGAGTTTCTTGCTGTGACCTCCTTACCAGCCTTCCTGCTCCTGCTAGTGCCCTGGCATTTCAGAGCAGGAATGGTGTGGCTTGGGATGCAGACTGGGCTTTCCAGGAGGGTGGTATCAAGTGCTGGAGATGCTGGGGGTCAGGGCACACAAGGTGTGCTCAAGCAGCAGCCTCTGTGACAAAACAGCTTCTGCTTTTGGGGTGCTTTAAGTGTTTCATGTACTAGAGATGCTAAACAGGATTAGGGATTGGGGTGTGTACACATTCATATGAAATTGGTGTTCCATCATCACTCGAATTCCCCTTTGTGAGCACTTTTCCCTCCCTACTAAACAAGAGGTTCATTTTGCCTCCTTCCTGCTGTTTGCCCCCATTCCCTGCACACAGCTTCAGCCCTCCTGAATTACTCTGCTCCAGCTTTGAGACCATTGTGCTTTTCCCGTGCCACCTCCCCTGGCTGGGAGCAGCTCAGCAGTTCCTTCATTAAGCTCCCATTCTCAACACAGCCCTTGTGCGGGAGCGTCCCAGCCCCATCGCTCGTTTGCTTTGGCCCATGATAAATAACTTCCTTGTCTGTGTGGACCAGAGACAAGAGCTTGGTGCAAGCTTGCGTGTTGATTTGGTGTGGAAGCCAAAAAGTGGCCTGGGGGGAATGGAGTGTTCCCTGCCCAGACTCCTCCTCCCAGCAGTTGGAGCAGGGTGAGTTCAATGCAGTGTCCTGCTGTGGAAGGTGCTGTTGGGAGGCTCCGGGCATGGCAGGAGCTCGCTGCTCTCCACGGTGACATGGTCGGTGTGGCACAGTGGCGCCAGGTAAGCCTGCACAGGGGCACTGCACTGTGCCTGACTGCTGCTGTGGTGGTTCTCCTTGGAGTAGTTTTATTCACACTTTTGTCTCCTGGGAGCAAATTGCCAGTCTGTGTTAGTGGTCCAGGAACTGGAGAAACAGAAGAGTTTATGGTGCAGCACCTCTGAGCACAAAGAACAAACTCCTGCTGCCAGCTGAGTGAGGGGACTCCTGCATTCTGCCTGCTGGGCTCCAGCTAATGTTTTAAGGAATGACCTGAAAATAAAAGGCATACCTTGGAAATACTGACTCTGATCAGGTCTGTCACGAGAACTCAGTGCTATCTCTCTTGAGTACCTCTGCAGTGACAGATTGCATTAGCTCTGAGCAGCTCAGGGATGGATTTTGGGAAATTGGCTTTCTGCTCTGGGACTGGGAGAGCATGGAGGTGAAAGAACAGGACACCTAATTCCCTGCTCTAGGGTCTCCCTCCTATTGCTGGGAAGAAGTTGGCTTACAGCACTTTGTATTTAAATCTTGTTTTCTCTAGGATATAGCCTTTATCCAAAACACTTCTTTTACTTCAAACTACAGTAAACCTCTGTGGTTGCTCCCTAATCTTCTTTTTGGACATGATTTGATGCAGAAGGTGATGCTTTGCTTTTGGTTGATCTCATGATTGCAAATCCACAGGGGAAGAAAGAACTTGCACTGTTTATGTGGTTTGGCAAAGCCACTATAGCCACTTCTGGAGCCTTTTCCTGTGCTGCAGGCCTGACTCTGATCATACTGCCCCACCAGCCCCTGGAGGCACCTTCTGCAAGACTGGAGACTTTTGCTGGTTGTTATTGTCACAGCATTTATTCAAAATACTGAGCACGTGAAGGATTTGCTGTGGAGGTGTAAGGAGGAGTAGGGGACATGGAAAGCTGAAAGGGTCCTACCTGGACCTGCAGATATGCTGTGGGTGTTGTATGGGAGCAGGTGTGGTAGGAGGTGGTGAGGGCTACAGAAGAAACACGATGATGAGCTAAATGACCTGGTGCCTTTTGTGGTAGAAAGTTAGTGTTTGTTGTGTGAAGAGAGCTGCTCAGCCTGGGTGTGTGTTGATGGCTTCAGGAAGCACCAGGCGTGGGGGCTGGAGGAAGGGCAGGCGGGTCACTCCCGACTCAAAGGCGCCTGGATGCGACTGGGACAAAAGTCTTGTGATGGGGAGAGGCTGAAAAGCAGCACTGTAGTGGATGTGCTGCTGCTCTGTGGGCACCTCTGGCTGCTGGGGAGAGGGCTGGCAGCTGGCTCCAGCACCCGGTCCCGGTCAGATGACCGGGAAGCCACAACAGCTGAGAGCTGTCCTCAGCGAGACGTGACTGCTCCATGAATGGCACATTCACACAGGGCAGCCAGGCACTGCTGACAGCCCTGCTTTGCTGGAGAGGTGGGAGAGGGCATGGAGAAGGGTGCAGTGCTGTGCAGCTGGTACAGATGCCATCAGTGCTGGCAGCAGCCGTGGCCCCGGTGCAGGGATGGCAGCAGGAATCGGTGCCTTCCAACGAGGGGCCGCGCGCGCTGTGGTCACCTCCTAAAACAAAAGGCCAAGTCAGCAGCTTCTGAGAGATGGATGGCAATGAGACTGTCTCGGAACAATAAGGGCATTTGTCTTTTCAGCACATGTTGCATCCCTGTAGGCAAGATAAAAATGCATGTATTCAGCCAGGTTTTTATTACTGACCTTATCTTCAGCAGGAGAGCTGATTGTGGAGGAGTTATTGTTTACTTTATGTTGTTGGTATTTTTTTCTTAAGCCTGCAGTGAGCTTCTCACAGGGTTTTGGGGAGGAAGTTGGGCAGACAGCATTGTGCTTGTGGACAACCTGTTTGGATCAATAGTCACCTCCTTTGCACTTCAGAGGAGGTTTTCAGCAGCAGGGGATGGTTCCTCTGGGCTGGGGAGGCTGAGCGTGGTGGGTTGTGTGCCACACTGGCCCCCTCACAGCCCGAGCTGTGCCTGGACCTTATGCAGTGACAGCTCTGCTACCACCCTGGTTTCTCCCAAACGTTTCCCCTTCCTCTTACCTTTGAGAATTGGCTTTGGGAAAAATTATTTTCCTCAGGCGAATGCTAAAAAGTGCATTTCTCGGTCTGATGAGCAAATGCTGTGCTGCTAGTGCCAGGAGGTATCCAGGCACCAGAGAACTTTTCCTTTTATTGCTAAAATAGGTCACACTCACTGCTGGCAGAAAGAGATGTTAGGGAACTTCTTTTTCCAAAGTTGAGGGTGCACAGAGCAGGGCTGGGTGACATCCCTTGTCTCTGACAAAGCCACCAGAGTGGTGGCCGTGCTGCTTTGTGTACCCCACAGATTAACTGCAGGATGATCTGAGGCCCTGGCATGTTCCAGGCTGGGATGTGCTGCTCCATGCTGGCTGTGTCATTCTGGGGCTGCAGGAATCTCAACAAACCCCGTGCATCCCCAGGGGATGTGGTGGCTTTGCAGTCCAAAACTTTGTGGTCTTGCTCTGGGCCACGTGGCCATGCCAGAGCAGCAGCTGTCAAGTGTCCAGCTGTGGCTCTACGTGCCACCAGTGCCACGGTCTGGGGGGCACCAGCCCTGTGCCATCACCCATCACTTCCCCTGTGGTTAACTGTTCCCAGAGCGGCACACGAGCTGCTCACGAGCAGCAGGGACAGACCAGGCATCCTTTGTGAGATTAGATAAGGGCCCCTTCATGGGAAGTGAAATAAACAGGGATGTTTTGGCATTGTTTGTGCCACGCCACTATTAATTGGCCTCATTGAATATTTAAGCAGAAACAGCACATTGTTAGAAAATAAAAACTATTGGCAATACAGCTCTGGGTGAGCTTGTCAGGAGCAGCCCCAATCCATGGTGGAGGTGGCGAGGAGCTGGCATTTGCTCCTCGAGGAGCGTGGCGGTGCCCAGGCCTGTTTGTCTGGCTGTGGAAGGTGACGAGGACAGTGCGGGGCAGTGCCCCGTCACGGGGTGAGCTCGGCAGGTGCGGCGCTGCCCGCGCCCGGTGCCGCGATTCGGGGCCGGTGCCGCGCTCCGCCGGGAGCCGGCCCAGCTGGCGGATGTGGTGGCTGACCCCGGGCTGCTCCTCCTCAGCCTCACGGCAAAACAAGCCCCGGTGGTTTTGAAACAAAGCTGTCTTACACCGAAACTTGGCAGGGAGCTCCCGGCTGCTTTCTCGGGTTGAGGACATGGTAAGCGCCGAGGACGGATCTCGTGCTTTGGGCTGCTGGAGCTGGGCTGCAGGTTCTCATCCCGCTGTGCTCTGGGTCTTCTCCGTGGGTTTGCTCCAGAGCTGGTTCCCAAGGAAGCCACACTGGGTGTTTGTGCTTGTTTTTCTGCGGGTGGGAGGAAGAGAGGAGGAGCGATTTGCCTTTCTGTTGCAAGAGAGCTCCAGGCTTCCTTTCTGCAGGCCTCCTGTCTCTGAGGCCTTCTCCTCGGAGGCTGATTCTTGGAGCCATGGGAAGGCTATCAGGATGGAGCAGTCAGTGCACACCCTGTCTGTGTGGATGTGCTCGGTGCTGGAGCTGGGATGCAGGGTCAGAGGTGCTGCTGGCTGCAGTGTGGTGTTCCTAGCGCCTGGGTCAGTGCCTGGGGGTGCTCCCAGACCTCCCCTTCATCCTCCTGGCTGGAGATCAGGCAGCCAGGACCCAGCAGCTGCAGGCAGGGAAGGAGAAATGAAGCACACCAGCAAGTGCACGTGTCCAAAACAGAAAGCGAGAGAGGCAGAAGGGCTGCCTGCAGTTGTTGGCTCAGTGTGGGGTTACCCTGAGGTCGGGGACAGCACTGAAGAGTTTGCTAGAGACTTGATGGGAGGTAAGGCAGCAGGCTGGAAGCTTTAAAATAATTTAAAAAGGTGGGGGCGGGTGGCTTCTTCCTTTTTCATTCTGTTGGGCTTTCTCTGTGTGTTGCCATAGAACTTTTCTGTAATGCTGTGTTCAGGAGCCTGGCTTTAGAAAGTTTGATTAGCAAATCTAAATGAGCCTGGTAGACTCAGGTTATTTGGGGTAGGAGGATTTACCAGGAAGGGAATGGAAATAGTGTTCTTGGCACTGCCAAATCAAGGGATAGCACAGAAGCCTTGAGACTCAGGGGGCTTTCCCTGGCTCTCCCTCCCAGCACCCCACACAGGAGCAGCAGGGACGTGTCCAAATTCCCTGGTGGGCAGCAAAGGATGCTTTCGGTCCCTTAGGCTGGGCCTAAGTGCCTCTTCAGTCTGCTGCATGAAGAAGTGTTTTAATGAGGCCACTTTTGGGTCTTTAGCATTTCATTTATCTAAAGGTTTGCCTGGTGCTGCCCTGCTCTGCTGGGGTGGCTTGTGGTGGTGCTGTGGCACTCTTGGTGTCTGTCTGGCCTTGGCAGTGCTGGCCTCCTCCCCCAAATCTGATTTGCCAGAGCCCCTGACCATCCATGGTCTTTCTGCTTCCTGGATTTCTGTCATGACATTTACTGAATTCATGAAATCTGCACAGCTTCCCAAAGTGCATCCATGTGGGAGCACCAGAACCACAAGGAACAACAGGAAAGTTGATGTAAAAGGAAGAAAGTCCTTACTGGAGAAAGTTGGAGATTTGAAAGGTCTGGAGAGGGTGCTCTGGTAGATCAGCAGATTTGTGGGGTGGGAGGAAGGTTTGCAGAGGGCAGGAAGAGATGCAAAGAGAGGGAGAGGAGGAGCAAAAAAATAGAATTGAGCACAGCCTAGCAAAACAATGGAGAGGAAAAGAAGCAAAACGTAGTTTGGGGCTGCAGGGTTCTTTAGTTGTTTTATTTCAGGTTTCTTGGAGTTGCCCATGAGCAGGTGTTAGAAATTTGAGGTCAGCATGAGGGCTACACCACATTTGTGTGATTCAGTGGTGGGGAATTCAGGTGGCACCCACTGGGTGCTGCTCCTGTGTCTGTGAGGAAGGTGCAGTGGTGCTGGCAGCAAGGATCCTCCCAGCAGCTGTCTTTAAAACTCTGCTAGAGAAAATTGAAGCCACTTCTGAGTCATAGGATCATTTAGATTGGAAAATACCCATAGAATCATCAAATCCAACCATCAGCCCAGCACTGCCAAGTCCACCAGGCAGTTTGAAGGCAACTCATCAACCTTTCTGGTGTTTGCATTTGAAAAACGCTGTCACAGCTCACAGTGCAATCTACTGGAGTAACTTTCTGAGCAATTAATCCACCTACATCTTCCAGGGCTTCCATGGTGCCTCTTAACAGTTCATCACAGGGCACAGAAATTTGTCAATTTTAATCCTCCTCACTAAATTTTAGGTGTTGTTTCCTCCTTGTAAAACCCAACAGGGATGTAAGGAAGGCAGAGTGGGTCAGAGTCACTTCAGGCCATGCCAGCAGGTTCTGAGCTCCACCAGCCATTTTCTGGTGGGGTTAGAGGAGGCAAAAGCTCAGCTGAGTGTGGGCAGGGGAAAAGGAAAAACAGATGGTTCTTGGGGCATGCAAGAGCCTTTTTTTTTTTTTTCTCAAGGGCACAGCCTTTGAGCCTCCCAGACGGGTAATTCTTGTTTATACGCCCACAGAAAGTGATGGTCCTGGTTTTGGGCCTGTTGGTGTGCCTTCCCAGACACGATGTGTTTGTTTTGTAGGTGGATGTCAGGAGCTGCATCACTCTTCTATTTAAATATTTATTTTTAATTTAAAACCAGGACAAGTGTGAACGTGGGGAAGCTTGTTTGTAGGCAGGGATTCTGCTTTGGCTGGGCTGGAGGAGCTGATGGGCTCCCTCACTTCAGATGTCTGTGTTTGTCCCATCTGTGGTTGGAGTGATGGCATGTTCTGTCCCTGGCATCCTGCATGGATGGACTCCAGGGCTGGAGGAAAAGCAGCTTTTGGGGCTGCATCCTCCCCACACACCTGGATTTACAGCAGGACAGCCCTGGGAGGATGAGTGGGCACAGTCCAAGTCATGCCCTTGTTAATGTCACAAGAACCTGTCTGCAGACACCCTTGGCCCAGAGGTTGGAGCTGGGGCTGGGAGTGCAGAACTCTCTTGTTCCTGGTGTTTCACAGCATTGGTCAGAACAGAGAAGGAGCAGCACCACTCTATTGCCTGACAGTGGGGAGAAATAAACTTGGTTCCAAAAACCAGCACAGCTTTCTAGGCACGAGAAGTGGTGGCCATAGGACACCACAATTCCCCTTCCTTCTCTCTTTGTTATTTGGCCTTTTCAAGCTTTTGTGCAAGAGAGGCTGGATGGGAGGTAGGGGATCTGCTTTTCTTGGCTCTCCCAGGCTGAATGTTTATAATCTCTGATTTTCTTCCCGGCTTTCCAGAAAAACTCTCATTTTACTCTCTGATGGTCAAACATGTTGGACCTTGACTCCAACTCCACAGCTTGCAGGGGGACAGCATGATCTCCACTGTGAGGCTCTTTTCCCTTCCAGCTTGGGAGAGGGCACCTCCAGGCTCAGGTTGTTGCTGTCATATTGATCTTCACTACATCAGATCAAATAATTCCTGTTGCAGTTGTTGGGGTTGAGACCCCCCTTCCCACACCAGCTGCATGCATATGGTGTCTTATTTATTATTTATTAATATTTTTTTTTCTGTAGACCCTGAAATTCCTTTTATCTTTTTGAGGAAGTTAAAGCTTCTTTCTTGTTCCAGTTGAGAACTGTTCAAAAATAGACTCCCAGGTGGAATTGGTTCTTCTAAGGTAAATGTGTGTCAGTGTTACCAGGGTTATTCTGTGACAGGGTTTTCTATGCCATTGCTGAAGGTCTTAGTTAATTAGATGATTAGTCTGCTGGTCAAGTATCTATCTGCAAATAAAAAATAGCAGTTGAATGTAGCTGCCTAAAATACTGCTGCTGGAATCGGTCTGTGGCACAGAGCAGGAGGGCTTCTTATTTAATTAAAATCAGGAACATACTGTACTGTACTCTCCAAGGGTCAAGGAACAAAAGGGACGTACACATAATAAGTAGCAAACTGTCCTTTCAAACCCCTTGAGCTCAGCCCAGGGGAGCTGTGTTTAAAGGAACATTTTCAAGATAACACTCGTGATTTTTCTTCTGTCCTTTTTTCCCCCCTGTTTCTTCTCTCTCCATGCTGCTTTGTGGGCTATTGAAGCTGAAAGTATCCTGTGACTTAATTTTGTTCTTACCTGTTCTTACTCTTGGATTCACAATTGCCGTCAGGATTGCTTGGATGCCAAAAATCCACGTGTGGGTGCTCAGTGGCTGGGCTGGGCTTGCTGGGGTCCTTTCTCAGGAGCCTTTCCCTGCCTGCAGCCCCAGGAAAAGGCTGGATTGAACAAGGGGCTGAGCCACCATTCCAGTTGTGGGACTGGGAGTTACTGGGAGACCCTTCTGGGGAGGGCAAAGCACTGAGCTTTGTGGCCCTTCAGAGGAGGAGCATCTACATGGGTTTTTTTGAGTTGTTCTGTTTGCTTGAGAGTTGGCAGCAGGCTGATGATCTCTGCTCTTTGATTCTGCAGGACGTGGCCCTGTTGGAGTACCAGCATCATTCCAGGGATTTCGCTTCCCACCTCCCGCCAGGCTCCATCATGCAGCCGCAGCGCCGGAGGCCGTCCCTGCTCTCCGAGTTCCAGCCGGGCAATGAAAGGTACAGCCTGCCTGCCTGCACCCAGCAGGGCTTGGGGCTGGGAGCAGGAGAGCTGGGAGGGACCCACCTGGGCAGTGGGATGCTGCTTTTGGGTACTGACCACCAGTTTGGATTCCTTCTGCTAAGCAAGCGGCGCCTCTGCCTTCTGGTTCCTTACCTTTGACTGTCGTGCGTTGTAAAGAAGTCTTGAAAACAACAAACAACAAAAAAAACACCCCCTCGTTTCTGTGGAGCTTCACGTGGCTGTGACTGGTTGTGTTGGCTTTCTCAGCATAGGAAGTGAAGCCGTGTGGTTGGGTTTGGTCTGTGGCTCCCGAGGCTGCAGGAAGGAGTGAGAAGAGCTCATTTCCTCCCCCATCTCCGCTTCCTCTGCTGCTGCTCTTCCTCCCTGCTTTCATTGTTTTTGTTTCTCTTTCTGCATTCCCCTCACAACTTTCTCTGGGCTGCTTTTTTCCTCTCTGCTCCCTTCGTGCCTCTCTCCGTGTCCCTGTTTCCTGTCGTGGCCTCATGGGAGGCTGGCAGAGTTTTTAGGTGCAAGTCAGGCAAGTGCTGTGGCTGGGAATGCTGTACATGCTTTAACCACAGGAGCTGATTTGTTTGAAGGACCTCACTCTCACTCTCTGTTTCAATGCAAAACTCTGCTCTCTCTCATAGTTTCTCTTCTGCATTTGATGTTTATGGTTTGGGGAAAAAACTGGCCTGGAAGTGAAATAAGAGCCTTGCTGCAGTAGATACAGACAAGCCAATTCTTTAAATACTTATTCCTTAGGCTAAGCACAAAACCAGTGCAGAGTCAGAGATGAATCTCTTTCTCTAAAATCATCACTGTTAGGGAAGAGGAGTAAGAGCTCAGGGTGCTGGATGCATAATAAATACAGACAGCATCCTCTTTTTCTACTAGGTTGGGTTCAACTTGGTGCTCAGCAGAAACAAACCTGTGAGAATTTGGAGGCCAAAATTACCTTCCAAAGTTCATTTTGCATCTGGATGTGCCCTTCTGGGTTACTCTTGTGGCACCTGCACGTACAGAGGGTCATGGCACTTCTGATAACCCATAATTTATTGCAGCATGTTGCACTGCCTTGGCTCGCTTTGATTTCTCAGTGCTTTGATTTCTTAGCACAGAGTAACACGGTTAAGTTGGAATTGGGTCAGATTTAGCTAAATTTGGGGGAGATGGGTAAAGAGGACCCAGCAACATGCTCCTGCCTGTTTTTGTTTTTCACACTACTGATGGTTTGCAAAGTGGAGAAGCAGTTCTGCTCTCCAGTAATATGCTGTTTAAAAAAATGCATCTTGGTTTTTCTGTATCACTAAAAAAAAGCCCAACTGCAAACCTTGGTGTCTGCTGTACTACATGCCTGATCTGGTGTGGTCACCCAGGCATCTGCCTTGGCTTACAAATGTTTCAAAGATCCCAAACGGAATTTTTATGTTGGCAATCACATGAATGTGGGTAAATGTTAATAAAAGTTGTCAGGGGATGTTACACATCCACATGCTTACCATGGTACCTCATTTTCAACCTGAATGGTGATGTTTTGGCATGCTGTAAAAAGAAACTCTTTTAATAATTTACATTTAATCCCTTTTCCCCCTAACATCCAAAAAATAGTACTTTTGCAAAAATTATACTACATAGTAAAGCTACAAATACTGCTTCAGTTCACTTGACATCTTGTGCCAGAATGCTGGGACATAGACACATTGAAAATTTGTGGGGACATCTGGGGATGCAAAAAGGGGAGGATGTTCGAAGAAATTGTGAAGAAATTTTAAATCCAATGTAATCAGTTATTGAGGTGATTCAGATTGGGTACCATTGGGGCTAGGGAGACTTTAATCTGTTTTTCAAAGCCAGCTGCTGTTTCTCTGCATCTTTAAGCTCTACACTTAAAAATCCATTCTCTGGGGGCTTTGCTGGTTCACCCTGGTGGTCTGAGGAGCTGCTGTAACACAGTTCCTGCTGTGTTGTAAGAGGAACCCTTTGGGTGGTGGTCACTGTCCTGAGGGTTCCAGGGCCAAGACCCTGCAGCAGGTTGGGTTGGTCATTGGTGCCCTCCCCAAAAAATAGCTGTGGCTCCTCCTGGTGCAGAGCAGAGGCTGGCTGAGGGAGGGTGGTGATGGCAGCCGTGGCTGCAGCTGAGCCCCCTTGGCAGGCTCAGAGCCTTGGCTTTGTTCCTGGGCTGGGATTGATGGTTTCGAGCAGAGGCAGCTGGCTCTCGGCATGAGGGGCTGGGAGGAGGGAGCCCAAGGCAAACAGCATCCCCAGCATGGCACAGGGGCGAGTGGAGGGAAGCACAGGGCTGTGCTGGGCCTAAAGGAAGCCCTTGCTGTGGTTCCCTGCCTGACAGCCCAGCTGGCACTCAGGGATGGTGGGCACGTGGCAATCCTCCCCTTGGAGCAGTGTCAGCAGAGGGGAGCCCTTCCAATCCCCCGTTGCTCAGAGGAAGCAGCCTGTCTGCTCTTGGTTGTGGTTCCAGGATCTCTCTGCTCCTCAAGGATATCAGCTTGCAAGTCTGCTGCAGGTGGGATGTGGCAGGCTGGCAGTGCTGGGCACTGAGCCCTGGGAGCATCCCCAGGTGGACATCCCTGCCCTGCCATCACCACCGTGCCTTGCACTCATCCAGGGCACTGCCTGCAGCTGCCACAGGACCCCAGTTCCTCTGAGCCCACCTGCCTGGTGAGTGCTCTGTTTGCCTTCCTGTCCTGGAAACTGCAGGGATTCACTTTACTCCATGTGCTGCTTTTGGGGTGTTATCCCCTGTTTTGGCTTTACCTTCCCTTTGGACAGATCTCTAAAGCCTCTGCAGGTTGTCTTTACACGTGGTATTGGAGGCTTGACCCTGGGGATGCTCAAAATCCCACAGAAATCATTTGGGCTTGCTTGGATGGTCTTCCCAGAGCTGTGCACATTTTCAGTCTCTCCTGCTGCAGTTTTGCTGTAGGCACCAGGATGGTGGTTAGTTGTGATTCAGTGGAAAGGAAACAAGAGGTGAAGCACAATGGGCACAATGTGTTAAGGATGAATCAAGAGTTGTTGGTAAAAAGGTGTGGAGTGGTAACTTGCTGGAAGGAATGGAATGCTGAGATGGGCCTGCATTTTGGGGCTTCCTGAGCAAGAAGCTTGGTGGGAAGTTCCAGACTGCCCTTCTCCATGTTGTCATCACCCCTTGGTGGCTGGGCAAAGATTTGAACTCCCTGTGCAGCAATTCTGGCTGGAAGAAGGAAGGAAAACCTGAACCACTCTGAATCTCTTGCTGCAGGGAAAATTGGCTGTGCCTGTCTTTGCAGGGATGTGCTGCTTTCCATGATGGTTTTTTTGGTAGCAGGCTTTTTCTTGGAAGGATCTGCAGACTTCCCCTTAGCTTGTTCAGTTGTGCCAACTGGTCTGCAGGAGTGAAGAGAAGTATTTCAGGATCTGCTGTTGGTACAAGTCGTACCATGAATACTTGCAGTGGAATGTCCTGGCAAGGTGACAAGGATTAGGGCTTTTTTTCCTTCTTCTATATATATTTTGGTCCTCAGAAGAAGTGAGAAAAACTGGGTTGAGTGTTAAATGGCAGGTGCCAGAGGGTGAGGGATCTGAAAAATGAAGGAACTGGATTTTTCTAACTTTTCATATGTGTTAGGATTTTAGAGCAAGGTTCCATATTAATGCAGGAATGCCGGGGTGGATACTTCTCTCTGCTTCTCTGGCAGAAAATGTTGCTGTAAATAAATGGAATAAATGGTCTGTGTGTTAACACAGTGTATTCCACCTTTATCCAGAATGAGTCACTATTTTCATAGAAGATTATTTTCCCAGTTCAGGAGACCATGCTCCTCTTTCAGAGCCGTTCTGCTTAACAGGCACAAGGAGTCTGAAGAGCTTGCCCAGTGTGGATCTGCAGGGTGACATTTAGGATACATTAAACAGCTGCTGTGTTTCTGCAGCCATCTGAGGTAGCCATGTGCAGTGTGGCACATGGAGAGCAGGCTGCATCACTGTGCCTCTTGTTGGGATTAATCCTGCTGGCCCAGGAGCCCGGGGAGGGCCGGGAAGCTGGGGCAGTGTGTGTGGTGCTGGAAATCACACACAGCTCTCAGTCCTCATCTGTGCTGGGCCAAATGGCACCAGCTGCTCCCAAGGTAACAGCACGACCAATTTGGTTTTATTTATGGTTTTTAATTAAGTTTCCATTTTTAAAGGTGATCCTTTTCTCAGGAGTGAGCGGCGGTGCGGCTGAAATCCCCCCAGCCGTTTATCTGTGTCTCTCACGCTGGAAATGATGTACCAGGAGCTGCAGTTTTTTTCTTCCCCATAATTGAACACAGGAAAACAACATCTGGAGAGGGCAGATGCTGGTGTGGAGGCACTTGGGGACAAGCCTTACCTTGCAAGCTCTGGTGTGGGCTGCCTGGCATGTCCATGGATGGACATGGAGGATGGCCAAGGGCATGGGATGGCTCTGGAGCCATTGGTTCAGGATGTTCCAGCCACCCAGGACTGCCTAGAGGGCTTTACTGGCAGGCTGCAGTTTTGGATACCTGGAGAAAGCATGTGGGGGAGCTTGTGGAGAGAGACAAATATTCCTTCTCTTCCTCTTGAATGAGGCAGTGCTATTGTGTTAAAGCTTCTGCTGGTCCTGTCCATGAATAATTCAGGCTCTGTGTATGGGGATCTTCAGTATGCAAGTTTTAAATAAAGCATCTGCTCTTATCTAAATTGCAGTTGGATTGGAAGAAGATGGCTGAGGGGTTGTGCAGGGCAGCTGAGCCACTGCTCCCTGCCCTTGTGTGGGAATGCACAGCCCGAGCATCCCGAGGGTGCACGTGGGTGCTTGGTCAGAGTTCCTGAGGACCTGGGAGTCCTTCAGCTGGGCCACATGGCGAGCTGAGCATCCTGCTCCAGGCTGTCCCACACCTTTGCCTTGGGAAGACTCAGTCCTGCTGCTGGCAGACTTTGCTGAGGGCGTGGGAGCAGC
Source organism: Agelaius tricolor (assembly GCF_023055355.1). Taxonomy (NCBI): domain Eukaryota; kingdom Metazoa; phylum Chordata; class Aves; order Passeriformes; family Icteridae; genus Agelaius; species Agelaius tricolor. Next base: position 1,935,216 of record NW_027269280.1, read on the forward strand.
TCCATCTTCCCGCCCAGACATGCAGCTCTTCCCGTGGTTTATCTGCCTCCCCACCTACATGACAAAGGGAATATATCAGCTGGTCCTGGACATGTTTCTGTAGGTGCCTGGTGGCAGGTTTGGTCCAACAAAGCCTCCAGTTTCTCTCTTTAACAGGTCCCAATTTGCCCAGTCTCACACTCTGGCTCTCATTAGCTGTAAGGGGGTTGTTGAAACCTCTGACAAATCTTAGCATTGGCTATAAATAATTCACTTCAACACCAGTGGTTTTCTATATTACTGTTTCTCAAAAGCATTTCGTTGTCTGCCTGTACCTGTGGGGGTTGGATACTTTTTTTTAGAACTTTTTTTTGTGTAGACAATTTCCCACCAAACCATCTCAGCTGGAGGAAATAAACAGCCTCAGCCAGGCCATGGTTTGTCTTGGTTCTGGTTCCAGGAGAACACTGAGAATCAGTTTGCCAGGCTGGTTTTGTTGTTTGGCCCCTTGGTAAGGGAAAAATGGGAAGGTCAGAAGAGCCAGGGGAGGGCTGTGCTGCTCTGAGGAGCCAGACAGTGGATTACTGGGCAGGGAGAGTCTTTGGCCTCCTGAAAAGTTTGTGCTTGCCCATTTCCCAGTGATTTGGCTTCAGGAAAGTACAGGTAAGATCCATCATGGTAAGATCTCATCAGGACTGCTCTTACAAGTCTGAACCAAGGGCAGCTCAGGATATCTCATCTGATCCTCTCTCCCCAGCTCTCAGCTTAATGACTGGACTCAAAGATTTTAGATGTCTTTTCCAGCCTTAAGGATTCTTTGATTCCTTGATACCTATCTACCCAAAACCCTGTGTTTTCAGCCCATCTTGTACACTTGCTGGGGCGAGCTGCAGTTCCCTGCACTGCTGTAGGATTTTATCTGCTCCTGCCTTCCTTCCACCCTCTGAGAGTGTGCTGAGGGATCTGCCCCGGTGGATGAGTAAGGCAGCTCTGCAGCTGGGAGGGTTAGTAATAAACCAAAGGTCTCCTCTTGGGTTATCTTGGTCTTCTGGACCTGCAGCTACCCTGAGCAGAGATGTGTGGGGGTGGTTGGAAATTGGGCAAACCCTGGGCACCCAGCCTTGTGTGTCAGCACATCTCAGGCTGCTCTGCTTCTCTGAAGTGTTCAGTGTTTGTGGTGAAGGACTCAGGTGAAGATTAACCTGTCCCACTTCATAATTAATGCTGGCATTTGCTTTGCTTCGTTTAATTATGCACAACTCACATGCAATTAAAAACACTCTTTCCCTTCAGCAAAGTAGGAATCCCTGGAATAAACCAGATGGATGGGAGATAGTTGGAAAATGCAGCAAACCCCAAACTCGGTGTAACAGGAGGGTTTTTCAGGCAGAGTTGTTTTTTGCACTGACAGCAGCGTCGGTGCTGTATAAAAGCCTGTTGTAAAGAGCTTGCTGCAGGTGTGGATGTGAGGAGTGAAAGGTGTGAAGGCTTCAAGCAAAAGCATTTGTGTTTGCAGCCAGGACAGGCTGAGCGGGTTGTGTTGGGCAAAGTAATCTCGGGAGCGGCTGGAAATTCCAGTGGATAAAGTTAATAGCTGTTCCAGTGGATGTGGAAATGGAAATAAAATAGCACCTTATAACATTGCAGCTGCTTTCCCTGGCGTGGCCCCTGCCTTGCTGTGAGTAACTGCCTTTGTGAAGCTCAGTGGTGCTCTTATCTTCTGAATCCTTGGGGTTTTTTCTGAGTGCAGCAGTTGTGTCGAGTTCCTGACAACTGCAGAGGTCTTGGAGCCCTCCACTGTCAATTAGCAGCTTCTTGGAAATATGGCCTTAAAAAGGGGAAGAAAGGAAAATAAATACATCTGATTTTTAATTGCCTCAGTAGAGCAGGGCCTTGGGTGTTGGAATATTTTAGCACCTGCCCAGCTCAACAGTTGCTTATTGTTCGTGGGTTTTACAGCAGAGCCTGAAATGCTGGCATGCAGCTGTGGGCAGGCAGGGACTGCATGAAGGGCTGGGACCAGGAAACCTGAGAGGTGCCAGGAGAGATTTCTGGGCTTGCTGAGAGAAGCTAAGGATCCTTCAGCATGGAAGTGTTTGCAGGTGAAGCGAGCTGTGCTTCAGTGCCAGATTTCAGGGCTGTTCAGCTCTGCAGGGTTTGCTGTGTGAGCTCTACATTCTGTCTGGGATGTTGGAGCACCAAAGGCAGTGCTGGAGCCTCCCCATCCTCCTGTCCCCTTTTTGCTGGGCAGGAGGAAGAGGATGAGGCAGATTCTGTTTGTGTGTTGGCAGCAAAGCTGCTGCCTGATCCCAACCCCAAACCCACAGCAGCAGAGCTTGGCATGCATGTGCTTTGTGCCTGCTGTTGATGTTTAATTAAAAAATAACCCTCCCAGTTTTATCTTGATTCCCTGGGGCTGGGTTAAGGTGGCCATGCTGCTCCAGGGGAGGGCACAGGGCAGTGCTCAGGGTGGCAGCTCTGAGACTGTGGATTTCTACAAAATCCTCTCCCTGGATGTGAGCCAGAGCCATTACAGCTGCTGGCTTCAGGGCACTCTGGATCCTTCCCTTTGTGCCATCTTCCCTGAGATTTTTAATGGCAGCAGTTGCAGCTTGTGGGTGGGGGGCAAACAAGGCATAAGACCTCCTGTCTCCTATGCTTGCTCTTTCTCCCTCCCTTCAAGCAGTTCCAGAGGCTGTTAAGTTTGTTAGTATCTGGTAACTGGGGAAGACACTTTACCACCTGCTCAGGAGAATTGCAACAATTATGTTTAAGGGGAAAAGAAAAAAACCATGTTTTTTCAGACGCTTTGAATCTCCTGTGCTTCATTTTGTTATTTTTAAAGGACACTTCTGCCTGAAGTGTTAAAAACACACCCTTGGAGCTGCTGCAGCAAAGCTAATCCTAGGGCATAGTAAAAGGTTTAATGTATTTTTGTAGGATCCCTTTACAATTCCCACAAGAGAATCCTGCTGAGGAACACAGAAGTACAAAAAAAGTTCAACATTTGTTTAAAAAAAAACCCCAAAACCAAGCCCACTCTCCAGGTATCACCAAGTGCATCATATTTAGCAGGTAAAAGGTGTTTGAGCTCGATGTGAGTCGTTGGTGCAGCTGCTATCACTGGATAATGTGCCCGTACAGCCTGCCAGCTCTGTGTCAGAGACGTGCAACTACATGTGCCTGGTTTCTTTCCTCCCCCATCCTGGAAAAATAAATCCCTGCTGTCTAGCCACAGAGGAGTAGGCATTTTTTCCCCAGCATATAATCCTTGGTATTCCTATAGAAGACACTAAATATAAACACTGAGGCAGGTACCTTTGACTAAGTAAGCCAAATGCGGCAGAAGGGGGCTCTGCCTGGTCTTGGAGGATTTATGGGGTAGATTTGAGGACTTGCCAAGCTTTGCCTTTTTCTGACCAGCCCAGCTGTGTGTCAGGGCTCAGACCTGCAGCCTTACTCGCTTTATCCTGGTGTAGGGACAGCCACCCACTGCACTGGTGGCACAGGAGGGGTGATAGTGGGGCTTTCCAGGTGGCACAGCAGCGGTGCTGGGGATAGCAGGGTGGCCCCTTGGCCTTGGAGGGGGCTGGTGCTCCTGCTCCAGCACATGCACCATGCCCAGCAGCCAGCTCTGGGGCTGTGCCTGTGGGTCTGCAGGGACCCGAGATGTTGGAGTGCAGGGCCAGCTGGCCTCCCCACATGGATCCTTCTGGAAAACTGAGCCCTGTCCTCCTCGAACGGTTTGCAGTCGTGGAGCAGGGGAGAGCAGAGGAGGTTTCTTGTCTAAAGGCTGCTTTCCCTTTGTCCCCAGATCTCAGGAGCTGCACCTGAGAGCCGAGGGCCATTCCTATCTCTCTGACCTGACCAAGCCATCGGACTTGGAGTTCATGGAGAGCAAGAGGCCCCGCCTGGAGCTGCTGCAGGAGCCGCTGCTGCGGCACTCGCCTCTCCTCAGCCAGGGCCAGCAGGGCACCGAGGACCTCTCCAAGGTAAGGGGCTGGGACCTGTGCTGCCTGTGGGGCCTGCGTTTTGGGCTTGTGCAGAGCTGCCTTTGAGGCTCTGAGCTGCTGCTGAGTTCAGTGCAGATCACGATTCCCAATGCGTCCAGCAGTGCTTGGAGGTACTGGATGCTTTTCCCTGAGGTGGGGTGAGCGTGCAGCTACATGTGGTTGGTTCCTTTCCTCCCCCATCCTGGGAAAATAAATCCCTGCTGTCTAGCCATGGAGGAGCAGGCAGTGGAACTGCTGAGCTCAGTGCAGATCGTGGTTCCCAATGCATTGAGCAGTGCTTGGAGGTACTGAATGGTTTTCCCTGAGGTGGGATGAGCATTGTGGGGGGATGGAAGCATATCAGCTTTCCCCATGACTGTTACAGTGATGGGCTCTTTTCACTGGGCTATTAGATGCACCAGAACAATTTGGAAGTTCCTGTAGGCTGAATTAAGGATGGTCATGTCTGGCTTTTCTGGATATGCTGCCTTGATTTGATTTTTACTTGATGCTTCTCATTTATCACATCTCTTTATTTAATATTGGTGTTTGAAGGGCTGGAATCGGTTTCTGGTGGTTCTTTAATATAATCTTCCCCAGGAAAGCCTCTCTTGTCCCAGTCTCATTTAACAAAGCAAATCGTTTACTTACAATTGTCCCCTCTGTGCATGGAATAAATGTTGCAAGGAGAAATCCCCTGCTTGTGTGCCTGTTTGGATTTACTTTCATCTTCTCTTGGGGTAAATTGTATTTGATTTTACCTCCAGTGTGGACGTGCTCCTGGTTGGCAGGAAAGCCTTGCTGGATCAGTGTGTTGGGGGCTCTGATGCTTGGTGCAGCTCTGCAGGCTGGGCTTGGGGGCTGCCCAAGCCCTCAGTGAAGGGAAGGGAAGGGAAGTCACATTCATAGCCAGGAAGATGGGGATGGTTTGCTGTATCCCTGTGGGAGCTGATTGAAAGAACACACAGACAAGAAAGCTCTTCCTTGGGAATGCTGGGATATCCAGATACTTTTTTATCCATGCAATACTGGTGGACTTTACTTGAGATCCCTCTGACCTCTCTTTAATGAGAAGATGTTTAACTTTGGAGTAGTTCAGATGCCAAGGGGGGCCTGAAGGCTCTGAAGCATCCTCAGGGGATGTTGTTTGGGTGGCTGATGCCACTGTTGTCCCCAAAACAAAAAATAGCCCTCTCCAAAGACACGAGAAAACCAGGTTGACTTTTCTGTCTTCACATTATTCCCACCAGCAGTTTTGTTCTGCCTCTCACCAGAAAACCATGGTTTGTCTCAGCTATTTGTTTCTAATAGGCAGAGCTGCTCTTGAGGAATTAGTTCATCAGCTCAGGGGCTGCATTTGCTTCTCAGTCTGTGGTATGTTTCCAAGAAGCACATGCATTTTATGGGACTTAAAACATTGGTTGGTGAAAGAGAGAGAGAGCTGAGATGCAATTCAGCAAGACAAGATTATGCTTTTAGTGGAGCCATTTGTACTTTTAGAGTCTGGAAGGAAGAAGAAAATGTGGTGTCCTTGACTGGTGAGAGCCTGAGTGGAGCTGGGATTAGGTACTCTAAACTAGCAGGAGCTGCTTCCAGAGTGGATTTGATAGAGCTCACTGCAAGACTGGGTGATCTCAGTGCTGTTCAAGTGGCTGGGAGCAGAAGGCAGGTCTGGGACACAGGATGTATCAGCCTTTGCAGCTGGGAAATGGGGTTAATAGCAGTTCTTTGGTGTTAGTCCTGAGCAGTTGTCCTCAGACTAGTCTATAAACTGCTGGTGGACATTAAGGTGGTGGAAAAGCTCCTGAAGCCAGTGTGTGCATTGCTCTGAGCCTCAGCATGCTGGAGGAGCTGCTCTGGCTGTGGGTCCAGGGGAAATGCAGAGAGCTGAGGCTGCCCTTTGGGCACAGCTCTGGGCTGTGGACACAGGGAGAGCCCTTCCTACACCCACACCAAGCCAGCCACAGCTGAGCTCAGCACCTAGGACAGATGATAAGGACCTTGCTGAGAGTCTCTGTGCTGAGGGAGCAGTGGCACACACATGGTGGCAGGACGGGTGTCCCAGTGACCAGAGCTGGAGAGAGATATTTGCTGTTCTGTCTGTGCTGCTGACTCAGTGTCTGATGAAGTCACTCAATACTTTATCTAGGGCAGCTCTGGCAGCTGGGTGAGCTCTTTGGGTGAGATGCACCACGTGAGGCCACTATTGCTAAACACTGCTGCTTGTTTAGGCAGAGGATCCCAGGAGTTGTTCCCTTACCCGTTACCCCATTCCTCATTGTTGCAGTCACTGCCTGGGGAGGAGCTCCATTTACTCACTGGGGTAATAGTGCTAGGACTGGTCTTCATGGTGATTTTGCAGACTGAGCTCGTTTCTGCACAGTAAGAGCTCCACAAAGCCCTCAATAAAAAGGGCAGGGGTTTGGTTACACGCTCTGGGCGCCAGCCTGGCTGTCCCAGGGGATGTGGATGTAATGGAAGTTGCTCTCAGGCAGTGGATACCTCTTGGTTTCTCCTGGTTTCAGAGCAGCCCTTGAACCGGGATGCAGAATCTGGTCTGTGATGGGATATAATTTTAGCACATCCCTGATAACCACTGATAACTGGATTTACCAACCTTCAGCCCAGGGGAGAGAAGTCAGTACTGTTCCTGCACATTCCCAGGGCCTTTCTTTAGAGCCATAATCCGTGCTCTGAACGCAGACAGAACAATTGGTGGGGCAACTGCTGGTAACAGGCTTCAGAGTTTTTCCTCCCCTGAAGAGAAATGGATTTCTCATGTCCTTTGTTCCTCATCTACCTCACCCAAACAGGAGGAGAGCTGGGCCCCTTAAGCCCCGTTCAGTATCACTGCAGCCTCACTCCAGGCAAGGCTGTAAGGAGAAGCTCTTGGATCAGTGCATTTTCCCTGCAGAAAACAGACACACTTTTGGGCAGTGTGCCTTTCGAAAGCAGCAGCTTTCAGCTAAATCTCACTTGGACAAGTAAAAGATATTACCTTTCCTTATGAACCTCACACTGCTCATATTCTCAAACACTGGTGTTTCTTTTCAAGCTGGAGGCAGAAAGTTGTTTTCTTGCCTGCTTTACCCCACTTCAGCATCTTTTTCCCTGCTGTTGTGCATTATGTTGTGTGTTATGCTGTGGTCCTGGGCTCCTGCTGCTGGATAGCCTGGAGGGCTCTGGGGAGAAATGAAACCTCCCTGTGCCCTCTGTGCCACCTGGGGCTGATGCTTTTCCCCAGGAAGGTGCTCCCTTTATCTGGCTGACAGGAACCAGAACAGCTAAAGCAGGGCTGTTTTTTCAGTCACTGCAAGCCTGGATGTGGGATTCACTGGGAAAGCTGCTATGATGTGGCCTTGCCAGGTGCTTTCTTGGCAGAGAAGCAGGAGCTGGTTCCCAGGACCCTTGGTGGCTTCTGCTTTCTTTCCAGTAAAGTCATGGACCTCCCTGAGGTGACAGCAGACAGCCCCAGAGCAGGCCAGTGGTGATGAGCACAATCCCTGTCCCTGCCCACACGTGCTGCCTGTGGTCCTGCCTCACAGGCATGGTGGTGAGCATGGCACATCTGGTCAATCGGTGCCTGCTCTCCCCTCTCCAGAGCTGGAGCTTCATCCTGCCTCTCCCCTGCCATCTCTTCTTATTCCTCTTGTGCTTTCACTGTTCTTCTTCCCATTTTTAAGGCTGCTCTCCCACCACGTACGTGGTTTGCTGCTCCTTCCTATAGGATGTGAGTCAGTTGTGATCTGCATTTATTCCCCTTGCAAGGGCTGGCTGGCTGCACTTATGAGTGGCCTATTGCTCCAGCAGGAATTCACTGACAGGGAGCCATGTAATCCCACGGGAATGGGGCTGGGTGGAGGCTTAGGAAACCTGAACCTTGCTGCCATCTGCCCTGGCAGCCTGCTGGTCACTGGGTAAGTCTCTTCCCCTTTCTCTGTCTCAGATTTCCCCATCTGTACAGGGACAATGCCACTTCCCTCTTTTGTAAAATAATTAACAACTGTGGATGGAAAAAGGCAATTAAGAAGCCATGTGTCGTTAAGAGTCGGACTCTACATTGTGCAGAGGTTTTAATTTCTTCCCTTTCTGCATGAGCATTTTTGTTTTGTTACGGACTGAAAAATGGTATAAGAAAAGTATGTGTGTGGGGGGGTAGTCTTGGAAAAGACAGAGCTAAGGTCAGGAAATAGGTATGGCAAAAGGGAAATTAGGGCAGAGGGTATTTTGCTTTCATGCATATCAATGCAGCTTTAAAAGCAATTAATTGAAAAAGGAGGAATTAACACATTTGAAATACCTTTTTAATGATGCATTGAAGCCAGTAGCGTACATGCCAAATTTCACACTGGCTGCCCATTCCAGAGCCCAATTTACAATGAACTCCTGGAAGACAGGCTGTGGGATGGAAAAGGCTCTTGGCCAGCCTGCTAACTCCTGCCCTGGCCACAGGCTGGCAGGGCACCAAGGACAGCAGAAAAGCCTTTCTGGAGCTCGGCTTCCTCCTCCTTCCCTGCCCGGAGCCTCGGCACCGCTGGTCCCTGGAAGCTGCTCCATCCCTTGCAAATGCACCAGGGCAGAGGAGCAGCAGCAGGCTCAGGTCTCTGGCAGCAGGGTTCGGAGGAGCAGTGCCACAGCTGCCAGCACAGATAGCTGGGCTGGCTGGTAAATCACCAGTTGCGTTTCTGCTCCGTGCCTTTGTTATGGGAACATCGATCTGTTGCTGGGATTAACCTCTCAGAGTTTCCAGTGGGTTGGTCTCGCAGTTATTAATGAAACTGGCTGGAACTTGTGTTGACCTTGGCAGAGGCCCCAGTTGGCTTGGAGGTAACTGGCAAAAGCATAATCTCTGATTGAGTAATGCCGGGCTGGGGGAAGGGAGCGGAGGGGGCGGACGCAGCCCTGCTTTGAACCGGGGGAGCCGCTGCTGCTCCGACGGGATGCGTGGGAGTGAGTGCAGGGCTCAGCACGGCGCTCGCCCGCCGGGGGAATCGGCAGGCACAGCTCGGTTCCGGCACCCCAGGCTCCCTGCTGGAGGAAACAGCCCGGAATTCCAGCGCCTCCCCGCGTGATTTATTGCCGTGGAACAATAGCGCACAGGGGCTGGAGAATGGAACAAGCTGCAAGCGTCAGCCGTCCCTGGGTGTGTGTCCTGCCATAGCCTCTGAGATTGCAGCAGGGATCACTCTGGGCTCTCCCTTCCCCACGGGAGGTTGTTTCTCACTGGAGCAAAAGAGCTCTGGGTTTGTTTCTTGGGCTTTTGCGGAATGTCTGAGGGCAGGGATCGGGAGACAGCGCGGCTCTGGTTTCCCCAGCCCTGCATCTCTGCTGGGAGAGGGGGAGATGCTGCCTTGGCCAGCTGTGCCCACATCTGGTGGGGAGGGGCTGGCTGCCCTGCAGGATGCCCAGGCAGAGGGATCCTGTGGAGATGTGGTAGCACCAATGCACAGGGAACAGACACACCAATGCTGCCAGCACCCTCTTATCCATCCCAGCTCCATCCAGCTCCATCCCAGTTATCCAGAACCCAAGTGGGATGCAGAGACCTGTACCGGTGCCTGGCTTGACCAGCCCTGTGGGAAATGAAATTCCTCAAACACTCTGCCATGAAAAGAATTTCTTGTCCTGGGGGCTGTGGGGTTCTCCACAGGCTGTGTGGCCTCCCCACCACTTCTTGGAGGAGTGGACTTCTGCAGAAGTAGCTCTAACCTCAGATCTGAGCAGTGAAATGAAACAATTCTAGCGGGTACAAACACACCTACGTCTTTCCTGCTTTTGTCCTCCTTCCCCTGCAGAGCACAGCAGTTCTTGTTAACTCTCCTTGCAGCTGGGCTCTCCCTCTGAAGCTGAGCCAGGGGGACTGGGTGTCCATCAGGAGTGAGTGGTGTGGGGTTGTGGAGCCCAGCAGCTCGAGTGGAGCTGGGCTTGTGGAGTCAGGAGGATCCTCCTGTGACGTGTTTGACACCCACCCATCTGCCATGTGCTTGCTCACACTGTCAACTTGTGCCTGATAAAAATCTGGTTGCAAAAAAAAAAAAACCTATTTGGTGGGGTGGGGAATTTACGTTAGGGGAGCAATGATTCAAAGCTATTTCTGGGAAGATGAGGGACGTGTTGGCATTCTCTGTCATTCCAAACATATTTAAAAGCTGAAATATTTGCGTTGTTCACGTTGCCACAGCCCAAACACTTCTGGCTGGATTTCCCCCCCTGCTTTCCTCCCTGCTCTGAAGATAATTTCCAAATTATGGGAGGATGGGATGAGTGTCAGTGTGTCAAGCCCTGCTCAGCTGCATGTGAACACACATTTTTGGGAGTGTGTGCCTGTGGTGTGCAAGCAGAGTGGCTCTCCTGGCAGGCCTGGCAGTCCATCCCATTGCCCACTGTGCCAGGATGGCTGCAGGGGGTGGTCAGCAGCCCGTGCCATGCACCGGTGTGGAAGCCAAGGGAACAGCCTGAGGAGTGTTGTATCTGGAATCTCTGTCCTCTGCATGGATTTGTGCTGGTTTCATTTGAGAAACAGATGCTTTTGGGCGTTGCATAGTCCTTGTGAGATGTTTGGCTCCTCCATCTGGACCTGGGCTGAGGGGCGAAGGAAAGGAGCACCATGATTCCATGATTGCCAGACCACTGGTTTTATTCCATTTCTCAGCTGAAGCTCCTGTGGCCAAATAACTGGACTGTGGTCTGAGAGACTCGGGTATGGCAGGAAAAGCCCTCAGTGGCTGCAGAGACATTCCAGAGGCAGGATGTAAAAACCTCTGACCCTTCCCTGAGCTGCCTGGCTCTCCCCTGCCCTGACTGCTGCAGCCTGCAGTGGCCACAGGCAGAAGGGCCAAGGCTCAGTGCAGCTGGAAAACCAACAGGAGAACTGATGGTGCCTCAAGCAGAGGTTGTTTCACACTTCTTCAGCTCGTTTGTGGTGATTGACATCCCAAACAACCTTTTAAATTGCCTTTCAAGCCACAGCGGTGGCGAAGGACGGTGTGATAAGGCTGGCTGCTTCTCAGGAACCTGCTTCATCATTTGCATAATTGGACTTTTCTGTTCCACTCAGTCAATATTACAAGGCTCGCACAGTGCCACATCTCACCTGATCTGCTGGAGGGAAAGAAAGTCCCCTGACTTTGTGTGCCTCACCCCTGTAATTGGAAGAAATATTTCTGGCTCTGTGCTTGCAGTAGGCAGTGTGCTGAGCTGGGTGTGCTGTGTGCATTCATGAGGACTTTTCTTCTCCATCTAGGAAGTGTTTGTACATGCTGTTTGCATCTATTTTATCTGATAGCAAGAATTCTAATGTGCCCTGGTTTGTCCTGGAGATGCAGGAGAGAGGAGAGCTAGTTTGCTATTTTGCCAGTCCTCAGGTGAGACTTAGGAAATAGTGTTGGTATGGCAGGAACTGATGTTGGTCTCCAGAGCATGAGGATAGGTGTGCCAGCCACCATTTTTGCCTGTGCTCAACTGGTTGTGTTCATGTGTGTTAAAAAGAACCCCTCTCCTGGAATGAAAGGGAAGAGTTTGGTCCTGATAGCAAGAAGGACATCCCAGCTGTTTTTTTTCCCCCTTGCAGTCTCTTCCTGATCTGTTTTCTTCTTTTCCCTCATTTTCTGGGTGGGGATGTGGGAGCTGCTAGGCAGGGAGCATTGCTCCAGCTCCCACCAGATCCAGGCACACTCTGGGATGGATTGTGTGGGATCTGTCCAGCTAGTGCAGGTGCCCAAGCGGCAGGAGGTTGTTACCAATTTGCAAGCACATACATCTTACAGATGATCTGCTCCTCCCTCCTTGTTCAGCATCCTGCATACCCTTCCTGCCCAAGGGTCTTCCTGGGAGCAACTTGGGTGATTTTTCCATGGACGTACAGCACTGAGCACATTTTTGGCACTGTGTACTCCTCCCTGGCTGGGCAGTGCAGCCCATCAGCAGTCCTGACTCACACAGTGAAAGCCAGTGAGTTGTGACACCCCTCAGACTGATTCTGGGTGCTGTGTTTTGAGGAGGGGAGAGCATTTCATGCTCCTACCTTCCTTCCCAGCATGGGTTGGAAGCTGAGGAGGAGATGCAACAGCAATCAATGGTGTTTGCCTGCCGCCGCTGGAGGGGATGGAGTGGGGGAGTGATTTCAGAGATGGATTTGGCAGAGATGAGGTGCTGCTCTTTGTGCCTGTGGTGATGGAGCTGTAATAACATATTGAACATGGCAACAGCCCTTGCTAAAGCTCTGTGACTTCACGTTCGTGCTTCGTGGAGCTTCATCTCCTAACAACACCCTCAGCATCCATAACAAGAGAGGAACTGCCGAGTGCCAAAGGGCCTAGTTAAAATCACTCGCTGAAAACCTCCTTTCTTTTTGGACCTAAACTTGCTTTTTAAGCAGAAAAGCTCCTTGGCCGTGTTTTAGGCAGAGCACACTGAGGGTTTTTTGGCTCCCCCGTGCTGCATGGGGGGGCTGGGGGGCGCTGGACGCTGCTGTGTGTCAGGAATGCTGGCTGCGTGCTCAGGGAGCAGAGAGGGGTTGTTTTAGGACAAGCTGACAGGCCCTTGGCTTGTTCTGCCGCTCTCGAAAAATGTAATTGTAATTCTTGGCACCTTTTTCCAGGAGGATAAGGAGCGAGAGCACAGTGGAGCCTGTTCCTCTGTCCTTGGAAATGGGCTTTTACCCAGCAGCAGAGCTGGCTCGTGTGCTCTGTCCTACCCCGGGTTTGGTGGAGCAAAAGTAGGAATTAGTGGGATGAAATGACCTGAATGTGGGATGAAATGACCTGAGCCACCTCCTCGCAGTCCTGACCTCTGTCTGGTTGCTCTTTGGTCATCTCAGTGCTCTGACAGAGCATTTTCTGCAGGTGCCAGTGTTGTGCCCAGGTTCTGCTTGCCTTCATCTGGCCTTAGTCCTGCGCCTGGGAGGAGGAAGCACTGTCCTCTGGCAGTGCCAAGCAGGAGAGGAGGACATGGGCAGTGCTTGTGGTGTTTCCCAGTCCTCTGCTGCGTGCTGAGGGATTCTCCCAGGGCTGCAGAGCCATCCTGCTCCAGCACATGCCCACAGTGGGTTTCTCTGCTGCCACAGCACTGCATCCCCTCCTCTGCCTGCACAGTAATGCTTCCCAGGCTTGACTCTGGTCACTGCCCCAACAGGGGCTGATTTCTCTCCTCCTGTGCTGTTCCCTGAGGAGCAGCAGTGATCCTTTCTGCCTTCTGATCTCCACTTTGGATGCTGCTGTTCCCATGACTGCTTAAAAAAGAGCCATTGCCTCGTGCAGATCAAGCTGTCCCACGTGGTTACGTGACCAAACCAAGCACAGGCTTTTATTTCAAGCTGGTTTCCAGGTCTGTGTTATTTTATTTCATGCCAGCCATCTCAGGTATGATGTAGAACAGATTGCCCCCAGCAGCTAATGTGTTTCTGCCTCGGCAGCAGACAGAGTGGCAGATGTAAACACAGGAACATTGCAGGCTTTCAAACACTAAAAACTCCCAAAGAATAGGCAGGTATGTGTATATAAATATATACAGTGCATTCTATGAAAGGCTTTCAATATATTTGGAGAGAGATTTGTAAATTTGTGAAATCACGTGTGTATATTTTCTGTAGGTTTTTAGGTAAATGAAAAGCCTACTTTTTTATATATCTATATATTTATGTATGCTGCCTCCTATTCTTGTAAGCTGTTTTTTCAAAGGCTTCTTCTAGCCTTGTTCAGTGATTCTGCCTTCAGCTGCCACAAGGAGAAAGACTCCCAGTCTCGAGCAAAGCTAAATATTGATTTGAGTCAATCTGGGTGCACTTGGAGACATCACTAGTGTTCATGAATGCAGCATAATCGCTGATTGGAGTGGGGAAATTTCATCATAAAGGCCCCAAAAGGGAGGTTTATTATTGCTTTCTTCCAAATGCCTGAATTTTATTAGCTTCAGTCATTCTTGGCAGGGCAGTGGAATGGGATTTTATAGTTAGCAAAGGAAAAGTAAACACAGTAATCATTTCACAGCCCTGTGCCTGCCAAACCAAGATGGAAATTCCAGCCTTGGTGGGAAGCTGCTGCTTTGCTAACAGATAATAACAAATTCACTGTGGGCTTATTCTTGCTATGGGAGCTGAGATGTTCAGGTTTCTGTGTAATTCCCTGGTCTGGGGAAGCAGAGGTGCTTCAGGGTTTGCTGCAGGAACAGGCTGGGAGAGGTTTGTGGTTGGAGCAGCTCCCACAGCCATTCACAGGTAGAAGTGGTGTTTCTGCTCTGAGCCTTTGGGAACTGCTCTGTCCCGTGCTCTTGTGCTATTTGGTTTTTCCATGGTCAGTCTTGCTCTGATGGCAGAGCTGAGTGATGCTGAAGGTGTGGCACATTTGAGACACCCTGATGCTCCCAACCCTGAGCCCATCTCTGCTGCTGAATGGGGGCTGGGTTATTATGGCATAAAAATCTCCACATAAACCCAAAACGCTCATGTTAAGGTTTATATTGTGTGTTTTCCTGGGCTTGTTGAGGTGCAGGGCTTGGCTGCCAGCTGAGATCTGGAGCAGCAGATCCTGCTGTGTTTCCTCCCACCATCCTGCCCCATGGGCTGGGGATGGCTGGCACTGCAGGATGCCACCTCCTGATGGAAAACCAGGCAGAGCAGCAAAGGAAATGCCTCCTCAAGCAAAATGCTCCTCAAACAAGTGGCCAGTGTCGAGGCAGCCCCTTCCACGTGTCTGCACAATTATTAGGACAATGAAGCATTGAGCTCTGATGGAGGGTGCAGCTGACAGTGTGTGCACCACCCGTGCTCCTGTCAGCACCCAGCCTGCCGGGGTGCTGGGGCTGTGTCCCACATCCCTGCCTCTGTGTGTCCCAGAGCTGCTTGTGGGATGTTTGGGATGTTTGGATGTGCTCTGTGCAGCCTTGAGGGAGTCCTCAGGCAGTGGAGAGGCAGCAGAGCTGTTGTCCCCACTGTGTCCCTCATGGTTTTTACAGCTGAGAGGGATTTGATGTCCTGCTGCAAACACCTGAGAGCACAGCCAGCGTTGGTGGCCCTGGGGACACTGGAGTGAGGCTCTGACATGCAGCTGGCAGGCACAGCTCTCTGGGTTCCGTTGGAGCAGTTACTTCAGTTTGGGGAGGTGACACAGTTGGAGTGGGAGTTGCTGGGGCTGGACATCATCCAGGACATCATCCTGGGACTCACCGTCCTGTGCCGTGAGTCTTGGGAGACTTGGGGAAGCCTGGCTTGGTGCAATGGCTCTTGCATGCAAGAGGAGGTCTGGGTTGTCCCTCAGCTGCTGCTCAAACCATTTTAGATCTTGTTTGCATTTCCTTTTCACATCAGTCAGTCTCCTCCTTGGTAGGCAGCTCAGTCTCTGGGATTTGGGGAAAATAATTTTGGGTGGTGGTTGTGAGAGAGGGAGTGTGAGCTGCCTTTAAGTGTATCTCACTTGCAGCAGTAGTGGTTAAACAGAGCTGTCTTCAATCAAACCCTCTAAATTTGATTCCCCTTCAAGCCAACTTCCCAATATTGATGTTGTGTGCCATCCTGATTAACTCCCAGGCAAACCCTGCTTCCCAGGGCTGCCCTGTGTGGATCCCGCTGGGATGTGTGTGCCTGAGGAGTCCCTGCTCCTGCTCGGCCTCCTGCCTCCTCCCTGGCAATAGGAGGAAATTTAAATGTTTCTGAAGAGCAACATTTCCATTTCAAAAGCTGTTCGTTCAAGTGCGTCTGGAGTGGGATTTCTCTCCCCCACTCCTCTCTGAATGGGAGCTTTAGAAGTCTCATTTCCTCTGCTTGATAACACCAGGCTGAGAAGGGCTTTTGTCTTTTCATTTCCCCTCAATTTTTTATTTTTAAATCAGTGAGGTTTGGAGAAGCTGCCGTGGTGGATTTTCCCTCCTCCTCCCCCCATCTTTGCCCATGTGCTGGAGGATGCACCTGGCATTACCCAGTGAAGGAAGGAGCTGGAGCTTCCTGGGGCACAGCCCACCCTGTCAGTCCTCCTGGGAGCAGGGCAGGAGGAGGTTTGCTGTCCTGTCCGTGCTGTGGAGCTCCTGGGAACACAGCAGGAGGAGGTTTGCTGCCCTGTCTGTGCTGAGGAGCTCCTGGGAGCAGAGCAGGAGGAGGTTTGCTGTCCTGTCTGTGCTGAGGAGCTCCTGGGAGCACACCAGGAGGAGGTTTGCTGTCCTGTCCATGCTGTGGAGCTCCTGGGAACACAGCAGGAGGAGGTTTGCTGTCCTGTCTGTGCTGAGGAGCTCCTGGGAGCAGGGCAGGAGGAGGTTTGCTGTCCTGTCCATGCTGAGGAGCTCCTGGGAGCAGGGCAGGAGGAGGTTTGCTGTCCTGTCTGTGCTGAGGAGCTCCTGGGAGCAGGGCAGGAGGAGGTTTGCTGTCCTGTCCATGCTGTGGAGCTCCTGGCAGCACAGGAGGAGGTTTGCTGTCCTGTCCATGCTGAGGAGCTCCTGGGAGCAGAGCAGGAGGTTTGCTGTCCTGTCCATGCTGTGGAGCTCCTGGGAGCAGAGCAGGAGGAGGTTTGCTGTCCTGTCCATGCTGTGGAGCTCCTGGGAGCAGAGCAGGAGGAGGTTTGCTGCCCTGTCTGTGTTCTGGAGCTCCTGACAGCACAGGAGGAGGTTTGTGGTTGCCTGCCTGCTGTTTTGGCTGATGTAGCTTTTCCAGCTGGTGTGAAATTGTATTTTTTGATGGGATGTAGTGCCCAGCTCCCACTTGTACAGGACTGATGGGTGTGGATGTCACTGTCCCAGCAGTGCAGTGGCATTTGTGCTGTTCACTGGAGTATTGCATGGGTATAAAAAGGGAATTTTATTCTGCAGGAGCCATTTTTACAACACTTGAGCTTGCTCTTCACATGGCACCTAGGCCTGGAGGACTTTCTACCTGCTTGAGGAGCAGCTGGGATTTGGCAGGGACTATTCCAGCACCTTCTCTCATAGGGAACTTGCTTGCTGGGATTAACATGGACCTTGATGTTTCATCTCTGCGTGGTTGAAGTGCTGGGAAGACTCAGAACTTGCTTTACTGCATGTGGTAATTGAAAGAGGATGAGTGGTATTGAAAAACAAAAAAAAAAGAAAAAAAAAAAAGGGAGACTAAAGCTTTTAAAGGCATGGAGTGAGTGTTCATTCCCCTGAGGTTTGTTGGGGTGGGTGACAAGGTCCTTCCTGGGCTGCCAGAGGAGGTTTGGGGATTGTGCCTGCCTCCCTAAAGAAACTCCCTGAGCAGCAGGCACAAATAGAAATGCAGAAAGAGGCTCTGGTGGTGATTCAGAGATTGCTGTGAAAGCTGCCCAAAATGGGCTGACCCCAGGGAGTGCAGGGGAGGTTTGAGCCCCAGCAAGGAGGAGCCATGAGCTCCCCATTACCTTTAAAATGCTGTTCTGCAGCCGGGGGTGACCCCACTGCCTGGCTGAGTGCCAAATTGGGCAATTAAAAATTTCCTCCCCTGCCTTGGCACGTCATGCAATCACAGTTTGGTCCTTTTTAGGAGCTTTTAAACGTGAGCTCATGTGTGCAGTGTCAGCACGGGTGGCTGCTGGCTGAACAAATTACAGAAAGAGCATTAAAGCTGCAGATGGAGGAGTGGAAGGGTCTGGGTTTAACTTGTCCTCCCCTTGTCGGCTGGGAGCAGCAGGGCCCTGTGTTTGCTGTAGCTGCCCCTGTCTCTGATGGAGCCTGGGACAGGCTCTGCCTTGAGCTGAGGGGGTCACTGGCTGCACTGCTCCATCCTCTCATCTGCTGGGTGGCTCAGGCTCTCTGTACCTGCCCAAACCATGCATTTATTCACTGCTCTTCTGGGGCACTTGCTGTTGGCCTGGAATGCTCCACACGTGCCAGCATCTCTTCCATCCCAGCCTTTTCCTTCCCTTTGTGAAAGTGCAATACCTTTCCTGCAGCTTCCCAGAACCAGGACCTCACTCTGCTTGCCTGCTCAGTTCCAAGTCATTCCCCTAAGGCAAGCACCAAGATGAGATTTTTATTAATTTTTTTCCTTTGACTTGGACACTTATTCAGTGCTAACAAAAGGCAAATCGCTGGCAGAGAGTCTTACCAGATGTATCAACTGTACTGAAGATGCTCAAAGAAAAAGTTCCCAGAATCTTTTCTGAATGTTGCAGAAAGACATATTTTCTTGTAAACTTGTTCTTGGAAGTGACAGAGTTGTTTTGGCTGAGATTCCCTGTTTAGGAAAAAAAAAAAAAAGAAAGAAGAGTAGAAGTGCCTAAAGCCGATATTCAGCATGGAAAATTTCAGTCCAGACAGTTACTCTTTGAACAAACTCAAAGTCAGCTGAAAATCAGGGATGCAGAATAGGCCGTGTTGGGGAATCCTTAATGAGAGGTGGAGCAATTAGCTCCTCGTGGTAATGAGTAGATGGGTAGGTGAGAATTCATCACTCCTGTAAGTCAGTGGGGAGCGCTGGCATTCAGTGCAATTATTATCCACTAATGGGGGGGCGCAGGAAGGGAATGAGAGGCACAGCATCCATTTGTCGGGTAATGCCTTCGGCGGCGCTGGGAGTTTGCCTGAGTCAGGATTTCCGAATTTGCCCCGTTATTTCAGGCTGCCCCTGAGGGTGTTGGTTTGGTGGTGCTGCTGTGGAATTCTGCAGTGTGGGATCCAGAGGCAGCAGCTGCTCACTGAGCACCACGGAGCAGCTCTTGAGAGCATGAGCAAGTTTTGTAAAACCAGATACGAGGCTTTGGTTACTGCATTTGCTGAGGCTCTGGCTGGCAAGGTTTTACCACCCTCGTAAATCTGCCGGGGAGGGGAGGCAGGGAGGGAGGGGTCAGCATTTGGTCCTGGTTTTGCAATTAAATTGCTTCAAGCTGTTGAAACATTGGGGGAAGTTTTTTGACCTACTTTCGTGCAAGCTTTAGAAATTGTTGGGATGTTTTCTGCTCTGTCTGCGTGGAATTCAGCTGGGTTACGGAGGAAAGGAATTTCGTGGGCCTGCTCGTAAAGTCAGATCTATTTTAAAAAATAAATTAAATTTAAAAAGAAACAACAACCTGGCTTTGTCTTCAGACAGCTCCTTGGTCTCCAGCTCCATGAATTCCCATGAGAGCACATAGTGAGTGAGAGAGATCTCTGTTTTGCCCGTGCCATGGAGAGGGGGGATGGAGGAAGGAGGATGATGATGCCCTGGTCCCACACCTGGCATCCCTTGGGCTTGGCCTTGCAGGGGAACACCCAGGTGCTCCCCAGAGCACACTCAGGTCTCCATCCCATTCTGGCAGCCCAGCAGAATTTAAGAATTCAACTCCTTTGGAGGGCCAGGCTGCAGAAAGAGCCGTTAGCACAGCAGATGGCCAGGAACAAAAGAATTGCAGTAACTCGATGTACTTTTCACTGCTCAGACTCCCTGACTTTTTGTGCTCGTGCACCTCCCCAGGGAAAGGAGACATTAATTTTCAGCTCCATAACTTTTTCCCTCTGTCAGTGCTGTCATGCTGGGACTTAAGATATGTCAGAATATGTTGGACACTTTTCCAATTAAAAAACCAAATTCCTTTAGTCTGTATTTGGCTCACTTAGGAGTTTTATATGTGTGTTTTTTACCTAAAAACCTGACTGGGGCGTTGCTTTCCTGCTTGGTTCTCATCCCAGGGAGTGTGGGAAGCCCTGGGGGCTCAGAGTGTGATGCTGCTCATGCCTGGGCTCCTGGACAGGGAGGATGAGCTGCTGGCTCTGCAGCCCCACAGGGATGGGGCTTTGGGAGGGGTGTTGGCTGGGGCAGTGCTGGAATGTTCTCTGCTCAGTGCTGCCATGGGAGCCTCAGGTGGTGGAGCCATCCCCACAGGGAGATCCCCAGGTTCATGTGAGGTTTTTTTTGGGGGGGATTGATTTGAGCACAAATGGAGTGGCCCCAGCCTGTCCTCCCTGCTTTGGCAATCTCCTCCAGCCCGTGAGGACAGGAGATGTGTGAGTGGGCAGGAGTTGGAGATAACACCTCTTAATCCCTCCTGGTGCTGCAGCAGGAAATGCTGCTGCTGGCTGATAATTAGAAAGTGAACAGGCTGTGGAAGAGATGATGTTGGCATCCCTAAATCTCTGTCCTGGGCTTGGGGGAACATCACTAATGATCTGGATTAGGGAGGCAGAGAGAGACCTGGGCTCGGTGAGGATGATATGTAGGGCAAACACCGTGTGCTGAGATCCTGAGGCTCATCCAGGCAGGCAGCTCTGTTCTCCTGGGACACACTGCTGGGCTCTGGAGCTTTGGAAGCTCCACTGGGGGGTTCTGAAGAGGCAGCTGATGCAGCCAAGGGATCAGCAAGGTCAAAATGCACTTTGCAGTGAGATTTAGGTGCAGATGGAGCAGAGCTACCCATGTGCTGTCTCCTGAGGGTGGGAAGCAGCTGAGAAAATGACCCTGCAGGAAGGCTGGGCTGCATCCAGCTGTAGGTGCTGAGCTCAAGTGGGGCACAAATGTGTTTTTAAATCCCTCCACCTCACATGACTTCTCTGTGAGTATCTCAAGCTGGGTCAGTAATGCAAAATAAGCAGGTGGACATGGGCTGGGGCAGGTCCCAGTGTATCCTGGGACCACACTTGGGGTGTAATTTTTTTCCTGTGGGCCAGATGTTGGTGTGTCTGAAGGCAAGGACATCACATTTACCTGGAGACTTCTTGCTCTTCAAGGCCTCAGTAGGCAGTTGGCTTATCCTTTTCCTTCCTCTCTTTCTTGCATGTTTTTAAAGTCACCGCTTAATAGTGAATAGCAGGCTTGCTCCGTTAGCTGTGTTGGGAATTTTTATTCCTAAGCATGTAGAAGAAACCCACCCCAAAGTCTGGCCTTGCTCTTTGACAACCTCCTCAGTGATAATTGTTTTCTTCAGTGCCAGCACCTCCTCTTGCTGCAGGGAGGTTTGTGCAACCTCTGCCCCCCTCACACCCACCCTTGTTATCATATAAATCACAAAACAAGGCCAGGGATAAACAGGAGCTGCAGTAGCTGTTAGCCATGTGTAAAAACAAATCACATGGAAACAGTATAATTACTGAGAAAATATCAACTTGAGTAATGCAGTAATTGTTTTCTTCCCTCCAGCAGATTTATTCCACCTCTCCTGGCTCTTGCTGGTTGGGAAGTCTGTGACTTCACGTTAATAAGGAGAATTTCACATTTCACACTGCACTTGCTCAGGGTATGACACTGTCTAGAGCAAGGGAATATATTTTGAGGGTTTCTTGAGAGCTGTAGGAAGCAGAGCACTGGTTGAAAATCTCTGACCATTGGGGTCTTCCCCGTGCTCTGAGCAGACTCTGGTCTTTGCACACCTCTTTTCAAGCTACTTTTGTGATTTATAAGGGCTTCTTTATGCCTTGCATAAATCCATGAGCTTTGCTTTTTGGATGTCAGCACTGCACAGACGAGATTTTTTTGTTTTTTGCCTTTAGTTTTGGTTTTTCATTCTTTTTGCTGCTTGTCATTTTGTTGATTTCGAGAGGTGCTTGTGACATGACAGTGCCCAGTATGTGAGGACCAAGGACATTGCCTCTCTCTATTGCTGTAATCATCTCCTAATACCAGATGATGATGATGATGATAATGTTTGTGCTGTGACTTGCAGCTATTCTCTTACTCAGCTTTGCTGCTCTTTTGATTCAGATTCTGCAAGGTAAAAAGATAAAAATGTATCAGGACCCAGGTTCCCAAGGTGTTTTGTTCCAAGTAGGAGTTTACAGATACCCTGTCCTGCAGGTTGGCAGACAAGAGAAAGTATCATTTGTTTCATGTGCACAGTGAGGAGCCTTTCTCTCCTGCATTTTTGGCAGGTAGCTTCCTTTCCTTTAGAAAAACCTACCCACTGCCACTTCCCCTTCCTGTGCCTTAATCTGAACAAGATTTCATGAACAGCTAATTTATCTTTTGCTTCTTGTGGTTGTCCTGCTCCTCTTGACTTGACAAAAAACCAAAACCACAAAAAAAACCCAGTTGTGGAGAAGACAAAGCCTTCCCATGTCAGCAGACTGACCATTTTTGATGTCTAATGCTGGGAAAGTAAAACAAGATGGGATCTTCTCTTCAGGATTCTCCAGAAAGCTCTCATGTCCTTCTAGCTTCTCTTCTGAATGGATGCTAGATCCAACCAGCTTAGCCTTTGTGGTGCCTTTGTGCTCCTGGGGTGGATGGGCTGAGGCAGGACAGTGAGAGCACAGAGCAATGTTGGCTTTCTAAGGGCTGCAGTGATGAAGGTGGCAGAGTTGTGTGAGCTCCTTGCCCTGTTTGCCTCCCCCATCCCTCCCTCCCCTCCCAGCAGCTGCCCTGTGCTGCCTGCCCAGCCTGGCACTGGTTTAGGGTTACCAGTGGAGCCACTGCTCCTCTTCTCCCCCTCCAGGAAAAGAAATCCATCCACTCACTAAGCAAATGAATAGATAAACTTTTAATTAAGGCTCTGGGTGGCTGCCAAAGAGGAGTGTCCTGGGTCAGGGTAGGCTGGTGGTGTGCTGTGATCCCATCTGTGTGGCCAGTGGCTGTTAAACACCTGTCTCATCCCAGGTGTGCTCACCTGTGGTGGGCAGGCTCCTCCAGGCAGCTTGGATAGCAGAACTGTGCTGCTTTGCTGGGAGCTGCAGAGGGAAGGGTGAGGCAGGAGAGGCACTGTGGCTCTGGATGCTCTGCCATCCCTGAGGCACTGTGGCTGTGCATGCTCTGCCATACCTGAGGCACTGTGGCTGTGCATGCTCTGCCATACCTGAGGCACTGTGGCTGTGCATGCTCTGCCATACCTGAGGCACTGTGGCTGTGCATGCTCTGCCATAGCTGAGGCACTGTGGCTCTGGATGCTGTGCCATACCAGCCACTTGGGCTCAGCAAAGCTGTTGCACAGCTAGGGGCAAAGCTGGATGTTTCAGTGTCTTTTCCCTCAGCCCTGGGTCATTATTGCTGCTCCCTGTCATGGCCATGGAGGTTTTGCTGATCTCTCCAGTCTCTCTGACTTGAAGGGTCTTGTTGAGCTGAGAGCCTCTTCACCTGGAATTTGAAAAATGTCAGTTTGGTCTGTTTTTATCTTGACTCACCTCTCCCCTTTTTCTCCATATTTGGATGGATGTATTCAACATGCAACACTCACAGTATCCCCAGGGTTTGGGAAGAGATGGAGAAAGATAGCCATGAAGGAGCTAAGGAGCTAGGAGCCTTCTTTCCTCCCAAGGGCTGCCCTCATAGCCACTTCTCCTTCAGCATGGTTCATGCTGCTCTTGTCTCTGTGCCACAAGGAGGATGTGATTGTGGTGTCTCATTTTTGCCTTGAGAGAAGGTGTAGCCTTGAGCCCTCTGAAGGGACAGTGATGCTGGGAGCTCCTGAATATGGATGGTTTATTGATCCTGTAAGAACGTGAGCAGCACTCAAGGTTAGTGTGAGCCTCTGAGGCTTTGTCAGGAGGAAGAGCTGCTGTCGTGTCCCTGGGAGAATAACCTGGTTCTCTTTGGAACTGCTGGAGGTGGTGGAGCCCTGTGGTGATGTGATCTGACAGCTGGTACTCCCTCGTCTAGCAGGTTTTTTAGAGGGTTCTGTGCATCTCAGGAGGCTGGGAATGGGCCAGGGAGCTGTGGGAGGATGAGAGAAGGATCCAGAGTCTCCTGGGAGAGAGCTGATCTGGTTGTTTTACCCTTGCCAGGAGCGTGGCCTGCCTGGCAAGCTGGAGCCCGTGTCCCCCGTGAGCCCTGCCCACGGCGAGGCCGAGCTGGAGCTGCTGCCAGCCCGGCTCTCCAAGGAGGAGCTGATCCAGAACATGGACCGCGTGGACCGCGAGATCACCATGGTGGAGCAGCAGATCTCCAAGCTGAAGAAGAAGCAGGTAGGAGGCTGTGGTCTGGAGGGGAACATGTGTCCTCGCTTCTGCATGCTGCCACAGGCCCTGTCCTTGGCCCTGCGTGGCCACAGGAGGGGAAGTGGCAGTGCCAGCGCACAGGATCGTCTGTGTCCCTGCTGTGACACGGCTGGTGGCTGCTGTGCCTGCAGTCTGGGGCTGCTGGTCACACAATGCTTTGGAAACCCAGCTCGTAGCTCTTTGCATGTCAGAGAACCTAAAAGAGAGAAAAATGTGTCCTCAGTGCCTTGGCAGTGAATGTGCAAGTGGTGAAGAGCAGAGCTGGAAGCACAACCTGGCTTGTCCGAGTCATCTGGACAGCCCAGTGCAGCACAGAGTCCTTTATTTCTCCTTTCCAGCAATTGTGTCTCCCCAGTGCTGCTGTTGCTGCCAGTATTCAGTACTGGGCTGTTTAAACATTGCTCTAATGACCAAATGGCCCTTCCAGTGCATCCAGTCCCCTTCCTCTGGGGCTTGCCAGCTCTGCAGCCTTGAGCAGCAGCTGATCCAGCTTCAGTCAGGGCTGTGCTTGAGCAGGGATTTGAATCTGATCTTCCTAGCCTGCACAGGAGCCCTCCCCAGAAAAAGGATGGCCCACTCAGTGTTGGCCTGTACATAATTACCATAAACCCATTAAGAGATTAATATGACAAAACCTTCAGGGACATCTGCGAAAAAAAACACAGACTTAAAGGCTTTCACTTTTTAAAGCAAATCACCGCCTCTTCTTTTTCTGGCTGTTTTATTTTCTTTGCTTGGGATGAGTTTCTGAACTCCCTGATGGCTGCTAGTCCCAAACTGCCCAAGAGAAATGACCTTTCCCAAGGGGTTGTAGCTGCATTGGAATTTGGGAATGGAGCAGAACCTCTACTTGGGCTGTTTGTTGAAGCTCCTTAGAATGAACATGCACTTGCTCTTCCCCATCAGATCTGTATTTTCCCATCCCAAACACAGTTCCTTTCTGTCCTGCAAGACAAAGCAGGAATATTTTCATTTTGTTTTCAAACAGTACGGTTTAATTAATTAATGGACCCTTTTTTGGCATGTGTTGCTGCAGAGGTGTCTGAGCAGAAGCAGCTGTGCTAAGTGTGTGAGGCAGAGCCCTGTGTGCCAGCTCCATGGGGCCCAGAGGAACATCTGGAGCCATGGAAACCACAGAGGTTCCTCTTGCTGGTTTTGGGGTGAAGGCAGCCCTTTGTCTCTCCCACCTGGAGAGGACACCTGGCTGCTGGTCCATGTGTTGTACTCACATTTGAGGAAAGTGATGCCCACCACAGTAATTTCCTGCTCTGGAAAAAGGCTGTCCCAGTGGGCAGGGCAGGGCAGGTCCCTGTCATGGCAACTGGGAGGAGTGACAGCTCTGATGATCCACTGCCTGACTTCTCAGGGATGCTGAGGAGCTGCTGCTGGTGCTGACAGGAGCAGCATATGCTCCTCGCCCTTAAAATCAAACTGTCTTTCTGTGAGGAAATGGGGTTTTTATTGTTGGCAGCTCAGTTGCTTTATTTCTTCCCTAGGAACAAATTTTATGATTCTTCCTGCCCACAAAAAATGCTCTGTTAAATGGGGAAGAAGGTGAAAGTGGCTGTTGGCAGTAAAAGTGTCCCCTCCCTTCCTTTTATTCTATTTTTTTTTTTTTTAATTTTTGGCACATGGTGGCAGAGTTATATGGTAGCAAAACTGACCCCCCCCCACTATGGCCTCCTTCCCCATCCCAGTCCTCCAGCAGAGCTAGCACATCTGGGAAGAAGGGATTTTGGAGCAGGGGGTCCTGTCTGAGATGCTCCAGGAACGTTTTGTGCATCTGTGCATCTGAGCTGTCAGTGCAGGAGCACGAGTGAGGGAAAGCAGCGAGCCTGGAACAGAAACTGCTCCTGCAGGAGCGTCAGTGGAGCAGGGGAGAAATCACATGCAGCCAGAATATCCTAATGCCTTTCCCCTCTGTCTTTGGGAGGCCTTCTCAGGGTAATTAAACACACTTGTATGGAAAGGCTGTGCAAGGAAAAAAAAAAATAATAAAAATCCCAACCAACCACAATCCACCATCTCTCTCTTTCTGGTTGTTCCAAAAATGGCAGGGAAGGCTCTGCCTGGACTTTGCAAGAAGCAAAGCTGAGAAACCTTCCCCAAACCCTGCACACCCCTGGCAGGAGGCCACCTCCGTCAGCCTTCCCCCGCTCATTCATGCGCCATATGCGCTCAAATCTCTCCGAGTCCTCTCTCCCCCTCTTCCTGACGGGAAGGATAATCCTTATGCATTTATTCCTGGCAGCAGCACCGGGATCTGAAGGAGAAATAAACTGCTGGGCTGCTCTCTGCAGCGGCGCCTGAGCCTCCCTGGGCGCTGAGCTCAGCCAAGGGCTCTCCGGGAGTACAACACTCCCACCTGGTGATGGAGGTGGAGCTGCTGGCTGGAAGAGCTCCAGGCTTTCCCCTTCCATCGGGCTGAGTTTCCTCCGTGCTCTCTTTGAAGGTGGTTTTCAGAGCTGCCCTGTGGCTGGAATGCTCTGCTCTGCCCGGGCAGGTGAAGCATCCCAGCACCCGAGTGAGGGCAGACACCAACCTTCACCAGGCAGGTGTCTGCAGCATGGAGCTGGTACCTGCAGGGATGGGGCCTTCCTGAAGTATCACCCACCCTCCCACCAGTGCTGCAGCCTGCAGTGTCCCTCTGGAGCACATGGTCCAGCCAAAGGGTCTCTCCTGGAGGGGTCACCTCTTCCACTTGGGAATGGGTTGCCCTGTGGGTGCTGTGGCTAATGGTGGCACCTTGCATCCCTCTCCCTTTGGGGAGAGGAGGGAGGTCTTGGGCAGCCACTGCTGGGTGAGGGAGGCAGTGTGCAGCTGTCAGGACTCATCTCCCATCCCGCTCTCTCCCTGTAAAGGTCACAGTCCCAGCCTGGCTTTTGTGGCAGACCTTTAAGAAATCCATTTTGTCCCTGTCTGGGAACCCTGACCTATTTTGCTTTGCCATTTCCCACGGCTCCCAGGAGGAGCTGTGGAGGCTGCAGTCAGGTGTGCTGCCTCCAGCCCCTCCTCACATCCTCACCCCAGCATCTGGCCCTTTAACATCCATGCAGTGCTACACCACAGCAAGTAGGGTTGAATTCTCTACTGTATTTCAGCTATAATTAGATTTGTATTTTTTCTTCTAATGAGCTGTTTTTAATGAGCCTCCACTTAGTGGCAAACTTTCGTTTCCTGATAGGCCGTCAAACCCTCTCCTCTGAAATCCCTTGCTGCACACCCGACCACTTGGCAGAATTTTTGTGGGTTTCCAGAACGATGTAGCCAAGTTTTGGATGCTTTGACTTTTTTTTTTTTTTTTAACACAAATATTTTCCCCAAGAGAAGTAGATGTATCTGATCCTTTTTGCTGGCTTGTTCTTTGGAGTTTTTGGAGTTTATCACATGGGAAGTAGCATGTGTGATAGGGTGCCTTAGGAGGATACCAGGGAAGAGCTGGCAGGTCCTGGAAGTGCTGCTTCTGTGCCAAATACAGCTTTGCAGCCCATGGTTTCAGCAGTGGCTCCTCGGGGAGCTCTTGTCCCCTGTGCTGTGGTTTGGTGTGTCCCCTGTGCTGCCTGAGGTGTGGCCATGGTTGGGAGCAGCAGAGGGCTGTTCCTGTGCTTGGAGCCTTCAGAGTGCCACCGTGGTGTGGCTGCTTGCAGGCAGGAAGGGACAGATCCCTGCAGTGCTGGGAAGGGTTCATCCCCCTCCAGGCTGCAGATGGTTCAAGCTGGGCAGTTCCTGGCTGCTCTCACTGGTGACTGGAGTAACTCTAAAGCCATTGGTGATGCCAATTTTTGGGACACAGGCTGTCCTGCACTGCCAGAGCCTGCTCCCCACTCTGGCTGGCAGCAGCAGCCTTTTTGGCTGTATCTTGGTGTTCCCTATACTGCTGCTTCTCCCTCTATGGGGAGAGGTGTCTACCTGTGGGGAGGTGGTGTCCACAGCATGGGGAGCTTCATCCACTGAAACACAATTTTAGGAGTGTGAGTTTTCTCAGCCAATCCATTCGACCTGTCTGGGTGCTTAAGTGCTTTCTTGGGTTCATCCCAAGTGTATCCTCCTGCCCTGGTGTGCTAAAGGTGTCATCAGCAGGAGCAGAGGTGATGGGGAGGAAGAGATGCTCACCTGCTTCCCAGGCCACAGCCACCAGCGTCTCTGGGAAATCACTGCTGGGCTCTGGTGCAAGCCAAGTCCCAGCTGCATTTTCTTCCTAGTATGAGACTCGCTCGATTTTCCTCATGCTTCAGCAGGGGATGCTTTAGCTGCAGGGAAGAAACAACAGCAAAGATTTGGAGATTGAGAGCCTAGCAGGGAAAACACCCTCAGTGTTTTTGACAGGCGCTCCCTCTCCCGTGCCTGTGCTGCCCCGCAGCTGCCGCGCACGGCTGCGCTCTCCCTCCGCAGCTCTCCCTCCTCACAGGCTGGCCCCAGGAGGAGCCTGGAGCAATCTGGGATTTCCTCTTTCAGCTGAGCAGTTCCTCAAACTTATGGGAAGGGCTGGGATGTCTCCTCCCACCTCACGGGTTGCAGGTGGAATGTCAGGTTTAGCTGCTGACCAGGTGATATCGCAAAGCGCAGGGGTGGCTGGTGCACGAGTCATTTAATGGAGCACAGTCATCCCAAGGCATGTCCTCTGACCACTCCATTGGAAGGTGAAGCTGAGGGTGGAGAGCAGCCTTGCTCATCACCTCAGCCCTGGCTCCTCCACCTCTCCCTGCACGCAGCAGCAGCTCCAGAGGCAGGTAGCAGCAAGGAGCCGGGCTGGAGCTGTGGTTTCATTTAAGTGTTCCCAGTTAAAATCGTTATTTCTAGCCTCGGGCCCGTTCCAGGAGGCTCCTTTGAGGCAGGTCCTCATCCTCCATACCCCAAGCACGCCGAGCCACGAGCACAGGGCCGGTGCCTGGGGCAGGCAGCGCTGCGCCTGCGTGGCCGGGGCTGCTCTGAGCTCTCCTCCCTCTCCCCTGCCTCCCCAGCCCCTGGCTGGCTGGAACTCTCCTGCCATGGCGCTTTCTGCCTCGCTCAGGGCACCACAGAGAGTCTCGTGTGGACAGGGACGGCTGCGTTCCTTGCTGTGACTCACCCTCCTCCTCCCCCCTCTCCTTCCACAGCAACAGTTGGAGGAAGAAGCAGCCAAACCACCAGAGCCTGAAAAACCCATCTCTCCCCCTCCTATTGAGTCCAAACATCGCAGCTTGGTGCAGATCATCTACGACGAGAACAGGGTGAGTCTGGAGGTGGTGGAGGGACGAACGTGAGATTGTGCCATGTCACCGTGGCCAGGGATGGGGGAGGTTGGTGAGGATCAGGTAGGGGGTTTTCCTGGATGTTACCTTTGGGGTGGATGGATGGAGCCCTGTTAGGATGGTGTGGGAGTGGGATGGATGGAGCCCTGTCAGGATGGTGTCAGGATGGTGCAGATGAGCACTAATGTCTGCTGAAGAACCTGCCTGGGGGGGTTTCCTGTCATCAGCCTTAGAGATGCTTCAGACTCCTCTCTGTTAAACAGTTTGCTTCATCCTCTCCTTTGGGAGTGAACCAGCTTGAAAGCTGCCTCAAGGGGTGGGCTTTGACGTGGTGGGTGGGCTGCATGGATGGAGGGTGACATCTGTGCTGCTCTAATACTGACAGGCCAGCTGTGAGCTCTCCTGGCTGTCCCTAAGCCCCCCAGGCTGGAGCAGCAAGGATGTGGATGCAGCCATGGCTGGATTTGTGGATATTTGATGCTGTAAATAGCATTAGCAAAGGTCAGGCTGGCATCCCTGGCTCTGGATCTCTGCCTTGACCGCTCATTTATCAGCCCTTGCCTGTAGTAGCAGCCCGAGGAGGGATGAATTTTGCTGTGTGCATCGGAGCGATGCTCAGAAATTGGGCCCTTTGGTAGATAATCAAGCATATTCATTTTCATTTAGGTGTTGGATAAAAAGGATGATTTTGCATAAAAGGAAAACTACCAGTCGCTAATTATTTTGAATTGCGAGGCCTGCGATTTCACTGGGAGCTGCAGAAATCCAGGTGCCTGACTCCTAAAAAGAAAAAAAAAAATCGCCTACCCTGCGCTCCCAGGCAGTGCAATTTTCCTGGTTTTCCTTTTTCCATCTGCTGCTCTCCCTGAGCAGTAGGAAAGCCAGAGCTGGCACGGTCTGTTGTGTGAGTGGGTGAAGGCTGAGGTCGATGTGTTTGAAGCATTAGCAAGCACCAGCTGGTGATGGCTGCACAGCCCTGGGCTTTGGGGGCAGTGCCGAGTGTTCTCAAAGCCATTCTCACCACCAAGGGCCCTCTCTGGGGGTCCTGGGCTCGATGGCTTGTGCCTCCTGTGCAAGGGGGAGGCTCAAAAAAAGTGAGCTCTCAAATGTTTTTATTCCTGTTCACTTGAGCCCCATCCTCCTTGGACACTCTTGTGTAGCTGAACCACATTACAAGGGGAAGAAATGAGTGGTGGTGGTGAGGCAGGAGGGAAAGGTGCTCTTCAGCCCTCACATCCCCAGCAGCCTGAACTGTGGCAGTCCCCATTAGCTGGAGCTCAGGGCTGGGTGTCCTGCCAACCCCCTGTCCTGCTCTGTCACCTCTTGTCTCTGCCCCTGCCTGCAGAAGGGTGACACATTCCCTCCCACCACCTTCTCACAGCAGACAGGCTCTGCTCTCCACGCCTCACCACCACTCAGGGTGGTCCCTTGGCATTTCTGCCCTGTCCCTTGGGTGATGGCAGAGACTGTGCAGGGCAGGCATGGAGTTCTGCATTTATCCTGGAGAATCCATGGCCATAACACCTGGGACACTGTCACACACAGTGCTCAGAGCTGGTGTGTCCCTTTGTCAGCATGAGGGGGATCTCAGCCAGCTTGGTGCCAGGGGTTTCACCATGAGCCTTTGTGATGGGTGCACTCATTCCAGGTGGGTGCCCAGCAAGCAAAGGTCATGTTGGACACCAGATGTTTGTATAAATTCAAATCTGGCCCTGTGTTCATGTCTGAATTCTGCCAGGGATGAGCAAACAATGTTTCTTCCCTGTTCTTGTACAGTTCCCTTGCGTGCCGTGTGTGAGGAGCCCATCTGTGGGCAGGAGACTCCAACCAAGAACCTTCCCTTTGGCTCGACAGAAACCAGAGCAGGCTGCAGGCAGGTTCCTCCTTTGGAGAGGACAGGATCTGTCTGTGGGCCACAGAGCACTGGCAGCATCCCTGGCCAGCTGGGGTGGCTGAGGGTGGAAGGAGCCTTTCCTGCACCACAGCAGGGAGAGGCTGAGCTGGGGCTGCAGGGGAAAGGAGTCAGAGCTCCAGTGACAAGGGTGGGAATCAGGATGTAATTGCCCTTCTAAAGAACATTCAGGGGCTCAGCTTTCAGCCTCTCTGAATGTTTGGGGTGCATTTTAGTGGTGATTGCTCTGCCTTTGGGGCCAGGAGGAGGAAAGCTGGAAGAGGAAGGGTCTTGGGGTTGTAGTCAGTTGAGATTGTGGTGGAAAAGAGTGGTGGGTGGTCAGTGATAGGGTGGGTTTGATGGCAGCAGATCCTCCAGGTGTTTCCATCTCTCTGTGAATGTGGGAGAGGCTCAGACACTCCTGTGCTGACCTGCAGCTTTGCAATTAATTGCAAGGTGAGTTGGCAGCAGCAAAGGACTGCAAGCCGGATAGAAATGTATTGATTTAGAGTGATGAAGGTCACTGAGCCAAATTTTAAGCTTTTCTGCCTCTTCTGTGCCGTGGAAAAGCAGTGAAGTTGATGCCTGGAGGTCTACTTGTGGGAAAAGCGTCGGTAATGGCTGAGCCAGGGCTCCAGCCCATGCACAAAGGGAAGGAAAGCCAGATTTACTCGCATCGCTTGGCTTGTGGCTTGCTTGAGGGAGGCAGTGCACGCTAAGAAATGCAAATAAAAAGAGGATATTCAGGCCTCAGGAGGAGGCGAGAAAGGAAAGCACCCCAGAAGTGCTGGCAAAGCCTGAAACGATCTTTAAAGAGCAACGCTGTGGAAGGGGCAGCAAGCCAGCCCTTGTGCCAATGCCCGAGCAGGTGGGAGGCAGCAGCTTGGTGCAGGGGCTTCTGCTGGCTCTGGCTGGGCTCTGTGTGAAGCTGGGCTCTGCTCCCCCGGGCACGGGCGCTGCCCTGCCCGTTCCCACCGCGCCTGCCAGCCCCTGCCGGAGCCGCACACTGCCCGCAGTCATAGCCCAACAAAGGAGGGACCAGCACGGGCCATGGGAGAGGAGGGGTTACCTGAGGACACGGCAGCTAGAAAAGCCGGAAAATCAAGTTAGCCAGCCATTCTGTGACCTACTTTCCTTTGGCGATAGCTGTGGCTTTGCAGGCGTGAATGGTTTCTAATTTTAGCTTATGGTTCATCAGGGAAGTCTATATATTTTTCTCACCACCGAGCTGGGTATGGATGAGGGGTTGGGATGAGGGTGGCGCTGGGCTGGATCCCATTTTCTCCAAATTCAGGTTTTCTGATGCTAAATGCCCATCATGCTGCTGTTCCCTCTTGTGACCTACTTAATGCGTATGATTTGAAAAGTTCCTCGGTGTCAGAGAGGATAATTATGGAAAATGTGACCTGCAATCCCCTCTTGCCACACTCTGCTGGACATGTAATTGATTTCCAGAAAAAAAAGGTGACTGCACAAATTCTGCTGGGGAAGAGTGGAGAGAAGCTGCTCTTGACTGCAGTCAAATCCTGGCCTATGAGGCTGTGGTTGCATTTGAGAAGTTTTTAGGGGACTTGGATTGTAGAGGAACAGTTGATGTTCAAGATCCAGGTGCCTTCTGCCCTGCTGTGTGCTGACCAAAGCCATTTTCTCTTGTGTCCAAAGATGGGCTGTGAAGTTGCACCCAAAAAATGTACTTTTTGGGAAATCTTTGCAGTATAAAACAGAAAAACACACATTTGTGTATCTGAGCCAAAATTTCAGCTGTAAGTGTCAACTGTACCATTTCTGAAAGGATTATGAGAAAGGGAGTCAACGTTTTTGGTACTGTCTGTGGACTAACCTGAGAACAGACAGTGGGCAGCATTGACAGAAGCATTTGAGTCATATTTTCAAAAGTGTCTTCAGTCCTTGAAGAAACAAAATTGTGTTTGAAAACAGTTATGGGGGCTAAAATTGCCAAGAGCCTTTGAAAAGTGCCGTGGGAAGCTCAGGGGACAGTTTTGGCTGCAGGGTGCTCAGGGGCACCTCTAGGAGCTGGGTGCTGGTAGGGTGGCACAGAACTACCTGGAAAAATCAGGTTGGGATGGATGCCTTGGTTAATCCAGAGGCTGACAGTGATGGAGACATTGGGGATCTCCTAAATTAAACTCTGTGAGTGATTTTAGTGTCTCCCCTGTGAAAGAAAGCTGATCTCTGCTGCGTCTGGCACCTCAGAGGGGTGACTGTGTGACACAGCCTCCTTGAGGACTTTAATTTGCAGCTCTGGGATGTGTTATTGTATCAACAGAATTTACCTTTCTTCCACCTCAAATCCCCACAACCAGGACAGATCATCTGTGTGTATTTTTAGCTGTAGCTTTATTCCACTGGGCATTCACGGGATTCCTTGCACCTGCCTTCCCTTGAAATCAATTGAACATACCTGGGCTTGAAGATGTTTTTGTGCTTTAAATGGAAATTTCCAAGTCCCTTGCTGAGCCCAGGGAGGAGAGCAGCATTGCTCTGTGCCTTTCCTGGGATACAGGGCTGGCAGTGTGTCCTGGAGGGAGCTGCTCCCCAGCAGCCCACCATGGCTTGGCTGGGTGAATCCTCCTCCAAGTCACCTGTGCATCCCAAAAATTCCTCCTTGTGTGCACAGGAGGTACCTGTGCCATCTCTCCGACCGTTGTGGTGATGTGGAGCCCACAGGTGCCTGTGTCCAGCCAGGTGAGGGTGGTTGGAGGTCCCTGCCAGCAGGGACTGCTGCTCAGAGGCCAGCAGACAAAGCAGCTCACGTCAGCTTCCTCTGAGACATTGCTCTCATTTATCGCGGGCGGAGAGGTCGCGTCGGGACATGGCGTGACATCGTCCTCTGCCACCGCGCAGGGAGGGGACACCTCGTGCTGTGACCCACCACAGCAGGACCAGTCTCCCCATGCCACCCCTTGTTTGGGTGCCAGCAGCCACGGGTGCCCATCCCTGCCCTGCTGTCAGCCCTGGGAAAAACTGGGCTTGATGCAGTGCAGGCAGCAGGAGCAGCGTCTGTCTTGCTCTTGAGATCGAGCTGGTGGAAATCAATAAGATTAAATTTTAATTCGTTTTCTGTCTTGATGCTTGTTCCTTCAAAAGGGCACAGCTATCTATCTATAAATTCAGCATTATGCTGTAAAATTGGAATTCAAAGGACTGTTTGGAACTTTTTCCATCCCCTGCTGCTGTTGTGTCTGTGCAGAGCACGTTCCCAGCTATCAGTTTACCCTCAAATACCTTCATAAAGCATTAATGCCCCATCCATAAATAAGAGAATAAATAAATGAAGGTTTTTAGCATTGCAAAATATAATCTTGCCGTTAACCACTCACAGACACTGAGTGTGACTCAGATCCTACAGGGATTTGATGTCTGTAGAACTCTGATTTTCTATGAACTCCTGATTTACATGAGAAAGGGAGGAATCGGGCCTGCCTCGTCAGCACGGAGCTGCTGCAGTAAATAAGACCTTAACAGTAAAAGTGCTTTTGAGCATTTAATCTACAAGGCTTTTTTCAAATTCTGGTTTACATGGTAGTTGGGATGGGGGCTTTTCATATTTGGCTGATGAAAGGGTCTTATTTGTTTTGCTTTTGTTTCTAATAACTTTTATTCTGCCTCATCTGAGCTTGGTGATGCAAAATGGGCTTTTGGAAAGTCTGGAGGAAAACTGGAAAGGCAAGAATTCAGATACTATTGACATTTCTGCATAATAACAAGATTTTTTTAAAAGATAAAATTTAAACAATTACCCTGGAGTCATTGGGAAATCTTATAATTTTTTATTGGATTTTAAGGAAACTTTCATTTGTTTTGGCTTTTTAAAGGTCCTGGTGTCTGTTTCAGGATCTGGAGTTCCCAACGGGTGTATTGACTTTGAAGATTTGTCTGTGATTAACCCAGACCAGATGAGGCCATGTCCTGCTTTTTCAGGTCTTGGAAGTAGTGATGAGAACTGCAGAGATCCCAAATGTGCTGGAGGCTGGAAGGCAGAATGCAACACAGCCCTGGCTCTTGGGTTGGGTGACTGGAGCTTTCCTGTAACTGCTGCAGGGCTGAAATGTGAATTTCTGGAAGTTTTCTGTGCAATGCCAACACTTTCAGCAGTTTTGCAGTGGTGGAATGCTCAGCCATGGTTTGCAGTGGCAAAACCTTGCTGGCACATCACTTTAACTTTGGTGTGTGTTTGAAGGGCTCTGTAGCAGACAGCAGAGTGGGAGTGGAAACCCAGCTGTGCCTGGGGGCTCCCCCACTGGCCATGGATGGGGTGTGAGCAAGCCAAGGACTGAAACTGTCTGGCAGTGATGAGCCAAAGCCAGAGAGTAGCAAAGAACTGAGATGAGTGGTTTTGTCACACTGTGCGGGGTGGATGGGGAATGGTGTGAACTGGTGTGAGCACACAGCTCACGTCACCAGTTTCCTCTGTTTTCTTACTGATTGTGATGAGTCATCTGTAACCCCCATTGCATCACCTGCTGGCCCCAGCCTTGGGGACCAGTGTTCTGTCACTGCTGGTGGGGTGGGGAGATGGCTCCAGCTCAGCACAGGGAGGTGGGGGAGCCTGCAGGGCAGCTGCATCCCACGGGCACCCCTGGACAGCATCACCTGGGCCAGGTGAGAGGGGCTGGGCTCATGCCTCTGAGGTTCCCTGGTGCTCAGGGCATCTGTGTTCAGGGAGAGCCCAGGGGAGGGCACTTGTGCTTGTTCTGCTGAGAGCACTGTGCTGCAGGAGCTGGAGAGGGAGGAGTGTTGCTTTCCCTTCCGCAGCACTGGGGCTCGTCCCACCTGCTTTGTGTGGAGAGCAGCAAATTGCTGGGGTGGTTTGGCTCTCAGAGAGAGCATGCTGAGGTTTAAAGGACAGAAAAAAAGTAGTGCTTGTGGTTATAGGAGTGAAAATCTTTCCCTATGGAACGGGCATTGCCAGGTTGCGGTTTGGTCCCAGCACATTTTGGCCGTGCTGTTTGCTTTCTGCTGCATGCACAGAGGTGTCTCTGAGGGTTTCCATGATTTCTGCTGACTTCAGCCACACTTCTCCTGAACTTTGTTTTAAACCAAATCCCTCTCCAGCCTGCCTCTTTGCCATGCTGCTCCCACAGCCCTGCCTGTCCGGGGGATGTGGTGCCGGGACAGGAACTTTTCCCAGCACCGTCCTGCGTGCAGTCTCCTGCCTCTGGAGAAGGGCTTTGCTTATCTGTGTGCAGGACATGGCTGGTCCCAACCAGAACCCCTCCCATTCCAGCCCTGCTGCCTACGGGGTGCTATAAATAACCCCGGGAGCATGGTTCAGCTGCAGCAGCTTTGTGCTGCATGGAACCATGGCTGGAGCCGGTCCAAGAAAGTGCCGCCTCCTAATTTCAGATCCGCTTTCTCAAAATAACTCCTGTGTTTCCTTCTCTTCCATTTTTAAACTTCGCTTTAAGAAGAGCCCACGCAAAATCCCAGGCTCTCCCTGCTCTGGTTTTGGTTGCTCTGCTGCCTCGTGGGGTTGGCTCCTCATCCCCACGGGAGCTCACATGGCCGGGAAGTTGCTCTCCTGCCTGCTTTCCCCTCCCAAGCCTATTTTAAGTTTCTTCAAAGGAAAAGCAAGGGGCTGGAGTTTGCTTTGGAAGCCAAATGCTCTTCAGGCAAGAATGAAGATTTTTTTTTTGTAGTCTGCAGGGAGGTTTTTGCTGTTGGTGAAGATCTCTTTAGCTCCAGGCCCTTTGGAGGAGCATGAGCCAGGGTAAGAGCACCATTTCCCTGCCTGTGCCCCTGCCCAGGGGCAGACAGATTCTGTAGGGGCAAATGCTGCTGCCTGATACATCTGTGGGCTCCCTTCTGAATCTGTAGGCCCTGCAGTGACCATGTTTTTGGTTCAGACATGTTTCTTCAGGCACTGATCCCTCCAAAAATGCACTTGGAGGTCCCTTCATGAACACCGCTGCTCAGACAATATTTCAGGATTGTCTATCAGATCAAGAAAAGGGATCTTTGCTTGTTTGCTGGGGAGCTGCAGAGGGACTGTACAAGTGCTGGGGATCTTCATGTATCTCACTAGAGGTGAAGGCTGGGGTTTGCTTCTTGATGAATTTCCTTCTGTTAACAACAGGAATGCAGGCACGGGTGGGGTCATTCAGCAGATGCAGGATGAACCCTGTGGTTTTCTTCTGGAGGGTCCATCACTAAACATACTCCTCACAAAACCAGTATTGGAACCAAGTCCTAGGTTGGCCATGCCTTTGGAAGGGAAAGGATTTACCAGGACTGCTGGTGGTCTTTAGCAAAGGTCCTGCTGCTGTGGGAGGGCCTGGGGGGGCTGCCTTTGTACCTGAACAGTTTGAGCTTTGCATAAATTCTCCAGTCAGGTTCTGGCTTGCTGGGTCCCTAGACAGGAGCACACCTCCCTGTGTCTGTCTGTCCCTAGAGATGAGCCCTGGTGTGGTGGGGACCTTCTGCTGGATATTTTATGTTCTTCCCAGTTCCACTGCCAGCTCTCACCTCGGTCTGCCAGGCCTTTCAGACAGCTCGTTATGGTTCTGCTATGATCTGATAAAGGCAGCAAGGAGCATCAGCAATTACAGTGGGTGTCAAGTGTTAATTGGGCAGCTTTCAAGATAGAGGAATTTCTTTGTGTACGTACAAAGATATGACGTGCTCGGAATAGCTTCTCCTCCTGATCCTTCGTTCTGGAGACGCGTATATTGCAGTTGGTTAATGCAAGACAAATTATGTCATTCTTCTTGGTTTGCCACATGTTCTGCCTGTGGTGGTTTGCCTCTGGCTCGTCTCATTAAGTTGTCTAAACATGGCAAATGCAGCAAGCTGAACATACTCAGCTTTTTCTCAAAGTTAATCTCATTGTACACAGCATCACCAGTCCCTTGCTGTGCCATCCTTGCTGCCAGGGCATCTTCCACCAGCCCATGGTGGGACTGTCTGCCTTCACTGAGGCTACAGTCTTCTACCCAGAATTATGCAGAATGCAATTAATACGTTTGCTGCTTTTTTGTCCCAGATACACATCAAAAAATTTTGGTACGCTGATGCCTCCTGCTCAACAGCAACCAGTGGCAGGCAGGAGGGCATGGGCCAAATCATCCTCTTGGCCACTGATGTAGAGTGCTTTTAGTGGTTTTAATGATCCTTCCTCTCCTGAAAATCTTACCCCCTGGATTTAATTCTGTAAGACTTTTCAATGCCACAGTGCTGATGTTCTCCAAGGCCAGCAGATTTTATCGCTCGTGAAGACCAAAATATTAAGCTCTGGCCCAGAGTTCTCTGTTGTGTGATGAATTTTTCAAAGGGGCAGGTCCCTGGGCAGACCTGGCTCATTCCCAGTAATGGAATCAGGTGGGCAGTGATGGTGACATCTGTGGCCACCAAGGTCTGCTGTGGGGATGCTGTGGATACCAGGCAGGATGCACTGACAGCAGGGCTGCTGCCTGCCCTGTGTGGGCATGGTGCCAGAGCACAGTCACATTAGTCACATCTCTCTTAGCACCCTTGAAGTCACTTCTAAATTGCACAAAAGCTTTGTGTACAGCAGATACAGGAACTGGGAGCTCTCCTGGTCCTGCTGTGGTGAGGCACCTGCTGCAGGCTTTGCAGCTGGGACCGGGCTGGGTTTGGCCAGGGCCGTTTGCCTGAGCCCCAGCATGGGCAGGGTGACTCCCACAGCTGCTTGGAGGGAGTGACTCTTCCAAAGTTCTCGTGTGCAAATCAGACTCTGTGTGGGTGCACAAGGCTCCAGTGAGGAGACTGCACACCTACAGCTGCATCAGTGATTTTGGGGACCAGCCAGCAGCGGGGGGATGGATGAGACTTTTGGAAACTCTCCACGGGGGTGGATGCGGGGGCAAAGCAGCAGGGCTCTGTGCCAGCCTTTGGTGAGACAATCCTTGGGAAACTCATCCTGCCCTGAGACAGTGTGAGAGGTGCCTGATGCTGGAGAGCTACGTGAGCTGGACCCTTTTCCCTGGAATGTTTCCCCAGGGTTTGCCAAGCCCCACTGGTTCTGCCAGGAGCCCAGACCCCAGCCCACCCCTACTCCCCAGGCCTGGGGCTTAGCTCCCTGTTTTAGGCAGCTAAACAGGGATTTTCTCTCTCCCTTACCCCCAAATAGCTAAAACTACCTGTTTTATCTGAGCCTCTGAAAATCCATCTCCTCATGCCCATCACTGTCAGGTACTTGGCTTGAGCAGCTCAGCCCCTGGTGTCGGCAGCACGCAGTGATCTGGATTTATTGGACTGTCAGTAACCCCCCTGAACAGCCTGGGCTCTGCAAGGAAGTGCTGTTTTACTGAAAATGTCATCTTTTATTTAGACTCCTGCTACAGCCAACCCATGTCTTTTTTTCAGGCCTGTTTCATTAGTAAGCACTGCACAGCCCCTGACACGTGTTCCTGGGTGGTTTTTGTGCCTTTAATAAGCACTAGGTAGCCTGGCCGGGGGCGGGAGGGGACGAGGAAGGGCTGCTCTGCGGCAGGGAGGGGAGGGAAGCGAGAGCACGACGAGGAGCCAAGGGCAGCTCCACTCTAATGATCACATGCTCGTCAAGAGATGAATCCTAGAAAGGGCATCATCTCTGCGTGCGTGCCGGTCTGCCCGCCCTCCTCCTCCTCCTCCTCCTCCTGCTCCTCCTGCTGCTCCTCCTGGCAGGGCAGCGGCGCAGAGGTACCGGGCACAGTCCCCCCGCCTGGCACAGGACGGGTCAGGGATCCGGGTCACTCCTGGGCACGGCTCGGATCCTTTAAAGCCATGATAACCCCAGTGCCGGTCCAGAGGCTGAGCTTCTGAACCTTTTCTCTCAGGCAGGGATGGGATTTGTGCCGGCTCCGTGGAGGTTTGAGGAGTGGTTTGAGCAGAGAGCCGCGACTTGTAACCGATGGCACAAGTAACTTTTTTCTTCCTGTCCCTTTTCCTCCCTGCAGAAGAAGGCGGAGGCTGCCCACCGGATCCTGGAAGGGCTGGGTCCGCAGGTGGAGCTGGTGAGTGTTGCCCGTGCTCGGGGAGCGGCTCCCGGGCCAGCCCGGAGCGATCGCTGTCCGTGTGTCTGTCGCAAGGAAACGCGCTGCCGGCCCGGAGCTCTCGCTGGCACAGCACCAAAGCAGGAAGCGAAGTGACTGAGACGAGTCCTGAAACGCAGGCAGACACATACACAGAGCCCTCCTCGCAGAGGTTTAACCCTTTGGCTCCCTCCTCCCACGCTGCAGTGGAGCTGGAGGGTGGAAGGGGCTCTGGCGCATTCTGCCTCCACTGGGGATGCTGAGGCTTCGTCTGCTGGTGGCAGACACAGCACCAGCACTGCGGGGCTGCTGCCTCTCAGCCAGCCTCGAGTGCTGTGTGGAGGGATGGGTGCTTGGACTCGCCTCTGTCCCACCCACTGAAAATGGAGGGGGATGCTCAAGGGTGCTCTGTGAGCTGCCACAACCTGCAGGTATCAGGACTTGCACACTTCCTATTGCACTCCCCCTCATGTACAGGGAAGCTGAGGAAACAGCTTAGGACAGATTGTCAGTTTGGGGCTTCTCCCTCATCTGGAAAAATCCATCTGTAGTCAAAGGACTGACTGCTGGAGGGGCAGCTGGAAACAACCCCTGGGGCTGAGTCCTGGAGAAAGGTGCCTGGGGAAGGTGCACTGGCAGTGATGCTGCTGGAAGGATCAGAGCCAGTCTGACAGGCAATCCCCTGCTTTGCACCAGCCTGGGGTGCAGTGGATGGAGTCTGTAGGAGATGGGAGCAGGCAGCTCAGGCTTCCACAGCTGTAATTTGCACTTGCCTTGTGGGGGTGGCACTAATTGCTGTCTTCCCCTGTGCATAAGGGAGAGGTCACACGTGACAAAGCCCACTTCCTTGCTGAGGAGGTAACACTCATAATTATTCCTCTGAGTCACCAGGGTCAAACCCTTTGCTCTTTCTGCTCTGAAGATTGGCAGTGCCCAGGGTTGGTGCTTCCTCATCCAAAAGATGTTGCATTTCCTTTTCTTCCTCCTCCTTTCTTTGTTTTTTTTTTCTTCACTCTGTTTTTCCTTTTTTTATTTTGTTGATGTTTTCTCCGTGGGTGTTGACACTGCACGGTGGGGGCTGTAACAGAGCCCAGTGCAAACCTTTCCTCTGTCTCTGTGCCTTACTCATCAGAGCGCAGGGGAAAAGGGGAAACCTCACTGAGAGAACCCAGCTGGGCTCTGTGTGCATCCTGCAGACTTGTCTGGTCCATCTGCCATGGGAGAGGCACTTCCTATGGCCCAGCCCTCACGCTGTGTTGGGCACAGCAGTGCCCAGGGCCTGCCAACAGCCTACGAGAGACAAGATGAATGGTCACAGCTTCTTCTGAGCTGGAAAGGAAGCAGCTCCAGGAAGAAGAGCATGCTGTGCCTGATGCTCATGCCTCCCCACCATGTCACACACACCACATGCTCCAGCCTTGGAGCTGCCCCAGCCCATGGGTCTCCTGCAGGGAGGTTGAGCATCCTGGTGCCAATCCAGTCTGTGCAGGGAGAGGTGTGGCTGTCACCAGCAGGGCTGTGTGTTGCTGTCAGCTCTGCTGGGATGTCCTGTTCTGGCTGTTCAGAGGGCTCTGGTGGGTGCCTTTGGAGCAGTGGTGGTGCTGGATGCACGCTGGCTCAGGAATGAGCAGCATGCTGGAGCTCATGGGGTGGGATGGGAGGTTGTGGTGGGAATTGGTCAGGCATGGCACAGTACGGGTGTGCTGGCAGGCAGGAGCAGGAGGCCAAGGATTTCTGGGAAGCAGGGATCCAGTTTGGGTCCTGGGAAGCTGGTGCTCCTGTCTGGGTCAGGAGGAGGTTGTGACTCAGTAAACCAGGGCTCTGCTCATGTCATCCCTGCAGTGTAGTGGTACCATTTAAAAAATGTCTGCATGTTTTCCCCGGGAGAAATGGTTTTGAGATGCATAATCTGAACCCTGCAGTGTCTAGAAAGCAATTGAGACCTTTCTGGTTTATTTCTAAAGAGCTTTCAGTAAATACAAGGCTTTTCCAGTAATAGCTTTGCATTGCAATTATGTTTTTCTAAAATGTCATTCTCCAGAGAAATGTATTACATGTTCCTAACCCTGGAGGAACACTGGGTGTGTTTTGAACATCACCTTACCTATCTGACCTGTGAGCTGTACTTCTGCTTACTTACTGAGAAAGGTTGAATTAGGAGTTGTTGGTGGCTCTGAGGGAAGATGCTGTTTTTCAGTCCCTGCCCTGCTGAGAATAAAGTTTCTTTAAGTATTTAGTCTGTAAGTTCTCTGTGGGTGAGTAGAACTTGTCTCCTGGGTTTCCTCCACTGCTGAGGCTATTTTGCAGATAGAAATCTCTTTGAGGTGCTGGTGTCATGTGGATCTTGGGTTCTGGTCCCAGAATTTCATATTTCGGAGTGTTTGGACATTTCTTTTAAAATTATGTGCTCTTGCCTGCTGACACTTAACTTTTCTAGCTAAGACTCTTTAAGTGTTCATATCATTTATAGGTTGTAGTTGAGAGGAGTCATTAGCTTTTAGTCAGCTGGTTGGCATCAGGGCATCTGTGATGTTCATGTGCACATGAGCATTTTCTAACCCAGGTCCAAACCAAAATGTTAATTGCACTGCTTCTCCCAGGAGGAAGGTCTGTGTGACCTGCGACACGGAAGCTTCTTTGCTTTGATATTTATGATCAAGGAGGGAAGAGAGATGATCATTCTTCAGTGTTTCCAGTTCCTGCAGTCCTCTTCCAGAAGACAGTCACTGGTCAAAGCCTCCCAGCTTTCCAGGGTGACTGAGGATGTGATGCTCTGGAGCTGTGGCTGTTTCTCCTGCCTCTGGAGCTACGTGATGAGACGGATGTTCTGTGTTCCTCTGAGCTTTCCAAGCATGAAGTGCACAGCCAGCTCTGAGCCTGGAGCACACCAGCAGATCTGAGAGGATTCCTGATAGAAGCACCCCTGGGGAAGGGATACCACTGAGAATGTCTTCTTCACCAGGATCTGCTCATCCCTCTCATCTGCCCTGGCTCTGCCAGCACACGGTGGCCAGGTGTCCCCTGGCAGGTGTCCCCTGGCAGGCCTGCAGCCCTCACCCCCTCTCCAGGTGATGGGTGTGTGGATGGCTGTCAGCACTCCTGGAACACAGGGGTTCATCTCCTGTGCCTGTCTGCCTGGGGATTACGTGCCTCTGCCTGCCCCTGCTGCCCAGGATTACGTGTGCTTTCACACAGGAGAGGGACACGTCCAAGGGCAGCCAGAAAGAGAGGCTGATGGCCTGCTGGTGATGGAGTAGGGATAGCTACACCCAGTCTCTGTTCTGTGAGGATTGATGTGGCTGTCCTGTGTGGCAGCAGAGTGGTGAAGCAGAATCTGTGTTTTAAAGAGAAGTAGAAACAGGCTGTGTGGAAAAACAAGCTTCTGTGCCAAGCACCTGTGATGGTGATAGGGAGATAGCACAGAGGATGTGGGAGTAACACCTTCTTCAAACTGGAGGGGAAAAGGACCCATCTTTGTTTACGCGTCCTGTCGCCTCCAGTGCTGCTCACCTGGTTGAGCAGATGCTCAGCACATGTTTTGCTCTTTTCCTGTGTTTAATCTGGGGTGAAATCAGGTAGACCCAGAGCACAGCCTCAGCCCTATCAACCACAGGAGGAGGGTGAGCTGGTGTGTGTATCCATGGTCAGGATGCTACCTTCAACCAGGCCATCCCATGTCCTTCTGCCTGTGCTGGTCACAGATGTGAGATGCTCACAGCTGGTTTGGGGAAGGTTTGTGGATGAACTGCTTCAGTACTGGGTGATGTTTTTGTGGTCAGACCTGAGCTGTGCTCTTTAGGTGATGGTTGGGCTGTGGCAAGCTTTTGGTTATCCCAGTCTTGGACATGTTCACAGCAGCTTAAGACAATGAATAGAAGTGTTGAAGGGCTTAATCCTGAGCACCCTGTCGTCCTGCTGATGTGGACACAATCGGTGGCAGCCCCTGGAGTGTGTGCTGAGCTGGGTGGGATTGAGCCTGGTCTCTGGCATCTCTCCCTTCCAGAGGTGGGACCCTCCAGATTCCCAAGGATAAATCCCTGGGAAGGCAGAGGTGGCAGGGCAGTGACCAGGGATGGATCCAACTCTCCTGACTCCGCATGGAGCTCCCTGCCATATCCCCACTGAGGGTGTGGGGTGCAGAGCAACCCTGGGGAAAGCACAGATCTGATGGCCAGATGAGCATCGCTGTACTCAGGTGTGCTGGGGGACCTGGCAGCGCTGGAAGCCCCGGGGGCAAAGTCTTGTCCTGCCCGCAGTTGCCTGTGCCTGGCTCGCTGGGCGGGCTCAGGCAGGCTTTTAGCGCGTAGACATAACAACTCGCAGCTCACAGACTGTCTCTCCCCGCTCGCCGAGCCCCGCTTTCCCCTCGCCTCCCCCGTGTCATATGTTGCGAGGCGCAGTGCGTTTTTTAATCGGTGAATAACAGCGCGTCCCCGCCGCGCTGATCCGAGCCCAGCCCGGGCGCTGCCCGCGCTCCCTCCCCCGGGCTCCGCCGGGATGCACCGGGATGCACCGGGATGCAGCGGGACTCGAGCGGCGCTGCCGGCAGCCAGCAGCCTCCAGTACGGCCGGGAGAGGGGCTGGGACACGGGCTGGGTGTCTGCACCGAGGCAGCGGCGCTGCTGATGGGTTTAAGTTCCTAAATGTCAGACCGTACCATTTATGCCTTCGTTTCTCTTATTTGTTTCAGCCGTTATACAACCAGCCTTCAGACACCAGGCAGTACCATGAGAACATTAAAATGTAAGTATGTGGCGATGAAGCTGTTTGAAACGTCAGGTTGGGCAGTGGTGTGGAGCAGGAGGGGTGCCAGCTTGCTCCCAGACCCCAGTTAAAGCTGCTGAGGAATTGTGAGCATCCTGTTAGAGCTGCTCTGCGTGCCTGAAGCACAAACCGG
Source organism: Agelaius tricolor (assembly GCF_023055355.1). Lineage (NCBI taxonomy): Eukaryota > Metazoa > Chordata > Aves > Passeriformes > Icteridae > Agelaius > Agelaius tricolor. Next base: position 1,980,011 of record NW_027269280.1, read on the forward strand.
CTCCAGGAGCTCAGCAGTCAGGAGCTGTAGCTGAAGGTGGATGCTGAAGGTGCTGTTTGATTTTTCTCAGGGTGGGGTGGATGTGGGTCCTTGATGTTTTCCCAGACAACACTTACCTTAAGTGCTTTCTTCTGTGTTTCTCCTGTACTGAAATATGAAATCAGCTGCCTGTGTGTGTGTGTGTGTTTGCATGCAAGAAAGATGAGGTAAAATGAAAAGTTGCAATTACAATTAGATTTTCATGAAGGACCTCTTGAATGTCTAATAACAACTGGTTATTTCAAAGATACTTACTGAGACTTAGCAATCATCTAATTTGACTTATCACCTCAATACATGATTTAATCATCAGCATGTGTTTAATAACCACAGTGACTTCCTGAACATAGAAGAACTATAACAGCTAATGAGAATAGCGATAATTGTGATTATTGTTGGAAATTTAAATAGTCAAACCAGATCTGAAACTTTTTATCTGCCTTGAATGAACTGATGATTGCTCTGAGCTGCCTGCAGCGAGTCTATTTTGGTACCAGCTCGGTCAGCTGGTGATAATCATCTTTAATAATCTATTAACAAAAGTTAATAATCTCTTGCTTTTCAGCGGTATGTTAATTGATCCCGGGGGTTTATAAGGGAAGAGTTCCCATACCTTTGCTCTAGGGGAGCATGGCAGGAGGTGGCAATGTTTAGGGGCTCTCTGTCCCCAAGGGCTGCAGGGAGGAGGGTTTGGTGATGTGACCCTGCTGCTCACTGCCAGGCCCTGCTCTGTTCCTGCTCCACCCAGAGCTTCCTGTGCCATCCCAGCAGTGCACTCCCTGCAGAACCTTCCAGCCCAGTGTCACCCCCAGCCCCTCAGTTCCCACAGGGCATAGGGGGTCCCTGTCACTTCAGGGGGTCCCTGTCACTTCAGGGGGTCCCTGTCACTTCAGGGGGTCCCTGTCGCTTCTGGGGGTCCCTGTCGCTTCTGGGGGTCCCTGTCAGTTCAGGGGGTCCCTGTCAGTTCAGGGTGTCCCTGTCACTTCTGGGGGTGCCTGTCAGTTCAGGAGGCTGATGAGTGATAGCCCATCTTGTGTGGCCCCAGGATGTGCTCTGTGCATTGCTGGTGATGCTCACCCCCAGCTCTGATGGGCTGTGGAAGTCACCAGCTCTCGGGGATGCCTTGAGGGGCCCCACAGCCATCCCAGGGCAGGTGCTGAAGGTGGCAATTTCAAGCTGATCGCTAGTGTTGTCCTTGAAAGAACGAGTTAAAAGTAGATGCAGATACTTCACCCACTCTCCACTCCCCTGCCAATATTTGTGGGTTTGTGATCACATTTTCCTGTGATTTAAACCATTTCCTGTCCTGGGTTGCTGCCTGAAAGACGGGCACAAACAAGAGGGAACTGACTGCGCAGGTCAGGAGTAAAACTGTTGGTGAGAGGTGAAGCCCCATCAAACCAGGCAGCAGGGCAGATGTTCCCTTCTATCCCTGCCTCTGCAGGGTTATCCCCACCCCAGACAGTGACTATCCCCACGTGGCTGTAGCTGTGGCAGGGACACACCAAGGAGAGGTTGGAACAGGCAGGCTTGGGGTTAATGTTCGCTGTGATTAATGCTGCAAAAATACGGGAAGGAAACCACACATTTTAATGAAAAGCCTCCGTCTCCTCCTTCCAGAAACCTGGCAATTAGCTGCCTTCAGCTGGTTATTGATGCCAGCCGAGCACAGTCACAGATCTGGGTCAGTGAAAGGCCCCTGAGCAATCTGGGCTCCAGATGTTGCCTGGTTTTGGCTGTGGGTCTGTCTTGGAGGTCCTTGGGTCTGGTCTGCACTTTGCTACTTGTTGGTGGACACGCAGAGAAATCTCTGTGTCTTTTCTCCCATCTCCCTGTCCGTGCTGAACCTTAAAGGACATTTTGATGCTTGGGAGGCAGATAGAAAATCAAGATTTTGGTGATTCTTCCAAAAAAATGATTAGGGTCCTTTGACCAAGAGCAAAAGATATCAGACTCCTCTGTTTTGACTGAGTTATGCTTGGATGTTCACATCTGATCTACAATTTTTCCACAAGCTGAATTTGAAGATATTTTTTGTCTTTTCCTTGTTCTTAATATCTTTGTGCCTTTCTGCTCCAGAAGAGCAGCTTCTGCTCCATAGCCTGGAGGTGGCTGTTTCCATAGAGGATGGAGTAAATCCTCAGGGTGCTGGGAGATACCAGCCAGATGCATTAGAACATCAGGACAGCTGCCAGGACACCACAGGTTATATTCTGCCAAGGTGTAATTGGATGCAGATTCTCCAGAACAGCTTCGCCCTATGCAGATTTAACCATGATGAAAAAGCCTTTTGGCAGATTGCTGGAAAATCATCTGGGTTGTGATTCTGTCCACAAATCCTCACTGCATCCTGGCTGTGTTGAACTGCCCCTATGTGAAGCTGGTTTGGAGTCTCATGGGCACAAAATGGCCAGGCTGTATTGTCACAAATACCTTTGATAGCTTTTTTTTGTTTGCTTTGTTTTTAAACGCTTCTTAGTGTGAATTTTTTATTCTCAGTTGAATGTTTGCAAGTGTCAGTGGGAAGGCATTTGAATATCAGAAAGCCAGGATTCCTCGATTTCTCCACAGCTATACTCTGTGCCTTGCAACACTCATTTAATTCTCCCTTCTTGTTTGCTTTGCTTTTCAGCTGGGATGAGTCACGTATGCTAATAGAGCTGGCTGGGGACTTACCGGGAGAATTTCTACTCTTACTGAAATGTTACCGGTCTCTTATATTCATGGAGTTTTATGGCCTGTCTCCTATTCAGTGCAGTTAAAATTAATTTCATGCCCCAGTTCATTCCAGTGTTTGCAGCTTCAAAAGCTTTTAAGTCCTATTTAGCTGCCTGACTGTGCTCCGTTCCTCGCCTGCACGGTCCCTTTGGTTCACCTGTGAGTGCAGGCTTCGAGCAAACATGGTTAATTTTGTATGCTACATCTGCTGTGGGATCCAAGGCACCCTTGAGTGGTTTGTTCCAAAGCCTTGACCTACCTTTGATGGGACCGTGTCCTTTCTGTTTTCAATTCCTGCATTGTTGGAGAGAAGGGCTCTGCCACCCCCTCATGAAGAAAGAGGAGGGTAAGAGGGCATTTAGTGCCCTCATTTCATAGGGATGGGGTGAGCTTTGCCCCTGTGGTTTTTCAAGGTGAGAATTTTTTGGCTTTGCAGCAGACTGAAAAGTTTATCCAAGATGCATCACAGCCCTGAGCACAGCTGGAAACCACTCGAGTGATTCTGCATCAGTTGAGAAGGCTACAAAAGACCCTTTTCCTACATCTTGATGAAATACAACAAATGCAGAATATGTTGGTGCACCAGTGAAGCGCCAGTGCCTCTGGTCAAGGTCTTTATTTCAGGGCTTTGCCAGCTGGTTTGTACAAGGATGAGAGCTGCCCTTCCCACCCTGCCACTGCAGTGACTCTGCGCATTCCCCAGGCTCAGGCTCCAGAGATATTAACCTTCTTTCCTCCAAGCGTTTGAAAAATGACAAGATGTTGTTCACATGAGCAGGATCAATTACCTGCTGTCTGTCTGAAGAGATATTCTCCAAGGGGGCCTTCCTCTCTAGGCAGGAGATTCCTGCTCGGTCAGCCATGAAAAACACCCGGCAGGACTCTCCTCCCCCTTCCCAAAGCAGTCATCTTGCCATCATATTCTGTGAGACTTGTATCTGAAAGCAAAATGTGAGCTTCCCTGAGCCTTGAAAAAGCAGACAAAAAGCAAAGGGAATAGCCCAGAGGAAGTGCATGCAAGGTGCTGTTCACAGGGTTTGCTTTAAGCCTGCCCTTCAAGAACTTCTCCTTGCTTTACACTGAAATTCAGGAATGCTGGGGTGAAACCAGGCTGTGTCCCCTCAAGACGCTTAGAGAGGTGTTGGAGAACCTCTCTGAATGTACAGTTAAAGCAGATGGAGAGCTTGTTGTGATTTGGGTTTTCTCACGTGCCCAGATCCAGCAGCAGCAGAGCTGAGTGCACTGTTAATATTTGCACATCTGGGTTCCTGTCTGCAGCTGAGAGCTTCTTGGGGAGAGGGCAGGAAACCTGCCTCTGCAGAATCAAAATCTGAAGTCAGGATTTTCACAGAGGTTTCAGGGCTTCTGAATCTCTTTTTGTTTTCTAAGTGCCCCCCCAAAAGAGCAGAACAGCTGTCTTCTGAAAATCTCAAACTGTGGCTTTCCAAATCACTTTTCACATTGGGAAATTTAAGTCATCTTTTCATTACTTGCTGTTTAGGGGATTTAGTAGCACTGGATTGCCTCTAAATTCATAGTTGAAGCCTGACATGTAACACAAATGTTCTTTCAAACCCTGTCATTACTAATGCATTCTCTTTAGGTCTTTTTATTAGTGCTTGTAGACATTTTCCTCATTAGAAATTCACCTAGCAGCTCCCTGCTCATCCCATTCAAGGTTTCTCATCTCTTTTATTCTCTATTGGCATGCACCAAGGCAGCAGATTACCTAGTGATGAATTACTAAATGATGGAGACACACACTGCTACCTTCTGCTTCTTCCTCTTGCCAGTAAAAAGCCAATACTGGTTTGGGGGGGGGAGTAACTTGCAACACTTGGGCTTATGTTGTCAGTTTGGGCTTCAGGGCATGGCAGAGGTGTTTCTGGGCACCAGCAGCCTCCTGGTACATCCAGAGTTACAAACCTCTGCCACTTCACCCTCAGAGGCACTGATGGTGCTGGGGGTTTAGTCCATCCCAGTGCCCAAGGGCTCTGGGGTAAATAACTAAAGATCTGCTTTGCTTTTCTTCCCCAGAAAGTGTTTCTAAATATTGCAAGGAGCTGCTCTGAACAGCTGGCTTTCCAGCAGCGTGCCCTGCCTTGGGGTTAGTGGGTTACAGTGTGTTAGCAGCTGGAGCTGTGGCTGCAGCCATTTCAGAGCAAGCAGGGAATGAGTGCAGTGACCTGTGAGCAGGGTGAGCTGCTCCCTGCCCTCGCCGTGGGAGTCCTGTGCCTGCAGGGAGCCAGTGACTGCCCTGAGCTGCAGCTGGGGATCCTGGCACCAGCCCTGCACACAAGCAGGCGTGGCAGAGGGGAGGACAGAGCTGTTTGGGTCTCCATTGCCTCTAGGAGAGTGTTCTTGCTGTGCTCCTCAGGTCTCCTGGTTTGGAGATCTCTCATCTCCCTGTGCTTTGTTTGGCTGGAGCTTCCTCGGTTTCCTACCCTTGCCTGTGTGATCCATCTTGCTGTACAATGGCTTTGCCAGCTGCTCGCTGCCTCCTTCCCATCACTCTTTGAGTTTTGTCCCTACTTTGTTTGCTCTGGCTGATGAAAGACGTTCCTGTGTAATTAAATACCCCTGATTAGCTTTGCTCAAATAGCAAACTTCCTTTCATCTCGTCTCGCACCAGTTGAAGGTCTCCCCAGGCTTGGCCAGGTGTGCTGCCGTGCATCAGCTCTTTGTGTCCTTTGGGAGCCTTTTCCAGGGCTTTGGCAGCTCCCCACGTGGGTGCACAGCAGCCCTGACACGCATGCGTGCACCCACATCCTTTTAACATCAGCCCCAGGAAGGACCCGTGTGGACCTGGGCCAGGTGGCTCAAAAGTCAGAGGTTCAGGTTCTCTCCTTGACTGGCTCCATTGTGAAAGACACCAAGCAAAAGCAACCTTGGGCCAAGCCAGTGAAGGTGGAAGCAGCTGCCTGCCCCAGGGCTGGCTTTGCTGTGCTGGCAGTGGGAGATGGGTTTCACCTGGCGGTTTGGGGACTGGCTCTGAGAGCTGTGCTCCTGTGTAGAGCTCACCAGTCAGTGGGGCAGGGGGGAGAGGATGAGTTCTGCAGCACAGGGAGGTCAGGAGTGGAGATGGGCTCCATCCACAGATGAATTGTTGACCACAAGGATGGGGATGTGCCATCTGGCAGCCTCTGAACACCAGCTCACCAGAAGCTGGGGGGTTCTGTGTCTGTCCCAGCCTGCCCATTCCTTAGGGACACTGCTGAGGATAAGGCAGGGAGCTCACACGTCCTCCCCACCCGGTGTGGTGTGACAGGCCAGCCCAGCAATACTTTCAACTGCCCACAAGAGTCACTGTTGCTTTATCTAAGGAGCACCCATTCCTCCTGCCTGGGAGCTGCCTGATTTCTTCACCCCCATGCAGTTCAGGTCTCCATCCTTGATGCTTTCCCCAGCAAACCGCAGGACTCGGGCAGGGGAGGAGGAGAAGGGAGGAGGGCTGGCACCTTGCAGGAGCAGCCCTTGCCATGTGCCACTCCTCAGTGGTTGTTTCCATGCCCAGCTCCCAGCAGACAGCCCTCACCTTCCTCCCTGTGCACAGCAGTCGTGCTGGGCTGGCTGATTTGCCCAGGGAGCACAGCGTGTGCTTGGGAGACACATGGCCCGAATTAACCTCGCTGCAAATGGTTTCTAAGTAACAGCAGTACGTGTAGCAAGATAAACTGTGAAGCCTATTTATATTTACCAAGATTGTATTAACCTTTGAAAGGTTGACCTTATGCAAAAACAAAACAAAACGAAAAGATAAAGTGGCAAAAACATTCAGGGCATGAGGGGGTTTGTTGTTGTTGTAATCCTTTCACTCTTTGATTACTTCAGCCTTGGTGGTGGTAAACATACACTGGCTTTCAAGGCATTTCTGATTTTTGCAGCTGCAGAGCCATTAAGCCTTTGCCTGTATTCGCACTTTCAAGGTCAGCCATGATGCACAACTCAAGGCAACCCATCAGCTGCGTAAGAGCTGCTGATTTCCGGCATTTGCTCTCCTGTTTTCTAAGAACTTGTGCAGCAGATTCAGCAGGAGCAGCGTGTCAGAACCCCAGGATGCCCCTGGATGTCACCCATGGGGAGGGCAGGGCTTGATTTAGCTGGGCTGGCCCCAAGGGACAATCCAGGACCCATCTCGCACAGGATCATCATTAGCACTACCCCAAAGGTTCCCTTGTGCTGGAGCTTCCATTAGGATCAGGAATAAACAAACAAACAGGAATGTGTTTGTTGGGCACAGTGAGCCTTGCAAAGAGCTGAACCTTGGAAGGAAATCTGTCTGGCTGGGTCTCTGTGGGAGGGTTTGCTGCCCTCTGAGGCACCACACGGTGCTGGGGAAGTGGAGGAAAGCTCACAGTGTGTGCTGTGAAGGGATGCAGGAGCATGTGGAGAGCTGGGGCTGGCAAACCAGTGCTGGAGGGAGCTGTGGTTCCCAGGGCAGCCCTTGCTGTGGGGTCACTGTCATTCCTGTGAGTGCCCCTGCGTGGTTCAGTGGTGTAGCAAGAACAGAGTTTGAAAAGGGAAAAATGTTGATGCATTCTGCAATGTTCTCCATTCCTAAACTTAGCCAGGACTGTCCCCAGTTCTCTCTAGGTGATCTGGGCCCTCTGCCCCTTCCCAAACAATCCTGTTTGCTGCTCATTATGCTGAAGGATTTACAAGGGCAGGAGGGTGGCTTTTCCCTTCCTGCTAGCCACACAGGAGGGGAATGAGGAAGCAGCAAGGGTGTCTCTTCATTCGGCTAAATCCCACAGAACATGCCTACATGAGACTGCTAAGCTCCTGATCAGTAATTACACACTGCAGCTCTGCCTTTAATCAGGATAAAAGACTTAAGGAAACTCCTTTGCCCCTGGTCTCTACCTTTTACCTAGAGATTTTATTGCTGTGAATATTAGCAACAGGAACAGCCACCAGGAGCTCAGCTCTGGGGCTCATGCAGGCTCTGGGAGTTCCTGCAACCTTTTCAGCACTGTTCTGCTCCTGTGCTACTTCTCTTTGAGCAGTTCTTTCACGCTGCCTTTAGAAAGTAGAAAGAAGAAGAAAGTGAGGGGATGTCTGGGCAGAGACCAGGATGGTTGGGGTTGTGGTGGCCGGATTCCCCCTTGAGGTCCTAATTCTGCAAGTGGCTGAACTCTCCTGGCTGGTTGTTTGCAGCTCTGTCGGGCACAGCTCCAAGGAAGCAAGAGGTCAGGAGATAAGTGCTGCAAGCCCTGCTGTGATCCTGCCTCCTTATCAGGGCCTCAGAGCCCTTGGGGGAACGCGTGTGCTCTGACATCCCCATCGCTGCTGATCTGGGCACTGGGGTGCCCAGGGTGGTCTCTGCTCGGGGGTGCCACCTCCTGCCATGCAGAGCTTGGCCTGAGCCCCCCAGCTCTTGGGCACCCACTGGAGTTCTGCAGAACAGTGTGAAATCACTGAAGGACCAGCCTGACCCGTGGATAGATGCAGAGCTGAGTGTCTGCCCACGTGTGCTGCTGAGAACACGGGGAAGGTTTGCAGTGGGACTTTATTGATTTAGTTCTCAACTTTAGTCCTGGTTTGCCCACAGATGTGGGTGAAGTTCCTGGTCTCAGAGGGTTTGTTGGTCTTTCTCTAAGCTCCAGGTCTGAGATAAGAGCATTTGCTGTTCTCAAGTTGATGCAATTTCAAGTTAAGGTGGAAACTGTGCTGCACACTCTTTTGGGAGTGGGGAAAGCCAGGCTGTGTATTTCAGCCGCCTCGTTAATCAGATCTCATCTTTTTTTTCTCTCTCTCTTTACAGAAACCAGGCAATGCGGAAAAAGTTAATTTTATACTTTAAGAGGAGAAATCATGCGCGCAAACAGTGGGTAAGTGATTCCCTCAGACCTATTTCTATGTATAAAAGAGCGTAATTTATTATGTGAGAAAGAAAAGGATGATTTCCAGCAGAGAGGTGCTGGTACTCTGTACTTTGCCTGTTAAATTACTGTGGAATCTCTCCTGCTTAAAATAACATGTGAAGGAGAGGTCCCAGAGCCTGCTGCAGGCAGCACCTCCCTCTGCATGTGCCTCCCACAGAGCAAACACTTGGGGATGGCTTAATCACAGCAGAGCCCATCACTGATCTCAGAAAGCGTATTCACAGCATAAATGTCTGGTTTGTGAGTAATTGAACCCTAAGAGAGGTGTGAAACAAGCTGACTCTGCTTCGGGTAAATGGTCTGAAGGCTGCTCTGCCTCCTTCCAGCTGACCACAGAGCAATGTTCTAGGAATTTGTGGCTTAAAAACAAAATTCAAGCTCCGTGCCAGTTTGTTTCTAGGCAGCGTTGCCTGCAAGAGAGTTCCAGTGACCTTTAAGGACACAGGTCCTGGTTGGGTAAGGGGCAAGGCAGGGCTGATCATGAGGCTTCAAAGGCATTTGTTGCCAAGTCTGCAGTTCTTAGAGGAGAAAGTTCAAGTGGGTTTCACAGAATTTGTACATTTTTGGTGCTGACACTTGCAGTGGTTCCCAGCAGGAGCTGGAAGGCAAAGCCAGCACAGAAAGGGAAATGCCAGGAAAACCAGTGGCTCCCACCAGGCAGGTGGATTTTGCAGTGTCTTTCAGCGATGGGTGATTCAGCTCACAGGGCTTCACATTTCACAAGGAAAATGTAAATACTGTCTCCTGACTTGTGTTCTCTGTCCTGAGGCAGCTCAAGAACCAGTGTTAGTGTCTTGCATTGGCAATGGTGCAGGTTTTCTCAGCGTCTTTAGGGCTGCTTTTGGACAGAAGTGCCAAAACTGGGAGGAATTGTTGGAAAAATTCAAAATAACAAGCCTGGAAAGTGGTTTGAAGGCTGTACCTTTAAAAGTAACTTCCAATACATACATTTCTAAGGCAGATCTCACATTATTTTCTAATGTATTTTGAATAATTCTTTTCCTTCCTCGTGCTTTCTGTTTTCATGCTGTTTTCTACCAGCATTCCAAAAGCCACAGACCTTGCATTCCCAAAGAATGGTTGTGTCCCATTTGTGTCCAAATACGTGTTCACTTAGACTTGTTCATGATAAAGCTTCTACCAGGGCAAGAGGCCACGAGGCTTACAACTCCATCAGGATGTGGCATGGCAGTCGGATGATGCTCTGGGCACCTCCCCTCCTGCAGCTGAGGACTCTGCGTGGTGGGAAGTGGGTCAATATTCCCTTCCTCAAAAAAGGGATTGCAAAGCACCACGTGATTTTGTTGGAAGCAGGAGGGAAGTGCCCAGGAACTGCTTTCTGGTGGAAATGGCTGGTTACTGTGCTAAACCTGGAGTGAGTTGCTCTGTGTGAATATCAAGGAGCTGGGGGAAAAGGTTTAATTAGGCTGCAAGAGCACAGTTCCTAAAATACGACTTGCAGTAAAGTCGCCTGTCATGCAAAATAGGTGAATTTCTGCCAGCCAGTTTATTCAGTGTCCTTGAAAGGGGATTTTTCAGTTTAGGGAAGCATTTTGCCTATTCTACAAAATAGGCAACATACGGTTGCTGAATTTGCAAAGTGAATACATTTGCTGATTCTGTTTGCAAAATGGGTATGCTTAGCTATTTTTCTGCCTATTTTGTAGCAGACCCTATTTTTAGCAAAGCCCATCCACATGCCAGTGTTTCTTTCTGGCTCTTTTACTTTCTGGGGCATTGTTGCTGCCTGGGGCTGGCTGGAGCAGGGTCAGAGCAGGGTCCAGCCCCGAGAGCCCCATCCCAGAGGATCCACAGGGCTTCCTCCTGCCTGCACTGAGGTCAGCACAGCAGAAGACATGTAATTGCCACCAGGGTGATGATGCAGAGAGGGAATGGTGAAGGGAGCTGTTCTGGGTGCGAGAGGTTTGTCTCCATCAGCCAAGGGAAGAAAACCACGGGGCTTGCAGAGGAATTGGGCTGGTTCCTCCTGTCACCTTCGCTCTTCTCCTCCCTCCAGAGAGCTGCTCTGTTCCCTGGAGCTGTGGGAGGGCTGGGGCTTGGCACAGCCCACGAGCTGCCTTCAGCTACTACAGCAGCGTTACTATCCATCCATTTTTAGATCCCTGTCAGGTCCCATTGGGCTCGCTGTCACTTACTGGTGTGATGGAGAGGGGAGCAGAGGGGGCAGCCCTGCCAAAAGCCAGCACAGATGGTTGCTCAGGAGTGGACATGCTTGCTTAGAGCTGCTCAGAGGAAGCACAGAGAAGGAATAGATGCTTCTGTTCCTGAAGTGCCTGACCAGGAGCTTCTCCTGGTGGTGGAGCTGTGATGATCTGAGGAGTTTGCAGGGCTGTAGGATGTCTGTAATCTTGGCTTTTGAAGGATGCAGGAGATTGCAGGGAGCGTATGTCCCAGCTGGAGCAAAAAAGCACTGGATGGGGATGCTGCAGCCCAGCCCAGCTGAAGTTTGCATGGTTGGGAGTTCAGGAAATGCTCAGCCAGTTCATTGTGAAGCCATAGTCTGGAGGGCAGAGCTGTGCCAGGGGGAAGCTTTGGTACTGCTGCCCTGCTGCCAGGGTGTGAGCTCCTGGGGGATCAGCAGCATGACATTGATGTTGCTTTTTCCATCTTCAAATGCCAGTTCCTTAGAAGAGGAATTCTGGATAAAGCTTTTGTCGAGTTGTTCCAAGGAGTGGAAGAAAAGGAGGAAAAAGAGCCGCCCTGCTGGCTGTGAAGCAGCCAGGGCCGTGCCAGGTGGCTCTGCTGGGGTGGTGGCAATGTGGGACCCAGCACTGGCTCATTCCCACGGGGAATGACAAACCTTTCAAAGCCTCAAGGCTTGTCACCAGCCCGAGCCCTCGTGCTGGGCTCTCTCCCGGCCGTGCCGCGGGCTGGCAGCGCCGGGCACCAGCTTCACAAACTTCATGGGGTATTTTTAGCTTCTTCCCAAATGTGATGCTCTGAAAGCAGGAGGATGTAGCAGATTTGCTGGCAGGGTGGGAGCTCTCGTTTTCAGGGGGCTGATGGCATTGCTTTGGGAGAGGTGAAAAGCAGCAGCTGTGATTCTGCCAAGCTGCCGCAGGCTGTTGGTGTTACCTGTAGCTCCTCGCCCAAAGTGTGAGATACCCCATGTGGGCTTGCAGGGCATTTTAATTTCTGTTCTCCTTCCTTGTTTTTATCTTGTGGCTGTTTCCTTCAGCTCGTGGTGGAACCCCAGCACCTCCTGTGCATCCATGCAGGGCAGGACAGTCCCTGGCTCCAGGCACACAAGTGGGAATTGATTTATTTGCAGGGGAAAGTGTTAATCTGGCTCAGCTCTGGGGCTTGAGGTGCTCTGTCTGCCTCACATTATTGTTGAGGTGCCTCCAAAAGGCCAAGGAGATCAAAGATGTGTTGCTGTTCTTGGATTATTGCCATGTGCCAGGATTGGTGTGACATGGGCTGCAGATTGCTGTGCATTTCCCATGGTTTGGGGTTTTTTTACCTCTCCTAATCTTTCTTTGTGGGCAAGAGCAAACGAGATGAGAACAAAGTGCCTCTGGGAAATCCTGCAGCCTCAGACTTCTGGTCATAGGGTGGTGGTGGCAAGAGATGAGTTTATTTCTTTGAAATCTGGATTCCCTGTGTCTCTGTTGTAGTGCTGAGTGTGCTGGTGCTGAGCCACCCATTCTGGAAAGCGGTGTCAGGGTCAGGAGTGACCTGGGGTTTGCCATTAGAGCAACATCTGCTTTCACTTCCTGATTTGGGGCTTGGAAGGCATTTGTCAGACACAAACTGAAACCCTAAAACCCCTCTGGTCCCCCAGCTGCTCTCAGCTGAGGCTGGGCACTGCTGCCACTGTGGTGGCTCTCAGGGACCAGACAGGGATCTTCCCACCAGGGACCTTCCCTGTGTGTGGGTGTTCTCCTCCAGCAAGAGTGTGGCTGGAGGAGGGAGAAGAGATTTGGGGTGTAATGGGAGGAGACTCATTTGTGTTGCAAATCTTACTTCAGTGTTGTCAGGCTTGTCCCATAAATACCAGTCAGAAGTGCAGTGCTGGACCTGGTGGGTGTGCCATGAGGATGTCACCCAGGGGGTCAGGGTGTGGAAACCCTTTGCACTGCCATGTTTTGGCAGAGCCTGGGTTTGCTTTTGGTGGGAATGTGTTGGTCCTGTCACATGGGCCAAGAAAGAGGAGCAGCAGCAGGAAAAGTACTTTTGCTTTTTAGGACAGTGAAGGAGCTGAGTGTGTGGCCAGGCCACCACACTGTATGGCTGTGGGCCAGGGCTGGGTGCCTGGCTCTTGATTTTGGGGAGCCAGGCCCTTGCATGGAGCTGCCCCATGGTCCCAATCCCATCATCATTGCCAGCACAGAGCTGTGACTGCTGGAGCTGGTGTGTGTGGGTAGGAAGGGGTGCCTAGCCTTGGGCACCATGGCAAGCTCTCCCCAGCATGGTGAGCTGGTGGCTCCAAAATTATGGCCCTGCTCACCCTGCTCACACAATGGAGACCGGCTCTCCTGCCCCCTGTGTCTCCTCCCTAGGCCATGTCTCAGTCTCTCCTTGCTCAGTGGCCTCAGGCAGGCACCTTGCTCTCTGCTGGGGTGCGGGCCTTTGGCTGCTGAACCAAGCACCTGTTGGGCCAGAGGATGCTCAGTGAGATGTGCAGATGTGAGGGGTGGGCCGAGCCACGCTGGGTAAGAGTCCTGCTGCCACCAAACACGTTGGGTCTGGAAGGAAAGAGCCTGAGGGTACCTGATGGCCTGTTTTGAGAATTCACCCTTGGGTTGGCCCCAGGCCCTGGAGCTTGTCCATGTCCTAATAATTGTATTTCTTTAAGCAACATGACTCACACTCAGCCTGAGCAGCCATCGAGGGCAAGGCCTGGAGGAGTTGCCCTTCCCAGGCACATCTCTGAGCTCCCTCTCTCCCTCTGCCCTTTCAGGAGCAGAAGTTTTGCCAGCGCTATGACCAGCTGATGGAGGCCTGGGAAAAGAAAGTGGAGCGCATCGAGAATAACCCGCGGCGGCGTGCCAAGGAGAGCAAAGTGCGGGAATACTATGAGAAGCAATTCCCGGAGATCCGCAAGCAACGCGAGCTGCAAGAGCGCATGCAGAGGTTAGAGGAGAAGCGGTAGGAAGGGGCTGAGCTGGTATCAGACAGCCTTTCTTTTCTCTTTGGGAATGGGTGTGGGTTTGGTAGCGGGAGGAGCGGGCTGGGGTGGCTCTCGGTGCCTTTTCTCCCTCTCCAGTCAAGGGCAGAAGGCAGCAGACAGATGAGAGTCTTGCTGCTTTTTCCCCTGTTTCTATCTATGATGAACTCTTCCCAGTACAAAAGGATAGGAAAAGTGAGGCCAATACCACAAGCAAGCCTTCGCCTTAAGTAATGAAAACAACTAAATTACAAAAGGCTATCACACCACACCACGTCCAAGAAAAGGACCAGCTAGCGTGGCAGAGCTCGGAAAATGCAAAGGGCTTAAGTCCTTTAACTCAAAGGCTCAAATCATCTGCCTTGCTGCTTTTTCCCCAGGGTGGCTCAATACAGAGCCAAAAGGAGGAAAAAATGTCAGCCTGTCTCACCTCCCAGCTGGCCATATCAGGGCCAGGGGTAGCTCCCCTGTGCTGGCCAGCTGGCTGGGACAGCCCTAATTCCTGCCTCACTGCTGTGCCCAGATTAAGATGTACAAAACTTGCAGGTGCATTTGGTCACGTTGATGATTTATTACATGCACTTGCTTTGATGGGAGCAGAAACATCTGCAGAGGTTGTTGAAATGACCACAGACAATATGAAGGGAGCAAAATGTCTCACTGGAAGGGATGTCCCCCGTCTCTCCCACCCCCTGTCCATTTTCTTCATTGGAAGTGCAATTGAGGTCATGTTGTTTTCTGCCAGGAGAAGACTCGATTTCATGATCTCCACCCTTTTTGCTGAAAACTCCTTGTCCTTCCCATTTCAGCCCTGGCACCTTGCCTGGGGTCACCTGATACGCAGAAAACCTAAACCCTTCTGCCAACATCCCATCCTTGTGCCCCACTAACAACTGGGTGGGTCCAAACTTCCTAACTGATGGCTTTATTTTGTCTGAAAGAGAAAGGGAAAAATGGTACCGAGAAAAGCTTTAATTTTTTACCTGCTTAATAAGAAAAGTTGTAATTCCTTGGGTTGTGTGGCTGTTACTGTAAGGGGAAAATGTCAGTGGATGGGTTTGATTTAAAACTTCCCACAGCATTTTGCAAACCAGATGTGGTGGCACAGTGCTAATGGCTCAGTGCTGACACCAACACCTTTGTGCCATTGCTGTGGTGGGGTGAATAGGAGAAAATGTGGGGGAGAGCGTGGTTGGGCGTGAAATGTCCTTGTGTTCTAGCAGTCCAGGAAGTTGACACAGGTAAGGAAAGTGGTTTTGGTGCTCTTGACCTGCGAGCCCCAAACGCAGGTGCCTTTCCCACAGTGTGGGAGGGGGTGGCCTGGGTGGAACGTTATGGGATATGGCTGTTATGGAGGTCAAATGTTCTTGAACGTGGTTTGCTGCTTGTGAAGTGGAGCATCAGTGCCTGAGTGTGCCACTGCCCTTTCCCAGCAGGGTAGGACAGAGGGGCAGTGGCGGGCTCTCCATGTCAGCCGCGCGCAGCGAGCACGAGGTGTCCGAAATCATCGACGGCCTCTCGGAGCAAGAGGTGAGAGCAGCTTCCCCTTCCTCCTCCTCTTCACCCCTCACTCTGTCTTCTCTGAGGAAGCCAAGACAGGACTGCCAGGTCTCCACAGGTGGAGTCCTGTGCCAGATCCCACTAACTTTAGGTCCCACTGAGGTTGCCATGATCCCAAACACTTTCTGGATAGGATCCAAAGTCAGAGGTTTATTTAATACACATCAGCATTTTCCCAGCTATGTGAGAGATGTAATGGAGCTGTTCAGTGGTTCTGCCAGAGCAAAACACGGAGCAAAACGTGGCCAGTAGGTTTGGTTTATCAGCATTTGGATGTCTCTTAGGGGCCTGAAACCCCAGCGTGCTGCTCATCCTAGGTAGCACCCCACAAACACCTCCTGGCTGTGGTTTATCCTGGAAGTGAAGATGGGAAGGGGAAGGGGCAGGAAGCCAGCACCCAGGCTGCTGGGTGGAGGGGTTTTTCTGTTTCGTTTTGTTTTGAATGGGCTGTGTGACTTGACACAGGGGAATCCTATGGAATGAATGGTTTGTACGTGAGCCAGTTGGCCCACATCTTCTGGGAGTGCTCCATTCATCTTGAAACATCCCTGTGACCTCGGCTTCGTTTGGATCTGGTTTCACAAGGGTTCCACTCTCTTGGCACGGAGGCGAGCTGCAGTGAATGGATCATGTTTGGGAGGGGAGAGCAGCCCTTGCCCAGCAATAGCTGGGATGTTTGCTGCCTGTGCACCATGGCTGATCCCTCTCTGGGATCCCAGGCACTTTGCTCTGAGCCAGTTAAGGTGACAGCATGGAGGACATGGATCTTGGAAGCAGAGTGGAATTTCACAGCCCTGCAGAGGTGCTGGCCAAGAGGAGAGTTAGCTGATCCCCTCCATCCCCCTGCACAGTGTGCTGCTAAACTCCACCCCAACAGACTCCTGCTGAGCCCCAAATCTGCTTTGCATGTCTCAGAGGAGGCCTTAAGGAGCTTCCAGCTCTTCCACAGGGTCGGAAGGAGCAGGGAGGTGAGAGCTGGGGAGCATCTCTGGCAGCAGGGCCAGCTCTGCCCCAGCACATTGCTGGAGAGGAGGGGGATCTGGCTGGTGGGGTGGAGTGGCAGCACTCAGCACCCTGAGGGGCACTGTGCCCTCAGCTCCCACCAGCATCCTCTCTGCTCTGCACAGGGGCTTCTCCTGTCACCAGGGGGAGTCTGCAGTTAGCCAGGTTGATGCTCCAGATGAGAGCTGTTCCTCCCACCATGAGGAGGCATCTGGAGCAGCCAGTTTCTAAGCAGGAGGTGTCCTAGTGAGGGTGGGGAAGGTGATCACGTGTTGAAATTCCATATCTGGGCAGAGAGATGTGCTTGAGGAGGAGGAGGAGGTTGGGTCTGATCAGCACCGCAGGGAAGCAGAGCAGCACTGGGCAGGCTGGAGTCAGCAGCTTCTTGGAAGGGTTGGCCATGACTGTTCTCCCAGGAACCAGCATCTGGCTGTCAATTGAAACAGCAGCACTTGAGACCTGGCCTTCCTGGGTCAAGGGTTGGAGTTTGAGCAGTGACATCCCAGGTGACAGGGAGGACTTAGACTGATGGTGCAATTGAAAGGGGGTGGCCAGGGGATCACCAGCAGCTCAGCCAAAGGGACAGTCCTGGCATTTGAGCAGAACACAGCACAAATGAGACATCACATTGGCCTCTCTGTTGCAAATACTTAAGGAACCCAGTGTGCCCAGTCTGTCCTGTCCTGGTGTGCAGCTGGGGCTTTGGGTGAACTTTGTGCTCCATAGGATGGAGTAGAGGCATCAGATTATGTCCCGGGGTGTTGCAGTAAGGAATGACAGCCTCATTTCAGTGACACATGAAACCTCCTGGAACAATTCCTGTGCAAGGGAAACATGATGTCTGCCTCTGCCCACCTTTTCAGGAAGCTTTGCAAAGCTGGCCCCCTTCCCTCACAGTTGGAAGGGGACTTTAGGAGGCTGGGAGGGGATCAGCATTCCCTGTGCCACTGCTGCTTTGACTTGTTTCTCATCATGGTCAGGATTCACTTAAGTCAGACATTTCCACACAGGATCTTGAAGCCTTTTATTCCAAAATGAAAGATTAATTGTTTCCTGGCTGACAGCGATAGCCTCTTTCAGCGTTTAATTTACAATTACTCCGGCAATAAAGCTGTCTAATGCTTGCTTTTGAATTCTCCTGTTCCTCCTCCTGTCCTTTTCCTCTGGAACATCTGTCCCCTGCAGTCCCCGCGGGGCTGTGGTGCTGACCAACTGTTGTGTGTGCTTTCCCCAAAGAACCTGGAGAAGCAGATGCGCCAGCTCGCCGTCATCCCGCCCATGCTCTACGATGCCGACCAGCAGCGCATCAAATTCATCAACATGAACGGCCTCATGGATGACCCCATGAAGGTCTACAAGGACAGGCAGGTGATGAACATGTGGAGCGAGCAGGAGAAGGAAACCTTCCGGGAAAAGTGAGTGCAGCCCCCACAGCTGTGTCTGTGCAGCCCCGGGGAGTGTGGGTAGGATCCCTGCAGGAATATCCCAAGGGCTTGGCTGGTCCCCACAGACACATCCCAAATTGCTGTGTTACCTTGAACCTGGTGATGCACAGAAACTTCAGGCCTTGCTCTATGGTTGGGGGGGAAAGCTGCTGCTTGTGGCAGGATGAGAACAGGAAGTTTTTCACCTTTTGCACTCCCTATTGTATCAGACAGTTTAAAGATAACACCAGGGAAACCCAACACTCCATACACATTGCCTTTCTGGATTTTCATGCTGTCCTTTGGGCACTGTGTGTCCAGGGGATTTTTGGGGCTGTCAGCATCCAAGCCCCTTATGTAGACCCCCTCAGGCTGCAGCTTCCAGCTGGTGCTCTCCCTCAGTGCTCCATCCTGCTGTCTGCAGGATTTGCCACCGGCTGCTGTTTCCATGGATGCGTTCCCACATCACACACGTGCAGACTCTGGCTGTGGTGCTTTCTCCTGTTTGCAAGCAGTGCCTGAGAACAGCTTGGCTCTATCAAGTGAGATCACTTGGGGAGTCACTGATTCCTTCTCTGGGTGCCACTGTGCTGTCAGCCAAGATATGGGGGCTCAGCTTGGTCTCACATCCAGATTCCCCTGTATCCCATAGCCCAGTGGGGACCCAGGTGTGTCTGCATGGAGGACTGGAGTCTCCTTGGTGGCCCCAGTGTGCTGTGAAAACAGAGCTGGAGTTCAGTTTCCAGTGGGATGAGCTCTGCTGGAGCTCCCTGCTGTGGGCCTGAGGGACACGGAGGTGCATGGGTGCACCAGGACCACATTGTCCTGAGCAGCAGTACCACTTAATCCGTCCTCTGGACAACCAGGGGATGGCTCCAGGGATTTCCAGCCATGCTGGAAGCCTCTCTGTGTCCAAGATCCCTCCTCCTCCCTGCTCGTCAGGACTCCTGTTTGCAGCTGAAATAATTAATTGCCAAGATGGACCGAAAAAGAACAAAACAAGCAAACCGGCTCCAAGCCTTTGATAGAGGAGAATCCTCATTGCTAATTAGCCTTAAAATGTGCCACTCCAAACAGCCAGGCTTGCCACAAATGACGCAAAGGCTAATTACTTGGTCTCTAATGGCAGGGCTGTGCCTGTCTAATGGGGCTGGAGGAATCCACACCCAGTGTGTGCATCCTGCAGTGCACGGTGCATTCTGTGTCATCACTGGGGGTGATGCAGAGCTTGAGGCAGAAATACAGCAGGGTTTCAGGGCTCTCACAAAGCTCATTTGGAGAGATTGGTACTCAGGAGCTGTCAGGAGAGACAGGAGAGACAGCCCCAGCTCTCCCCCAGCCTGGCGTGCTGGTAAGCCCAGCTGCCTGCTGTGCTGCAGCTTCTGGCCTCGGTTTTTAAGGTGAACTGGAGTTGTGTCATCCGTGATCGTGACCTCGAGCTGGCCTCCTCCTGAGACCAGGAAAACTTGGTTCAACCTTTTGTTCAGCCCAGTTGGCAGGGCTCTTGGAGTAAACAGGCAGGCACTGCAAGGCTGACAAGCTCCAGGTCTGAACTATTTTAGCTGTCAGAACATAACCATGAGGAAGAACCTGATTTGATTTGCTTCTGGGCAGGATTTCAGGTCTCTGCTGAGAGCCCATTGCTGGCCTACTCCCAGGGAAGCTGTGGTTTGCTGGTGAAGGAGCAGGGTGCTGCTCAGGCATTGAGGTTGTGTTGTGCTGGGCAGTGTGAGAATGCAGCATCCATCTCTCATTATGGCCTGGCCCATGAAAAGGAGTGGATTGTTATCTGCATTGCCCCAGCAGTGTGTTAGCATCATTGAAAACCCCATCCTGTGGTCAGCCCTGGGTTTGTGCTGTGTGCAGAGTAAGGAGCCAGCTCTGGCTCTGTGCCCTCATCCTAGGTTGTCTGAGCAGCCTGTCTGGTTTGCTTTCTTCCTTTTTTTTTTTTTCTTTGTCCCCCGTAGCATTTCTGGTTTCTTTTTTGTTCTGGTGACCAATTATGGTGACAGGGATCTTGCGGTGCCACGCAAACCATATGGGAGTTGTGCATCAATGTGGGTGACAGCACCCATGTCCTGCTGCCATGGCTGGAGTTGGCCAGGCCCTCCCTGAGTTCAGCTCAGTGCCTTGACTCCACTGGGACAGAGCAGCAAAAGCAGGGGAGCGCTGTGCCAGTTGCCCCAGGGGAGGCACTGGCAGGGCTGGAGACATGAGCTCCTCACCATGTCCTGCCCATGTTCCACCCACCCCGCAGCTCTCCCACCTTTTGCCTTGATCCATTTCCCCAGGGCACAGAGCTGTCATTTCCTGGGAGCTGGCAGAGGTGCATGTGCTGAACGTGGTTCTCCCTGCCTGCTCAGCTCCCTGGGGCAGAGCCCGTGCTGGTGGCCACCTCTCCTGGCACAAAGTCTCCACTCACCGGGCTGTCCATGCTTTGGCAGTGCATTGGTTAACTGTGCTGCCAGCAGCACCTCCTGCCAAGGGCTTGCTGGCCCTCGGTGCTTCCACACCAGCCAGGCACAGGGATTTGTTGGAGGAGGCATCTCTGCTAGTGGGGACAGCTTCCCCTGAGCAGGCAGTGTACTCTCCCGGGCTGCCAGAGCCAGGGGGGAGCTTGCTGACAGCTCCTCCACTTGCTGGGCATGAGGTGGTGTTTGTCAGAGCTGCTGTGCCACTGGGGATCTCTTGAGCAACTCAGCAATGTGGCAGCTCTGTGCTTCCTCCCGGGGTTTGTGTTTCCCTTCCTGTCCTTTGCAGCTGCTCCCAACAGCCCAGCAGGGCTTGGGGTCCTGCTCAGAGCTGGGGCCACCCATGGCCATGATGTGGAGTGTGTTGGCAATTCCTCACCCTTTTCTTGCCAGATCCTGAGGTCTTGGCCAGGTGTGCCTGCCCTCTGTGCCTGCCCTTGGTACAGGCCTTGGGTGGCTATGGGGTCAAGCAGGTTGATGAGCAGCTCTCCAGCACTTCCAGCCCCCCTTCCCTCTCCCACCCCATGATGAACATTTGCACATCGAAGCTCCCAAGCAGCCCAGCCCCACTGGGCTAAATTTAAAGTTCCTGTCTTTCTGGGAAGCTGAGCAGCAGACAAATATTTTCTCAAAGCCCAGAGTCCCTCTGGGAGCTGGCCTTGCTGCTCTGGGCACGCAGGGCATGGCAGCCCAGCTGTGAGGGGGTCAGAGCAAGCACCCACAGTAACCCTCTCCCTCTCGCTCTGCAGGTTCATGCAGCACCCGAAGAACTTTGGCCTGATCGCATCCTTCCTGGACAGGAAGGTAAGCCTGGCTCTAACCTGAACTGTGCTGCCTCTCCTGCCATCCCTCGCTGCTGGAGCTGCCAGCAGATGCTGAGCACCTGTGGGTGGTGGTGGTGGTGGTGGTGGCTCAGGCCCCGGGCAGGGTCCAGACGGGCTCCCTGCAGAGCCAGGGCTGAGTCAGCTGCGGGAGCTCGGGAGGTGCGAACGCAGCCAGCCTGGCGCGGGGGCGGCACAGCCACCCCGTCATCTGCCTGGAGCTGCTTCCCAGCTTCTCCCCGAGGCATTCTGCACCAGCCAGGCTGTCACACAGGGGGGGGGCACCCAGCTGCCCGGCACAGAGTGGAGGGGTCTCTTTGTTCAGGGAGAGAGGGGTTTTTGAGGGTGCGCCGAGTCCCATTTCATGCAGCAGTTCTGGTGGGTGTCCTGAAAGAACACACAGCTCCCCTTGGTGCTAGGAAGAGTTGTTCACAGGAACTGCCTGACCTTTCCCAGACCTCGTGTGTTGTGCTGCTTGGACTTTTTGTTTTTGTTGTTAATTGGGCTGATGGAAGAAAGGTTTGAGGAAAAGAAAGACCTGAGGGAGGAGTGAGTCTCTTGTCCCATTCTGAGCAAGGCCAGGTGCCTTCCATGGGACAGGCCATATGGGCAGATCCCGGACAGACCCAGCCTGAAAACACAGCTATGTCCATCACTTGAACGCTCTCCTGAGCAAGAAACAGTTGAAAGCTGCTGCTTCTCTGGTCCTTTTAGTTATTTGCATCCGCTGGCCACCTCATGCAGAGTTTCATACACACAGTGTCCACTCACTCTGAGGGAACCACTCTGCTCTCAGGGGTGGCCTGCAGAGGTCACTTCCAGCCTAAATTATTCTCTGATTCTTCGTAACTCAGGCTGGGGAAATAATTTATAAGACCTTGACCTTCCTGTCCAAAGGAGCAAGGAAGGCCAGCAGCCCCCTCATGCTGCTGCTGCTGCTGTAAGATCCCAAGCTCCTCATCCTTTCTCACTCGATAAAGCCGAAAGTGGTGGGACTTGGATGATGCTCACAATCCAGTCTGTGTTCCAAGCTGTAAAATGTCTTCTAATTTTATTTGTACTCGTTTGTAAATCAGGCTGTAATTATGATACAGAACACATCCATTATCCTGTTGGAGAGAGATGCAAAGTATGGCTCAATGTAATGAATTAATAGATTTTTAAATTGCATTATAAAAAAATAGTGATCTTAGCCCTTGGAACAGATGACTGTAAGTTTTTGTGTTCGCGTGTGTGTGTGTATAATCAGGGCTAAATTAGAAAGAGATCCAATTAACACTTTAAAAGTTGCAATCTGTTTTTGCAAATGGTTCCACTCCTTGCAGAGGGATGGGGTGAGCACAGCCCCCGGGCACACACAGCTGCCCCAAGCTCCTGAGGACTCGTGGCATGATGGATCTGTGGGATAATTTATCTTCGTGAAGCCACTAATCCTGAATGTGAAGGTGTAGCCCAAGGCTGGCGTTCAGGTGCCCACCGTGTTCAGCACAGGATTCCTCCCAGCCTGGCACACTTTGTGCTGTTCAGGAGCGCAGGATATGTGCTGGCTGTGACCCCTGGTTTTCCTGAGGTGCCCAGTCTGTGGTGGTGTTTGTGGAGCCAGCCACTGGAGTTGGGATGGCAGCTCCCGAGTGCTGGGATCTCGGTTTGGCCACAGCAAAGGGGCGCGCGCTCGAGCCAGCGAGCTTAGCGGCTGGAAGTAACAGCAGCTGACAGTGCTGTGGCAGGTTGTGCCTCCTGTAACCTCACAGAGGCTGACAGGCAGCTCCTTCTTCTGCCTCTGGTTGCCGCGGTCATCTGGGGTCAGCCCTGCTTTGCCTCCAGCACGGGGTGATCTCTGCTCAGCACCCCATCTCCATCCCCGCATGCCTGCGGGACCGCCCTGCTCTGTCCTTGGAAGGGCTGAGCCTTTTTACTAGGACAGCACTGTCCCCTTCTCCAGTGCTCTGGGAGCCTGAGGGAGGGAGGTGTGGGGAGGCTGTTGGGCTGCAGGTGCTCAGGAGCAGCAGGAGACCTGGTGATGACCGGTTCTGAGCGCTGCTCCTGGAAGTCTGTGCCCCACCAGCAGCGCACGAGGCCAGGACCTTCTGTTCCCTGACGTGCCCGTGTCATTGCAGACGGTGGCTGACTGTGTCCTCTATTACTACCTGACCAAGAAGAATGAGAATTACAAGAACCTCGTGAGGAGGAATTACCGGCGGCGCGGGAAGAGCCAGGTAAGAGCTGGAGGAGGCGTGGAAGTGTCATCTGTCAGGCTGAGCAAGGAGCTGCAGCACTTTGTCTGAGCCCCCCAAATGGTGCTTTGCCTCTTCCTCACATGGAGATAATGCTTGCAGGCTGTGGTGGGTTGTGTTTGTCCTCTTTCAGAACGTGCTGTTTAATGGTAGTTGGTGTTTGTCCATCCCCATGCCAAGGCCACGGTGTCTTTAAAAAAAAAAAACAAACAAATCTGAAATGCTTTAAAAAGGAGATGGAAAACCTGGCTTTGTGTCAGTAGCATGGGGTTCCCACGCAGCCTGAGCTCTGTGCAAGAGCCAGGTGGGGTCTGTGTCTCTCGTTCCTCTGGAGATGGCAGCTGAGGTGACAATGGTGACAGGGCTCCTGGGAGCTGGGTGGGGCTCCTGCCTTGCAGAGCCTGCCAGGGCTCTTCCTATAGTGAAGATGTGGGAGGAAAATTACTTGGATGGGAGTGACATCTGAGCAGAAGCATATGAATCCATCTGAAGTGCCACAGGGTGTCCAAGATCCCCTTGGGGGTCTCCTGTGGGGCTGGCAGATGTGGCACTAAAGCTAGTGGAGACCCTTCAGCCTTTGTTGAAGGGCAGAGCAGATTCCAGGGCACCACGAGGTGCCTGGGGGCAGGTGACTGAGTCAACCCTTACCATTACCATGGCCAAGATACAGATCTAGACGTGACCTTGGCAGTGTTGCTGCTGATACCATGATACCCAGGAACAGAAAAGTGCTAACCTTTTGGGAAGGTGCCTCATCCCCATGAATGCTTGCAGCCAGAGGCAGGTCCTGCTGGTGGATCCCCAGGTCCATGAAGTGAGTGATTATGCATGTCACAAGGAGAGTGAGGCAGCCACAGAGGGACTGTCTCCACAGATAATGTGGGAATAAGGATGGAAAAACTGGCCTGGCCCGTGACACCACTGACATCAGCAGATCTTCACGCTGCATGGCCATAAAAAGCAGCACTTGGGCCTAGATCCTGATTGGGAAGTGGATAGGTAGCCTCACTCCAATTTGATTTCTGCAGCATTAAGACATCAGAATAGCTAGCACATGACAAATGTCATGGACAGGGCCCAATTTTCCCTTCTTTTTTTCAGAGACATTAGAGATGGATAAAGCCCTATTAGATGATCCAGTCCCTCTCCCAGCAAACACAGGGTGGTTCCCTCCAGTACATTTTTATAGTGTTTACCATGGTCTGTTTTGTTAGATCACAGCAACTAGAACATGAGGCCACATTTGTTTCTTGTTAGCGGTGGAGACATTTAGCACAGCTCATTCTGGTTTCAGTGTTAAATTGAGCAAATGTGGAGAGTGAGAGGCTTTGCTCTGCATCTGCCTACCTACCCCAGCAGCCACAGACCTGCCCCTCCTGCACCCAGCAGGGACTGTTTGTGTTTTGGGGTTTGAAATTACCCAAAGTGTCGCTGGTTGCAGAATTTCCCACGATGATTTAAAGCCACATGATCCAGCCTGAGCAGTGGGGACGTGTGCTGCCCTTTGGAGCCTTGCTCAGTGCCAGCCTCTAGAAGCAGGGACTTGCTTCATCGCCTGTAGGACTGTTTTTGCAAGTAGGAATGGCACCAAAGGGAACAATTTGCACCTCCCCTGGAGCAGACCTCAGCCAGAACGTCGTTGATTTTGAAAGAGGAGCCCCCCTGAGTCTGGGAGGAAGCGACACAGGGAATGTTTCCCATTGCTGTTGGATGCTCAGGTGGAAGGTGGGATGTTCAGACAAGCTTTAAGAGCCAGGGACTGGCTGCATGATTCACAGTAGGAGAGAGGTGCAGAACAGCAGCTGCTGCATTCAGCCTGGAGCAGCTCTCCCACAGAGATCTTGGGGGGTTTTGAAATTCACACTTTGTGCTGTGATACCTCTAGTATTTGCATCCATTTCCTGCAAGACTGCACGAGGGGAGTGCTGGAAGAGCCTGTGTGCAGGCTTGGGAAGGGCATGCTGCTGCAGAGGAAGGCTCTGCTGGGGAGAGACTCGTTTTAGGGTGGCATTTTCAGGTAATAAAGGGATAAATATGTTGTTAAAGCTGGTGGGAACAGTGAGGCATCTCCTTTGCACCTCTTCACGAGCCAGGGTCTCCCCTGGCTGTGGTGCTGATGGGATCTGCTTTCACACACCAGAGTGGGTCAGTGTGTGACTGTACAGACCATTATGGGAGAGGTCAGATACTGGCTGGGATGGAGGGATGCTCCTGGTGGCATTTTGCTCTGTGAGTCTTTTCAGAAGCAGCTCAAATTCTGCTTTTGCTGCAGGAGTGCTCATTTGGGAGTAACCTGTTCCAAAGGCTCAGCCAGCACCCTGCTTGTTCCCAAGGGGTCCTGGATTGTTTGGAACCCTGTGCAGGTCCCTCATTCTGTTTTCCCTGTGGCCTGGCGAGGAGTGGGGACTGAGGAGCAGCAGCACTGGGCTGATGTGGCACTGCCAGCTCTGCATTGCCTGCCCAGTGTCAGCAACCAGAGATGGTGACAGGATGAAGGACAGAGGACACCCAGGGATGGGCAGTGTGCAGGGAGGAGACAGAATTGTGGACAGCCTTCCTGCAGCACATGGAGGCATGGCATCGTGTTCCCAGCATTGCCCATGCTCTGAGCACATACTTTCCTGCTGGTAAAGGTTCAAGTAGTTAAACACCAAAAGCTGAGCTTTAATTAATTTAGAGGAGGGGAGGAGAGGTTGGCTTTTTGTATCAGATGAGAGGAGAGCGGATGAGATCTGCTACAAAGAGCATTTCAAGTGGCTCTATGCTGCTTTCTTACTCCTTTTCTCACAGAGAGGTTGGTGGTCTTATTTGCTGTTGGAGGCTGCAGGGAGCTTGAGAGCGAAGGGGAGATAATTACACAGAGAAAAAAGCTTCTCTGTGTCAAGACTATCTTTGTGGCCTACTTATTAAAAGTCCATTAAAAAATAAGAATCCCACTGCTCCCTGGCTGATGGTCCCCTGGCAAAGGATATTCCTCATAAAGCTGCTACTTACTGCTAAAAATCTCCTGCCAAGAGCAGGGACTTCACATGATTCCACTTCCAGTTTGTCAGAAAACGGAGCAGCCGCCCACTCCGAGCAGGATGCTCCAGCACTCCGCCTTCCATGGCACTGCTCAGTGGAAGTACCACATCCAATGGGTCATGATGCATGATATTGAGGCTCCTGAGATTAAGATATTTCTAAAATAATCCTGTGTTTGTGTATGAAAAGGCAATATAACCCTGTGAGGGGGGGAATTGACGGGAAGAGAAATAGATTCCTCGTCGTTTCACACTGAAAAACAAAAAAAGAATTTGTGCCATGGTAAAATAGTCTGATCCAATAGTCAGTGTACAGTGATAAGCATAAATTTGCATGAGCTTGTAATGACAAACCCTTGTGTTGATGTGTCCATACAACTCAGGTCTGTGGCAGTTGCTCTTCAGGGTATTTCAGTGTCTCTCTGTGAAACCTCTAAATTCTATAACAGGGACACTGAATCTGACCATGTGCTTCGTTCTTTGAGAAGCTGTTCTGCTGGGCTGTGGGAGCACAAGTGTTGGGCTGGAAGGAAAGTGACTCTACTACCACATAATTTGGAGTGTGAGATTTTTTTATTCCAGAGTAAGTTTGCATTGATTTTGGAGTAACATTGCCCTTGTGGTAGTGTAGCAGCTGCAGCATGCCAGATACACTTCCTGCCAGTGAACTCCTTGGGGGGGAAAAGCCATCATCTCCCACACACTGCCGTGATGGGCAGGTGGGCGACCATTGCACTGGGAAAAGCTGTTGATGGGTCAGTCTGTCAGTAGGGTCAGTCTGTCGGTAGCGTCAGTCTGTCAGTAGGGTCAGTCTGTCGGCAGTGGCACTATGGATCAGTCTTTCAGCAGGATAACGATGGGTCAGTCTGTCAGTAGGGTCAGTCTGTCAGTAGGGTCAGTCTGTCGGCAGTGGGACCATGGGTCAGTCTGTCGGTAGGGTTTGTCTGTCGGCAGTGGGACCATGGTTCATTCTGTCGGTAGGGTCAGTCTGTCGGTAGGGTCTGTCTGTCGGCAGTGGGACCATGGGTCAGTCTGTCAGTAGGGTCAGTCTGTCAGTAGGGTCAGTCTGTCAGTAGGGTCAGTCTGTCGGTAGGGTCTGTCTGTCAGTAGGGTCAGTCTGTCAGTAGGGTCAGTCTGTCGGCAGTGGGACCATGGGTCAGTCTGTCAGTAGGGTCAGTCTGTCAGTAGGGTCTGTCTGTCGGCAGCAGGACCATGGGTCGGTCTGTCGGTAGGGTCTGTCTGTCGGCAGCAGGACCATGGGCGGCTGGAGGAGCCGCCTGCCTGCCCTGGGGATGACTCAGAGGGGGATGAAGTCATGGTGGAGGGACGCAGCCGCCGGACAGAGCGTCACGCCAGGCCCTCGCAGTGCTGTCAGACGTTCCCTGGCCAGCCGTGTGTCAGTGCCGACACTTTCGAGGACTCACTCGTGGCCCCGGGGGAGTGGAGCCGCCCGGACCCCCCTTCCTCCCTGAGAGCGGTGCCAGAGCCGTGCCGGCAGGGCGGGGACCCACGGTGTGACCTGGCCGGGACACTGCGGTCCCCTGCCAGCCCCGACGGCCTTTCCCAGGCCCACCCTCTTCCCTGTCCCCTGCCAAAACCCAAATCGAATTATCCGTCCCGCCGTCTGTCCCGCCCTCCCCAAACACAAACCATTCCCCTCACCAACGAGGATAAACAGCCCCAACCCAGATTTTTTATAAACAGCCCGCTTACTTTTTTGGCAGAAGCACCGTCCCAGCAGGATCTGGCCAGGTTTGATATCACATGGGTCCTGGAGCATTAGGAAAAACCTGGCCAAGCAGGTTTCCCTATCCACCAGCAGCCCTGTCACACTAGCAGGGGCTGGCAGGGTTTGGGATTCCAGATAGTGCCTGCCCACGACTGCAGGGCTCCCTGCACCCTGTCCCCAGTGCAGGAGCACATCTCCTGCCATGCTCCAGCCTTGCCATGCCAGTGCCTCTCCTCCCTCCCCAGGGATCAGAGCCAGAGATCAGCAAACTGTTCTAACTCTGCAAATTGTGCAAGTGCTCCCAACTCCGGTAACCACAGCAGCTAATGAGAGGAATGATCCTTGTTTCTGGGAACCATTTGATCTTCATCAGTCCAGGGAGCAGCTTCTCATTAGTGATAAAGGGTTTGACAACTTCTCTTCCAGACTCAGGGGTATACTTGTCACAGAATCCTGGTTTAATCATGCAGCACATCATACAGACACAGCCCTGGATGTGGCCAGTAAACTTTGTGCCACAAATACCAAGAAATTATTCTGCAGGCACTTAAAGCTGTGCTGACTGGAGCGTTGTATCTAAAACAGCACTGAAATTATCTGTGGATGAGCAGGGGCAGTCTGTGAGGGAGGCTGCCTGGTTGGGAATGGTGCCAGGGTTGTCAGTCTTGGGGCATGGGTTCACCTTCTGCCAGTGGAATGTCACTGCTGGGATGTAAAAGGGCTTGAATTTGGCTGGTTTTCTGGACAAATCTGCAGTGTGACAGGGCTGCTGATGGCCCAGGAAATGAGGATGAGGCTGCAGGACCAGTGAGAAGTTGGACTTGGTCAGACCCTGTGGTCCTGGTCCTGCTCAAGTGTGGCCTCATAGGAAGAAACATCTCACAGTGTGTTTGTCCCCTGGGTGCTTAGTGCAGGCTGTCATTCTTTAAACCTGTGGTCACCAGGGAGGTTTATGCTGGGATGCCTGCCCAGCAGGTGGATGAGGTGTGACACACAGTGATGCTCAAGTTGAGATTGATTCTATAACCCCCCCTTGGCACCTGTTCTTTCAGTCTGGACTCCTGTTGCTCCCGCAGGTGTGCCCTGTAAGGTCCATCGTGCCTGTTCCCCCATCACAAGGGTGCAGCAGCCTTCCTGCAGCCCTGCCACCCCTCCAGGCAGCACAATTGGGCAAACACAATGGAAACTTGCATTCCTGAAATCCCAGCTGCAGTTTTGGGGGTGATTTAATGAGAATGACATGGCCATATTTGGGAAAAAAATCAGAGGATGCATTGCCACAGGAGGGTGGCTGCTTGGTCCCCAGGTCCCCGTGTGGGCTGGTGACAGTGCAGGGACAGCAGGGAGGGTTGTGGGCTCAGAGCAGGGACAGGGATCAGCAGGCAGGGACACACAGCCACTGGCACAGGCTGCTGATGGACCCTTCGGCCCTCACAGCTGGGCTCTTCCATGCTTCTTGATCACATCTGCAGGTAGCAGTGACAAAAGAGTCACTTGGGTGAGGTGACCCCCATTCCAGCTGGCCCCCAGGTTTGGGCTGGTGTTTCTCCAGCAGCAGGTGGATGTATCCTCACAGCGAATGCTCCTCCACACCCCTGCCCACGTGAGTACTTCTGGGGCAGGCTCTGGGATCCAGGCTGGGCTTTGCTGATCCCAACAAGGGACCTGCAGCGTCTTCACTGCAGGTCACAGGAGCGGTTGGATTTTGGGATGAGTTGTTTTATCTGTTGTTGTGATCCAGGTTTGACTAGGAATGCATGGGAAATAGGTCATGTCATTGCTAAATTGCTTCCTGAAGCAGGCACAGCTGAAAATCACAGAAATCTGCTTCTACAAGGATAGAGGGCTTGCTTTGCCCCTGGTTGTTTGTGGTGTGTGTGGATGCTGCTCTGCATCCCACAAACTGCTGACCTGGCACCTTCCTCTGTTGGCAGGGCTTGGACAGGGGTCGGCATGTGGCTGGGGGGCTGTGAGCAGGGGGGAGCAGGGCAAAGCAAACCACAGGGAAGAGAAAACACGTGTTCCCTGCCTGGGACAGAGCGGGGGCTCATCTCCACTGCTTCCAAACACTATGCTCTCTTCCCTTCGGGTCATTTTTCCCTTCACAAGCAATCAAATCACTTTTTTAAAAACTCAGCAGCGACCCAGAAAAGAAACATTTCCTCTTATGGAAAAGCCCTCAGTGGTGCGAGGAAGGATCTGGTGAGCAGGGTCCTGTAAAAATCAATCCAGTGCTTCTGTGGTATCACAGAGTGAGCGGTGGGAGGGCAGCAGTGCCAGTGATGCTGGGCTGAGCCACACAGGGCCCTGCCTGGATGGTTCCTGTGCCCAGCAGGCTCCCAGGCTGCCCGAGGTGACCCCACCCTCGGGTGAGTGCACTTGGGCATGCTTGTCCTGTGGTCTGGCAAGTGATGCAGGGTCCAGCATGACTCCAGTCCCATTGCCAGCCCCTCTCCTTGTCCCTGACATGCTGCATGCCCCCAGGACCCTGCTTGCTCCAGGACCAGCAGCCTGGGAGATGGCACAGGGCTTTCCCGTGGCATTGCAGGGCAGCCTGGCTGCAGCTGCCAGCGCTTTCCTGCTGGCATTGGCTGTGTTTGTGGCCTGTGGTGCCCAAGAGCTGTGCTGGTGAGTGTGCACAGGGCCTGTCCACGTCTCCTGGGACACTGGGTAGGCACAGCCTCAGTGTTCTCCATCCCTGCCATGTGCTGACTGTGTTGCAGAGGTGGCTGTTTGCTGGTAGAGGAGCAGCCCAGCTCAGAGCTGTCACAGTTTGAGCCGCACCGAGTGATCCCCATGCTCTCTATCATTCTTGTGAAATCTGAGCCTGGCCCTTTGATTTTTTTTTTTTTTTTTTTTGACTTGCTTCCACAGCCAACAGCATCAAACCCAGCCCTGGGACACAAGCAATCAAAGCTGTGTTGCCGGCAGACATTCCTCTTCCTCCCGTTGTTGTTTTGGCAGGGGCTTGTTTTGCTTTGTGGTTTCTCCCAGGAGCGGAGGGTGCCGCGCGCGGCCGTGAGAAGCCAGGCTGCATGGCCGTGGGTGGCAGCCAGCCCTGAGGCGTTCCAGACCACTGGAGCAGGGGCTGCAGGCCCTGCCAGTCAGTTACATGACACACAAATGTATTTCTGAGCCATCCTCCCCGTGCTGTGTATCCAGCCTGCCTCGGGAGGTGGTAGGGACATGTGGGGAGCACTGTTTGCAGTGGCTGTTATCAGAGGTGGGGGCTTCTGCCTCTGCTGTGGCATTGGCAAGGAAGGAAACTCCATGGGCACTTTGGGTGCCTGGGCAGTGTGGTGGCTAACGGGGAGGCTGGTGCTGAGGGTGCTCTCTGGCCAAGTCCCTGCCCTGGCTCTCACTGATGTGACCTGCCCAGAGGCAGAGCTTGAAAGCAGGTGGAAAGACAGATGTAGGTGGCAGAGAGAGGATGTTCCCAAGCTACAGGTGCATGATATGGCAGCCCTGTTCCTGGCAAAGATGCCCTGCAGAGAATCTGTGGGGCTGGGGATGGGGGTAAGAGCCAAGTGCCAAGCCTGCTGGTTGTGCTGCACAGAGCACAGAGCATCCTGCCCTGTGGTGCCAGTTCTGGACCCTGTGGGATGTTCAGGGTGATGCCAGGAGGCACCCATGCGTGCCCATGGCCATGGCAGCTGTGCTGGGGCTCCTGGAGAAGCAGCAATGCAAACCCCAGGCGTTCCTGGCTAGCGTAGTGTTGGCCTTTTGTCTTCAGCTTATCTCGAGCTGGTTTTAATTTGCAACTCCCTGATTGCGTGCAATGACCTTGGCCTGAGCCTGCTCTGCAGCTGAGTGCCCCAGAGAACATCATAAATGCCATTGATCTGAAGTCACACGCTGGAGGAGTGAAGAGCTGGTGCCCTGCACGTGGGAGAGGCGGCACAGCCGAGTGGGTGCTCCCAGCTGCCAGAGGGTATGGGGCTCACACTGGTGGGATGCAGCTCCCTCCAAAGTCCCTGTCAAGACAGACTCTGGTGTGACATGCTGGGGAGAGGGTTGGCACAAGTCCCTGCGCTGCCGCAGTGAGACTGTGGCAAGGGTGCAGAGCTGCTTTAAACAAAACCCGGAGCTCGCTGCCTGCAGTAGCTGGGAACGAGCTTGAGTGGCACCAAAACCATGTGCCTTGCAGCTCAGCCTGGCATGCACAGCTCCCTCTGCACCAGGGTGCACAGGCTTGCTCCCTCCCGATTTAAGGAACAAACAGGAGCTGGTGGTTCCATCTCCTGAAAGAGCCCAGGGCACTTAATGATGGCAGGGGACGTGATGCATCTGCTGGCAACCAAATGGCATCCCCCATGCAGCTAATCTGGCCTTGAAAGCTGGTGTGGGAGAGAGGAGATGCCAGCCCCAGGGGCATTTGGGCTCGGGACAGGCTCTCTCTCGGTGCTAACACCATTACCTGGTTCCCCACTAGCAAATCCAGCAGCAAGTGGTGTAGATGGGGTGGCAGGAGCTGGTAGTTCTGATTCAGGAACTGGACTGCCAGGGATGAGCTCATCCCTGCTGGCAAAAGTGATGTTTTGGTGCATGTTTTGAGGGTGCTGTGGCACAAGGAGTGAGGGGGGAGCCGGGGGAGGGCGTGGGTGCCTCAGTTGCAAGGTGCACGGTCCAGTGGTTAATGCTGGGATGTCCTGTGGGCTACAAGGGAGGCCCCCTGTTCCTGGTCCCCTGCCACAGCCTGGGGCATCTCACCACAAAGGGGATGGGGAAGGCAGCGGCCGTCGTTTTCTGGAGGCTTTGCAAGTTTGGAAAATAAATAGCCCTGCACTGTAGGTTAAGCTTGGCATCCTGGCGGATTAATCACGCAGGCTGCAGCCAGCACTGAGAGCCCCGGTGACGAGAGCTGTGGTTTATAGATGATGATTCATCGCTCGACTTAGAGCGACCACGTTATTCCAGCAGATTGCAAAATCATAAGAGGAATGTTGTGGTTAGTTTACGGCTTAACTATGCAAATCGTCAGGAAGCCTTCAGAGCCGGAGAACGTAAGGCACAGCGCGCCCGGATGGCTGGGCGGTGAGCAGGGGCCGGGAGCTGCCCATGGGGCTGTCGGGGACCGGCCGCTCGCGGGAGCCGGGGAGCGGGGAGGTGAGTGATGAGGGACTGGGGGGACATGAGGGGCCGGAGCTCCCGGGGAACGTGCGAGCGGGGCGCTTCGGAGGCGCTGCCGGCTGCCGAGGGCTTTCTGGCCGCTGTCGCCGTCTCTGTGCCACGGGCTCAGGCGTCTCCGGCGGGGCTGGGGAGGGCGAAGGTGGGGAGCTGCTTCCCCCACCTCCTCCTGCCCTCCGTCCCGCTTCCAGGAGCAGGCAGTGCCTCGGCAGAGGAAGTAAACAGAGTGGGAGGAGCTGCACCTCTTCCTCGCCAGGGCTTTCTCGCAGCGCGTCCCGCTGTCAGGACCCGCGGCAAGTGGGTCCGTTCTCAGCAGGGTCAGCCCGTCCGTGTGCGGCTCCTACCTGGAAGCCGTCGCGGCCCGAAAGTGCGCTTGGAGACGAAGCTCTATGGTGGCGGAGCTCGCGGTGCCGTGCCCGGAGGAGCCGGCCGGGCCGTGCCGGGCGAGCGGGAGCCGGGCGCTGCGGGAGCCCATGCGTGCCTGCGGCGGGCCCCGGGCCCGGAACGCGCTGTTCCCGGGAGAGCTGGCAGCGCTCTGCGCCGCCCCAGCTGCTCCGGGCCCGGCGGGACTGCGGGGCAGAGGTGAGCAGGTGTTTGTAATTACCGAGCTGCTCGGGCCGGAGCGCAGCGAGCGGAGGAGGCCGCCTGTCCCCCCGGACTCGGGGCAGGGTCGGCCTCTCGCTCACGCGTCCCGCGTCCGATTTTGTCCCGGGGCCTTTTTAAATAAACAGGATGCGTCGGCAGCAAAAACAAGCAGCAGCGATGCTGAGGCGGAGGAAGGGCGGTCCGGGCTTAGAGCGTCTGACCTGGGAGGGTGGGCCAGCCCTGCCCTCTGCCACAGGCATCTTCCCTGGCCTCGGGCACATCCCTTCACCCTCTTGTGCAAGGTGGGGAGCACGTACCTGGTTTACCTCTGGGAAGTGGCGTGCCTCATCCCTAGGATGGCAGAGCTGTAGGTGGAGAGAGGTTTAAGTTTAAGCTAGCCGGGAGCTGAGCAGTTTTGGTGCCGGCCTTTGGGGGTTCCGCTGAGGGCTGACCCACCTGCCAGTCCACCTCTAGCCTGGGCGGTGTGAATCACAGGGAAACATCAGCTGGTAATTGGGGAAGCATTTCCTGGCCCGTCACGCTTTGGGATGGCGTCTCGTCCCTTGAATCATCCCGAGCTGGTCCGTGTCCAGCACTAAGAATAGCCTCCCCACACACGGCGGGGGCAGCGCGCCGGGACCGGCCGGCCCAGGGGCTCCCGGCGCTGCCTTCCCACCGCTGTGCCATGGCATGGGCCGGTTCCAGTGCCACTCTGGGGTTTGGGGTAGAGCACATGGCAAGGATGGGCTGGGGCAGCTGCTGTGGTCCATCCCTGGGGGATCCTCCTGTCTGTGTGTGCCATTTGTGGCTGAGCTCTGAAATGGCCTCGTTCAGCACCCCGGGCTGCCCGCTCCCCACCCAGAGCTGGGTGCTCAGTACAGTCCCACAGCTTCCAGCCCAGCAGGTACCCCTGGGTGTGATGTAAGGGGGACATTCATGAACAGAGGCGTTTCCTGGGGAGTTTGGCAGGTGCCCTGCTCTGCAGCCAACCTCTAGTACAGGAGATAAGCCATCACTGTGGGCTTGCCAGGGTTCAGATCATCATTTGGCTGGGAGCCTTCCCTCAGATGAGGACATGAGCACAGCCTTGGGTGGAGCTGGGTCAGTTTTCCCACCATGGCCTGGTGGTGATGATGCTGCCCATTTTATGTATTTCACCTGGCTGACAGGTGAGACCTGTCCTGTCTGTCCTGCTGGGTGCAGGGTGCTTTTCCCACCTGGCTCTCGCTCCTGGCATCCGGCACCCGGCCGTGGCCAGAGCAGGGCAATCACTAGAGGGCAACCTTGGATTGAGATGTGCCTCTGCACTGGGAGAAACCTTGATTAGATGTCCTACCAGGCTGAGCTTGAAACATTCAGGAGGAGAGGGATGTGCAGTGGCCCAGTGGGATTTTACCCATCCTGATCATGCCAAAGCTGGGCAGATGCCTCTGCAGGGAAGCACCTGTGTTGCTGCATGAGCCACCAAGGTCACTGTCATCTCTCCCTGCCTTCCTGTTCCTGTGTTTGCAGGTTGGTACGGGGAGCTCCTTGGCATCCCTGCTATTCCATGGGGAAAAGCTGTCATGGCTGCCCAGGCTGGCAGCCCCCTAGTTCAGACAAGTGTAGAGACAGGATAAGATGATGCTGAACCTTTCTTTGATGCTTACTCCTGAAGCTGGGGCAGGTACTTGTGTGATCACAGCTGGGTTTAAATCTGAAGGAGAGCTGGGATTTCTGGGATGCAGGATTTCCCCCATCCCTCAAAAGAAAGTATTTGCAGTTGCTTGATGGGAATACTGGGAAACTCACATGGGCTCCCCTCCCTTGCCAAAGCCTTTGTTGAGGGGAATGCAGATGGGTGGTGATGGCCTGGGCTCGGGCAGAGCCTGTCCTGCTGCCTGCCCAGCCCTTGGAGGTCACAGCCCTCACCTCAGGGGTGTCAGTGTGGGCTGAACCCGTGCTCAGGGTTCACCATGGAGTGACTCAGAGTCAGAGAGTTCAGGGCAGTGCTGGGGAAATGCACATGATGGATGCCCTTTGCTCCTCTGCAGCCAGTGCAGGCTTCCCCACCTTCTGTTCCCGATTGTCCTCTGCCCTCCTTCTCGCCCAGTTTGGGGGCTGACAGGGGCAGTGCCCAGTAACTGGGGATGACACTTCCTTTGGTCACTTGCTGCATGAGAAAGCCTGTTCCCCAAGCCTTAGTGATCTGTGGACTTTGGAAAATCAAAAGCAACCGAGTGCTCATCCCAACTATTCCCTGACTCCCTCTCCCCTGGGACCTCCCAGCCTTGCATCCCACGGAGCAATTCCCAGAGCAGCAGGAGTGTGAGCTGATGCATTGCAGTTGTGTTCTGCACATGTGCAGAGGTGCCCCAGGGGCTGGCCAAGCGTGCCAGGGTCCTGATGCCACAGCTGCCTCCCCCTGTACAGGGAGGAACTGAAAGTCAGTGGGGTTTCAGTGATGGCTGTGCATGGGTTTGAAGGAATTTTGTTCAACCAGGGCCTGAAGGAATCAGCAGTTTTCTCGTTAAGTTGCTCCATTTGACAGCTCCACGCTTCTGATTTTAGCACCAGCCCATGGGGTCAAGGAGCTCTGCTTGCACCCAGTGCTGCTGCAGAATGCCCATGTTTGAAGCA
This sequence comes from Agelaius tricolor, assembly GCF_023055355.1. Taxonomy (NCBI): domain Eukaryota; kingdom Metazoa; phylum Chordata; class Aves; order Passeriformes; family Icteridae; genus Agelaius; species Agelaius tricolor. The sequence goes on from NW_027269280.1 coordinate 2,016,379, forward strand.
GCCTCCCAGTTCTGCAGAGTGGGATCAGGCCAGCTCTGCTGGCCCAAGGGATGTGAGGACACCTCATCAGTACTTGCTGTATGGCTGCATGCCAGCCATACCAGCCACCTTCTGCTGATAAATCCATTTTAAGGCAATTTTACTCCCCATTACATCACCAAACCCTTTCCCAAGGGGGTGGTGGAAGCCCTGCAGGCTGGGCAGGGGCCGGGTGAGCCTGGGTGGGTTTCCTGGAGCAAGCAGCCTTGCATTAGCCAGGAGCAGGATGGTCTAATAAATCATTTCCGTCTCTAATTTCTACTTCTCTATTCAACGCCTCTCATTTGCTGGTCACCAGAGGGGGAGGGAGGTCAGGGGAACCAGGCCTCCCCAGCAACCTCCTTCCTGCAGCTGTTGAAACAAAATCCAGAACTATAATAATCCCTGTGTCCCTCCCTGGGGTACCACGGTGCCTGAGCAGCAGCAGAGGCGTTGGGGTGGTTGGGCTCACGGCCTCTGCTGAAGGTGCCAGGTGGTAAAGAGAGGGCAGAGAGGGCACCTTCCCTGCTTGGTGCTACAGAGCCACAAACATTCCCCATGGGCTGTGTCAGACACTTGGGAAAAGATCAGAAGTGTTGATATTGCTGAGCCTCGGGGTGTCACTGGTGCCCTGTCTCCTTCATGCTCCAGCAAAATGCATCCACTGGCTGCAAATCACCAAGCCAGAACAGGAGGGTAGTTCTCACCTTCCTGCCTTAGCCCCACTCAGAGCCTTGCTTGTTGCCTGACCCCAGGGGAGCAGCTGGGGCTGTCCCACTGCCTAGAATAGGAGCCAGAGTGCAGCTGCTATGCCTGATCCTGAGGTACCTCTGATCTCCCTGGAAAGGCGATCTCTCAGCCCCTGTGGCCTCCAGCAGTGCCCTGCCTGCACCCTCTGCCTGCAGCTCTTTCCTCTTGGCCACTTGCTCCCAGCATTGTTTCACAGCAGTTGTTTGGGTTGGCCCAGGTGCTGCCCTGTGTCCGCCTCAGCAATGAGGGCTTGGTTTATTTTGTGTCCTTTGTTTTGCAGCAGCAGCAAATGCCCCGGAGCAGCCAAGAAGAGAAAGATGAAAAAGAGAAAGAAAAAGAGAAGGAGGGAGAGAAGGAGGAAGACAAGCAGGAAACAGAAAATGACAAAGAAGAACTGACAAAGTAAGGACAGCCCTCCCTGCCTGGCTCCAGTGGGCTGGGGCTGCACTGGTGGAATGTGGTGATGGGATGCAGCATAGTCCAGGGCTGCCTGACCCCATAGTGCAGGACGGTGTGTGCCCACCTCACCTCCTCTGCAGGGAGGAAAAGGCAGATCCTCCTCCTCATTCCTCTTCCCCGCTGCTCCCAAACTAGGAAAGCAACACAATATGGGTTTTTTTTTTATATCAACCCAATCAATCTGCAAAGCTCCTGTGATCCTCCAGCTTGTTCTGTTGTTACGAGAGCCTCTGGGAGCCAGAGGAGCAATCTGGGGGCAGCGGAGCACAGCACTTCACCTTTGGTGTTATTGATGTCACCGTGAGCACTCCCAGATGAAGAGCTCCAGCCAGCCCTGCCTCCCTCACACCGAGCATCAGCGCCGTGGCAGGGGAAGGTTGGCACGCAGACCGCTCGCTATCTGTAATGGGCTTAATACTTGGTTTAAAAGAACATCTGGCTTCATTATATCTAGGCTGCAAAGACATTTACCAGCAGGTCCCTTTCAGGAAGATAAATGAGGAGGAGGCAGGGATGAATTTGAATGGTCTGGTATTAAACCTGTCTCCGTCAGGTCTCTGCATGCACTTGGTGGTGGAGCTGCAGCCAGCTGCAGAAAGAAAACCCCACCACAAATCACCCCACTGCCAATCCCAGCCAGGAAAAGAGCCTGCGTCTGCAAAAAAACTGCAGACCTGCCCCCCTAAAAAACCAACAACAAAAAGAAAAATCCCCAGACACGTGCAGAGAATTAATTGCTTGACCTAAAAATCAGAACAACCAAACAACTTTTTTTTTTTTTTTTTCCTTCTCTCCCTGTTTTTGCAGGGACAAGAACGACGACACGTCCGGAGAAGACAACGATGAGAAGGAAACGGTCACGTCCAAGGGCCGCAAAACCGCCAACAGCCAGGGCCGGCGCAAGGGCCGCATCACCCGCTCCATGGCCAACGAGGCCAACAACGAGGAGGCAGCCACGCCACAGCAGAGCGCCGAGCTGGGTAGGGGACAAGGGGACCCTGCCCTGGGCTGGGCTTTTGGGGTATCCATTGTGCTGGGGTGGGACGTCAGCCTGCTCTGCTGCCCGCTCGCAGAAGAGGGAAATCCTTTGTGAAATGCTTCTTTATGGGGAGTAGCAGTGATGTTTGTCACGTGAATTGCTCAGTGTGGTTCACCAGGATAAGTGGGGGCATTTGCAAGCCCGGGCTTTCCTGGCTGAGTGTTTGTGCGTTTTATGGCCTCAGAGGGAAAGTGTTGCAAAAGAGAAAAAGGGAAGCCTTCAGTTTTAGCAGTGCTTTGGCAAAGTTTTGTCCCTCCTACACTTGGAGCTGATTTCCTTTGCAGCTACTCTGGCTTCCTAGTCCCCTCAACCTCTGCATGGGACCCTACTCTGCCCTCCCAGGCTTGCCTGAGTCTCTGCTGCTTCTCCTACCTGCTCTGTTTTCAAATTTGTCTGGAGCCTGAGCAGCTGCATCCTGTGGCATCTGCTCCTCCTTGGCCTTGGGCATTGGGCTGGTCCATTTCCATCCATGCCTGATACAGCAAAGGGTGCTGCCTGTACCGTGGCATCCAGGCACTGCACCAGCCCACAGCATGGCCATAGCCCTGCCATGCTGCCATGCTGGCCTTGGGCTAGATGGGAATTCATGGCAGCATCCACAGCCCCACACTGGGCACATCTGCCTCTGGCACCTGCAGCATCACTAGTTGCCACCCCAGGGAGCAGGCTCATGTATTGACTTACAGAAGCCAATGCATCGAGGAATTTGGCTGATTTTCCTATATTTTCTACTCTGTCAAAATACAGAATTATTGCTGTGCTACCTAAGGCAGGTAAAAATAAAAGCAGGGTGACTCCTCTCGGATTCCTTGCTCTGCAGTTTCTTGCTTGTGCTGTTCCATGTGCCATAAATCACGCGGAGGTGTTTCGCCTCCCTGTTCTCTGCTGACAACTGGCTGAAGCCTTGATTGCGAGCGCTCTGTTTTCATACAGGCGATATAAATAGTCCCCAGCACAACAGAGCCCTGCTCTCTCCCTCCAACTTGTTCAGCAATGCTGCAGAGAAGCAGCAGATAATGCCAGTAGCTTAGATGGGATTTTTTTATCCTGGTATCTCAGAGTCCTTGATAAACTTCACTGCGAGCACAGAGGAAAGCCTTTAGACCATGTTAAATTGGGAAAAAGGAATGGATCAATTCCAGTGACATATCTGAGCAATTGATTTCACTTTATGTCTCTCCAATAGCGCTTTAATTTAGGTTGGCTAAGAAAGTTATTGCATTTTAAATACCAATTGAACATTAAAAACCAGCACAAAACCGTATTGTGGTTTAACTGCAGCGTGCCGGAGCTCCCCGTGGGCATCTGTTTCATAACTGCACAACCTCAGGCGATGCCATTAATCAAACCAAACGGGCCATTTCTGTGACATTTCTGTACCATACAATAACAGCCATCACCAGCTGAGCCAAGGGCCTGCACGGCATTGGGAACGCTCGCTTTTACGTAAACGAGCGCTGTGGCCCTGGCTGCGCCTGCTGCCAAGGGGAAGCAGTGAGGTATCAGTTTCCCTCCCTCTTGGCTGGTGTCCCAGGGGCAACACGGTTCTGGGGGAGGCAGTGACCTGTGCTGTCTTCCGGGAGGTGACACCTGCAGTCGTGCTCAGCCAGCTCTGAAGGAGATTCTTCTGCCCACTGCTGTGGGCATTGCAACTCACGCTGTCCTCCCACAGGGTCTCAGCTTCTTGTAGAGCTTCTTTGAAGATCCTTCTTTCTCTCCTTGCCTGTATTCTTTATCCTGAACCTATCAGCCTGTTTTCCATTTTGAAAGGACACTGTCAAAACATCTCTCATCACTGTTGAAATAATGCTTTGCCTGTTGTTTAGAGTAATAACCCCTTGGCAGCCTGAGCCGGAAATCTGTTTCCTTACCGAGTTGTTTTTTGTCTCTGACTCACACCCCAGTTTGTTATTGTAGGGTTTGCTCTGTGCCAGGCTGCCAGCAGGACTGGTGCATAGTGAAGGCTTTATACAGGACCTTGGTGTCCCCAGCACCTGCTTGGATTTGGGGAGAGATGCGGACACCCCTGTCAGCCTCCTGGCTGGAGCAGCATGTCCCCTTCAATGGGCACTGCTCCAGATAGGCCCCCACTGTTGCTGGAAGTGGCTTGGAGGTGCTGTCCAAGAGCCCAGGGATGGCACAGAGGGAGCCCGTGGTCACACAGCCAACACCCTTGTGTTGTCAGTGGCCAGCCCTGACAGATGCAGTCGGCCAAAGTCACCACTGAGGTGACGCCGTTTCTCCGTCTCTGATGGTCCCACCCTGCGTCTGCCTCCTCCAAAGCACGCAGCCCCAGCCAGCTCCATCTTAGGTACCTGTTGTTGGGCCAGCGTGCGTGCCACCATCAGCAGGAAATCTGCTGCCACTCTCAAGCCATCTGGCTTTGCTTCCAGGCCCAAAGTGGAGGTTTTGCATCACTGAGGTGCATCCCGAGGGGATGTTGTGCATGGGGTACTGTGGTGTGGGAAAGCCTCACAAGCCCGCACTGTGACAGCCTTTCTTGTGGGAGCACTTCTGCACTGCTTGGGGTTTTGTCATGCCTCCAGGGGACAGGGCATGGGACAGGATTTGGGTGTTGGGACACCTCCTCTGAGCTCACTGGGCTTGCTGGCTCCTGCTCACAGCTGACTGCTCTCTTTCCTTCTTCCTTCCCAGCTTCCCTGGAAATGAATGAAAGCTCTCGCTGGACCGAAGAGGAGATGGAGACGGCTAAAAAAGGTGAGACGCTCATTTTCTTTCTTTTATCGTCTGTGCTGGAGCTTATCCAGCAACTGGGGATGGAAAGAATCTGACTGCTGGCTTTGGTGCAGTGTGGTGGATCCTGAGCTGTGGGGCCGGATCCTGCCTGTCCTGCTGTTGGTTTGTTCCCAGTGTGCCTCAGGGAGAGTGTGGGGAAGGCAGGGAATGGTGCAAGGAGTGTGCTCAGCTTCTCCAGCCCCAGGAGCTGTGCCAGCACCTGGGATGCCTGGGCTGTGGCTGGAGCCGTGTGTGTCCCCCGAGGCAGGAGCTGGCTGTAGGAAATGGGGAAGGCGTGTTGTCCATTGCAGTGTTGGAGCTGCTGGTGCCTGTAGCATGGGGTGTAGTTTCACCCCACTCTTCAGAGCTTTACGGCCTCGGTGTGATCTGTTCAAGGCACAGAGCAAGTGTCTGCCTGTGTTCACAGCTCTGGGATTCAGGGAGAGGACAGTGAACCCCAGCACTGCACAGGCACATGTTGGGGAGCTCTCGAGAGCCAGGGCAGCGTGCGGTGACTTTACATCCTGGAGCTGATTCAGAGCCTTTGCTGAGACCGTTTTTAAAAAGTGCTGAGTGTAGCACAGCCCTTCTTGCCACTTCCCCTCCTCGTGCCGCTCCTGCGCCAGCCCTTTCACTGCTTTAATTTTTTGCCAAAGTCACGTCCTGTTGATGGGCTGTCGAGCTCACGTCCCCAGCCCGTGCATCCCGCTTGCGTTGCTGCCGACTCTCCTGGCCCGGAGAGGATTGTAAATGGGAAATTAAAATGGAAATGAGTGCTGTTCAGGGATGGCAAAGGCAAATAGGCGTGTTAGCAGGTTCAGCTCAGCTTGGAGAATGCACCTGCTGCTGGGATGGTGATTGCATGTTCTGGAGCGCCGGCTGCCCAGGTGCCGGTGGGAGCTGTGGACTTGGATTACTTTGCCTGTGAATATCCCAAAGTGCTTGGCTCGCTCGCCTTTAAGCTGTTCCAACCCTCTTTTACAACCCAGTGCCAATCCTGTGCATTGCTGAACAGGGCTCTCTATAGTCACAAAACTTAATAGATAGACTTTAATCAAGGAAACTGGCCTGGGGCCAGGTAATGGGGTGAGCAGATGCTGGCAGGGGAGGGTCGTTGGAGGGATATTTTCCGAGCACTGCTTTATTTTGGAGATCAGCATCTGGTTGTTAAAAAGTGCCTCTTGTTGTTTCATGCTGGATGGTGGAGGTGCGCTTAAGGAGTCTCAGCACCAGCTGCCAAAGCCTGTGTGAAGGGAGGATGAAGCGTGGGAGCATGCAGCACTATTCCAGCCCAGGGGCCAGGAGGAAGCAGGGAGATTTGCTGGTGTAAAGCCCAATGGCTGATTGTTTCTCCCTTCGTTACAACCTGGGAAACTGAGATTGCAACACCAGACTTCTACAGAAAAGCCAAATTCCCCTCTGCCAGGAAGCAGCCGCTTTAATGCTTCAAACTGGCTGTGTCTGGCATTTCCAGGGACCTGCGTGCTGGGGGTTTCCGACTCACAGCAACTGAAACTCCGGAGGTAACCTCAGAGGCTGCAGGAGGCGGTGGCAGAGCTGCTGCCAGCACGCCTGGGCAGGGGCAGAGGGGGTGGTGATCTGCTCAGGCTGGGCTCAGAGGCACAGGCACAGTCCTCATCATCATAAGGACTCGGCCACCCAAGGCACCCTCCTCCATACTGGTACCAGTAAGAGCCCGTAGCTGGCTGGTTTAGGGGGTTCAGCAAGATGTGAGTCCCAGGGAAGGTCAGCCCTACCACCCCGGGGTATTTTGGCAGATGGGGACAGTCAGTGACCTCTGCTCCTAGCACTTGCCAACCAGGAGATCAGCCTGGCCCTGCTGTCCATGCCTGGGTTTCGTGTGTGGGGCATAAAACTCCATGTCATTTGTGTTCAGGGAGGTGAGAGAAAACAGCCCTGGGACAGAGAGGCAGCAGAGCTGCCTGCTCTCCTCCAGAGTCACGGAGCTGCACAGGGAGTTTCCAATCAGGAGAAGGCAGGATTGTGTCTGCCAGGGGAGACAATGAAGGGGAGTACCGTGTTACTAAACTTAAATAGGGGAACAAAAACCCAGCAAGAGGAAAGTTCTTGCTTAATGACACTTTCATTATGCAATAAACTTCGATTCAGTAGTCTGTCAAAATGTGCAGAGATTGGGATAACGATGGGGGAATGTGTTTTTCTTGATATTATCTCCTTGCACCATTGCTGTGATCCTTAAAGCAGGAGGTTTTGATTTACCCGGAGTTGCTGGAGGATTTCCCCCTTCCCTTCCCAGGCCGGGAAGCAGCAGCACCCACGGCTTTGCTGCCGGGCAGGGTGCAGAGGCATTCAGCAGCAGGATGGGGCTGCTCCTTAAAAGGCAATGTTGAGGCAGTTCCTGCCTTTGGGGGACCTGCTGGATGAGCCCACGCAGGCAGGAGTTCAGGGTGGGCTGGAAGGGGGTCTGAGCAGTGGCTGAGCCTCGGCAGTGGGTGGGTTTATTGTCCCTCCCCAGCCCGAACACCGAGTGTCAGCACTGGTGCCAGAGGTTCAGGGCAGCCGCCCTGGAGCTGAACTCGGTGAACCGGGAGGTTTCCACATGACCTTTGTTAGTCTTTAAAGTCTGGTACCTGTTGTCGCCCGGCTCGGGGTTTTCCCGTGGTGTCTAACAAGTGGTTTTGTTCTTTGAAAAGAGGCGGGTGCAAGTGGCAGGTCCTTGCTGAGGTCCTCCCTTGCCCTGCCCAGGCTCTGTGCTCCTTGTCCTCAGGGCACAGCCAGCCTGGGGCTCTTTATGCCTTTTCCCACCCTGAAGACACGGGATGGAGTCAGGTGATGAGGCATGATTGTAAAATACTGATGACAGAGAGTTAAATAACCCATGAAAACTCCTATATAGTTCCTTTTGGGTAGATATAAAATATTCCCTTGGATACCAAAGGCACTCTTTTGAATGCTTATTTTCAGTGCTGCCAGCAATTCATCTGAGTTTTGGACTGACCTGAACCATTTTTTCCCCAGTCCCGTTCTGTTTACAAAACTAAAATAAAGTCAGCCACCTTGCATCACCTCTGAAATGCAGGAGCTGGCTGGGTGATGCTGGCGAGCTGGCAGCTCCTTACCTTCCTCCTTTTGTCTCCCCTGTGCTCATGTTGGAGCCTTCCCTTCTCCCATCAGAGGTATTTACAACTGTAAAAACCTGCTGATAGTAGTAAAAGTGGGCTGGAGAAACTGGTTTGCAGCCCATGCCCGTCACTGCACGTTGTCCTTCTGGTGGCCTTTGGGGTGAGAAGTGCCTTGGGGTCTCCCACTCAGGTGTCCTGTATCCAGGCAGGGTGCAAGGGCAGTCCAGAGCAAGGAGAGCCCAGCCTGGCCATCCAGTGTCCACAGCCAGAGTGCCATGGGTGCCTGGTGTTCGTCGTGAACTCTGTACAAAGCAACATGGTGAAAATTATTTGGATGGGGCAGATTGGGTGCCAGGAGGGCACAACTGTGTCCAAGGCTTAAATTAGCCACACTTGCCCTGAGTGAGGCTGTGATTGACTGCAGTCCCATCCCTGCCATCCCAGGCTGGTGCTTGGCTGCCTTTCAGCCAAGGTGTCACCCCCGGGACCATGCCTGTGCCCCCAGAGCTGCACTTTCTGCCACCATTGGTTGAATGTTTCTCGAGTGTGTAGGAGCAAACTGCGAGGATTTGCTTAGTGAGTGTCAGTGAATGGAATACAAAAGGCCTGTCAGGAGGAACTGCTGGGTAATTACTATAATTTGCTGCCTACATTTTAATTTTGAGTATTATTTTTTCAACAATAAGGGAGCGGGAATAGTATCTGAACCAGGTGAAAGAAGAGAGCTGGGCCTGCCAGCAGTGGCTGCTCCATGTGTACTCACTGCCATGCTGGACCAGAGGGGATGGCACATCTCCAGGAGTGGGCATCCTGAGGGGGTCTTCCTGTCCCCTTCGTGTCAAAGGATAGGACACAGCAAAAAAGAGAGGCTGTGGCAGGAGTAGTAAAACCAGGCAGGTCTGTGATCAGGGCACAGGGCTCAAGGTTTTGCAGCAGGTGGATGCAGTGGCATAGGAATTATCCATTTCAAAGGGGAGACCTGGGAGCTGAGGGTCCCCATCCAGGGCCAGCAGAGAGGGGACATTGCTCTAGAGCTGAGCTGGTCCAAGATCCCAGCTCCTTGTTGGTCAGGTACCCACACCTTGTTTGGTGACACTGCGTCCCTGCAGAGAAGTGGCATGATGGGTGTGAAAGGTGCTGGGAAGTTCAGCTGCAAGCTCCCTTGTAGGACACATCAGAGAAGTGCTTGTGTCCAGCCACCAAATGAGAGGTCCACTGGGAGCACAGCAGGCTGGTGCCAGCATCACCTGAAGGAAGGAAGGGCATCACCCACACGGTGGCAAGAGCACCCCGAGCTGGCTGCCTGTGCCATGGTCCCTCCAGCAGCACCCCAGCACCTTTGGGGATGTGGGCTCACCACCACACACCCTCCACACTGCTTCAGCATCAGCAGCCTGGCGTGCACCTGGCTCTGCCGCCCACTGATCCATGGCCCCATGGCCCAGGAGAAGTTACTCACCTTCTCTGAGCCTCTGCAAAGCATCCCGAGGCTTTCGGGATGCCTTGGGTGGTGTCACTGACTCCGTAGGGCTGGTCTTTCTCCAGAACAGAATTGCAGCACATTTTGGCGGTGCCGTAGCCAGAACTGCCTCCATGTTCACTCCCAAGAGGGTGTGTGGGTGCAAGAGGTACTGGAGGATCACACCAGGTACTGTCAGGCGTAGGGAGTGATATCACTTAGTTTTTCCCCTATAACCTTGCTCTGTTAATCCATGCGAGCTCCCATTAAGGGACCCTTTTACGGGCTCTCCCCGCCCTCACCAAGCCCAGGGTGGAGCTGGGCAGCCGTGCCAGAGCGCCTTGGAATGTCTCTAGTAAAAACCCCGAGCTGCAGAGAGCCGAGGGGGTGCGAGCCCGCAGCCCTCGCCCGCCGCGCTGCCCCTCCGGGTTTCTTCTCAGCTCCCCGAGATGCCGAGCACGGTACCCCGCTCCGAGCTCCTCTTCCTTCCAGCCTCCACTTGCTGTACGGGAGCAGAGGCCCCGGTCTGCCCATGGCGACACCGGTGCCAAAGCTCTGCCCGTCCATCCCTGCTGTGCCAGGGCAGCGGCTGCGGGGCCGCGGTGTCCCGAGGTGTCCCTAGGCTCCACGGCACCCCGTCGGTGCGGCACTGGGCTCGCCGGCGCGCACGTCCCCAAAGAAAAGCGCCTTTGATTCACTTGAGAGCGGAGAAAACTATTAGCCAAGCTTTGTTTTCCTGGATCCCTCCCCCTGCCGCTGACATTCAGCCGAGAGCGAGGGAGACAGAAAGTGAGCGAGGGAGGGCGGGAGCGGGTGCCAAGCGCCGCACCCCTTGTCAGCTTGGGTCAGCGCCACGTTCGTTATTAATGCTCTGTCTAGAGGTCACATTCAGATGCAACGAGCCCCGGGTCAGCCAGAGGAACAGATTAGAGCTTGCTCGCTGCTCCGCCACATACCGACGGCACCGGCTCCCCGTCCCCGGGCTGGCAGGAGCGGAGCTGCCGCGCTCCCGCCCCTTCGCTTTTCTCCTGCCTTTTTTTTTTTTTTTTTTAATTATTATTATTTCTTGGCAACGTCGGGCATCTCCTGAAACTGCACAGTCTCCCTATAGCCCCGAGCTGCTGAGCAAGGAGATGAGGTAGGGGAGAAAATACTGGCGGCGCTTCCATCCACCTTAACAACCGCGGCTGCAGCCGGCTGGAACGCTCCGGCGGGCGAGCGGAGGAGAGCGGAGAACGCTGTTCGCTCCGAAGGGAAGAGCGCTGGGGCCGGAGCATGTGTTCCCACCAACTTCTGCCATCGGGGTCAGGAGTCTGCCGCCTGTGACCTGGTTTCCAGCCTCGGTGCCCGTTTGCTCGCCGCTCCCGGCCGCCCATGGCTCTGAAATCCTCTCGCCCCCAGGATTTAAGGAACCGGCTTTGCTTTCTTCTCTGTCTCCGGCTGCTGCGAGGGAGCGAAAGCGAAATGCGTGGGGAGGGTGCGAGCGGAGCACTCGCAGCGCTTTGCCGCGGGCTGCCGTGCCCGGGGGGGCTTTGAAGAAGTGCCCTGAGAGCCGTGTCCTTCCCAGCCCACCCGCTGCACACTCCGGGTGTGCTCCCTGCCCGCCGGAGCACGTAAGTCGGGTGTTGGGGTCCGAAGGATGGGGTTAACCTCGAGGTTGTGTGTGGCTGCGTGCCTGCGGCAGAGCCTGCGTCCGGAGCCCCCGCCCCGAGCCGAGGAGCTCAGCCTTCCTGAGGATCTGATAACTCGGTTAGTCATAGTTTCAGTTGCGATGTGGAACCAAGGGCTGGTGCTGCCGTGCCGGGCTGGAGTGCGGGGCAGGGGGAGCAGGCTCTGGGAGTGGTGGCTCTGCTGGAGGAGCTCATGGAGATGGGGTGTCTGGCGAGCCGGGAGCTCACCGGGGGTGTCTCGGCTGGTCCCTCCCGAGTGTGCAGATAACTACAGCGTGGGAATCAGGTGTTGCTGCTTCGCTCTGGTTTCATGTAGAAGAAGAGTGGCGGGGCTCCCTGCTGGTCCCGCGGGCAGGGGCTGCAGGCAGCCTCCTCCTCCTCCTCCCAAGCAGTGGCCACCTGCCCTGCTGCAGGCTCCTTCAGCAGTGTCCTGGTGAGCAGGGGCACAGCCAGCCTGGGCAGGGGCAAGGACAGCCAGGAGCTGGCATTGCCTGTGGCCGGTAAAGGTCACACCACGCTGGGGACCACTCACGCTGACATCCATCACCCCCCCAGCCATGAGCTCTGCCATGCCAGCTCCTGCCTTCTGGCATCTTTCCTGCCACAGCACCCGTGCTCATGGCACATCCACACCGCTGCCAGTGTCTTCGTTTCAGCTTTGTCCAGGGCACACAATCAGCCTTGGCCCGGCTGTCACACTTGGTGCTGGGCCACCAGTGTGCTGATGAGCAGAGGGACAGAGCTGCTTGTTTGCTTTGGAAGGCAGCAGTGGGTTGTGTCAGAGGGGATGGGTTGTGACACTGGGGACTGTCCTGTTTTCCCCTGCGGCATTCAGCAACAGCAGGGGGAGGACTCTTGCCCCACTCATTGCCTCAGGATTGGTGGCCGGATGTGATTTTTTTTTTATAATTTTTTTTAAGAAGTCCCAGCCCATCAGCGGGGTGACAGAGGTCGTGGGTTTGGCTGAGCGAGGCTGGGAGTTGCAGAGTTAAAGCTCAAACTTGTTTCTTGGCTTGCCAGGGCCTTTCTGGTGCTCAGTGCATGTGATGCCTCGTACATGCAATTTGATAAGCCTGGTGCTGGGACGGGCAGGATACAGGCACCAGCTGGATGTTAACTCCTGCTGTGCTGGGTGCTGCTGGTTTTCTCCAGGACCTGGGAAGCAGGGAGGGGGATTTCATCTCTCTGGGGGCACATGGTGTGAGGGCAGCCATGCCCTCAGCCCCCACGCCGTGCCCTCCCCTTGCATGGGCTCACAGAGCAGATCCTGGGGTGCGTCCTTTGGGCCTGGTTGCGTGTGGCTGTGCTGAGATCAGCCCATCCCCTGGGGTTTGTTGTTGAAGCAGAGGTTGGGCTGCCACTTTAGGGCCAGGCTGACACATGGCAGCAGCTTGGCAGGAGGCTGGCAGCAGGGCTGGGGCACAGCTGCAATGTTCCCAGGCATGAACAGAGCCATGCCAGGAGCCCCAGTGTGGGACTCACCATGGTCCCAAGCCCTGTGGTGTCAGCAGCCAGGGAGGGGCTTGGATGTGAAGCCAGTGGTCAGTGCCCACTCCCAGCCACTCAGGGCTCTGTGGTTGGTGGCCTCTGGGCAGAAAGTCCCTCAGCAAAGGAGAAAGATGTTCTTAGCAGGTTCATTCCGTGCTGGCTTTCATCTTGAAGTTACCTTTCTGTGGCAGTATAGTAACTCTGGACTTACAGACTCTGCATCCTGTGCCCTCACAAGGTGCAGAAAAGGGGTAAGGAGCTGTTGGCATGATAGTGGCATCACATGGGCAGTCAGGAGCAAGCCAGGCTGGCAGTGTCCCACAGGCTGGTGGCAGCTCCAGCCCCACAAGACACCACACGAAGGACCAGCCACACAGCAGGAATAACTGCAGACAGTAAGAAAGAAATGTCTGGAAAATCTGGATGGCTCTTTCCCAGGTCACCTCCAGGATCCTGGGGTGCCACTGCACCCATCCCTGGGCTGTGGTTGTAACTCCTACCTCCATCTGCAGGGCCAGGGGTGCCCAGATACCCCTACAGAGATGGCAAGGACACGGGGTGCTGACTGTCTTCTTCCTCCTCCTCATCCTCCTCCACCCTGCTGGGTTGGCCCCACGTTCGGGTGGCACCATCTGGCCAGGATTGCCAGCCCTTGGTGTGATGCCTGACCTGGGAAGCTGCTTTTGCTCATGAGCCTGTGATCAGCACTAATCCCCTGGCACACCTCTTCCCAGCCAGGGACATCACCCGGGCTTCCCTGCCAGCACGCTGCCGCTCACCTGCCCAGGCTTCCCTCCCCTTCCCCACCAGGGCTGTGTGCCTTGGGGTGGGAAGAGCCTTTGCTTCGTGGTCAGGGCTGAGAGCAGCTGTCCCAAGTTCTCCTGGGCGTGCCAACACCTGCTGCAGCCGTCCCAAGGGACAGGGAGCTCTGCTGGGCCTCGTGACTGCCGAGACGCGGCTGTGGGACGCGTTTTATTCCAGAGACGGTCAGCACAGCGCCTTTTTCCCCTTTGGAAAGAAAAACAGGCTCTCATAGGTCATCCCCTGGTCTAGAAGCCATTCAGACAGGTGCTGGTGAGCACATTGTTCCTGTGGAGTTTGGCTTGCACGGAGGAGGTTTCCCGTCCTGTGTGGATAATGGTGCCCTTGTGTGAGTGCTTCTGGTGTCAAACCTTTGTCCTCTGTGCCTCCTCCACCTGCAGGTCTCCTTGAGCATGGGCGGAACTGGTCGGCCATTGCCAGGATGGTGGGCTCCAAGACCGTGTCACAGTGCAAAAACTTCTACTTCAACTACAAGAAGAGGCAGAACTTGGACGAGATCCTACAGCAGCACAAACTGAAAATGGTGAGAGCCCTGTCCCAACCTGCATTGGGCACTGGGGATATTTCCTAGCAAGGGCTTGGGTGCTTCCCACAGCCCAGGGCGGCCTTCGTCATGTTGGGTGAAAGCTGTGGGGACTGTGGAGTGGCACGGGAAAGGGTTGTCCACCCGTCTGTCCCCCCTGGGAGGTCTGGATGAGACAGAGCTGCTGCCTGAGTGTCTGGAGCGTGGCTGGTACATGGGGAGATAAGGAGCAGGGCTGTGTTGGCCAGGATGCAAGTTCTGATTGCTGTGCAAATACTTTGTTTCTGGTGAGATTGTGCAGTTCCGCCCTGGTGAGCAGAGAGCCCAGCTGGGCCACGCGGGTCTGTGCCTTGCAGGTTCTGCAGTTACCTGCAGTAAACTGCTTTGGTTTGCCCCAAAGGAAATCAGAGATTTAGGACAATGTGAGGAAAGCCTGGCTCTGAAAGAGGTTTTCCTCAGCACTGCAAGTAGATGTGTACACCTCTCCGTGCCTCAGTTTCCCCTTCAGATGGGGCTAATGCTGCTTCTTTCCTGGCATGTGGTGCAGGGTGTGAATGCAGTGGGGCTTGTTTGGTGTTCTGGAGATAGCTTGGACTGCTAAGAGACACTAAAGATTATAATTATTTCATTTGTAGAGTATCCTGGGGTTCCCAGTTTCTGGCTAATAGAATTCACATGGCTAAACCCCCAAGGGGTGCTTTGAAAATGCAAAGGACAATGTTCAATGCAGGAATCTTTCCAAGCAAGCTATTACAGCAAGAGTAAAAAGAAAGACAGGAAAACATTCAATGACTCACCCAGGAATTTAATATCCTAGTCAGTCTATAGGAATGAGAGAAAGAGAAGACATCGGCGATTCTTTTTTATTAATTCTCTATGCACAGAGACACTCCTGTGTTCCCATGTTTCACCGAATTGTTTTTAGAAACAAAGCAAACAAACTATATAAAAGACCCCCAGACCCATATAAAGGCTGGAATGAAATATTCTGTGAAATGTACATCAAGCCCTCTGAATATAAAAAGTTACATTAGAAAGATATCATTGTTCATTACTGGGGAGAATCTGAAATAAGATCATACGGCTTTGCTGGCAGTGGAGCCGGTGTGTATTCATTTACTCTGCTCCCTAATGTTGCAGAAATTATATCACGGAAGTGTTTTTCTGCAGAACCACATTTTTCCCTGCATCCGTCCCTCCAAGGCAGCCGCTAGACTTCTCCAGTCTAATTGCTCACTCTCACTTGCAGTTTATATCAGCATCATCATTTTATTTTTCGAGCATTGGAGGCTGTGGGATTCGGTTGTGGAGAAGAACAATGAACATTCAGCTGTTATTTATTGTACTCTATTGTTTTGTGGCAACAGCAGATGCCAGAAAGCTGAATAAAATGAAAGAACAACTGAGATTAAATTGCCATGAACCTTCCTTCCTGACTCCTAAATATATAATCCCAAGCAAACTGAGCCTCCAAATCTCATCCTATAGCCAGTATCAGCCATGAGCTCTGTGGAAGAAGCACTTGTGGAGTAGCGTGGCATCATTTTGTCATGACATCCACAGATTATTCCCTGACCTCACCACCACCAGCTATTGCTGATCATGTGCAGGGAAATGCAGTGGCTCTGCTTTTCCTCCTCACGCTAAATGAGAGTAAACTTAATTAGCAGATCTCATTCATTTCCCAAATGGGGCTCGTTAATATTGTAGCCTCCTCTTCCAGGTAGGTGTGAGAGCAGGATTCAGCAGCGTGCAGGTGGCCCTGAGGAGCTGTGTGACCGGTGTGGGCTGGGAAACAGGCACGGAACCAGCCGGCTGCACCCTGGGACAGGCAGCCTGTTACTGCTGGGGCAGGGTCAGGCCACCTTGAGGCTTCGCTTTATCTGCCCTGCTGTGTGTTTTGGCTTGGTTTCACTGCTGCGCCGCTCAGATGTGTCCCAGCATCAGCGTCACTTAGCCTTGACCTTCAGCACACTGCACTGGCTAATCTTGGCATTTAAGGAAAGCAGGGCATCGGCAGGCACGCTGTCCTCAGAGCTGCTCCTTCTGCTAGTGGCTGGAGATAGGCCCTGTCTTCACTGGGAGCAGTCTCTGGTGTGACTGTCACTTTGGTCTGCTGGGCTTGTTTTGGCTTGTGCAGGACAGAGAGGATAACTTGTGCCAGTTATCCCCAGGGCTGGGGCTGGTCCTGCTTGGAGACCAAGTCCTGTGGACCTCCTCTGAGCAACATTCCTTTAATTCCTTGCTTTTTTGGATGATGCTGGCTTTGCACAGCAAAAATGCTTCAGGAGTGTGCTCTGTTGGCCTCTGCTTCTGGGAATGAGTGCGTCTGACTTGCCTTGGTCCTGCTGTTGGGACAGGCTCAGCCTGATGGGAGGTTCCCATCAGGGTGGTTCCTGTTGGTAGCAGGGTTTGGGAGCTGTTTGGGTTGTTGCTGCCACATCAGGTGGTGAGTGCAGGGAGAGGCCAGATTTGTTGGGAAGGCCCAGAAAGACATTGAGGAGGAGGAGGCATGGAGTGACCCCTCGTGCAGGGTTCTTGCTGTGCTCAGTGTATATCCTCAGTGGTCTTGGTGAGTCAGAATGCTTGAGTAGCACCAAGTCCTGGGTGCTCCTCAAGAAATACCTGGTGGAAGGTAGAGGAGCAAGACTGCACAAGGAGTCTGGAACTGTAGGCGTGATAAGAGACAATGTGGTGGACTTGAACACATCTCTTGATGCAGGCAGGATCTGCTGCCTGTATTTCACATAATTTCCCCTAAATACCAGTTTAATTATTTCCCAAACCCCAGCAGTGGGGTTTGCCAGGAGAGGGACCCACGGTGCCTCTGGGGCCGCTCACTGCTCTGCTCTGCTCTGCCAGCAGCTGCCAGCCCCAGGCTCTGGCCAAGTAGGGTGCTGAGGTAGAGGCTGGTTCCCAGCTAATTCCCAGTGAGGAGCCCGCTCCTGCCCGCGGCTGAGTCACGGACCCGTGAGTAAGAGGCAGAGAAGTCTTTGCCATAGTAACGTCGGCGCTTTGTCACTGCCTCAGCGTGATGGGGAACTGCTGCTTCACACAGGAACGTGCGGGGCTGAATCGCTGCCGGGGCAGCACCAGGACACCACCGGCAGGGCTGGGCTGGAGAAGGGGAGCCACAGAGCCTGGCGTTCCTCCCTCTGCCTCTCTGTGCCTGCACAGAGCCGCTTCTCAAGTGCCTCTTTTCCCTCTCTCCTGCCCAGTTTGATAAAAATAGATTTTGAGCAAGCAGCGTTTCCAAGCAAAAAGCAGTTGTATTTGTTTGTTTTATCTGGAAGTTTTCTAAAGGATTGAAAAGTTGGGGGTGGGGGAAGGGGGGGACCAGCTCTTCCCAGCACAGAGATCCAGCAGCAAAGTTAACGTTTCCACCACGGCTTTATCTTTTCATCCATGTAAATAAACGTCCTACACACGTCACTCATGTGGGGTTTGCAGGGAGAGCCGGAGATGATGAGCCTATTCCTACTGGTAATATTTACTCAAGCAACAAGAGCAGGAAACAATAGCAAAGCCGAGACTTTTCCTTTAGGTCTGCAGGAGGGAGCAGCTGTCCACACCCTCGTGGCTGTGGCACGTGCTCCAGCCAGGAGGGAGGGTTGGGGCTGTCTCAGGGCAAGCCAGGACACCAGGCAGTCACCTTTGGGATGCCGTGCTGCACTGAGCTTGCCCACTGTCCACCGGTGACAGCTGCCCTGGCATGGGAGTCAAAGTTCTTTGGCAGCACCTGCCAAAGGGGTCATGAAAGCAGGTGCATGAAAATGTTGGCTGGGCCATATCTGGGGCATCAGCTCTGTTATCTGCAGATAAGCATCAAGTCTCAGCCACGCATGTTTGTGTAGCTGGCGGTAGAGCCTGGAAATGCGCAGGACCAGCGTGTCACACGTGTGTCATGAGCAGACATGTGACCCCCCAGGCTCTTGCCAGCCCTGCACTGGTGACCTCTGCATGCTTGCCCCTTGTCCACGTATCTGTGCCATTCCTCCCCTGAACACTGAGGCTGGAGCTCCCTGTGGGGCCAGGCTGACCATTGCAGAGCAGTGAAAAGTTTTTGGCCAGGTGACACCACACTGCCAGGCTTTCAACAGGTGAGCCTGGTCCCAAAGCCCGGTGCTTAGAGGGTTTACCCAGGGCAGGGGGTCGCTGGCAGTGTCCCTCTTGACCATTGGGCAGGACCAGTGCTCTCTGCTGTCCCACAACTCCCCGTAGGCTTTGCCTCTCACCATTGTTGCTCTTCTTCAGGAGAAAGAAAGGAACGCCAAGAGGAAGAAGAAAAAAGGCGCGGCTGTTCAGAACGAAGAAGCCGCCTTCCCTCCCGCAGCTGAGGACGAGGAGATGGAGGTGTCAGGGACGAGTGGCAACGAGGAGGAGATGGCAGAGGAGGCAGAAGGTGAGGCAGGTGGGGGCTGTGGCAGGGAATGGGCTCAGCTCCTCTGGCTTTGCTGCCTGGTCACGGCAGAGGCACCGCGCACGGCCTCTCTGGGATTGCGCTCTCAAGGGGTCTGTCACCCCAAAGTCACACCAAGGTGATGGTGTCTCACAGCACTCGTGGCATCTTGGATGCCTCTGGATTTCACGCTTGCAAGGAGTGCCCTGGATCACTGCCCTCCTCCCGTGTCTGTCTGGACAGATGGCTATTTTGGGAGCCCTTTGGTTTCTGATTTCCGTCAGTGCGCTTTCCAAGAGCACACAGCCTCCCAGGACCTCCTGTAAATCACATTTCTTGGTGTTTTGCTCCAAAGGAGGGTCCCTGCATGCTCTTATCCACCACTGTGAGCTCTCATGGAGCTTATCATGGGCTCAAGGAGAGATAACCCACCAAGGTCTGTCCCCATCTCATCAGGGCACTGCTGCTTTCCTGGGCAGTGGAGCTCCCGGAGCCCAGCACTGGAGAGAAGGCAGGAGAAGCCGTGGTCTGCCACCAACCAGGCTGATGCACCTTGGTGGGCTTTTCCTCCTCCTTTCCCTTTTAAGTCATCGTTTTTCTCCCTCCCAGCCATACCAAAGAAAGGAAAGAACTTGAAAGTGACAATTTTCAGCTATTTATCGCTTAGAAAGCGCAGCAGTTTGGAGTTCAGAGAAAATGTGCACAATTTTCCAACAATGCCCATTTGACTTCTGTCAAAGTAATTTAATAACTTAACCAGCACTCTGGCACCACACTGGTTCCTGGCCTTAGCACCCAGGCTAATGGGACTTGAAATGGGAAATCTTTTCAAATCATCCTTGTGAGTGACTCATTACAAGGCAGATTCCAGGTAAATCTTTGTGCGAGGTGATACGTGACTCACGGGAGCAAAGTAAAAGGTAGTTACCGCTCTTTGTAAGAGTGCCTGAGAGGAAACAACATGATTTTGAGATTACAGATCTCTTGACATGCTTCTGAGCCTTACTCCCCAAGCATCGGCTCTTGCTCTGCTGCTGGGGTGCCCTACAGAGCTGTGGAAAAGCATGAGGGGCATGAAAAATGTAATGGGCATGGAAGTGCCAGGGTGGTGTTACACAGGAGATGGGCACTGGCCCCAGGGTGACATTTGGGGATACTCAGACAATACCCTGCATTTGCAGGGGCCACATGGCCAATCCAGGGACAGGGGGAAAGACTTAGTGTGGGAATTATGGTGTAGACTATGGATTCAGCATCTGGATGGAATGCAAGGAAGTCTAGAGCTTGGCTGAGTTTGGGATGAGCCACTGTTGGGTGTCTCAGGACAGCATTCAGAGTAGCATCAAGTGGCAGTTGGGAAGAGTTTTGCCAAACACACTGTGAGCCTTGTCCTGGCTGGGTGATGGGACACCTCAGTTCTTGTTTGCAAGAGAGTAAGATTGGAGAAGACTGAGATTCCTGATGAGTGTGGTTCGATTTCACTCTGAGGACAGATGGATGTGCTCCGATGTACAGCTTTTAGGACACAGTCCCTCTGTGGCATTCCTCTCACCAGCGTTTGAAAGTTGTCTGAGCTGCTGTGGAGGGAGGCAGGTCAAGGAATGCATGTGAGGAAGCCTTTGGGGCATGAGCGTGAGAGCCCTGTCCAGTGGGGACACGCTGGGATGGGACTGTGGAAGTCTCCTGGTGTTCCTGGCCCTGGCCATGTTTGTCCGGCCGAGCCTTGGAGGGAGTGATCCTCTCCCCAGCTGTAGAAACAATCTCTTGGCAGCACCTAACCCTGAGCAGTGCCTGGACGCTTGTGCTTCCAGCTCACATCAGGCTGCTGGTGGCAGGTCTGGGAGTGATCCTTCCCATGTAATAATTAACCTGTCCTGCAGCACTGCCAGCGCTTTCCTTTCGCTGACCCTGACCTCCTTTCTTCTGCCATCAACAACAAATATGTGTAGTGTTTTGGGATGATCCCAGCTGCTCCAGGGGTGGCAGAGCCAGGGAGACAGGTGATGTAAGTCAGCGAGTAGGGTGCCTGGTCTGAGGCAGCTGATCATGTGCCATGGGTAAGAGGGCAAGAAGGGAGCAGATCTTGTCCTGCCAGACCAGCCAGCAGCCAGGGTTTTCCCTTAACATCCAGCTTCCCAGTCGCTTAGTCTGCAGGCTTTTGGGCGTGTGATTTTGTGTTTGGGTGGGGGTTAACAGTCGTGCTGGGCAAGCAGAGAGGCCCCCAGAACAGCCCTTTGCTTAGCAGGCTCTGGATCTGGGGATCCCAGCACAGTTCTCCCAGCCCTGGGATCATCTCCCCCTCAGAGGAACGAGGGCGTTCTCTTCCCAGGGGAGGGGGTGGAGGCAGCGATATGGGAAGCAAAAATCTCAGGCTGATCCTTATTTTTATTTCTTCCCTTTTCTCAGCTGCAGTAAATAACAGCTCCGACACCGAGAGCATTCCCTCGCCAAGGCCCGAAGCCAAAGAGGGAGGCGAAAACGGGGCCAAGGCACCACCCGGGCCGGGAGGTGACGCCGGCACAGAACCGGCAGTCAAGTGGGAAGAGGCTCCAACGCCCCCCGGCGCTCCCCCTGCTCCCCCTGCCAACCCCGCTCCTGCTGCCAGCCCCCCGCCGGAGACGGCTCCCGAGGCTCCCAGCAGCGAGGAGAAGGTGCCCGAGGAGCTGGTGGTGGACGTGGTGAAAACGGAGGAGCCGGAGGAGAAGGCGAGCGAGGAGCCCTGCAAGAGCGAGGTGAAGAAGGAGGAGAGCGAAGAGAGCCAGGAGAAGGACAAGGGGAATGACAAGAAGGTGGAAAGCGGCGTCAGCAGTGCGGGGACGGCAGGGACGGAGGGGACGCCCAAGGCTGAGAAGAAGGAGAGCCACAAGGGCAGCAAAGGCCCCGGGGTGAACCCCGACAGCGACTCCAGCGCGACCTGCAGCGCAGACGAGATGGATGAGCAGGATGCTGTGGACAAGAGCAGGTAGGAGCGGGGGACAAGGGGACAAGGGCATGACCCAAGGGCCAGATGAGCTTTTCCATTGTGTCACAGTGCCCATGGGTGCCTTTGTGAGCTCCTCCTGGGGAGTATCAGTGCTCAGGTGCTCTCCCAGGCAAAGGGACTTCCCAGCTGTGTCCCCATGTGCCCCCAGCCCTTTGGCTGTTGCTTCCAAAGGGGCTGTGACACAACAAGCAGTGCGATGTCCCAACGCACGGGTGCTTCTAGGACATGGACGTGGGCAGATGTTGGGTGCAGAGCCACTGCATTTGCTGGTGGCAGCTGCCCATCTGGGTGACGCAATGGAGCGGGGTGTGCTCTCAGGGACAGTGGAGTTGTGCTGGTTTGCCAGCATCCGGGGCTGGGAATGGTTTCTGTCTCAGTTGGCATTGGCAGGAGAAAAGTCGCATCAGGGATGCCTTTTTACTGCAAGAGGGGGCGAGCTGCTCCTTTGGCAGAGGTGTTGCTGAGATCTGTAGGGGCAAATTATCCATCCTGGCCATAAAGGCAGGAGAATGTGGTCTGTGTGAGCTTTCCTGGGGCCATGCCAGTGGGTCTTCACCTGAGCCACTGCAGTCCCAAGCCCTCCACCCACCCCTAGGTCTGGCAGCCAAGAGCGCCTCAGACCCTTCATGGATGGCTCTTGGGACAGGGAGGAGAAACACTGGCCTCCTCCTTGGAGAAACATCTTGCTCCCCTCCCAGCTTTTCCCACAGGGCCCTCCCCACCCAAGAGCCTCACACATGGATAGAGGGTTTTCCATTTTTTAAAGAATACATGTGAATACACACAGCTTTGTAGCACTGAATTTTATGATGGCTCCTGGGCCAAGTGGGACTCCTGTGTACACCCTGCCATTGTATGTAGGGACAGCTGTCCCTCTTTGACTCAGAGCTGGGCAGGGACTGAAGGCTGACATCCTGCATCCAGTGTCTTGCAAGCCTTCTGTGGGCTCACAGGGAGCAATGTGGCAGCAAGATGGGTGCTGCCAGGCTGGGCAGGCTGTGGACGTGTGCAGTGCTGTGGATGGGGTTGTTGTAAAAGCAACTGAGCAAAGTGATGAGATGAAGTCAGAGGGAGCTGGTGTGCATCCCACCACTCCACATGGCCTCTGTGTTTCCCCTGTGGTTGATGCAGGAGCCAGTGGATGAGCGCTGCTGGTGTGGGAGCATCCTCTGGGGTGCAGCCCCTCACTGCCAAGCAGCTGGAGCAGCGCAGGCGGTGCCAAGGGGTGGTGGAGGTGCTGCTGGCCAGCCCCGTGGCAGGGCTGAGGCCTCTTGGCTGCAGTGCTCCTCTCCAGCAATGGCCAGAGTCCAGCACCACCCCTCCCCACCCTCCCCGGCTTCCCAGACAGGAGAAAACCTCCCAGTAAGGGAGAGTGAGGCCAACAGGGCTGTCCTCCTCCAGTTTAACATTAACCCAACCGAAAGCAGGGCAGCAGTGGCTTGCACCAACTTCTCAGCAGCAAAGAGAAGCAAAGAAGCAAATCCTCTTGGGAACAACTTTTCCATCGCGGCTCCTCGCTGAGTCAGCTCCTATCTCGCTTGTCAAACAGTTACCAGCTTCCAGGAATATTAAACACCAAACAGGCGTCCCGAGCTCCCGGGCCACTCCTCTCAGCCGGTGTGGTGATGAGGCGCGGGCGATAGCAGAGCCTGCTGGCACGGGAAGGCTGCAGCTGACGCTGGCATCGGGCACTTCCCAACCCAGAAGCACCCACAGGGTTGATCCTCAGCTGGCTCAGAGCTTTTGGCTCCCAGTGGGGACTCGGTGGCCTTGCCAGCTGTAGCTGTGCTCCCTTGCCTTCCCCGTGGGCCCGGGGCTGCCGGGCCGCGGGCGTTGGCGCTGCCGCAGCGTGACTCGCGCGGAGCGGGGCCGCGGTGCCGCGTGAGCCGCCCCGTCACCGCATCACCCGATGCTCGCCCACCCACCCAGCGCCAGCGGGGCGTGGGTGCTCTTCCCTGCGCTTGTGAAAGCATCAAGCTGTCCCCGGCATCTCCCAGAAGAGGACAGAGGGTGGCTGGGGTGTCCCCGCGGTGAGAAAGGGAAGGGTTCAGAGTAGGGGCAGCCTTTTTTTGGTCCTCCTGCAGTTCGCGCTAGCAAAGACATGTCCAGGATTGAGGAGGCGCAGCCTTAACTCATCCAGGCTGAAGGAGGCAGCTGGTTGTCTGTGGTTCCATGCAGCGAGTGCTGCAGGAGGGCTGCTGCAAGCACAGCCAAGATGTGGTTCAGCAGGAGGTCACGCCAGATGGGGACATGTGAGGGAGGCCACACACAGCTACCACTGCAGACCTGCAGCATGGTGAGGAGACACCTGCACCGACCATGCCGGTGCTGCACGTCCCATTGCTGGCTCTGCTGTAGGTGCAGGGACTCTGCCAGGCCAGTGCCTCATTGGAGCCATGTCTCTGGCTTAGGGGAACCCATTTTGGAGCTCTGATAGCCACTGCCTTTGCACAACTACTGTGGAGTCATGTTTGGCTGGGTCGTGTGTCAGGGTGTTGGATCATCTGGAAGTTAAATAAGTCCCCATCCGTCTCCGTGGCAGAAGGAGAAAGAGTATGGGAAATGCAGTGTCATGGTCATCCCCAAAGCTTCATGCCTGGGAGGGGACATTTCCATACTGCTGAGGCTCAGCTGTGAGCCTGCCAACCCCTTCCTGCTCTGACTCTTTTCCCATCTTTCCCAATGCCATCAGCCATCTTAAGGCGCTGGTCCTTGGGTTTGGGAGGTGCTGGGTTGGCAGCAAGTGGATAAGAATTGTTCAAGAATTGTTCACACGGTGATTTCCAGAGCAAAGCACCCAACAGACATCCCCTTGTCTGGCGCAAGATCTGCCGGGAGGGACGTAATAAATTAGGCAATTTGCATATTAATGATTTTAATACTGACTTTGGCTTCCCAAGCATCAGGATCCTGGAGGGCTTCAGGAAACCTGAAGATCCTGAGGGTGCTTAAAGGGACTTTAAGGGTGCTTCAGTGTACCTCTTGAAGCACCAACGAGTGCACAAAGCAGCTGCTGGGGTGGCAGTTCCACAGCTCAGCCTGCAGTGAAGGTCTCAGGAGCAAGTGCTGGGTGCCCTTGTCCCCAGCCTTGTGTCTCAGCAGATTTTGGGGCACTGCACCCTTCCAGGAGTGCAGCTTCACAACACCCATGTGGCTCCTCAGGCAGACATCATTTGGATTATTTAGGGAAGAATTTTTTCAAATTTGCTGTCCCTTGGTTGGTTTTTCCTGAGTGCCTAACCCTGGTGCCACTGTGGAGGTGGGTCCCCTTCCCCTCTGATGCCAGGCACTGTGCAGAGCGAGGGCTGGGGCAGCCCCAGCACCATGATGAGTTTATTCCCCACACACGGCCCCGCCACGCTTGTTTATTCATCCAAGGGTGAGCATGGAATGACCTTGAAATTTATAGGCTGAAGAGAGCACTGAAATAACAGCTAAAATAAACAAATCAAGCTGTAAAGCTTGAAAACTATGAACTGGCTTCAACAGACTGGAGTCAGGAGGGAGAGAGAGCAGAGATGGCCTGGGCAGACGTGGTCCCTGAGGTCTCAGCATGAGCTCAGGAGCTGGACATGCTGAGGGTTTGACCCAAGGGCTTTGCACGCCTGCATCCCCACCCCATTTTGGTGGCACCATGGGGGTGCCCCCCATGTTTGCACAGGGGCTCTGCATGGCTGCCTGAGTGTTACCAGGCAGCTCAGACAGCCAAGGGGAAGAGCAAGTGGTGAGGGTGCAGGGCTGCACAGCCGCTGAGTGCCAAATCCCATCCAAATCCAGCCTCTCATCTTTCAAGTGACCCAAGGGCCTGAGTTGCCTGCACATGGTGGCTTGCCCTGGCTTTAGCACCTTGATAAAAGACAGTCCTTGAAGAAGAGCATGAAGCCCTGGTGAGCTGTACGTGTGAGCTCTGGAGGGTAACATAATGTCCAAATGAAATCCGGCTGGTCGCCTTGCTCCATAACACCCAGCTCCAGAGTCCATTTTCCCTCAGGTTTATTCTGGACAACAGCAGCTTTGCTAGAAATAGCATTGGGATGAGGGAAAGTGGGCTCAAGAGCCTCTTGAGCCGGACATAAGGGTCTTGTTTGAACATGTAGTCCCTTGGGGTTGTCTTTGAGCCCAAATTCCCAGCAGCCAGCACGCTCCTCTCTGATGCAGAGGATGTCCTCTGGGTTTAGCAGCACAGAACAGGGGTGCAGGCTGTGGGGGAGCTGAGGGCCATGGAGCCTGTCCATGGCTGATGTCCTGTTTTGGTTCCAGGTTGCTGTCCCCCCGGCCCAGCCTGCTCAACACCGCCAGCGACGCCCGGCTCAACTCCTCGCCGCAGAAGCCGCTGGACCTGAAACAGTTGAAGCAGAGAGCTGCTGCCATCCCTCCCATTGTGAGTACCTGCTGGAGAGGGCAGGGGCTGGGAGCACAGCCTGTGCCTCATGCACACTCTCCCACTGGGCTCCACGGTGTGCATCAGGGTTGCAAGGATGTGCTCATCCCTGGGGATGGCCTCTGGTCCACAGAGAGCTGTGCCTGGGCAGTGTGAGCCCCCAGCCAGGCAAGGTGCTCCCTGTGCAGAGGGTGTTCCCAGCTGCTGGAGCAGCTCTGCCAGCAGCATTTGGATGTCTCTTGAGCTCTTTTATCAGAAAATCGTGGGAGGTCTGGACAGAAAAAGCTTCTCACTGCCACATGACTGCTGCCTCCCATGGCTTTAAAAAGGAGTGCACCTTCCCAGCCCTGCACTTCATCTTGTGCTTGAAGGATATCACCTTACTCACCCACGAGTTTTGCTTGGTCCCCCTTTCTGACTTTTCAGTAGCCATGTATTGAAAGTACTGATAAAGTGTTTAGGCTGTGAGAAGAAGCATCCTGGTATCTCCAGGGTCAGCACTGGAGGAGCAGCAATGCAGGGTGGGCAGGGAGGAAATCCTGCTTTGGGGTTTGCATGATCAGGGAGGGCCTATTTCTGATGCTCTTCCAGTTTCCCATATCATAGCTTAAGACGTGGCTGTTGTAATGTAATGTCTGGCAAAAGCTACAAGCACATAACTGTAGATAAGAGGTTTTGAACAAGTCTGACTCTTTGCTGTAGTATCACCAGCACAGAGCTGGTACTCTTTGTCATGGGCTTTTAAAATCTCCTGTGGCTAGTGAGCTTTGAAGCCCTGTTTGGTCTCTGCTAAGACTTGCCATGATAGTGTGGGGCAGGGGCTTCTCATAACTCGTGATGCCTTCAAGATTGTTACGGATGTCAACAGCACATGATGAGTGTAACCAACTCTTACTGCTTTGCAGATTTCAGAAGGTTTCTCAGAGGGGGTATTGCAGAGTGGAAGCGCGAAGCCTCAGGTGCCTCCCCACGCCTTGGCTCTCTACCAGCAGCAGATCACAAAAGCCCACGAGTCTGCCCGCGAGGACATGCCCCCGAGCAAGCTGTCACAGTCCCAGCAGCAGCAGGCTGAGAAGGAGCAGCAGCAGCCCAGCAGCAGCCCCAGGGGGAAGAGCCGGAGCCCCGCTGTTGGAGAGAAGGAAGGTAGGGCTGTGCGCGCGTTCATCCGCGCGGAGCTCCCGGGGCGTGCAGCTGCACGCAGCCAGCAGCTTTCCCCCTCCTAGGTGAAAGCTTGTTTCAACCCCTGAAAGCTCTTTAATAGCATCTTGAGGCAGGACGAGAGAGGCATGGCTAATTTCCCATGTTCATTAGACAGTACATGATGTCTCATTGAGCCCACAGCAAACGCCGGGCAGTGTGGAGCGCCAAGGAGGTGAAGATTGCCTTTATTAGCATCTGCCATTCACCAGAGAGCAGAGGGGCCTGGAGGCATGCCAAGGCTCTGGGTACAATGGCTCTTTTCTACCTTGCTGGCTTTCTATAAAGAATGCTTTTAATGCACAGCAGGGACCATTATTTCATTTAAAATCAATGCTAATACTGTGACTCGGAGTCCAAAGGTTCCTGTAAAGATTCCCAGTGCTTTCTCCCTGGAATAGCTCTGATGTGGTTTGGCTGCCTAATGAGCAATTCAGAGGTTCCCACCATAGAGCATCTGAAGCATTATTAGCTTGAGCACCTGGGGATCAAGGTTAAGGAGAGACGGGAAGTCCTGATGAAACCATCCTCTAAATGTGTTTTTAATCTGAGTGTTAGAGTCTGTTCCAGTTCAGAGTCTGTGTCCCTGCCCCCTGTAGCTTGCCCGTGGCTCAGTTGTTAAGGAAGATGAGAGGCTGTCCCCAGTGGCACGGTCAGGGAAGTTGGGCTTGCGTGGGTACAGTGTCCACCAGTGCTGGATCCTGAACAGGAGTGGCTGCAGCTGCAAAAATCACCTGCTTGTGCATGGAAGAGAAGGGTGGATAAGACTGCACTGAGGAGGCACTGGACTTGGCTGTGATGTTTGCTGGAAAATCACTGCACTAGTTCACCCTGGGGCAGCCAGGATTGTGGCAGCCTGCTGTGCAGAGTCCAGGCCAGGTAGTTATTCCTCAAGCTGTCATGTTCCTCTGGACAGAAGGATTTGCTTGCATTGTTGGCACTTGGCCACAATTTTTTCAAACAATAAATAGCACCATGTGTGCATCACACCTTCAGAATGTTTTGCATATAAGCAAGGAAGGTGACTGTTCACCTTGCAAGAAAGGGAGTTTCCCCTAAGTCGTTGCCACCCGTGAAGTCCCATTTCCAGTAGATCTTATCCTGCTGTGCTCCTGTTTGCTGCCCAGGTGGAGCAGTTCCCCTCCAGCTCTTCCTCCCCAGTGGCAGGTAATCAGGTTTGATCTCCTGTGCTGAAATCCTGTGCACATCTGATGCTGCACTGCTCAGCTTCCTTGTGAGCTGGGTGCCACTGCCAGCACTCCAGCCCAGAGCTCTGCATTGCCCGTGTCCCAGTGCTGCAGCTCCAGCTTCCTCCTGGCCACAGGAGGATGAGGAGGTGAGGCAGATGAGTGGGTATGAGGTACAAGGCAGGCTTTAGGTGTTGAAGTCACCCACTCCACTCTGTGGTCTGCTGGCACCATTATCAAATACAAGGATCTGTTATCCAGGTGGATCTTTTGTTGCTTTGTTCCCTGAGAAGCACTAATGACATGAAGCACTTTATTCTCTTCTCTGTACAGCTCTGAATATTTCATGTTAATGAAAGTAATTATGCCTCCCTATATCCCTGCAAACATCTCAGTAGGTCTTGGGCTCCAGCTGTGTGCTCTCCAAGCCCTGTGTGGCTGTGCATCTGTGCTGGGTGCCACAGTGGGTCTGGGATGCATGTGGACCCCAGGGAGACATAGGCTGGTCTCCCCTGTTCATAGTGGGAGCGCATGTCCCTTTTGAAAAGCAGCGGGTTTGTGATGAGTCACCTCAAGGGGAGAAATCAACTCCCCCAAAGCCCTGGTTTCAGTACAAGTATGGACTCAGGCACTGTCTCAGTTCTGTCTCTGCCTCTTGGAACACATCCTGGCTGTGGGTCAGGGGTTAGAAGGGAGATAGCCAGATATTCCTGGCAAATCTGTGTGCATCCCTTCCCTCCCCTGCTCTCCGAGCCATCCCAGTGGAGTGGCAAGCATCCAGACTGCAGACATGGCTCGGAGTTAAAAGGGAGAGTCCAGCACAGCCTGCAGAGCCCTCTGGAAAGCAGCCCTGTGCCACCTCTCAGCAAGGGGCTGACTCCACCAGAGCAGGTACTCCTGTTCCTCCCTGGCTTGATAAGAGAGCTGGAACTCCTGCAGCCGCTGCGGAGATCAACATCCTTCTCACCGCTCTGGATCCGCTTCAAAGCCGAGCCTTGCACACATCCTGGCCCAGGCCTTGGCTGCCTTGCAGCTGCTGGCTGGGGCTCTATCAGCTTGGAGGGTGGCCAGCCAGCCATACCTTCCTGAGCCCTGCCTGGCCTTCCAAGAGGAGCTGCTAATCACGGGGCTGGGCAGAGGCAGGCAGCCCTAGCCCTGCCTGGATCTCACCGGCAGGCAGATCCCTTTGCCCGGTGCTGAGCTGCTGTCGGGCATATCTTTGGTTATCACTGGCGGCTGGAGAGCCAGCAGGGTGTTTGGTGTTGATTTAGTTGTGTTTCATTTGGCCTCTGTAGGCGATGGGGAGCCAAGAGCATTAATTTGGATGACGGATCATATAAACTCTGACTCCTTCGCTCCCATTCCAGGGACTTGATAAACGGTAATAGGAACTCTCTCTTCCCCGTGTAAGTGCTATTTTATCAAGAGCTGGCTGAGTTATAGCCACCCTCTAATGCGGGGGCAATTAGGAACTGGCCACATTTCACAGGCTGGAGAGGCTCACAGGGGAGGGGATGGCTCCCACGGGGAGGGGAGGAGGACGAGGCTCTCCGAGAGCCATCCAGGGTGCACACAGCCTTGGCTGACAGTGCCTTGGCTTCAGGGAACGTCTTCAGCTGGAGATCCCAGCGCTGTTTGCCCCCACGTGAGCAGAGCTGAATGGGGCCGAGCTGAAGGGGAGAACATCAGGGAGTGTGGGTGTGCCAGAGACTCTCCATCAGTGAGGAGGATGTGCCTGGATTCTCCTCTGTTGGCAGGATGAAGGGATCCTCTCTGGGACCCTACATGGGGATGGGAGAGGCCACAGCCAAGGTCTGGTCCCACCAGGCTGCAGAGGTGTGAGTGCCTGCACACCTCTGTGTGCCCAGAATAGATTTCTTCTCTCACTGAGGCAGACAAGAATAATGTCCCAGCTTCTGAGTACACTGAGCATTAATAACGATAATGTAGTAAAGCCTCATTAAATTGGGCCTCTGATAATCTACTTGCCCTATTATTAGGCTTAGCAGGATTCAGCATCTATTTTTATCAAAAATTGATGGTTAAAGGCTGGGTTCATTTGTGATTGCCATTGTTTACTGCCCAGTTTCTAATTTCTGGTCAATGCAAACGTTACACAGGTGGATCTGGGGAGGAAGGGCAGTGCAAAATGAAGTGTTTATTGATCACAAGCAAATCCTACCAAACCTGCCTCTAATCCATCCAGAAAAGGCTGTCTCATCCATCTGCTTAGCCAAGCGTGAGGATGCACTTGGCATAGAGCTGGTGCACATGAAGCCTCTCTTTTCCTCAGCATCTTCCAGCACATGGCAGGGTTCAGGTGTCCCCAGCACAGCTCCTCCATCATTAAACTCTCCTTGGCCTCCCTTCAGCCTTTTTATAGCCAGGATGAGCCCAGCCTGGTATCCAGGATGGGAACTGGGTAATTTTGGGAAGCTGCACACCACAGTGTAGTCACCAGCAAGCTGGTACCCTCTGGATGTCCCCCATGCACCAGAGGAGTGCCAACATTGCTGCTTCTTGGCTTTAACCTCAGGGAAGGATTTGGCAGCATCATCATTAATCCTCCAGCCCTGCCATGCTGGGATGATGTGGAGCTGTGGGCACAGGCAGGAGCTGCCCAGGAGCAATTCAGTAATGGCCAAGTCCTGGACTCTGCATGTCAAATGCCATCTCTCCTGGGTGAGGTGGGATGGCACCAGGTCCACAGAGCTTCCTGTGGGCAGTGAGCACCAGCAGAGTCACCAACAGACACCCCACTGCCCTTTAAATCTGAGTAAAATAAGTGCTGTCAAATCCAGGCAGTGACACTGAGCTTTTTCCTTGTAGCTTGGTTGGAGAGTTCATCCTCACCTCATGGCCAAGTTGGACTGAATTGAAGCCATCTCCTATGCTTGGAGCTGGCTCTTGCTTGCCTGCCATGCTCACAGGGACCCCTCACTCATGTTGGCCACTGACCATGCAGTTTCTTTCTGTGTCCTTTGCAGAGAAGTCCGTGCATTTCTCAGCCATTGCAGAGGTTCAGAAGCTGAGTGCTGAGTCAGTGGCTGCCTCGTGCTGGCCCCCTGTTCTGTCCTACCCCCGGGATGTGATCAAAACTTCTCCCCAGACGGAGCCCCACTTGTTCCAGTACAACCCACCAGGCAAGTAAAACCCACTGGCTGTGTGACATGTGCCTTCCCCTGCCTGACCTGGGACTGAGCCCAGAGGCTGTGCTTACAGCCACTGTCACAGGCTGGGCTCTTTAAAGGTCCCAGGGTGGTCAGGTGTGTCTCCCAGCTCTGGCTGGGGCAGGTGTAGGGATGTGGTTTGTTACAGAGCAGTGTGGGTGCAAAGTCAGACAGGTTTTATCCCTCTCTGGCTGGAGGGCAGCTCATCCTCTGGCTGCAGAGGGGACAAGGCAGTAATTTAAACTATTCCAGTCCTTTCCAAAATGGCTGTGTGACTTGGAGCTCGTGCAGGCTCACAGCCAGCCCGGTCACTGCACCCAGCCCCTGCTCCCTCCCATTCCCCTTCTGTCCCTGATGGCTGCAGCTGCTCTGCCTGCCCTCAGTCTCACTGACATTTGTGTTCTCCTCACAGGACACCCCATCCCACTAAACCTGCATGAAAGCTCTCGCTCAGGGCTGCAGAGACTAGCCAGCATCTCCAACCCTCCTCCCCTCATCTCCTCCACCAAGCACCCCTCCGTGCTGGAGAGATCCGTCGGATCCATTTCCCAGGTAGGCCACTGAAAGGTGTGAGAGGTGGAGATGCTTCTCAGGGACCATCAGTTGCTCCTGACCTCTCCTCTTGCCCCACAGGGAATGCCCATCCAGCTCCACACACCCTACAGCCCCGAGCACGCCAAGGTCCCCGTTGGTTCCATCACCATGGGCCTGCCACTGACCATGGATCCCAAGAAACTGGGTAAGGAACTGGGAGAGGAGTTGTTTTCTCACATGTTTTGCAAGCAGGAGGGAGCAAGCTTGCCAGAAGCACAGGGGAAAGGAGGAGCACAGAGAGAACTGCTAAGAGGATGAAAGGATTAGTCCATCAGGGGAGCAGAGACACGGGGAGCTGAATTTGTGCAGTTGCAGTATAGGAAAGCAACAGCTCAGTCAGGGACACTTCCCAGCCTATAAATACCCTTCAGGTAATACTGTGATCGAAGGAAGGAAATATATTGTTGTTCCTCAGGCTGGTAGGATAAAGAGTAAATGGCCTGAAGTGAACAAAGAAAGTGTTTAGTCTGCAGATTTGGAAGCTCTTGTTAACAGCAGGAGGGAATGGGTGAGGGATCAAGCCTGGGGAGGAGGGATATGAGCTCTGTTTCCCACTGTTATAAACCAGCACAGGGTTTCCAGTGTCAGCTCTGGTCCTGGTGTGGGCAGTGCCAGGGTGAAGGATCTGGCTTTGCTGGATGGCATTTGTGCATTCACCACCCTGGGGAAGCCCATCCCAAGGGGTTGGGAATAGCAAAGGTGCTGAGAAGGTGCTGCCTCCAGGCTGGCACAGCCAAGGGCTGTGGCCCCGTGTCCTGCACCTATGCTGATACCTGGTTAATGTTTTCCAGTGCCTTTTCCTGGAGTAAAGCAGGAACAACTTTCTCCTAGAAGCCAGGCCAGCCAGCCAGAAAGTCTGGTTCTGCAGCCATCCCAGGAGGGCTCCATCCTGCGGGGTGAGGACACGGAGTGGGGCACCTGCCCCAGCTGTGGGGAGGGAGGGAGGGAGGGATGCTGGCACTGCCAAGCCTGGTGGATGCCACACTGGCTGCAGCTGCCCAGTGATCTCAGGTTGGACTTCTGGAATTGTGCCCAGCCAAAGGGGTCTCTTTGCCCCTTTACCTCCCCACATCAGGGCCTCAGGTGTTGATTCTGGTGGAGGTTTTGTGTTCAAGGGGAACCTGAAAATTTGTTGCTTAAGACAAAGCGAGACCTGTTTAAATTACATTAATTGGTATTTTCATGCTCTTCGTTGTTGGTGCTCCAGCTGATCAGGGACCCCATTTTGGTTAAATACAGCCCTGATGGGTTTCTTTCCCCATTAACCAGGCAGAAGAAAATAAATGCAGAGGTTTCTGGTTTGTGAACCTCCCAGTAAGACAAGTCAGGAGCCTGAGTGCTGTGGGCTGGCTCCAACCCAGGACAGATCTGTGTGAATGAACTCAAGCCACCCTGAGCTGCATCTCACCACAGATCTGCTCTGATCACATCAGGAGAGGCTGAGCCAGGCTGTGCTTTCTCCCAGGCTCATAAATCTGCCCAGCACCTCCACAGAGACAGCAGGGAGCTGATAGCCTCAAGAGACTTGGCACAAAGGGCTCTGCAGGGTTTGGGATTGAGCGCTGACAGCTCTTGGAGGGTGTCCCCTCCAGTACCACAGAGACTGGGTCAAATCCTGCACTCAGTAGTCTCAGCCCCACAGGTTCTGTGCTGAACAGCAAATCCATCCCCCAGCTCACAGGTTTTGTGTCCTACAGGTACTTCCCTCAGCTCTGCCTCGGGAGGAAGCATCACCAAAGGAACACCCACATCCAGGCCCCCTCCGGAGTCACCCATCACCTACCGAGGCTCCATCACACATGTAAGTCCTTTGTCACCCCTGGGTGCTGGCAGCTGCAGCCTGTGGTGCTGGACATGGGCACTGGGGGTTTGTGGGGCACACTGGGTGTGCAGGACAGGCCTGTGCAGCAGCTCTGTGGTGCTCCCACCCCATGGAGCCCCTCAGAGAGGTCTGCAAGCAGCCCCCACTCGGGATGGCATGAGCGGTGTCCCGTGAGTGAAGACTGCAGAAGAGCAGAGCCCAACAAATAGCAGTGCAGCCTTACAGCACCTTTAAACCCAGCTTTGCCTTTTGTAGCTGTAAAGAACAGAGGCAAAAGCAGCTGTAAATGGCTCTGGCAAAATCATCTTGTCAGGGCAAGAAAGTGGAGGCGAGCAAAGGAGATGGGTGGAGGGCCCAGGCCAGGTGGAGGAGGGAGGAGGCTGTGAGGGGCAGGTAAGGCAGCAAGAGCTCCTGCCAGGGCTGAGCATGCTGGGGGTCCTGCCCAAAGGCTCTTCAGCAGGAAGATACTTTGGCCTTAATCTCCACCATCCATCTTCAGAAGAGCAGCTGGCAAGCGGGCGATAGTTTCTTGCAGTGTGAGTTATTGCTCATCTGGTAACAGAGCAGAGAGCATTAAAAAATAAAAAATCTGTTTCCCATGGGGATTTTATCTGGCTATCATTCAGATATTTAAAGACATTCAGGCTCCAATTTTTGCCTGCCTTCTTCAAGGAGGATGATCATGCTCACTTTGGCCCTGGGGACCTGATCCTGAATCCTGGCCCAGAGCAAAGGCTTAGCTTGCCTGGTGCCCTGTGTCCAACATCTGCCAGGAGTGGATGCTCAGGGGCTGTAAATAACCCATCAGAGCGAACACTTGCTCCATCCTCTCAGATGCTCCTGTAGCAGCTGTGGGCAGCAGTGGGTAGGTGTGAAGGACCTTGAGTACCATGTGCCAGTTGAGGAGATCAGCATAGTTTGTTGAGATACTGCTTTGCATCCAGTTAATGAATCCAGCCAGCTAATGAATCCATCCAGATTCCTTTGTTTGGCTGGGGATTGAGGTACCAGGGCCAGACCCAGGGCATTGCCTGGCTCTCCTGCTGGCCCAGCAGCCTGCATCCCTCTGCTCCTGCTGGGGAGAAGGAGCCCCCTGTTCTGGCAGCAGCTCCTGGTACCAGAGCTGATACTTGATCTCAGATGAGTCATCCAGTTCACAGGAAGCAGATCTTGAATATATGCTCTCTGCTCTGAAGCCATCTGTCATCACTTGCTTTCACATCCCCTCGGAGCACATCTGTGGAGGGAGGTGCCTTACCTGGGGCTGGGAGAGCCATTGCAGGTGCCCAGATCCACTGCAAGGGTGGGTGGCCAGAGCACTGAACCCACATGCTGGTATGCCCTGGCTTTTGGGGACTGCTGCTGCTCTGAGAGCTTAGTGGAGAGCAGGGGCACCCCCAGGCAGGGGTGGGGAAAGAGCCTGAGTGGCACAACTGGGAAGCACCAGCAAAGCTGGCGGGGGCATCATGTCCCGAGGCTTCCCCCAGGCATCAGTCCCAGGGCTTGCTGGGGTTAAATGAGCTGAGTAGGCAGGTGTCAGTCAGGAGTGTCACTCTGACAGCATCACTGTGCCTTCCCAGAGATGGGGAAGGGGGGCTGTCACCCCATGGTGGCTGTTCCCAGCTGGCACCGACAGGTTGCAGTGGCAGAAGGGTGTTAATCACCAGCGACTCCTCAGGGACATCAGCTCTGTGTGTTTTGAAGGGGATTCGGGGGACAGGTGCTGTGAGCTGTGTCTGCTCGTGGTGAAGGAGAGGTTTCAGTTCGCACTGGGTGTGTGTGGGGAGCCTGCTGCTGTTCCTGTTGGAGATCTGAGGCAGGCTCTGCTCCCTGACCTGCTGCAGGACCGGTTTCGTTGTCGCTGCCGTCTCGCCCGGGCGCGCTGCCAGCCGCAGCTCCCGCACACAGGCAGCTCCCTGAAGGTCACACTGCTGCCAGCAGATGTGCCTGGGTGGGCAGGACATCTCTGTGGCTCCTGTGCCAAGCTGGGGAAATAGGCTGCAGGGAAAAAGCTAATGCTGGAGCAGTGCCTGCTGTCACTAAGGTGTCCTCAGCGGAGCACCAGCCCTGTCCCCCAAACCCGGGGAGAGGGATCAGGCCAGGCAGCTTACTCCAAAACACACAGGGTGAGAGTTGCTGTTTTGGAGGTCTGCGCTCTCCTCATCCCCTGCCTCTTCCCAGCAGCCTCACACAGATCACGTACCTTTTTACTGCTGCTCGTTATCGTTCTCATCAATAATTAAGCTGCAAGTCCCTGGCTGTTGGCTGCGCCAGGAAGCGGAGGCCGGGTGCGCTCCCTGCGCTCAGCTTCCCGCGAGGAACAGCCAGTCCCCGCACGGCGTTTGCTTAATTGGTTGTGACACTGTTAAATATGGATCTTGGTGGCTTTCCAAGGGCACCCCGGCAGAAGTGCTGTACAAAGGAACCATTACCAGGATAATCGGAGAAGACAGCCCCAGCAGAGCAGAGAAGGCGAGGGAGGATGCCGTGCCCAAAGGACATGTCATCTACGAGGGCAAGAAAGGCCACGTGCTGTCCTACGAGGGTAAGTCCTGATCCTCTCTGCCTTTTTAGGGCAGGTGCCAGGGGTTTGTGCCACTGTGGCTGGGACTTGGGAGCTATTTGAGGAAAGGCTGATGAGTACAACAGGCCAGCCTCCTGTCTTTGCTTCCAGCGCTTCTCTCCCTTCCCACCCTGGTGCCCTGTGTATGTCTGTCCCATGTGATTATCTTGTCTTAGAGATGGCAGGCAGGGTTGCAATGATTTTGGGAAACAGGGAAGAGGAGAGGACCAGATAGGAAGGTGTTACCTTCATCCCTAGCACCCTGTAGTGGAGGGGGACTGATGAAAAACATTACAAGAGCACTCCCAAACTCTTGGGTCAAGGTGGACTCAAACCTGCAAGATGGAGGCAATGAAGGTTTATTTACCTGCATTGACTTAAGCACCCTGAGGCTTTTCCAGCATGAGGCTGCCCTGCAGGAATCCTCCTGGACCCAGCCTCAGTGTCTGGTGGGTTTTGCTGGAGCTGGTGAAGCCATTCCTGCATCCCACAAGGAGCCTGTCTGGGGATGTGTTGGCTGCACCCCTGCAGCACGGGAAGGCTTTTCCTCGGTAGCTGCCAGCAGTGCCTCACTGCATCAGTGGTACCAGCAGGTGGTCAGCAGCTTCTCCAGCCTGCTTTGCCCATCAAAGCTGCTCTGTGTGTCCTGGTGCCTCCCGTTGGAGATAAGCAGATGTTGCTCTCCAGTGAGGCTGGAAACAGCCCCATTCTTGCCTTTCACTGTGTGCTGGGTCAGGCATCTCTCTTGTGGAGCTGGACTCCTGCTGGCTTGCATCTGTAGTCAGGAAGAGCCAACTTAGAGATGCTGCAGCCCTGAATCCTCTTGGGGTCAAGCACTGGCGTGTGCTCTGGTGTGCACAGGGATGGCTGTCCTCATGTGTCACCTCCCTTCTCACTTGACTTTGGAGATGACTGAGGAGCTGATCCCAACCTCAGCTGCCTCAGTAGGTGTCTGTGGGAAGCTGCTGTGCTGCTGAGCCCTCTGCCTCCCTCCCTGGGGCACAGTATCCATTCCAGCCTGCCTGGCAGCCTGAGCCCTGTGGGCAGTGCTGCAGGCAGTGTGTCCCACAGAATTCCCTTTCCTCATGGCCACAAGTGCAGGCAGCTCCTTTCATCACAGGCTGGGTTGTCTTATCCAGGGCTGGCACAGAGGGTTCAGGTCAGGCCATGGGGACAAGCTCCAGCTGTTGTCACCATTGTGTGTGTCCTGGGACCACAGGACCTTTCAGGACAGGGCCCTGTGCTGTGCCTCCTGCCTGCCACATGGAAACTGGCTCACAGCATGTCCCCCCGGGTCCACTGTCAACTCTAGCCCAGATAAGAAATGTCACTGAGGAGGACTTGACTGGATGCCCTTTGGGACAGTTGGCAAGGCTTGCACCAGGGAGGACTCAGGAAGTGTTTCAGGACTTGTTTGTGCAAGAAGCTATTTTAATCAGCTCTGCCCGGGCTGGGAGTCGAACAGGGCTGATCTCAGAAATAGCACCATCAGGGACAGATGGGGAGCGCTCCTGGCAGTGAGGGCTGCCCATGCCCAGAGCTGGGATCCTGCTCCACGCAATGAGGGAGGGCTGCAGACCAAAATCTCCCCTGTTGTTTGTGTTAGCCTGAGTCTCCCTGGCTGCAGCCTGTGTCACCTCTCACGCTACCCCCCATGAACACAGATGAGGAATTAATTCCTTCCTCTCCCCAGCAGCCTTTTACATGCTTGGTAGCGTTTATCACATCCCAAGTGATCCCGTGAGCTGCTGCAGCCTTGCCAGCCCTGCCTCTCTCCTTCCCCCTGTAGAGCCCAGCGAGGCTGAGCAGCCCAGGAACAGAAGAGTTAAAAAAAAAAATTAAATAAGAAAACTGAAACTGTTGGTGATTATGAATTTTGGCAAGCAGAAAAAAAATTGCAAATTCTTTAGTGTCATGAGGGTGCTTAAAATAAAAGAGCTGTAATGAGACGAGATCCTGTAGCATGTGTGAGCTGAATTGTGCTAGATTGGTTATTCTCATCCTGCATATGATTGCTGATGGCTTCTGCAAGGCGAGGAACGTGGGTTTGGAATGGTTTTCTTTCTGTTTAGTCTCTCTTCTCCCTCACGCCCTCCCCCTGCTTCCCGGTGGCACAAAGGGTGCCTGGGAGCGCGTCCCCTCCTGCACAAGGGCTGGTGGCAACAGATGTGCCTTGATGACAGGGTGCAGGCACATCACCCACATGGTGCTTGGCTGATTCTGAATGTCACCCCCGGATTTCTGCTGTCAAATGGAGCTGAAGCAAAGGCTCAGGCACGGACCCCCTCTTGTTTCCCCACACACAGCCCCAAACACTTTGTGGATTGAGTGGGTGCTGATTGCGGAAACCAACAGTGGGTGTGAAGTTGTAATAATCCCATTTTATTAATTACTGGTTTTGCCAAGGAGGAGTTTTGTTCCTGATTGTCCACAGTAGAATGAATGTTTTTTAACTTCCCTGCTTTCTCTAATTGTACAGCCACCTTCTCTACCCACAAAGAGGAGGATTGGTGCACTGGCAATCCTTGGCAAGGGCAGCCTGGCCAGGGATGATGGGCAGAGGCATTTGTCTCTCCTAGCTGACATCCTGTTTGGAGCTCATGGCACAAACCCAAGGCATTCAGCTGGATCAGAAGCTGCTGAATTCACAGCTCACTGCACATGATAGGTGCCCATTGCCCGGGATGGGCCTTATGCTGCCTGGCACAGGCAGGGCTGTGCTGGTGGTGGGGCTGTAGCTCAGGACGGGTGTCCACTGCCTGTTTGCAGGGAACCTGCTCCAGGTTTGGATCAGAGGGCAGTCAGTGGTCTCTCTTCATCCTAGCCCTCACTCCATCAGTCCTGCTTTGCACCATCTCTCCCAGTTCCTGTGTGTGCTCAGTGCTGTTTCAAAGGAATCATGCTCAGCTTCGCTTCTCCTCCGTTTTCCCTGATTTTCTCACCCAGGGAGTGTCTCGGCAGATGTTAAGGCTGGCCAAGATCCCAAACAGTAGGTGTCTAGCAAAAATCAAAACAAACAAGGAAAAAAACCCAAAACTCCCCAGACCCAAAGAGTCAAGTTCAGTGGAACTGCAGCTGCTCCCACTGGCTCAGGGCTGTCCTGCTGCCTACGGGATGGCCCCACCAGGGAGGGAGGGAATGGGACATGACTGGGTGGATGCTCCTACCCAAGAGGGAGGCACAGATCTGGAGTCTGAGGCAGGCAGGGAGGGGAGAGAACACCAGCTGAATTTCCTGGAAGCCAATCGCGTGCAATGTTTCTGGCACCGCGTAGCGGCGGCTGATGCTGGGATGAGATCTGACCCCTCAGCAACGCACACAAACAGCAGTAAACACCCTCTCCTGGCCCGTGCTGACTTTCCATGCCTCTTGGTGTTCCCCCCTGCAGGTGGAGTTGCTGCTTCTCAGTGTCCCAAAGAAGACAGCAGGAGCTCGGGAGCTTCCCATGAGACCACAGGAACTAAGCGGACCTATGATATGATGGAGGGGAGGATCAGCCGGGGCTTATCAGCCCGTGATACCTTATCTACCAGCATTGAAGGTGGGTCTGCATGAAACCTTTCACCTGGGTTATGTTACTGACCTGTGGAGATCTCATCTTGTCTTCTGTCTGCATGGTACATCTTCCTGTGCCAGTGTTCTGGCAGTGGTTAGCTGATATCCCAACAGGACAGCATCTGACCAGCATGGGAAAAAAAAACAGAATGTAGACTGGCCTGTTTGCTTTGAGTGTCTGTCCTGACAGACCAGCTCCAGGAATAAAAAAGAAAAAAGCACATTTAAAAAAAGGAAAAAATAAATAATAATTTAGAAATTGTTGGTATTTATCCTTGTTGTCCCAGGCATCCCTGGTAACACTGTCGTGTATTCGTGGTAAATTAATTGCTGTGTCACACCCTGACTTTCCCTCTTGGATCTCTTCTAGGTCTCATGGGTCGAGCGATCCCTCCAGACCGACACAGTCCCCATAACCTAAAGGAGCAGCATCACATGCGAGGCTCGATTACACAAGGTAACACCTGGGAGTACAAGATGGGCACGGGCAGGGGAAGCACCTCACGTGCATGGCCCCTTGTTCTCATCATCAGGGTGGGACAGGAGGAAGCAAGGATGGGCACATCAAGGTCCAGCTGCAGATCTTTGCAGCCCCTGCTTTGTGCTCAGAGAGATTTTCAGTCCTGCTCAGCTTCTACCTGAATTCTGCCAAAGTCAGGGACAAAATTGTCAGTGATTCGCATGAAGCAGCTTGAAATTAGTTTGAAATGGGTGCAGAAGGTGGTGGTAAATGAGAGGTGGACCAGCTGCATTAGTGGTATAGCTGCTCTGTGGGCTCAGTTGGGTACCAGTCCCTGAGTTACATGTGTTAACTAGAGACCCCCTAGAAGTGAGTATCTGCATGGGGACTGGGAGTCCAGGGTCTGCCTGGGGAGTCACCCTCTGCATCCATCATCTGCTTGGGGGTTGCAGGAATACCTCGGTCCTATGTGGAGGCCCATGAGGACTACCTCAGAAGAGAAGCCAAACAGCTCAAGAGGGAAAACACTCCACCAAGGGACTTATCTGATGCCTACAAGGTCAGATCTCATGATCTGACTCCTCTGAAAATGAAATCAGCCCACGAAGACCTGGTAGCCACGGTGAAAGAAGCAGGAAGATCAATCCATGAGATCCCCCGGGAGGAGCTGAGGCGCACACCAGACATCTCTCTGACCAGACCTCTGAAGGAAGGCTCCATCACACAGGTGAGTATGGAGTGAGCACTGGATGAGATCAGTCCTGCTCACACTGCTGCCCTTGCACAGATCCTGGGAGCCATTCCCAAGGTAAAAGGAGAGTAGAGACACCTTTGTGTTGCATCACTGCTAAGAGCTGACGCTCTGCTTGGGTACAGGTTGTCCTGCCCCATCCTTTGAAGGGATCCCTTCCAATCCAAACCATCCTCTAATCCTTCCCTGCAGATAAATACAAAGCCCAGGGCACCCCTGGGACGTTAAGAAAGCAATGATCCATCTACATGTGTAAAGAAAAGGGGACACATTTGCCTCTTTTCCAAGGACAGAGTCAACTCT
The DNA here is from genome assembly GCF_023055355.1 of Agelaius tricolor. Classification (NCBI taxonomy): domain Eukaryota; kingdom Metazoa; phylum Chordata; class Aves; order Passeriformes; family Icteridae; genus Agelaius; species Agelaius tricolor. The sequence continues at coordinate 2,057,812 of NW_027269280.1, forward strand.
GTGCCCTCAGCATTTGTGACTCTGGTGCACATAAACTTGGTCTCCTCCCTTCATGGGCAAGTGGCAACCCAGCAGGGCCAGTAGTTAGGATGAAACACGCCATGATATCTCCTGTTGGTCTCCAAATATTTGCAGGGTTCCCATGGCACCTTGCAGTCCTGTCCCATTTCACAGTGTGTGTAGGAGAGAGGCGTGATGGGCACAGCCAGCCTTCGGCAGTGACTCATCATCATCATCTTGTTGGAGCACAACAAGACATGCAAGATGGGCCCTCCACCCTGCCCTGCTCGAGTGGTTATCTCTGCTCTGCCGACGGCTGTTGGCTGTTTGACTGAGAAACCCTTGTGTATTGACCCACTGAATGAGGCACCCTGAGTCCTGTTGGAGCTCAGTGGGATGCAGTCACTGGGCTCCTTCTGTTCTAGGCCCCTTTGATGTCCCCTCTGCCTCCTGTCCCCAGGGTACCCCACTGAAGTATGACAGCGGCTCTTCCTCCTCGAGTACCAAAAAGCACGATGTGCGCTCCATCATCGGCAGCCCCGGCAGGACTTTTCACTCTGTGCATTCTCTGGATGTCATCCAAGACCCGAGGAATCTGGAAAGAGCTTATGAAGAGAGCCTGAAAAACAGGCCAAGCCCTGTGACAAACTCAGGTGGCTCCATCGCCAGAGGGGCTCCTGTGATTGTACCCGAGCCGGGCAAACCCCACCAAAGTGCCCTGGGCTATGAGGACCACCAGGCAGGGCACAGCACGGCCTTCAGCAGCCACTTGCACAGAGGGTCTCCAGTCTCCACACGGGAGTCCACCCCACGGCAGCACGAAGGTACTTGGCAAACCTTTTATTGATGGTAAAATGTCCAACAGCCAAGCAGGTGAGGTGCATGGGAGGTGGCTGCTGACCCCACCTGCCTGAGTGATTCCCAGCAGGTGCCTGCTGAACCTGTTCTTCCCAGCACCCCACACCCACGGCTGACTCATGGCACTGGGGTGGCTGCCAGGGACAGCTGGGGCTCAGTGCCCTTCCTGGGGGTGCTCACTCTCTTGAAGTGAGGGCACCTCACCTGCGCCAGGGTAGCCAAAGGGAGACTTGGGGCAAGTCTGGTGAAGCCATTGGTGTTTCAAAAGTGTCCTCCCTGTCCCAACAGCATCCCACAGCACTCTTTTTCCATAGGTGGGCAGGATAGCAGTGCTTGGGACACCGGGTGGGAGATGTTCACACTTGTCACTAACAGCAGCAGTGACCTCCTTGTGCTGAAGAGCTAGCAGCAAGGCTGCACCACCATCGGCTTGTGCAGGCCAGGGTGAATGCACAGATTGCCCAGCATGGATGTGCTGGGGTGAAGGGATGATTTGGGAAAGGCCTCTCTCCCACGGGGCAACTGGGACTTGGCCCACCCTGACCTTGATGGTGTAACAGGGCATGGCAGTGCAGGGAGGAGGGAAAGGCCCCTCAAGTTCAGGGTAGCTACGATTGTCCCTGTGGGACATGCTTGGCCAGAGGCATCCCTCAGGGACATGGCTTGGCCACAGTGCTCAGTCTCTGACTCATTTCCTTCTGCTCTCAGCAGGCAGCATCACTGCTGGGAAGCCGGTGTCCCAGGACAGAAAGATCACCCCCACATCGAGAGAGCTCACCAACTCCAAGTCTCCGCACGCCCCCGTGCCCGACCACCACCACCCCATCTCCCCGTACGAGCACCTGCTCCGCGGCGTCAGCGGCGTCGATCTGTACCGAGGGCACATCCCGCTGCCCTTCGACCCCGCCGCCATCCCGAGGGGGATCCAGCTGGAAGCAGGTACCTTGGGGATTATATGTAGGGCTATGAGGAGATGTTCTCGTGTGGAGGAGTTTTGGACTGATGTGATGTGGGATGGGAGGGTGCCTCGTTGTGTCATTATTAGCATGTATAGGGTGTATGAGGCGGGAAGTAGGATTGCAGCTCCTGTTAGGATAATTCTGAAGGCGGATCAGTTGAAAAGTGCGACTACAATGGTTAGTTCTGCTATGAGGGTTGTTGTTGGAGGGAGGGCCATGTTTGTTAGGTTAGCTAGGAGTCATCAAGTGGCTATGAGCAGTAGAAGGGGTTGAAGGCCTTGTGTAAGTAGGAGCTGGGCTGGGGGCACGGTTTTTTATTTTCCTTATGCTCCAAAAGCCTGAGATCTCCGGGGTTTCACATCTACATTATTTTCTCTCCCAGCTGCTGCTTACTACCTGCCAAGGCATCTGGCTCCAAGCCCCACGTACCCACACCTGTACCCCCCGTACCTCATCCGGGGCTACCCGGACACGGCGGCCATGGAGAACCGCCAGACCATCATCAACGACTACATCACGTCGCAGCAGATGCACCACAACGCCGCAGCCACGGCCATGGCGCAGCGGGCAGACATGCTGCGCGGGCTGTCACCCCGGGAGCCCTCCCTCGCCCTCAACTATGCAGCAGGTCCTCCAGAACAGCACTGCCCAGGGGTTTGGGAGCAGCAGGGGAGAAGGAGGCTGGGTCAGGCTGGCACCGCCAGGTCCAGCACGGCCAAGCTTGCAGCAGCTCAGCGTTGTCCTGACAGTCCTCTCGCTTCTCTCTGCAGGCATCATCGACCTGTCCCAAGTGCCACACCTGCCCGTCCTCGTGCCCCCTACCCCTGGCACCTCTGCCACCACCATGGACCGCATCACCTACATCCCTGGACCCCCCCAGACCTTCGGCAGCCGGCACAGCAGCTCCCCGCTCTCCCCAGGTAATGCTGGAGGTTGCTTTTCCAGTGGGAAAATGATTGAGGAGAATGCTCATAACCAATCCAAGGCCATGGGCTCAGCATGCCAGGACAGACTGGGAGACCCCAAATTAATTCTCACTCAGGGACTGACTCCCTCTCTTCCTGCTTGTTGAGGGCTTCCTTGCTTTTCCTCCTTCTTCCCCAAAGAAAACAGTTCTGTGGAAGGTCATACCCTGGAGACAGGACAGCTATTCCATGATTTGTCTGGGTTTTGTCGCGCTGGTTGCCCTCGTCTGTCCTGCTCCAGGTGACCTTGGATGGAGCCATTCCTTATCTGCTCTGCATACACAGCGATGTGAAGAGCAGGCAGCATTCCCAGGGAGAATTGCTGTGTCTGCAGCCCTCTCACTGCCTCTTGGTTGGGTTTCAGGAGGGCCCACGCACATGACCAAACAGTCAGGATCGTCGGTGTCCGAACGGGAACGGGAGCGGGAGCGGGAACGAGAGAGGGAGCGTGAAAAATCCATCCTAGCCTCCACCACAGTGGAGCATGCACCCATCTGGAGACCAGGTAGGCTGGGGAGGAGTCCATCCTCCACCCTGGGACCTGTGCTGGGTGGTAGGGTTAGGGCTGTTGGACAGAGAGCTAAATCCCTTCCTTGTGCTCTCCCCAGGTACGGAGCAGTCCAGCAGCCGTTCGTCCTCCCACTCTCACAGCCACCAGCACTCTCCCGTGTCACCCCGCACCCACGAGACCATCCAGCAGCGCCCCAGCGTGCTCCACAACACCGGCATGAAGATCATTTCCTCGGAGACCCCCACCCCTTCCGTCCTACGGTACGTGCCCCCCACCATGGTTTCCAGTGCTTGCCTGCACCAACACTTAATTAATGAGCACCTCTGAAAGGAAGGACTGGGAGTTGTTTTCCCTTCAGTCTCAGTGGGAGCGGGATTGAGGCTTTCAGGGAGGTTGTGGTGGGGAGAGGCACATTTTGGTGCCCCAATTCTTTTGCTTTTCCTGCTGCTGGGAGAAAACGTAGGAGTGTACCTGGGCCCAAATATGGGTATTACTCCTCTTGCTGAAGATTGCCTGGTGGTGGAGTTATCAAGGTCTCTGGGACCTGTTCATGGGTTTATGTTCTCCAGTCAATGCATTCAGGCCCAAGACCCTGTGGCCAGTTACTGTGGAGGCTCCATCCAATCCTTCCTCACTGTCCCTGCATGGCCCAGCCATATGCTCAGCAGGCCTGGAAGGAGCTCAACCAGGCAAAGCTGAACACTGAGGCTCTGGTAAGAGCATTCCCTTTCTCCACGTGCTTCTCTCACCTTGGCCTTGTCTTCATTTTCCTTGCAGATCCTCCTCCACCACTACCACGTCACCGATCCGCTCTGCCGCCTTCCCCTCGGCCTCCAGCCTGCGCTCCTCGCTCAGCGCGGCCGACGGCTACGCAGCCCCCCTGGACCCAGCCATCCTGCAGAAAGAGTCCTCGAGGGGGAGGGAAGCCAAGGCAGAGCGAGCCCAGACTGACAACAACGTCTACACCTCAAAGCTGCCCAGCGGGGCCAACCTGGAGCAGTCGCCTTCGCCCATTAAAGCCATGGAGTCGAGACCTTTGCCCGCCTCCGGACCTGGCTCCTCTCATCACTATGGCAGAGGACAGGGGAAAAGCCAGCAGCACCACCACCCTCTGGACCAGCAGCATGCAGCCTCGGGCTCCGAGCAGCACAGTAGAGAAAAGAGTCAGAGTAAACGCTTCTCCATGCAGGAGCAGGAGCTCCGAGCACTCGGTAAGAGCACCATGACAGCAGCCAACTTCATAGATGTGATTATCATGCACCAAATGTCTTGTGATAAAGGCCAGTGAGAAAGAGGCTCGCTGAGTAACCACCCCACTAGTGATGATCAGAAATTGAAGGGCAGAGGTGAGAGACCTGTGGCCTGACACCCATTTTATTTCATTACTTCTTATTTTCAGTTGCACATTTGGATATTGACTCCATCAGCTCCCCAAGTGTGCTTGTCCCTCTGCTTCCTGGCCGTTGTGTTATTCCAGACTTTTTTATTTTTGCTTGTTTTAAGGATCTTCCCTTCTTCCACCCTCTTTTAGTTTTTCCAGTTGCCAAGTCCTGTTTTGCAAATGTTGTCCAGTTCCTGGTATTGCTTTATACAGACAATAGCCATTTGCTAATTTTGATTTCCCCATCCTTAGAAATTCCCAGGCAGTCTGTAAAGAACAGTTGTGGGTAATAAATCAAAGGAGCAAAGTGGAGAACTGGGATTGTGAGCGTGACAAGGCTGCTGGCCATCAGACAAGCACTTCCCTGCTCATGAGCTGCAGGGTCTCTGAGGGCTTTGTGGGTCTCAGCTTGGATGGGGTCTCTGTGCTCAGGGTGACCTCACTCAGGGTGCTGGTACTGGATGCTGCCCAAGGTGGGCGCCGTGGCTGTCGTGGGATCACTCAGCCAACCATGCTCAGCAGCCATTTCCAGAGCAGACCACTGGAACCACCTAAGAGGAATCTTGTGTAAGAGAGAAAAGCACTAGGATTAGTTATTCCAGTAGAAAGTGCAGGGAGGGGGATGGATTTCAAGGTCTGGGTCATTCTTGATGGGACCAACCTTCAACCAGAACACTCATCCAAGCTCCCACTAGCATGCAGAAGCAACAAGCAGCCTTTGGGGAGGTTGGTGGGACCCCATCTTTAAGTTGCAGCAGCTGCCTTGGCCATCAGCACTTGGAGTTCGTGTCCCACTCCTCTTCCCATATCCCAAGGATGGAGAGGGTACAGCAGCATGGCTGGGAGAAGAGCTGCATCCCATCCCACCCCTCAGTCATGTCTGGTCCTGGCACCTTCTAGCAGTGTGTTCCAGGACTGTGGATGCACTTGGAGACCTCTTGTGCAGCCTCCTCCACTCTGGGCATCGCTGTCTCTCTGGGCATAGTGTGGGGGTTCCAGTGGGTGGAGAAAATGGGGGAACAAACTGTGAACCTGCAGAGGTTGGATTTGGTCCCTGGATCTCATGCTGTCACCGAGAGCTGCTGAGTGTCCAGTTCTGCAGGAATGAGACATCACCTCTTCACAGCAGCCATCACCACATCTGGACACCAGAGGTGGCCCTGCCAGGTCTTCCCTCATCTCTTTTTCCCACACTTTGCTGAACATGTGACTCTACCCACAAGCAGTGGTGCAACAGAGCTAGGGAAAAGCTAAGTGAGCTCCTGGTTTTAACTCCCTTCATTTCCTCAGGCTTTCATGGAGGCTACAGCCCCGAGCGGATGGAGGCAGTGAGTCCGGTGAGCTCGCCCAGCCTGTCCCATGAGAAAGGAGCCAAGCTGCTGCAGGACACAGAGAAGGGGCATGGAGAGCATGACCTGAGGCAGAAGCAGCAAGGTGAGAACAGGGGCTGGCTGTGCTCCAGTGCTAGGATGGCATTTGGAGAAGGGGATACAGATGTCATCTCATTCCTGCTCTCTCCTTGGTGCCCCCCAGGCTCGCTGAAGGCCTCGGCTCCTGAATCCGCTCACCTGCAGCACCTGCGGCAGCCCGACGGCCCCCAGTGCCAGCCCCTGCAGTCCAGCCAGAGCATCAAGGGCATGAACCAGCGCGTGGTCACGCTGGCCCAGCACATCAGTGTAACTAACTAACCTCATCCACCCCATCCCCTTCCTGCTGGGGCTCCAGGGGGAGGGAGGAGCTCAGTGAAACATGTCTGGTGGGGATGTGGGAGTGACACTGGAGACCTCAGCTCCTCTAGCTGGGGGCTGGAGAGCAGGGGGCATCACGAGTGTTCAGCCCAGGTATTTGTGTCCCCAAGAAGCCCAACAACCCGTTGCAGACAGGAGGCAGAAGTTCCATTTGCAGGGACAAATCAGCCTCTTTCCCCCCTGCTCACCCTCAGGACAGAGGTTGAAGCCAGCCCCGTTTCTGACCGTGGTTTCTCCTGCAGGAGGTGATCACGCAGGACTACACGCGGCACCACCCGCAGCAGCTGAACTCGCACCTGCAGGCGCCGCTGTACTCGTTCCCCGGGGCCGCGTGCCCGGTGCTGGACCTGCGCCGCACGCCCAGCGAGGCCTTCCTGCAGCAGCAGGAGCACAGCACGGCCTCACGCATCTCCCCCCAGGGAGAAGGGGGGAAAAGGTGAGCCCAGGGGCTGGCACGGGTGCGCGTGGGCCAGCCTGAGCTCACACGGACCCAGGGAGCGCAGGGGAGGTCGGGTGGGTGCCCTTGGCTGCCTGGCACAGCACTGAGGGGTTGCATGGGGCAGATTGGAGTTTGGCTTTGCTCTCCCAGGCTTGGTGCTGTGGGGATTTCCTGCTTACACAGCCCAGCTCCTTTCTCATCTGGGCATCTCTCCCCTGGGGTGGTGCCTCTTGCCATCCCTGTTGTCCTAGAGGTGTTCTTTAGATTCCATGCATAATTCTCTTCCCAATCTGGCCGGTGTCACAGGATGGTTTAGGTGGGAAGGGATCTCTTGAGATCACCCAGCAGTGATCTCCTGAGCAGGTTACCCTGGGTCCTGGCTGCTTGGGTTCAGAATATCTCCACTGTTGCAGACAGCAGCTCTCTGGCCAACCTGTTCCCAGCATTTCAGCACTTCGACAGGAAAAAAGAGTTTCCTTGTGTTGGGATGAAATTTTATGTGTTTTGTTTGTGCCTGTTGCCTCCTGTCCTGTCACTGTTCTCAGTCCCTGACCACAGATGATTCCAAAAAACCTGAAGCAACATGTTTTCCATTGGTTCAAAGTTAATTTTATCTTCATCTTTCAAAGTGAATCAGCAGTTTATTAGACACAGGTGCCCTGACAACTGGCATTGTTCATTTCAGGCACCACCTATATATGTATTAAAGTCACTTTCAAATCCCCTTGCTGCTACAAGGCAGGTCTGATTGCTGTTGTATGGAATTAAAAATGGGTCTTTCTTCCCACCCAAACACCCACCCAGATGTATCCAGGAATGAGTGGTGCCTTGTCAGTAAATGGGATTGTTCTTCCCAGCTCTGCGTGGTCCTGGACTTGGCTTTACAACTTGAAGGAAAAAAGCCCAGCCCTGACCACCCAGTGATGAAAAAAAACTGGGGAAAAAAGAGAAACCACAGAAAGAACAAAGATGTGAATTCCCAGAACTGGCTGTGAGGAATTCCTCGCAGACTGGAGCTTGGCTGTCTCCCAGCTCTGGCCACAGGCAGGCATCAGGGGCCAGTAGTGATCCTCCCCAAGCTGCCCCAGCTCCAGGCCCCTCCTGCAGCCACCCAGCTCCTGTGTGGCCCTGACAAGGAGAATGGGAGGTGGCAGGTTCTGCCTCCGCTGTGTTCACAAATAGAATCAAAAGCAGTGTCTCCAAAAGGTTACTGTCACAGCCCTCCACAGGCATCCATCCATGTGTCCCTGCCACCAGCAGGTCCCTCCTGTGCTGGGGTGGCTCAGCTGTCCCACTTTGGGGGGTTCAGTCCCAGGGCTTGGCTCAGCCCAGCTCTCCCTGCCCAAACCCCGCTGTCCCTGTGGCCCGTGCTGCAGGAATCCTTTCCCCTCCCAGTCCCGAGGTGCTGCACAGGGACAGGGGCTGTCACAGTGCACTGATGGCATGTCCCCTTGCTGCCCAGGTCCCCGGAGCAGGCCAAGGCAGCAGCAGGGGGGCCGGACAGCTGCATCGAGCCCGTGTCCCCACCCGACGGCACGGGAGAGGCTGAGCACGCCAAGAGCGCCCCGTACCCCGTCCTGTTCCGCGAGGGAGAGCCCATGGACCAGAGGTACGGCCTGGGGGCAGCTGGGGAGGGGGGATGGCCCCACACATGGCCTGGCCAGGCTGCTTTCCTTGCTGCCCAAAGCTGTGTCCCATCCCAGGGGCTGTATTTGTCACGGCTGTTTAGTACCATGGGGTGCATTTATCCTTGGGACAGGGAGAGAGGTTGGAGGTGCTGAGTATCCCAGGAGCTCCCAGCCTGATCCTGAGAGTCACACTGGGGGAAGAGGCTCTTTAGGTAGGACTTTGTGCAGTGGACGTTGCAGAGGTTTCCAATGGTCTTTTTCTCTGCAGGATGGGGTCCAAGTCCCCAGGAAACAACACTCAGCGTCCAGCTTTCTTCAGCAAGCTGACTGAAAGCAACTCTGCCATGGTAAAGTCCAAGAAGCAGGAGATCATCAAGAAGCTCAGCACGACCAACAAAAACGAGACGGAGTACAGTAAGAACCTGTGGGGAATGCAGGGGAGGAAAAGCCTCGAGGACACATGAAGCACAGGAGATTTGGGAATGGGTGCTGCTGTGTTAAAGGGCTGGGAGCTCCCAGACAGCTCTGTCTGCACTGAAGAGTCAGACTCAATGGTCCTTGTGGGTCTCTTCCAGCTCAGATTATTCTGTGATTCTCTGAACTACAAGGTCCAAATGTTTCCTAGAATGCTCTGTTCTGGTGCCAGCAGTGACTGTGTGTATCTGGGGGGGGCAGTGGGAGACTTCCCAGCTCTGTCTCCGTGCTCTGAGGCTGTCAATCCCACCCACACCAGATAACCTCAGTAGGAAGGAAATAATGAGCTGAGCATGGAGGACACTTAAGAGCAATTGATATTTTAATGACTGGCCAGCCAAGCTGAATCCTTCCTCCTTGAGATGCATCTCCCCCCAACCTTACTTTAAGCCCTACATCAATATTGGTGCAGCTCTGTAAAACTAACCAGGCTGGCTCAGATTAGAAATTCAGCCCGTTCGTTCATTAACCGCTAATAGAGTAGATAGGATCATAATTTAATTTAGCCCAGCATTATCCAGTCAATACTAATTCAATTTGAATCCATCTTACAACAGCTGCATCGGATAAGAGGGACCAAGCTGTCTCGTCTCCTGGATGATGTTACCATGAGTCAACAGTATTGTTATGCCCCTTTGGGGACGTGTGGCTGAACCCCCTGACCTTCCACACTTTCCCTTATCAAGAGAAAATATATAGAAATTGGATACGCCTCTTATTTGATGAGAATTTCTGTTATTCTAAGGAAAGCAATATCCAAGTCAAACAGCTCAGCTAAGAGGGAAAATATTGATTTAACATTTCTTTTCCTCCTCCTTGCCCTCTCCGCTGCCCAGACCTGCTCCATGGATAGGGGGCATTGAGCCTTTGAAAATCCCATGGGCAGGAGAGAGGGTTTGGCTCCTTGGAGTTTGTAATCCCAAGGGCAGGAGGCAGGAAGGGAGGGTGGCCAGCACTGAGCACAAAGACATTGCCCTGGCTTGCAGGGCTCTGCTGTTTTGCCCTTTCCCACCTGGTGAAGGTGCCCACTGTGGATCTCCCAAAGGCACTGGGAGTTATTCCTGGTCCCAGTCAGCACCCACAGTCCCACCCCAGTGCCTGGGGGAGCTGGGCTGCTGTCCAGAGTGCTGTGCAGAGATGGGAGTCTTGTCATGGCTGCCATGGCAGGTCCTCCCAGGCACTAACCTGCACATGCTGCTCTCCATGCTGAAGGGCTTCTTTGTTTTTCTCCAGATGTGGGGCAGCCTGGGACAGAGATTTTCAACATGCCAGCGATTACTGGAGCAGGTAACTCCCCACATACCTGTACCTCGTTTCCCACAGGGCTTACAGCTATGGAGAGCAGGAGGCTCAGTAGATTTAAGCATCTCCTTTGTTCTGTTTTCCCTTAAAACCAAGTGTAACAGTTGCTGGGATGCAGAAGCCTCGGGACACACCATAACTCCCTGCAGCTGGGTTGGAGAAAGGGCAGTGTAATTCCTTGGGAAGCCTGGCAGAGTTTGAGGTTAAAGGTCAAGCAAGGGTTGGGCATCTGATGCCATCAGAGGGTTAAACCATCTTAGCAAGGTGGACCTCATGCCTGGAGAGAGCACCCAGCTCTTGGTGGGACCTTGTGGGTGGGTGGGAGGGCAGTGGCAAAGGGGAGTGTGAGGGTGGGCAGTGGGGTCTGTCACTTTGGGCTGGGCAGGATGCAGGAGCCAGTTACAAAAGCAAACTGGGGCAAGAGCAGCACCCTGTGCTGGGCAAAGTGGTGATGTTGAGGACCAAAAGGGACATGAGGGGTGCTGGGGCAGGAGGAGGTGTCTCCTGGGAGTTGGAGGAGTGCTCAGGCCCAGCACCAGCCCAGGGGGAATGACAGTGGGAAACTGTCACCCTGTTGCCACCTGCAACATGTCCGGGTGCACTCACGAATGGAGTGAATCCCCGCTGAGGAATACTAATTGCTACTTAATTGATTAAGAATTAATGCTCTCCTACAGCAGGAATGCCTTCAGGTTGTTAGTTTTAAGTAGGAGAACAGCAGGTTTCCCACAGCCAAGGGCAGGAGGTGCTGTGGGCAGGGGTTTGGTGCTGTGGGAGGGCCAGTGGTATAGGACTGCTTGCCAGGGGAAATGAATGTGGGAGAAGAAGTGAGCTGGCATCAGCCTTTGGGATGAGCAGGTGCAGCCAGGTGGGAACTGAAGGGACCTGGCAGACAAGATTTGAGAATCAGTTTAGGCTAGAGGGGACCAGCAAAGACCCTGCCTGTTCTTACAGCAAGACAAATATTCAGACCAGGTTTCCAGGAACCTGGGATCTGTCCCTTTCCAAGCAGAGGGGCAGGGATCCCAGAGCAAACACCCCAGGATGGGCTCAGCTGGGGGCCTGGCAGTTTCGTGTCTGTATTTTGCCCTTGCTTGTTCCCTGTAAGTGCCACCCCGGGAATGGCGGTGGCGCGGCCGAGCCTCTGGTCCCTGTGCGGTGCTGCTCCATAACTGCATGGCTTGAGACTCACCCCACACCTCGCCTCTGCATCCTGTCCCACAGCCCGGGGGGCGCTGGGCCCCAGGGAACCCGGCCTGGGAGAGAGGGGGACGGGGGCAGGGGGCTTGCAGAGAGCTGGAGGAGGGACAGCAGGACGCTCCCCTCTCCCCATGTAGCCCAGCCCACACCGGCAGCTCTGGGGGCTGCCTGCATCCTGTCACCACCCCAGGGCCAAATCCACGCACATCTTTCTCATCAAGTGTTTTTATGGGGTACCCCTTCTTCCTTCCCTGATTTCCTTTATGGGAAACCGCCCCGGCCTCCAAATTCCTGGCACACTGACTTTTGTTATGCGTGCATAGGGACCCCACATCCAAATGACTTTCCTCCTGCCCCCATGCCGAGCCTGGCTGGGTTGGGAGCACAGCCCCTGCTCCTTGGAGATGCTCCCTGGGGCTCAGTGACAAACCCTTGTCCCCAGCCCCTGGCCCCGGGGAACCTTCCCAAAGCCCAGATCCCAGAGTGAGTCCCATCCGTCCCACGCCAGCCCCCGCCGAGCCCCGGGGCGGGATGGAGCGGGAGGAGGAGGAGGAGGAGGAGGAGGAGGAGGAGGACGGGTGCATCGCAGTGCTTTAAAGAACAAGATGACAAAGTTTGTTGCTTTGCGAGAATGTGCTGACTGTTTGTTTCTTCCCTTCTCCCTTGTCTCCTTTCTCCCCCTTTCCCCGTCCCCCCCATCTTTCTTCTCATTTGGCTCCCCCCCATCTCCCGACCCCTCTCTCCTCCCTCTCCCGTATCTCCCAGGGCTAATCAGTTGTAGGAGCCAGTCGGTCCAAGAGAATTCCAGTACCAACATGGGGTTGGAGGCAATAATTAGGAAAGCCCTAATGGGTAAATATGACGAGCAGTGGGAAGAGCGCTCACCTCTCAGTGCCAATGCTTTTAACTCTCTGAATGCCAGTGCAAGCCTGCCCGCTGCTATGCCCATAACTCCTGCTGATGGACGAAACGAGGACGTGCGCTCCTTGCCAGGTCTGCAGCCCTCTCCACCTTCACTCTCTCTGTGTTATTAATTCTCAGCCCTTTTATCTCCCCATTTACGGGGGGATTTATTCCTCCCCTCCCCATTTTTGTTCATTTTGGTTTTCTTCTCTTCCCTTCCCTGCCCCAGCTTTGAGCTTTGTGGATCTGCTGATTAATCCTGTTTGATGTTAATTTAATAGTCTCCAAAGGTGCTGTTGCTTTCTCTAAACCACTGACTTGCTCCTTTCCCTATTTGTTGGTTTTTAATATCTGCTTTTCCTATATTTTTTTTACACAATGGAGAAGTTTATGGGGGTGGAACTCCCCCACACCCAAAAAATCAAAAAGGCATAAACTTAAATAGCAAGCCCCAACTGTCTTTAAACCCCGAGTGGGATCACTGCTGCCAAAAGAGGGGAAGGTGCTGAGAAGGGCTGGTGTAAAGGACACAGGGCAGGGTAGCATTTTCCACCCCACTCCAGTCTCTGGGGGTGTCAGGGCAGAATCCAACCTGGGATGGGGGTATGGGATCTGGGAGTGCCTGGACCAAGAGGGAGATTGTAAGGGAGCTAAAAGTGATGCCTGAGGTATGATAAGAGAGGAGAGCTGGAGATGAGCTGCCCCATAGGCCCTGGTGGGGCTTGCAGAGCCCCATGGCAGGGTCTGCTCAGCTTTGGGGAGACTTGAGCGGAGATGAGAGGGTGGCTGCACAAATCCCCACTTAAGAAAGGGAGGGAGGAGAGGGACGAGGGACGGATGGGGGAAGCATTTGTCCCCCACACACAAGGGCAGAGTGCTTCATGCACAGAGCATGACACCACTGCCAGGGATCAGCCTCGGGAATCCAGGCACAGAGCCCCTGGCTCAGGAGTAGATCCTGGGTGCACACGTGCACCTTCCTTCAGGCCAGCTCACACCTCTCTGGGTCAGCTAACACCAGGCACTCTAAAGCTTTTTGCAGAAAAGCTTTTCTGGCTCCTGCATGAAACCAGCAGCTTCTTCCAGCTGTGCCTCCCCATGCCTGCAGGATGGCAGGGTGGGATGCAGAGCCCATCCATCCCTCCCCCTTGGGGAGCTTCCCTAAGGGAGCTGAGCTCACCTGCCCCACAGAGCCCCTTTGGCTTCAAACCTTTTAAAAACTAAACATCCCCAGGGATTCTGCTGTAAGGAGGGATGAAAGACCATCCTGGCCATGCAGACCATGAGAACGGGGAGTGTGCTCAGGGCTCTGGCACCCCGCAGTTCTGGGGGGTTCTGTGTGTGTGGGGCAGCACACGGAGCCGTTCGTGAGCCGCGTTTGTGGGCTGAGCCACGAGCCAGCTCCGGGAGCAGATCCTGCAGGGAAACGGCCAAAGCCACTCGGCCTCTCCTGCCCCACGTCCCTCCACGGGACACTCGGTGGCATCAACCCACAAAGTGGAGCAGCCCAGGAGGGAGCAGAACCCTCCTCCACCCGCCCCACCGCCATTCCCCGCCGTGCTGCCGTCGGCCCGGGGTGAGCTTTCCTCCTGCCACGAGCCATTTTTGCAAAGCTCCTAAAAGGGAAGCGCTGGGAACCCGCACCCCTTCCCCAAGCCCTGAGTGCTGTCACGAGGAGCCGGGTGACAGCGGGTGCCTCTCTTTGCAGGAGGAGGGGGGAAGCCAAAGATCGCTGCCAGACCCAACAGCCGCAAGGCCAAGTCTCCAGCTCCGGGTCTGTCCTCGGGCGAGCGGCCGCCCTCGGTGTCCTCGGTGCACTCGGAGGGCGACTGCAACCGCAGGACTCCCCTCACCAACCGCGTCTGGGAGGACAGGCCGTCATCCGCAGGTAGGGCAGGAGGGGACGGTCCCCGAAGCGGCCGTGCCACCCTGGGGAGGCTGCAGGGAGCGGGGACACGGCCACCCCCGGTGCTGACTCTGCTCCCTCTCCCGTCCGTGCAGGTTCGACGCCGTTCCCCTACAACCCGCTGACCATGCGGCTCCCCAGCGGGGTGGTGACGGCAGCGCCCAGCGCCCCGCTGCCACAGGGCACCCCCGGCAGCCAGCACCACGCCTGGGACGAGGAGCCCAAGCCCCTGCTCTGCTCCCAGTACGAAACCCTTTCGGACAGTGAATGAGAGGAGCCAGGGGCAGGGAGACGGCGACCAAACCCGGGGCACGGGGAGCGAGCGGGACACCCGGGGCGAGCGCCCACACCCCGGCCCCGCCGGCTCTCACGAGCGAAGATGCAGGAGCAGAGCTGTTTCATTTTTCCCTTTTCTTTTTTTTTTTTCTTTTTTTTTTTTTTTATCCCTTCCCTCCCAACCAGCCAAATCGGTGGGGATGATGGTTTTGGTTTGTTTTTTTTTTCTTTTTTTTTTTTTTTTTTTAATTTTGTTTGGGTTTTTTTTTTTTTTTCTTTCTCAACATCTGGAAATTTCTGCATCCTCTTCGGTCTGATAAAGAAAAGAAAAAAGCCTTAACGAGACAAAACCCAAGGAACCCATCTTCGATCTTGGCAGCCGTGCTGGGCGGTGTCCCCCGTGCTCCAGAGGGACCGAGAGCGGCCGTGTGTCCGTCCCGGGGCCGCTGGGACGCTCTGCCGGCCCCGTCCCACGGGGGCTGCGGGATGTTCTGCGGAGCTGGCAGCGGGCAGGGGGTGCTCCCCCGGACCCGGCCATGGGGATGTGCCTCAGAATTGCAAAACCTTGAGCGGGTTAAAGAAAAGATTTTAAAAAAACCACAAAAAGACGGTTGAGAAGTGAAACAGGACGGAGCGCCCCGGGTCGGTTCCCTGGCTGATCCGAGGGCTGGTGCCCGGCATTCCCGTGTCACAGGACGGATCAGCCCCGCCACGACACACTTGGAACATGGCTGGGAGGAGCGGGCAGGGGAGGGAGAGAAGAGCTGTTTCTTAAAAAAAAAAACCCACAAAAAATCCTGGTCCCTTCGATGGAAGCAATCCCGGGTCCCTCGGAGCAGGCAGGGACGTCCCGGGCTGGCTCACGCGCTGCCCACCGAGGGCTCGGTTGCTTTAAGTGCATTGTTTTCTGAATGGTGAGAAAAGGCAATTGTAAATTGTATTGGTCTACAGGGTATATTTTTGATACCTTCAGTGAATTATGTCAATATTTTACGCAAGGAAGGACTTAAACAAAACACAGTATTACATGCTGTAAAAGAGGTTCTGTTCTTACATGGAGGCTTTGATGCATTTGTCCATTGTATGGAAGGGTTTAAAAAAAAAGAAGGTAACAATGATCCATCAAAGTTATCTGGGAGTCAGGAGAATGTATGTACTTAGTTTAAAAAAAAAACCAAACAAAAATCTTGCCATGGTTGCAGGGCCCCCCGTTACACACACCTTTGCTGGTTGTAGACATTGATTCTCCAGAGCCCTCCAAGCTGGCCAGGGCAGGGGCAGAGTGGGCAGGAGGCCAGCGTGGCAGGGAGTTCACAGGAAACTTTAAAAAAAAAAACAAAAAAAAGGAAAAAAAGTTAAAAAAAAGTTTTTATTGTATTTTTGTGATACACACGAATGCTCTACTTTACATTATTTTTTTCATTCCATGATGTTGGCTCATATCTGCAGTTACATGGTTAAAGAACAAAAATATTAGACTTTTTTTCATTCACTTCTGCTTTCTCGCTCTGGGGGGAAAAACAAATGGCAAAAAAAAGAAAAAAAAATAAAATGTAATAAATGCTTTGCATTCTATACGCTAGAGGAGCCCCAGGCCGGCCCAGCCCCGCAGCCTCCGGCAGCCCCGCGGGCTCAGGCGCCCTCACCTTCCCCACGGATCTTTCTTTTCCCCCTGCAACGTTCCCAGGTTGATTCTGATTTCAAAGCAAGAGAATGATGGTGTTTGTTGTTTGTTTGGGGTTTGTTTTGTTTGTTTTTTTTTCCTGTTGGGTTTTATTTTTTTGTTTTGTTTTTTTACAATGTACAGGTTTTTAAATGTTCATCAATGTTTGTGTCTTTTCCGTTGTGCTTTTATTTTTTTTTTTTTTTTAAGAAAAAAATCCGAGACAATGCACAAGCGATGTGGAAAGTTTTTGCGTTCCCAGGTTATTGCTGCTGGTGTCTCTGTGGCTCTGAGCTGTACAAACTCACAGAGCTGATGTCTGGGCAAAACGCTATTAAAATGTTGCAGATTCTGCTGGGAAAAAAAAAGAATTATCCAAATCTGACCCATCTTCAAAGCCGCCTCCTTAGCTGATTCGGAAAAAATAGCGGAAAAAACCCCAACCACAACAAAGAATAAAGTTCCCACTTGGCACAGTAGCAATACTGTGTGCTGCTTGGTGTCTGCAGATGTCAGGAAGGCGCTGTGAGCGGATGGATGGTGGCTGCAGAGCTGGCAGTGCCACCAGACCCTGCCAGTGACCCGGCGAGGGCTGAGCCCGGCCAGAGGGAGGGCACTGGAGCTGCTGCCGCGGGGTCCCACCAGGGGTAGGTAGCGCAGCACGCCAGGGCTGCAGGTGCTGCGGTGGCATTTGGGTCTCTCACCCATGGGCACCCCGTGCCAGCCCTGCAGGCAGGTGTGGGGACATCAGCGAGGGCCATGGGCAGCATTCACCAGCAGCATGGGCAGCACCGGAGCTGTGGGATGCAGGGAAGGGCCTGTGCCACCCTTGAGTGCCACCCCAGAGCCGTGTTTCTCTTCTCCTCCCCCTCCCACTGTTTTCTCTGTGTGCAAGGTGAGGGGCTGGGGCTGGCCAGGAGCCCAAAGCACAGCAATACCTGAGGCTGTGCCACGAGCATGGCAGAAGGGTTCTAAGGTATTGGTGAGGGTGTTGCAGCCCTTGTGGGGTTTGTGGCTCAGTGCTGATGGGTGGATGGATGGATGGGGAGATGTCACCCGCCTGCGGGGCAGGGCAGCGTGGGCTGGGAGCACGCGAAGGTGCTGGGGTGGCACTGGTGACACTGAGACACTGCAGGGCTCCAGCAGCCTCGCCCCCTGCTCAGTGGGATCCTTGGGCATTGTTCCTGCAGGGGGAACATGACAACATTGCTGATGTTCCAGCTCTGTGCAGGAGCTCAGGCCCTGTACCATGTACCCCCATCCCACCTGCCCCAGCCTGGGGGAGCAGCCCAGGGATGCAGGAGACCAGCTGAGGCCAGCACAGGTGGGTTTTGCTCCAGTGGGATCCTATTCTTGGGGATCCCCCCATGCTGAGAGCTCAGCCCCACACTTGGCCACAGCACTGCTTGGTTTTGGCACTCTCTGTCTTGCTGGGTCTCCCCACACACCCCAGCCCCACCCAGCCCCTCCTGGAGCTGCCTGTTGCTGGCAGCAGCAGGGACAGGGAGGGAGGCACTCTGAGGAGGGCACTAGAGCAGCAGCAGCAGCAGGGACAGGGATGGAGGCACTCTGAGGAGGGCACTACAGCAGCAGCAGCAGCTCCCATGGGGAGCTCTGAGCCCCCGTGCTGCGGTGCAGGAGCAGAGCATCCTCCTGCTGCAGGTTAATTAATTTGTGTCACAGCAGTGAGCTGGCAGTGTGTGGGCAGGAGAGCCAGAGCAGCTTGGTGAGGATCCCCCCTGGACCTGGAGGCTGCAGAGGGGTGGCCCCACTTTACCTGCTCAGGTGTGGACCCAGGGAGGGTGGTTCTGGGAAAGGAGGAGCTGCTGCTCCTGTAGGTGTTCCCCCTCTGGCCCTCGTTCTCCCTACCAGAGCATCCCCAAGCACCCCAAAATCTCACAGCAGGGTGAGAGAAACTCACATTTAAACTATTCCAAAACCCCGAGTTTAAACTTAACTTTTGCCAACTTTGTAACTTGTACAAACGCAAACAAATCACTGGACAATTTGTCTCTTGAACTGTATTGGGAGGGGGAAATCTCTCTGTGTGTACCCGGCCTGTGCACAGCTGCTGTGGAGGGACTTGTGCAGAGCCCACCCGGTGTAAATAATGCCACAGCTTGCTCCAGAGGGGAGGGGTGGTTCTGCTCAAGGTGGGGTTTGTTCACTGTCACAGCGAGCGAGCTCTGCCGTGCTGGTTGCGTAATAAACGAGCAAACAAACCAACCCAACCCAACCCCAAAGTTCTTTGGCAGCAGAAAGCGGCTCCTGCTGTGGGTGTGTGTGGGCCTGGGCAGGGTGAGCTGCTCGTGGTGAGGGGTGGGAGGGTGAAGGGGCCCCTGTGCTGGCACTGATGGGGTGTCCAAGGTAGGATGGGCTGAGGGGACCGAGGGGTGATGGCAGCAGGAGTTTCTCCATGTATGAGGGCACAGTGAGCACCCCTAGACCCCTGTCTCATTCACCCAGGGCTGTAGGAGATTTTGGGGGAGGCTAATGAGTGGCTGCCTAGCTAAGAAGTAAAACCTAATTGAGAAGCCCTGGGATCTGTTTGTGGGTCTGAGTTGCTTTACCTCCAAGACCTGTCCCATGAGGTGTGATCAACTTCAGCGGGGAGTGCCCAGGTCCCCCTCCCACAGTGATGCCAGAGGCTGGGCAGCACCTCCACTGCTGAGGGTGTGCTTGAGGGGGGAGTGATGGGTGGGGGTCACTGAGCCCAGGGGGATGGCTCTGCACAAGCACTAAGTGATGACTGACTGCAATTTAGTCCCTTGAATGGCTGTTAGGTGGTTTGAGGGCCTTCTGCTGCCTTTCCTGGGGCTCAGAAATGGATCTGACACAAATGATGTTTTCCTGAGCACAGCAATGAGCATTTCAGCCAGGGTGTATCCCTGCCTTCTGCCAGCACTGCTTTGTCTGCCCAAGGGATATCCAAAAGATTTCTTTGTCCGTGCTGCTGAGATTGACCCTGGATCATCTGGATTGCTGAGACACCCTCTGAAATCCCTCCAGGTATGTACCCACACTGACCAAATCTGCCTCCTCCTGTCTCCATGTGCTCCTGCAGCAACCAGCTGCCATGGCAATGCACCAGGCAGATACTCCTGCCTCTTAAAAATCAGCCTGAAGATCTCTTGAGACCAGAGATTTTGTTGAAAAACCTTCATGGAAAGGCTTTTGCCACTCTGAAGGCAATTAGAGTAAGTTAATAACCAGTACAAACAGGAGCTGGGCTGTTCAACCTCTCACATCAGGGTTTAAATGCTGACAAGGGCTGACAGCCATCTCCCTGGTCAATAATTCACACTGATGCTGAAGAAAGGGAAGGTGGGAAAACTCTCAATTCAAGGCCAACACTTAGAATTTAATGATGGAAACTTTAGGTCTACTTGCAAAGCTCTCACATAAAGAGATGAAAATGAAATGGGACAAAAGCAGATGGCTTTGAAAACTAGCAATAAAAATAAGCCAGCAATCCACACTCACTTGTATTTTAAGTGGCAGACAAGAATTTTTGAGGAGAAAGGGAAGAAAAAAGATGCCCCTGATACCTTTGCCCTTTGAGAAGGTGCAGGAGCATTGTGACCTTCTGGTGACAAATCAGTGTTTAGTCAGGATTAGAGATTTTTTTTCTTTTGGAAAGAATTAAAACAAGAAGATGTTTGTGGTTTTGGGGTTTTTTTAGCTAGGCCAGTCTGAGTGACAAGAGCAGGGAGAAAAGAGCACGAGGTGGGGGCTGTCCTTGTTGTGCACCCCAGGACACTGCACTGGGCACCCTCCCAGAGCTGCCCTGTGGGTGATGAGGGGAGTGGGATGCAGCTGGGGTACCCAGCCATGAGCAAGGCAGGGTTTGTTTTTTAAAAGGGAAAAAATCCCAGCAGAGTGCCAGACCTCTGTGCTGGCAGCACCCAGCCCTGTGCCCTGCCACGATGGTGGCCCAGAGCCCTCACACACCACCCCAGCCGAGCCCTTGGCCAGAGGCTGTTCCTGGGCTCTGCACAGCAGGAAGCATTTTATACTCCCCTGACAACTGCAATCCAAATAGCCATACATCAGTTCTTGTGATTTGCCATGAAATTATATATGCTCTGTGATAATGGTGCAGAGGGCTAAAGAGCTGATCTTGGCAGGAGATGAGACAGGGCAGGCTGGCAAGTGACTTGGAAGGAAAATAGAGCAGCCTTTGGTGGGATGCCTGGCTCTTATCAGCCCTGGGACCCTGGAGGGTGCTGGGCAGAGGTGCCCAGGCTGGCTGAGCCCTGCCTGGCTTCTGTGCCATCTGGGGAGAATTGGGCCCATAAGAGACTTAGGAATGAGTGTCACTATGTGCATGTGTGAGTAACTGCTGAATTAATTGTCAGGTTTATTTATCCTCTCATTTTTTGGCCTGCTGCAATTACCAAAAAGGATTTGTCAGGACTCCAGGCAGTGGAGGGGTAATAAATCACTGGCCATGGACAGGAGTTGGAGCAGTGGTATCTGGAGTGATCTGAGGTTGGTGTTGGCGTTACTGAAGGGCAAGTGCTCGGAGGTGCTGGGAGCCTGCAGCACGAGCAAATAAACCAACACACCAACCAGCCAGCTTTGCAGAAATACCCCTGAAATGAAATCCATGGACACACAGCTCTCCAGCTGTGGAGAAACCCCCTGGCAGGGATGCAGGGGGGCCTGGGGAGGTGAAGCCTGGGCAGCCCCAGTGCACATTGCCAGACCCTGCAGGGCTGCAGGTCCCTTCCCCTGGTGGCACCAGGGTGACCAAAGCCACCCCTGTGAAATTCTCAGCATCTGCCTGCATGCCCTGAACTGGGAATCTGCTGAAACAGAGCTGAAAGGTGAAACCCTTGTGCTGCAAGCACAGCACTTTCTGACTCTGCCTTCCAGTACAGGAGGGTGTCTGGATCCCACCGAGGAGGGTCCGTGTTCATCTCAGCTGCAGACACAGCTGACAGGTGAGGCTTTCCCCTTGCTGGCCCTTGTACAAGGATGGGAGGCAGGAAGGGCTGCCCGTGGTGCTGCCAGGGGTCAGCACCAGCACGGTGGGGAGTGCCTCAGTCACACGTTGCTCCAGGAGGCTGCTGTGTTTCCCTATTTGGAAATAGTCCCTCTGTCCCTCTGCAAATGCATGGAACCTGATGGAGCACAGGGTGTTGCAGGGGTGGTAAGCTCCATCTGGAGAGCTGTCTGCTTTGAAGTCAGATGCTGTTTTAAACTCTGCAGGGTACTTTTGCTTAGGGAAAGCAGCAGTTGTCAGTACAGACTGATCTTGGTCCAGAAATTTTTGCTGCTCCCCAACTTCTTTTCATATTTATTAGTCATTTGCAATCTCTTTGATGACTAAATGCATGTTCAGCTTGGAGGAGGCTGTTGCAATATTTGCTGAAGTAAGTCAGGGCAGAGGAGGTGCTGGCCACCCTGGCCATGCTAACGATGGTGCATCTAGATTAGTCATTATTAATTGCCATGGCAGCCCCAGTGCTCCTGAGCAGATGCTGAGGAAACTCATGGAGCCAGCAGGAGCCCTGGGGGTTGTTCTGAGGTCTCACCTACAGGCAGCTGTTCCATAAGGCTGCAGGTCAGTATTTGTGGAAAACATTGTGCCATGGGAGAGGGGCAGTGCCAGGAGCTTCTGGGGGCTCCTCTCCTGCCTCCAGTGGCACAGGAGGAAGGGAAGGTTTCATGAAGAGGAAATAACCAAGCAGCACCATCCAGGAGGCTGCTGTTGAAGACACTCCATCCTAATTGAACATGTTCCTCCTACTGCTCTGTGCAGCTGTCAGCAGGTGTGGCCTGATGGGCCCCAAATCAGCTCCAGTGAGACTGGGATTCTGAAGAGGTTTGGAGTCCACTGACTCAGGTGTTTGTTTGCAAAAGTCCAGACTTCAGCTGTGAAATTCTGATCCAGCTCTGCCCAAGGCCCAGGAGCATTTTCTGCTGCTGTTCCATTCTGAGCCCTTTCCAGAAAGCAAAGCAGCTGCCAGAGGTCAGACACGAGGAACCTGGTTGGTGTGTGCCTCAAGATGGGTGCCAGGTCTGGATCTGCATTCCAGTTGGACCAAAACAGAGCTTTCCCCCATGGAGATGTTAATCCTGGACCTTGGCTTAGAGCCATCTCCAACTTTCATGTTTTTGGAATGAAAAAGAGCACCATTCTGTTCGAGGGAAGAACAAGTCCTTATACCCTAGTGAGAAGTCACAACTGGCTCCTTAGCACTGAAGCCCATCTAACTCCACCCCACTGGACTCATTTTTAAGCTACCAGTCTCCATGGGCTGCCAGAACATCCTGCTTCCCTTCAGGCCAGCCAGAGCCCCTGAACTGGAGCTGCTTCCTCCATTCACTGGTGAAGGAGAAACCAAACAGCAGAGGTTGGAAACCAAATAGCAGAGGTTGCTCTTGGGTCTCTTTGAGGGGGAGGGCAGCCTTTTTATTAGGTTCAGATGTTGCTTTCTGCCCCAGGCCATGCTGGGAAGTAAAGCAGAGTGTGTTAATGTTGGCTGGAAGAGCCACTGTGGAAGCAGGCTCCAATGAAGCAGGTTTGTTTCCTGGGGGAGTGAGGGAGATGGGCCAGCATGGGAGGCACAGGCACGAGCAAGGAGTCACCCCTTGCTGAGCTTCCCTTGCTCTCTAAAATCTCCCAGCAGCGAGTGGGAGATCAGCCAGCCACATCTCCAGGCCCTTGGGTACCTGCTGCCCCCTGGTCAGAGGCACCCACAGGGAGAGCTGGTCCCAGTGCTGAGCTGATGGGTTCCTCCTGGATCTGTTCCCTGTTGGGAGATGTGGAGGTGGAGGACTCTCTGTGAAGGGCAAGGCTGTTCTCCAGATGTTCTTTTTCACCATTAGGCAGTGTTTAAACACACTGTGATTTCCCTCCCCTCTTCTTTCAGAATGCACATAGAGGAGAGACCCTTGGAGGAGTGCAGCGCGTGGCAGGGGGAGGGCAAGGGAAACCTTCCCCAAAAGTGCTGAGTGGGGCTGCCCATTGGCAGAGCTGGGCTCCAGAGGGTCCCTGCCAAGCCCAGGGGCCTTGGGAACTCGTGGCTCATTACCAGAGCGCCTCAGCCACGGCTGGGCTCACACACGGGGCTGGTGCTGCCAGAACAAGTCCTGGGGGACTCAGAAAGGAGAGTCTGCAGAGTTCAGGGCAGAGCTCTGCTCAGCAAAGCACCCTGAGCCTCAAAGGCTGCTCCTCCATTCCCTGCTTCAGTCCACTTAGGAAACAGGCTCACACTGGAGCTGGAAGGATGCTCAACTCCTCTCCCAGACACTGAGGGACATGCATGGCTCTGGGTGCTCTCTCTCCTCTGGGTCAATGTGTCTCAGGGTAAAGCTGGTGCTCAACCAGCCAAGGGTGCTCCAAGAGATGCTCCCATCCCAAAATGTCTCATTCACAGCTGGACTTGAAGTTAAAATCCCAGCTCTGCCCATCCAAGGCCATCCTCCTCATCCACAACAGCCCCATAATATGATGAGCATCGTGGCCTCTCCGAGCCGTGCTGGTCAGCAGATAAAATAAATGTCCTGGAAGTGCAGGCGCTAAAAAAGAATCGCTGTCGGAAGCACAGCAAAACCCATCTGTGAGTGGAAGAGGTCAAAGAAGAATACAAAGGCTTTTATTTCCTGGAGGCATTTGTCAGCAAGACAAATGTGGGTTTTTTAAAATTTGCTGCCATTTCCTAGCTGGCCGCCCACGCGAGCGCCAAATGGACTTTCACTGACACAAAGCTGAGTGCTGGCTTGGGTCCTTTGTAATCCAATGCTCAGGAATCAGGAGAGGAGTCGGCTGGATCCCTGTTTGTTATCAGTGAGTGGGGGCATATTTAAAGGATATGGGCAGATTTCAACACTACATCTATAACTAGTTTATTGCTGGCGTGTTCCTCTCCTGCCCTTATTATTTATGTTGAAAATGATAAATGAGGGATTGATGATTCTGGCTGGTTCATGAATAATCAGGTTATTTCACTGCAAAGCCCCAGGGGAAGGTAATGTTTCCACAGTCCTCCATCAAAGAGAAAGCAGCTTGCACACGCGTGTGCGTCTGTTGTTCATTCCTCCACTGCTTTGTGTGGGTTTTGGCGTGGGTCTGCAACCTCCCTCTGCAAGTGTGCCTATGCCCAGGCACTCCCATGCTGCACCCCGGTCCAAAATATTCCCCAGTCTACACAGTCCCTTGGCTTGGCCCTTTCCCAGTCCCTTGACCATCAACAGCAGCCACACATGGGGTGTTTGGAGCAGCTTGGTCTCCAGAGAAGGAGTGATGGGCATTTCAGTGTCCTGGGATAGGAGATGCAGCCAGGAGCCCTGGGGAGAGGGGCATGGAGAGCCCCAACCATGGCAGTCAACTTGGAAGGAGCCCTTTTGTATTTCAAGGAGCTGCAAATAGCTGCTGGTCTCAGGATTTGCTTGTGAGACAGGAAGAACCTTGGGGAGATGATCTGAATGTTTATGTATATAGAAATGTCTAATCACCAGGCTCAGAACAGGCTCAGGAAGGGAATCTGGAGGTGGTTAGCTGGAGAGAGGATATTTTTATGCTAGAAATGTGCTGTCCGCCTGTTTGCAGGGTAGGAAGGATACGATGAGAATCAAAGGCTTGGCAGGATGAGCATTTTCATCCTCGTAGATGTGAACTCCCCATCTGCTGTGGACTCCAAGGCGTGGAACTGTTTAGATCAAATATCATTATTAGAAGCAGAAAATAGAGCCCATAAAACTCCCTCCTTACACCCCAAAAAAGCAATTCCAGGACCCTTTATCCTACTTGAGAACAAGCCATTCCTGCATTAATTTCCCTGCTGTGGCTGGGCTTGCTGCCAGGAGAAGGAGACTCAGTGCTTTGGCAGAAGATGCACGGCCCTGGGGCAGGTCCTTGCTCCTCTGCAGTGTCACCACACCAGGGGATTTAGAAACAGAGCTGGGGCTGGGCCGTGTGGTGGTGGCCAAGCCACGTTCCTGCCAGGCTGTGGAGGATTTGCAGGGGCTGCATCTGCAGTGGGAATTGCTCCTGCAGGCAAAGGGATGGAAACCAGAACTGGATCCACGGCTGGGCAGACACTGCTGAGGGCAGCTGGCAGTGCCAGCCTTGGAAGTCACCGTCCTGCCACCATGCCAAGCATCCAGAGGCCCCATGCAGCCACCCTGGGGGCTCATCTGCTGAGGCCAAGGTGCCCCTGGGGCACTGAACCTGCCACACAGGACACCAGGAGGTTGCAGAGCTGCATCTGAAGCATCCCAGGTGGATTCAGTCATCCTGGAATGGTTTCTGGGAGAAAGAGTTGTGAAGCCACAGGGTCAGCTCAGGGGACAGAGATGTATCTGCTGTGACAGTCTTCCATTCCAGACTCCCCACAGAGCTGGATTAAGTGACAGTTCAGTGTCCTGTGCCAGAGGAGACAGTTCCTATAGGTGGCCACCACTCCAGGCGTGCTTCTGGTGACTCCTTCACATTGCAAGAGATTCCTGACATTTTTGAGGACATTATAACCTCCAGCTGCTTGGCATTGCCTAGAACTTCCAAAGCCACTCCTGCAGGTCCAGGCTGTGACATTGCCATCTGCTGATGGAGAGCAAAGACCCAGCCTAAGATCTTGCACATGGTATTTGGACTGATGGTTTGGCAGCAGGGGGACGTTATTACTGCTCCAGGATCAGGTAAGGGTCTTTCTCGAGCAAATCTTTCCATTGTTTGTTAACTGTAAATAGCTGTGGAATGAAATTTGATGAAGGCATCTCTTGTTTCCTTACAGCTCTGCTTTGTTGAGTGGAATAGGGATCCCAGCCATGTGGAGTTTTATTATTATTTAATTTGTAGTTGCCCATAATCAGCAAATTCTTTTAGGTGAGGCTTTTGGCATTTCATATTCAGCATTCTTGCTGTCTGTAAAACCAGCCTAAACCTTTCCTTCTGTTCCTAAAGGCATCTAGTTTAAATTCAAAGTCCATCCATTATAACTTCAGCACCTTGTAATCCCTCAGAGATATGTGCAATTACTCTCTGAAATATCCCAGGAGCAAAACTAATACCAAGCATCATCTGCTTAAATTTACAACATCCAACTAGCACAGTAAAAGCCACTAGCTTAGGGGTTAGCTCATCTGAGCACACTTGCCAAAACACATATCCTGCATCTAATACTGCTTTTGCTGCTGAGGATTTAGCTGCCACCTCAGGAATCTTCATTGGACAGCACTCACATTTTATGGTTTTATTTAAATAGCAGGAGTGGATGCACATGTCCTTCATCTGGCATTTGGGTGTCAGCCAGTGAGCTCACCCGGCCTGCACAACCCCTGCCTTCTCCAAGTTGTTGTGTTTCCTCAGGTTCTTAGCCATGAGCTTGTCTCCCATCCTTCATCCTAGGAGCAGTTCAGCCATAATTTCTGTCAAAGGCTTGGGATGAGGACATGGGCACTTACGCTGCAGCTGAAGCAAATTCTTGCATAACATGGCTTTGCTTCTCCTTTCCATTCCTTAGAGTTTTACAGCCCTTTTCATCCAAGCCTATTGACTTCATCCCTATAAATCCAATGATTTTTCCATAAGGATTAGTGTCAGATTCTCCCTGCAGACATCTTGGGTCTTGGAAGACAAAGGAGTGTTCTACTAAGGGCTGGCTGGTGAGCTTGAGGCATTTACAGCCATGGCTTTAAAATGCACTTCA
Source organism: Agelaius tricolor (assembly GCF_023055355.1). Taxonomy (NCBI): domain Eukaryota; kingdom Metazoa; phylum Chordata; class Aves; order Passeriformes; family Icteridae; genus Agelaius; species Agelaius tricolor. Next base: position 2,084,683 of record NW_027269280.1, read on the forward strand.
TGGCCAGGAGGGGTTTCAGCCCCAGGGCAGCTCATCCACCACTGGGATTTGGGAAGCCAGGACATAGGAGGGATCCCAGTAGTGCACTGGAATGTGGATACCTGGATATGAAATAAGCACTGTGTGGGTTCTCCCTGCCCTTGAAGGCCATGGAAAAGCTGGGAGAGGAATTGTCTAGATCCAACACCGAGGTTTCACAGCTGGGTACAAGATGAAGCTGGAGAGGGAAATTTAGAGCAAAGAAATGGTAAAACTGACAACCAGGGAAATCCTGAAAGGTAAAACTGCCTCTGAGAGTTCCTCCTCAGCTTTTCAGCTTCCCTTGGGCACACAGAGCAGGGTTTGCAGATCACAGCACTGACTATGCCACAGCCACCCATCCACAGGAGCTGGGCTGAAATCCACAGAAAGGCATTTCTGGACACACCAGAAACAGAAAAAGGGCATTAGGCACCAAGGGATATGGAAGAGGAAGGAAACTCTGCACACATCAGCAAGAGGGTTTGAGCATTTTATTATGACATATAAATTTTGTCTTCTTAAATTACTCTCTATGAGTCAAAAAGAAAGGGATTATGGTGGAGGAAGGAATATACAAAAATAAAAGGATATTGTGAGCTACTGCATCACCACATATACAACAGTAAAGTACTTTACAAGCACTTAGAGAATCAGACTTACAAAAATAAAAATATGACACATCCTTATGCATTTCCACCACTTATAAGTTCTCTTCTTCCTTCTCTAACCTTCAGACACCTTTCAATCCCATCCTCAGGTCACAATTCACATGATAGGATACTTTGCTCATTCTGATGGCCATTACAGTATCTGAAAAAGAATTAGTGCCTCCCAAGACTTATAAAATCCACTGGTTATAGAGCTTTAGGGGAGATGTTTAGAACAGATCAATTTGTGAGTGATCAGGTGATCCTCAGGGAGCAGACTTTATCTGGCAATAAAAATCTGAATATCCCACAAGAAGATCCATCATCCCCTCTAAAGCATTCCCCCATCTCACAGAGGCACAGCTCTGTGCCTGTTTGATTGATGCACACAGAAACACCTCGTGAGCCTGGGGAAGGCTGATGCTCACAGGCTTCAGCAGGACCGAGTGACTGTGGCAGAGGATGGATCTGATTTTGTTTCAGCTCTAAAGAAGGCAAAGATGCCTTTTCCTACAGGAAAAGAGGCAGGTTAAAACCACAATGGCTAAATATCCTAGATCACAGTGTTCACACACAGAACCATTCACCTCTATGTCAGACTCACACAGTCTTTAGTCTTCAGTTTGCTCTACAAAGTCTTTTTTGCTCATTAGCCCTCTGGTGACCTTTCCCATTTTTTTTAAGACACACTCAACATAAATAGTAAATAGCATTCACTTCTCTGACCAGCAGCTCACTCAAACACTGCTATCAACACCCAAACACCATTTCAACAGTCCCAGAAAGTGTGCACCCAGGGTGCAGATCTGTCTGTATTTCACATTGATGAAAGTAGAGCTGGCTTAGGAAGGAGAAAAACAAAAAAAGAAAAAGGCAAACAATAAAGACAAGCAGTAAACTTTTGGTCAAAGTTGTTCTCTGCAGTTTGTGCAACATATTCCACAGCTTCTAAAAGTTTAATATTTGGTCAGGGTTTCATCTTTTTGGCCCCAAATGCAATGACAGCAATGCAGGCAGGCCAGACATGAGCACACTCTGTTGTATTCCAGGGTAAAAGAATCATAGGGATGAATGGGAGAGACCCCCCACCTTTGAGATAGGGACTTTCCATATTGAAAAAAAACCAATCTTCCCCTCATCAAAAAAGATAAAGGCAGTGTCTGACTTTACCCATCAGGCTTGCAGAGCTGTGGGCAACATGCACATCAGGATCCTGGGGAGAAATAGTGTAGCCACAGTCCCAGCTATTCAAGGAAACTCACATTTCCATGGTCTAAATTTATCATTTGGATCTTTGAGAAAATATACAGGAACAAACATCTGTTGGCTGACATTAGCAACACTCCATTTAAAGGAAAAGCACCTCCCTAGTGGGACTAATTGTTCCTTTGAGATGTACAAACACACTACAGGTATGGCACAAGGCACTTCTTGGCTGCCCAAAGTGATTCTTCATTGGCAACACAAAAACACAATTCAGTTTCTGGTGTTTAAGCAAAACAAAAAAAGTCATCACTTTTCCCAGTCATGAGTAAGATGAACTTTGGCTTTTCTGCCACAGCCTAACCCAGCCACAGGGATGGGAGCAGCAGGGACAGAGTGGGCAGGCAGGCTGGGGTGTGAGCCCAGGCAAGGGTGAAGACTTGACCCTCTGTGGTTTCCTTGACCTCAGGAAAAACAAAGTCCCTTTCCAACACCAGCTTTTGCTGAGAAAATCAGCTTGTGATGGGCCCATGGCAGATACCATATAAGAAGGGATTTTTCAGAAATTTCTCCAGATCTCAGGCACTTGGCAATGTCCCGGTTTGGATGTGGTCCAGGGTGACAGTCCCACCATAGCCACCATGGCTACACAGCTCAAAGTGTGTTCAGCAGCCTAGAAACCCAAGCTGCTTTCTATCTTTTTTTTTTTTTTCCCCTAACATGGCAAAACCAGAAAAGCTGCTTAAACTCAAAGGAGCAGGAGCATGTTAGGTCACTTCTGGTGTATTTGCAGAGAAAACAAAGCATGAAGCTTCAAAGAGGCCTGGGCTGGGTGTGTGGGACCCTCCAGTGCCAAGGATGCAGCCCTCCACTGCACCCTCCTGGGGTCACATCCACCTGTGAGACTTTGCCTCAGCAGCCCCTCTCCCTGTGTGGTGAAAGTCCAGGTTGAGGTTCAGTCTCTCTGCTGGATTTGTATTTGCACACTGGGCTTTTTTGGCTTGCCTTAAATTCTCTTTTACTGTTGCAGCTGATATTTAGGAAACAGAACTACCAGTGGACAGAGTGGGCAGAAACCTGCAGCCAGTCCTGATGAAAGGGACTTTTCTGGGGAAAAACTGTCCTGCTCAAAGACCAGCATGTTCAAGCACAGCAGCTCTGTGCTTGAAGCAGGGGAATACTCCAGCTGTTCAAAGGAGCAAAGCCTGATGTGTGGTCAGAACAGGGAGAGTCTGGCATCCCCTTGGCTCTGAGGTCAGCCTGTCTCCATCAGTGCCCTCTGTCATCGTGCAGGGATCTCCTGGGTGTGAGTATGGCCTTTCCTCTGGACTGCACTGCACTTTCCCACTGTCAGCCTGGGACCCTGCCCCTCGGCACAGACTCTTGGGGATGCAGGCACTGAGCCCTCCATGTGTCCCCAGGAAGGCAGAGGGGTATTTCCCCTGCTCCCAAGGCTCAGCAGCAGCCCTCCAGAGCCTCCATGTGTCCCCAGGAAGGCAGAGGGGTATCTCCCCTGCTCCCAGGGCTCACTCAGCAGCCCTCCAGAGCCTCCATTGTCCCCAGGAAGGCAGAGGGGCATCTCCCCTGCTCCCAAGGCTCTTCAGCAGCACGTGGCCAACAGGATGGACCTGAAGATGAACCAGCAAGTAAGTGCATCACCAACCTCACTGCACTGGGGCCATGTTCATCCAGGCACCAACTCCCTGCTGCCCAAGCCAGCTCTCCTGTTTGCTGGAGCCCTGGGGAGAAGGGTTGCTTCAGGCATAATAATCCCTTTGGAGGCAGATGCTGCTTTTCCAGGCTTTGATGCTGACAGACAGTGACAGCAGAATCTGACCACTTACAAATATAGTTCTTGTTTGTGCTGCTGTAAAGAATTCAACAGTAGGTGGAAGCCTTGGAAATCCTTTGAGGGGTTCTTCCTACCAAGTCCTAACTCCCAGTGGACAGGGAGAGTTCAGCACTGCCATAACACACATCTTTCAGCACTGACGATGCTCCAGCTGTCAGGATTGAAGTTTGTATTTAAAGACTTTATATTTACCTCTGGTGGAAAAACTGTGCTACATTTTAAACAAGAGAACTCTGTTTCATAAAGGTCACAGTTCTGGTCACATTTACCAACTGCTTTTTGAAACTGATGGAAAAAGTATCTTTATAAGTCACTAATTTTATTATTTTTTCAAGTTTCTCAGACCTTTTTTTTTTTTAAATCTCAGCGGGTTTGTGCGTCAACTGTTCTGGGCAATCAGCTACATCTTGTTGACATTGTTAATAGGCTTTCTGACTTGGCTGCTCAGCTGTGTTCTGAAATAACTCCATCAGACTCGCAGCAAGTCAGGAACAAAATGGAAAGTTTAGAAGAGAGAAAGCTGGAAATTAATTTCCGGAGCTGTGTGGTTATTTCTAAGCCTGAGCAGCATGCAAAAATTCTTGGTAAGATTTTTGGAGACAATTCCATGCTATTTTCAAAAGTTACATGTTTGTGGGAATCGAGGCTCTTGCAGATTTTCAGCAAGAGACCAAAGTGAAGATATACCAGGAGATGGGATTTCTGAGTGGGGAATGTTTTACCTTAGGATGGTTGCACTGACTCCTGCTCACTGTTTCTTGGTCCTGTTGCAGAGACAGTTCAGCTGTTTGTGAAGTTGCCGTTTTTAGTGCTACAGCCTGGCTGAGTTAGGAAAACCCAGATGGATTTGGGCTCTTCAATCTTTCAAGCTCTACACTGAGAAAGTCTGGCTGCTCCTCTACAGGCAGAAAAGCTGCCCATGCCACAAATATGGAAACTATTGAGAGGGTGAGTTAACTCTGCCCTGGCTTCAAAGAAACCAGGGAGCACCTTTCTGCTCTACACTCCTCTCTGCAATACAGCCACACCCTGAAACTCAGAAGGTCTGCAAGTGCATACAGATCCCTTAAATTAGGTGTTGGAGGCAGTGAACAGCATGGGACACTTGGTATGGCAATACTTTTGTTAGAAGGGCGCTGGGCTCCTAAATCTCTCAGTGACTTTTAGAAACTAGCCCTTCAGCTGTTCATTTTCCTCAGTCTCCCTGCTTGCTCCTGGCTGGGCTCACAAAAGATGTGTCTGTGCATCACAGCAGGCCTTCCTCCCATCTCCTGGTTGTGCTGTGCTTTGCTATGGTATACAAACATCCAGCTGCCAGCAAGAGCTGGGGGACCTGTTTAAATCCTCTTTTTCTCGAGGTGACAGTCTCCACTCCTCTCAGGAAGTGAGGTGACTGCGGTGCTGTAATAGGGCAGCTCTCACTGAGAGGAGCTGTAGAAGCAAGCTGTGATGTACTGGTACAAATAACCACCTCCTCTGCATTTCAGCTCTCAAAGAGATCTGGCCTGGTGTGTGCTGGGCCGAACAGACGCTGACTCTGCAGTTGGTCTTCCCTTTGCAGAGACCAAAATAGCTCTGAAGCTTACAATGACTCTCACCTATGTGCTAGACAAGACCTACAGAGCTCATAAGGCATCATTCTGCAATGGGTAACAGGGTCCTTTGTCATCTTGACTTCATCTAAACACAAGCCAAAAATAGATACGCTCGGAGAAAAAAAAAAAAAAACAAAAACAAACAACCCAAAAATAAAATCCAGATCATGAATGTCAGGAACGTCGCAAAATACAAGCCAGCCTCTCACTGATCGAAACCATCCTGTGCCCTGCAAGCCTCGAGAGCTGCTCTCCAGCCATGAGTATTCAGTTGCCACCGAGCGAGGCCCAGCCAGAGCCCCGTGCAGGCCGTGGCCCGGCGGGGGTTGCGCGGGTGCCAGAGCAGGGCGGATCAGAGGGTCTCGCTGTACATGACGCACGGGCTGGTTTCCTCGCAGAGTTCCAGCTGCACGCTGGAAGCAAACCAGCGCTTGGCACAGCCCAAGCTGTAGTTGAGGGTGGTCCGGTAAATGTTCTTGGCACGCTTAGGGAAAATGATGGTCGTGCTCTGAAACCTCACCGGCTTCTGGCGGGGCTCGAAGATCAGCTGGGACTTGTAGTTCCGCCAGGTGCAGTTGGGAGCGGCGATGATGGTCTCGCTGTAGGTGGTGACCGTGGGGATGGGGCCGTAGAAGATGTCGTCCCGATAGTGCTTCTCCGAGTCGTACTTCACCTCGGAATTGCACCTGCAGAGGACAGCAAGGGATCAGGAGCACTGCCCAGGCAGCAAAGGAGGCAAGACAGGCAGGACTCTTCTCTAACCCTTCGAAGCTGGCAGCATTTACCACCTCCTACTGCACAGACACTGGGGAGGTGCCAACTCTGCAACCCAAAGCCAAGAGGACTCTCTGTCCTGCTGGGGAATCTTGTTGGAACCCCCCACCTTGCTGTGAATCCATCTCAGCATTTCTGCAATGTAGCAGAACCAGGGCAGAAAACACCTTGCTGCAGAGGCCACAAGCAACAACTCTTCTTCCTCTGGTTTTCTCCATGGGTCCCACTGGGGCCTCAGCTCAGCCCTAAGAGCTACGCTGGATGCAGACAAACACCCTATAATGGACCTGTTGAGCTGTCAAGGCTGTTTGTCTTTTCTTTCATCATTGCACAAAAATGCCCAAACCAGCTAAAATCTAAGTGCTGGGAGATGAGGGGTGAGAATGCTTGTTGGAGCTTACAAAAAATCCAAGTAATGCTAAAAGAGCAGGTAAACTAAAGGGATATTGTGGGCTATGGCTGCCCAAGCCACTGGTCTCAAAGGAACTGGCCACCTGAAATGCCAACAGATGAAGAACCACAAAAGGTAGGATGCCACGGCCCTGCCTTTTTTTCTGCAGCCATCCAGAAAGGATGTGCAGACACCAGGCCAGAAAAAGGGCTTTTTCTGGAATCCCTAGCCATGGGGAACAGGACTTCCACTGATCTTCCCTGCTCCCCAAATGCTCCTCCAGCGATCAGCAGCCAAGGAATGTGCAGTTCCACGTAAAAAAGATTAAAAGCTGGGTGTGTGCTTGTCATTACCTCCACCCAGAGGGGGGCTGACTGATTGTGCACCGCGTGTAATCTGAGCTGCTGTAATGTATTTTGCACAGCTAGGGTGTAAGCAAGTCGTTCAGCACACATAAAACAAGACTCCGATGTAATCACCATTAAAACATGCCCGCTGGCAGTTCCTCAGCCAGCAGAGATTTACTGGGGTACATTTCCAGAGAGACTTTTGCATAGGTTGAGGGGGTTTACAGTCCTTCCACTGTCCCTGACCCAAGCTGTGTGTAAGTGCTCCCGCTGTTTGCAGGATTCCACATCAGCAAAAGAGCAAATGAAGACCAACATTTATCCATTGGCCACAGCACCAGCCCCACAGGAGGGCAGAACATCTCCATAAGTGGCTTGAGGGACCATCTCCTCACACAGAGGAGCTCATTCAGTCTCTGTGGGCTGTCTAATGCTGGTTTCTCTGTGGCAAGAGCGAACAAAAACAGGTGCCAATTAGAAGGGAGTTGCTTCTTCTGAAGATACAAGTCATCTGGGAACAGTACGAAGACCATCAGATTACTTAGTGGAGGCCATCAAGCCCACAGATGGTAATGGTTTTCTCTCACAGCTTTGGATTTTAGCTGGCCTTGGAAGGAAAGCTGCCTTCTGTTAAAACCTCCCTCCAGATCTTGCCTCCTCTCTGCTTGTGCTGCTGTCAGTGGCTTTAATTCAGGAATTACCCTCCCACCTGTCCTTCCCTTTCCATCAAAAAAACCATGACTCCCATTTGTAAATACATTTTAATTTTTGGCAGAAGCACCAGCAAAAAGATAGAAATCCCCATCTACCCACCCAATCCCATCTGTACCTGATTTCCTGCACAGGCTCAGGGTTGACCTCAATGCTTTCTCCAAAAAACACCGGGTACATTCGAGGCCTTATCTCTGGCATGGACGGGTTCAGGAGCAGGTAAGGCATCTGCAGGGAAGGAGAGCACAGCAAGTGTTGGAACACGACAGGTGGGGCTGGCACAGTTCATAACGTGCTGTGGCTGGCAGTTGAGCAGCCTAACAGAACACCTGGACTGTCCTCACCAAGCAACACCTCCCTCTGCCCCAGCACACCTCCCAGGTACGTGACTGTGCCCACATCTCTGTCACTTCTTGCTGCAGCATCTGTTTGTTGCAATTTAACCCTGCCTTTCCTTCTTCCTTTCTTGTTCCTCATAGGAATTGCAATTGTTTTCAAGTTTTCTTTAGCCCTGATGTTGCCTTTACTGATAGGAATTAACAAGTCTTAAAAAACTCAAAATGTGTCAGCATGGAGAAGTGCTCCGTGTCTGACCTAAGACAGCGATAGGGCCTAAGGCTGCTGACTTGAAGGATGTAGGTTTACTGAAGTGAGACATGTATATGTATTTTTATAGATATACATACAAATATGTACATAAAATCATGTTTCCCTTGAAACAATCCAGCAGAGGAAGTGATAGATTTGCTGTTCCCGAAGTCTCCGTGCCAAAAATGGCTCTTGTGCTCCAAAGGACATTCCTGTTAACCATAAAACTGAGGGTGGGGTGAGACACTGGGGCACCTTGTGGCCTCTGCAATGCAGGAAGCCAGTTGCAAGCCAGCACTTTATAACGAATGGAGAAGCTCCAATTCATGACACCAAAAACTGGATTTTTAAGACTAACTGCACTGTGAACTTACTCTGACAAATTGTCACAGACCAGCCTAGGCTCCTCTGCCCACCACAGAAATGACTAATCCCACTAGATTTTATACTGGAGTGCTCTTAAACACCAGTTCCCACATATGGGGATCCTGTGTCTGGAGCCTGGACCAAACCCAGCAGCTAATTCAGCCTAATCCTGCCCTCCTGGAAAAATGTCACTGCAGGTTTCAGTCTCTGCCACAACTTTTCTGTCAGCAGATATTTATGACGCACAGGGACACAGGATCTCTTTAAAGGAGATGGCTGGCAGCCTCTGTGCTGTCTGTAGATGGCTAGCTGAGGTCTGCTTTCCTCTACTGGTTTGGGCCTTCTGCCTCAGGCTAAGGCAAAAAATGTCACTGCTCCATCTGAATTTGCCAAGCCATTTAATTCTGTGTCCCAAAGCCACAAAGCTGTTTCTTCTTTTCATACTGCAATTTCCCTGGACTTTACAACTGTGTAAAGTTGTACTATTAAGTAAAATGGCCAACCCCTCTTTTTGATTGAATACTGTTCCATTGTCAAAACAGAACAGTATCTGCATAGTTATAGGGGGAAAAAAGAAAAAAAAAATATATGTTCACCCTCCCTAGCAAACACTGGCCAAAAGGCAAAGTTCATTCCTGAATTGCTTTCAACACTCTTGACAGGGGAGGGCAAGGGCAGCCTTTCTAGTCATAAATAAAGCTCTTTGCTTCTGAAATGTGAATTGTTTACATCAGACAAGCCTCAGTTCACAAGGGTGCAGATGTCCAGCTTGTAACAGTCTGCACAAGGCCAGAGCTCTTTCTAAAGACATTCTGGACATAAGAAGAGGTTCCTTTGGGTGCAGGCATCAAACACCATTTGCACATGCTCACGAGCTTTGTGAACAGCAGGCAGGCTGCCCTTTGGGGGTTCACCTGTACAGGGATGCAGATTGCTTGAACTGGTGAAGGAAACAAGGCTGGGGATACACGTCCCTCCTTTAAAGAAGCAGTTTCAAAGAAGTGCTTCCAGGCAAACAAGCCTTCACACTTCTTGCTAACAAATGCTGACACTAAGTGTGCTCCGAACATCCCCAGGATGCAGGAGATGTTATGAAGTCTTTCCTGTGGCTTAGCAGGAACATTGCTGGGGCATCTGGCCCCCAGTGTGTGCATGGGAAAAGCCTTCCCAGCCCGCCGAGCGCCGGGGGTGCTGCTCGGTCAGAGCGTGGGCACGGCGGCAATCGCCGTCTGTGCAGAGCACAAGTCCCACAGCAGGCAACAGGAAACAAGAACACGCTGCAGAAACAACACCAGTGTGCACGGAGAAACAGAGGTGCTGGCGTGCACGACTGACATCAATCAGAGTCAAAAATCTGCTGCTGAACTTGGTGAGAGCAGGATTGAGTGTTCTCCAGGTTAGTGCTGGATGGGGTGTGATGAGACTGTTTCCATTGGGGGTTACAGTTAACCTTGCTCTGGGCAGGGAAGGGTGGCAAAAGCCATTTCATAGGCTGTGGATGAGCACCAACTTCAGACCTGCAGGCTTGGCTTAGTTTAGAAAGCTGAACAACTGAGAACACTGGCAGGCCAAGGCCAGGATTTCTGCTGCCTGTCAAGACCACTACAGACTCAGATCTCTCTTCTGTGGGCTGCTGCAGGTCAGAAACTTTGAAGTAACCTGGAAGTCTGCACATGGAAGATGTAAATAACTTACAAATCATGGCCTAAAAATAGAGATCTCTAAGATCCTGCAGGCTGCTCACCAAACAGCAACTGATTTGCTTGCACAGCTTGAAGGGGTCACTAAACAGCAACCACAGGTTTCACACAGCAGCCACCGAAAGGCACCTCAGGTGACATTTTGTTTTCCCTCCAGTGATCTTCTGAAATGTCGGCTCCTGCAAGTCACCTGGAGCTGGGAAGCAAGGAACAGGGGATATGAGCTTTCCAAAAGATTTGTCTTTGGGGCTGAAATGTTATATGCTTGGCACATGTCAAAAGCTGGCTTTTTGGCAAGAGTTTGACACCGACTCCTTCCAATCTGCTTTAAGGAAAAAAACCAAAAATGTTCTGCCTGTCAAAAAAATACTGACTCAATTCTTTTTCCTTCTGCACAGGAATGGTTGAAAGAGGAGGAGCACTGGACTGCTGAGCTCCCTTGAGAAAATCAGGATCCCTAGCTCGTTTCTAGGAATCACTTGGTGATCTCCAGACACTCCACAAATAAGGTAGGTTTCTGTATTATCCTGCACTATGGATAGACTGGCAGGCAGCAGAGCTTGCTGCACACTCCTGGGGGTCACTGATGGTGAAGAGGAGAAGTCCACATCACTTCAGACCAGGCTGTCCATGAGTGATCCATAGTCAAGGTCTGTCTATCCACGGGTTGCTGTGCTGGAACACTGCAGTGGGGACCTGGTCCATCTGTCCCCACTAACTGGAGCTGTGCTGGCACTTACCAGATGCAGCTTCACAAAGACACCACAACCCTGGCATCTTTAAGGACAGAAGGGGTCTGGCAAGGAAGGTTGAGAAGACAAAATGAAAGATACCGGAGATATGAAAAAAGTGACTCCCATGTTTACAACTTGATCCAAGGTGAATATTAGGCAGTAAATGAGCTTTTATTTTTATTTCTTCTCTAGTACATAATTTGTGTCAACCAGCAAAGAGTTACAGTAGTATTAATAAGTTGAAGAGCTTTCTTGTTTGGCTGCATTTTTCCCTCTGCCTTAACTCTGATGCCTTTCAGGCATGTAACGGCCTGGGCAGCTAAACTCTGCTTTTTGCAAGTAGCAGATAGATAAACACAGATAAAATTGGTTGCTGAATGGAATTCAATCTACAGCCCATCGACAGCATTGCCTGTTCTTTAGCTGCCAAATTCCAGGCAGCAAAGCAAGAAAAAGGAAAGGAAATTAACATGACTTGAAGTAAATAAACCCCCAAAACCTTTCCCCAGAGAGCATAAAGAACCAGAACTGACTGACTCCTTTCGCTATGGTCATTATATGGAAGGCACTAAGATGTGGCATTAGATCTCTAGGGACTGTAAGGGGAAACAGCTTTCCAAGTGTCAGGACTACAAACAGGATACAGCTTCCCAAATTCCCAGCTCCTAACTGAGCTAGGGCATAAGCAAATCTCTCACCACATTTTCCCACTATGGTAACATGTCAGGTCCATGAAAATGTCACTTTACTCAGCTGTTATTTACAGCTATAATGAAAGATCTGGCTGAGTTATTTGACACACATCTACATTCTCCGCTCTAGAAGATAAGCAATATTTGTTTAACAGACCATTTATTTTCCCAATATCTGCACGTATTGCACATTACGAGTAATTTATACCAGAGCCGGATGCGATTATATTGGGAGGTGATAACAGAAAATGCAAAGCTCAGGTAGAAAGCAGGGGTTTATTATTTCAAAGAATTACATCCTTCCTGCTTATCTCCCTCCTTTATTTCAAGTGGGAAATGTGTGCTACTTTGCTTATTGTCCACAGGGTTACGTAGGGACACAATGGAAATTCAAGAGCTAGAAGACATCACCCTCGGTGTCTCTCATCAGAGCCACGCTTTTCAGAGCAGATGATGAGATCCCAATGCCTGTTTCCCTGATCTGCCCAGAAGGGACATCTGTCACATCAGGTGAGGCCAATCAAGTGAGGCCCAGAGCCATGCCCTGTCCATCAAGGAGGAAGAGGAGCGGGTGCACATCCAGAACTGGGTGGGGCTGAGGGCCAGGGAACAGCCAGGTGGGATTAGCCTTTGCCAGGAGAGGACACAGGCGTGGAGCTGAAGCTGGGGGAATTCCTGCAGGATCCAGTGCCGTGGGAGTGGCTCAGAAGTGGGTCAGGATGCCAGGCTGCCAGCACGCCCTGAGGCAAACCCTGCTGTGCTGCCAGATGGGTGCCTTGCTCCCCGCGCCAGCCTGGGGCTTCCCCAGAGCTGCTGGGACCCACGGGGCCTAGGGAGTCACGTCCCCTGCCTCGTGTGTGGGCTGCAAGCTGGCTCAGCTCGGGGTGCTGGGCCTCCCCCTCACGTGTGCTTTCAGTGTAGGTGCTGACAGGTATGGAAATTACAGATGGAAAACCTTTGATGGCCATGTTCCTCACCCAGCCCCTACAGATACTGCCCCATTCCTGAAGCACTTTCAGTGCAGGATGAGATGCTGGCTCCGTGACTCAAGGGGTCTTCAAAATGCTGCATATCAGGAAGAGAAATTCTTTTGGGGTTTTTTAATATGAGCCATTAATCCAACAGGGTTGGCACAATTGCTGACTTGGACCACGTTGTTGGGACCCCACTGCTGTCTGTGAAGGCTGTGCCAAGGGGCAAGGTCTCCTTCTCCATACTTGAGATGAAGCTGGAATCTCCTCCCACCACCCAAGAGCGATTCTGAATCATTCTTGCTGCGGAATGTGAGTAGAAATTCCCTACATCCCCACAGCTGATTCAATGGCATATAGTCCCACAGAAGTCATTGCTCACTGAGGCAGGTTGAGTGCACAAATATTTAAACCTTACAAGGTAAAAGGAACTCACTGCAGTGGCAAAAGCTCCCTTCACTATTGGGAAGGAACATAAAATCTGCTGCTTCAAGAACACACAATGGATAGTTCTGCAGATGAATGTGAGCTTGACGTCCCCTGATATCCATTAGGAGTTGTGTGATGGATACAAAGCACTTATTTCAGCACAGTCTAAAAGCAGTTCTTCTAGCCCCAATCAGTAACCCAGGGCAAGAACAACAGGAAAAACTCTAAGCAGATATGGGTACTTTGATGTCATTTCATTCCCCATGCTTTCAGCAACTGCATCTTGGTGCATATTATTAGGATTTATTTTGTTGTATTTCTGTTCCTTTTGACCCAGCTTTACAGACACAGTCTAGAGAATTCAGTAACCCAAGTCATAAGAATCAATTTAATAATGTTTCAGATTTAAAAGGCAGAACTAGGTAAAAGTCACCTTCTATTTTCCTTAGGATATTTGCACTTAAGCACAAAACACTTGACAAATTCCCTACATGGATTTTATTTGAAGAAATAAAAGCCAATTTATCCTGCACTACAAGTAAAATGAAAAAAAAAAAAGTCCCTAAATGGTGTTGAACTTGTGGTATTTATGACTCTGGCCCTAAATTGCCTTTCATATTTTCTTGGATCCCAAAGCTGTTCCCAAACTGGCTGGTTAAATGTGAATAAATGGTGCATTGTCTTTGAAACAAAGTTGTGCTTATTAAAGAGCAGAGAGTTTACTTTTTCAGAGTCACAGTTAATAACACAGAGCAGAGAGAGCACAGATTTTACACACAAGAAAGTCTTCGATAAGGGCATGCAATCTCCTTTTAGTCTCCATGAGAAGGGCTGTCCTAAAGCAGAAAAATTTTGTAACATATTTGTGAAGTTGGAGCAAAATAGCTGGCTGCAGAAGAATGCAACTGGGTTCAGAGTGGTGGTTTGATAGTTCTGCAGCAAAGAATAGTATGAAATACTTCACTCAGATCTGGAATGTTGTTTCCTTCACCTGACAGCAATTTATTGTAACTGTACATAGTAGAACCTTGGCTGTTGGTGACTGAGTTATGTATGGTTTTATAGTATTCCAACACAAAGAGTGCAGGTTGTGTTCCTGGCTCTGTCACGTTTATAAGCAAAACAACCACTAATATAACAGGCGATTAAAACCAGCATTTCTTGGTGTGCAAATAGCTGCAATTATTGATTTGCCAATTCTGCATGCTCTGATGAACAGCAGAGGAATAGACTTAAACAGAAGCACATTCATGGGTTGCATAACTGCTCATAGATCTGCAAGCCCTTGTAAAATGGCAAAATTAAAGCTAATTAGACACTGCAATTTAGAAGTATGAAGCAAGCAATACTCTTCATATTTTTCCTGCTTTAGTATGAGCTGCAAGTACAGTATTTGCACAGTGGAAATGAGAGGAAGTGAAACTCTCTGCAGTCAAATAGAGTGAAAATTCCTATTTACTTCATTATTTTGCAGTGAACCAAACAGAGTTAAGAGCAGAGCCCAGCACCACTCCAAATAACACAGTCCAACTGGTTCCAGCATTTGGATCCCTGCAAACTTCTGTACCTGCTAAGAGCATGGAATTCCATACATTCCCAATGTATGGAACCCATACTCTAAGCAGAAGCCCTTGCAATATGATGCAGAATTTGGAAGCATCTACAGTGTAAGCTTTTCTGAAGTGTCTAAAATGTTCATTAATGATCAAAACAACTGAAAAACTTTACCTTATACAGATCACAAGAATAACTTTTTTCCCTGTAGGAGTCAAGCACTAAAACTCTTAATCCCAACAGCCCATGAACTGAAATAAATTTTCTCATGTTCTTTTTTCTTCGATATCTAAGGACTTTCTTGGATGGTGTGGTGGCCAACTGCCATATGACTGGAATGGTGACTGTCATATCCCCATTACAGAGTTTTGCAGACACCTTCACCCCTGCTGTTTTTTGCTCCAGCAGCCTTCACTCACATTCCTCCCCAATTTTATTTTACAGACACACAGGAACAAGCCTGATGCTGCCAAATCAGAGGCGTGTGGGTAACTTTGTACATAAACACTCCCATCGGGATGGCACACACGCCCAGGCATCTGCAGGTAAGGCTCCATATTAGGAACTGCGGCGTTAGCAGGTTTGAGATTTGACTTTCATAATAAGCCCTCACACCCTCTCCACTGTGAGGAGTCATTGTTCATGGGGAAGGTTTTGGCATGTTCAGGAGTAAAATGCAGTTTTCAGTAATATGCTCAAAAGGCCTTAGAACTTGAGAAAGTGCACAAGGGTGTGAGGAGTCATTGCAAAATGTCTCTATGGGAAAGAAGTCTAAATTGTCACTAAACCAGAGGTAGATAAATTTTTCTCATGGAAAGATTTGTGCTGCAGTTGTAAGCCAATTAACCACGTTGAATACACCTACAAACATCTTTTATACATGTTTAAAAAAAATTTTTAAGAGCCCTGGGGAAGAACTTTCATCATCCTTTAAAAACCTCCACCACCATTGCTTATGCTCTGAACGCTGTGTTTTAAAAACAGGTTTTATAGCTCAGGGATAGAAATAAACAAATAAAGCAAAATAATAGTGATAATAAATCTACCCAGATCCTACTCCACATTCAAGTGCTCCACTGGCACTGCATCAGGCTGACCGAGACCTGCAGCGCTGTGCCAGCTGTCTGAGCTTACAAACCACTACCCCCGCTCCGCTCGGCCGCCAGCGGACAAACCTCTCACACAGGCTCATGCCACAAAGCCCGGCTCCAGCAAGGGCAGAGGCACGCAGCCCTTCCCATACCCTGTCCCCAGCATCTCCCCGGACACACATCCCTACCCTGCCCCAGCTAAAGGGCACTTTTGTCTCTCTTTCAGCCACGGCTCCAGCAAACGCGGCTTCACGCTCCTCACAAAACAGATGCGGGATGCCAGGGCGTAATGATGGCTGGGAGCCAGACACCCCTGCTTCGGTCCGGATGGATGCAGCTCCAACCTGTACCTACCAGGCAGAGCAGTGTCACTGAGAAACAACGACGCTTTTCTCTTCCGAAGGTGGGCAGGGGAGCTTGGTTCAGACTTGGGGGTTTCACTCCCCCACCGTTATTAGAGTTCACCCAGCCAAGCTGCCAACACTCTGTGAGTGTATCCAAAACCCCTGCCCGGCACCGGGCCAAGCGCTGCCTGGCACAGCAGCGGCGCTGCCAATACCGGACCGCAGCCGCCACGGGCAGCCCGGAGTGCGCTCGGCGGGCGAGGGGCACTGCGGGGGAAACTCAGCCCAGCGGTGCCCGGGCAGTGGTCACAGGCGCCCTCCTGCCTTTCCCCCGCGGGGCCCGGAGGGGACAGAGCCCGGTGCCCGGGTTTGGCTCTTACCACTTTGCCGTCCTTGGCTTCTCGCCGGTGGCCCGGGGCCGGGGGGTCCGCACCGCCGCTGCCCCCTGCTCGGCCCTCACCGGGCGACAGGGAGTAGAAGGGGGGGCTGGGGCTGGGGGGCAGCCCCGAGTCCGGACTGTCCAGCAAGCCTTCCCGGCTCTTCTCCTTCAGGCTCTCGTCCATCCCTTGCAGCTGGAGGTGACCTACCATGTCTGGGGGACAGCGAGGGGGCCGCGGCGGGAGAAAATCCTCCAGCGCCGCCCGCCGCGGAGGGAGGGAAGGGGAAGGGAGCCCGGGGGGCCCCTCCTGCGTCCCGACCGCCGCTACCAGCCTGCCGGAGCCCGGTGCTGCGCGGGGCAGCGCCAGCATCAGCCAGACCGGGGTGTCCCGGCCGCCTCCCCTCCACCGGCCCTGGCCCTGCCCGCCCCGCCGCCCCCGCCCTCAGGCGTTCCCAGGGGAGGGAAGCGAAGCCCGATCCCCCCGCCCAGCCCCGCGGGGACGCGGCCGAGTACGCGCGGCAGCGCCCGGGGCGGCCCCGCCGGCAGGGAGCGCTGGGCGCGGCGGGGGACGGGACGGGGACGGGACAGGGATGCGCCGCGCTCGTCCACAGCCTGCGCCGCCCGCCGCCTCCCGGCGGCTCATTTATCCGGAGAGGGTGGGAGGGAGCCGGGCAGCGCCCTCCCCTTCCCCCGGCCCCCCAGCTCTGTCCCGGCCGCGCGTTCTCGGGCGCTTCCCAGGCACGGAGCGCGTTCGGCGCCGCCCGCCCGCCCTCTCCCTCCTGAGGGGACGGGGCAGCCCCCGCGCACGGCCGGCGGGAGAGGGATGTCCCCACGCACCTCCTCGTGGGCTGTGGCTGCCCTCTGGTAATTCCTTTACTGCTGTCCGAGTTTTCCCTCAGTTATGTTCCATTTTCCCCTCCGTTTTGTCCCTCTTCGATCTCGGCACTCTCCAAGGCTGGGAAAGGGGCCTCGCCACATACAACACACCAGCACAGGGGCACAGCTTCTCTCCACTCATTCCCTCACTGCTGTCCTAAGTTTTCCCACACTCAGAGCTGATTTTCCTCTCAGTTCTGGCCCTTTTCATCATCCTTTTTTCACCCCCACACCCCCAAAGTAGCCTTTCCCCTCAGTGTCGTGGCTTGTGGGCATGAGGGAAGAGACTTTCCTCTTGAGAACCATGGCACCTCGAAGCTTTTCTCTTGAGAACCTTTTGGCACCTCGAAGCACCTCTTTGCTTCGAGGTGCCAAAAGGCAGCTTCACCAAGGCAGCAGGTCACCACGGCAGTCTTGGCTACCAAGGTGCAATAACTCGCCATATCCCCTCATGGCAGCCCTCACACCTCCTGCCTCCCTCACGCCTCTTTCTTTGGCTCCGCAGCTTCCGGTCCACAAGCAAGGAATTGGCCTTCTTATCCCAGCCATTGTGTGGTGAAGACCAACGTAAACTCCATGAAAGGACATCCCAAATCACAGCACCACAGCCTCTAGCCAGGAGGAGCAGCATGTGCCAGCACAGAGGGGAATGAAGAGTCCACCTTAACCCTCAGGGTTCAGAGAAGCAGCAGTGGTTAAACAGGTCAGGCTGGCTGAAGCCAATATGGTCATTTGTTGCACAATAACCGGTTGAGGCTAATGTTACCTTGTCCACAGCCCTGGCTGTGTTTTTCTCATCATGTTTTCTCTCTACATAGAGTCTAGACTGTGAGAAATCTGGGGCAAGCCCACTCATATGGCTCAGCTCAGTGTAGCTTTATTCATGGCAAATGGGTTTCCATGGGAAGCTGTTGAAATCCAACTGGCCTTCTCTTGGTCTGAGGTATTGGCCCAGCACTGAGTGAAATGAGATTGTGTCTGTTTGTGCTACAAAATGGACAAACACAATGCTTGTTGTGGCAACGAATGAAAATGTGAGGGGTCTGATACTGTACTTAGTGATAAAGGCTTCACACCCAAACCACAAAGATGGTGCTAAGTCCTTATAAGTTGGATTGAACCTAAAAGTGCCCCCAATGCATCGTCCTGAGGGAGCAGATCCCATGATGTGTTCTTACTAAAGTCAAAAGGGAAAGCTAAGGATGCCCAAATCCACCTTTGACTGAAATGAGGGGCCCTCCTCAGAGTGACTGAAGTGATTTGTATGCACTGAGCTGTGCAGAGGAATGTCACTGATTTGTAAATGTCAAACAGGCACCGAGCAGCCCACACACGAACCTCAGTGAATTCTTACCTCTGACCCGCTCGTCGGCTCCAGCAGCTGCACAGGCAGATTTAGAGCCCCTTACTGTAAGGGCTCTCATGTCTCACACAGCCTATGGCTGATCTGAAAATGTCAAAGGGGACTGAAGGTCAAAATTTCCATAAATTAGTCCCTGGCTTGCTACCTATCAAGTAATAGGATTCTCTGGCCAGTTAACACTGTGAAGTCAGGCATTCAGCCCAGCAGTTCCCCTGCAGCCCAGTTCCCCTGTCCCTCTCCTGAACTGGCTCAAGACTATGTGTGCAAGGGGAAGGAGTGTATTCAGAGCTGCTTTCCTCCTCGGAGAAAAAAGGAGCAGGACAAAGAGACACTGGGCAGGGGTGAGTGCACTGTCCTTTTGTCCTAGAAAGCCCTGTTTTAACTTGGGGAGCAGTCAAGAGGAGACTGGTTTTTCTGTTTCTTGTTTTGAGAAAACTACAATCCAACCTTTCCCGGACCTAAATAATGTATGTTTCTAAAGGTAGATTTCAGTACAACACGTGTTCAGCTCGGTTTAGGAGTTACTGAGCTCCAAACAGCTGAAGACACAAAGCACTAGTGAGCATCCCCCAGCACTGGTAGGGATGCTGGCTTCATTTGTGAATGGCAAAACTGCTGCTGGTTCTGCAAGGCATCTGTGCACACACCTAATGTTGATATTGTTATTGTGGTTGTTGTTCTGCAGCCCATGTGTGAGCTGTGGTGGTATTATTGTTGTTGTGGTTATGATTAGTAATCTGGTTCAAGTTAGTAGTGGGTTGCTCCCCCAGGTTGGAGCTCTCTTGTGCAAAGCATAGGGCAGGCAGGTGGTAAGAAATGCTCCTGTCCTGGTGGTTGACTCAGACTTTGGTCAGAGTCCTCCTGGAGTCACAGTATCTTGCTCTTGGCCAGTGAAAATCAGCCTGAATGGAAACTTAGTGAAGGATTCAGTGTGCAGACACAGGTATATATATATGGTGTGGTAGAATTATGCCTGGTGAAACAGAATTTAAATATTGCACAGTGTCCCGTCAAATGGGAAAAGGAGAAAAACAACAAATTTTTCACCTGAGGCCGTGTTGCTTTACTGAAACCCTCCTTAGTTCTGCACTTCTTCATTTGCTGGAAGGAATCACTAGGGACTGGTGCATTCCTGTGTCTTGGCTTGGGAAAAGGGAAACTGGGCCCTTGTGTGCATGGTGGGACAAGGAGGAAGGAAGAGTCTGGAGGGGAGTTTTCTGAAGCAGCTGAGTAGAGACAAACAGGTGCAAGCACAGTGGTACAAGGGCAGCAGTGTGAAGGCACAGCCTCGGGGAGAGTGGCCTCCACTGCCAGCACTGTATCCAAAGGAAAAATCCTGCCTTGCTGTGAATGTGAGTGTAAAACTGCAAGTAAGTAGTAGGGAGTCAAGTAGCAGAAAACTAGGGGATATTCCAGCAGGACTGTATCTGTTAAGATTTACTCTCAGGCAGTGGTGCAATCCTGACAACAACAATTAGAGGGCTTTTTGAAGCACACATTTCTCAGAGCTTCTCCAAATTTTTTTTTTCATTGATCTCTTTCTTATAAAACACAAAATCCCAGGCCCAGTCCTGAAACAGGTGGGAGGTCATAAGAGTGGGACTGTGTGGACAGTGGGGGCAGGAACTCAGACAGCCCTCCTGATGTGAGCAGCCCTGCTCCTGGATAAAAACTGGTATCCTTCCTCAAATCCACTGGGATTCAAGCCTCTCCATGCTTTTATGAGTCCTCTGCCTTCTGTTTTCCTAGCTGCTCTCTTAGCTAGATTTGAGTACTTTAGGAATCTGCCGTCCCACAGACATGGCAGAGAGTCAGCATCACGTGCTAAGTTTCCTTCCACTGCTGCCAGGCTTGAAAGACAAATACAGTGAGGGAAGAAAGAGACAGGATACAAACACCTACATCAGGACTTTTTCTGAAGCAGGCTGGGTGGCAAAACAGGAAGAATGCTAGGAATGTCCATTCTGGTTCACTGTTGAACCCGATCCCTGAGAACACCCACAGTGTAACTCCAGTCCCAGTAAGAATGGCTCAGGCCATGGTAGGATGTAACTGTGCTCTCTGGTTCCCTCCAAGGAAGAGCAGCCTTCCCTCTCTGCCATGGCTTCCTGACAATAGTGTTAAAAGGCACCAAAGCAGCAGCATCACTGAAGGGAATATGACCACAGAGCAGGACCCAAGTCTGTCAGACCCAGACCACCCTTACCTGGCACACTGCAAGTTGTTCACCTCAGCCCAAAATGATTCCAAGCATGAGGGCGGCAAACCACTGCTCACTGCACAGGTCCAGATGTGATACAAAGAGTAGGAAGCACATCCATAGTGCTGGACCTGGAAACCACATGCCAATAATGATTAATTTTGCAGCATGGTAGAGTTCAAATCAAAGGAACCTTTCTGCCTGAAAAGCAGAGGCCATTTATCAAGAGATAAAATCACCTCCTGATAGGTCTACTCGTTTATTTTTAGGCAGCCCCTACATCAGGAATTTTTTCAACCTCGACTCCCGAGCCTTGGCTGTCTGCTGCAGTGAAGGCCACAGCCCCCTCAAGTGATGGCTGCACCTGCTCTGGCCCTGCTACCCTCAGCAGACAAACAGCCCTCCTAGCAGTGACTTGGAACAAACTGTCTGGCAGGAAATGGGAATGAAAAGCACAAGAATCTCCTTTTCTGGGGTCAGGAGTGCCTGTTCTTGGCAATAAATCAAAGGAAGCAAATTTCCTTTGAATAGCCTGGACTTGAACAAAGACGGTCCATCTCCCAGACAAGGCAGTAGACTTTGTGACTGCAGGAAAGAAGGATGATCTTTGAAGAACATGCACAGGGTTGTATGAGAATGTTGCCTTTTCATATTTGACTGCAGTGTGTAGATTTGTGCCACAATCCAGACAAAAAACCCCAACTGAACACTGTATTACAGAATGAGCAAAGGCTCTGGAGCACAGAAAAATTATCAAGACTTCTGCTGACCCTGGTTGCCTTTGAGTAGGGTGCCACATGATGAGTATTCCAATTGCCTGTGGTGTCCAGCCAGATATTGTTACAGACCTGAATCAAAACACACCTCCCTGCCTTACTGCCCGAGAGAAGGAGCTGCCTGTTATCCTGTGAAATTTCCTCTGCTTGTCTGTCAGGGCTGCTGTGCTGTAATCTTGGAGGATAATCAACAGCGAAACCATTCATAAATCACAGCAAACAGAAAAGACGCCGATAGGGTCTTAAATTTCAAGCCTGTGAAGCCATCATTTCAACAATGACAGTCAAAGGGGAGATTAAGAATTCTTTTACATGGAAAAGTTTTTCTTGGAAGAGCAACCCTCTCTTTGGTTGTCTTTAACTACAGTCATGTGGATTTGATTTTTACATGGCCCTTCTGCCCATTTTTAGGGAATGCTCTGCAGCCCCAACGGGCCTGTTCTCACACCAAACTGGCTTGTGGAGGGACAGCAGCAGGATTGGAATAAGGCAGCAAAAATGAAGGACTAAGGCTTTGCCCAGTGCTAGCAGAGGCCAAATGGGCTGCCTGTTTGGGAGGCAGTGGCAAGATGTTCCAGACCCCTCTTGGCTCAAGTCCACCATGCCTCTGGGTCCAACTGCAGAATGGGACTAAGACTGGTGCCTTGTTTTATAGTGCAAGTAAAGTATTTGGAGATTAACTGTACTTGCACCTCATGGTGCTTAAAGGTGTGAGGGTATTGTGAAGTCTGTTGCCAAAAAGGGAATGCAGGGCTGGATTAACACCCCACATGGAGGGCAGCTGATTTCTTTCCGATCCAATTGGAGTCTTGGTCCAAATGAACTTGCCCTGTTCATTTGGACCAAGTGCTGTAATAGGAAGAAAGGAGGGAGACTGCATAGTTCTTGCCTTCCCTGCTGTGGATGTTGACCAGCAGTGAGAGCCTGGAGAAGATGCAAGGGGAGCAGAAGAAGAAACACCAAGTGGTGGAATACAGTCTGTATGCATCTATTGTGCTTCCTTCAGGTAGTCCTCCATTCAGAGTGGAAACAAGGTGGCTCTCTGCTGGTTTGTTTACTCTCCCTGATTTCTAGACATA
Organism: Agelaius tricolor; assembly: GCF_023055355.1. Lineage (NCBI taxonomy): Eukaryota > Metazoa > Chordata > Aves > Passeriformes > Icteridae > Agelaius > Agelaius tricolor. The sequence continues at coordinate 2,107,366 of NW_027269280.1, forward strand.
CACTGTGCTTCCTACTTCTGCTTTTCTAGCCTGCTTACTCCTGTGACAAGCAAGGGAAAATATCGGAAAAATATCACGTTGGGAAGGATGCTTCTGTTCCATGCATGATTAAAGAAGAAGAGCACACCAAAAGGTACTCGGCAGAATTAAAAACTCTTCGAAAAAGCAAGTGTTTCATAGCTTAACATTTTCTGGAAATTTTTTAAAATGGAAGATGCATGGATAACTGAGGATAACTCTCCCCTAGAAAATAAAACACATCTCTTTTTTTCAGATTTTTCTTGTAAGCAATCATTTAAATCAAAGGACCAGAGCAGAGATGTAAAGCCTCACTGAACAGCTTAGAGATGAAATTCTTGACTCAACAAATAGGTGTCATTATAAGAACTCTTACAGTTCGTATTCTTGGCTAGCCTGTTGTGATAGTGTTGTGTCTCTTTGATTTACGACACATTATTCCCTCCTGTAATGTCTAACAGTCAACGGCACATTTCTCCTCCAGCTATCCACCCCATTTAGCACATTTATAAAGCTTGGAAGGACAACAACAGCTCTCAAATTGCCTGTTGGGATGGGGCACGTTGAAAACGGCATGACGCAGTGACACGTGATGGACAATGGGGGAGATGTTCTCTTAGCTCTATTTCCTCCTGCTCTAAATCAGGTATGACATGAAAGAAATTATTTGGCACCATATGGTGACCTGAGGATTGGAAGGCCGTCTCCTTCCAAGAGCAGTAGCTGTCAACCTGTCACTTGTGGAAGAAAACCAAGAAAAGCAATTCTAGTCAGCTTAAATTCACTGTAGAGGAGCTGCGCTGCTGCTGAGAGTCCACAAATGGGGGGAAAGTCAGAACTCACTGTCCTAACTTTTCAAGTTAAAAGTCTTTGGTTCCCATGTCTAAGCTAATATCCCACTGAAAACCAACCTGAACATCTCTCCTAGTGTAAGAGTGGGAGCTGAGAATGGAGCCTTCCTGAAGGATATCGGTCCATAGATGCTGTAACTCAGTAAATTCGTTGTTGGAGGTCATTTGCTGAAGTCTCCTACTTGTTTATCCCCATCAGCGGGCTCTTAGCAGATCCCTCACAGACAGCCCTCCTCCAGGGCTGCCTAGGGGTGAGCCTGTATCACTGGAATTCACTCAGCCTTTTCTGATTTCCATAATCAGAGGCAGAGAGAACCTGACCTCGGTGTGATGCTCAGAGGGACTGACCCGGGTCCCCCTCATCAGTTCTGCCCATGCTGTATCCAGCTGCTCAACAGATGGGGCTGAGCCAAGCCCCCCAACACGGGATTCAGGCTTGGCCAGGCTGGACAGTCAAAGCTCTCTGCATTCACTGAATTGCCATCAAGGTTTCAGCATTGCTGGAAGGCCAAGTGTGGTCACCTGTCCCCTGGCAGCTGGGCTGAGACCACTGGAGTCATCAGCTAAATTACCTTGAATTGATGACCTGCAGACTTAAAGCTCTGCTACGCAGTTCCCATTATGCACCCAGCTCCCATTTCCTTTTGTATTTCTCTCATAGAAAAGTAACAGGAAAAGCTATTACTGCCTTTATGAAATGTAAGTTCGTACAGTGTTTCCTATAAGACTTCAAGCAACTCCTTGTTAAAGCAGATAAGTTATTCTGTCTTTTGATTCAGGTCACAGTACGTTCTCAGCTTTAAATCACCACAGTATAGTAACTAATGGCATTTGCCATAGAAATGATGTTGAAAAAACAAGGAATCTGGGCAATTACTAGATGTATATTCCTGGTGAAAACAACCCACGTAAAGACAGTGTCAGGGAAAAGGATGATTGATCACCTGGATTTTGCTCCCTTGTGTTTTCTTGCCCACTTTCTCCACAGTGTACTATTAACTGTTGCACAATTATGGTAATGGAACCTGCCAGCAGACTTTGCCACGTGAGGAACTCGGGCACTGTCAGGAGGGGCTCAGCAGGGCTTTTTATCCATGCAGGCTGAAACTGCACAGCCAGAGCAGTGCAGTCCCTTCAGGCATTCAACTTTCAAACATACCAAAGTAAGAGTTTTACCAGAGTTGGGTTTTTTCCACTTTGAATTCTTGATAGAATGCTGTACATTCCAGTCTTGTCTCAGAGCTCATTAAAGTCAATGCAAAGACTTTTGGTGGCTTTAATTAGCAGTGGTCTGAACCCTAAAGCTGATCAAAACTCCCACCAAACTGTAAATATGGAGGTGTTCTGTTTGCATTGCAGATATAATATTTGGCTACCAGGCAGGGATGCTTGGAACTGTTTTCTCTATGCTCTCTGTGTGTCTTTCAGATGCCTGGTAGTTTTACTGGATTGTTTTTAATTATAGTTTTTTTATTAGGTTAAAAGAAATGGCCAGTTTCAATCTCAGTGTAAAACAGAAGCAACTGACAGCTCCTGAAGTCAATGAGTGAAATTTTGCTTCTCTTACAGTAGGTGTAGTTTTGTTCAGCTGTTGGCCACTGGTGTGAGAGAGTTTGTTCTCATGCTACATCTGCTCCACCCACATGCCACAGCCCCATGGAAAAAGTTCTAATGCTGAACCTGCACTGTGGATTTTGCAGTGTGCAGGGCCAGTCCATGAAGCAATGGAAAGCAAAGAAAATCAATGTGCAGTAGAAAAAATGGGCAATACAGAGGGATTTTATTTCAAGCCTGCTCAAGGGAAAAAAAAAAAATCAGGGACAAACCCAAAGCTTCTCTGGATGGTATTGTTCTGAACTGCCTTTGGAAAGGTGTGTCACTTGTTCTCTAGACTGCCACAACACCCTGGGATGCTGTAAAAATAGCTGGCAGTACCTGACTGACAGGCAGGAGACGTGTGACCCTAAATTATGGTGTTTTCCTTTTCATGATGAAATGAATGCTGCCTTAGACAGAGGCTGAAATACATCTGTTTGCGGTGGGAGTGCCATTTTAGGCCCGTTTCTTTTTGAAACTCTGGTTGGAATTGCCAGGGATCAGCAGAGCTATGGGCTCACAAAGAGGGCACTGTCTTTGAGGAATCTTTACATAAGCCCTGCACAACCAAGGCAACAGGAGTTTGCACAGCTGCTGCTGGAAGCAAACATGTACTTTTAGCTGACCTGGACTGATGACTTTGGGCGTTAAATCTGACGCTTTCCAGATGTACAGACCTCTCCTGCCACAGTCCCCAAACATTCAGTCCCCAGGTAAAAAGGAAAATAATAACAATAATAATAGCAATAGTAAAAAGGCAGTTATAAATAGCACACTGTAGTGTATATTCCAGACCTGACATTTATAGGTTGCACGGTCCAGTTCAAAGGTGAGTGGCATTATCTTCTCTAAGAGCTGTGTGTTGAACTGCACTTGGTTCAGAGCTAATTAGTGCTGCATCTGTCTTGCTTCTCATCTCTGCTGAAGCACCTTGTTCAGAAAAGGTGGCTAAATATCCAGACGTGTTGGGAATTGGCAAATATCTGTCTGTGAGCATAAGACCCCAGGGAATAGCCCTAAATCTGTGCTGAGGCTGAAGCATTCACAGGACAAAGGCATCTTGCCAAATAATCAGAAAATTAAGTTTTGTGCTTCATGGCCAAACAAAACCATGTGCATCAAGGGACAAGTTTACAAGTGAGGATGGGATGGGATGGTTGTGCAATATTGTCACTGGACAGGTGGCAGGGGACAGTCTGGCTGCTCCCCCACCCGTGTCCTGACTCTGTGTGTGCTGCTGCAGGCTGTGAGTTGGGCTGTGGAAGTCACTGATGGCTGCAGAGCAGGCTCTGGGTTGACACTGTTCACTTGATTCTCAGAAGGAAGTGGAACCTCATCCCTGCTCCAGACCCAGCATAAACTGCTTTCCTCCCTAGACTGGTTATTTTTACCAATAATTCCTGCCCTCGTGCATCTCTGCAGCCTTTGGATGTTCTGAGGGAGGGTGATTAAAGGGCGTGGGGTGCTTGAAGAGGATCATTTATTTTATTCCATTTTATTTAGGTGTGGTATTTATAAAGGCTCTAAAATTGGCAGTGAGAGAAAGGCACATATTCTTCTGTACTGGAGACTGCCCCAAAACAGCTGCAGCCCAGCCTCTCCTTATTTTCCCTGCCAGTTCTCTCAAGCATGACCTGGTTTGAGGACCACCTTCAGTGAGATCAAAAGGTGATTTTCCCTGTGCTTGCACCACATGCCACTCCACTTTCACACCACCTGTCAGCTGGGTGGCAAGTGAGACAGGAATGAATTCTGGCCTCCCTTAGCTGAACCATGAACATCTCCAGGAAAGATAACAATGCAGTGAAGGTGAAATTAGATCTGAGAGCCTACAAAGCCCTAGAGATGTGTTCTTGCCACACTGGGAGCTGAGGCACCCAGGGAAATGGTTACTCAAAACTCTCTCTCATCAGCTGGGGATTCTTTAATCTCTCCTCCCTGGTGTGCTGCATGTCATCCTGTGAAAGGATCCTGGAAATACAAAGGCATGCAGTTGCAGAGAGCATGGCTGTTTGGTGCTCATTTCTGCAGGACTTTTCAGCTACAGAGCAATAAGCTTCTCACATCTTCCTTCCTTCCTCACCTTTCTTGCTTTCTTAATAACAGCAGTGCAGTGAAAGGGAGATTTGCTCTCTTGAAACCTTTGTTTTTCTCTCTGGCTGTCATAAAACACCCATGTTTCCAAATTTTTCATAGGATAAAATTTCAAAACATCTTGCTTTGCTGAGGGATATAAGTTTTGCTCCAACATTTTTTGATCAAAAGTTCTGGTATGCTCCAAATTGATGTGTTTCACTTCAGTTTGTTCAATTAACCCTAAAAGCTTCACTTTAACTCTACTCAATGCTGAACATCAGCCCTGAATTGGATTTCCTTCTAGCAGCTCTCATGCAGTAACTTAATACCTGTATTTTTCAGGGAACAATGTGTAGCTGCTGTGATGTCTCACAGACCTTAAGAGTGTCTGCACCATGGCAGATGGAGTCCTCGAGGAAACAGCCTGCAGAAAAGATGAGACATCTAAACCACAGCCCACTGGGACTGTGTACTTATAGGAAAATGAGGTTTTAATGGTTTATTGAACCATTCAAACCAAAACATAGTTTCTGATTTTGTTCCAACTGGCCCTGAAGAAAATATTTCTTCTTGACTTTTCTTAATTGAAAAAAAAAAGGGGGGGTGTTTTTATTTCTCTATTGTGAAAGGAAAGAAGGTTCAAAATCAGGATGTTTTTCTCCCTGAAAATTTCAATTTTGTGAAAACTGCCTCTTTACTGGGCAGCCTTCCCAAAGGGAATCCCCAGCCAGCCCCAGTGCTAATATCAGTGCACAGTGTTTGGAGCTGATCCAAAGGTCATTCACGCCATTAGACGTTTTTATCGTGGACTTGAATAAACTTTGGACCAGGCTCTTTTGGCAAGAGCATGCACAGTCTGGAAACCTAAAAATAAATCCTGATTTGGAGCCATCCACAGCTTTTCAGTCACCATGATGGTACATTGGTATGAGCTTGTCAGAGAGGTGATGAGATGATCTGGTCTCCTCTCTGGCCAGAGAATCTTTAGCTGTTTGTTGAAATAAACTAGGGAGAAGATAGTGTTCCACAAGCTCAATGTTAAGACCTCTTGGTGAAGAATTTTCCTGTGAAGCATCAACCCTGGAAGGTTGAGATAGAAGGTGTTGTCTCAAGGGGTGATCTGGTTTTCTCTTAGAGAAGATTTTCAGCAGTAGCAGCTCCTGGAATATGTAAGACTGTCATCCTCAGTCCTAGGAAATGGAGAGGACCCTCCAGGATGCAGTTTGTCTGCAGCAGTAGTTTTGGGAGCCAGCAAAAGGGGCTGTGCCAGAAGGGAAGAAAAACTGTCCAAAGCACAGAACTTACACTTTTCCTTGTTTGTCTCCTGTCCATGATCTGAGATATTCAGAGGAATCCAGGGTGAGAAGAAAACCCTTGGTAATTATGAATCTCTATCCTGCCATTCACCATCGCTGTGCACCATGAAGGGATCGCTCTGAAATTCTGACAGGGAATATCATGCTGTAATTACCATGTCTAAACCCTTTCACCTGGAGTTCACTCCAGCTCTCTACAATGACCTGAGTCAGATCTGTGTGTGGAAAAAGCAAAGAGTTTCCAGCATCTCAGTTTTATTTCTACTGGCACAAGTGTTTCCTTGTGTCTGGTACTGCTTGCTGGCTGATGAACCCTTGGCTGAACACAAATAACTGGTCACTTGCTGAGGTTGTATAAGTGGCCACATGAGGGAGAAAGATGGAGAAAGTTAGAGGCCCTTAGTCAGGTGGCAGTGGGCTTGCTCGTGCCTACAGACTGTGGTCCTAATTCCCACAGTGCTGGTGACAGCATCCTGCTGGAGCAATGCTGCTGGCTGTGATCAGGAAGTCCATCCAAAGGGCTCCATTTCAACTAGTTGTTCTATTTCCTTCCTATGTATCTTTTTCTATCCATCTGGGTATCAGATACTCTGTTTTCTGTCCGCAACAGGAAGGAGTTTGCCCTCTCCATGAGGGTTGTAGCCACGACTCTTTTCTGTGGGTCCTTCATAACTGGTTGCTGTGATTCTCCTCATTCCCAAGACAGCTCTCTCAGCTGCAGCAGTCCCTGTTTGAGGGTGTTAAGTTGTGGCAGTAATAATGCTGGCCCTGGTGAGAATACAAATGTGTAGTTTGTTGATCCTGGCCTGCAGAGCAGTACTACTGCCTGGCAACTACACCACAGGAGCTGGCAGGCAGACTGATTTCCAGCTCACTGCTCTGAAAGGGGAAAGGGTGTTTTCAAATTTCTTCTTTCCCTCCGTCTGCTCCAAGTCAGATCCTGCCAGGAAGCTTTGGAGAGAAGCTCTGGTGTTCATCTGCGCCTCCCAAGCTGAGTGTGATGGCCAGGCTCTTTCTCCAGGACTTGGATACCCAGCAAAATTGACTGGGTCTCAGCAGTGGGTGGGGGTCACTGCAGGCTGAATGTGAGCAGCATGTGGGGCAGTGAAGAACTGAGGTCCTGACAGAGTGGGGTTTTGGGGGACTCCTGCCAGATGTGGGGGTCATTTCTAATCATCCACTGGTCAAACAGGCTAATTCTAAACGCAGAAGCTGGGTTCCAGATGCTTGTGTGGTCGCATATTGCAGGGAGCATCACACACTGGTTACCCATCACTGAAGAACTGAAGCACACACCAAAAGTGCTTGGCTGAATCAGGATGTGCTTAGATGTCCTGTGGATTACTGTGAATTACCCTGCTGAAGGACATCAGGGACACGTTCTGGACTGGCAGCATGTCACACCTCCACTCTGCATTGCCCAAGGATGTGAAGTAATTTGATACCTCAAGAGGGAAAGATGCTTTTCTGTCCTGTACCACTGATGTTTTCTGAATCTACACTGTTCAATCCAGGTCCTCTGGGACACCCAGGGACACCTTACATTCAGTTATTCTAAGGTTGTATTTGGTATCTGGTTTAATGGGGCTGTCCTGTCTGACAAGGAGAGGCAGGAACTGTAGAGAAATGGAGCTTATGAGCCATGTCTATTGTTGGCACTTTGCCACCACCTCCTCGACAAGGAAACCTGCAAACCCTTTTTGGGAGCAGCATATTGTCCTAAGCACAATCGTGTTCACTGCATAGAGCACTTAAATGTGTGTGTGTGTGTGTGTATGTGTGTGTGTGTGTGTGTGTTAGGGGCCAGCTTTTCATTGAAGCCTGGTCCCATTTCAGTCTCTCTTCCTGAATGTTCAGTGTTCAGAGGCCTGAGCTAAATATGAGTGAAAATGTGCCAGGGGGCTTTGTTGGGGTTGCTCACCAGCAGAACAACGATGCCAGCAAATTAGGGAGAAAACAAGCACCACCTGATTTGTTCTTGCCCAAGGGCATCACTCATTTATGCATCCTGTGTGCTCCATATAACATGGGTACACATATGTTACTGTGTCCAACCAGCTACAAAAATGCTGTGGATCCTTGGGGGCCCTTGGGAGGCCTGGCATTATCTTTTCTCAGGATGTCAGTGAAATGTTTACATCCACGAGGCACAGTGTGAATTACACATTGCTCCATAGCCGAGCTTTCTGATTTAGTTTAGGGTGGGGCAAATGCAGAGCACAGAACAGCCCTCATGCAGATGTTCTTTGTTTCTTTGAAATGTTTAAATTATCTGCAGGGCTCCATAAGGAAGCAGAGCCCCAATCCAATGGAGTTAAGGTGACACTGCTTCCTATCTGCCCAGGGATCATTGTTTAAGTGCAATCTCGTGGTCTATGAATTTTAGGTAGTTTTTTTCTTTAGTTTACCTTTTACAGCAATATCATCTCCAGCCTTGACAGTTTGCAGTATCAAATTTACCTGTCAGTATCAAATTTATCTGTTAGTGTTGGTGTAGATGATAAAAAAGCCTCCATACCTTATAGCAGCACCCTGAGTTTGGTTTGGAACTGGGTTGGGATGGGATGTCAGTGTGCACAAAATACACCCAGGAACACTTCACCTACCCCCAGGGAACAGCCACCTCAGGGTGAAAGGCAGCAGCTGTTCCATGCTTCACATAAATAGTGATAGAAGAATGTATGGCTGAAACTTCAGAGGGGGATCTATGTTGGCAAGAGTTAATTGCCCTGTTTGCAAATGGTCTAAACAGAAAGGTTAATGCCCAGGGATTGTACAGGCACAGCCTTGATTTTCCATCTGCTTTGATGTCTCAATTAGTAGAACTCAGGGCAAGGGCAAGGGGGAGCAACTCCTTGGATGTTTCCAGCTTTTTTTTGGGGGGAAAGAAAAAAAAAGGTTTATTTATTAGAATAGGCAGGTCACAATTTAACTGAGAGATTGTTAAAGGAATTCAGAGCTTGTGGGATTTATGACAAGGTGATGAAAGAGGAACTCTGATAGTTACTCAATAAGCTTCTTTTTCCAAGAACATAAAGTTTAAAAAAAATAATTTTAAAATAAGGATTTTTTTTTTATGAATGGGTTCTTGTGGTGTGCAGGCTGCTAACACTATCAACATTGTTTCTGGGGAACTCCAGGCATCTAATCAATCTTCATTCTGTAAGAAAATGTTCCAAATTATACGAAAACCACATGGCTTCTCCTGTTTGTAGGGAAAAACCTGACCTGACCCCATCTGTGCTCCAGAATGGCTGAGTTCCCACCTTAGGACTGATTCCAGCAAGAGCTGTGATCCATTTTCATTGTCCTAGCACACAGAAGAAGGCACTTTGTGTAAAGACACAGCTTTCCTGAGGATCCCAGTGAGGGAGTTGATCCAAGGAACGTGTGGAGGGAAGGATGGGACTGGGATCATGACCATGGACATCCAGGCCATTCCAGGCCGTTCATGTCTTTCTAATTATCTGCCTGGGCTTGTTTCCCCTGCAGCCTCCTGGCTGCCAGATCATCCCCACAGGTTCCATTCCTGGGTCAGATGCTGGCGTGCTGTCTGCTCTGCTCTAAACTGCACAGGGGCTGGGAGCAGCCACCTTCAGACAACATCTTTCCTTTCATTTGACCTTTCTACACACACACACATCATGCCACAGGCGTGGTGGGTGTAAAATAAATATTTGTTGTACGCGTATCTATAAAAACGCAAGTTCACAAAGCAAAATGCATTTTTTCCTTTGAAGAAAAGGGACTTCTGCTGAAAAGATGTTATCCTTTGAATACTAGTAGTTTGTCTCATAAATTATCCTGCTGTTTCCTCAAGATCTTGTGCAGAAGTGCTGTGCATTCTGGTCACTAGTTTCAAAGCCTGGTTCAAACCAAAGCAAACTGCAACAAGTCATCTCTGGAAAGCAATTGAGCTGTGAATAGCTCTGGAGATCAAAAGAAAGAAGCTACTGACAAGACAAATGAGTTGGCTCTTTAGACATAGGCTGCAGTTACAGCGCTTGCTTCCAGTTTCCAAACTTCAGCAAACATAGAAGACAATTTTAGATTCTACATCTTGGCTTATAAGAATGGGGAGCAATGTGTAAATAAAATTAAAGGCAACGTGATGTAGCAGAGCACTGGACTGGGATCTCAGGTGGCTGGACTAGCTGGGTCATGGGAACCTCTCTGTGTTTCATTTTTCCAGAGGACATCCTGCTCTTTTGCAGCAGACTTTGGCAGAGAGCAGGATTAATTAATATAAGAAAATCTTTTTCATACATCCTGACATAAAGAAACCCCTCTTCAGTTGCTTATAGGCATACTGCCATCACAAGAACTGAACTTTGTCCTTGTGTGTTCCTTCTTGCACTGCTGCTGTCCCTGCCCTGATTAGCCACACCTGAGGTGGGCATTAGCCCTGAGGGCATCAACGGTCCCTATTGGCCCTGAGGAGCCTCACCTGGGGTCTCCACCCAAACTCTGCCTATGGGGTGGGCCCTTGAGTCCAGTTCAGCTCAGACCTGACGCTCTCCCCTCTCTCCAAGCAGTGCTGTAGGGATGGCTGCTCATGGACTTTGTTGATGTGGTCCCTGAATCATTGACTGTTCTTGTCTTGACCTTGGATGTTCCTTGACCTTGCTTGGTGCTGACTGCACTGTGTCTGACCCTGCCCTGCATTCCCAGGCTGTGCTGTGGATTCAGCTGAAGCTGGCTGCCACCTCCCCTGCTCTGCTCACTGCTCTCAGGTATGCTGGGGCTGCTTGGCACAGGCCTGGCACTGCTGGCCTTGGTACTCTGCTTGGGGTTTGGCTCCCTCTCCTGAAAGGAGCAGCAGCTTTTGACAAAGCCTCATGCAGAAGATGCCCAGTTAGCAAAGGAGCTGTTGTGAATAATTGTAGCCTTTCAGGTCACAGCATTCTCAGGCTTTACTGGCTTTCCTGGCCAGATTTGCTTCAGGCTCTGCCTGTTTCAGGACTGGCTCTTTCTTCCCTCTGTCTGTGGGGAGCAGCAGGTGTCTGGAGAAGTCTGGCAGAGCTGATGCTTCATGGGTTGGTGACACATTACTGAGTCCATCAGGATGCTGCAGCTGACTCGGGTCACCTGCCCTCTGCAGCCCATCCAGAGGCCAGAAGGCTGAGGACCTTTCCTTAAGCATTAAAAAAAATGGAATTAAATCATTCAAGCAGCTACAGCTGTATGGAGCTGCTCCGTGTGTGCATATCTAAGTCACATCTGGATTGTTAGACAAGGTGTCCATAATGTCACCCTCCTGCCCCAGCCTAGCAGTGCCAAATGCCCCAGCACACTGCCTGCCTGGACCTGGCAGCACAGATGTCCCCATCTGTGCCTTGGCTCTGCGTGGCCTCATGTGCTCACAGGGTTAGCTAGTGAGTAGCTCCAGGGTCTGCTGCAAGGCTATTTATTCCCACAAAAAAGGGAGAAAGAAAATAAGTCCTCTAAGGTGAACCTGCCTGTACAAATGTTTTCCTACTTGAATGTTTTCTGAAATATAAAACACCTGCCATCTGGGTAAATACACCTCAAGGAGAAAGGGAGTAGTGTCTGGGGCAGGTAAGCCTGCCTGGACCTTCTCAAACATATTTGGAAAAACACAGTCAACTGGAAAATCCTAAATATTGTTGCTTCAGCACTGCTGCACTGGTCTTTGTTGCCCAGAAAGCTTTGGTAACAAGCATCCATATGACCAAACCAAAATATTTAATGGTACGTACAGGCTCAAAAATCTCTCAGTGGACCAGTCTGTCTTGCCAGTGGCAGAAACAACTGCCAAGGCTGTTATGTGAATGCTGTACTGAAAGCAACGTGGTCTAGGTGAGGGATGGAGAAAAACTTTAATATATTCTGACATCTCTCTAGCCTTGGACCAGGTTTACTCTTCTCTTGACAATCAGTTTATATATATTTTTTTTTTCCTGGAGTGCCAGGATTTGGTGCCACTAAAGGCCCTGGCATTCAGTGTGCAGCACAGCAACCCTGAAAATGTACAAAGCAAAGGTGGGTCAGGGAATGGTGAAGGCATTGTGGTTTAGATGGCTGCAAAAGCAGTGGCACATGTCCCCTCATTGCTGTTCTTAAGCCATGTGAGCAAGTGGTTAGTCCTAGGTCAAAACTGGGGCAGGGCGAAGCCTAGATTGCCTGACTGCTGCTTTTTTACTTCCCACCCTGCAGGCTATGAAAAAACACTATGATTTTATTTATCCAGGAGACCAAGGCTGCTCTGACAGCCAGACTGGTTCCCTGAATGAGGAAAAAAAAGGCGTATTTTTGAACTCTTTCTGTGGAACACACATGCGCTTGCTCTCTCCTTCTTAAATATCATCAAGGAAAGCTGAGAAAATTCAGAAAGAAATGTGTTTTGAGCTTTCCTTGTCTACCTTCAGTGTGTTTTTGTTTCTTTCCAAAACAGTTAGATTTCCAGACAAAAAGAGTTGGGACTTTGCTTTGAGTTTCTTGGCTCTTCTCAGTTCATGTTTCCCTGGCCATTCCTTCATTCAAACAGAGGCTTTTGTACATAGTATATGAAGTTGAACCGAGGGCAAATATTATTACAGTCTCATGTTCTGAACTGACACCAACCAAGCCTCCCTCTGCAGTGCTCCAGCAGGATTTCATGTCAAGTTGTTCCCCTGCTCCAGAGGTCTGACTGTGCCCTTCTTCAGGGCAGTCATCTGAGTCCTCTGGCTCTGCAGGGCAGGACTGAGCAGGGCCGCTCAGAGAACACTCCCTGCCCGACTCAGACTGGCTTGCACAGCTGAAATCCAGGTGCTTTGTCTGGGGAAGGCGAGTGCTGAGACTTTCAGTGGCCTTCAGAGTCAGGAGAGGGAAAGCAGCAGTTAGACAGGGAGCAGTACAGAGTTCAGAAATTGAAGTGGTTTGAATGAAAGGCACTCCTCCAGGGACAGGGTGGAAAAAAGTACCTTGGAGGGTAACATCCAAGACCAGCCTTGAAGCTGCTTATAGTCTCTTCATTATCTCTCCCTACTTTCATCTGACTTTTTTACCATTTTGCCTTTTCTTGATGCCTTCCTCTTTCAGCTGTTCCGCTAATTACTTCCTTGCTTAACTTTTAAGCCCTGTGTGGCTGTTACTTATTTTCCCTTTCAGCTGGTTGATTGTTTTCATCCTTTGCTCTCCTCTTTAGCAGCAGCAAAAAGATGGCAAGCAGAAGAGGGGTGGGTAGAGGAGGCTAAGCTAGTGAGGAAACAAGCCCTGTCCCTTTGAGGAGACTCTGGATCTAGTCAAATATTCCTGCAGTAGCAACAGTTGTGTATCTGAGGAAACTGGCCTGAGACATGCTGTCACTGTGGTGGAGTACTTTGTAGTAAGAAACTTCTGGTGAGTGCTTTCAGGTCATGTTTTTCCCACTTAAGCCTTTGGAACTGGGATTTAACACAAGTTATAGGTACTAGTAAAGCCCTAAAATATACTGAAGGGCTAGATTTGATACTGGGAGAGGGAATTCTGTATGGCTGCCCCTGGGCTTTAGGAAAAGTGCATGAAGGAAAAGAGCATTATGTCCCAACAACTGCAATATCCATCCAACTGCTCAGCCTGCCCTGGTCTTTTCTGTCCCTGTCAATGTTCTTATTGACCCAAATCTTTCCCTGTTTTGGAGTTCATGGTTGAAGTGCAGCCTTCCCTCGTCCCTCTGATGGAAGCCTGCATGCAGATGTAGCTGGGTATGGGTCTGGCTCTCCCTGGGAGCTGGTCCTTCTTGGTGTGACTGCTGTCTCCTGGGAGCTGTTTTGGCAGGGCTTCTTTAATCTTGTGCACTTTGGAAAGTTTCCAGGCTGTCTTTTTCTGCCCCCTTGCAGACTCACAGCTAATATGCACATTGCTTTAATTTGTTCTTCAAATGAAACCAAATTATACCTGTAGGTGCCTGGCTGTTAAGGCAGTAATTTACTTCATGGTAGCTTAGTGTGTTTTTTAAATGCCTGGTTTGCTGTGGAGTGTCTGTTCATTGCAAGGCTGTGCAAACCTGTAAAACAGCACTGGAAAGAATTTCTTAAGGGGAATAAAAGAGGCTCAAGGTGAACCATGCTTCTTCTGTTTACCCATGGGGCCATAAAATAACTAAAGTGTTGGTGCTGCTTTACAAGCTTTTCAAATTTGTGGACTCTCTCATCGTTGGATTGTGTATTTGTTAAGTATTTGGAGAGGGACATGGCCTTCTCCCTGTATTCTCTACATGGTACCAGTGTGGATTGTGTGCGGTGGGATGAGCTTCAAGTGTCAAAGCATCTCTAATCTCAAAACATCTTTTCCAGCCTCTCTACTGACATTGCATTTTCCCATGTACTGTGCCTCATCTTGCGCCTGATTTGGGCTGACTCTGCACACATAAACTAAGTTCCCTGGTAGAGACTGGATATATAAATCCCAGGAATTTTCCTGAATGACCTAAAAACCCCCCAAAAAACCAGAAGCCAAGTGATTCAGGTCATACATGTTGGCTGCTGACCTGTGTGGTAGCTAGAAGGGGTGATTTTAAATACTCAGATGCTTTTGGCTCTCCTTTGCCCAAGTTTGTCATCACTTCTCTGCTCCTCCAGAGCTGAAGGCAGCAAAGATGGACACTCCAGATGGAGGCCTGCTTTGCCAGGGCTCTTGAGACTTGCAGAACAGATTGGATGTGTGTGTTCACTCTGGGATAAACAGAGCAGCCTCACTGGAACCAGCGAGGCGGGGCTGGTTAATGCCCTGGGAGAGAAACTGAGATGGGGGGGAAGACCCACAGCAGTGGGCCAGGGAAGGAGGGCTTTGGGCTAGGAGGAGGCTGCCAGGCTGCATTTGATCCTGCTCCATGGCAGGGGTGCTGCAGAGCCATCTGCAGAGAGCAGACACACTGGGAGGAAGCAGAGCAGCTGCTGGCAGCAGTTGTGCTCAAGTGGGGGAAGCAGCCCTGCACAGCCCAAGGACTGCATGAGCAGTAGTAGGTTTATGCTGCAGCAGCCAAAACTTTAGTTTAAATAAACCAAATCTGTCTAACCTCAAAGCTGCAGGCATTCATCAGCCTTCACAGAGGCAGTGTGTCCCAGGGCCAAGTGGGACGTTTGCCTGAGGATTTATCCTGCAGGAGCCTTCAGTTCCCAACTGGGTTAAAATTCTAGGCAGTCTTTTGCACAAAGCTTCACTGATGTGCTTCTGAGGATGCTTGAAACAGGGCCAAGGGTCTTTGTGGAAGAATTCTACATACCCAGCAGCACCAGTCTGTGATGGCTAAATTGCACTCCTTTCCAATCTGTGTGCTTTTAGTTGGTCCTCAGATTTGTGATCCCCAAAAGTAAACTCTTTCCTTCTTTCAGCTCTGGTTTAGCACACACGTTTTTAAAGCAGAAAAGCAAAGTATTTCAAGGTTTTCTCTGTGTTTCTGGTGCTGTGGCTTGGGCTGGATTGCTGTATTCAGTAAATGGTATAAATGGTATTTGCCTTATTGACAATATTCCTCTCTGCTGCTTACTCTCTTACAAAGTAACCAACTACATGCAGCTTTTATAGGAGGCTCAGGCAATGTCATGGACTGACTGTGCTCAGATGGGTGCTTGGAAATGAGATGAGAATCAAAAGGCAGTGCTGCCCTGTGCTGGGAACAGCACAGGGTCACCTCTCTTGATAACGTGGTGTGCTTTGTTTCTAAGAAACAAACAAGGTTACACTTTCAGCTCTGAAATCTTGGTAGCCTCAGGCTTTTGAAAAGTTCTGTTTCATTTAGATTCTGGAATTTACTTTTGTTTGCTTGGACTATAAAGACCTTTTTATTCTGATTCTCAAGAGCTGTTTACCATCCAGCACATGTGGTCTGCATCTCTCACACTAAAATCTTTTGAGGACTTGGCAACCTTTTTTAGTTCTCTGATCAATGCTGGCTAAGGAACAATGGTAAAAGCCCATGGAAGTCTGTTTCCCAAAATGTGCTGCCCCTGTCCTGATTAACTAGCAGCCTCTACTGAGGTGGAGGTTGCTGGCTTGATTGGTTTTTTTTTCAGGAATGTGGTGCCAATCTGGAGTGACTGTGCTGAACTGGCAGCAGGTGTGACAGTGTAAAACCAGAGGGCAGCTTTGCTACCCGTTTTTGTGCCTGCACACAAAGTTGAGATCAGTTTTGCTTTCTACCCTGATGTACAGCTTAGTGCTTCTGTGTACTGTTGACACTTTCCTTTGGTCTGTTCCAAGGACAGCTCTCAGCTAAGGATGCATAAGCTGGCACCAGGGCCTGTGTTCTGCCTGGACATACTCTGCATCAGGCCTAAGTGGAATCTTCTGTGCATGAAAACCAATGTTTATGCCTTGCAATAGCTTTTCTATGAGCTCTTGTTACTCAGAGTATCCAAGAAACAGGACTTGGCTTCAAGCCCCCCTGTGCACAGTTGAGGGGAAGGGTGTTAACCCAATGGGAGAAAGCATCGCCTTCCTGCAGCACTTCTCATTTAGCAGCTTGGAAACTTGCCAAAGAAGCAACTTCCCATTGCTAAATATTGCACTGTAAATGTCTGGGAGAGGTGTTTGCAAAGCCAGGGGAAATGGGCCATGCTGGTTTTTGAAGAGGAGGAAGATGAGGGGAGGAAAGGCAACAGCAGATTCACAGTGACTGCTGAGAATGTCACAGCAATGAAGTCCTAGAGGGAACATTTTGCCTGTGCCCTGGATCTGCCTGTGCTCCTACTGAAGCTGTTTCTGTGTGAACCTGAAATGCAGTGAAGCCTCTGAGCTGACGTGTTCCTCTGAGGTGTGATACTGTAGAGTTAAATCCATGTGCACAAGGAGAAGTCAAATAATAATTTTTTAGTGACTAAGTTGCAATAGCTGCATCAGCACAGCTGCCTAAGGCTTCTCTCCTTTTTTTTACAAATCTACCAGCACCATCCTCGGTGTTAATTTTAGAGGATAATCTACATATCTGCACATGTGGGTTAGAGCTCACTGCTGATCTGAATCTGCCTTTCTCTAAAGCTTTTAACACGCCTGAAGCTCTGTCTTTAGGAGCTGCTCCTCTCTGTAAAACAGCTAAACCAACTGCAGGAATCCAGTTCCCTCTGCCTCAGCTGGGGGAGTTTGTGGGTCAGGTGCAGAACCTTCTCCTGTGGAAGGTGATGCGAAGTTGTTGGGATCACCAGCTTGGGGTGGAGGAAAGAAGAATTGGGTCCATCACTGGCCAGTATAAAGAGTTGCCCTTCCCTGTTCCACCTCACGTGGATTGCCCACCACTGATGGATTTGTGTGGCTTGTGGTGGCCACAGCTTAGCAAGGCATCTGCCTAAAATTGGCACACTACTACCTCTATGCCCTGCTTTGCTTTACTGGAGTACAGAAAGTCTGGTTCTTTTCCTATCAGTTCATTTCTAGCAGCAAAGTGAAATAACTGTCCACTGTGCTGGCCTGCTTGTACCTCTTGGACTCTGTGCTTAAAGAAATAAAAAAAAAATTAGAAATTCGAGGGTGCAAGTCATGGAATGGGGGGAAGTCCGTCACTTCCTCAGGAAACACCTATAACAACAGTGCTTGGAAAAAATATTCAAGAAAACCTCTCCTGTTTTGATTTAAAAAAAAAAAAAACCTTCTCTGCTCTAACTCCACAACATTCTCTTTTTATTTATTTTCCTAGAGACATGGTCCAATTTTTATATTTTGCTGAGTTAAATGAGCAATAAGTAGTAATCAGATGTTGACATAAAGTTATGTGTACACCTGCTGACTGACTCGTAAAGAACAAGAATGCTTTTAGTTAAGAAATGGCAAGAAAATTAAAATACAGCAATTAACTTCACGAATAAGAAACCCAGGCAGTTAA
The DNA here is from genome assembly GCF_023055355.1 of Agelaius tricolor. Taxonomy (NCBI): domain Eukaryota; kingdom Metazoa; phylum Chordata; class Aves; order Passeriformes; family Icteridae; genus Agelaius; species Agelaius tricolor. The sequence continues at coordinate 2,125,023 of NW_027269280.1, forward strand.
ATTATATACATTTATTAAATCACACAAGACTGCTGAATGACCTTTTTAGTTTGATGCTGCCTGATGAAAGCAATTCTGATTTCAGTTCTGATTCAAAAAATCTGGAATTTTTCAAGGTTTTCCAGCCAAAGTGTGTATTTAAAGCTTTCAGGTGAAAGGGAGAGGGAGTGAAGGTGCCCATCACTGTAAATAATTATCTTGCCCAACTCTGAGTGCCAGTTGGGCATGTGACTCTTGGATTATTAATGCCTTGTTGAATTCTTAGCAGGTGTAAAATTATCACTCAGTGCCCCAGTGAGGAACACAAGAGGCCCATGAATAGTGAACTGTAGAGATGTGTGTGCACCTGTGTCCCAATGGTGCTCGAGGTGTTGAACTGAGGGTCTGCAGTGCAAAAATGTGAGAGCTGCTGCCATTCCAAACACCACAGAATTGCTGGCTGTGAGCTGGGGTGGGTCTAGGTCTGAGCACACTGGGACCTGTGGGGATTTCTTGCAGTTTCTGTGGGTCTGAAGCATCAAGAAACAGCAGCACTGAGCTCCACTTAAGTGACCCAGCTAATTCAGATATGTGCTCTATTTTCATACTGTGATCTTTGAGTGCTCTCAGAAACCTTTCTATTTAGACAAATAGTCTTCCTGGTTTTAGTAGAGTCTGACCTATTATAATCAGTTCTCTCAAGCAGATGACTGCACTGGTGTTGGGCATTGTAAAGCTTTAGGCCTCCTTGCAACAAGCCCAGAGTGAGTCCAGAGCAGTGACATCTCTGTGAACAGCATGTCAGTCTTTAAATGGTTTTTCAGTTAAAAAAAAAAAAGTAAGTCCCAGGAAAGGGTGAACTTGATCCTCTCACCATGTGGTGGAGGGAAATCAGAGAGGTGGTCTTGAATTTCAAGCATGAGAGTTGAGTGCCTTTGAACTAACTTCTGGGCCAAGAGCAGTTTCTCAGAAACAGGATATGTGATGTGAATTTCACAGCCTATAACTGCTTCCTAGTTAAGACAGACACTGATAAGCTGTACTCATGAGGTGTGCAAGAACTCCAAGGGTGTTTGTGGTAATGTCTCAGTGATCCCCTGCCTGGCTCATTTACAGGCTGAATTAGTGCTTGGGGAGTCTGGGAATTCACAGCTCTTGGTTAATATGTATTAATCCAGAAAAACCACCTGAGAGTTTTGGTCACAAGGGTAACACAGAATGTGACAACTCAGAATTAGGCTCTTGACATGCCCCATATCTTCCTGGTGGTGGATGATGGTGGGATTTTGGGGGTCTGTATGTATGACAATCTGCAGGACTGGAATTGAAGGGCAGCCACTCAGGGAAGGACCAGGGTCTGGTCTGCTGTCACACACAGTCCTCCCAAGGAGGACCTCAGGACAAGGGCAGACCAGAGCAGTCTGGGGACATGGCTGGAGCTTGCACTCTGCATTTCTGAGCTAAGTCTGGTCTATCAAAAGGCTGTTTGACCAGCCTGCATTCCTGCTGCTCCTCTCTCCACCAGGAAATTTAATGGGGCTGCTGGGACAGAGCTTTGCTTGTTCAAATTTCAAAGAGCACTGCAAGGAATGCAAGGAAGTTGTTGGACATGTTAATCAAAGAAAACTCATATTCAGGAGTTTGATTTATACCTATGCACTACGCACAGATCATGTAGGCTGCTAGATTGACGCTCAGGCTACAGGTTGTAAAACTTCTCACATGGATTCTGCCCTCTGCCCCTTCCAGCCACATCAGACTGGAAGCAGCTCATATCTGTGTCCCAGATGCCTCATGAAAGAGGGTCACTCTGACTGTTGAGAGGCACTTGTGCCCTCAGAGCTGCTCTGTACCTTCTTTTTCTTTCTCCCCTTCTCCAGCTCAGATATATTCACTTAAAAAGCACTAGGACACCAAACAGCCCTTGTCCAGGATCTGACCCTGTAATAAAGACAGTGCAGCCAGTCCCTCCACCTAGAAGAGCCACTCCTGTGAAAAAACAAGAAGGTATTTATCCCTGTCTGCCACATCTGCAAACTCCAGCTGGAATCTGAAAGCTGAGCCAACGTTTTTGTTGTCATTAGTGCCTCTTTGTAGGAAATCCTGCCTAGAATTGCTTGCAGAATACATCCTTCACACTGGGAACCAGCGATAAGTAGTGCAATGTGTGCAGTGCTGTAGTGTGCCCTCCTTCTGCAGCTCACAGCATGGAATGCAGACACTGAAAGGCCACCAAATTGCCCAGAGAGTGTGTGCTCATGCTTGTGACGCTCTTGGGGAGATTAGGAGCCAATCCTCAATTCTCAGCTCCCATTACCAGTGCAGCTCGTTCATGAGGCCTCAAAAATGCTGGCAGCTTTGATCATTTCAAGTCCTAGCATATAACTGGGGATGCCAAGCTCTGACTTCAAAGTCTGTCAGTCCCCAGATCCATAAACTGATCAACAAGCACTTGCATGTCATCATGCAGAAGGACTGATGAAGGGGTGGGGTGGGAGCACATTCCTTCCTTCCCCAAAACTCCTGGGCCATGCCTGGAGGAGGCTGGATGCTTTGGTGTGATTGCTTCTGGTCTTTTCCTTCCTTCTTCACGTTGTAAATTATTTAGGTGTCAGCATCAAAGATCAGAGAGAAGCACAGGAAAAGAATCCCAAGTAAATGCTTTATATTCCTTGGGATCATCTGTCCAAAGAGCTCTGCTTGCTTTGTGAGCATGGGCTGTGTTCAGCCACAAAACATCCCTATAATGGTTTACAGCTGGGGAAACTGAGGCACGGGGCTGTTAAAACGTGACTTGGCCCGAGCATCTGCACAGTCTCTGCCAGATCTGGGAGGAGTGTTCAGTCCCCTGACAGCTCCTCTGCATCTGCAGGAGCAGCCTTCCTCCCTCCAGCAGCTCGCCAAGGGCTGCACCAGGGAGACCCAGCTCCTGCACACCCTGCCCGTGCTTTTAGCCTGGCAATGCTGCTCCCAGGGCAGCTCCCTGATCCCATCTGCTGGCCTCTCACCAGCCCCATGCCCCCAGTGTTACACACCCCCTGCCTCTCTGCATTCCCATCCCAAAGCATCATCAGCCTCTTCTGCAAAACCTTGGCCCACGTACAGACGTTCTGGGTGAGTTCCCATCTGTCTAAGGCTCTCCAAATTTCTTTCACTTGATTTTCCTCACTGGAATGGAAAAGGGCAAATGTCTAGAGATGCTCTGAGGAGAGACTTTCTCCAGGCTCTGCTGAGCTTCATGCTGTGCTGCCCCTTTTCTGGGTCAACATACAGGAGTATCAGGCTCCCTGTGGATGCTTTCTGCTCTGCTGGATTAATCCAGCTCCTGAAGAGGAGAGATGTCTTGTTTGGTGTCTCTTCATCATGTAGATTTAACCAGCAGTGGAGTTCAAGGTTGCTATAAACAGTTTTGTGCCTTGTCACAGGAGTTACCCATTTATTACAGTTCTCTTCCTTGTCAACAGCCTTCCTCAAAATTTGCTGTAGCAAAAGTTTTGGAGGCTGTGAGTGCATAGCTCCCTTTGGAATGCCCTGAGCTAGCATGACTGCATCTCCCTGACTGGGGCAGGGATATCTGATGTCCTGAAAAGCTTTACCTGCTCCAGCTATCTAGTTTTATAACTTAACAACACGGTCTGAAACTCTTTAGTAGATGTCTTCTGCTGGAATGGGTCTTGTCATATTCTTGTCAGTTCTGCAACCTTCTAGGAAAGACTACTCAGAGATCTGCAGATAAGCAGAGGGGGACTATTTTTTAATTATGACAGGAGAACAAGAGACTCCCTGATGTGAGTTGGGCTTCCCAACATCCCTTCAGGAAACACATCATAAAAGCATTGTTTCGTTCCCTTGTCTGTTCCCCTACCTTCATTTTAAATAAATGAAATCCAGCCCCTCTGGGGTGGAACACAGCATCCACTGAGTAGCCTGTGGTAAAATCACCTGCCTAGGTTAAACATGGAGCAGCAGATGATTTTGTCTCTCTTGGAAGGTTACCTGGAGTACAGGGAAGCTTTGTAGCTGGCCCAGAGAGAAGTGCCAGGCCATGGCTCTTAGCTCAGACAAAGATTGCTTGTGCTGAGCAAGGTGGTTAGAGGTGAACTGAGGTTTCTCAGAGTCCTGAGCCAGTGGGTAGCTCCTGTCTGGAGTTTGGTTGTTGTTGGCTCTGTGGAGGCTTTTGGGTGCTGGAGGAAGTAGGTGTCCAGTGAGAGGTGCTGAAGTTTGTGCTCTTGGCAGATCCTGCATTGTGCCCAGGGTGCTGGCAATTTCCTCACTGTGTGCATCTGCCAGCAGGGTTTGTGTATTGCTCAGTGGGATTTAAAGTTTTCATGGGCATCTGAGGAAGGCTTGTCTGCAATCCAACACTGAATAGCAGAGTTCAAGAAGACACCCCTATCATTACTAAAGCAGGAGAGGCATTTATTGCTTGGATACCAAAATGTGGCTTTCAGGACCTGCCATTGGCTGTCTTATGATGTTGGCCAAATCACATATTTGTCCTCACATCATGCCTCAGGTTCCTCACCTCTAAAATAAGGACAAAATATTCCTCAGCCCTTTCCTCCTCACTGTGCAGCTGGGGAAGAAAACCTGGTGGGTACTGGTTTAGTTCTGGTGTTATGGCTCCCAGTGCTGTGTGTCTTTAACAGTAATTCAGCCCAAAAGAAGAAATCAACTTACAGAAAACCTTAAAGAATGTACAGATTATAACCTCACCAAAAGGATGAAACAAATATCTGATCTCTGAAAGAGCACACCAAGATAATCCTCTTTTTCTAAAGCCTTTCAAAATCCTTTTTTTTTTCTCTCCAGCTTAGGATAGTGAAGCTAGCACTCCTCAGGTAAACTTGCCAGCCATTAAGGGAGTGTAGAACAGCAGAACTGTGGAGACAGAGGCCTTCAGCAGTGTGTGCTGTAGGGAATGGTGTGATCCAGGCCTGGGATGAAATGCTTCAGGCAGGCTACTCCCAAACCTTCTGACATTCATACAGAAAACTTGTCTGGTTTTCCTTTGGCTGTCTCACCCCCGTGACCCAAAATGCCTAGTCCTTCTCAGCTTCATTCTCTGTTTGGTTCCTGCAGCCTCCATCTGCATGGAGACAGAGAAAATTAGCATTTTTACTTTGGTCTGATGAAGAAAATTCATACAGGGTTTTTAGACTGGATGAAGATTCCTAGTGTCCTGCTGTTAATTTAAGGAACTTGTTCAGAAAGACTTTTTTAATGCTTGGAGGAGTTGAATGAATCCAAAGGGAAACAGTGGGCTGCTGGAGAGAGAACAGGGACATCATGTTTGCCAAGTGCTGGATTTAGCTCTTGGTGGAACACCCCAACACCCATCTATGCTGGGGCTCCACCCTCTCAGTGTTCCTTTACTGCCTTAATGTTTGGATTCTTAAAACTGGCAGGTGCCTGGATCTGCTGAGCAGGTTATGGCCCCAGTGCTATTTTTATCTACTGACTTAACAAGCAGTTTGAAGAGCTGTAGCAGGCAGGAAATAAAGTCCCTCTAAAAATACGGAGGGTAACTTTTAAGAGGTGGGTTTTTAATTGCAGCTCGAGCAAACCATTTTTAGTTTGCATGAGTCTGCTCCTTCTTGTCTCCTCTGCAATCTGGAGCTTCCCCAAAGAAGAACTTGTCATGGTTGTAGCCTTATGGCCCCACAAGTCTGTGCCTCTGCTTTCCCTGGGCTTCTGGCATCCCTGCCAAGAGCAGGCAACAGCAGCCCCAGATTGTCTCTCCAAATCTGTGCATCTGCAGTTGGGCTGAGGGGAATCCAGAAAGGGGAAAACTGAGGAAATTGCTTTCCTCCCTCTTTGGGGTATAAAATGTTCTCCTCTTTCAAGTTAATTTGTTCTGTGAAAGTTCCCCTTGAAATAATTTTCCAACTACTTTGAAAGATCAAATAGATTATATTGAAAGCTACTGTAAGATGAAGTGCCCATTTGGATTTAATAAATGCTGGTTTATAGAGTTCGGCTCGTTATTTCTTTGGGATAAACCTATAGAGAATGGAAGGGAGGAAAGATTTTAATGTTTCTGAAAAACTTATCCCACAAACAGTAAAAACATACCCTAGAAATATACCAGCCACAAAAATGACATCTTAAATGCAGTATTTATGACTTTTTGTATTTGTTTTGCATAAACTTTTCTGGTTTCAATTACACAGATTGATTTATGGAGTTTATTTGGAATAAATGTAGTGCATATTTGAAGCAAACAGACTCTCCTGGCCTGTGAAGCACCCAGGAGATACAAAACCTCTATGGTTCAACCTGGGAACCTCCAAGTCCTTTTTATCAGAATATCTTTTTCCATTGAAAATAAAATGCAGAAAAATAATAAGGAATTAGATGAAGAAAAGCACTTTGGGAAAACATATGTAGCCAAAGTTTCGACTAAAATTGGTCTGAACTTTGTATTCAGTGTCTCATTCTGTTTCTTAATGAAATGTTCTTTATCCAAATGGAAATTTTACCACGAATATCATTTTTCACAGATTTGTTTGGGAGGTGTGGGGAGTTGACAGGGGCTGGAGGGGATTGAAAACTTCTCAGAAAGCATTTTGATTTTACTGAAATTCATGTAACTTTAGAAGCCACACCGAGCTAGAAACTTCTTAGTAACTTTTCCATTAACTTCAACCTTTAGGAGTGAAGGGAAGCAAACAAGGAGAAATTTGCCCATAAACCATCAAGTCTTGATCTGTAAATGAGCTAATTGCATATTTTAGCAGGTTGGGGGGAAAACAGTAAAACAAGGATTGTCTGTATTGATTTATTTTTAAAGCACATAAGTTACATTTATCTCTGCTTTCCTCCTGTTCCCCTGAAAGGCTTGGCATCTGCCCTGTTCCTTCCTGTAACTGGATTACTTGTGTACTTTTAGTGCATTTCTAGATTGGCTAAAATAGTACCTTTTCTGTATATTTTAGAGGGGGTTTGCAAGTCATCACAGCACAAAGATTCTCTTAGAAACCTGAGTGTCTTTTACATGCCCACAGCAAAGCCACCTGGGTTTTAAATACCCAGTAAGTGATCTGCACACTGATAATTATTGGGTGAATAAAATTTAGGATTATCCTGGATTTGTTATTGAAAAATTGCTGGCAGATAAAAACTGAGGCTTGTCAGCTTTTTAATAGCTAAAAAATGATACTTTAATCTGCATTTGCCTGCTGCCACAGGGTCTGAGTGGCTGCAGACAGGAAGAGTGTATGGTTGTGTGCTGCTCAAAACTAATCAGTGGGCTGTTCTCCCAACTGTGTCATCTTTCCAAAAACCATCTGGTATTTAATGTCATGAGTCTATTTTTCACAAGCTGCCTAGAGTTCTCTCTATAAGATCCAAGGCTGTAGTCAGGTTGTCATCATCTGTGCTGAATGGAATGAGGAGACTCCCAGCAATCTCCCACCTGCTGGCCTGAGCACTGTGACCCATCTGGTCACTCCCTAACCCAGACTGATCCAGGGGGAAAGTGACTGCAGGTGCAAAATGGCTGTCCAAAGGAACCACCTGTGGAGCTGTTCTCCTCCATCTTTGGGGAGAAGAGAGGGATATTTTTAATCTAATCCTTTGTGACACAGTGGATTGCAGCCTTGGCATTGTCACGGATTCATCCAGATTAAACTTTGTTTCTTTGGAAGCCAGCCAACCTGAAAGATGTGCTCTCACACAGATGTGGGTTTCACCAGTGATCGTTTGGTGGGTTCAGTGCTTGGCTCCTGCCTGGCAGTTTGTGCTTTCCCCTTGTAATCTCTTGTGTGTGACTCTCCCAGGAGCCTACAATGTCCTCAGAGCGCTGAGACAACAGGGGCCTCCTCCCTTGCCAGGCTCAGGCCCTTAAGTGACTGCTCATAATTAGGAACCATTTGATGGAGAACTAATTGACCGTGGCACACGAGTGCTGATGTAACCAGGTTTAGGAAGCATCTTTTTCATGCTGGCTGGGTACAGAGCCATGGGGAATGGAGCCATAGAGAACAGCACTAAGGAACAAATCCTATCCTACAGCCTGTGTGCACAAAAAGCTTTGATGCCCAATTGTTAATTGCTGAAAGGATGCAGAGATTCCTCTGGCAAGGCCTTCCTTAAGCATCTGACACTTCCCCCCTCTGGCAGGGGAAGAGCTTTGAGGTGGCTGTGCTTGACCCACTCTGCCCCAAGACAGCTTTATTTGTAGTAATAGTTGTCTGACTCTCAAGTGGAAGCTTTTTATTTTGAGCTGCCTATTCTCTGGAAGTTATCCTGAGCTTCAAAGAGCTGAGTTTAATAATTTTTCTTTGCCTTGCTTTACCAGAGAAAAACCTGGGCTGCCGGATTTCTGATGTGCTGCTTGTTGTACTTCACAGCCCTATTCACAATAGTGTGGGGTTAAGGAGTAAAATGCTACAAGTAGTAGGATATCAGCAAACTGGTAGGAGAAACTGGAGCCTGATTGCTCTGTGCATTTAAGAATCTCCAGGCATATTGGCAGAAGCCCAAATGTGCCCAAGAGGCCAGGATGGGAAAGCTGGGACCATTGTTCTTCCTTGGCTAACATGGCATTCATTGAGGCACAAGCTATTGCTGGGGCACCAGACTCCCACTTCCCTCTCCAGCTGCTAGTTTTCCCTCAGAAACCTGTTTTGCTCTCCTGTATAGAAATAACTGTGATGTACTTTAGCACGTGTCTTGTTTGTGATGGCCCCCATCCAAAACCTACTGATATCAGAGGAATGTTTTGCAGGGACTCAGAGGGATTTTAGATCAGATCCAAACCTTTGCAGCTCGTTTTGTATTGCTTTCCTGCCAGGACTGACTGTCCAGCCACCAAACTCCTGAGAAAATCAGCATGAAGTGTCAGTCAGGGTTCAGTTCAAGTGACAGCTAAATTTGCCTCTCTGGAGATGAATGAGAGTTGGTGGGCCTGAAATGCAAACGACCTCAAACAAAGCCAGCCAGTGTCCACACCAGCAAGCTTTTAAATCATACAGTAGCCTTCAACCATTAACACTTCAAACACCGTCTGGCCCTTTGAAAAGGCAGTTCATTTATTAATGTTCCTGCTAAAGTCCCTTCCACACTCTGTTCACAGGATTGCCTCCTGCATTGGTCAGACCCTGACTTCTCCATCCCACTCAAGCAAGGATGAAAACCAGCCCTGAAATGCTTCAGGAGGGACGGAAGGATCCAGTGGTGGGATGTCAGTGTCTGGAGTCTGGCACCTCCCCTCCATTTTTGGGTGAGTCACGGCTCCTTCCTCTCTCTCCAAGGCTGGGAGGCTGCTCAGACAGACGTGCCTGCACTGTGGTGGCTGTAGATCCAACTTGGCACCCTGTGGTTCTGGGGACGGCAGGGAGTTTCTAAATTCACTGCTAGATCCTGTTCACTGGTGTGTGCCTGAGAGCCAGCAAAGGTCTTGGATCTGCCATGCTCTGGGCTGTCACCCTGTCTGACGAGAAACATTCTGAGCTGGAGCTGCAGAGCTGCCCTGAGATCTTTTCAAACTCTGTCTCTGGCTTCTCCCTTCACAAGGCTGTGCAGGGCCTGTCTTCAACTCAGATTCCCCACACAGAAGCTGACCTGCACACTCCCCTTGCTGGGTTTGGACATCTCTGCTTTCTTGATTTTAAAAATGCTCTTTAGAGCAAAAAACCCCAACAATGTTGTCTTTTCTCCTATTCCATGGACAGACACAGTGCAAGCAGAGTAAGCTTGAATTGCACCACACTTGCTGCTCACCAGCTGGCCAGGGGAGAACAGTGCTTGCCTCTGTCTGGGCTGTGGGGCTGGAAAGGTGAGGCTAGCAGCAGGAGGCAAGACAAATACGAGCCTGTTTTTGATTTGCCATCTGACCCCTGCCAGCTCAGAGCACCCTGTCTGTAATCATGACCTAAATTAAGCCCAAATGCCATGAGCAAGGCTGTTGCTTTCTCTCACAATGCAAGTGTTTCCAGGTACCTAGCCAGAGATTTATAATCCAGCACTAATTACATTCTTGTTTGTGTCTGCTGTCATGCTGATTTGGGCTTTCTGTGGTTTGTTAAGTCCAGGAGTGTGCCTGGCCCTTTGTGCTGCCAGCCTGTGTGTGGAGACAGCAAGGGGCATCCGTGGCTGACAGCTTAGCAAGCTGCTGGAGGAAACCTGCTGGGCTGGGCTGGCTGTCTTTAGTAGCCCAAATATCATGGGAGACATTTTGGCTTGTTAAATTCTTGACTGCACAGGTCTGCTGTCCACAGTAGGTTCACTTGAAGGAAATAGCTCTGGCAGCAGCCCAGCAGCAGGAACACTGCTTTTCTCTTAAAGGTGGAAGGAGACAGAGGCTTGGTGTTCCTACCCAGCCAGCTCTTGCCTTGTTGATGGTGACAGCCAGCATCTTTAGCTGAGCTTAGGTGCAGTGGTTTGGCTGTGAAGCTGAAGATTAGATCCTTGTAAACAAAGCCTGCCGTTGATTACCAGTAATTAGCACAACTTCTTCTGTCAGGATACTGGAAGGAGCAGGGTGGAATAACAACCTTTGTGCTGTCACATGGTTCTGCCATGGCTCTCACGGGCTGGGCTGTGCTGGGCAAACCCTTTGTGAGAAGCCACAGGGCAGGACAAGATTTTATTCTGCATTGCAAAGCCTCTCCCCAGAAATACAGGAACAGTTTCTGAAGAAACCCAGCTGGGTGTATGCAAAACCACTGGCTTCTCTGAGGGGCCAAACTGAGTTTTCACTTGTATGTTCTGTGCTGGCTCCCTCCTGCCACTCTGTGCCAGGTGACACCACCACAGCTGGACTTAGGCTCCCCAAATTGCTGTGGGGGAGAACCCTACTGGAAGAGCAGTTCAAAATGTAATATATGCTCTCTTCTACCCTTTGTCTGCTTTCTGTTTTCTCCCTCTGCCAGGAGTTCTTGCAGTCTGTGCTGTGATTGTGACATTGGGGCAGACAATCAGGCAAATACTTCACACACACACGCTCCGAGCAAACCAGACATCCGGTATTTAGAAATAAACAGCGTAAAGAGATTTGGGGAAGTCACTGTTCATGCCAAGACATTTAAGAGGCATCTTGGTTCAAGCAAAAGCCTCAACTCATTTCCATTTTAATTTTTTTTTTCACTTTGTTAAACTGTTGAGTTAGTTACTTCAAACTAAACTGGATCGTTTCTATTTCCCTAGATGATCAAAATGAGGTAATCTGTCTTCCACTTACATTTTGAGGAGCTGATTTTCACCTAAATATTTTATCTGTCAACGAACAATCATTTTACTGATGGAAAAACGTTTTGTGAAAGTTTCTACCCATCCCTGATAATTCACAGAAGTTTAAGCTGGCACTCTTCATCTTAAACTCTTGGTTTCCATTGCTTAAGAAGAACCTCCCTCCTTCACTACCCAGTGCCTGGGTTAGCAGGGATTGGAGGGAGACAGAGGCCATTCAGGAGAGGTGTCAGGTTCCACTGCTGTCTCCTGTCTCCATCACAAAGTGTCACTCAGAGAGCTAAAATCTACAGACACCATTGCATATAGAGTGGGCACTATTGGTCTGCAGTCCTGGAAATTTGGACCCGATCCAGTCTCGGTTTTGCTGGTTTTTAAGGGTCAGCAGTCATTAAAGGTGACGAGAATCTTGGAGTGAGCCCCAGTTAGCAATCACTAAACACAGGTGTACAGAACTGGTGAAGTTATTTCTTTGTAACAGCAAAGGAAAGTATGGCTGCATAGAGCATGGGTCCTGAAATGTGTGCTTAGTTGTGGGATTGTGGTTTGTCTTTGGTCGTGCTGTATATTTTTGAAGTGGAATTGAGGCCAATGGTATATACTTTGTCTCGTGTGTATTCAGATTTATGTGGAATGGATTTGAGAAAATATGACAGATGGGAAATAGATGGATGTTTTTTTCCATGCAGGTTGGCAGTTCTTTTTACCTGCTAGCAGCTTAAATAATGGAAGCTGGGTGATGACCACACATTAACACTTTCTGCTGCTCTGAGTGCTTTTCAAGAAGGGAGCAATTACTTCAAAATCTGCTCTCCTTGTAGTCAGGCCAGTGTTCAGAATTTAACTCCTGTTTCAGATTCGTTTAAGTCACTCATTTTTACCTGGCAGATCACTTGCAAAGATGCTCATTGCTAATCAAGACCTAATTTCTGAGAGATTTGTGCATATTACATCTCCTCTGTAAATAGAATTGGGGTTTGGTTTTTAGAAAACATGAGCAGAGTCTAGGAAGTTCAGGTTCTGACTGTGTTCAGTGTTCATCAGGGAGAAATTTGGCAATGGCTGCTATGTGCTACTGGCATGGCTGAACATCAGGAAATGGAACCACTTCGTTTTGCAGCCCTTGAGGATGTGCTGGCCATGTCTGGGAATGAGGAGAACTTCCCTTGCCCCAGGTGAGGGATGGGGCTGGGGCTGAGTGAAGAGGGAGTCCTCTCCATCCACTGTAGCCAGAGGGCTTTGGAAGTTTTGAGAGGATTCAGTTCACTGAGTTGCAGAGAAATGCAGAATGACAGAGATTTTTTTACAGTTTCCTTGCTGAGATCTCCCGCTTTCCTAATCCTCCTTCCAAGCCTCTGTGGTGCAGATGGGATTCTGTTCATTGGGCACATGGTACACCATGAAACATCTCCAAAAAAACCAAAAAAACAGCAGTGTAGGAGAGAAGCACAAAGTGGAGGTTCTGTGGCTCCAGGAATGGTACATTTGTTGCATGCAAGTGTTAAAAGAGATGATGCTGACAAAGTTGTCTCTTGTTCCCTGCATGCTTTGAGTTAAATTCTGCCAAGGAGGACTTTTCATCCTGCGAGCTTGGTTTCTTCTGTGGGGCTGTTGGCAGTTATTAAAACACAAAGCTTTTCTTGCCTACAAATCCATGTGCTTGATCTTTCCAGCCCAAATCCTACAAGTAACATGCACTTGTCCCCAGGGCAACTTGCTCAAATAACCACAGCTCTGCCGGAAAAAGGGCCACTGGAGCCTTAGGGAATTGGGAGGAGAGATTGAACTATTCCCAGCATCCAAAGACCAAGAGGTTCCTTCTTCTTCAGCAAATGTTTTCAGTTCCCACTTGGTGAATTATTGCTAGGGATTTTTTTTTCCCTTCAGTGTTTCCATGAATGTGGTTGAGGCTCTGATCCAGGAAATGGGGGGAAAAAAACCTCTGAAAAATGTATCGCACCATTTCAAAACTCAAGTGGAATTAATTAAATCCAAATTTCAACAGTGTGTCCAAAGTTGAGCTGGGCTCAAGACACACTTCAGAAGGTTTGATTTCAAAACAATCCCTTTGAGCACATGCACATAATTTAGGGAGGTTTCTGTGTATCCAGTGCAAGGCAGGAACAGGGAGCTGCTGGGTACCTGAGCTTGGAGAGAAAAGGCAGTATTTGCAGGCCATCCAGAAAAAAAACTTTTTCTGCCTGATTCAGTTTATCCTTACCCTCTGCTCAGCAAGCTGCAGGCTGGAAAAAGAGTCAGGAAATAATGTTGTGGAAAGGGGAGCCAAACCATTTGAAATGGAGATGCTGTGGCTGCTACACTCACAGTTCTGCAGTTCTGCTTGCTGGAGAGGTAAAAAGAAGTAAAAATAGCTAAGGAACAGTAGAGAGAAAATGTCCAGGACATCAGGCTTGGGCTGAAGCAAAAGAGTTTGGGAATGAAAACTTTTCAGAACAGCTCCACCCCTGAAAGGGAGGTTACCTTGGGGAGTCAGAGTGCTTCCATCCTTTTATCTGTTAAATTAAGATAATATAATTTACTGCCCCAGAGAAAACATGATGGATTTTAAAAAACAGTGCTAGTAGGCTGGAGCTTTCTCAGATGTTTTTTCAAAGCCCACATGCCAAATTCTTTCCTTATTTTCATGCATGTGTCCCAACTAGCTGTAAGAGAGTTACACATGGGTCAGTGAGGAGTAGAACAGTCTCTTTAAAGTAGTATTTAACAAATTCTTTCTGTCATGCCTGTTCCCTGTTTTTTCACTCATTGTGGAGGAAACTAGCATGTCTCATTTACTCTTTACTTGTGGTAGTGACCTGGGAGAAAGCTGATGGGGAGGACTCCTGCATGAAAGATCAATTGTGCCTATTTAGTCTCTGCAAGTGAGGAGATTTTGCATTTAGAGCCTGAAAATGGGGGCGGTTCTACCTCATTTCTGCCAAGCAGCAACACATGTTGTCAGTATTTTTCCTGCAGATCTTCTGCCTGGGCAGGGATGATGTGGGTAAATGTCCTGATGTGGCTGTATTTCTGTGGAAATATATCTATACCTATACACATATTTGTGTGTGTGTGGCTGTATATTTTAGTGGAATTTCAGGTGCTCTGTGAGTTGATGAACTCTGCTGCAGGTGGGAGCAGAAGCATTTCTGTCAGCCACTGTTTGGGAGAAGGGGCACAGCAGATCCTTGCTGTACACTGAGTTTCACAGACTTTAACCTCATCACTACAAGAACAGGTATCTGTAAGTCAGCACCACCTGTTGCTGCAGGTGTACCTTGAAATACTGGGCAGTGTTTTGGATAGGGATTACATTGCCTTAGCAGGCTGAGAATTCCAGAGTCATCCTTGAACCCTGGAATTGAAGGGCTCTGACAGGTCTGGGAATCGATCTTGTTGAACTCTGCAGCCAGACCTGCTGGTACAACAGGGATATTGAAGGATGAGACGAGTCCATTTGTTTCAAAGACCTCCCAGCCAGATGTTAGCCCTGCTGTATTGCATATGGCTTTCTTCAGGCACAGAGTCAACACTGAAACCTGAGCCAGCTGATAACAAGGGCAGCAAGCACCAGCTGGGTCTGTGTGGCATTACCCATCCACCTTTCCCTGGCAGCTCCAACTCTGGAAATACATTAACAGTGTGGTTCAGTGGAAGCTCAGGAGCTTGACCATCACAAAGGCCACACAGACACTTCTCCCTTTGAAATGGCTACTGACAGCCTGTTTGATGCTCCAAGTCTTTTGTGGGTAAATGGCATATCAGAAATTAATTTCCTCCTGCTTCCTTTTGTATTCCATCAGCAGTATTGGAAGTCACGTTGCCTGTTACTTCATGGCAGCAGCATGACCTGAAAGAACACAATTAAATTACCTAGACACTCCTTTTCCAAATCCAAGCTGAAGAATTTAATTTTTTTCCTACTACCTGCTGGATCTCCTACTTTTCAGTTTGCTGAGGCCTCTTCTGTTAGTTGGCTCATGTGGGTCCTTCAGCCCTTTGTCCTTGTATCCTCCAGCTTGTTTCCTTGCAGGTTTTTCATGTCTTTCAGAGGTAAAAAAGGAAAGGTAGGAAATTATATAAGTATAAAAGTACAATGGTTTCATGTTCCTGTTCGACTGCTCCTGGGATGCTTTCACATGTGGCAAACATACCCAGACAATTAATCTTGTGCACCCACAGGGTGTAACTGTAAAACAGTGCATGACAGATGAAGATGTATCTTCCTTCCCTATTGTGCTGTGTTTGGGGGATTTTTTGGAACCTCTGTTTTTGCTGTGTCAGGGCCAGTTACCCCATCTGGACCCCCGGGCATATTCTACTTGATGTGATAAAAGCAGATCCTCTGTGTCTTATTAAAATTATATATTAGGGCATACATTCATTTTCCCTTCTGTTCATTTTTCCTTTTTTTTGGAATGGAGAAGTGGCCAAAATCAGAAGAAACTCCTGGGCATGGAAGGAAGGGTGGGAGAGAAATGGCTCACAGCACACATGTTCTAGAGAGGCCTAAGCGTGGTGTGAAGGAGCAGGTAACCACCAGCCCATCTGAGAGGGCTCTCCAGAGCCAGAAGTGCTGAACCATTTAGGTGGCTACACTGCTAAATAGGTCCTGCCTCCCCTGAGTGTCCTTGTGCCAGGGTGGAGCACTCTGGGAAACTCAGCTAATGAGCACATGCTGCTGCTTCAAGTGCTGGAGGCAGGAAGCCTCTAAGAACAGGAGCAGTGGCTGCTCACTCGTGTGTCTCTTCTGTCTGAGCTGATGAGTTCACAGTGCTGCTCCCCTGCAGCTCTGGAATCTTGTTATGCTGTCATCTCTGCCATTCTTCGTGCATCTCAAAGTTTTCTGCATTCTCCCCAGTAAATCCTCAATTTCTCTGCACTTATTCTATCCAGGCTTGCTATTTATATGGATGGGGTTTGTTTTCCATGCAGAAGGCCCTGTGGACATTAATCCTTTGGGGACATACTAGATGGTCACTCCAAGTTGAAGCTGACTTTGGAATAAGCTCCTTGTGCCAATTACAGACCTGTGGCTCACAGGGAGTGAGAGCTGTGGGCAAAGGGAAGGAGCAGCACCGTGATCTGGGATTTGTTTAATGTGTTTGTCCATGTTGGATAGGCTTGTGCCCGGTGCAATCCATGTAAGAGCACCATCCCCCAGCATCTGATTCTTTCTCACACACTCATCCAGGGTTTTCCAGGCCCACCTCTCTGGGAAACAGCCAGCCTGAGAGAAAAGACCTCAGCAGGCAGCAAGGATCCAAGCAACAGGCACTGCTGCTTATGCAATAGGCAAACATTGTAGTAAATAACATGTGTAGCTTTGTTATTAAGCTTGATCTTGTTAGGGGGGCAATAAATGTTCTCTGTGATCATTTTTCTTGTGGAATATCAACACAGGATAAAATTGTGGCTCTGGCTTTGCTCTTCCTGCTCATTAGAGCTCCATGCTGCTTCATGCCATGGCCTCAATCTGTTGCTGTTTGCCTTGACAGCTGCATGTCCCCAATTTCCTTCAGACTCATTTTGCACATGATAATGCTGGCAGTTCTTGGGTTTTTCATGTCCCTTCCCCCCTGCCCCTTCTCGCTTTTACAAAACCAACTTAGCAGCAAATTGTGCTTAATTTAAAAGGGATGGTTTGGGTAAAATACCTGTTTGCTGGAAACCAAAATCAGGGACATCTGGCATTCATTGGCTTTTAAAAGCAAAGAAATGACACAACTAAAATGCAGATACAGAGGATTTCCAGCTACTTGGGGGGGGTGTTGTTTTAGTAAATTGAACTCAGATAGATTTGTTCTACTTGCTCCTAGCTGTTGATCTGGGTATAGTCTGGACTGAACCACTTGTTTAATTATGTACCACTAAAAAACTAGCTTTGCTTCATTAAATGCTGAAAATGTTTTTGGGGTTTTTTTTGGTCCCTGTTTATCTGCACAGGATGGCTGCTTTAAGGCCTGAAAATCCTTCTAGAGCCATCCCCTGAGTCACCAAACTCCACCTTTCCACCAGAAAAAGCTTTTGTATCATATCCAGAACCAGGTACCTACTCTGTGCCTGGGGGCAGTCCAGCCTCACTTCCAATTTCTAGGCTGATTTACAATGGAGGAGCCAGAGAATCCCTTGGTTTGATTTGCTGGGCATACAGGTGGGAGTGAGAGATGCTTCCCAGAGCTGGCCAGTGATGCACAGGAGCTGAGTGGTGCCCTGCTAGCCTGGAGGCAGCTGAAGTAATCCCATCTAATCAGTAGCTGGAAAACAAAAAACAGCCCATTGTGACACTACAAAACAGTAGAGCTTTATTTGAACTCGAAGAGAATAAATGAGTCTTTGGCATTATGTGGGGAGAGGAGGCTGTGATTCTTGCTGCCAGTAGTGCATAATTTCTAACTCAAGAAGGAGCAGCAAGGCAGATCAGGCATGAGCCCAAAAAAATCCTGGCTTTGCCCATGGAGAGAGTGAGAAGTTGGATCCTCTAGAACAGAGGCTACTTTATGAGGAGTCAGAAACTGGGCCACACACAAACTGGGTATGTGAGGGTAGCAGGCCACTGCTCTGTTTTTGCTGAGGGATCCCCAGGCAGGTCAGCCTGGGCCATACAGCCCCTACACCAGCCAGCAGCAGATCTCTCTGCACTGACCCCCTCACTGTGCATGACAGGGTTTGTGTCAGCTGCCTCAAGACTCCCCACATCTCCCCACTGCTGGCAGTGCAGGAGTCTGGACCAGTATGAAACCAGAATTTTATGAAGGGCAGAAGAATAACTCTCCCCACATTTCACTCACTTCCCTATTTGTCATTTCTGGCTGAATCCTTCACTCCTGCTGGATCTTCCCTTGGGAAGTGATTGAAAGAGCTTCAGCAGTTTAATCCAAATTGCCCTCCAGTTCCCTGGTGATGCAATTAATTGAAAGCAGGATTTTTACATCTCTGTTCTGCTTAAAAGTATCCCCTGGCCATCAGGCTCTCCTGCTATGAGAGCTAAGAGTCACTGTGCTGGCAGCCACATCCAGTATGAGCCTGGATTTCTAAGGGGATAATCCAGGAAGACATCAGGTCCCCCTGTGTGGCAGTCCCAGCCATAATCAGCCTCTCTCACAGTTGTGGGCTATTGCAGTTCAGCATCAGGGGTCGTTTCTTCCAGCACTGAAGCTTGCAGTAGCAGACTTAAACCTTTTTCCCCACAGTAATCTGCAGTGGGAGAAGCCTCCAGTGCCTCCTCATGATGGATTTGCTTTTGAGAATTTCTATGAATCTGCTCCCCTTGCCACAGAATTAATCACACTTAGAGATAGAAAACAGCCATGCCTTTGCTAGAGAGAATATGCTGAAATGCAGCAAATTCCATGTGAAAATATAATGTCTGATATAGGCAAACTCTAAGGAGACATAACTTGAATGAGCAAAATTCTGAGAGCTGGGTGAAATAGGCAGAGCCTGGGATGAGAGAGAGCAAGGCTGTGGCACAGTGTGCCTCACTTTGCCTGTTTGACACATGAGGAAGAGGAGAAAATGGACTAGAGAGTTTAAGGCTCTTATTCCTAGTCCCTGTCAGAATTAGTTGTGAACAGGATAGGGAGAGGTTTAAGAATTTGATTTAAGAATTTGGCCCTAAGTTCTGACCGGCAGCTCCTCCTGCCCACGCGACCCTCGGCAGTGAGAGCAGACTGTGGCAGACAATTTGCAGGTGGACTCTGAGCCAAGCTGAGCCCCAGTTTGGCTGCTCTTCCTTATGAAAGGGAAGGCATGTTTTGGTTTTCCTGGGCTGTCTGCAGAGCCTCTCTCTCTCTCCAGTCTGGGACAGGTGCCAGCCACTTCCAATGCCTTTTCCCAGTGAGTTTAATAACTCTACTTCCTTCATCCTGTCTTGAGCTCTCAAAATAGCATCCTCAGGTATGACATGACACACTCTATTGCCCTGCTGTCTGCTGCAGACAGTGTCCTCTTTCTTCCTGCTTATCTCTGCTTCAGTCTATACATAGTCCTTGGGACTGGCATCCTTTGTCATGTTACAGATGCCAGAGGGACTTGGGGATAAGAGGCAACTCCTGCTGAGAGCACTGGAGTGTGCTGTAGAGTGCTAATTCCCACAGCACTAGGACGCATTTTGACATCTTATTTTAATTTAGTACCGTGCTTGCTTTGGTGTTGGAGCACAGCAATCCCACAACGCCTGGGTTTTACCTGAGGTGGGAGACCCCATTCTTTTAGGCCCCCTGAAAATGGTGGGTTTGTGCAGACTATGAAGCAGTGATCACAAATCTTCCTTCTCTGTTTAACCACTGAGTTTTAGCAAAGCCAAAACTCCTGAGCATGAGTTCATTAGCCCATTGGAATGGTGCTTCCTTGGCTCCTGACTTCCCTCCAAGGCTCTGGCAGCCAGACACCACCTCTGCTGCCAAGCTAAACCTTGCCATGCTGTGTGATGGGACAGGCTGCTGGGCACACAGCCAGCAATGGGCCTGTTCTCACTCAGCCATTGAGCATCCCTGCAGACACGCTGGTTGTGCCAACCTCCATCCTACAGACTTCCATGCAGGCTCATATTTCTTTTGAAGCTGCCTTGTCCTTTCACCCACACCTTATGAGGAGAAGCAAACCCACGTTTGCCTCATCCTTCCCTACCAAAAAGCTGTGTCTGGACTGCTGATGCCCCATGGAGGAAGTTAAATGACCCCTTGAAGGGACTGACTGCCATGGGAGCAACCTGGCCCAGCCACTGCAGAGCTCATTTGGCTGCTTTGGCTTCTTGCAGGCTCTCCAAAAGACATCTCTCCCCCTCCCTGCTTTGTGCTGCTGCCAAGTGAGCTGTGCTGTGCTGCGTCCCTGATCTTTTCTGACATTAATTACCCTTTCCTGGCTCAGGCTGCCCTGTTTGTGGCCAGGAAACCAAACTCACTTGCGCCTGGAAGCCGAGCAGGAGGGAAGAGAGAGTGCCTGTTTCCTTGGATGGCCAACTGGAATAAGCAGGTGTCTCTGAGCCCTTCCTGCCCCAGGGAGAGCTGATAGAAGGCTTTGCCCACTGCAGCCCAGGCTGGATCCAGCCAACTGCTGAGCACCTGCTCTGCCTGCTGGAGTCTCTGGGAGTGAGGGTAATGGGCCAGCTCTGAATGTGTGCCCAGCATCTTCAGAAATGCACCATAGACCAGCACAAGTGCAGTGAGAAACAGCAGGAGAAGTAAACCCTGGAGGCCACCCATCTTCTTCTACAGGTGAGTTTTTAGGCCACTATTTTAAAAGTCATTTTCCTCCACTTCACCTGGGTGTCTGTGGCTTCCTCCCTGTTCCCTCTGAAGAGCTCTACTGCAGTAAGTGACACCAGTGGGGAGCATGGGGTCCCAGCTCCTCATGTACAGCCTGTGGCAGTGACAACCCAAGGGTGGATGCTTCTCTAAAACACCACTGAAGACTTTCCTGGCACCAGCCACATGCTCAGTGCCACCCACTTTCCCAGGGTGACAGTGTTCCTGTGCAACCAGAGCTTGGCTGGCAGAACTGAATGCTCTGAGCTTCTGGTGAGGGTGTGCAGTTCTGCTGCTGGGCTTTGGGAGACTGCCCCCAGCCTAAATCAGGAGCAGGAGGGTAAGTCAGGGAAAGGTAAACACAGACACAGTGTTGTTCCTGACACTTTTACAGTGCTCTGAAGTTCCCATCACACACCCAAATGAAAACAGCAGCACTTGGAGAGTTTCACTGGCAACTCCCCAGTTACAAATTCATAGTCTCTATTAACTCCTGTGCTATAAACAGACAGAAAGGAAAATCCATACTTTCCTTGAAAAGAGCGGCAGCGTTTCTCAAAAGGAGCCTGTGTGTGTTTGCCACATCTTTGAGCCTGCATCCAACATAAAGGGACCCACGAGGCAAAGTTATTTCTAAAATACAGCACCATCTAGTGCTGTACTGCAGCAGGTCTCCCACCCCGTGTCCCCACGGCACCGGGGTCCTCTCCTCTCTCTCCCTCCCCAGCCTAAGGCTCTCTGCCTTTTGGGGCTGGGTTTTGATTTGGTTCGTGTGTCAGATGCCAGTGGATTGTCTAAGGGCTGCTTCAAAAAAAAATCTCTTTGTGCCTCTGTGTACTTGCAGCGTTCCAGCAGCCTCTTGCATAATTCATGGAGAAATTCTGTTAAAACTTCATCCAAACCCCAAATCATATGTGAAATGCAGCTGGAAACCATCTTTGTAGATTTGAGCCATTGCAAACATCCCTTCCCCCTGCTCCACCACACCTTTTATTCCTGTGGGTTAAAGCCAGGCAAAATTTCTAGTTGAGCAGAAATGCTGGGGCTGAGTGGCACAAATACAGCTGTTTTTCTGGGCAGTGGCTGTATCCCTGTGCTCTGCAGAACCATAGAGGGTGATGTGCTGTTGCTGAGGGTCCAAAGGGGTAAGAAAGATATTATCTGCAAGTTACAATTTTCAGTTTAAAGCATTATGTTTTCCCTGGAAAATGAACTTCATGAGGCTTGAAAACTGCTGATTTGAAGTGTCTGTGGGATAAAAGTGGGAGTAAAAGGGATTAAAAATGCTGCAAACACAATTTTCTGGGTGTAGAAGATGTTTGGCCAAAAGCAGAGCTGGCTGATTATTATGGAGGTAATTTCACCGATGTTCCCACCACCCCATCAAAAATAAACAATCTGAAATTGATTGGCTTTTTCCCATATGTAAAATTCAAGGGTTCAGATTAAAACCAAATTCTCTTCAAGTTATATCCAGGATTCATGTATGTGGTTAAGCTGTGTAGCATGGCATTAAGAGCTGCTGTAAATTAGAGTAATCTTTATATCAAAGCAACTTTACACTGCCCTCCCCTTCCAAACCCAGGCACTGTGAGGTAAAACCCTTGAGCTGTAGGAGCATGGAGGAGAAGCTGGTAGGCCAGGAAATGCTTGCAGTGGTGCTGTGGGATTGACTCCTGCAGTACAGACAGGTTTCCTCCTGCTTTTCCAGGGAGAAGGAATGTTGTATGAAGAAAGTGCAGTCTGGCCATAGCGTTGTCTGATGTAACTATGGGTAGGAGTTGGGATGGAAAATGTTTCTTCTGTGGTAACCAATACCACAATGGGGAGGATGCCTGAGAAACTCGTTTCTTTCACAAGCAAGTGCCTGATACCTTTTCCCACATTTATTTGTGGGAAATTTACCCCAAGGAAACATATTGTTTCTTTGCACCAGGCTTTGTTATTTCCACTTTCCCAGAGGATGCAGCCAACATCAGCATGAAGTTGTGAGAATTTGGAAACAGAACTGCTTGCTGTGTGCATAAGGGGACAGTTTCCTTGTCACACCAACAGAATCAAAACTGCAAAGTTTCTATTTTAGAGCCAGCCCTGATGGCAGTAAAAATTGTCTTTTTCGAGTCTTTTATTTATTGAAGCACAAAAGCCAGCAGTGTAGGAACTTGCTTCCCGTGGCTCACAGCAAAGGCAGGGTTGGAGGATTGTGGTGGACCAGTTCTCAGGCACAGCTGTGCTGAGACTCCAGGAGGTTCTGCTTTTGGATACCCAGGCCACAGTCATGAACTGTGGAGCCTTGGAAATCCACATGGCCAAAGCATTTTGCTGCTCAGCCATCAGGAAACCCATTTGGCAGGTGCTGTGGCCTTTGGTCTTACTTCCACATGTCAAATGTGCCTCTCTTGCTGATGTTTTGCACAAACAGGAGCTGCTGCCTCACACTGGAGCACACTGGATCTGCCTCCCATAAATGCAGTGCCTGCCCAGCAACATCCTGCCCCAAAGGAGAGAAGTTCCCAGACCCTGCCAAGTATCAACATCAAGAACATATCCCACGGAGACAAGGCCACAGAGCAGCTTCCATGTGTCAGCATTCCCACTGAGTCCTTCCAACAGGCAGCCTGAATTCCCTGCTCACACACACAGAGTTATGGTAAGCTAATATTCAAATGAAAACATTGGAAAATTCACCTTTATGTACCTCTCCTTGGCACTGTCTTAGCCTTTCCTGGGTCAGCATGGGACTGTTGCCTCTCTTTGCTTCTAGACCTTTTGTTTTTCCCTTTGCCAACCTAATTATGAGTGTCCCAGCTGAGAGACTTTTCCATTTCCTTCATTTGCTAGGCAACCAAATGTCTGTACATTTCCATAGGGGTCTGTAAACATCTCATGGTACATTCTTCTAAGTAGAAAACAATGTCTGTAGTTGTGTTTACATTGCTATGCTTATTAGGAAGAAAATGCTGGGCTGGTTTTGTGTTATGTGCAACCTGAGATTGTACATTTGTGTGCTGTTTGGAGGAGTATTTAATTGGTTTTTAAGAAATGTATCTTGGGGGTTTCTTCATTTCTGAATCAACACAGACAGAGAGTTTACAGCTAGTTATTGTATGAAATTACAGATCACATGTTCCTGTGAACTTTCCCTAAGTTTACTGAACTCAAAAAATGCAAGTTGAGTTAAAGAGGAAAAGTTGCACGGCTTCAGCAATGAGCCATCTCCTTGGGAGGCACTACTTGTGATCAGGCAGCAAATTTTGGGGCAGTTGGGCAGAACTAGGAACAAATATCTCAAGGTTAATATCTATACAAAGGGGAATCAGACATTTCCCACACTTCTAAGAGGATTCATAGTATTCCAGAAATATGCAGCAGGAATCCATGAGTGCATCAGTTCTGATCCTCCATATAATATAGGCTGTGGTAATCAAAATCGAATTGCAATTAATGTCCTTTGAACTGAATATGTGTTTGAGAAAAGAGTCCAGTCTGCGTCAAAGGTTGCCACTAGTGAGGAGTTGATTGCTACCTTAGTAAATTGTTCCATTTATTAGAAATGTTCACTTTATTGCTGCTTTAAATTCTCACTTCAACCCCCAGCCACCAAATCTGGTTTTGTCTGCCAGAGTGAAAAGTCTTTGGTCAGTTTTGTTCCCTGTATTTCTGCTTCAACAGAATATAAGATCACTCTGTAACAACAAGAAGAAATTGCAGTACTGGATGCTTCTGCTCTAAACTTATTTTGTAACCTTTTAATTCAATTCTTGACTCTTGCCTAGACCTTTTCCAGTCTATCCATGTCCTGTGAATGGTGAACCCCAGCACTGTGTGCTGCCAGATGCATCAGTACCAAGTGCAAGGCCAGGGGAATTGCTCTTCGTTACTGATGACGTTACAACACCCAGTTACAGAAATGTCTCTTGGAAGGACCATTTTTGGAGACCTGCTCACCATCCCTTGCCTTACAGAGTGAGGCAGATCCTGACTCCCTCTGGTAATCTGGACCTGGCCTTGTTCTCTGGGAGCCACCCCAGCTGGCCAAAGGCTGCAGTGGGGAGGATCACAGCTCCCTGAAGTCCCCACTGTCAGTCAGTCACCCTGTGGCTGTGCCCCTCTGCCTGCCCGTGGCAGAAAGAGCCCAATTCAGTGAATTCAGTGCTAACCCTTAAGCAAACAGTGCCCTGATCTCCCAGCCAGCAGAGCAGCCCTTCTTGCTTATTTTATTCTCGGCATTTGAACTGCAGCACATTCCAGTTGGGTAAAAAGGCTTCGCTGTCTGGAGCATGCCAGAGTCAGGTGGTGAGCATTCCAAGGGCCAGACAGGATACTCTGCTTCCTGTGGGAGTAAACACTGAGAGTCATGCAAAGCATCCTTCATTCTGGCTGGGCCTCAACAGCCAGCACAGCCACTGGAGAGGAAGGGACTTCACAGAGACAGAGAGATTATTCTCTTCTGCCTTAGAGGCTACCTGGACTTCTAATCACATTTAAAAGCCTGTATGTTTAAAGGCTGCTCGCTTTGTTGGCAGAATGTACATCCAGATTTTTTCCCCCCACCATCTGCTGGGAACTTGCAGCCTCGCTCAGGGATCTGCTGTGCAGGAACACAACCAGCATGGATGCTCTGCACCTCCTAAGTTTATATCTAAGACAACACCATGGGATAACTGAAAAAGCTCTTGGACTTATCCCAAGTCTGCTCCAACATAAACTAAGAGAGAAATGTACTGCTAATGAACAGTTCAGATTTGCCCTAAGTAATTGCACCTCTGGACAGCCTCTCTTCAGGGCCCTGAGAATTGTTACTGTCAGGAGAGAGGGACACTGGGTTTGTCCTGGTTTTAAAGTTCAGAAGTCATAAAGAGAATAGCTAAAAGTTTCATCAAGCTTCATAAAGAGTATAGGCAGAGTTCTTTGGCAGAAACTTCCTGATCTATTAAGTCCTCCTCAGCATTCCCATGAAAAGCTAGATTCCTCCCCAAAACTTCATGGAAACCATTTGCTAGGCATTCAAGACACCTTCCCTTGTGTGGGTGTGGTTGTTGACATCTCAACAGACTGGAGCAGATGTTGATGGCATCCTCCCTGTTGCATTTTAGAAGCTGCACCACTCACAGTCTCAAGGCCATGTGAATTCCAGACTCTCATAGTGAGGATGAGCACAGGAAAGCCACTGGGATCACAGTAGCCAGCAGGTTCTGCAACAGATGGTTCTAACCTTTCATCATCATGTTCAGGTGTTGTATTTTATGCTATTTCGGAGCCTCCCACTGGAGTGGGCTGGAAGGAAATCAAGCCCTGTCTAGGCATGTTTGAGCTGTGTTTCAAGAAATCCTTTAATTTTCATAAACAAGTGCAGTTGGAAATCTGGCCCTTGACTCTTGTCTGTCTTTATTCCCCATCTGTAAATAGAAAGAGCAGCATAGTCTGGCGTGCAGGGATATCTGAGGATAGAAATATCCCCACCATGCAGGAGCAGCTCAGTTAAAACAAGTCACAAGAGCCCATGAATCCCAGCATCCACAGCCAGGTCCCAAAAGGATTTTTTCATCACCCTGTGGAAGCAACATTTCAATTTTCTGACAATCAATAAAAATGAGATTATATTCTTCAAAAAGCTTTGCCTTTCATACTGATATCCACAAAGTTCATGGTGCTCAACAGATTTTCCCCAGGCTGGTCTATTATATGTGTTTTCCTAATGGAGAATTCAATATTTTCATTTTTGCTTGCAAAACTGTCTCTACATCAAACTTTGTTTTGATTTTTATAGACTCAAACTCTATTTTTAGGGTTATGTTATTCATTGAGGCTTAAAGCCAGCAGAGTCATCTTGGTAAGTCAGACTTTATGGCTATTTTCATGAGATCAGATGTAACATCAGTCCAGGCTTTTGGAAGGCAGCTGCTTTAGAGCTGCCAGTTAATTTGTGAGAAGATACTGCAGGATATTCTCTTCCTATTGTGCATTTCTTCCCTAACAAAACTAAACTGTGTTCTAATACTTTAATGTCTGGAAGGGTTTTAATATCTCTTCCCTCTTGTCTAGCAACATTTTAAGTAAAGAACCAGATATGGTACCTTTTCAACAGAAGAGACAATAGCTTAAAAACACTGTGATTTTATTTCTTTTTAGTGTATCCAGCTGATCTATTGATCTGTGCTTCAACAGTTGCTTTATTTATTGACCATGCAGTATTTTTAAAGTATTTTACTGCTTCTACAGCATAAGCAGAGATCTTTGGAGAGAAGAAGGCTTGGTGGGAATGTTTTGAGGGTTGTGTCCTGCAGTGCTCTCTGTCTACTGAGGTTTTCATCATAAATCTTGGCGATATAATTCCATTTCCTAGAAATGTTCTTTTACAGGTTCCAGATTTTTTCACCAACATCAGTTGTCTGCAGTATCCCAGTGAGAAGAGCATTTACTTGGTAGTTTCAGCATGGCAAAACAAGGTGCTGGAGGGAGGCTCTGCCAGAGTCTGCAGGGCAGCACTAATGAATGTGGATTTCCCTGAAGTGATTCCTTCAGGGAGAAGCAATCACAGATGGGTTGGTTCTTAGATTCTGGGTTGGTTTTCTTTTTTGCAATACTCTGTTTTCCAGGATCTTTTTTCCCCAGGCAGAAGGCTTGCATTGGTGGTCCCAAACTTCTCTATGAGATATCTGTGAGTAAGGAGACTTGGCACACACCCTATCAAACACCAACTGCTGCCACACACCCTCTTCCCTGGTTTGTTATCTTGGCAAGCCCCCCACTTTGTATATGTGACCATTCCTTGCAGGTTGTTTCATTCTCCATTCGGCCTAATGTTCTTTCTATGCTGTCTAAGTTGAGCTGAAGATCTGGAGAAGAAATTCATGGTGGTGTGTGATTAGCTGTGCCAGTAGCAGTTGTTATGGTCTGCAGTGGGTTCTGACATCTGTTCCAAAAAGCAAAGCTGTTTTTCCTTCAGAAGCTCTCACATTACTCCAAATAGCCACATCCTTTCAAAACATGCTCCTGTGCTGTTCGTGCTCTCCTCTGGAAACCACTGAAATCCATTCTTCGCCTGTTGAGGGACAAACAAGGCATGTAATCAAGTATTTGTAGAAACAGTAATAAGTACTCAACAGCTTTTGAATCTTATTCACTTCATACTTAATTGAATAAACACCAAATTTCTAATTATTGCAGAAATTCACAGACTGGAAGCTTTAGAACTTTCTTATAAATTACAGTTCTGTTATAGCACAGATTTATATTAATGTTTCTTCAATGGTTAAAAAAAAACCTACCTGTCCTGAAATGGAACATGTGAAATTAATCTATTCCAATTCCTTTTGCATTATTCTCTTCCTAAAGCTGGAAACCTAACTTATCTGCATCTGATCAAGTGCCAGTAATGATAGTCTGTAAGCAAAAACTTACCCAAATTCCTGGCGAGTTTTAGTTTCAAGATAACCAAGTACAGATTTCCAGGGTGTTTCTGTAACTGATTTTGTATTTGGTGTATATTTATAGGATATTTCTCTCATATGAGAGAAGAGAGGGTGATTCAGAGTTTGGGTTTGCACCTGAATTACTGGTGTTGGCATTTACTTCCCAGTCGTTCTCTTTCAGCTGTGGGAAGATTATTGGCAGGCTTGACAAGGACTGGACAAACATTTCACCTGGACACCAGGACAGTCTGTGCTTTAGGATTTTGCTGTTCTGTTCAGCCCTTCCCATGGTGGCCTGGATTCAGTCTGGCTGGGTGCTGTGAGCTTCATGTCTTTGAGAGAGTGAATCTCAAACTCCTTGAAGTCTCCAGCTAAGCCAGCAGAAGGCACAGCTGTTTATACTTTTATCTTGCTGTTTTCTTTTGCTTTGGGGTCAATCTTTAAATGAAATCTGCCTTGAGAAGCAGAGGGTAATGTGGGAGCCTTTCTGGTTCTGCACTTACTGGAATAGGTACAATCATTCACATTTTGACCAAAACTCAGTGAAATAGCTGAATATTTTCTAGACAGCTGCCATGTCTAATCACACTTATTTGTGTTTAAATTTTGACGTATGGTTCCCATTTCTGGGAAGCCTTCATGCTATTTAATGGATACAACATTATTTTAAAATTGTGGACACAAGCAGAAACACTGCTTGACATTAGACTGATTCTGAAACAAGGTAACCCTATTTAGAGTTAATTATGACCCCTTGAGGGGAGCTGGCATAAGAAGCCCTGAGAATATTTGCAAAATTGGGATGTTAGTCCAAGGAACGTTTATTGGGCTTGAAATAAGCCCGCATCTTTTCTTTCCTTTTTTTTTGGTGTCAGTTTGAGAGGAACAAGTATAATTGAATTGGCAACGCGCTCTCTCTGACATTGATTTTTACAACAACTTTACCTTTTAGACAAAGTCTCACATGTTATTGATTTGAAAATTCATTGTGAATGTTTTAAGGTCTGGTTTCTGTCTTCTCTGGGGAAGACAAAGAACAACACACAAAACAGTACAGTGCAAGGTACAGGTCAGGAGCAGAACAGTACATGCAACATTTTCTTGTTTCCAAACCCAATGTTTGACTTTCCAGAGTTCGTTGTTCCTCTTGACTTATTTTTGCATCTGTGACAGTTATGACAGGGGCACAAGCCATCTCTAAATTCATTTATGTGTGTGCCCATGCCTACACAGAGCTCCACTCTTCAGATGCTAGAAAACTCTCTCAAAGGAGAGGAAAAATAGCAAGACATTTTTGGAAAATATTCCCTTCCTTTTGGATTTAATTAGTAGTGCTCAATTACACAAAGGCATTATGACTGTACGAACAGAAAGACCCCGTGACTCCTTTGAGGGGTCTTGCACCAGAGGAAACCACATCTACAGGGCAGGCACATTTCCCTAGGGACTGAGAGCACTCAGCTCTTGGAGATGCATTTACACTTTGTCTTTCTTAAGTGTTTGTTGTCTCTGCTGCCATATTTCCCCTCTGTTTTTTTTTCCCAGACAATGCTAAATGTCACAGGACAGATGCTGTTTAGGTAGGCATTAGGATATGGCTTGCCTGAAAGCTATTCAGTAATTCCTGAATTTGAATCATTCGTTTTCTAAAGTAACACTTCCCCATGCAGTGAATCACTTGTGACTCCTACCCTTGTGACTGGGACCCCAGGATGGACCAGCTCAGACACTCTGCAGCCTTCCCTGAGTAGCACAGACCTGTCTCATGTTCCCATTGCCCCCCTGCTCACATTTGTGGTGTTTCAGAGTTGTGTCATGTTGCACGGGCAGCCAAGGGACAGTGCAATGAGAATGAGTCTTTGTGCATTGGGGAGGTATGACATTCTGAGATCATTTCTCCAGTACAGAGCAAGAATTGATCAGCACATGTGCATCCTGGAACTGAAGGGGACATCTGGGCTTGAAGAAATCCCTGCAGGCTGTACATGTGCAAAGGCAATGCCATGCTACCTCCAGGCCTCGCAGAGCCCACACTGTGTGCTGGGCTTGTACATATATCCTGAGTTTATTCACGATCTGGAAAGCTGCCCCAGGAATGTCTGCAATCTGGCATGTAGCATATTACAGCTGCATTGCTGAAAGAACCCTCCAGCCAGCAAATCCCAGCCTGTTCCTGCACAAAGGCTCCTCTCTGTAGCTCCAGGCTCAGCTGGGCCATGGCCTCCCATGTGCAGATGTTTGCTCACCCTGTGTCTCCATCCCAGCAAGGGCAGGATCTGCAGGCTGTGGGATGTGGCTGTGTGCGCCCCACCTGCATCACCTGCAGCATCCTTTGGGCTGAAGGAAAGAGCCAGCAGGTGGATAACTCCTCACACACTCCACAGGGATCCTTTCCTCTCCTCCTTAGGCTCATTTGGAGACCTGGTACCCAGTAGACAAAGCAGAACAAAGCCAAACCACATTTCTGTGGTGACTCTTTACAAGGAGGAACTGCTGCAGTGACTGCCTCAGCTGTAGTGTCCATAAGAAATACAGAGGAAAACAACAGAATGTGGCCTGAGAAGAAACAGAGGAAAACTGAGCAATGTGGCCTCCATAATTCACACATCTACCTAGATGTCCAGAGCTAAACTAAGTCCAAAGGACTCCAATGTTGGTTTTTTTTAAGCTGAACAGTTCTTCTCATTAGAGACCAAGGTAATTAATTCCCTTAGCAAGGAATGGCATGCACTGCACCACACTGCTTGCAGAAGTTGCTGATACCCAGAAGCAAAGATAATACTACATTCTCTATTCTCCACCCTGAGAATTCACATCAGTAACAACCCATTAGATCTCAACACATTTCCAAGAAATGCGGCTAAAACAGCATTTCTTTGGAGGGAACAAAAATAAATGTGACTCAAAAGAAAGCAATTTACCTAGGAAACTGAGAGCTCCAAACATCAGCATATCTCAGCTTTCTTGGGATTTTTTTATTTTTATTCTGCATTTCTAAATGGCATGGATTCAGTCCCCGTAGATGGGCCGTGACGGCGCACATCTGGTTTTATGGTTAAGGAAATAGCTGATTGAATCGATACACTCAGCACAGCTGACTGGAGTAAATAAAAGAGGCTTTGAAGGAAGCCTTGTTTTCCCCTGGATGGATGAGTCCATGTTCAGTGCTGTTGCAATTGCCCTGGAGTGTGTGAAGTGACACAAGAGGAGAAGAACTGTCAGTGTTTTTCTTCATGAAATGAGCGTGCTTGCTCTCTGTCCATCATAACTTTGGTTTTGTGAGAATACAGCTCTTAAAAACTGTCAGTTGCTTTCTGCCCAGCTTGCCACAGTCAGCAAGAGAGGGAGGTGGCAGGCTGGGCCAGGAAAGTGGGACTGACCCATGAGGTTAAATGGTTTCCATCACTGTTATGATCACACCTAATGATTCTGCATGGAGTAATTGTCAAACGTGAGCTTCTTTGTTCTCACAAGCCCATGGGGAAGGATGGGGGAAATTGTAGGAGAAATCTGTGTGTCCAGAAGGGTAGCAGAGGGAGGCAGTGGGGGTTCAAACCTGGCAGCAAATCCTGACTCAGTGTAAATGAACTGCAAAACTCTGGTGGAGCCCCAGGGTTTTGGAGGCCACGGGCTCATGTTTCTCTGCTTCAACCTTTTGGGCACAATATAACTGTAAAGCATTGGAACAAAAAATCTCAGTCACCTTTTGCAGCACTGGAGCAGCCAGAGAATAGCACCTGAAGAGTTTGTGGGGGTGCACCATGGACCTCTCAGGATGATCTCCTGGGTGGGCAAAGGCTACAAGCACCAGTTTACAGCTCCTTGTCTGCCAGATGTGTGTGAGATTCCCACAGAGCAACTGGCTGGCTGTAACCATTCCAAGAACTTACCTTTAAGCTGATAATTGGGGGTAAGACACAGACCTTTTACAAATACCTCAGTTTTATTTGTTGCCTTTGTTCTCCTTGTGCAGACCATACACAGAGTATTTCAGGCCCCTGTTCTCTCTTGAAGCCCATATTGATCACAGCTGGAAAGTTACCATCTTAGGAATGGTTTTTCCCAGGCAGTGGGAAAGTTATTTTCTTAGGCACCTCATTGTCACATCATATTCTGGGGAACTACTTCAGAGCAGGATCTGTTAGCTTTATGACAAATCCCTTTATTTACATGGAGGGATGGCAGTTTTGGGTTTATTCTACTAAAACATTGCAAAGAACAGGCCTGCAAACAAAAATGCTGGTGCAAGATTCATTCTAAGCTATCCCCAGGGCTGTTTATCTCCCAGCTCTCCCTGTTGCAGCCCAAGTCTCTGCCTACAGATGCAAATTGCATCTTGGGTTTTATCTTCTTTCTGCTGCCAGGTCACCCTCTCACTATAAACCCAAGCAAAGGAAAAGTAGGTGGTTTGCTTCTAACACCTGGAGGCTTTTGGTGCTCTGTTGCCCTAAAGCAGCACAGAGGGGGCTCATTTACCTGAATTTGACCTCTTAAGGAGGGGCCTCTTGACTCACCTCTCCTGGGTAATTCCACTGCAAAGGTGGAGGTGCTCTCCTAACCCAGGTAGGGCAGGGGCTTCCTTGTGTGCATGATTCCACTCCACTTGCAAGGAGACCATGAAGAAATACAAACGCAGCTTGGTTTGGCTGTGCAGTATGTCTCTGCTTTGTGCCATGAGGAGTTTTTGCACTTAAAGTCTGACAGAGAAAGCATCACCTGCCTGCCAGAGGCAGCCATGCTCCACCAAGGGCTCGTGTCCTGCAGTTGTGAGGCAAAAGTGTCCTTGGGAGCTGAGCTCCTGTGTGGAAGGAACTTGGCTGTGTGTTCTTTGTTTGAAAATGGGTTTGAAGGGGGTTCTCTTCTTAGGTATTGCTTTTAAGCACTGCCATTAGTAGCTGAAGTGTTGCTGAGTGTTTAGGGGGTGATGGAGCCTACCTGGAGGCTCAGTA
Organism: Agelaius tricolor; assembly: GCF_023055355.1. Classification (NCBI taxonomy): domain Eukaryota; kingdom Metazoa; phylum Chordata; class Aves; order Passeriformes; family Icteridae; genus Agelaius; species Agelaius tricolor. The sequence goes on from NW_027269280.1 coordinate 2,157,807, forward strand.
GAAGAGGAGTTGGTGTCCTATGGGCTCTGCTGGGAGTCCCACTGAAACATGTGCTCCTTGGTACTTACCAGGCTGGGCAGGCTTCTCTTCACTCCCTGAAGATTGGACTGTCAGAGAAGCAATTCATTACTAAAGGACACGAAAAGCTCCAGAAATAATAGAGCTAACAAGAAAAGATGAGCCTAAACAATGGGTTGCCAGTCCTCTGAGGAGTCAGGACTTGATTGAAGTGTGCAGGCTGCTGTAGGAAGACTGAGTTGATGCCATTTAATAATACCTTCTTCTCCTTTAGCAGGTAGCTTGGCTCTGGACAGAGAAATGGAGGAAATACTGACAGATTCCCACCATGGAGAGCAGCATTTGCTTGGTGAGTGACCTTGGCAGAGGAGGGGTGGTCACGTCCTCACTGTGGCTGCTTTGGGGACGTTAGTTTTGGTCTCCTTCCTGTGGCCTGCCTGCTGCTAAGCTTTCCCTCTGCATCTCTGCTCAGAGTGTTTGGCCCAGCATTAAGAGACTGCATCTGCTCTTAATGGAAATTGTGTTTCTGAGTGACATGGAAGGAGTTTTCCAAACTCTGCTAGTGTTTCAGAGCGTGATCTGGAGCAAAACAGGCTGCCCTGCTGCACTCCGATTGATTGCTCCTGAATAAAGTGGACTCTTAATGCCTGTCCACAGGGGCGTTAAGAAATGTAAAAAGTATTAGTAAATTAAAATGCCTGAATGAAAGGCTCTGGTATGTGTAATCATAGAATATCACATTAAGTAGGAAGGCAAATGTCAGGGGAGTTCCTGGCATTCCATGGAGCCTAGCTTGTCTCGCATAAATAGATTTAATAAGCTCTGCTAGAATTGAAGACAGGTTACATTTAAGCATATTTATTGGAATTTACATAAGTATACATCAAAGAGAAAATAATGCAGGCTCTCAGTTACTTCAGTCTAGTTTATGATAGCTAATACTTCATCCCTTCCAGCATATCATAAAGTTCCTTTTCATGGTCTCAGAAGAGCACAAGGAATTGAGTGAAAGGAGCTGAGTTGTTACTCTGTGTGATGGTCTGGGGGTTCAGGGTAGAGCTCTGTCTGTGTTTCATTGGTTTCCCCTGAGTTCTTGTTATGCCTAACTCTCCAGAACTCTGAGAAAGACAAATGACAAAGAAGCCCAACAGAACAGTGATACATGATTTAGCCTTTCCCTTCAGGACTAAGCAGGGCCCTGGTGAAGGCAGAGCCAACTAACTGCTGCTTTGGCAACAGGTGATCACTCAGTGGTCAGTGCAGGGCTGACCAACCATCTTGCCCCTTTGGCTGTATTTCATGCTCTTGGTGTGTGTGAGAGCAGAAAATGTGTGCTGTGCAATCAGGAGTCACTAATGAGCAGGAGATGAGGTGGGTTCCTGGTGTCCCAGGGAGGCTGGGTGCCAAAAGGACCCTGGAGCACAGGTACCTGCATGGACACTGTCCCCAGCAGCCTCTCCTGCTTGCTGAGTGCTGTGTAGAAAACACTTGCATGTCAATATTTCTGTCTGAGGAAGAGACATGAGTCTTTCTCTCACTGTAAGTGTCCAGAGGCCAATAATTAAATCTTCCTGTGCTAATTCCCCAGCTAATAAAATGGGGCTGCTCACCCTGCTCCCCTCTACTTACACAGAGCTTTATCCCTGCTGACAGTGAGTGTTATGCTCCAAGAACCAGCCCTTAACACAGCCAGCTTGTACATCTTGGGTGACCTGGTCTCATCCAAAAAGCCAAGAAGAGCCCTTGGCAATCACAGCTGGAACTTAGGGGCCAGGCTGTGGTCAGAAACAAGAGCGTGTTTTGTTCATACATAGCCAACTCTGCCAGCTGTTTCCACACTTTAGTAAGTGTTTCCTATTCAAACAGAAAATGGTTGATGGGAACTGAACCAGATACAGCCATTCCAGCTACAGCAAAGAGTTACACCCACGGAGAAGGTGAAAAAGATGTCTCCAATGCAGTGTTTACCAAATTACCAGGTGTTTGGAATCCCTCAAGTCCTCTAACAGGCCTTTGCAAGGCAATGTTACTCTTGAGTATCATGGCTCTCCTGAAACAGCATTAAAATGAACTAATTTTAGCCTTGAATTATGAGATTTTTTTTTTCTCTAACAGAAGGTGTCCCTGAGGACATGAGGGTAGATTTTTATTTCCAAAACGTTGCCTTTGTATATTTTAAACAGATCATCTGGATGAAGTTCTAATGGCTGGTTCAGACTGTCTGATTTATAGCAACAGCTGTTCACCTTTGTAAATGGGGAGATTCTTGGAGATACAGAGTGCGTTTATGAACCTGATATTCCACACCAAGGTCAGGTCTTCTTGCCTCATTTTTGTACAGGTGTAAATCCAGATAGGCTCCTGTGAAGTCAATGAAATTGTTCCATGAAAGGCACAAAAATCAGAGCTGCAGGAAATGGCAGAGCAGTTATTTCTTTCTCCAGTGGACTGAATTTTAGAACCCATAGCGATTGGAGGTGATTAAGGTTGAGAAATGTGCCTAAGGAGTGATAGGGTGTTCCTGCTGAGTGATTGGGAAAAATGTGGATTCTTGCATGATGCCTGGGGAGCCATTTCTTCATGTGGCTAAAAAATATGGCAATCAGAGAGCCCAAAATTAGGAAGTTAAAAAATGAAAGAATAATGAGAGGGGGAGGTACCTTGGACCTTTTAAATATTTAATCCTTATATTTCAAAAGGTAGGATTCCAATTGCTGAAACTTCCTGCAAAAATTTTCAGTGTTGAAGTCTGGAAAAACTAATTGACCATTCTGGGTTAAAAAAAAAATTAAAACAGCTTTCAGACACCTGTATCAATAGATTTTTTACATCTTCAGATTTTTTATTATTTTAAATACACTTTGCCAGGGAAAAAAACAGCTTCATAATTTCCTATGACATTTTCATGTTTTGACTGAGCAGATACTTTTAGGGAGCAGATACTTTTGAAAATTTGTAACTCTTTTACAAAAAGAAGAGAAGTTTAGTTCCTTCAGGTATTATAGAAGCTCCAGCTCAAGCTTATCTTTGGGGACTTGCTTATGCTTTTTTGGGTGTTGCTGTAGCATTAGTATCCAAATGAATAATCAAGGCTATATAACTTTATTATTACCAAACCTGCTGTATTTCACACATTCACACTCCCTTCACCTCCAGCTACTCAATCCATCTCTGTGTCTCCATATAATACTCTTAGAGCTGAGTTGTTGATGCCAGCTCTGATTTAAAATGCCACGATGATTAAGTGTCCTCCATAATCCACTAAATGGAATAAATAACATTATTAATTCAGTATGCAATTGTCTGGCTTACAACACTGAGCTTAATATTTAATACAGTGTAATGGACCTGATTTCCAGCTACTAGATGCCTTCCCTTAACTTGCCTCTCCAGTCATCACTATTTGCTTAAAATATTGTTCCAGCTGAAGTGCAGCAGGAAAATTCCTCAGTAAAACTGAGGCAGAAATGAGACATGAGGAAGTGCTTTGTGTTCCTGGGGGAGGCTCCAGCCCTGTCAGGAGTGCAGGCGTGGGCTGTGTTGAAGTCATGTCAAAATTGTGGTACCCCAGCCTCGCTCCTGAGTGCACACAAAGTGTTGTTTCCCGTTTGGATCGTGGTGGCCACGTGGTCCTGGAGGAGAAACAAAAACAAAAAAGTGCCTGAGCTCCACTGGCATTAGTGTAGGTCCCAAAGGATCTGCTAGAGGTAGTGCTGCTCCTTTGGATGGATGTTTGTTTGGCAGAGTTATAATGTGCAATCAAAAAACGGAGTTAAATCAAAGACCTGGGACTCTTCCCAAAATAAAATCAATGGGAAGAATTCACCCTGGTATCTTTTAAGCAGCCTGGATACAAAGCAAATTATTCGGAGCTGGATACTGCCTGCCAAAACCTGCAGCTTTATTCATCTGAAATATTCCAGCATAGGAAAAGGCAATTCAGGACTATTCTCTGCTTTGTCTGGTTTAGATCTCAAGCTCCCAAGGGCAGGGGCTGCCTTGCAATGCCTGACACTGGGACCTTAATGCTGCTCCAGCTCATCCAGTGCAGGGATAATGAAGTGAGGTCCTTGCAGTAATGTGGTCTTACTCTGTAGGCCTGGGCAATAAGCACTCATTTTAAGACCTCAGAGATTTGGCTTCCAGAATACCTGATGATGGATTTTTACAGCCAGTTTTACTGCTGCTGAGTTGTTGTTAGCAGAGAACTAATCTGAATGCATAATATGTGGAAAACACAGTTTATATCACCTGGCAAATTTATGCTTCAGCTTCTCATCCAATCCAGAGCTAGAAACAGGATGATTTGTAGGATCTCCATGACCAGTCCCAAGAATTTCTTTGGAAAGGTTCAGAATTCCATCTGAAATCAGAGTGGAGGGTTTTTAAAATGCCAGGAGTTTATTTTCTGAGTTGGCCTGGATTTGAACAGAACTAGCAATGCAAAGGCAAAAACCAGCTGGAAGTGCAACTGGGAGGAGAACAGAGAAAGTTTCTCAAGGGGATTTTTTTTTCCTTGAAAACAGGCGAGGAATTAGATATGGTTGCTTCAAATATCTCGTGAACAAAGGAGGAAAGCATGAACCTGGGAGCTGGCAAGACAGCCAGGTCAAGTGTCTGCTGGCATTAATATGATCCAAACCACTGGGCCTATCACAAAAAGGATTTTGCTGCTGGTTATTCTGGGACCAGGCTGTGATGTGAGAATTCTCCTGTGTCAAAACATGCCTGCACTGACTTTCACTGCTGGACATCCATGTCTTTGCTCTCACTACAAATTTATTCTTAACAAGGTTCCACTGGAGCTTTGTTCTTTGATAAAGAATATTTTAAATGTCTTAGGTAAGGTTCTCTATGCAAGGAAAGGAAATTTGAGATGCTTAGTTCTTCTGTATTTCCTTATCACAGAAGGTGCCAGAGAGCTGGCAGTTTGGTACCAGGAGTCTGATCCAACTTGAACTCCTAGAAAATTCTGTAACTTCAGCAGGACTTTTTATGGAGGATCCCTGATTGGAACACTCAGGCTACTTCAGATTAGCCCTTGGTTGTAATACACAGAGGAGTTGCAAGGAAGATGTAGGTGCCACTTCCTTGGAAAACCTTTTTCCTCTCTGCTTAAGAACTTCTAGACATACACCACCATGCCCTAATTGCTTACAAATTATTGGGTTACCACAAATGCTTGCACTGGAGGTGTCAGGAGATGCTGGTGGCTTTTTCTTGTTATGATAACAAAGTGCATGTTTACAGCCACATCCTCTCCATAGAGGGACATGACACTTGGAAAGCTCTTACATTTCTGCTTGTGCCAGAGACTCTGGGGTTTGCTGCTGTATCACCAGGTATCTTAACAGTGTCATTCTCTCAGAAATAGCTTTATATTGCTGGTCTCTAAAACCCCAAGGAAACCCTACTCTGCAGCCAGCACTAAGGGGTACAGAAATCCATCAGGATTTCAATCCAGGGCATACCTGGGAAACATGAACATGATGCAGTGTTCCCTGTGCCTGGCTTGTTCCTTGCACAGCCACACTGAACTCTGTTAAAAAATACTATCCATCATTACCAGCAGCTTTCCTCTACTCTGCCCCCTCCATTGCTGTCTGTGTTTATAGCCCCAAAATGCAGCCAAGGGCCAGAATTGTTCCAGAAGTACAATGTGTTCATGCATTGCTCTGGATGAGAGATGGTAGAGTGGTGCCACTATTTTTCCAAGTATTGAGAACTTTTCAGCAAGCTCTGTCTGGTCGCTGTGGTGAGGTCAAATCATTGGCAAAGACAAACTCAAAGATGTCTTGCACCATTTCTCAATGTCTGTGGTTGGTTGCCTTTTAAAGTGTCAGCTCTTCCTGCAGAATGGAAACAAGGTTTTGTCTAGGAAACATCCAAATGCCTTTTCTTTTTGGCCCTTGGGAAACCTTTTGAAATCTTCCAGATGAAAAACAGAAAACTCCCCAGGCTTGAGTATTTGTTGGTGCTTCACAACTGCTGAGGGCTAAAAAGTACAAGGAAGTCCAGGGATCTGTGCTGGTAGGGTGCAAGGGTAGATGAAGATGCAGCAGTGTCTTGCTTTCAGCCCTTTCCTATTGCCCTCCAAAAGAAGCTCAATGGCAAATTTGTCTTTCCAAGCCACAAATGAGAAAACGCAGTGCTTCATGTTTCCTGTACTTTGCAGTAGGTTTACTGTAGTTGATCAGGTTAACTCATTTTGGCCCTGCTTCTTAAAATGCTCCCTGGTCTATATTCTCAGAGGAAAAGCCACCTGCTTTTCCAATCTGCTGCAATATCTACGTTTCAAAGAGGAGAATATTGTATGGAGTCCTGCTCCTGTTCTGAACTGCCTCCCTGTATTGGCATGACAATTTTGCCACATCCCAGTCAGTCTTCTATAGGTGCAGAAACTACAAGAAAGTCCCTGGAGTGGCAATTTGGTGAGGGCTCTTCTACCATTAGGGCTGCATTTTAGGGCACATTTACGCTGCTTTTGTCAGCAGTCACACTGAAAGCTGAGCAAGGGAAAATCCCAGGCCAGCTGGGCTGAAGGAGCTTTTTGTACCTGCAAGGCTGAGGGAAGCAGTGGATGAAGTGGATCTGGCTTTGTGCTTTAAAGATTTCCCCACATAAGAAAAGCTTTCAATTCTGCTTCTCTAAGCACTCCTAATACATCCTGACTTGGTTCTTTTGAAGGGCAGAAGAGCTTGGTGGGCACCAAGTAACTTTGGTGTCTCTTGGAGCATCTCTGGGACACCTGGAGCTCCTTATCTTCATGAAAGCAGGAGGTTGTCTGCTTAACAACCTGTGCATGTGCCATGGCAATCATGTGGCCTGTGGCACTACTGGGTTCTTTTATGAGCCACAGGAATGAAGAGCTCTGTGCCATGCAGGGCACTGGAGTCCAGTTGGTCGTGTCAGCAGCCTATCTCAAATTACAGCAAGAACAGATGACATTCCAGTGGAAACTCCTTTAAAAGGAAATACTTTGGATTCCAGATGTTTGGGATTTTTCTGCATATTTGTAAAGTTAAAATGTTCCTGTACGACTGGGTCAGCATAATTACCCATGCAAGGTTTTTTTGCTTTTCAACTGTACTCAATTTTTTTGTGAACGTTGGTTGCTGTCCACAGTACAGCCTGGAAGTCCTTGCTGACAGGAGAAACTGAATTTGCAATGATTCAATCTCACAATGTACTGGTAGCAGTTTAAATGATTTGTGTACTCCCATTAACCAAGTGACAGAGCCAGTATTTCTCTTCCCCCACCTTCCATTTCAATCATAGCTTATTGCAGTGAAAAACTTGTTTTGTCCCTGAGAAGGCTGGGGAAAAGGGTTTGTGTTTCTGCTTACTTAATTGGGAAAAAGGATTTTATGTGGCAGCCTGCACTTGCTGCCCTTATTACACGAATTATTCCTCTATAGATTTGAGAGCATCCTCTGAGCAGTGAGTCATAAGGCACACAGACTTCCCTGGAGAGGCAGATGCAGACAGCCTTATCCAGAGCATCAGCTGTGCTTCTCTTCTCTTTGCTCAGACAAAGCAAAGGCCCATGGGGGCATCCTGCCTCTCTGCAAGCACAGAGCTTTGTCTTCTAAGATCAGCTACCTAAAGACATATCTGTTTTTCAATCTATTTGGATGGGATTTTATTTCTTTCTGCAGTTCCTGCCCATTTCTACTTTAAAACCATCACTGTTACCCCACTACCCAACTTTACTGTCCATTTCAGGAGATACTTACCTGTCTCCTTTTCCTCTGCCTGTCTAAAGTACCAACACTCAGCTTCTCCACGTGGTTGCTTTGGTAGGTGCTTGACTTTGGCCTAGTGGTCTTTCAAGAGGTGCACAGTACACACTCTGAGGGCTGGAGAAATTTGAACAGTGTCAGGAGTCAGATATCCTTCCTCTTGGTTTAGCACATTTGCCAGTTCTCCCTGCCCACAGACCCAGAGCATCAGCACCAACATCTCAGCAAATCCCATTCCTTGCACAGCATTTCAAAAGTGTCCTTAATGCCATGGGAAATTGGCTCTGCGTGTGTCCAGAGGGGGATGGTTCTGGCTGGATCACACATTCAGCCCCTGGCTTTGCTCATTTGCCCCAGCTTCTGCACATTTTCAAGGGATGAGCTTGAAAAGCTCCCCAGTCCCCCAGTGTCCTTCTCTTGTGCTGGGCAGGCAGGAGGAGCAGGGGAGTCTGGTTCCTTTGAGGGGGAGAGCTGGAGTGCAAAATGAGCAGCCCACAACCCCCGACTGGCAGTACTTCATTCAGGAACACTTCTCTCTCCACAGGGGCTGGTCTGCTCTCTTTATCCACCCCCTGACATGATCCTATATCCAGGCACTTAAGAAGAAGAAAAAAGCAGCAAAACTGAAAGCTGCTATTTTTAAACTCTGCCCTTGGCTCTTTGCAGCACTCTGCTTTCCTCCCTGTGATTCAGTGTTCTTTTGAAAACTAGGCACCAGGGCCCTGTGGTTTCCTGGTACTTGGAACATAAAATCTCCTAATTCTTCTCTCACAGCAAGCTTCAGAGGCCAGGGAGTGATTGATATTTTCTATCGCTTCATTAATAGTCACGGCACAGTAGTTTCCTAATCTGTTTTTGCACTGCTTTTTATTTTGAATAATTTGTCTTTCAAATTTCCTCAGCCCTCCATGTCACACAAAGCAACTGCTGTTTTCTCCCCTCCTGCCTTTTAACTGCTGGGTTGAGACCTTCAGGAGCCTGGGAAGTTGTGGGTCCTTCCTCAAAAGGCTTCTCCATGTTGGTTTTAATAAGCTTGGGAAATAATCCTGAGGGTATGTCCCAGAGTGATCAAAATCCTCAGGAAAGGAGAATTCAGCCCAATTCTTGAGAGTCTCTGTTCACCTCCATCACTGTGCACAGTGAGAAAGTCTGTGCCATGATCCATTTTCCCAGCTTCATGGCCAACCTTGGAATCTCCCCTTCTTCAAACTGGGCCTGCTTTGGAGTCCTCTGTGACAAAGGCAGCCCACCCATCCCATGGAGACCAACAGAATTCCTCTGTTTGGCAATCAGCATGGAGAATTTGTAGTGTCTGAACTGTTTTTCTGTATTTCTTACGTACCTCCACCAATCTATTCTAGTCCAGGCAATTCCAAGTTCAAAACCTGGATATTAGACCTAGTTCTGTGGTGAATAAGGTGCTCAGGGCACAGGAACTAAACAAGTCCCTGGCAGAGAAAGGAAAACCTGGCATATCTCCTGCTGACCATGCCCACACCCACCACATCTTCAGGGATAAAACTATACTGGATAAAGGCAGAAAATGCAGCGGGACCCATTTGCAAGGGGCTTGGGCATGCACAGAGGAGATGGGGGAAAACAGGATGGGGACCAGTTGTTGTGAGCCAGCTCCTCCCTACCACACTGCCTTGAAAACACCCAGAAGCTTCACCTGAACATGAGCTGCTGTCCCAAATTAAACAATGCTCTGTGCAGCTGGGGCTCTCTGGCATGACTGCAGTAATCCTGAGCTCGCTGTAAACTGCTTTTTCATTCAGCCCAACTTGGAAAAAGGCAGACAGGCTGTAGTCTAAACACCCCTAGAGTCTGTATTTGCTTTGTTCCAGCACACTCTGCTCTCCTGTGATTTAAAACAATGTGTCTTTGTGCTTATCTTCTGGGCTTGGCAAGGCAGGATTTACCTCTGAGTTTTTGTCTCAACAGGAGAAATTGCTGTCTAACAGATCCTTTGTGGACTTCCGACCAAAACCATCCAGTGCAACATGTGGTAAGTCATTCAATGTTTTATAAACTCAGACCCTCAACTATTTATGGTAGAAACTGGCATATCAATAATTTCTTTTTGGTTACAAGGGTAATGAATTCTGGCTTATGTTTTTATGACATCTCAGTTTGGATTTATCCAGCCCTTCCTTAGATTATAATGCCTTTGACTTTACATTTGTTCCTTCTGGTGCCTGCCACAGCAGCTTAGCACTGTGGTGTGTCAGCAAAGGAAGAATCTCAGTCACATCCCCCTTGCTCCAAAACACACAGGCCCTTATTGCTTCTGTTAAAGGGGAAGGTTTGTGCCCTGATGGGACATGTGGCTTTGGATGATCCTGTTACTGCACTGATGTATCCATTCCTAGTCATGTCCTCCTCTGATGCAAGAAAGGGGTGAGACAGTGGATAAATGAGTATGGCTTGTGGGGTGGCTTTGTTTAAGTCCTCTTGGTGTAGCCATCAGCACTTGAGTGATGCCTGAGTGGAGAATAGTTGGGATTTATTGCAGCCTCAGCACGTGGGAGGGATACACTGTACAGTGGTGGAGAGAAACTGTGCTGGCAGCCTCTGGGCTAGTGCAGAGAGCAGGACTGGGTCTGCTGCACCAGCACATTTCTGTCCCTGCAGCTCTGCAGCTTTCAGCCTCTGATGTTGCTCTGTGCTCAGTGGTTGTAGAGCACTTGTGTGCCCTAATTCAGCACAGGGTTAGGAGATGGTCAGAACTCTGCAGTGCTCAGAGCTGGGAAAGGGGGGTGTTCTGGCATGGAGTTGCTGTTAACCCATGGCCTTCATGTTTCCTGTTGCATTTACTGTTTTGCACTTGGGACAAACCCCTCCCCTCTAACTGGCAGATCCCTGCATTTCTGAGTTCTGCCTAGTAGCAGAATTGGACTGAGCAAAATACCACAGGAAGGGACGATGCTGAAAGAAGTATTTATTAACTCTGTTACCAGATGCAGAATGGTAGGCAGCATATCCAGGCCAGACACATCTAACCAAATTTATCTGAAGGTCATGAATCAGCAGAGGTCCAGCAGAGGTTTTCTGACTACATGCCCAACAGATGTGATCTTGCCTGACCATATCCTATCTCAAATGTACATGTTGCCTGACTGAACTCAGCATTTTTATCTTCCACTCACCCCTGTTGAAATTCAGTGAGGTGCTTAGAAGCCAAGAGCTTATGGTTTCAAAGAGAATTAGGAGTTTTTAAGTTTCAGCTTGGGAAAGTCTGAATCTTGAGAGACCAAGCTTTTCAGCAAGTATTTTCCATGTGAAATTTTGTGTCTTGCAATACCTGGGGATGGTTCTGTCAAGCCACCTGCAGCAGTGAGGTCTTTGGTCCAAAGTCTCCTGGAAGTGTGGGGCAGTTTGCCCAAGAACAGGGATGGGCAGTTTCTCTCTCTTTTGATTTCAAAAGCTAGCAAAACCTTCTTTAACATGACAAGTTAAAGAACATGTCACATCCCCCTGCTCTGTGTGCATGCTTATCCTTAATGATGTGCTTTTAAGGATCTTGGAAAAGAACCAAAAGGAGAGCTTTGAAAACTCGCTCATACAGAATAATTGTATTTAACCTATGCTGTCAGTTCACACCGTATCATCTTCAAGAATAATAAATAAGCAGTCAGCATTCTTACAGTAAGCTCTCACTATTCAGTACCAGGAGGTGAGGGGACATGTGCCTCCCCAGACATCAGGTGGGCCCTGGGGGTGGTGGGAGTGCTTGGTTTGGGTTTTACACTTGACGGTAGCAGCGGGAGGATGAAGTTAAAATGCAATCATTCTGAGTCAAACAGTAAGGCCTAGGAAAACAGATGTGGGATGTGTGCCATGAGCCAAGATCAACTTCACAAAACTCAAAAGATTACTTCTAGAAAAACTGGAGGGGGGGTGGAATTATCCAGTCAGGGTTGTGATGGATGGGGGCACAGAAATAGTTCAGGAAAGTCAAACAACAGAATCTGCAGCACAAAAATGTTAACTTCATGGTGTTGGTTTTTTGTCATAGGTAGGAAATTCTTTCAATAGGATATGAAGGGTATTAATTAGTATCTTCCTCTGACATAAAATGGGGGAACAGTGGCTTTTATTTCTCCTAACTGCTTCTGCACTATCTCAAGAGCAAAGCTGCCTTCCTCTTTAAAATCCTGAGCATATAGGGCTAATCAGAGTACAACACTTTGAGACCACTAAGCTCACCCCAAGTATTGCAAACCAGCTGGGCACTAGATTGTATTTACCTGTTCTTCTGGCCTGGCTTCTGCATCCAGGTTGTTTCTCATGGTGCTGCTCTGCATCAGGTGTCTCCCTGTACTGGGTCTTACACTCTGTGCAAGAGTGGCCATGGAGACAAAGCACTTCCCAGCTCAGCTGCAAGCACAATTCTGGTTAATGCATCTTGTCCAGGGTGAAAGATCCCTGTGCATCTCTAAGCCCTGTGCTCATGGGGCTCCAGGCAAGAGGCTCAGAAGGAGTTTTGTTTGCTGTCTGGGAGCTCTTACCCTGCAGCCTCAAAATCCTTTGGACTTAACTGCAGGCTGTAAACCAGGCTGGGGAGACACTGGCTTCTAGCTGTTTGTCTCCAGAGGTAAACCACTGTTCATACAGTCCTAGCCTCTAGCTCGTAGGATGAAATTCCCTTTCCATGCCAGAAAAGCAGCAGCTCCAGCCTACAGAAAGCTCATTTGCCATGGCTGTGCTGTGGGTGTGTTTTCCTCCACAGTAGCACCAGTGTCTGGCTGGAAACCATGGCAGATGAGGCTCTTAGTAACCCTCATCCCTCACCACAAAAGAGCTGCATCTCTAATGGACAGGCTCATATCTCCCTCTGAGGAGAACCATTACAAAAATATTTCCCAGATATTTGGCTGGGCATTTCACAAAACTATCCAGTTTCATGATGCTAATTTTCCCATTGTCTAGACAGTTGCAAATCCAGACAGCATTATCAGTGTGAACCCACTGCACACACACAGACACACAAAAGCCCATTTTTCTGCCCATAGGTTTTACAGGTATGTTCTTGCTCATGGTGGTCACCTTCTGAATTGCTCCAAAGTGCCTGGGCAAACCCCATAGGGATCCCATTCCTCCTGCAAGGCTGGCACTTGGTTCAAGCAACACTGAAATGTGTGGATGGTCTGAAGGTTGAGCTGGAGAGAGAACCTAGCCCCTCACTGCTTACCTTGTCCTGCAAGAAAAACAAACTGTGCTCAGGGTTGGACAGTGCTGTGAGCCAAGCCTGGACATCCCTCCTTGGGACAATCTCCTGACACAGTGGTGTTCCAAGGAAAAAAGTGTTCTTTTGTGGCTTGCATGCTGGAAGTGTTCGTGGAAAGATATTCTGGGGCTGTAGGCTGTAGATGAGGCCCTGCCAGTCTCCTGACAATAAAAAGGTCTGTGGGCATTTGTTCCCTCTGTCTGGCTTGAAATACCTGTGTGGAGGAACAGCACATTCTGGCCCTGCACAGCAGGGGTGCCAGCCCACACTTGAAGTCAGGCTACAGCATCTTCCCAGACTTTGGCATAATCAGTTCCTGTATTTATAGCTCCTCTGTAATGCCAAGGGGCAAAAACACAATAGGAGCAGGAGCTGTATTTACAAATAACTTCGGAATGAAGATGCTTAGCCAGCAGCAGCATTTCCTGTTGTTTCTCTTCTCTAACTTGCTAAATTCTTCACCTTTTTTCCCAGGGCCTCTTTCCATATGTGCATGGTTTTCCTGGCCCACCAAAGTGGGGGTAGCCCCTGCCTGCTAGGCTGTACCTGGCTCTGGCCACATTTCTGTGGAAGATCCATGTGAAATAGGAAGGGCTTGCCTGCAGCACCCTTCCAACTTTTTTGGAGGGTACAGGAACTCACCCTGTGTTTGTGGAATGTGAATCTTGCCAAGCAGCTCTTGACTATGTGTGGGTTTACCAGCGTGACTGAGGCAGCAATATTGTTCTACTAATGAGAGTCCAGGGCTTGCAGTGTCTGACCAGCAATGACCTTGGTCTTTCCTTGGTGAGGGCTGCACCCAGGCTGGGGGATTTGTTTCCAGGAGCTGCTACTGGCTCCTAAAGGTGAACAAAAGGGAAGGAACTAAATATCATGGAAAATAACCACAACGTGGTGGTTTCATCTTCTGACTCAGAGGTGTCTGTTACCAGAGCCTGGGAGGTGCAGGCAGAGAGAACCCAGTGGGATCTGAGCAGTGCTGAGATAATGTTCCAGACAGCCAGTCCATGCAGGAGTGGAGGAGGAAGAGGGCAGTTCTAGGTCAAAATCTGTGAGGCTTTGCAGTGAAAGTGTTGGGAAGGGAGGGCTGGAAAAGTCCTTTCTTCCTCCAGGATAGCTGTGGTCTGTTCCCCAGCTGAACTCTCACTCTTTGTCTGCTCTAATCCACATCTTCCCTCTGCCAGCTGGGTTTGTTTTGCAACTTCAGATCTGATCTCCTTAGTTTGTCCTGTATGTCTTGCTTAGTTTTCACTTCTTCCAAGTTTCCACCATATACACTTTAGAGCAGAGCATCCTATTTGCCCCTTTGTGACTGAAAAGGGAAAGTATTGTGGCTCTAATAATAGCAGAAATCTTTTAGCCCAAAGTATTTTGCAGAAGGTTGGTTACATCAGCAACTTTACTACTGCAACTCTCATTGCGACATTTGCCTTGTTGAAGTCTGAAAGATTCAGCCCCATTCAAGTTTTATGTCCATGGAACAGACATAAAAGGGGCAGTGGCCAGAACAATGTTAGCATGAACAGAGAGGGTGTTTCTGAATCCCTGTACCAGAGCAAAACCCAAGAACTTGGTTAGATTTTTGGATTTGAAATGCCCTTTTGTATTTTGAGATGCCTGGGAAATGCATGTAATTGGTTATTCTGTGCCCTTCTGACAGAAGTGAGGAGAGCAGACATCTACTTAAATTTTCTTGCAACAGGTCTGCAGATGAGTCTCTGACAGACTTGACTTGAAACCACCCTAACATCACTCTGCAGACCAGAAACACAGATCAGGCCCTGGGATTTGAGGGGTTGTCCTGCTCTGCCACAGCCCTCTGGCACACTCTAGAGTAAGCAATTGGCTTCAGTGGAGTGAGAGGGAGTTATTGACCCAACTCTGATTGCATTGGAAGGATGTGAACTCAAAATGTTTGAGCAACAGGTGGCCAGCAAAGGTCATCAGAAAGACAGGTCCAAAGGCAAAGCTTTTTTAACAGGTGTGCACAAGCACTGTTGAAAGAGACTGTAGTAATTATTTCTAAGGCTATGATATCCCTGAGGAAACCCCCTTTTGGCAGCAGCCTGGCCTTATGCTTCCCATCAATTGTAGCTTTGTCTCTTCTGAAGCCCCCTGCTGCAAACGAGCAAACAACTGGCTGAGACAAGATGTATGGAAAATATTGCCTGAGCTGGAGAGGTAATGGCAAATCCCATGCCAGGAGGAATAATAAAAAGGAGATCATTGATATAACTGTGCTAGTCTCAATAGGTTTTCCACCAGGCATGTGGGAGCACCTATAAAGGAGGCATTGTCTGTACTGTCACTGAAGGGAAACGGGAGAAATGAGCTGGAGAAGGTGAGGGAAGGGTGGCTGTGCCTGGTGAGCAAAATTGATCAGTATCAGCAGAATGGGAAAGGGAGTGGCTGTGAATGCTGAGGATCAAAAGGTGTCCATCAGGCTGTTGTTCATTAGCCAGGCCCCTGCTCTCAATCCTCAGTGACAGACTGGGACTTGAACTGCAGGTTTGAGTCCAGTGGCTTCCGTGCATCTTGCCCAGAGCCCCCATGCATGGATGCAGATTTTGCATCTGCAAATGGTGCAGGTTTATCAATGTGCAGGACCTGTGCTGTGGTGTTACCAGGGCCTGGGCACATGGAGATTTTAAGATCACTGAGATTTTAAGGTCACAGCACCAACTGAATGTGTTTGTCTCTAACAGGAATGCAGAGTTAGGCCCGTGTTTGAGCACTGTTACAAATGTCAGCCCTGCAAATGATACAATGCAGAAGAGAGTCCTTGAGGGTTGAGTATTGCACTCCCTCCCCAGGATCTTCCTGTGACACTCCTCTACTGGGCAGGAAGCAGGGCAGCTTCAATGAATTTGGGTATTGTTCTTCTCTAGGGACTTCACAGAAACCTCTTCTGAAACCTCGATTGCAATCTCAACCTGATTAAAAGGGATGGGGAAGGGTGTATCTCACCAATAAAGACACCCTAAGGCTCTGAACATTTGCAGACAGGAGCACCTCTTCTCCAGCCTCTCTCCCTTTGCTTCCTTGGCTGTAGATAACAAGTGCTTTGCTTCCAGTTTGCCTGATTCTTGGAAACCTGAGGCAGACAGCAGCCTGCTCTTCCAACATGCTGTAGAAAAAAAAATTAAAGGTGTGTGGGAGGGAGGAGGAGAAGAACTATTTCCTGCAGTGAAACTCGATCCTTTTCAACTTAAAAATAGGAAGAAAACAAATTCCTGTGGGACCTTCTATAAAAGGGTTTGGTGTTTGCCTACTCTCAGCCCCACCTCCCAGAGCTCCCCATTTGTCTGATGCCTTGGAAAGAGCCCTCCTGAGCACAAACCCAGATCTGTGGCTGCAGCCCTGCTGCTGGGGGAAGCAGCTCTGCTCCACGGTGGGGGTCAGCTGCAGGGGAGTGTAATGCACTGTGACAGGTAGCAAAGCCCAGGATTAAGTGTTCTTTGTGTGGACCTACCATGCAAACAGCTTTTCCTGGGCCTCTTTTTCTTGCTGTAAATTTTATCCAGACCACTATAAAGGTGCAAGGAATTGCTGAGCATTTTTTTCAGGCTGTGGCAAGCCAGGAGCCCCCAGGAGGGATCACACAAACAGCAGCCAAGCCCCCATCTGTGCTTGCATCCCCTGTGGTGGCCCTGTGAGCTGTAAGCCTCTATGCAGGGCACTGGAGGAAAGGAAATTCTGGGCACAGCTTATCCAGGCTTGATTGCCTGATCAGAATCCAGCACCTCACAGCCACAGCCATGTCCCTGCTTGTCCCTGCTGCTGGATGTCTGCTCTCCTCTCACTCCTTTCTGCATCACCACCTGATTGCAGGGCTGAGTGGCAGTGCCACAGACCCCAGCAGAGCAGCCTGTCCCCCCTGTGCTCTCCCCTGTCAGTCCTGTTCCTTCTTTTACTTCACTTTCTCAGTCTTGCTCTCCTCTCCGTCCTTCAGCATCTGCATTGGCAGGGTAGGGCTAAAGGCAGCTAGAGAGGCAGGTTTTCTGGAAGCTCCTGTTCCTCTCTAGGGAAGAGAAAATTAAGCTTTAGGAGGCAGAAAAGATAGCCAGGAAGTCTCAACATCAGTGGCAATGACAGCCCCACCAAGAACGCTGCTGCAGTTCTGCTGCCCCAGGGGTGCTGTTGGACCTGACATGGCCTGGCCCCATGACAGGCACTGATCAGAGCTCTGCCACCCTCTGCTTCATCATCTGCCCATGCTGCTATCCTGAGTCACTTCAGCTCTTGGCTGCAGTCCCTGCTGGAAGAGGGAAGGCTCCCAGCAGGAGTGATTCACCGTGCCTCACCAGCTGCCTTTCATCTGCTTCCAGCCACATCACCATTGCCCTAGGCATAACCCTAACCCTAGGCAGGTAAAGCAGCCTAGGGTTAGAGATGGTCCCAAGGAAAAGGCTGTGGAGGCAATTGTAATCTCCTGCTATTCCTTGGAAGCTGTACAACCCAAAAGGGAGATATTTCAAGACTGGTGTGTCAGGGGTAGAAGCACATGCCTCTGGTTATTTTTAATGGCAGCTTTGTCCCTAATTTTCAGTGCTGGCCTTGATGGAATGCCAGCTCTGTTTCATTACCCTTTTGTCAGTATGGCAAAGAATAAAAGGTGGCTTCCAACATTAGCACCTGAGATAAAGCTTCTTTTCCCAAAAAGCCATTAGAGGTCCTTAGCTATACCAGGCAGAGTTTTGGGTCTAGAATAGAAAGAAAAAGGAAAAAAAAAAACAAACAACCCTGTGAAGGTTTGTGTAACAGAGCCTGTACAAGTCTCATATCTGCAGTCTTCATTACTGTCTGAAATGTGTGTTAGAACCAAGTTGCAATCAAGGTAACCATTTTCCTTTACAAGCCAAGAAAAATACTGGGTTTATTTTCAGACCATTAGGAATAGTCTCTCAGAACAGCCCTCGTTTCCTTGCTTCATCTGGGCTGCTTAAAAGCAAAAGAAAAGGCACAATTTCACAACCATGGCAGCTGGGAGCTGCACATGGGTTAGACCCCAACAAACAAAATCTTCACTGTGGCTTGGAAGTGCTTTCTCAGGGTCCAAGACTTACTCCAACACCACAGCCAAAGGATTAGTGCTCTGGTGGTAGGGCTGGGCAAGAGACAGGATTTTTGTTCTGTGAGGGTGGGAAGAAGGAGGAAACACAAAGTCAGATTTGTTCCAAAGCTCCAGTTTGTCGGGATGTCTGCACTAATGAGGCAGCACAATGCAGCCCCAGCCCTCTCCTCCCTCCATCTCCTGCTTTGTGGGTATGACCAGTTCCTACAGCCACAGCCCCTGCCGTGGTTGCCACCTCCTCCCTCAGCTTTTCATGGAAACATTGCTGTGAGCTCTGCCTGGGAGAGAGTCTGAACAATGCCTGCAGCCCAGCTGGTGGCTGTGAGTTAATAGAAGGCTCTTGGTTGAGCTGCTGCACAGTTCAGCACAGCTCTGGTGCACCAAGTGGTGAAAGACAGGGCTGTTTGCTCTCTGGGCTCAGGAGGTTTGGGTTTAACTTATCATGTGAGATCAGGATCACTGATCCTGAAAAATGTCAGCAGTGAGCTGTGGAGCAGGAAGAGGGGGAACCCTCACCCAAAATTCAGGCAATGTTATAGTACATGTCAGGTATTTGCACTGAAGTCTTGGGGCTGGGAGCTTTGAGGGCTGCTGAGAGGGGGACTTTTTCTGAAAGCATCTGTTCTCTGCCAGGTTCCTGTCATCTTGTACCACTTGGCTCACCCAAGACAGTGCTGGGCTGGCCAAGGGGCTGCCCCAGCATGCTGTGACTGGGAGCACTGGTTTACACTGGGGGCTGGTAGCAGCAGGGACAGGCAGAGCCAGGCCAAAAAGACATTCCAGGGTCTCTGAAGGCCTGTACTCACCAGCAGCTCTGGGGAGCACCACCACCTTGCTGGTGTGGGATGGCTCAGAGGCCAGCATGGAGGGACACCTTCATCTGAGGGGAGAATTTGTACTGTACAAGCACGGGACAGAAAAGGAGGAGCAGTAAGTGAGGGCAGAGATCCCAAAGCTCGTGCTGGCCAGGGTGAGCAGGGGCACAGGCAGCCATGCTGGGGGAAGTAGAGCCCTTCCAGGAGTCTCAGTGCTGAGTGGCTGCTCATCAGAGCAGGGTCAGATGGCCAAGAGAGAGGGCTTCTCTTTTCAGGCAGTGATTGTGACTCTGCCTTTGCAGGGGACAGAGCTCTGTTTGCTCTGGGCACTTCCAGCACATACAGAGCATTCCAGACAGCACATTTCCCCTTGGCACAGTGCTCTGGTTTGGTACCTCCCAGGCTGTGACACTGCAGCACATGTGCCTGCCAGGCCACCAGCTCCAAGTCATCCCAGGAAGGAGCACAGCAGTGAGCTGAGCAGCCTGAGCTGTGGGCTGCTCTCACAGCCAGGCAGAGGCCTTGTTAGAAATCAGCCAAGGAAGCAATCCAAAGCATGGCAAAATAAATTACATTAAGAAATAAGACTGGAGGTGCTGATAATGCTGGTTCTCTAAGCAGTGGTACAATCCTAGCTTCAGCTTCTGGCATGTTTCATGTCTAAACACTCCCACCTTCACTGCAAAAAGCAGTGAGGCTCAGCTGCATGCAGATGTCAGGATAGATTGAAAGGAATGGCTTCCATTTAGATGTAGTCACCTCCAGATGGGGCCCTGGGCTGCCCACTGCTTTGCAGAGAAATAAGTAACCAGGCTGGTGTCTGTTATGCCAGGTGTGGGATGGAGCCTGGAAAATCCTTGGAGTCCCACCTGCTTGTACCATAGCTCATCCATTTCTTGTGATCTGTCCTGTCACACTGAAGTGGAGACAAGAGCAGAGATGGATACTGAGCCATTAGAAAATCCACCAAGTAAAAGCAGTTGGCTGGAAACCTGCTTTCTTGCAAACCAGAACATTTCTTGTCCATAGTGTTTAGCACATTTAAAGGCAATGCCAGCACACAAAAGCCAAGGACTAGAGGCCTGTAATTTGCCTTTCCCATCTCTGGGTTACTGGAGTTGAGTGAACATTCTGTAAGTTTCATTATGGTCTCCAGCTGCAAGCCAGGTTCTCCAGGACATCCGCTGCAGGCAGGGATTTGGACAAAGAGAAAAAGAGAGAAGGTCTTGTGCACAGACCTGGGACAGGTCTTGGTTTGAGGTTTGAGTGAACCTGGGCCATTTGGGTGGGACCCACTGAAGTGTAGAGGCTCTGTGTGGTTTGGATTCAGATCCTGGCAGAGCTAAGCTCCGGCCTTGATGAGCATGGCTTGCTCCAGGCCCTTCCTGAAGCGACGCTGAGCAGTGCAGTGAAGGGATGAGTGCTGAGAGCTCCTGGACACAGGCAGTGAGGGAAGGCCATGGCTGTTGTTCCAAGCTCTCCTCTCCTTGTGCTTCTGCCCTGGTTGCAGATCTCAGTGCAGGTGGTCGTTATTCTCAGTCCTCACTGAGATATGGGCTTTGTTCCCTGCCCCTGTGTAAACCAGGGCAGTAAACTTGGAATCTGTCTGGGATGGGATTTAGTCACAGAGGTGGACCTTGGTGTTCCCTTGAAGCAAAATCCCAAAGCTGCAGCAACAGGATCTCATCTCAACATGGCATGTTAGGGCAGACAGATTTAACAGTAAATATGGGCTTATACACACAGTGGCAGGAACCCACCAAAGCATTCTTTAGGGCTAAAATGACCAGCTGCAGAAAGCATCCATGTAACAAGGGATGCACATGTGAAGATGTGCACATCTTTTTTTGGCTTTGGATAGGCAGGAGGAATGTTTTTCTCATACACTGAGAATAACAAAGAGGATTAATCTCTGGGAAAAAAAATGGGGCACTATGTTGAAGTGGGTTTTCATCAGTCTTGTGCTATTGTGTGTGTATCTCGGGTTTACTAATGATTCAAATGAAAAGTAATCAGGAAAAGTGCTTGGAGAAGGAGATTTTCCTGTATTTATTTTGGATGCATGTCCAGTGGAAAAATATCTTCCCAAGCATTTTGCTTGGCGACGTGGCCTGTTTCATTTGGAGAACAATTGATGGTGATGATGAGTGGTGTTAGATGCGATCGCTGTTCGACAGCTTTTGGACTTCCCTGAAAGTCAAAACAGCAAATTCCATGTGACTGCACATGTGTGCTGAGGAGAGGGTGGGGAGACAGAGGCCTTGGACACCCTGCCAGATGTGTTCACTCGTGTCTGTGCCAAACTCCTCCCCAGGCGCTGCCGGCTCCTTAACGCATCCCGGGTCTGCAGCAGCTCCTGCCCAGCCCCAGGGGTTTGTTTGCTCTGCAGTTGGATGGGACACCACTGGTCCCATCAAACCAGTGGGGTTTGTCTGCTCTGCAGTTGGATGGGACACCACTGGTCCCATCAAACCAGTGGGGTTTGTCTGCTCTGCAGTTGGATGGGACACCACTGGTCCCATCAAACCAGTGGGGTTTGTCTGCTCTGCAGTTGGATGGGACACCACTGGTCCCATCAAACCAGTGGGGTTTGTTTGCTCTGCAGTTGGATGGGACACCACTGGTCCCATCAAACCAGTGGGGTTTGTTTGCTCTGCAGTTGGATGGGACACCACTGGACTGGGGTTTGTTTTCTCTGCAGTTGGATGGGACACCACTGGACTAACAATGCCCTGGGTGTACTGCAGGGAGAGGTTTCACCTCTCAGCAGAGAGCCTGCCCATGGCTCTGTGCATGGTGCATTCCATGCCTGCAGGAGCACACTGCTGCTGCTGGCTTTCTGTTGCTGCCCTGGCTTTGTATTCACATCTTCCCACCTGTGGCCCTGCCCATTCCTCCTCTCCTGCAGGTCCAGAGAGGATGAATAGACTGACACACAGAAAACCATCACTCCCTGAGCTGGCAGCTCAGCAGAGGGGCCACACAGAAGGTTAAATCAGTGAATGCCATTTGTCTGGTTTCATTTGTGAAGCAGGAACAGCCGCCTGCCACATTCATTCCTCCTTTTGCCAAGGACGTTTCAGAGCACTGGCCTCTGGTCTCGGTGGCACAAGGGATAAACCCAAAGTAACTCTGCTGAAGGCTCCAGAATTGCTCCCAGGGTAACTGAGAGCAGAGCAGGGGCCCTGAGAGTTTCCTGAGCTTCACAGCCATAGCCGCAAGGCAAATAAAATGAGATTAACCAATTACAATTAAAATGAGAGAGAACTGCTTTTGACAGTAATTTTGAATTTCCCCTAAAACCACTTCCAGCTGTGACCTGTGACTCGTGCAGCGTTTGCCTGAGCTCTGCCCCTGGTTGTTTGTTATAACTGGTGCTTTCAAGGACGCTCAGTCCTGCCTAACAAGAGGTTTCCTAGGCAAAAAAAAAAAAAAGAAAAGTGAAAAATTGAAGAGGAACTAACACAGGGCATCCCTGCAGCGAGGCCCAGACACAAGAGCACTTCTGGCAAGCAAATCAGAGCAACCAGGCAATCTCCAGGGAATTAAGCAGGGTAGTGCTTGCATCAAATTCCTGCAGCCCCACACGGATGTGTTGCTGTCATGCAGCTGTGAATCCCACCCTGGGAACATCCTGATTCCCACTGGTGCAGAGCAGATCTCTGGGCTCACAAAGAAGCTGGCTGTGCACAGCCTTGCCCTTGCAGAAGAGAGCAAGGCTGTGTCTCTAAGATAGGAATTATTATCTTTATTCTTACCCAGAGCTTCCAGAAGATTTGTTATGCAGCAGTGCCACACAACCACCTCTCGCCTGTGGTGCATCCAACCCTTTCAGACCATTTAATATCCTAAAACAAGTAGGTGGTTTTGAGTCATTCTTTGGCCTGTGCTACCATCCTCTAGCAGAATTTCTCCAGGTGCTGTTCAAAAAACAGCCCTGGAGGGGATTTTGGATGAATAACATAACTGGGTGTGGGTTTTCACCCAAATATTATCAGCAGCCTGTGGTCTCCTCTCAGCCAATATGCTGCTGCTTCTTCCCATCAGGAGACTGGAGATTGCCTTTTGAGAGGATCAGAGAACAGCACTTCTGCAAATCTTCTCATTTCCAAACCAGCAGCACTCACAAGATTCAAGGCTCAGCCTTTTGGGGATGGATGTTTTGCCTTTAATTAGAGATCAGGTGTTGCAAAAAGAGTTGTTGGGGTGTTTGGCAGGAGATGCCTGCAGGTTTCTGCCTGGGCTGGTGAGAGAGTGGCCTCCACTGCCAGCACCATCCCTGTGCCATGAGCCCTGTACGTGCTGCATTCCTGCCCTTGCAGCATTCCCATGTCCTGCCTGGGAGGGATATCCTCCCCTGTGCCTTGCAGGGGAGTGAATCCTGAACTTTCTCCATCATGTGGTGTAGCAGGATTGGTTTCCACACTGCAGGGAGACAGGGCTGCAAGAGCAGCCTAATCACTTGGGCCAGTGATTAGGAGTGTAAAATTACATATAAAGTTGCTATGTTTTATCTCTTCAGGCACAGAAGGTGAGAGGAAGAGTAGACAGAGATAAAGGTGCATCCTCTTAAGGCTGCACTACCTGAGTCAGAGTCTATATTAGATAAATTATACTCATCTGCCAGTTTTGAAAGCCCTCCAGGTGCTGTAGCACTCTCCTGTTGAGGTCAGGACCACAGCCACCTTTCTCTGTAATTTCCTTTGTCATTAGTGCTTTTTAAGAAACTACTTATTCTTTAGAGATGAGGTCTAAAAGCAATTTTGGAAACAAAAATGCTGTTTGTTACTCCCACACCAGTTATACTTATTTAATTTGGAATGAATCAACTGCTATTCAGTGCTGTTACACCTGGGTGACTTTCAAAACACTTTTGTGTAAGTAACTGTCTGCCCACGCTGGGGTATTCTTGTCTCTGCAAACACCATGATTTGTTTTGTAAAGTACCTGAGTTTATATCTGAATTGCTACAGTCTCTTCTTAAAAGCTTCCCATAATGGACATTTCCCATTTCCCTAGGCAGCCCATCCTAGAGCTTTCTCTTTAGTTGGCTTTACCTACAGTACTGTCTAAAACTTCCTGGCAATAAATTAGGCTGATTTCTTCTTGCCTTTCCCAAAGTTCTGGAGAACAGTTCCCATCCCTTTTGCAAATATTGGAAGATCATTATCATGTTCCACTCATTCTTCTCTCTTCTAGACTAAACAAATTCCCTTCCTTCCACCTTTTTTCACAGGTCATGTTTTCAAAACCTCTTTATCATTCATTTTATTCTCTTTGCACACACTCCAGTCTATTGTCTTCCTGAATGTATACTGCCCCAAACTGAGGGGATGCAGTCTCCCACTACAGGGAAAATCTTTTCTAAACCCTTATCAGCTTCATAACATCCTGTTTGGAATAATAGCCTGTGCAGCCAGCATCCCCAAAAATAATTTACTTTTTCAGCTATGTCTTCTTTGGTGATATTCAGGCCAAGTCTTAGGGTGCCATTAGATGTGCTCTTTGTTTTCAATTTAGACTCCCTTCATGAGTCTCAGTAGCCCCCTCTCTGCCTGAGTTCTTCCATTTGTGGAAAAAAAATGAAAGGAAGGAGAAAAATATATCCTTGATATACTAAACAGCCCCATACCCACCTCATAAGATCTTACAGCCCTCAAAATATTTGCTTAATCTCCCAGTATCTTGGCAGGGCACATAGGTATTAGCACTCCCAGGTGTTCTTATCCACTGATCTCAAAATATTCTCCTTGTTTCAAACATGGGGAGAGTGAAGTGTTTGGAAGCTCAGTTTTCATAAGCAACAAAGATCCCCCTCTCCACTTAAAGTCAGTGGAAAGTGTGGTTGCAAGCCAGCAGGAGAACTGGGCTTTAAGTGACAGGCTGGGGTCCCCTCAAAAGTTAATCCCACAGGCAGGAGTCAGAGCCCAGCTTTCCTGAGCCTGTCTGCTGAGCAGAGCCAGGCTGCCTCCCACTCAGCTGTGTGAACACACCTTGCATGGTCAAACCCATCCAAAATCCCCCAGGAAAACCTCCTGGGTCCTGGCAGGGATCACAGTGCCCTGGAGAAGAGTTGGGCTCATCACGACTTGCCCTGCTCCCCAACTAGAAATCTTGTTCCTCTCCTGTTTGTTTGCACGTTGCACAGCTGAAAAGCCTGTTAAAGAAAACAAACAGCACCTGTGCCAAGCTCTTTGCTTCTCCAGCAGTAAAAGATATTATTAATAGTTTCCAGCTCTGTATTTTTCATCCTACCTTGCCAGAGCTCACCTGCTCTCTGTGAATCGGGATGCTGCTCACTGAACAAAAGGCTGGTTTGTAAAAGACAAATCTGGGGGAATTTTTTAAATTCCAGAAATAGACAAGGGGGGAAAATGTGCCAGCAAGATGGATCTCATTTCATTTCCCAAATCCCTCTGGTCTCCAGAGTTCATTCTTCGCTCTTAATGTTTCATGCTATGGCTTATTTTAGGCTCCTTAGTGGAAAGTTTAAAACATTTACTTAAAGGCAATGCTTCAGCTGGCATAAACTGTCACAGCTCCCTTGGCTTCAGTTGCCTTCAAGAGAGGCACTGCCCTTTAGCATTTAAATTGCTCGTTAGAGAATGGAAAACTGAGTTGCTTGAAATCATCTGCAAATACTAAGGAGAAAGGAATAGAGAGGAAGGGGCCGCAGAATGGATTTCAGCTGACAAAGTGTCTTTCCACATGGACAGGGGCAAATGTAGAGCACTCCTGGCACTCACTGCTCTTCAAGTCTTTCCTCAGATCCCCCAAATTCCACCCATGCTGGCCTGATTTGCAGCCCTGGTGATCCCACAGGGAGGGCTAGAACAGCACTGTCACAGTTGCCATTCAGTCAGTGCTTTTACAGGGAACATCTGCAAGCTTTTCCTTTTGTTCAGCATATCCTAAAGGGAAAAGAAGAACAAAAGAAAGAAAAATCAGTGAAGGTGCAATATGTTTTTCTTTTGCTGTCAAGTTTAACAAACAGCAGCCATCTGAGCCTGCCCCATTTTATGAGGCTGTGTTCCTGCACTGGTCCCTTTCTTGTGTGTCCTGACTTAAATGGATTTAAGATTTAACCTCTCAGATTCTCTGGTAAATGACATCAGCTATTCTTGATAGACACCAGCCTAAGACCAAGGGACACTGCCAAAGCCCCAAAGATGGGAGCAGTTATTTTGGCAGCACCCTGGCTGGATTTGTGTGTCTGTAGGAATGCACACACTTCCCTTTGCTTTTGCAATGGCACCAGCATGTTGATGAACTGCAGTGCTGCTATTTATCCCTTAATTACTCCCATGACTCACATTAAAGTAACAATTTTCCATAGAAACAAACACAGGCAGAGCTGACACTGCTCAAACTGCTTTTATTCTGGAACACACTCTGTACTCTGGGTTTTGAGGGTGGCAGTTCTGGAGGCTGCTCCATATTCCTGGGTTTTGATGGAGTTAAGGGAATGAGAGTCACTGGGCTCTCACTTGCTCTGGCACGGGGGGGAAGGGTTGGATTGAGGACCACTCAGCATGGTGTGATTTCAGGGGAGATGGGTCAGCAGCTCAGGACAGGGTGATTCTGTCCTCAGTGGTTCCTGGGTGTTCTTAGGACACCTTCACCTGCCAATGTTCTTGCCAGGACGCTCCCTCTGCTTAATTGCTCGTGGGCGTTTCAACCTGGGCTGCTGCTCTGTGTTTTCACTTGTCTGGAGAGGCTCAATCAGGCAGAGCAGCAGGAGTGCCTTCCCTGGATCTTATCTGGGGATATTCATCCTGTTCTCTGTGTCGTTTCAATTACAGGTGTCACAGCTGGGTGTGCTCATCCTTGGCTGAGTCACTTATTTAAAATGACTAATGAAATAATTAGCTGGCAGATCTCAGCTGCATCCTCTGGGCCAACCTGGCATCAGTTCTTGTGTGGGGTCGTCATGGACTTCAGAATTCGTGCCTGACCCTCATAAAGCATTATGCACACAGGAGATGTCAAGAGGGATCTCTTTCTTTTCCAATCCTGCCTGCCCTGCCTGGCACTAGAATTGTCAAATATCACCCTAGTTTTGGTCATCTGTGGAACCAAGAGAAACCAGGCAGAGCCAAAGCTGTTTGTCTGATTTCTCTATTTGCAGCTGCCATTATTTATAGCAATTAGATGTCCCTGGTGAGGGTGTTCCAGTGCTTCCCCATCCTGTGGGGCAGGAGCAAGGATTTCTCATTCCTCAGAGCTGTGGATGTTTATCCTAAACCCTCCCACCAAGGGAGCCTTTCCCAGGGCTTTGCCACAGCACTGCAGGCATAGAAGGGTGAATACATCCCCACTGGAGGTTGTTGCCAAGCCTTCCTGTAGCCAAAAAAGAGGGAAAATGGCCCCATGCTATCTCCTCCAAGGCAGGGAATTGTAAAGTCCAGTGAGCTGTGGATACTGGAGTGCTCGGAGCCCTCAGCCAGGAAACTGGGCCCCTTTACAAAAACTGCTGCACAGCCACATAAACACACCATTCCTGCTCCAAAACACTCCTAGCATCGTGGAAAAGGCAAGAGCAAGCAGGTGCACGGAGAGAGGAGGGATTTGGAAGCACAGGGTGATGACAGCAGCAGCACCCAGGGCCAGGAGCTGGCCAGAGGGCACCTGCTTTGCTGTGGGCTTTGCTTTGCACCCTGGGGAAAGGAGGGGATGATGGAGCAGAGCCCTGCAAAGCTGGAGTGGGCTGCCTCCAGGCAGGCAGCATGCTGCTTTTGCCACTGTGTGTTTTGAGAGATTGTGTGATTTGATGTAGAGTCTGTTAGAGTTGGCTGTAACCTCCTCATGCTTTGTCCCTGCTGATAAAGTTGCATTCATCTTGTACTTCTCTGCTCCACACACACACTCTAACTCTGAAAAGTGGCGTTTGAAAAAAAACAAACAAACAAACAAAAAATTTAAATGCAACTTTGGCTGTGCAGCCTTCCCAGGAAATGCCTACAGAAACTGCCTGTGCAGGAAACAGCTACAAAGGGAAGGAGGGGAGGGAGGAGAAGCCCAGCAGACCTGGATTCTCAGACCATGTGCAGCCTCTTCCTCTCCAGCTCCTCAGGGCTCTTGGCTGTCTCTTCATGTTGCTTCCAAGGCCCCACACATCACAAATGTCTTTCATGAGGGCTTGTCAGCCTCCCACCATGCCTGAGTCCCATCAAGTCTCTTCTCCTCTGAAGAAGAAACTTGTGAGGGCTCAGTAGCCACGACTGAAGCCAGATTTTCAAACAGGGCCAGCACTCCATAAACCACTGGGCTTTTCTGAAAGTCTGGCTCTGAGGAAAGCCTTTATTTCCTTTTTATTTTTTTTCCCTACACTAGGGCTGAATCAGTAATATAAACATTAGGCTGAATAGGCTGAATATCTCCTCCCTAGAGGGCTTCTCTGTTTTTCTGCCTCCTTTATCTCTGCCAAGGTGCTGATAACCAACGTGTGCCATGTGGAAGGGTATCCACGGGGCTGACAGAGCCCTGCTCCATGGGCATTTTCAACCCAGAAAGAGCTGGGAAGGAGAAAGTGGGAAAGCCTTGACTTGCTTCACGTGTTTGCCAACAACAGATTCTGCTTCCAGTGAGTGACTTGAAAATATTTACCTTTTTTTGGAGCAAGAAGGCAGGAGAAAGAATTCCCTTACTCCTTCTCCTGCTTTAAAAGAAGGCTTAATTTGAAATGTGAAGCACAAATCAGTGCACTTTCACACCTCCACCTAAACTGGACTGTTTAGCTGGAACAGCCAGGCTGCAGCCTCCCTTGCATCAGGACGTGGCTCTCATCCTCCCAGGATCCAGAAACATCTGGGAGTAGCATCTACTTAAGTTTTCTTTTGCCTAGAGGTTGGCATGGGGTGACACCAGCTAGTGGCTCGTGTTTTCACAGGTAGGGGCTCCAAATTTATTCCAGAAAGAGAGTTTAATTGCCCTTAACTTCTCCAGAGCCCAGCAGCTTCAAAGACATGTCCCCCACACGCTATCATAACAACATTTAGAAAGCAGTTTGAATTTCTTCCAGCTGGCCTCATGTTACAGAGATCCCTATCAGCACCCGGGAGGAAAGAATTAGCAAGAAAAACAAGCGTCTCTTTAAACTTCACAAAGAAAATGAAAATGCAAAGAAAAAGCCCACGGTAAAAAGCATAGATGTAGCCCAGTGACGTCCAAACAATGTGCTCTTTTCCTAGGGTTGTCTGAGGTAGAAAGGATCCTAATGCTTGATTTCTCTGGTGTCAGCTGCAGCCTTTGAACACTCATGGCAGGGCTCTCACAGCCAGGTCCTGCCTGTGTGACCTCCCTCCCAGCCATGGGCAATGAGCACCTCAGGTGAATTTTAACCCAGGCAGGAGCGTGTGCTGGGCATGCAGGGAGTCACCAGAGCCAGCCAGGCAATAAACATGGGCTTTCAAATGCATCTGCTTGGCTGCTCATGCCAAACTCCTTTCATGTCCCCCCACAAGGGGCTTCTCATGGCTCTCTCTTCCCCAGAAAAGCATCCCAGCTGCAGACTTTTCCCATTTACCAGGAGATCAAGCAGCCAGGCTCGGGGTGAGCACTGGGAATACCTGGAACAGGCAGCTCCCCTAGTAGCAGAGAGCTTCCCCCAGCCAGGGCAGTCCCCAAAGCTCAGCCAGCCGGGTTTGCTGTGGTTTCTGCTGAGCTGCCTCCTCTTGCAGAGCTGTCCTGCACCCAGCTCAGGCCCTGCAGCCATCCTCAGCATCTCTCTGTTGGTCACAGGCTGACGTGCTGACATGTGAACAACTCCTTTTAAAGCACAGATACCCTCAGTTTCAAAGAGCAAAGTCCCCTGGGCAGCTGGGGAAAGCTGGCAGAGGACACAGACTGGATTTGTTTTTGCTTTGCACTCCCTGTGGTGCTTCACACGGAGCAGCCAGTGCCTTGAGATGGGGCTTGGGGACCAAGCTGGTGCCTTTGCATGTTGGAAACCATTTCCGTTCGAAAGCCTGACAAGCACTGTCTGTTTTGCTATTTGTGATCCCCACAGAGCTATTTTTCTGCATTTCCCAATACTTTCTCTTCTTCCCTATTCAGTCTACAGATGGGCCCAGCCTCTTAGCTGGCTCTCTTCAAAGGAGGGCGTTATGTTATGCCATCATTTATCTCACTGTTCTTTTCTCCAGCGAATTTCCATTATGATTGGGGAAAAAAAAAATTCTGGCAGCCATCACCTCTGCTCTTAGCTGAACTTTGGTTGGTTATTGAGCCATTACTCGTAATTTAATTGTCTTCACTTGCTCTATCTAAGTAAAAAGATGGGTAAATCAATAGGTATAGATAGATTAAAGGATGAAGGAGTGGGAGAGCAATTTGGGGTGATTGCTGGCCCAAGTCAAGTTGGAGAGGGAGGGAAATTGCATTGAGCTGCACCAATTTACACCTTCCAAGATACTGACTTTGTGTGACCATGAAACATTTCTCACTACAGAACTGTCTGCTGGGGTTTGGTGTGCAGTTAAATGAAAATTCACAAGATGCAATTCAAGCAAAAGTTACAGATTGATGTCTTAGCTTCTGAGAGTCCAAAAAAGTGAACTTGAGCATATGTAACTTCAGAGACTAACCTAATCTTCCCCTCTTGCTGAGAAGATTCACATAGCAACAGTGAAAGGGGCTTTCTTCAATTTGCTTTATCCTGTGTGTATTTAAGATAACCCTTTTTTTTCCAGAATTTCATTTAGCTACTCATACTACAAACACAAGGACAGATGGTCACCAGATCAAACTTAATCAGCATTCTGTATGCTGGATTTTGAGCTTAGAAATTCATCTGGTTCTAGTAAAGCACAGTCTGAAACCTGCCTGATGTTTAACTCAACCACAGAATTGTATTAAATTTCTAAGCCTCCCCATCCTCACAGGAGATTGAGATGGGAACCATCAGGCAGTTTTTAAAAGGGGATGATTAGTAGTTTAATTATCAGAGATATCTCCTCTATTACCAGTGTCTCGATGGAGAAGAGCATTTTTAATGGGAGGCTGAAGCCCAGTCTTACCCCTTTGTGTCTTCTTGGAACTCGTGACAGGACTAAATCCAGCCCTGGAGCCAGAGGATGCAGTTTTGTTTACATCCCCTTACACCACGCTCAATTCAAGGCCTGGACCTTGGCAGCGCACCCTCGGTCAAGGCAATTTGAATTCTTTTCCCATGGCTTCTTCTCATTCCTCCTTTCATCAGGCTCTTCCCTTCTCTGCCTGTCTGTTGTTGGTTGCTGGGCTGAGTGTCCCCATCCCAAGGAGCTGATGTTACACAGGGCTCCCCCAGGGAAGGGCTGTCAGGCTCTCCATGCCCAAGAGCCCACAGGATCCAGGCGCCTCAGGAGCCACAGCAAAGCCTCCTTCTCCTCTAGTGAAGTCAGGATTTGATGACCCTGTGTCCTTAAATCCCCTGTCCTTCAGGTGTGGTGACCTTTTTGCCCTCTCTGAGATCTCTCTGCTGTTTTACCCTCGTGCCACAGCCTGCCAGAGGTGAGTGCACCCCTGCATCCAACTCTGCTGCCTTTATTTGCAGAACTGTGGCATGGGGCTGCCTGGCTGGAAGCCAAACCCCACTCCAAATGGCACAGAGGCGACAGCCATCTGTGTCTTTCTCACATTTGGTTTCATTGTTTTAGGATCAAATCCAACCACTGCAACCTACAGTAACTCTAGACTTTTCAAAGCTTTCCATAGAGCACAATCTGTGGTTACACCATGGAGAAGGAAAACCTGGAAAAAAACTTGCTGGACTGGCTCAGAGGTATTTTAGTTAGTGCAGAGGGCTGCCAGTGGTGAAACCAGCACTCCCAGAGCGTGAATGAACAGAGGGTGTTTCATTCTGTGCACGTTGGACAATTCTCTCCTCACTGGGCATTATGGTTGCACTGGGCAGGTCACTCTTGAGATGCATTTCCATTGCCACATAATAAATATAAATACTCCTTATGAGACACTCGTGGATGGAAGGCATCTAGAGGTTACTAAAGGTTATTCTGACGATGTATATTCAAACCTCTCCTGTTTGGCATTAATTAGCACAATGTTCTATTTTGCAATTTCCCAGCACAGACAGATCCAGATTCCTGCTAGGAATTGGAAATGGCATCATCCCCCACCCACTCCTCCACCCAAACCAGACAGCACTGATACAATCCCTCCCTCCCATGAACACCCCCAGCCCCATGGCAGGGACAGGCAGGGGCTTGCAGGATATAAGATTTATTTTCATTACAAAACCTAGACATTCTTTCCAAGAGGCTTCAGGCTGGGATCTTCAGGAAGGTCTCTCCCATGGATCCCAAAAGCCCAGTGCCATTAGCTGGGGGCAGTCAGAAGCTCCAGGTTTGGCATGTGAACTGGGGTATTTCTGATGTCCAGGCTGAAGATTGCTGGTTGCAGGAAGGTGATGCCCTCAGGAGCTCCAACCCCTCAGGAACTAATGGAAGTTTGCAACTCACACACTGAGTTGAGCCCTTCATGTCACAGCACTGGGAGGAACTGCTATAAACCATTCCCTTTTGTGTTTCCCATTTCTCTGAGCTTGGTTGCTCCAAGCCTTCCTAATGCAAACACTAAGACAAATGTGCAGGAGGTGCTTTGGGAGCTGGATTCTGCCCTCACCAAAGTCCAAGAGAGAAAGGAATGCTTGCACATTTTCTACCTATTTTATCTCTGCTGGGTGCCTGAAAAGCATTTTCTACCATCCCCAAGCTGCAGGGATAATTAGATGCTGTACCAACCAAACTGCCAAAAGATGAGAACTTGTGTGTTTCAATATTGCATGGAACATGGCTTAAAATAGCTAAGCAGATCCTGTAATTAGGAAAGTACCAACTAACACTCATCCTCCTCTGCTCTAGGCATCCCACCTTCGGGATGTTCATCCCTCCTCCAGGGTGTTCTGAGCTCCTTGCACTGCCCTGGCAGTGCTTTTCCCACTTTGGTGCATCCTCAGTGCAAAGGGACTTTTTTGCTTCTTTCTCATGCGTGGTTCTGTCTTGCCTCCATGTAAGGACCATTGGCCTCTGAGCTCTGATGCTGGAGCTGATTCTTCTGCATTGTTCTCCTGATCTGTGACTGATGGGACAGTGTGGAGCACCCACAGGGTGCAGTTACAGTGCTGCAGCTCTTGTACCCACCACGGGGGCAGCCACCGCTGGATTCTGTCCCCAGTGTCACCGTCCCTGTGGCACTGGAGCTCCACAGCAACTCTGCCTTTGCCAGCACCACAGTCCCTGCACGTTCTCCCAGTGCTGGAGCAGTCAGGCTCACATGCACCAGTTCATTTTGGGTTTTATGCCTCCAGCTTCCCTCCAGATAAATGTATTTTTTTAACTCAGAAATACATTCGTTCCAAGTCGGATGCCAACCGCTCCCAGTGCCAAGAAGATGCCGTGCTCCTTCTGCTCGCTCTGTTTTCCTGTGAACTTTATCAGTTTTTCCTTGTTTCTCTGTGACCTTTGGAGCCCATTCAAAGTCATCTGCCTCTTGCTTTGATTTTGTTTCAGTCCAGTGCAGGTTGCCAGCTGATTTGCTGCCTGTTTTAACACATCGCCAGCAAATCACCACCTCTTCATATTGTTCAGTCAGTCATCAAATCCAGGCTTGCCAGCTCCTTTTGTTAATGGGCTAGAAGGGATTGTTACATCTACTGATGGGACCAGAAAGCTGCTTAATTACAGCTAACAAATCTTTAAAGCCTAATGTAGGACTTTTACAGCCACTGAGGGGTCTGGCCTCTGTTATGGACCCAAGGTCCACCTGGGTGTTGGCTGTACCTCATCTTTCCCCTGGTTAGCCAGGCACTTCAGCTGCCACATGCACTGGTTCTACTGAAAATGTATCCCTGAAGGTGTTGCACAGAGATTTGGCTTGTGCTGATTCTGGGATGGAGACAGTTTTAAATTGCTGAGCCAAGTGGGACCTCCTGGGTGCTGTCCCACAGCTGATCCCAGTTACAGCCAGGGATCAGTGGGAGGTGAAGGAGCCCCATGCTTGTAGCCATGGTTATTCCTGCAAGAGCCAAGGTGGACATGGGAGCCCCCAGTGAGGTGCAGAGTCCACAGGCCACGTCCAGGCTCAGCTCCAGCACCACACAGCCCACAAAGTGCTGCTGCCATGCCTGGAAGGTTCCACGTTATCCAGATATTCCTCAGGAGAGCTGTATGGGGGCCCATTTGTGGTGAAAGCAGCAGTACTTTCTCCCAGACTTAGGTATGTTTCTCTGCACATTTCTCTGTATTCTTTTTCCAGCTCCAGGTATTTTGCTCAATAGCTCATTGAAGACCAAGATTTCCTCTGTGGGCCAGGAGTAAAATCCATATTTCTCTCCAATACAGGGGACAGTCAGAAGGGAAGGGGTAGCCAGTTGACCAAAACCCAGGCTCATCCAGGCACCATGGGCATCTCCCACAGCACCACTCAGGAACCAAGGTACTGATTTATTTCTTGAGCACAGATGTGGTGTACATAGCTTTAAATTATTCTGACTCCATTTTCTCTCTGTGGGTCCCAGGTCCCTAAAGAAGGGGGGATTTAGAGAGATGAGTGCTCACTGATGAGATGTAACTTGGATGAGCTTACATAACGCAGTGGGTGTAGCATTTTCAAAGGTCGCTGCACACTTCTTTCGCTCTTCCCTGAGGTTTTACTTTTACTCTTCCTCCGGGTCCATCCCGCGCTGTCCCGGCGCCCGTGTGCGGCCGACCCCGACCCATTCCTGAAGAATTCCCGAACTATTCCCAAATAATTCTCGAACTATTCCCAAATAATTCCCTATCTATTCCTGACCCATTCCCGAACTATTCCCAAGTAATTCCTGATGCATTCCCACCTTTGCCCGCACCCAGCGCGGGGCAGGCGCGGTGCGCGGGCGGCGGGGGCCCTCTGCTGGCTGCGGGCGGAACAGCAGCGCCCGGGGACGCGCTCGAGGATGGGATCGGGGACGCGCTCGGGGATGTTGGTGACCCGAGCTGGCTTTAAGGGGGACAATAAACCAACAGTCAGAGCTGGGAACCTCCAGCATGGACAAAGGAAGGGGTCACGGTCTCTGTGCCTGCAGGCTCAGGGCAGGGTGCAGCCCTTCTCACTGTGCAGGGAAGGAACCCCCTGCAGCTCCCTGGTACAGCCCAGGTAAGGCCTGAGGCGGGGGCTGGAAGGGAGCAGCAGTATAAGAGGGGCAGACTGGAGGTGCCCAAGGCACAGTTCATCAGCACAAAACACGTTTGGGGCAGTGCCTGCAGAAAGGACGTAAGAGCAGGGGCCAGAATCCAGCATACGTTTGTTCCCCGTGTTTCTGAAATAATCCCTTAGAGATCAACGGGGTTTCACATTTTCCCCCATCTGTTCTTAATCTGTTTGCCCGACAGATGCCAAACCACCATACCCTGCATGGAAAAACACAAAACAAAAAACAAAGCTTTATATCTTCTCTGGTTTTCTTCACAAACATTCCCCAGAGCCCAGCACTGTTCGTGCCCCAGGGAGGAACCAGCCCCGGGGACAGATCTGCTGTCAGCAGGGGCTCACAGCCGGCCCAGAGAGTCTGTTCAGGGCACAGACTGTCTCCGAGGGAGCAGCTTTGTGTTTATGCAAACCCGATGACTCCAGTTGGTGATTATCTGCTGCTGGCATCCCTCTGCTGCCAAGAAGCCTCTACCAACATCCCTGTCCTGCTGTTCCAGGCGCTGCAGATTTGTACAGCCTGAGGCAGTCCCAGCCAGGCAGGAGGTGGGCAGAGAGAAGGGAACTGCCTTGCTAAAGGTCACAGAGCAGGAGGAAAACCAGCACCCTGAACCCTGCAGAGCCTCCAGACAATTTGTCAAGCAGCCACTCATCCCAGTGTTATCTCAGAGTCCATCCCGGCCAAATCCGTTGAGGATGTGAGCAACAGCATTTTAATGCCACCCATAAATAGTTTATTTAAGGCTGAGACTTGGTGACTACAGCACTGTCATTATCAGTGCCTGGAATGAACCATCTCTGATAATAAATAATCCAGGATAACTCCCAACATCAAAAATGCTTCTGTCCTAAGTTGCTCCCATCTTCATCCTATCAATCAGAAGGTCTGAGTGTTTGCAACAGCTCATACAGTAAATTGACTTTAGCTTTCTTCTTTCCAAATACTGAAACCGGCTCTTTCCAGGGCACTGCCATGTAATTTACAGCTCTACCACCACCTCCTTAATAGCTGCCAAGTTCTTTGGAGTCCTTTGAAAATGAACATAATAAAAATATACGAGCTGAGACTGACCATGGGTTTCAAGTCTGCAGGTTTCTACGTGCCTTTTTTGGGTTCTTTCAGCAAGCTGATGGAAACCAATTCTGTATCTTTAAGGCAAGATGAAAAGATTTTAGAATTCCCTTGACTAGTGAGAGCAGAGAATTGATGCAGCTCTACAGCAGCCAAATGCCAGCACATCTCTACATCTCAACTTCACCATTAGTCTCAGCTAAGAGATGGAAGGGAGAGATTTCCTCTTTGTGTATCATTTGCTTAATCAATCTGAAACACAACCCTGCAGTCTGAAAACAGGTCTGAAACAGTGACAGTTAAACAGCTGTGCAATTTGTCTGTTGCCCCAAGAACAGAATATTTAGATAAGGTTTGGCTGAGCAAAAAAGAAGGCTGGGAAAAGATTTAGCAGCTCTAACAGGAGAGGGAAAATGGCTCTGTCTTGGGCTGTTAGCATCACAGCAAGCCCTGCTCTCTTCAGCCACTGCTTCTCACCAGCCCAAGTCTATGTTAATTTAATAAATGAAAGCCTCCTGTGCCTCCCCAGTTTGGCAAAGGTAGGATTTGGGGTGAAGGAGATCTCCTTTGCTTACCCTGCGTGTTTTGACAGTATCCCCCAACTCCCTGAAATGTCAAGAGAAAGATCAACAGAGTGAAATGTAATCTCAAAGAGAAACACGATATTTTTTTTTTAATGTCCTCACAGCAGCAATCATAATAAAAATACAAACCTGAGGTTTGTAAAAATCTAGCTATAAAACCACAGACATCTTTACAACTCCCAGATACCCAAAGCTCCCCGGCAGCAAGAAAAAACCCTCCCAGACACAAGGAGCAAAACTCCAACTGGGGACCAGTCCTAATTGTTTTACAGGCTGCAAAAACAAAAAAAAAAAAATTTAAAAAAGCCACACATGACACCAATTTGCAGGTCATTACCAGCCACCGTCAGGGAAGATAAAATAAACTCCCTTCTTTTCCCTCACCTAGAGACCACGGAGCAGCTGAGTTGCGGGGAGGTGGAATGCTGTGCTTACAGGCACGACGTGGTTTGGGTTTATAAGGCGAGCTCAGATCTTTGTGCTGTTTCCTGGTCATTAAAAGCCCTTTTTAAAAGACAGATTACAGGCATCTGTACTTCCCGAGCTAACAGTGAGCATATTCTGTTCCACAGGAATAGAGATCATCTCTCTTAAAATGTGAGGCAGGCCCTCAGGCAATGTAGCTCAGCTTCCCAGTGTGCTCTGGCAGGTTATTTAATATTTCCATGCCTTGAATCTCAGCAAAAAGCAATCCTATATTTAGGTATTTTCCAGCGTTAATACTCCTATGATTTCTCTCAGTCTTCGTCCAACCAGATTGAAAGCTCTCTTCCCATGGGCACTGCTTATTTTGAGGAGGTGATGGAGGGCTGTGCAAGGTGATCAGCCTCAGCAATGATGGGAAATTACTCAGAGGGGGGAAAAAAAATTCAGTGTAGACCAGGTTTAAAAACTCCCGAGTAAACAGCCTCAGCCTCCTACTGTACAACTGCACTGCCCAGCTGTCAAGTCACATTGCAGTAGGTTTCTTGATGCTGATAATTTAATGATTCTTTGGCCCAAGGGTACATCTCCCACTGCGAATCCGCTTCTCCAGAGCGGCTCCATCCCTGACCTGAAAGGCAGCAATGATGGTCCGTGTGTAAATGTGTGTGACGAGCGCTAATGCACGGTAATGGCCACAGCACATCCAGGGGGGCTGACAGGCGTCGGGATCCGTGTTTGGTTCCCTGGGAACACAGAGGTCAGTGGTTTTTTCACGATGGTCATTGATAGAATACAGTAGGCAGAGCCTGAGCACGCACATCTGAACCTGTCAGTGATTGCTTGCAGACTGCAGGCTGTATTTCTTCATTTTTGGGGGGTTTTTGTGAAAGTATTAAAATATAGATTTCACAGGTTTTCTTTTGCTGGAGGGGAAAAAAAAATGTTTGTTCTTCTGCTCTTATTTCTAGACTATTTGCAACTCTCCTTTTTCCTTTGTGGACTAATTGTCTAAGTTTAGCTGTCTAGTTGAAAAGCTTTTTGAAAGCTGCTCTGGGCCTTAATTACACCCGTTCTGATTGGAAGGAGAACCTTTACTCCCCGGGTTTCTGAGAAAGGCCCATGATATAATTGAAAGGTGGGAACAGCTTTTGCCCTTGTTTGTGCAGTCACAGAATTCTGGCTAATGGCCATCTCATGAATTAATGCTGAAAAAATAATG
Organism: Agelaius tricolor; assembly: GCF_023055355.1. Lineage (NCBI taxonomy): Eukaryota > Metazoa > Chordata > Aves > Passeriformes > Icteridae > Agelaius > Agelaius tricolor. Next base: position 2,196,169 of record NW_027269280.1, read on the forward strand.
GATTTACTAAGAGTCTGGTTGGTAAAGTGGAGATAAGGGAGCTGAGTAAGGGGCTGACGCCTTCTCCCCGCCAGCAATTGTAGCGATGTTTTACGATCAGGGAGCAGGTCAATTCACTTGCACATTTAATGGATGAGATAAGGGCAGCTTGCACTAAATTAGCTTTCTGGGCAATATATGATCCAAGGGATGCAAAACCCTGCTGGCTGCCTGCTGCTGAGGGAGCCAGAGCAAAGCTATTTGCAGATGATGCTGTCTCCCACTAAAAACAACTGCTGGTGCTCAGAGCACCCCCGGCTGGAGAGCCGTGACCCCAGGGCAGTGCAGGCCAGTGGGGCACAGCTGGGACACAGCTGGGACACAGCTGGCCACGCTCTGCTCAGCACCATTTCCCTGCTGGGGAGCCAGGCTGCAGCTGAGCTGCAGGAAGGGCGTGTGTGCTGAGCCTCCCTCCACGCACAGCTCACAGCAGCTCCCACCTTCTGCTCCTCCAGCCCCAGACTGTCAGTCAGGCTGGATTAGGCATTTCCTGGATCCTGACCTGCTTTCTGCTCCTCCTCACTCGGTGTCTGGGCATCAGGTTCAGCACTTGCCATCAGATGTTCCTGGTTCTGCAGCAGGAGGTTTCCTCTGGTACCAGGAGCCCCCCAGCCCAAGTGTTGTGCAAACAAAGGAGAAACAATAACTAAAACCAGTCTCTGCCTTAAGGAGCTGACAGCATCTCCCTTATTCCTCCCAGCTTCTGTAAATAAATCCTTGGTAATGTCCCTGTTTTTTGGAGGACGATAAAAGGACCTGTCGTCACTCCCTGCACAGACTTTTCCTGCCATTCACTGAGCTTTCCACTCCCTCTCCCACGCAGGGAGAAGTTTGTTAAAAATTAATTCTCATCTGATGACTGCTAATTATCTTAGAGGCCGTTAGTAATGAGCAGCAAAGGGACCAAAGGCAGTGCTCAGGAAGAGCCCTGCGGGAGGAATGGTTTGGATGGTGCCACTGAGGGGGTCAGGCAGGGAGGATTTAACTGATGCTCCTCCACCAGGATGTCTGTCTGGCAGCAGAGGTGCAAAATAACATCCACTGTTAGAGCTCTCTCTTTCTACACACACACTCTTACATATATTTGGTTCTGATTTTTAAAATCTTCCCCTTTGAGATGGGGAGGGATCACATCTCCCACCAGATTTCAATATTTTGGTTGAGTTTCATCCTGGCTGTTCTTCCCCACCGAGCTCTGGGAAAGGCTCTGCACAATCCCTTCCCCTTGCCCTCCCTCTCCCAGTGCTGCCTGGGCAGGGAGCTCATCCCAGAGCCTGTGAGCTCCTGCTCTCACAGAGGGACGGACAGAGGGACAGACAGAGGGACGGCAACTCCAGCGAGCTGCCCTTCCCGACGGGGTGAATGGGGAGCTAATCCCGGATTCTCATCTCAGCCACGCTGATCTAATTAATAGTAACTCTTTTGGCTTTAGAGGGTGGAGGGTGCCTGGATTTAGATCTGCATTACCGGAATCAAAACCAGGCCAGCTGTGCTTGTTGATGTTAGAGATGCACAGCAAAGAGAAACAACATCCGTGTGCAGGACACGGGAGAGGCGATTAAACCTTCCTGCTTCCAGCTCTGCTGCTCTCCCCTCTCCCTGGAACCTCTGCTTTTTAAAAAACAAAGCAAGAAAAAGAAAGATTAGGAGAGAGGCACCTGGAAAGCCGAGAGCCAGCAAGAAGCTCCACAGACCACTGCACATCAGGACAGAGCTTTTGTGATCTCTGATTCTGGGGGACCACAAACATTGTGAGATTTTACTGCAAAATGCTCCTATCTGAGAGCCTGCTGTTTGCACCTTGGTGGATTGGATGTTTGAATTTCTGGCTATCTCCAAAGTTCAGGGGTTGCAATGGGGTTCAGAACTTCCTCCAGTTATAGTAACTGTATTATACTGCACTCCTCTCTTCAGGATTGTTAAAGAATTTTGCAGACATTAATGCCACATCAGTACCATGCTCATGTTCCATTTTGAACATGAAGAAACTGGGCCAGCTCAGTGCTGCTCACCTGGCAAGGGGCAGAGCAGCCTTTTAAGGGGTGACAAATTGGGATGACAAATTGCAGGCTGGAACTTCTGAGAACTGAAAATTTCAGACAAACCAGGAGCACATGGAAAAAATGCTCAGGGACTATTTCAGTTTTATTTCTGAATGAATGTATTTTTATCCCTTGGTTTCCAACAGGTTTTCCTTACATGGAGTACAGGTACATGTTTCTGTTCTATAAATGTCACGTCTTAAGGCCTGTTAATAAAACAGCCTTCTTTGGAACAACACAGATGGGGGTTTTCCCTCATTTGTGTTCAGTTATTAGGGATCCATATTGAATTTAACATCCTTCTGTCTTCCCTGCCAGGATGAGTCAGATGGCAGATGCATTTCTCTTTTGGCACAGGTTCTAACTGAATCATTTTCCCAGACTAGGTTGTCACCTAACTGGATCCTAAATTAAGAGCCCATGTTTTATATAAAAAGCTGGATGGATAAAATGGAAGGGCCCTCCTGCACTGCTGCTGGCAGAGCTAAATCTCCTCCTGTACCAGGCTTTTCGCTTCTAAACACCATTTAAAACTGGTCATCCTTGGTTTTAGCTTTGACTAAGGACTAACGAATTTTCTTTAAAATATTTCCCTCTAGGCTATGTTGTGCTTCCTTTTCCCTGGCTTTAGGAGCTGCAAGGTGCAAAGTACATAAAGATCCATCTGTGTCCTCACACACAACAGAATCACCTTGAAGGTAGGTAGAGCCAGAGTCACAGCAGCTTGATGCTGAATTTGATTTTGGTGAAGCTGTGAAATACTTCCTTGTGCTGTGCATAGTGCATCTTTTGACTAAGAAAATTATCTCTCATTTCTAGAAACTTTATTGGCCTTTTCTGTTGGTTGCTTCAAAAACCCAAGCTTCTGTCTCTTAATTTTGAAGCCCCTTATAATGAAGTATTTTATCTCCATTACAGACATAGAAAAGACACTGCATCCATAAATGCTTGTGTGCATCTGCCAGAGATAGAATCACAGGCCAGTGCCATGTGCCAAATCTTCAACATTGATTTGTAGAGAAAATGCAGAGAATGTCCAACCATGTAGGGCTGCACACCCAGAGCCTACCCTCCTGTTGGGCAGCTGAAGGTCACATTTATTCATATATTAATGCAGAAATGACAGTGCAGAGCAGGACAGGCTGCAGGAATTCCAGCCCCACAGCTCTCCTGGGGCTCTGCTGCAGATGTGCTTGTTTCAGTGGGCTTGGGGAAAACTCACAAACGTGTGTGCCAATAGCACAAACACCCCCAGACTCCAGGTAGGCTGTTTCCCACACATCCACACACGTGTTGCCATGATCCTTTGGAGCCCACAACACAACTTCTGCTCACAGATGTGTTGTCAGCCCCCTCATCCTTCACACCAACACACACATGCACACACACTGCTCCCAACACACGGACACACCTGGTGCACTTTTGTCCTCACTTCAGCTGGGGGGAGCTCAGTCATTCACAGTGCTGGGTTCTGGATTTGGAACGAGAATGGTGTTGATAACACACTCTTTTGCTATTTGTTAAGCTCTGTTTATCCTAGAATTCTTTTTTTTCCTTTTTTGTGTATCATGCTTTGCCAGTGAGGAGGTTTGCAAAGAAACGGTGAGGGAGTAAAGCTGGCACAGTTGACCTGAACTGGCCAAAATGCTATTCCACAGCACAGAACGTAATGCCCAGTGGCATAACTGGGGGAGTCACACCGGGGGGCTGATCTGGGTTTGGGGAGGGTCAGTCTGACATCAATCAATGCAATTGCATTGTGCATCATTTGTTTTGAGTGTTTTTCCTTTCCTTTTTTATTATCATTAATATTTATCATTATTATTCTATTTCACTTTATTTTCAATTACTGAACTCTTCTTATCCCAACCTACAAGCTTTACTTTTTATTCTCCCCCCCATTCCACCAAAAGGGAGGAAGAAGAGAGGGGGGAGTTGCGTAGGGCTTAATTTCCAGCTGGGCTTAAACCCAGGACAGCCTCTCCGGGGAATGCACATTCCCACACACCTGGTGCCCTTCCTCCCTCCTCCTTCCTCCTCCTCCTCCTCCTCCTCCTCCTCCTCCTCCGCTCCCAGGTGCGCGCTCCCGTGCGCGCTCCCGCCGCGCCCCTCCCCTCGCGCGGGCGGGCGGGGCCGCGCTGTCCCCCCGTTGCCACAGCGACGGGCCCGGTGCCGCAGCCGCACCTGCGCCTGCGCCGCCGCCCCCGGTGCCGGTGCCGCCGCCGGTCAGTGCCGGCCCCGCGGGGCACCCGCGGTCCTTCGGGCGGGGCGAGCGGCGGACCCGGCTGGGGCCGAGCAGGTGAGGGGCCAGGCTGGGCTGGGCTGGGCGGCGGCTGAGGCGCGGGGGCTGCGGCGCGCTGCGCCCTCCGCCCCGGCCCGCTCTGAGGGGGCGTCAGCGGCATCGCGACCCCCGGGGCCGGGTGGGGAGCGGGGTGGCGGCATCGCTGCTGGGGCCTCTTTCCGCCTCACACGAATCCGCCGCCCGCCGAGGGACCCTCCCGTGGGGGCGGGCGCGGCTGTGGGGGCGCCCCGCGGCCGCGTTGGGCGGCGGAGCGGCCGCGGCCCCCGGACCTGCGGCGGGTGGAGGAGCCGCGCCTCGGCTGGGCGGAGATAGCCTGGCGGGGGGGAGCGATCGGCCCCCGAGGGCCGGACAGAGCCCCCCGAGGGCCGGACAGAGCCCCCCGAGGGCCGAGCAGAGCCCCCCGAGGGCCGGACAGAGCCCCCCGAGGGCCGGACAGAGCCCCCCGAGGGCCGGACAGAGCCCCCGGGCCGGGGCGGCCGTTGCGGGGCAGCGAACAGCGCGGCGGGTGCGCGCAGGGCGGCTCCGGGCCGGGCGCTGGCGCTGGACCAAAGCGCTTCCTGAGCGCATCCAGGAGCCTTGTCTGGTCACTGGGGCACAGGGGCTGAAGGGACTGCCCTGCTTCCCGCTGGACCCCCCTTGTCTCTCCGTTTGTGCCGGTTCGGGGGCAAGGACGTGTTGGTATTTCTGTTTGGGATGTGCCCCAGACAGGGCCCAGGAGAGCGGCCGCCCATCGCTGCACCGCCCGCATCCGCCGGGGCAGCTTTTACACCGCATCCTCCCTCATCCTTCGCAGGCGCCTTTAACATCGCACCTTTTTTAACATCGCACCTTTTCACTTTACAAAGTGTCGTTTTCATGAACAGCACAGGGCCTGCAAAGGGCTGGACGGGTGGATTGTGTTTATTTTGGAGTGGGTAGGGAATAATTGAGAGGAGGAGGTTTTTCCTTTGGAGGAGAACGCCTATCGTCCGTGGATCTGGCAGCAGAGAAGTGCAGGGCGTCTTCAGACATGGAGATGCTTCCAGACGCAGTTTCCCTGCGCAGGACATGGGGTGGGACAGCAGGGAGGAAGGAGGGGCCCTGGACGGCAGTGGAATGTACCTGAGCACACCTTATTAAATTGAGTAAAGCTGAGACACCGAAGGTAAATGTGAACACAGAAGCTGAGGCAGCCCTGGGGTGGAATTGTCTGTTTTGATCTGCATTGCAGGTGCATAGGAAGCATCCAGGGTACTTGTTGGCTTTACTCAGATGGTAAGATGCTTACACTTAAAAAGCTGTATTGAGCTTTTGCAATATCAATTATACTCCTTAATTAAAAAATAAAAGACAAATGGATGTGACTGTAAATACTGTGCCTTTTCCCATATAATTTGCTCATTAGTGAATGCAATTCTGTAGTGCATTATTATGACTGAGCCTCTGGGAGACTGACATTTATGCTTTTAAACTGCACATTGCTTTTTGGTTTGACAATTTAAAGCAAGTGCTTTATACACAGATAATGGCTGACTTGTAATGTTGTTGATTTTTCAAGCTCTTGGTTGTACTGAGGCTACAGCAGTCATTTTTAGTAAAAAGCAGAGATAGGAAAGTCATAATAGAGGAAAGTATCAGCTGCTTAAGTGGAAAGAAAGAATATTGATGCTAACCCCTTGTTTTCATCCTCTTGTTGTACTTCTTGTTGTACAGATATATACATTTCTATATGTGTATATATCTGTAAAGTTTCCTCCCTCATCCCCTTAGAAAAGTCGAGGGTCTCATGACCAATCCAGATACTGTAAGTAGTTTCCAGTCCAGTAGTTCTTGCAAACTGTAGAACAGCAATAATTAATTTCTTACAATTGTTTTCCTTTAGATCAGATTTCAGATATGGCTGCATACTTTCAGGGCTTTAAAATTATTTTTAAAATGTGTTTTTTTACAAAAATCCCACTGTTCCTTAGCGTGCCCTACTTCAAGAGGCTGTGGGTGTTAAGGGCGATATATTTGTTCATCCAGATCTATCTCATTAGTCAGTCCTTTAACTGCAGGAGGCAGAACACAAACTCCCCAGTGCTGTTATGTGGATCATAATGTAAAGTAAAATAAAATACTTTAAAATTCAACATTGTAAACAGCATAATAGAGGGAGGACAGTTGTAATTTTGAGGCATCTCATTTCTGTTCTGTGACTTAAAAAACAAGAGTTTAAAGTAGCAAAACTGAAGGATTGTTTTCATGTTGGATAAAAAGATTGCTATATTAATCATTTTACTTAAGTTCATGTTTAACTGCGTTTTGCATAGTAAAGTTTAAAAAAGGTAGCAAGTTGTAGTTTATTTTATAGAGAGAACAGACATCTTCATCTTTCCGAAGATTTATAATGCTGAAGATTTTTTTTGCTGACAAGTGATACTTTCTATGCATATTTATATGTGAACAGAGTGGGAATGTCAACGCCCTGGTTAGCCCCTGGTGTCCCTCACCTCTGTTCCATCCCCTTCCCCTGTCTGGCTGTGGCATCATCAGTGAATGTGGGCCTGATTGGTCTCTGTGCTCGTTTTTATGTGATGTACAAAATATCTCCCTCTAAACCATGTCCAGCAGTGTGGTAATGGGTCTTAGTCTATCTCCACGTGAGCAGTGAATGATTTTGTTTAATAATGTTTTGCCATTATCTACCAGCTCATTTCTCCTGGTGATGTTAAAGACTGTGGTACTATAAATAGGAACAATAATTTATTTACTACTAGATGTTAGAGGCATGACAAAATATTGCTGAAACGGATGTTTTCAGAGTATTGGAGCTTGTGCAAGCTGTTCATTTGAGTGGTTTTAAATAATCATTGAAAAAAGGCTTTTCTTTGGACTGTGATTTCTTTCCTGCCATTGGGGAGCATGTTTGTTCTCATTTTACTCCAAGGAAACCTTTGGTTTGTATTTAAAATGTTAAAATATGTTGCTGCTCGTTGGTTTTAATTATTTGATTGAGCGAGATAGGGTTTAAAATCAGCGTTATTTAAAAAACAGTGCTGGACTGACCGAAAACTGTTAAATGCCATGGCTTGTCTGTGAACAGAATGGTAGCTGTCTCCAGAAAGGCTGAAAATATGCCAGGGAACAGTGGCTGCCTGTAATCGGAGTCGGTGCCGGAGGGAGGGCACAAAAGGCACGGCAGATAGAGGTGTGGGGCTCGGCAGGAGTCCGTCTGTGAGGAGGAGCCGTGGCAATGATGTCAGGACCAGCAGGATCCCTTTGTGAGAGAAGTGCGTCTGCTTGGTTCCTTTCCAGCCCCAGGAAAGCTCGGTTTAAGCTGTGTGGCTTTATTGTCTCCCTTTGAGATACCTGGGTTATGTAAGGGAGGGTATAAAGCACCTCTGATTGGGATCCTTTGTTAAATTGGCATCCTATTTAACACCAAAAAAATCCTGCTTAAGAAAGATTGGACATAGGTCATCACCACTACCAGATTTCCTTCATCAGCAGCTCTCAAAACCTTTGGCAAAGTAGGGACCAATTTTTGTGTGTTGATGGTAGCTGCTGTTCTAAAATAATAAAAATCAATGCCTTATGAAACAGAATGCATTAGAGAAAAGCATCTCCTCAGCCTGTTACATTTGCCTGGAAACAGTTGTGCAGTTCTGTAGAGTTGCTTTGCAATAGCTGCTCTCTGTAAATGATCTCTCAGGACAGATTTAGCTTCCTGTAAGGCTTCAGTGCCTTCTGCCATGTTTCACAAATATCCCTGGTAACCTCTGAAAATCATAATTTCTGCAGTTGATGCAGTAGGAGCTCAAGCTCAGGCGAGTGCCTGGAGCTGCCGCTGCTGCAGGAAGCAGTTCTGTCTGTACCACCCCCTGACCTGCTTAGATTCTATTTTTCATTTTTATTTTTTTTCACCTTCCCCAGGCATCTACAGAGCTGCACAGTGAACCCACCACCTGAAAACAGTCAGTGGGAAAATGGGTTTGTTTTCAGCTGCACCAGTTCCCTGACCTGGGTCACTGAATGACCAGGAAGGTGATTCTGGAGCGTTTCAGGAATGCAGCACTGAATTCTTGCTCAGTGTATGTGGGTGGGATGGGTGAGACAAAGTCATGGCTGGGCTGGCTGGTGAAATGGTCTCATGTCTGTGTGGTGATGGGTTTTTGTCGAGTTTGGGAGCAGGAAAAAACCCAGCCAAGTTGGTTATGTGAAACCAGCTTAGTAATTCTTTTGGTTTGTGTTTCAGCAGGCTTCAGAAAGAGCAAATTTTTATATTGCACAAATACATTTTCTTCAATTTCTGGTGCAATTCTCACATTCTTGATCATAGAGGGCAGTAAATTAGGAGAGGACATGCAGTGTTGGTAAGTGAGTATGTGATCTGTGAAAAAAGCCCATGACGATTCCATAGTATAGTGTTATCTCTAAGCATGAATTTGGAGTTATTCTTAACAGATCCTTGTACCAAAACCACCCACAGCCCACCTTACTAACTTCAGTCCTGATTCAGCTTTAACTGAGGCAGGAGAACTTTCTTAATGACTTTGGAAAAAAATAGAATGAGGCTCAGGTTTATGTGTAACACTGATATTGTGTTAGTCTGGGAGAATTGAATATTAATTTTCTTGTCATTCTTCTGACAAAAGAAGTTGGTTTACTAGAAAGACTAACGTGTCTTTGCTATTTTGTGACTGCCTGGTTGTGATTGGGCTGCAGTTTGCATTCTGTGGCTTTGCTGGAGGTTATATTAAAATAACAAATTGTTTTATCCTCAGAATGAAAGGCTGAATAAAATAGAAGAGCTATTCTTTAGGAGTGAGAGCAGATGAGAAGCAACCTGTTCCTCTACCTGAGATGTAATCTTGCTTGTGAGAGCTTTTATTGTCACTTCATCTTTGTTAAAGGGGTTCTTTTGAAGTAGTCAGTGTCATTTAGGTAATGCTTCCTTTGTCTCCCTGAAGTGAATTAGGCTCAAATTGGGTAATTTTCAAAGCTTCCTGCCAGAGTAGGCTATTTGTTCCTGACAGCTGTACAGCCAATGCTTTGCACACCCTGGTATTGGTCATAATAACTGTGTCTGTATGAAATGCCACTGCAGGACCATTGATTTGGTTCTCTAATAGTCTCTGTCACAGCAGTGATTTTAACATCTGATTCCTTTTAATCTCTTCCCTTGTGACAGCTCTGGGGTTGGGTGGTCTCAAGGACAGAGAAAACACCATGTGAGCTATTCCAGTCAGACACCTAGGCAGTCAGTGAGTTCTGTACAGAAGAACCAGCTGGTTCCTTTGGAATTAAATCATTGCTACCTGGGTGGTGTCCACACAATTATTCTTCCCGCTGCCATACCAGCTGCTGCAGGAGTAATAAAAAATCATCTTCTTATTAAAATGCTGAAATGTGTGCTTGCAGGACATTCCGAGGTTAACCGTAAAGAGTTTACACAGCCTCTGATCAGAAAATGATGGGAAAGTCAGGCAGAGAAACCACTGAGTGAAATAGCATCAAAAGCAGTAGAAATGGAAAAGGAGCTGAGAAAGCGAAATCATGTCCTTCCTCTGGGGGGACAGTGGCACAGTTCCTTCTTCCCCTCCATTGTCTCTGGGAAAGAACTACTAATTTTGCTTGGTTTAAAACGCACAAATGAAAAGATGAGAACAAATTAGTGGGTCACCAATGATGTGTAAGCATTGTTCTATTGTAATGCAGAAGGCTGAGGACAGAGGTGTTGCTGCAAGAGGTGTTTCTGATAAGGGAGCACTGGAGAAGGGAGGGATGGCCTGAGGTGGCTGTGTAGGCTGAGTGGATTGTCTGAAAAGCTTGACTTAGCAGCACTGGGCTAGTTGAACTGGCTTAGTCTGATACATGGATGGATGAGGGGTGAGCAGAAATTTGGAACTGGAACAGTTTGTCACTGAGCTGTGTTACTGCTGGATCTTCTTCAGGAGAGGTGTAGTGGTGTGATACAATCAGTTTGTGGGGGACTTAAAACAAATGTCCAAGCAGAAGGAGAGCAAAGCCCTTGAGTTGGCTGTGGGGTCTCCTTTGTTATGTCCTTTGAAAGGAGCTGAGCAGACACTTTGAGGATGGCATTATGTCTCGGAGATGGAGAGCTGATCTAAGCAAACAACAAAGTGACTGTCAGTAATTTCAGCATTAGAGCTGTGTTTGGTCAGTTCAGTGACAATCTTTAAAATGGGGTCTGGCTAAAACTTTGGAGGTTCTTACAAGAGGTATCCATTGTCCTTACTTAGTTCTTGAAATTGTATTTTGTATAGCAAACAAATGACATTTTGGCAGCTTTTGTTACATTTTGATGGAGCACTGGCCAGCGAGCGGTCGAGAGGAAAATGTCTGCCCATACATATTTCAAGGCTATGAGTTGGCAGGGAGCTAAAGCAGCTTCTCAGGTGATGGTCACCCCATGCACGTAGAAGGAGGTTATTGTGTTCTGTTGAGTGGATACCAAACAGGAATGAAAATGTTAAATCACTGTTGTTTGGGCTTCCTTCCATCCTTTGGACTTGTGTCTAAGGTCAGAGATTAGCATCTCCCTCCTCCTATCTTGCAGCAGGGCACAGAGATGCTCTGATTTTGTGCAAAGGCATCTGATACCCAGCCAGATGCTTGTTGCCTTGAAACATTTTGAACTCTCTCCAATTGCTTAAGATCCAAAAAGGCCTGGAGCCTGCACATCCTCTGCAAGGCAAGATGTGGCTGTTAAAATGCTAGTGACTGTTTATGGTGAATATGTCATTAAGTTGCATTTTGAAAGCTCCTGTTTAATATTTTTTCCTTTTCCATATAAGATTTTGTGTGTGTGTATTCCCTTTTGAAGAGAACATGCACTTGTAAAGAGTGAGCTTGCAGGAATGATGATTGAAGTTACCTTCTCTGCTGAAGATGATGGCTTAGGAAGGTGCAGTCATGATTAAAGTGTTGTACTTAACATTCCCAAGGGAATTCTGTTTAACTCATTCCACTTGTTCCTCCTTGGCCTTATTCAAGAGAAATTGTGAATCCATCATTTGGAGGAATTGAAGCTCAGTCTCTGAGCTATATATAGAAACATTTGGTGTTGTGGTGGTTCTGAGAAATGAGAAATTGTGGATGTTTGAAGGGTGGAATGCATTGCACAATCCGCACAAAGCCTCTGTCACCACAGGTTGGACATTTGGTGTTCAGGGCCTTTCCTGCTGCCAGAGAGGAGGTGTGTGTCACCCTCACCATCATCCCTGGACACTGCAGTGTCCCTTCAGTGTTCTGTCATCCTTCCCAAATGCTGTGCACGTTCCCAGAGGACTTTGCCAAGCTCTGCATTGCACAGTTCTGTGTAAGAACATAGCAAACCTTTTCTTTTTGTTTGGAGACAAAGGGGAAGGGGGGAAAACCATAGTGACAGAACTTTGTGCTGTGTATGCAGTCACAGCGTTCTTCCCAGCACTGCTGTCATTTACCTGCCAGCATCCAGCCAGAGCCTGGTAGATTTGGGAGCTTGTCCCACCAAATTCCATGGTGGGAGATGGAGATTGTTCTTGTGGGCTGTAAAGGGCATCATTGACTTCTGCATTTGCTGTTCCTCTTGTGGTTTTTGCAGGGAAGGAAAGGGGACAGCAGACACCCAGGCTGCTCTGAGGGAGAGGAGCACAGAAAGGCTGCAGAGGCTTGTGGGAAACTCCTTAGTGCAGAGGGGCTGCAGCTAAAACTCATCGTGGGTTGATTTAATTGATCTCACTGATTGACTTAGTGCTGCTGCAGAGATGATGATGCTCTGGTGCTGGTAGTTCTTATTTTCTTCCTAAGCCTATAACACTCACTTGCCTCTGATTATATTTCTTTTCTTCAGAGCAGGTAATCCTGGTGTGATCTTTCAGATGCAGAAGATCAAAGTGAAAAAGCAATTGAGGAGATTAATAGTGAGAGCCTTGTTCTGGTTTTTTTTTTGAACATTTAGGAACTAGTTTTTAATGAACATGTTTATTTGCAAGGACTGAGCTATGAACAGTTACTGTCTGTTGCTGGTGATGAAATATTTTCCTATTCAGGCAAGTATTTTCCTGTTCAGGTTACAGTTACAGGTGTAAAGCCACCATCAATACCCATTGTAAGAACAGAAGCTCTGGGCTATTGTGTGGAGGCTTTTCTTTCACCTACTTCTATGACAGCTTAGGGTTTCCTTTGGGAAATACATTCCTCGATTAAGGATCCCTTCTGAGCCTCAGTGTCCTGCACAGTCTGAGCTCCAGCTGTGGCTTTATCCTGCTGCCATGCTCAGTCGATCAGAGCAGGATGAGCACTGAAGGAATGGGATGATTCAGTAAAGCTCCTGTCTGTCTGATGTCAGCTTTGCAAGCCAGAGGATGTCACTTTAAAAATATATCACAGCTTAAATATCCTCACTCCTCAGAATTAATGGTGCCCCACAGTAATTGCTGTGACTGTGTAGTGCCCCTTCCAGCAGCCCATGACCCATTCACTCAACAAAGCACAGTTGGCACCACCACCCACATTCCTGAGCACTGAACCCTTGATCCCTGTTACAAGGTAACCAGGCTGCTTGGCTCCTGCACAGAAGTGGATTTCTTAACACCTCTCACACCTTCATTTTATTTTTTTAACACCCAAATATTTGTTTCTGTAGGGATAAGTCAGTAGAAGATGAAGTCAGTCCAGGTCACTGATGAAATCAGGAGGGCTCTGTGTGTGATTTCTACACCACATCCCCAGGTGCTTTAGTGCGTCACCAAGATGCAGGAGTACCAAGTCTGGGGTTCTTTTGGGGATTGAAAATATAAAATTAAACACAGGGCTGTGATATGTTTAGGGATAACAAAAGTGTGTCACTTGCTCTGAGCTTATGCTCTACCAATTTTAAACTGGTAGAAAAAAATTCTTGCCATAAGACTCCATACCAAAGAGCCCCAATGGATAACACTTGCCTTGCCAAGGCAAGCCCATTAAGGTCTCCCTTGGACACCGTGTGTGGTCCCATAGTTCCAGGCATGGTTGCAATGCCACTGCAGGTGGTTGTCCAGGCAACAGGAGTTCTGAGTCTTCACTTATCCTTGTAACCTCATTACTGTAATGGTTTCTGCACATATAACAGAATTTAGCCTTTCCTACTGGCTGCACAGGAGTCTTCAAGGATGTCTGTCAGCATCATTCTGTTAACTGTGTTTATCTTTGGGTGTGAGCACTGCTGTAGCCAAGGCTTGTTTTTACAAGGCTGTTCTGTAAGGGAAGCCCAGTGGTGGAACAGGTTTCCATGTACTCGTAACCTGAGCAAGAAAAATCTGTTTGTTTTCTCTTTGAGTGAAGCATTATCCTTGTCTTGCTCTGTGTCATTGGGCCTGGTGTTGAGGGAACCCAAGAGCAGCCAGAGCTTCCCTTGTGCCAGTGCCCACATCTCAGTTTGGGCACCCATGGCAGCCATATCCATGGCACAGCCTAGCTGTGCTCAGACCCCTGCTTTGCCTTTTTCCTTAGAGCTGCTGCATTTTAGTGCTTTATCCCTTGTTCTTGCCAAGGATTTTACCAGTCCCTGTGTCCCTGGGGGTAAGGGAAACCTCACCAAGATGGGCACAGTAGGCCTTTCCTCAGAACTCTGCTTTTAACTTGTAACAGGATTAATGACTTAGACTGTCTGAAGTTAATCCTTTAAACGTGTTAGCTCCAAACAAATGGGTTCCCTGCTCCTGCCTACAGTATAATTAGGCTTTTGATGAACTTGGAGCACTTGTAATCGAAATAGTCCTAAAGCAGAAAAACCTTTTGTGGCATTTGATGATCACACATCAATCAATGCATTAACAGTAGAATTCAGCCATTCCTGCTGATCCTGGCTGCAGGGGAAGGATCCCCATATGTGCAAGGTAACTCACCATCACAATTCCCTGTCTGTTCCCCGGCAGGGTGAAGATGGCCACCTCCACCCTGGAGAACCAGCTGCAGAGTGCCCAGAAGAACCTGCTGTTCCTGCAGCGGGAGCACACCAACACCCTGAAGGGGCTGCACGCGGAGCTGCGCCGCCTGCAGCAGCGCTGCACAGGTACCCCTTCCTGGCAGGGGCTGCGGCCCAGGGGCACTGAGGGCCTGCAGTTTGTACCTCGTGGCAAACTGCCTGATCAAAGCCAAGTTTTGTTCATTTGTTCTTTAAAAAGCTGATAGTTGTTATACATACTTGCTGATTTGCAGTGAATCTCCCCTTCTTGCTTTGGGCAGTGGGAAGAGTTAATTCTGTATTTATTGAAAGCTGTCATGTAAATCTGCTCACCGGGTGATGTATGGGCTTCACTATGATGTTCTAACAAAAATAAATAATTTTTTTTCCTCAGATTTAACCTATGAGCTGACTGTAAAGAGTTCAGATTCATCAGGTAAGAAATACATGGCTTTTTTATTTTAATGTTCATGTTCAATTTACTAATTTTTTCTCAGTGTTTGTATTTTCTTTTCTACTCTCCAGACTTACTTATTTATGAAGTAAATGTCAAAAATTCTTTCCCAAGGTCACACAGGAAATCTGTGAAAGAGCCAGGAATAGCACCTGGAACTGCTGACTCCACTAGACAGTTCCCTGCTTGCTATATGGGAACACAGGACACAAATTTTAGGGGCAGAAGAGTGAGACTATTTTTAAAACTTAGCTGAGCTAGTGCTGTAATTACCCACAAAGCTTTTATATTTATATATGTGTGTTTGTATACACTAGGTCCTAGTCATTTTATATGTATTACGTTAACAACAGGCAAAGAGCAGGAATAAAATAATTCCCTGAGGTTAACCCCTTGAATCAGGCATGGTGTGGGATGACCAAAGTTCATCTTTTGGATTCCTCTCAGGGATGGCAAGAGGAGCCCTATTGTACTGTTTTACATAATGGCTGTTGTTAATTTGAAGCACTTCTGCTTCTCCTGTTCTTCTAGAAAGTGGTGGTTCAAGAAGCGATGAACTCAAAAGTAAGTGCAAAGATCTTGAAGCTCAACTGAAAATCAAAGAAGCTGAAAACACTGAATTGTTGAAAGAACTTGAACAAAAGAATGCGATGATAATGGTGCTGGAAAACACTATTAAAGAAAGAGAAAAGAAGTATTTGGAAGAGTTAAAAATGAAAAGCCATAAGCTCAATATGTTGTCCAGTGAACTGGAGCAGAGAGCGAGCACGATTGCCTATCTGACCTCTCAGCTGCACGCGGCCAAGAAGAAGCTGATGAGTGCCAGCGGGACTTCGGAGGGGACCCCCTCTGGCAGCCCCGTGCTGTCCAGCTACAAACCATCCCCTCCCAAGGACAAACTGCCCGAGACGCCGCGGCGCAGGATGAAGAAGAGCCTGTCCACGCCGCTGAACCCCGAGTTCGAAGAGGCCTACAGAATAGGCTCGGAGAGCCGCAAGCTGGTGCTGCGAGAGCCCGTGGATGCCATGCCCGATCCCACGCCCTTCCTGCTGGCCAGGGAGACGGCAGAGGTGCATCTGATCAAGGAGAGGCCGTTGGTGATCCCACCGATCCCTTCGGATCGCGCGCCCGGCGAGTCGCACAGCCCCGCCCGCGAGAAGCCGCACAAGGCGCACGTCGGGGTCGCTCATCGCATCCACCACGCCGCGCCCGCACAGCCCCCGCAGGAGGTGGAGACCCTGGCGGTGGATCAGGTCCATGGAAGCAAAGTGGTCAGAAAGCACTCGGGGACAGACAGAACTGTCTGAGAGCACCACGGAAGCGCTGTTCTGTGCTGGTTATGCACTGTGAGCCTGTAGGGTAAATAGCACCTGCGGTGAAGTTTCTTTTGATGCCCCATGCATGCCAAACTCCTCCCGGGTACATCATTAATACATTTTGCTCTAACGAAACCTCCTAGGACTGTGTTCATATGGCAAGGTATATAACCACTCCATGCTGTGGCCAAATCAGGGGGACCTGACCGCTTGCTTCCAAGTGCTGCTCCATTTAGTGTAACTGCACGTGTGGGCAAAGGCACGGGCTGCGTTAGTGAGCGCTCTTAGAGAGAACACCCCTCCCTCACACTGCAGCCACACTGTTGGCTGGGAACGTTTCACCTGGCAGGGGTCTCTTGTCTCCACTGTGTGTGTGAGCACTCCAGAGCCATCACTGACCTCTGCCACAGCCGCAGCAGCACTGAAAGTTGGGCACGTGTACGTTCACTTTAATGACCTAAGGACGTCCCCAGAGCCCCAGCAAGTACTACTTGATTAATCCTAAATACTTTGGTTTGTGGCTTTAAGTAAAATATGGGTGGGGGAAGCACCATTTAAAGGGTTAACAACCCTCATAGAAAGAGTATGAACACTGGGTTGTTTGTGGGGATCGTTTTGGGTTTTTTTAATCAAATAGCTTCACGACACATTTTATGCTAGTCAGTACACTGCACTTGTAGCACCTTCCATACTAGCTCAGAGCTCCTTTTCAGGGAGGAAATGTAACTGGCTATCCAATATGGAAATGGTTCTTTATGCTCTAACCTGCACTTTTTTTGTAAAGGGATTATTTTTGTTTCCTAAAACCCTTAGTCTTGTTCTGGGCATCATCAGACAGTGCTGGCTGCTGCCAGCCTAGAAACCTGAGCTGCCCATCTAAAATGTGAGTATTTAGTTGTAAGTGATGTAACTGATCCATACAGGAGAACCTGGCATCCTTGATTTCTGTCCTTGTGGACTGGGATGGACTTGCCTTGCACTTGACCAGATTCCCCTACTCCTTTCTAGTAAGTAGCAGGTAGACCCAACAGCTGTTATACTACTTGATTTGGGTTTTTTTGTTTTTTTCTAGGAAAGAAAGGCATAACTAGGAGCTGGGAGGGTATATAGTTTTGGGATAGGAGCACTAGTTTGTCCATTTTTCTAACATTCTGTTCACCTCTGCTTCACTCTTGTCTGCAGCCTCTGAGTAGGACCAGCAAGAAACACTGGCTCCCAAATGCTGCTAAGCTTATGATGTGCCTTTAAAATTTTGGAACGTGTATTCTCTGTGACAGCTGATGAAGGATCCCTGCCTGCCCTGTCCTCTCCCCTCGCCAGCTGTAGTTTGCCCCTTGTAAGCTTTTTCTGCAGCTCTGTTGGTGTGTGTCCCTGCAGAGCCTTGGCCTCACTGTCAGCGTCCCTGGCCAGGCCTGGCAGGCTGGCAGAGCTGCTCTCCCGCCCGCGGTCCCGCTCGATTCCCGCAGCATGACCCTTCCAGCAGGGCTGATCCCGGGCGAGGCTCTGCCCTCTGCACCCTCTGGCACTCGCTGTCCCAAAGCCCCAGACCCGCCTCAGCCTCGCATCTTGCTGGCTCTGTGGAAGGAATTTGTTTCACAAGTGGTGGGGAGGGATCAGAAAGGGGTTGGTTAAAGCAAGGTTGTTACTCTGAGGTTTACTGGTTTTATGTGTATTGCGTTAACCAGCAGCTGGTTTGGTTACTTTGGTTGTTGGCACCATATTTTTATGGTCATGTGTTGTATGAGTGACCTACCCTGCCACTTGTTGGAGGCTGGTGGGAGGCACCGCTTCCAGGCAGTGCAGAAGTGATGCTTTGGGCAATTAAAGACATTTCTTACAACCACCCAGGCAAACCTTAGTCTCTGTGTGTGTGGGACCAATTTACTCTCTCTTTGCAGCCACAGACTGGCTTGGAGCCGTTCCAGAAGGAAACACAAATAACAAAAATACATTGGATTCTTCGAACACATTTATTGGGAGTATAATACAACCAAACTAATACTAACTAAAGTCAGGTGTGCCTAAGTGAGCACAAGCCCACCCATGGTGCCGGATCTCTGCCTGGGTTCAGGGTTTTTTCCCTGCACCTCTGAAGAGTTTCATTCTGGGGGAAGAACATGGTGCCTCTTTTTGGCTGTCATTCAGCATTGAGGGTGAGACACACGCCTTGGAGGACCCACCAGGAAATGTGCCTGGTGGTGTACAGGTCAGCTTCAAAGACCAGGCCCAAGCCCATGGCGTTGCGGCGCATGGAGGTCGTGTAGACCGGGGTGCGCAGCGTGTTCTGCAGGAGGAGGCAGCACAGACACTGAGCAACTGCAAACAACAAGGGCCTCGAGGAGAGAGGACTGGCTTCAGAAATTCACTTTGTTTGTTAGAGGTCTTAAATAGTCACTACCCATAAAATATAAATGTCCTTTATGTAATTTACTGGGGATGGGAAATAATTGAAAGGGTAAGGGGAGTGTAAGAGTGCCTGAAAGGAAAAGAGGCAACAAATGCATCAACCCCCTTAGAAGAAAAGAACTGTAGTGATGGGTAGTGTAAGGAGAAGTGTTAAACCAGGTGCTTTATATGGGAGTGGCAATGATAAAATGCAGTTTCTGGGCAGGGCCTGCCAGCTGGGGAGCTGTGAGAGCAGAAGGAAGGAAATTCAGGAGCCTCACCTGCAGTCGGAGTCTGTGTGCTTCTATGGGGATGATCTTCAGGATGGGCAGCTCCACCACTGGGACACGGGGCTTGCTCTGGGTGAGGCAGCCCTGCTCTATGTCCCAGTCTGCTCCTTCCAGGAACAGGCCAGAAACATAGCAGCCTGTGAAGGCAGAAAATGCAACATTTGGGTAAACTGACCTCCTAGAAAAGATCTAGGAGATCTCTGAAGGTAAGTGTTCCTGCAGTCCCTGCTCTGGGCACTACAGTCATCTTCACAAACACACTGCATTTCAAACTGCTAGCTGCACAAGGTGCGGTTTTCTGAGAGCTTTGGTTTTATCATGCAGCTGGATTAGAAAATCAAATTAAATTGTCTCAGTTGCACTACACATGATAAACAGTAGCAGGAATAAATGCAATTTGCTGCCCTCCTATTGCCCGAGTCACAGAGAGTTTTGTAACTCCCCTGGGCCTGATCACTGGGTCACTGAGAGCAGGTGAAGGGTCAGGACAGTTGTTTTGGTACAAATATCAAGTACAGCATTTAGATTTTTAAAAATGAGACTTTTCCCCTCCTCTGTTCCCAATCAGAATTGATACTCGGAGCCTTGCTCAGCTGTTCCCTGTACCCAGCTTGTTATATTTAGTTATTAGAGCAGTGCTAGGCATAGAGAGCTCATAAAGAGATACTTACACAATAAATGATAGATATTTTTAGGTGCTTTTTGCTTAGGTACATATCAATATATTATTTGGGATGTAAATAGATCTTTACAAGCCTGCTGGAACTGGTCACGTTCTAAGCATAAAGAAATCAGTGTGTCTTTATATATATACAAATTCATATAAAACATACTTTTTTATATATATACTTTTATATATATATATATATACACACATTCATACACATGCATACACATACATTTTATATATATATACATATATATATACTTTTATATATATACATACATACACATATATATACTTTATATATATATATACTTCTAAATTTTTATATATATATATATATATATATATATACACACATTGATACACACACATACACACACACACACATATATATATATATATATGTATGTATATGTATATATAGAGAGAGCAAGCAAGGGAGAGGTCCCTGCCTGTGGGTGGGAAGAGCATGCTTCATGCACACAGGAGCTCTGCAGGGACAGAACACAGCTACTTCCCAGCTGGAAATCATGAGGACTGTGAAATGCAAACCCAGGGCAAATGCCTGCCAAGGTTTAACCTAAGTAATTTAGTGTGCCAAGCAATTTCTTTCACCAATTAACTACTTAACTGGTTTTGCCAAACAATTGTGAAAACACCTACCCTGAGCAGCCCCTTCAGTGATGTCTTCTGCTTTCCTGTACTTGGTTACCTCTGTGTAGAGGGTGGAGTGATCCAGGGGCCACCTGTTTTTCCTGCAGGTGGCTTGAACAAGAGCAGTCAGGTAGGACTCAGGAATGTGCAGGCCCGACAGCCACATCACCTCAGGCTCCCCCTCGTTGACCTGCAAGCACAGACAGTGATGGGGCAGCACCTGGCACTCACCCTGCACTGCCCTTGGAGAGGAGCTGGGCTGAGTCTGCCTTGCAGCCACACTTATGCAATGCTGGCACTAGTTCAAGAACTTACCTGAAGTGGTCACTGGCTTCTGCCCCAGCCTGCACAGCACACTGTGCAGGTTAACAGAGCAAAAGGCTGTGTGGAGGCACTTGCTTACCCAGCTGGTGTACTGGTCATATCGAGCTCTAAAGAAAATAATCCAATTTCCAAGTGTTTTGAGGGTGTCGGGAGCCAGGCGCCGCCAGATGCCAGGGATCTGCCCATTGAAGAGAGCCTGAGCCACATCGTCCAGTTCACTGCTCATTCCAACTTCCCCAGCCAAGGCCTGGAACGAGGGGAGAGCTCTGAGGGCAGGCAAAGCCCAGCTGGTCCCAGGGAGCTGCTGGGATTTTTTACTTACACGTTGGAGCTCAGCCAAGGACTTTCCCATCCGAACGATGAGTTTATTAAAACGTTCCAGTTCCTGCAACAGCACCACAGTCGTAGGAGCAATGTTTACTCCAAATCCTTTACGTATCTGGTCAATATCAAACACTTGAGGTAATTTGTTTTCTATATCCTTGGCAACATTTGCAATATATTCATCTCGACTAATTCCTCCACCAGTTTCACCTGAAACCAAAAAATTCTGATGAGACTAAATCTGTACTGAATCTTCTGAGAGAAGGTTGAGAGCTGAGTCACCTTTTGGCATCAGTCTCCCCCCTCTTGTGCTCTGACCTTTGTCCACAGCCCTGCATATCCCCAGCTGTGCTTCTGGAAGTGTTGAGCTGCTCCCCAAGGCCAGACACAGCCCCTGGATCACTCCCCACACACAGGGGCTGCTGTCCCTGTCCCCAGGGCTCAGCACTTGCCACTGGAGCTTTCCTGTTCCCAAAGCCAGTTGAGACAGGGGACTCACCAGTTTGGGGCTGCAGCTCGAGCAGGTGCACCCACATGTCCCGCACCGCGTGCATGTAATACCCGATCTCAGCGTTGGCGTGAAGGCCCAGGACCTCGGGGGTGTTGGAGAGTGGCAGAGCTTCTATGGCCTCTGGAATAAAACCACACAGGCTCTGCTAATCAGAACACCACAGCAATTCTGCTATTGCTCTGCTTGAATAAAAAAAATCAAATGCTAAACCTGGTGTTGGAGTAATGCACAGAATAAAAACTTCTAAACACAGAGCCTCCCCCACAGAAATGTTACATATCATTAACAAAATTAACATGCTGCTTTACTGAGGTTCTGTGGTTTGGGGTTTTTTTTGGGTTTTTTTTGAACACCCAAGGAGCTCAGTGACAAGCTCACATTCCAAAGTTCTGCTCCTGTAAAGCAGTGGATTGTAACACTGCAATCCATACAGCAGTGCCTGGTGTTCTGTTCAACTTCTCACCCCCAGCAGCAATGTATGGAGACAAAGTACACTGGAAGCTGACTTTTTTTTTTAATGTGGCAGGAGAGGCATTTCTTACCAACAAAGTCATCCTTTCCCTTCCCATCTGGAATTTTATAATCGACTGTGTCGCTCTTATAAAAATGGAACACCTGGAATGTGTCAAACAGGAAATCCCCGAGGTACTCGTCCATGTAGACAGTCAGGATGCGCCGGTCAAAGCTGTCAATTGCACGCCCACCATACATGACCTGGGAATCAGTGACATCAATGTTACAGCACTGCCTTTGGAGCAGAAAACACAGTTCAAATAAAGCACTGAAAGGTCAGAAATGCTCTTTGCTTTTGCAGTGGCTGTGATGGATCCCAAGGACATCTCCAGTCCTCTCTCAGGGGAAGGACAGGAAGGAAATATTTGGCCTTGGTCTGGAAAGAGCTGCTCTGGGCACTCCTCATCACCTCTGGATGATTTGTGTGCACTGAGGCCTTCCTGAGGTACCAGCAAAGTAACATTTTCCTGCAGGACTCCGTGTTGCAGCAGCTCCCAGTGCAGTGCAGCAGCTCAGAGCTGACCTTTGTGCAGCTCCAGTGATACCCCACGTGCCAAGAGCCCTGTGCTCTTCCAGCACGGCTCCCAAGGGCTCTCTCACAATTAATTAAGCAGCATCACTCCCTGTTGTGCAGGTGCACACAGTGGCCCTAATTCCCTGAGACTGAGATTAAGGCCCTTGCTCAGGGCTACACTGGAGTTTCAAACCTGCCCAGGAAAGATGCCCAGCTTTGCTTGATGCAGCCCATGCAGAAAGGAAATTTAATTAATCCGAATTGCTGTGGCATTGTAGCACTCACCTCCCCAATGAGATATTTGAGACTGCTCCAAGGGATTTGATCATCCTTTTGTTCAAAGGCTTTTGTCAAGTATGTGTTAAGGATTTCCATGCACACCTAGTGAATTTGTTGGAACATATGAGATAAGAAGATTCATAAATCAGATATACATATTTATAGGTTTTATTTAATGTAGTTCTTGTTTGAAGACTAACAATTATTTCTTTCTGAAATAATTAAAAAGCTAAGTATAAATCCTCTTACAAAAAGAAACCCATGAGAGAGGGCAATAAAAACATGAAAGATTGGGAATCTAATTTTTAGCATCCTAAATTGACATTATAGAAGATCAGGAGTCTACATGACTCCTCAGAAGCAGAAAATAATACTAAGCAAAATCTAATTGTGAGAAAGGTTAAAGCTGGATAAATTCTGTGTTTTCAAAAGTAATCTGAGCTACTCAAGAATATAAGAGCCATTGCAATTGTTTTTTTACCTGGAAATCAGATTCATTAAAATCATATGGTACATTCCAGCCAACCTTCCCAAACTTCCTTCTCTCCTGAACCACAGCATGGAAAAATGCCAGGACATAGACTAAGGATTTAAAGGCAGGATGTGGGCACTCCTCTAAGGCTTCATGGGGAATTTTGAAGTAGGTGGCTCTCATATTCAGTTTCAAACCATTAGGTGGTTCTGTAACAACCTATCAAAATAATTAGGGAAGCCATCAAATACTGGATAACTTGAGGAAAATAAGTTGTAAATATATCACATTAAGTAAGTTATACAAGGCAAGCTTGACATTTTAAATTGTTTTCCAAATGCCTGTCAAATATGGATTTTTTTCTTCTTTCCTTCCTTAAGGAAGGAAACTTAAAAGGAAACAGACCTTTTAAGTTTATCAAAGTAAACACACCTATGCAAAGAGTACTCTATATTATTTTGAAATTAGTCATATTATTGGCAAGACATTAATATTTCTCATACTTGAAGATCTAATCTACTGAAATACCAGTATTTTACACATTTTAATGTGCCCTGTATGCTCACAGTAAGATGCTTTAACAACGTGGCTTTACTGCTGATCAAAGTGCCAGAGCTGCTTCCTGGCAGCCTTTTCAAAGGGCTCAAAAACCTCAGTTCTCACTGCTCCTGGCAGGACCCAAAAGTGCAGATCTGGAGCCTTAAAGATCCACTCAGGCTCCCTTCCCACTGCAGGAGGAGTGGGAGAACAACCCAGAGCTGCCACTGAGCCACTGCTTTCCATTCTGTGAAATGAAATAACAATTTACAGGACAGGGCACCATGGCAGCAGTGAAGCAGCCACAGAAAAGAACATTAGGACAAAATCATGGCCTGTGCCTTCAAAATAATCAGCTCAGCCTTTAGTGATAAACACTGCAGCCTGAAGTAGCAGCTGGAAACCATTATCCACTTCCAACATCTGCTCCACTGGCACTGCCAGCCTGACACTGCCCTGGCTCTGCCCTGCAGCATCAGGGCTGACAGGGCTATTTCTGTCTCCAGATATTCCTCATTTCAATCTAAAGACCATTTTTCACATCTCCAGGTTTACTCACAAACCTCTGCTTTGAAATAACTGCTGAACAGTTTTCACCCAAAGGAAACATGCCAGGAAAATAAACAGGATGATGATGAAAAAAGGATTTGGCTTAAATAAAGACAAAAAGTGAGTTCATAAGCCTGGGCCCGTGTGCTGCATTCAGGTCAGGCTCCTCCCAGAGCCAGCCTGTTCTGCTGAGTACCAGGACAGGCCCTCCTGGCTGGGGTTTCCCCACCTTTAAGGCCTTCTGCAGGATTCCAATTGGGAAGCCTTCAGTTGGGTCAGTTGTCAGCCAGAGGCGAAAGTCTTCGTGAGGATCTGTAATTTTCTCCACAGCCTTTTCCAGATGGACGAGCCACTTCACCAAAAGGTGACAGTTCTGCAACATGAGCCAATGTCCACGAACCACTGCCTCCTCCAGCAACTGCAGAGCGATCTGAGGACAGAGGGAGAACCATCTGTAAGTCTCCCTTTACCCTGAGAACAAACTGCCTCTGATGGGCTCATGCAGTGGGTTTTCCTGCTAGGAAAGCGGGGGTCTAAATGAGTCTGGTAGGAGTTCTTCCACTGACTGAAATCATGGCAAATTCAATCAGCTGTTAAGCTCTAGACATCCTGCCTCAGTGTCCATAACAAAAAGGAAAGTCACAGGAAAGGCAGGAGAAGCAGCAGAACTTTCTGGTAGCAAACACTGTAACTTCCAGCCACCTCATGTCCATACACAGCAACATCTTCTCATCTCTACTTTTTAACAGCTGAAAATCTGATTCTGAATCTACCCTCACCCAGAACAGCAGCCAGTCAGCCAAATGGCCCCTTTCAGGTTCAGTAAAATGTTATTCCCAAACTGACAAATCTATGTCAGAACCATGAGTAACTCCTTTTAAAATGGAGCAGACCTATGGAAAGGAGATTTGATCAGTCCCAGAGCATCAGGAGCATGGCTTGCAATTCACACTCACTGCACACCCCACATCCCCACCCTCCCATCCAAGTTACCTCTTCTTGGCCTTGTCCCATGGCCAGGAATTTGAGTCTATCTGCTTTAAATTCTGATCTCTCAGCCAGTTTCATGAGGTCACTGACAGGATCAGAGCCAGGACTTAGGATAAAAACCACAGGTGAGAAAGGGCTGCTCTGCTGCAGGATGGCATCGAAGCTGATCACGGGGGGCTGCACATACCTGCAGAGGGAAAACCCAGTGGTTTGGGGGATGGCACAGAGCAGCTCCACGTGGGAACAGAGCCTTGCACACCAAAGGCACAGCTCAGCAAAGACTGCACGTGGAAATCATTCAGACACAACCCCTGCTCTGCTCTTCTGGCAAACTACAGAACATGGACCAAGCTGACTACAGCTGCAGCTCTGTGTGAGTGCTTTGCTGGGATCTGAGGGCAGAGGGACTCACGTCTCGCCCATTGTCACTGTCACATAATCCATCACCGCCCGGTACATCCGGTCCACGCGGAAACAGCGCAGCAGGAGAAGCTTCTGGAAGTCTGTGACATTGCCCTCGTAGTCCATTGGCAATGGGATCTGCTCCAGGGCATCTGTGTCGTACCACTGGCAAGGAAAGACAGCACACAAATGAACCCAGTGGCTCTGTCAGGGAAATTACTAGGAAAGAGAAAATCAATTTGACGAATGAGGGGGCCAAGAGACAGAACAAAACCAAAGAAAGTCAATCAGCTGCAAAAAAATATTAAAAATTCAGGTAAATGTGAAAGAACCAACTTTTTCTGTATGAAGTATTCAAGTCCAGAAACATATTTGTGCTTTCACTTTATGTCAACTAATTCTCTTAAGATACAGAAAATAGCATCAAAAGCAAAAAGGTATTAACAGATTGCTTGCAGGAAGACTTCTTATTAAGCAAGAAGACATGGAATGAAGCTAAAGGAGGAACAAAGGAAATCTGTGTTTGTCAATAGCCTATAGAATTCACTGCCACAAGAAGATCAAAGCACAATTTAGCAGTACAAAAACACCAGTGAAATGTTGACTGCTGAAATGAACAGAAAATTTCCACTGAATATAACAGAGTAAATAACTCCTCTAAGGCATTTGAGTGACAAATAAAAATTCTATAGTATAACAGGGAAGGTATTTTGGTTTGTTTTTTTAAATAACATAATCCTTAATTCTTCTGCAAATAAACCAATCACTAACTGAGGTCAAGAAGCAAAGAAAGGCCTTGAGGGAAGAAGCCCACAGTGACATCTCCCCAGTGAACTGCTGACACATTGCATTACACTTGACCATTTAATACCAGAATAAAAACCAGGAGAGAAAACAGCATTGCAAAAAAGCACGTACATTTTTCCATTCATCTGGATTGTCTTCCACATCATCTGGAAGAGATTCAAATTTCTCAGGAAATAGCTCAGACAGGCGAATTAGGTCTTCCCAGCCTTGATCTGGCAGCCAAGCAAACGGTTTCTTACGGGCGCTCTTCTCCAGGGAAATATTGCCTAGGCAGGTTCAGAAAGCAGATCAGTGTCCATGCCACAAACCTCCAGTGCATGACCACTCACAGAGTCCCCCTGCACACAGGAACCCAGTGGAAATTTGTTCCTGGAAGCACTGAGATTAGACTGGTCTGCTGCAGGAAAGATGGCATTTTACAAGTGCTTGCAAAAGCCAGAGTTTTATCCTTGCAAACATTTCTAGAATTATGTATACACAGTCAGAAAATAACTACAGATTACTTTCCTCATGTAACATCCTAACAATTAGCTAATATGAAATAGAAATAGCATGATCCCCAGTCTGTGTAACCCAACACAGTGCAGCTCTCCTCAGTGGGAGAGCTCCCCATATTGAGGTGCTGGCTCTCAGTAAATAATCTCTAGTCAAAGATCTCTCTTCAAAAGATCTTTTAGTTATTGCTACGTAGAGCTACATAATTACATATAAATATTCATTTTACCTTTCAAAAAGAAATCAAATTCTTCTTGTGGAACTCGGCCTTCAGCTTGTTCTATCTTGACAGTCATGTCAAAGGAGAACAGCAACTTGTGCTTCTCGAACAAGGCTACGTTAAAAGGACATTTTCAAAAATCAGCTGCAAAAGCTTGTGGAACTGGAGCAATCTTTCAATCCACATCCTTCATCTGTTGTGGGATTGATGGGATGCTCCACCCCTGCAAGTGCTCAAGGCCATTTTGGATGGGGCCCTCAGCACCCTGATCTAATGAATGGCATCCCAGCTCATGGCAGGGAATTGAAACCAGATGATTCCTAAGGTCCCTTTCAACCCAAACCATTCTGTCATTCTATAATCTGCTCACCCCACAAAGATCATTTGGTTGATAGTTGGAATTGAAATTCCTAAAGGTCTTCTCCAGCCTGAACAATGCTATGACTCTGTGATCAGGGGGATCAAAGCTGGGGCTTTGAGTCAGGCTTTAAGAGTCAGTACAGCCCCTGTGAGCAGCTCTATGGCTGCCTTTACCATTTGTAACTGTGTCAAGAAAAACATTTCTGCAAGAATTACATGAGTAATGTGCAATGTTCTTCTAACAGAAATAGCAGGGAGGAAAGTGTGAACCAGGAGAGGTGATGAGACCTGAACATCACTGAATTCCCTGCTTGGTAACTTGCCTCTTTAACATGAAGCCATGGCTTCACCTTTATTTGCACCACACAGTCTCAGCCCCTGGTTAAAGAGCACTAACCTGTGCAGCCATAGTTGTAGGTGCTCAAAGTCAGTGTATCCATGATGTTTTTTAACCTCTTAGGAAGAATAGGACTGGGCATGGATTTCCGAAGAGAGAATCCAAAAACCTCCAAGAAGGAGACCAGTGAGAACTGGTACATGATGTTGACAAAGGCCAGTTCAGCCAGCACAGAGAAGAGAATGGCTCCTCTCTTGGCAGCTGGTCTGTAGCCATCTCGGAGAAGGTCGATATCTGCTGCGGTCGTCTCAGCCAGCTTCAGTTTCTCAATCACCTGGGCAGACAGGGGTTTTATGCACCTGTAATTACTGTGCTGATCACAAGTGGATCTATTATACCACAGGAATCAGAGCTGCTCAGTGCCTGCCTCTCTGTGTGACTGTACAGGAATCTGGGCAGGTAACTCAAAAGAAGTTGTACAAATTATAAAAATTAAAAGTTAGATAAAATTAATCCCACCCTGTATGTTTACGAAAATAACAGCAAGATTTACAGCAAAGATTTATAACAGCAAAGATTTACAAAAAATCATGGAAATAGTGTGGCAAGGGCCCTCTGGGGATCTTTAGTTCAACTTCTGCCCAAAGCTTCATTATAACCATCACTAGATCAGGTCCAGTGTGGCTTTGGCCAGCTGAGGCCTGAAAATTCCAAGAATGGATTCTTTTGTCTTAGAACTATAAACAAACATTGCTTTGGTCCTGTTAAGGACTTCCCTGAAGATAGGATTTGGTTCTCTGATCAATAAAATAGTGCCCAATACTGAAAGATGCAACACATTCATGAGAAAACTGAATTTCCTTTCAAACTATCTGCAAGCTTCAGGAGTAAAATGGAAGCACAATGAAAAAGGAACAACTACATTCTGTCCATAGATAGCCTTCCAAAAAGCCCAGAGCTGGTACCTCAGTAGCTTTGAATTTTGTGTCCTCCAAGGTTTGCACCAATTCCACATTGTCCAGCATGTTTCCTGTGGAAGTTGACAGTCCATGAAGGAGAGTGTCTTCCAGATTTTTCAGCAGGTTTTTGTTTTCACTTGTCTCCTGGATGAGACGTTCTCTCTGTTCCTCCAATTCCTTCCTTTCAAATCCCGTAATGACACTGAGCAGCTGATCCTCCAGGCCCTTGAGTGTAACTACAGGTACAACACATGGACAGAGCACAGAGTTTTGTAAGCACAGAACAATTTTTATGCAACTTATTTAACCTCAGGCCTCTCATAAGACTACAGCAGTGCAACAGAGTGATCTGGTTAATGACTGTGCATCTTGATTCCACCAAAGCATCCTCACCTGACCAGGACAGGAAGAGATTTTTAGCTCAGTTGCAGATTAGAAGAGAGAAGTGAGAAGGATTATCTATGAAATCAGATGCTGAGTATAAGGGAGAGTATGAATTTTTTAGTTTCATCAAGACAATGACCCAAGCCCTAAATTTGCACAACAGCACAATCCCTACTTTGTTATTATATACACACTTAAGCTTACCTGTATAATTGATAACAATAGCTCTGCCAAACACAGAGGGAGAATACTTTGGGTTTGCTAATTTGGTGTTCAGGTACATTTTAAAATTACTGTCATAGTCAACCTCTTTGTCCCCCAGCACAATGAACGCTCGCCCCTGTGCAACTTTGACATTCTTCTCTAAGACATTGTCTATCACAGGGTCGATGTATTCATCAACACTGTGCACCAGGAAAGGGGTTCCATACTTTATGGCCTGTTCTAGTTGTTTCAGGAAATCTGGGTCACTAAAGGAAGCCATCTGCAAGAGAACAATGGGAAAACATGAAAGGAGAATTGATATTCAATTGGCTGAACATTATTATTTTGCAGTAGCTGCCAACACTAATGAAGTTTGTTCTTTGCTGCTTTTTGTCTTTCTTCTCACAGATGATATGAGGTGCACTTGCACAAAACAGTAAAGGTGCTTTTTTCTGATTAGTTGAGAATAATTTCCATTTGGAAATTACCCTTTAAAGTTCTATGTGTGCCTCTAAGTGTGTTTATTGTCCTCCATGGAAGTTCCATCCTGGAGCTGAGATTAATCACAATCTACACCAGCCTTTTGGTTAGACTCTTTCTGTATGTGCAGACAGGCTGAGAGAGCTGGGGTTGTTCATCCTGGAGTAAAGAAGGCTCCAAGGAGACTTTTAGCACCTTCCAAATCCTAAAGGGGCTCCAAGAGAGATGGAGAGGGACTTTGGACAAGCACATTTAGCAATAAGACAAGGGGGAATGGCTTCAGACTGAAAGAGGCCAAGGTTAAATTACATATTGGGAAGGAATCCTTCCCTGTGAGAGTGCTGAGGCCTGGCACAGGTTTCCAGAGAAGCTGTGGCTGCCCAATCCCTGGCAGCATTGAAAGCCAGGTTGGACAGGGCTTGGAGCACCCTGGGATAGTGGAAGGTGTCCCTGCCCATGGCCAGGGGTGGAACTAGAATGTCCTTCCCAGTCCAAACCATTCAATAATTCTATGCTATATAACTGCTTCCCCATTCAAGGTGGCAGATATTTATGCAGCTTTGGAAACAATCAGTAATGAGATAAAGCCATCTTCCATCTTTACCCTCAGGTTATTTTTTTCTTCCTTCTTCTTAATCCAATGTAATGCCTGCTGCTGTGGGTCAATGCAGAGTGGGAAGCGGCTGGAATACGTTGTCAGGATTCCATTCTGGACAGACAGCTCGTCTGGGGGCAATCCTTCAGAAACCCACCTGGGAACAGAAGGGACCAAAGACCAGCCAGGGGTGAAAACTCCATGGGAGAGCAGCACATTTCATTTGTCAGCAAAATGATGCAACTCACTGAGCACACAATCAGACAGACAGACTGTGGTTCTGGGGACAGACTGACTCACTGCCAAAGCACTGACTGCTGCCTCAGGTGAGCAGTCCTGTGGTAGTTGTTACATGGGCTCCCTGGGCTTGGGTTTAATACCAAACCCAGTGAAGCCAATGAAAAGACACCTGCTGGGTTATGGAAACATATTTTATAGAGAACTCCTGATAAACTTCCTAGAAATGGTATTGCACATGTCTAAGTTCAGTGAATGTCCCTGGATGTTAAGGACAACAGATTCTTAGAACAAATGGCCCCTGTTAATCAGGACATGAAAGTCAGATTCTGTCTCTGGTGTGGCTGTGCACCTCCACCCACAATGCCAATTCTGTGCTACAGATTCTGCTCCAGACTCCCACTTTAAATGTCACATCCAGCAGTCCCTGGGTCTCCTGACTGGACATACCTGCTAATCTCCACCTCATCAGTCAGGAGGCTCTCTAACTTGAATGGATGGCTGACAGGAATTTCTCGTGAGACAATATCTTCTTGCCACACTTGATAGAGCATTTCATGACGGAACTCCCAGCTGAAGGCTCCCACATAGCACAGAAAGGCAGCAGCAAGCAGACAATCTCCAAGCAACTTCACCTTCCGTTCTTCTAATTCCTTGAATTCTTCTGTCCACCTGAAATAATTATATGGGAGATTCTGTACCAGGAAGGTGAGGTTTATGTGCAGGATTTCCTGCTACTTTAGATACAGGTTTAGACAGACCCCTAAAGTTAGAATCAGTTTTCTCTTGCTACTGTGGGGGCCACAGACACTGAGTTGATCTGAACTTTCATCCATTTAATAATCTCAGTTATTTTCCAAGAGCTAATGGATATTAGCTCAGAACAGATAATAGCCCTTCTCAGAAACAAACACCATAGAAAGCAACATTTTCAAAAATGTCTCCACCTGATAGATTTTATCCCTGACACATGAACCTCTGATGTCAAAACTGATCCTCTTTGAATCTAGACTTACCTCTCATTCTCAGATTTCAAGCCAGCAATGAGCTTGTCAGCAGCCTCTAATCTTCTCTGCATTATCTCTGCTTCTTCTTGTAACTTTTTGTTTTCTTTTAATGTCTGGTCTAATTTTTCCCCCAAAGCTTTAAGCTCCTCCTGAATGGCAGCCAGCTCTGCCTGTATCCTTTCCAGTTCCCGCTTACTTAATTCATAGTTCCTCTCTAGCCTGGCCACCTGGAGTACATTGTGAAGGAAACATAAGCATCAGAGGGCAGAAGGATGTTAGAGAGAAGTAGTAAATTCTTACATTTCTTTTGGTTGTATCATATTTTTCAAAGTGTCCTGGTAATAAACAGTGTAAGCCAAAATAATTGACACTGTCACTCTCCTCTCCCCATCCCAAACACACGTCATGGTCTGACTGCAGTTCCAAAGCAGAAAAATCTCCCAGATTTGTACCCACAAGGAGTATTACAGCACTGGAGGTCAGCAGGACTCTCATGCCCTGACAAAAGGGGAGGTTTGTCTGCTTAATAAAAATATGAAGGCTCCAAAAATAGTCAGACACATCATCTAGTGAATGTATTTGCTCTGTAGTCAGTTGTATAAAATAACCTTTTCTTGACAAAATTTTCCAGTGTCAACTGTTGGACATCAGATTCCCTTTGGTAATACAGCTGAATTCCCAGTCATCCAAGAAAAAGCTAATCAAAAGGTCTGTGCTTAAGGAACATGGATTTAATGTACTACTGACCTCTGTTCTGTCCAAATGCCATGGGGTTTAAAGTTTGTTTTTAGTAAACAGCTCTAAACTGTGTTTTTCTAAGCACGTTAGATTACAAAATTCCAACTGGACACGTTCTTCCCTCATCCCTCAAGCACTGGCATGGATGGCAACCCACAGCCCAGCATCAAATACAAAATACAATCAAACACAACAAATACAGTGATTTATGACTGACAACCTGCCTCACTGCTACTACAGTAGCTCCCCTAATGACCACTTCTTAAGCACTTCAATAGGAAAGGTGGGCAGTCTATGAAATGGTCAAGTATTATCTTTTCCATCAGGATCATGTTTTGACCTTCTCTGAGTTTGACTCCAACACATTTTACCTTTTCTTCCTTTGGCTTGACCGTTTTAACTACATCACAGTAGGTCACCACTGCTTCAGCAAACTTTAACATTCCCAGTCCTGCTCTGCTGATAACTTCCATTTCAGCCCAGGTAGTATTAAGATTCTTTAGGAGAGCTAAATTGGCAAACACAAAAATATTGCAAGTGAGTTGAATAACTGTGAGCAAACCCTCAAAGAAATAGCTTTTCCTGTCAGCAGCACCAGCCAATGCTGTGACAGACAATAGGAAATATTTGACAGAATATTAAAGAGACTCTGTTGGCTGTTCCCATTACCAAGATCCTACATTCACTGCAATACCCAGAACAGGAATTCACCTCTCATAGCTTTCACATTGCTCCATGGAATTTCCCTAAAATCCGTCGTCAACAGAAGTCGCAGGAAGTTTGTGTCAGCCATCATGGCTTTGGCATTCTTCCAGTTCTGTTCTTTGTAACCTCTCATTATAAGAATACAGTCCAGAACAACCTGCACCTGCTTCGGGGGTGTTGCAAAGGACCTGGAAAACAGGTGGAAGAGACATGGAAGTGAAAAAAGGAGACAAAGCCCATGATGCCAGACATGGGTAGTGCCTGTTAAGAGAGGCATTGCAATACAGGAGCTTGTACATAAGGCAAGCCACAACAGTGAACAAAATAACCCAAGTCAGACAATAAATTATTAACTAATCAAAACCTCAGAACCAATTCTTGTATTCAGACATTTTGATCCATGAAATACTAAATTATTTCAACAATCGAAAGCTTAAAACACTGAGCCTTGATATTCTTTCCTAGGGCAGTGAAGCAGCTGGAGAAAAATCCAGAGATCTGTGAGAGAAAGGAGACTGAAGTGTGGCAGGGAAGGGAGAGCCATTGCTATTCTGGGGACAACTATTTCAGGGAGAGCCAAAAACTGGATGTGCCTTTATATCAATCCTCAAAAAAAGATGTATTATCAAAACCCAGGGAGGAGTAAATTAGGCAGGGAAATACATTTTCATGCTAGGA
Organism: Agelaius tricolor; assembly: GCF_023055355.1. Taxonomy (NCBI): domain Eukaryota; kingdom Metazoa; phylum Chordata; class Aves; order Passeriformes; family Icteridae; genus Agelaius; species Agelaius tricolor. Next base: position 2,229,849 of record NW_027269280.1, read on the forward strand.
AAAGTATCCCTGAAAAATAACTGTTATGTGTTCCTACTTACACAGGGAAAAAGGAAGAGGAATGAACAGGTTTGGACAGCCATTGTTCAGGCAAACACCAGAGCAGGCTCTGGTGCATCAGGCCAGAGAATGATGGGGTAAACAGCAAATAAAGGCCTAGAAGAAGTGTCTTAAGGCAAAGGTGTGGACTAGGAGTCAGGGCATTCTGGTGACCTCTGCACCCAGGCAACTGATGTCCTGACCTTCACAGCCAGGTGAGGAAGATGAGAATAAGGCTCAGACCCAGCAAACAAGAGTGCATTTCCAAGAGTTTATCTACAGGACATACAAATGAGTCACCTGAGCTCAGTAACTTCAGCCTTGTCAAGCTTCTCAACCTCCCGTTTGGCAGCTTCCATGATAGGCTTGATTTGATCCAGGGCTGCCTCAGCTTCTGCCTTCTCCACAGCAATTATTGCATTCTGCTCCTGTATCTCTATAGCTTTCTCCTCACCCATTTTTTTCTTCTCCTCAGCTAATAATTGCAAAGGCAGGACCATAAATGAATCATTCAAGTTTGTATAGAGAACATATAGTAATACACTAATAGACATTTACTCTTTGCTGAAAATCAGAAATTACCATCAAGTCAGAACATTTGTGTTGCCAGCTACGTCACCAGGTTAGAACAGTTAGTGTTCCCCACAACAGCATGCAGAATCTCTTTTCCTCCATGTTTCCCTCTGATTTTCCTCTAATACTAAATGCCTGAATCAGAAGTTGCCCTTCTTGCTATTGCCTTTCCTACATTATGCCCAACACCTTGGAAAGGGAAGATGGGGGCAGACAAACGTTGTGTAAAGTACTGTGGGCCAAATGTGGAGCAAGGATGGCAATCTGGGCAAGGCAGGGGACCTGCTCTTCTGCCATGGCATGGGAGCAGCACACACAACAGGAGGGATGCCTTGAGAAGCACCTGGAGCTCTTCAAGGGTCTCCCAGCCCAGCCTAACACAGATGATGTGAGCCCTGCTTAGCCTGTGGGACACTTCAGTATTGTAAACCACCCACCTATTTCTGTGTTTAATTTAATGTCCCTTAACAAAGCCTCACAAGCAGCTGTTTTTTCTGTCAGTATAATCTTTTGCTCAGCAAGTTTCACGTTCAGCTCAGCCAGCTGTACAGCAGCTTCCTTCAGTTTAACCAAGCCCCCATCCAGCCGTTTACATTGTGCTAAGGAGGAAAACAAGGGAGAAATGTCAGTGGTTCACTGATTGTGTTCAAGCACACAGCAACAGACAATCTCACCCAGAGAAAATATCCTTAGAGGTGCACTGAGAGATTTTCCTTTCCTGAGCCTGCCAGCCAAAATGATGCTAAAGTCACTTGAGCTGACAAAGTGGCCCCATGCCACAACATATTTGCCACATTCCACTGTTTGTGTTTTATCCTCTTCACATATTTCAGTGCCACTGAAGTATGAATAAGAATTGCTGCTTGAGGAAGAAAGTCAAACCCTGAGCGAGGCCATGCTGGTATTGGATTTCAGCATGACTCTTCCCCAAGCACAGGAGTGTCTGGTTTGGAGATTCTGGCTCATGTTCATTCACAAAAGGATTTGAGGAGAGCCCATTGTTTGACAGAGCCTGAACATTCATGTGTGGCCAGGATTTTGGGTCAATGTCAAAACACTGCCCCACAGCTGTATGCCAGCACTGCACTTGAGATAGTACTAACAGAGATTTTGCATATTCTGGGTAATAGGTGGGATTCTCACCAGAACTTTTGTTTTTAAAATATTTAAATCACTTATTAAAAAGGAGAAAACATCTACATAGACTTACCAAAAATAAACTCATTTTTCTCATCCAGCAATTTTGCATAGGTATTGAGAAAATCAAGATAATTTTTTGGTGTGACATGATTTCTACGTCTCAGTTTCTCCAGAAATTTCTTGCTGAAATCCCCTACAGATTCATGCACCATGACTATGTGGTCAACCACTGACTGGAAGCTCTCGGGTGGGATGCGTGGGTTTTTTGCTAAAATTGGGCAGAAGAAATAAAAAATTTCAAAGATTTGTGGCTTTTTTTCAGAATACACCAATTACCATCTCTCTTATGTACATCTAAGCCAGGCACAAAACAAGTCTGTTTTCTGGGGTAAAAAGCAAGGCCAGAAGGTGACCTCCTGCTAGTCAGCCCACATTGTCTGCAGAGTTTGGAACTTGAATTTTATCAATTTTAAAAATCTATTGGATTAAGAAACTACCACCCTGTGACATTTTTTGACTGGGTTTTTGCATTAACCATTTAGACTCAAGGTAACAAGCACAATAGGAAATGAACTTGTGAAATGTACAATAATTGCAAAGTAAAGAATATATTTTTTAGGCTATGGCAAGATGGGTTGAAATACTGACATGTTACATACCCAGAAAGGATTGTGCAACTGCAGACAAGGCCTGGGCAGGCCAAGGCAAGAACCAGTCAATACCAGTGTTGTTGACAAGACCTTAAAATAAAAGGACAGTGTTATTTGAAAAATTTCTTTGTAAAACTAACCCCTAATCAGATAGGCAATCCTCTAATTAACTTTATTTACAGCAAGAATTTGCAAATTAGTCTTGAGTCTTTTAGTAACAGAATTTACCACCAAGTCCATATTTGATTTTGACAGTAAATAAGGAGCTTTGCCCCTGTGTCCTGCTAACCCCACTGTACCATTCCTTAGGCTCTACAGGACACAGTGCAGAGCTGCAATCAGGTATTGGTAGGGCCTGGCTTAGCATTCCCACCTGGACCCATCTTTCATGAGTCTCTCCTGTTTCCCAGGACTCCTTTCAGCCACCTGCAGCATCTGCCAGGCTTTGGATACAAAAGATTTCTCTTCCCACCATCCTAGTTTCATGATTTAACACCACACTTTCTGCTGTAAACAACAGAAAAGAGGCTGCAGACAAAGGCTGTGTATTTCCAGTTCAGTGAGGATGACCAATTGATTTCTAGCTGTTCAACTGGAAAATGAACTGATGTGATAAATGCTAATCAATATTGTTCACTGATATGTGGTAATTAACTGGAAAAAAAAACATGTAATGCAAACCCTTAATCATGAAACCTGCTCTGCTTAGTTTTAGCTGCCAGACTAAGTGTCCACTGGAGATTTTTCTCCTGCCTGTAAATCTGTGTTTCACAGGGAAGGGACTAAGCAGTGTGTACAGGTGATACCTGGAAAATTTCTGCACCACGTTCTCAGGTCCTCCCCAACTGGGGACATTCCCAGGACAATGTGAAGGTTGCTTGCACATTTGCTTACAAAATACTGCCAGATACTCTCTTTGGCTGGGCCCATGCCAGCTTTAGCAGCTTCATCTCCAATCTGAGTTAGTATGGTGTCTTTTTCATCGTCTGCATAAAGGGCTGGCACCATTCCTGTAACATAAGGACAGAAGAATGCAAGTGAGAACCACCAGTAAGAGGAAACCATATGGCTGGGAATAGGGCAGATGAGAAACCAATTTTAATCCCAGTTCTGCAAAAATGATTCTGAGTAGTTTTGAATGAACCAATTCATCTCTCTATGCTTCTCCTCCCCATAGCCCTCATGGAAAATAGGTCATACTTGGGATTTAGAGGAATAATTAATTCATTTTTGTTTGGGTTTCAGCAACATATACAAAATGTCACAGGACTTTGCAAAGAAAATCTTCATTCGTGTCTGTGAACCATCAGCTCACATTTTTGTTCTCTCAAACTTGTGGCAAATACTGCATAAATGACCTAATGACAGACCAGGGAAAACTAGAACAAGAAAAGGGATTCAATTAACTCATCTGCTCTCATATCAGACTGTGGAGGAACTTCTATAGAGAGGGTGGTCACACAATGCCAGCTGCTACTCATTTCCAGCTGCTTCATTTGCTAGAAGACACCAAACTATATCTCAGGACATATATACATGAACAGACTTATGAACAGTTGCTACAGTTCAGGTGAATGCTATTCAAAAGCCAATTGGACAACAGGTGGGTTTGTGGCCAAATGCAGCTGAAGTTTCCCTCAGTCTTGGAAGAAATCTGAGACTCCTGCAGCATCATCACCAGCATGAATGAACCCTATAACCTCTCCAGACACAAAAATGACTGTAAGAGGATTCCAGAAAGCCAAGATCATTTCAGGTAGTACTGAAAAGTGTAACTAAGTAAAGCAGCAGAGGACACAGGGTGAACCAGTAACAGCATTATCAAGGGTACAAGCAGAGAGGCTGCCAGTGGCACCTGAAGTCAGCATGTTGTTGATGAGTTCCAGGAAACTCTCCTCTGCCACATGGCCATCTGTGAACAAGAAGACCACTGACTTGTCATAAATACCCAACTTCTCGTACAAACTTTTCAAATCCTCTCGGAAATTATTTTGTCCATATCCTCGACTCAAGATGATCTCAAATACCTAAGGATGAAAACATACACTGAGAAGACACAGATGGACCCAAGACATGATGGCAACTCTGAATTTCACTTAGACTGAATCAAGGGGGTTGGTTTGGCCCCAGTCATCAGTAAATGTTTAGGTATCAATAAAATTGTGCATTTGTACAACCCTGCAGGCTTGCATTTTCAAAATCGCTTTGTGTTCATGCTCCTTTTTTGTTCTTTCCTTCCAAGCCTTTTAAAGTAAAATGCCTCTGAGAGGAACATTTCCTCTCTGAAATAATACAGGATCAATCACAACAAGGGTCCTCAAACAGCACTGGAGTGCTGCTGTAACACATTTAAGCATCAGCAGCAATAGTTAGGGACAATTAGTTGCTCATCACCAAGCCCATCCTTGCTTTCCTTCCCTAGTACCAAAACCCAGATTCAGGCACTGACAGCTTCCTGTCCAGATCACACACAGTCATCATCTTGGCTTTCCTGGCAATCACCTCACCTGGGTCTCTTTCCACAGGGAAGAGCTGCCAGCCTGATCTTGTCTCGACTGACTGACTCATTCCCATCCCCAGTTTAATCCCAACCACAGTTTTACTTTCCTTGTCTTTTTTCCCAGCCAAGACACAGGGTTGCTAACCTCACATCCAGCTGTGTGAGCAGCCAGTTTGGTCAGGGACTGCTTTCCTGAGCCTCCCACCCCGATGAGCAGGGCGTGCCCGCGGTCCATGCGGATGATGCGATGGATACGGATTAAATGCTCCAGAGCATCATCAAAAAGAACCAGATTCATTTTAATATGGTACTCGTTGTAGTCATCCAAAATTTCCTTCAGAGAAAGGGGAACAGAATGTTACTAGGAGACCAATGAAACAATTAGTAACATTAAGAAAATAGCCCACTCAGCAGCATTATTCCTTTCCCAATCCTCAGGGAATATGAACTATTGGAAAACACTGCTGACTCTGTAGCTGATCCTCAGTTTTCATCACTGCAAACCCCAAATGGGCATTGAAGCACATAAAGTTCTGTGTGCACACAGAACAGATTTCCTGCAGTTTGAGGCAGGCTCCTGCCCATTCCTCAGGCACAGTTCCCAGCTGACACACTCTACCTTAAAGAGAGCTTTTGCTAATTCATAATCTTGGATATCTTCATAAAGACGAGGTTCTGCCTCATTCATTGCTGTTCTGAAATCTCCAAAAAGAATGGGATCCCTCATGACGTGCTCCAGGTGATCCGGGAAATGTTCTTCAACCAAGGATTTTATATGGCCTTGTACCTTCATGGACATGAAATGAGTCAGGCAATACAACAAAGCATTTCATTGTGAACCCAGTAATACTTAGAAAGGTGATAATGCAGATTCTTCCTCAAACACTGATTTATTTCAAGGTGTTACTTATGTCACTAGAAGATCCAAAGATTACAGCCCCCTTCTGTATTCTATGTATGATTAAAATTATCTAATAGGCTGTTCAAGAATGGTTCAAGCCAATCAACTGTACAACAGCAAAACAAAAAGGGAGAAGCCTGTTAAATAAAACACCTTCTCATATATTGATGTAAATAGTATATTAGTAAACTTCCCTTTACAGCATTCATAGATGTCTCACCAGAAAGATCTCTCACAAAGTTTCAAAGTCTGCATTAATAATATTCTGCATTGGGAAAATTGAGCTGGAGATGTATCTTTGTATGTTAGAGGAGAAAGCTTTAACTAGAAAAATCTGAAGCCTTCTTGGCCTACCTCTTTTTATCTAAGCAACTCCCAAAGCAGAGCAGGTTGCTTATAGATGAGTAGACTTCATCTCAATTTCTGTCCTAAATCTCAAGGTTTAAAATTGGCATTGTTCTCTTTTGTGCTTAAAGATATAATTTGAAGCATTTTCCAATTTGCACAACAGCCAGAACTGAATTCACTGTGTAAGAATTTGGCTTTTATCGTTTTTACTACTTGATGTACAGTCACATTCTGGTACAATCCTTCCTGAAGGAAAATACTGACTTGAAGTGATTTCCTGAGTTTTCTCCTGTACTTCTTTCACACTCTGTCACCTGTACTTCTGCCAATCAATTTTCCTGGACAGGCAAACCAAGAGATATTTTCCATTCCTTCAGTAGACCTGCTTTCTTAGTCTGCCCATATTGTTTTAGGAAAAAATCTTCCATGGGCCATGTTTTAAATTAATGAGCAACATATTGCTTACACAAATCTGCAGTTGGACAGCAAGATCCAAGCCCAACACTTGGTAGTGTTGCTGTTTCAAATCAACTCCCATAATAATAGTCAGTGACTACTAAAAAACTGAAAGAAATTACTCACCAATTCTTTGTCTGCTTCATTAATCAACCTGTCATGGAAAACCCTCAGGCACTCATTTCTCCAAACTCTCACCATCTGGGTCACTGTGTGAAACCTGAAATAACACCACAATATCAGACTGCACCAAAAGAGCTGACACGATTCCTAAGGCCATATGGTTAATAACAAGGACCAAATTCTGGATTGACCCTTTTACTCTTTATGATTTGGTTCTTTTGCATTTTTACCTCTGGTGTCTTATTTAAGAGAGACTCATGCATCAGTGTTTGGCATAGAGAGTAAGGTCACAATTTAGGATGTTCTATTTCTCATTGTGGTTTAATGAAAAGTGACCAAATGTGACTGATTTCCTGTACCAAATTACGTCAACTTCATTCAGACTCCCAAAAAAAAATAGGTGTGGGACCACTAATTACAATTTTTCTATTCTTACCTTTCTGCATCTGTAAGAACAAGTCCATTATAGACCCTGGAAAGATCCCGCAGGTTAAAAATGTAGTGGAATTTGGAAGGAGTAGGCGGCAGCTCAGTAACGATCATTTTATAAAGTTCCAAAGTACACTGAGTAATCTTGTCAGAAATGGCTGATATGGACTCATTAAAGTTCTGCAAACATGAGAAAGAAGAGGTGTTCTCATGAGACTGCCCAGACAGAATTCAATACTATTAAACATAATCTGCTTTCCAGCTTTTAAACCTGTTTGGTTCAAAAATTCTCTGTAGTATGAATATTCTGCAATTAAATGTTTAGGGCAGGCTCCATCTTCACTCTGGAACCTTCTGAGTGCTCATGATAACATCAAACTCACTGACTGGAATTCCTCCAAGATTTCTATAGCAAAATAATTAAACTGCTTTTTTCTTATCTAATGTTGCAAGTACCTTGCCAGTAATGCAGTCTGTTCCATTATATTACATT